>NC_072801.1:42677500-43922500 GCF_028583425.1 Eublepharis macularius
TCCAGAGGATGAGGCTCCTGAGTAGAATCCAGAGGCTTGACTCCTTCCTGGCCCATGAGATGTGGTGCTGATTGCAAGAGGTGGTGAGGTGGGCCACAGAGTTGATGTTCTGCAGAGCCATAGCCACCCAGCGCTGGCTGAAGTCCACCCGTGTGGCCTGGTGGTTGGAGACCACTCTGAAGATCCATCCAACTAGAACCAGCATGGAGATCCCACCATGGACTGACGCCACCATCTTCAGTGGCATTGCTAGGATGCGTAGGCCTGAACCAGGGTTCATAGTGGTGAGCCATGTCCGGTGCTGTCTGTAGGAGCTTGGAATATGAGCCGGGGGCCAGGTGGCTGTCTCCGTCCAAGTCTAACCTTGGAGACCCATGCAGCTCATAACCAGGGTTGGCCAAAAACTCAGTTTCAGGCCCAGCTAAAGGCAAGTGCTGGAGTTCCGTGGGCTGCAGAGGGGATGGGAAATCTCCCCCGCTCTCAGGACTGGTATGGGGCTGGTAGGTCTGCAACGGCTGTAGTTCCAGGTGGGTTGGGGAGGAACGGGGTGTCTCTGAGCACTGGTTGCCAAGAGAACCACAAACGGCTGTGAGCATTGCCAAACTCCAGTGGTGGGTGAGTTTTCAGACACGCCTGCCCAGGGAGAAGGGAAGAAAAGATAAATGACTATGAGACAACAACAGTGTTGTGCAAGAAAAACAAACCCTTTCCATCCCACCATAGTCTATGTCTTAAGTTGTATCTAGACATCTCATGGAGTTCTGTGGTCTTTAGAGAAAAAGTCTCTCCTCTTGTACAGACCGCAGTATTTTAAGGGTGAAGTCATGGCAGCCTCTATGTTCCCACCAGCAATCACCTTCTCCCAAGAGATTTCACTTCATCTGGAAGTAATGCTTACAGATAACCCCTTTCCCTGGTGTCTCCTGAAATTGGGAGTCTCTACAGCTGCAATTTTTTTTAAGGGATAACTGGGGATAAAGGATAACACAGAACATGTTGTTCTACACTTAGAACTGTTTTTTTTTAATTTTATTTATGCCACACTCTTGTCTTTAATGGGAACCCAAAGTAGTTAACTGGGAACCCAAGGTGGCTAACAATAGCTTTCTCCTCATCTCCATTTTATCCTTACACAACACTGTGAGGTATGTTAAGCTGAGAGAGCGACTGCCCCACACTCACCCAGAAAGCTTTCATGGCAATGTGGAGATTCATACCTGGGTATCCCAGATCCTAGTCTGACACACTTATCACTATACCATTCTCCTGCCCCTACTTCAGCCATAAACTCAGTTAGATATTCTTGGACAAAAGAAAGAGAAGAATCCTAAAATAGAAGGACCTGTTAGAAACCACCCCCCCCAATGTCACAGTGCATTTCAAGCTCCAAAATATTCTCCAAAACATAGCTCTGTTGTCAAAATTTACTCCCCAGGGAAGAGCTGTGCGCTCCAAATGCTACCAGTATTTTGCGATTATCCAATAAGCTTGGTTTGCACCATTTTGAGATTCCCTTACCTACTTTCCTATTGTGCTGGATCAATTGATTCTGCCTCCTCATGCTGGATGCAATACCAATTAGGACTCCTAAATAGGCTAGTATACTTGGCCTCAGTTCCTCATCTTTAAATGGAAGATACCAGTGACCAACCTCTCAGGGTTATTGTAGGGTCAAACACAACAGCAGTGGCTAAGAGCTATGGAAGTACAGAGGCTAACAGTATGAGCTGGAAAGTTAAATGTTCAAATCTCACTTCAGCAATGAAACAGGCCTAATGGCAAAGTACCCAAGTCATGTATGAGTCGCCATGAGATTTGTCAATCAGACATAACTTAAGAATCCTTCCCTGCTGGAAACTAAAATACCACACACATGAAGACCTAATTCAGACTGGGGCTGTGGCACTCAGAGTGGAGGGTTCTTGTACCACCCCCGTTTTCCACAAACAACACCCAAGGGGGGGGGGCTATGTATCCCATTGGGGGCTGTATGTATATAAATAGGGTACCATGCAGCTTTCCCTAACAGAGAAAACAGCACCCCTTCTGAGGCCATTTAAGGTCAGGAAAACAGTGCAGGGGAGAAGGCATAAGCCCCCACCCCCAGTCAACTGCTTCTATCCACATTACAGAAAACTTAAAAGGAACCCTATTCCTTCATAAAGCAAACATTTATAACAGAAAAAAAATAACTATGGAAGAGACTGTAGTTTGCGGTTCAACCCTTAGCCAGGGTGTTCAGAATTTTCTGTCTCCTGCCCCCCTAAAATTCCTCTTCAGAACTGTAATTTCCAGCAAGAAATAATTAATATTAAACAAATTTCTATGGAGTAATGTGCCATTACGAAAAAAGGGAGAAATCCCATATTCGAAGACCCATATACCATCCACCCTGGAGTTGTATCATGGATTGCCTACAATTAAAATGGTGTCTTTCCCATCCACTTCAACTATGCGGTTCCATTTCCCCCCTCCTCCAGCGGTTTTGCTTGACCATTAGAAGTTTCATTACCTGTCGATGGCCCTCGGAAACACTTACAAACAATACCCCAAGCCAAAGTTTTATGAAGAGAATCAGAAGGTGTAGCAGCTTTGCATGCCAGTTGAGAAACAACACAGACGGCATCTTTGTGGAATAAGGCTTGAAGTTCTAGATTGCTAGATGCAATCTGTTTTTCCAGCAGTGCGTGGTGTGCCTGGAACAGCCGCTCCATCTGCAAAAACTTGCTTCTGTTTATGGGTTGCATTCAGGGTCAGATCAGACTATTTTCATCTTAATATAGAAGAACTACGCAGACATTATGTTCCGTTCCGTTCACACAAACCAGAAGCCCACTAGTGGCATGTATCTGGAGCACAAAGCACCCAATATCCACAGTTGCCATCTCGTGTGAATTGGGCAACACATAGATTTTCCATGCAGCTACTTCATGTATTGGTTGCACTGCAGGAACCCATGCCTTCCCAGTACATGGTGCTGGCAGAATCTCTGTTCATGTGCATGAAACTGAATGTCTGCAGAGGGCAACCCTCTGACCCAAATGAGTATCTGGAGTGAAATAACTGAGGGTCCTTAGCCTGGATACAACTTGGATAGGGAATGGGATGCAACACACTGACAGGGATTAAAAGAACATTAAACTGTGGCATGTTTCTCTCCTCTGTTTGAAAGTAGTAAACATGTTTTTCAGATAGAAGATGAAAAGCTCAATAACAGTTTGCTTGGGGGGGCTTAGTAAGGGCAGTAGGCCAGGAGTCTTGCTTGCAGGCTCTCATTAGGTCTGTGATTGTAAGCTTAATATAGTAAAACACATCCAGCCAGTGAATACTGCTGATGGAGAGAAGAAATCTGAAGGTGTGCGGCTCCAGCTGCTGTTAAACAGCTAGCAGGGCGTTTTTTCCCCTTTTGCTCAACAATTTTTGAGCAGTCTCATTTTAAAACACCAGGAGCACTCTTCTGGAGCAGTAAGAACATGGCAGACTAATAGCATTCTTCTTGAATGGCCCACAGCCATTCTTACCTCACAAAGCCCAATCTACTGGTAAATCCTGTTCTATATTTTTACCTACGTCATATCATTCCCCCAAAAATTGTGTGATGTTAGGTTCTCGGGGAGGGTTGGCATTAGATATAGAATGACTGTGTATAGCACTGACCCAAATATTTCACTAGAAGGAACTCAAAGTGTTCTTTGGCTGTGAACCTTTGAGGCCCAGGATGGGAAATCTTGCAGAGTGAAGGTCCCTACTCCCGTAACAGTTGTATAGGAGTTCACATATTTCCGTAATAGCTTACAAAACACATTGCACCTCTGATAAAATATACAAGTCTAAATGAGGAACCTTTCTATTCCTGCTTAAAGGGCCAATCCACACAAAACAAAGTCTTCATGTCTCCCGTGTCTCCACTCAGGGCTTCTCAATGAAGCAGGGCTGCCAGCATTGCCTCATCAAACACTGGGAGATTCTGAGGGAAGTGCTTGGGGAGGGTGAAGGTTGGGGAGGATGTCACTCCACCTAATGCTCTAAAAATTTCTCCTAATCTGTTATAAAATCCAAAGAAATATGCAGAAATTCCTAGAGTGTCACTATGGAGTACATTTTATGGCTATTTTTTCCTCAGACTCCTCAATTTCTCAAGGGCAAGGCCAAAGGCAGGCGTTTACCCACCATGGGCAGGCAAATGGCAAGGCTAAAGTCAGATGCGCTCTGGGACATAATTTCCAGGCACGTACAAGCCCAATTCAGATGAGGACTGTGGTACATGGGGGGGGGCTTAACTCCCCCCAGTGACCTTTAGCGTTTTCCTGACCTGAAACATTCCATGGAAACACTATGCACCCAGTTGGGGGCTAAAAGTGCACACACGGGCTACACCTATGCTTCTCCAACAGGGCAAATAGTGGCACCCTAGAACCATTTCAGGGCTGATTCCAGACGGGCACAAATAGAGCGAGTGCTTTCGCTTTTTCAGCGACCTCACTCGTAAAAACCCGCAATTTCCCGTCCCGGCTTACCTGCGGTCCATGGCGCTCAGTTGCGCTCTATAAGCGGACGGTGTGAACGCGGTATTGCGGGTTTGCACACTTCTGGACGCTTCGTCGCTGCGGAGAGGCCCTCCCCTTTCCCTCCTTCCTTTGCCGGCCGACCGGCCGGCAGCAATATTCCCTTAATTTTTTTTTTTAAAACCGGGCGCCATTTGCGCAGTCGCACGTTTGCGCACATCGAACTGCGCAAATGTGCACAAATGCACAAAAGTGCACAAAAGTCAATGCTGCATATTCGCATACCTGCACGTTTGCGCATTTGCGCAAAACACGTAAAAAAAATTTTTAAAAAAACGAAATGCGAACCAATGGAGGCCCCCGATGTCAACTGTGACGGGGAGGAAACAACCAATCCCGGGTACCTCAGTTGGCCGTGCGGGACGGCACGGCACGCTGCGAGACAAAGCGGATGGAGACGAAAGTGAACGCATGGCCGGTAAGCGATTATTTCTGCAGAAAAACCGCAATTTCTGGCCATCTGGAATCGGCCCAGGTTAGGAAAAATGTACTGGAGGTAAAGGCCTAAGCCCCTTGTCCCTATATGTCACTGCCCTGGTCTGAATTGGTCCTGGCGGATGCACCTGGGAATTAGGTTCCAAGCACGG
The DNA here is from genome assembly GCF_028583425.1 of Eublepharis macularius. NCBI lineage: Eukaryota > Metazoa > Chordata > Lepidosauria > Squamata > Eublepharidae > Eublepharis > Eublepharis macularius. The sequence goes on from NC_072801.1 coordinate 42,682,653, forward strand.
AATTCCCAAAGCTTGTCCAATGGACAGGAGCCAGGGACAGGCATTAAGTTATGATGATGTGTGAACTGGCATCATGTCAAAACAGAGGAGATTATTTGGGAAGGCCTGTATCTGCATAACACGGGAGAGACTACAATGCCATTCCACACATTCCACAGACCTGGAATAACTATCAAACACATTCTTGACAAGGAGCTGTAACAAATCTAAAATTCTGATTTGTGTAATAAACAGACCTGTAAATATGCTGTAACACTCACACATTACTATCTTCTTAAGGTACACCCACTTTTTTAACTGTACACCTTAAAAAGGTCATCCGGAAAGTTGCTTTTTAGAATCTCTTGAATCTTAGTTGGAAGTACAGTTTCCCCAAAAAGAATTTTGGGGATTGTATTCTGGAGCATATTAATGATACTTTGATATATGTGTGCGTATCCCCTTAAATGGGAATTGCAACGCTTCAAACAGATTCAAAGCAGTCATAGATGTGCACTGTACACATTGCAGGTTTCCTTTTAAAAATAAAAAAGCACGGCGGTAGAGGTTGTTGTGGTGAGGTGTGGGGTGGGGAAAGAGATTTAAACACAGCTTATCCTCCTTTTCTTCAAAAGCTTTTCTTAGAGACAGACCCTCTAATTGTCAGCTTCTAAAAGGCAGATAACAGTAATTATCTCATCTGATCTCCAGCCCACTTAGCTGGGACGAGGCAACTCTTTGCCTTGTCCTGGTAGAAAGATATGCAGTGTGCTTATGTGTAGACTCCCCCCACCCCAGCCGCCGCCCCCAGGAAGAAAATAAGGGTTTGATGCCTGCCAAACAAAGCTACAAAAAAATATTAAGGGGCGCTTTAAGAATCTAAAGGCTTCTACAAACCATCCAGGTGCCCACCAACCTAAGAGTAAAAAACAGACATTTCAAGTCATAAGAATATATGATTGTTAGTAAACACATGATCTTCTTGAACATTCTTGTTCCCTTGAACAGATATCCTTAATCTCATAAAGATCCTCGCAATGCACATCAATTTGTGAGTTCATCCAAAGACGCCTGGGCTCCATCTCTTGCAATTCTCCCATTTAATGGCTTGGCTTCAACCAACTTCCTCACTCTGTCTTACTATGGTCTCCCCCATCATGTAACATCCCATGATCCCCAGAACATGAGAATGTAAGAAGAGCCCTGCTGGATCAGACCAGTGGTCCACTTCATCCACTATCCTGTCCCACATAGTGGCCAACCAATTATTCTGGAGGGCCAAGGGCAGCGCATAGAGGCCTTCCCCTGGTATTGCCTCAGCACAGCCTTTTGGCTGGTCAAAGGGGACTCTGCCCTTCTTCATCAGCAGATACGCTGATTCGGTCTAACCTCGTATTTACTGTTTGTTCCTAGAATTGCCACAGGTGATAGTTTCTCTGCCTTTTTCAGACATTTCACTCATGCATACCGGAAGCCTCACAACAGTGCAAAGATCCTCCTAATCTGCATGGTCACTGTGTTATCTCAACAGGGACAATGCACACTTTTGCATGCATGTACAGCTTTGATATGTGTGAACTGACTACTGGATTCTCAGGGTTCTGGTTCGCATGTACCGAAGCTGTATGTGCGTATAAAATCCACTGCCTCCTTCACATGAAACAATTGCACACTTCCAGAACATCACAGGTAGCATATGCTTCCAACAGGCGTGGATGTAACATCTGAAAAAAGTCACTGGAAAATGCTTCACCTGTTTGGCATACAGCTGTTATGCCATGCTAGAAACAGGCGTCAATCCGCAGAATATTTGGAGTGCTAAACTTAGATGCAAGAGATCCAGGTTCAAATTCCTGCATAACCAGTGCCTCACTCACAGTATACAAATGTACACTTCAAAGGGAGTTGCAACCTAATGTAGATCTCTCATGAGAGTATGATACAAATGTTTTCAAATACCTGTTTGTCATGTCCATACTTGCACATTAAAAAAAAATTGTAGATGAACACCTAAAACTTGTATCGTCTTATAAACCTTTTTTAAAAAATATTGGGGGCAGGAGAAAAACCTAAATAATGAGATACAGGCAATGGCAAAACCACCTCTGAATGTTTCTTTCCTTGAAAACTCCACAGAGTTGCCATAAGTCTGCTGTGACTTGACAGCACTTTACTCATATACAGAGCAGAGAGGGCAGAATTTAAAGCAGAAGGGGATAGGACATTTGCTTCATTTTCTTTTGCACAAAGACAGTTTGCGCACGTAGATTCACCAATTCAGGCAGTCACTTGTGTCAACTGAAGAACAGGTATAAGAATTCTGATAGCGTTTGGAATTTAAGTTGAATTCAAGACCACTACCATCTTAGTGAACATGGATATCAGACAGTGGAATGTAATGGTTAGAATGCCAGACTAGGATCTTGGAGATCTAGGTTTGAATCCCCACGCTGCCATGGAATCTTGGTGGGTGACTTTGGCTCAGTTATACTCTTTTGGTCTAACCTATTTCACAGGATTCTTGCTATGAGGATAAAATGAAGGAGGGAAGAATGATAGTTTAAGCTGTTTTGGGTGCCCACTGAGCAGAAAAATGGGGTATAAACAAACATCAAAATAAACAAATAAACCCATAGTTCAGTTTGTGTGATGAGTTGGACAGTTCCTTTCTACGCCTGCCATTTCGAATTTGTGGAGCTTGGGAAATTTCCAGAGATTTGAGAGCGGTACCTGGGGAACATGGAGTTTGGAGAGGGGAGAGAGTAGGGTTGCCAGCCCCCTTACCTTGAAAGCAAGGGTAGTTGCTACATTGGTAGGGAGACCCGATCCAGCCTCCTTTCGCCTCTGGAGGCCCCGATGACAACAATTCTGGTTGAAAAACAAAAGCCACATTGCCTCAGAGGGGCCCAAATCACCCCAAACAGCATTTTCACTATGTTTGGGGCCAATATGGCACCACTGAGACCCAGTAGCTTCCAATTTTCAACTGGCAGTGCATCATCAGGGACTCCAGAGAAAACGCACACAACATTTTGCTCCTGGCTTGCCTCTCCCCTTCTTTCCCCTCACCTGCCAGGTGAATGGAGCTAGGAGGGGTGATAGGTGGGGGTGGCAGATCCCTCACCCCCAGTGGGGTGCTGGCATCCCTAGAAGGGAGCTCAGCAGGGATGTGATGCTAAGTCCATCCTCCAAAACTGTCATTACCTCCAGCTGGGAGATCAACTGTAATTCCAGAAGAACACCAGGCCCCATCTGGAGGTTGGCAACCCAAATCAGCATATGTGCTAGGTGCTGTACAGGACTTTAGATAGGCAAAAGGACAGTGGAGAAAAGCCCTAATGTAGAGTAAGGTGTGAAAGCCATTTCAGGCAGGGGCCATAAAGAGGGACAGAGGAGGAAAACAGTATTAGCCCACAGGGCACAATTTCCTGGAAAACCCTCCTATACAAGTCCTAGTGAAAGGGGTAGCAGCTCAAGGCAGATGTCTTAAACAATCATTTGCCCAGTTCTAACACTTCTTCATTCTGACATCCCCAATCCATTCCTCACGTATATCACAACCTTCCTCCAAGAAGCTTAGGGTGGCATACATGGCTCTCATCTTCTCCATTTTATCCTCACAACAACCCCTTGAGGAACGGTTAGGCTGAAAGAGTTTCTGCACCTCACAGTGTGGTGGACTGCGGTGCCCCCCCTTGCACCTTTTCAAGTGCCGAAAGAGCCATTGGTGGGTGCAACCATACTGGTACTTGAAAAAGTGTGAGGGGAAGAGACAATACAAGAACACCTCATCCCACCACACAGTGGGCTTGAGAAAGATGGAGCTCTCAAGGCATTTCTAAATCACTTTAAAATGGTGGCAACATCTCTGTGACAGACATAAGGATGTTGTCGCGTCTAGTTGGGCCTTAATAGCTAGACAAAACATTTAGGAGCCAGATTCATTCTTCAAACTTCGGGGTTTTGTGTATCAATGACCAAAAGTTTTAATTATTGCTACCACAAAATCTAACCCTAACATCTTCATAGTGTCTTGTAATGTTATTAATGCTATGACAACAGTGTTATACCATGAAGATATAAGGGTAACTGTAGCTGTCATCACCACAACAAAAAGCACTTCTCTAACCCTTGCCTAATTTCTTCCAAACCTCTCATAATTCTGTAATTGCTTCAAAAGTTCCACTTAACTGAATATTGTAGAAAACAACTTGTTAAGAAATGTACACCACTGAATGGTTTAAAATATAAACAATCAATGACAAGAACTTCATGGACATTTATTCTTGCATCACACAGCAAAAGATTCTGATGTTGTGATATATAAGCTTTATGTTGAATCCAGCCAGCTTTTCCGCTCAGTCTCAGCCAATTCCTCTCCTTATTACAGCCCTTGTTCCAATGGCTTTTCTCTAGCAGGTCCCACCATCCTTAGAATAGCCTTTTTGGAGGTCAAAGGGAGCATCTTCCTCCCCTTTTCACAAGTATGAAAAATTATCCAATCCTTTGTATTTCCATTGAGAATTGCTGAGAGACACTACCAACCCCCCAACCCCGATGAAACTACTAGGCACCACAATGAAATTTCCAGGCACCATTGTGACCAGGTACCTGGGATTTGTGAAGTCTTGGGTTAGGCTTAGGGTGAATGACTGGCCTGTGGTCACACAGTGAGCTTCATTTCCCAAGCAGGTATTTAAATCCAGTTCTCCCGACTCCACGTCCAACATTCTGACTGCTGTACCACAGCTGGCTCTAAAAATCATATTTCAGAATGGGAAACATCTTTTTTTTAAAATTAAAAGTTAGAAATCATAAATATGAATATTTGGAAACAAATGCTGACTTTTAGCTTTCTCGGTTTGTTTCCAATCTAGTACTGAGAAAAGATTTTAAAGGTGACAGATGTTATTTGGCAAAGCAACAGAAAAAAGAAGGGGTGGCTGTTCTGTGCATAATGCCTTCTTGGCTTGAGGTTCCCATCTAATATTGTACATAGTCCAGAAGAGGACAGGATCCACGCTGATAGGATCAGAGGCGGCAGAGCATCCCACGATGGGATGCTTATGACTTTCTCCCAAATTCTAAGATGTGACTCACTCGCTATAAGGAAAGTGAGCAATGGAAGAGAGCAAATCCACCCTAAGTTTTGAAATGAACTTGTCAGGACTTGATCTGTACCCCCTGCCCTCCAAAATTCTCTTCTCCAAAGGAAGTCTTAAGGATTCCTGTGACGATCCTTATTGTGGGCTGCTCACCACATCACTATGAATCTGGGAGGGGCTCAAGCAGCTTCAAAATGGTATAAATACCCTTTGGGGGCTGTTTTAGCTCAAGAAAATGGAACTGGGAGGGGGGAAGCAGGAGCCCCTCCTCCCCTCACACCATGGTCTTGAGACAAATTAGGTCCCTGCAGACCTTTAAAATGCCATTCCCCATGCTGCTGTGTGGACCTAGCTTGTTACAAAACATGTTATTTGGGGAAAGACTCAGTAACCCTCCCAGCAAAAGCTCCTAGATGCATCAAGTTCTAAATCAAATCCAAGGAGAAACTAGTCAAATCCCTTCTCAGTCTCTCAGCTAGTGCAGATGATTCCACAACAACTAACGTTTATAAATAAGTCCTCACAGGAGTAGACCTATGAGCAATGCAACACCTGAAGACAAACAAAAGATTGCAAAGGGACTAGTTACACAAGATGCATTGCATCTAGTCACAGAAGTAGGTGCTGTGTCCCCCACTTCAGTTGTTAATTTGGGGCCTTCCCACCATTACCTTGGCAGTGTGGGAGCTCCATTCCCATTCGCAACTCCCACATGCCTGGGACCATGTTTAAATGACCGACTGCAATTTCCCAACCTTAGAAACTACTCCACACTGAGAAAGGGAGGTGCTGATTCATGGGAGAAAGATAGACACCTGTGTGGTCCATACCTGTGTGGCTACGTCTTTTCAATGTTACCTCAGCCTTGTGGAAGTATTTGTGGTAGGTTTGCCAATCTCCATGAGAGCGCTAGAGAGCTCCTGGAATTATAGTTGATATTCAGAAGACAGAGATCAACTACATGGAGAAAATGGCTGCTTTGCGGTTGGACTCTGTGGTATTATATCCCGCTGAGGTCTCATCCTTCCCCAAAATCTGCTCTCTCCAGGCTCCACCCCCAAATCTCCAAGAATTTCTCAACCTAAAGTTGGCAATCCTATTCCTGACTCTGCTTAGCCTTCAAAGGGACCAGTTTATGCTGCCTCCAGCCTAGAGCCTCCCTACTCCAGACTACCACTGTGCCTCCCCGCAGGCGCTATGATGTCATTTCCAGTTATACCCACCAACCACAATGCCACTTCCTGTTTGTGGAAGAGAGCTGATTTAGGCTCTGAGCACTTGGCGGCTGCCATATCCATCTGGGCTTCCTCACAGTTCACATTTATACACAGAAAAGCAAAATCTTTCCAAACTTGGGGTCACCTTCATTTGGGGAAAATCTTTATGTGATTTGGGGAGTTCCATGAGGTTCCCAGCTTTGCTTGTTTATTAAAATCACACATGGAGGGGAGCACTCTCATGGCTGGAATGATGATGTCACTTCTGGAACTGACACAATTGCATCAGCGCCATAAATGTGCATACACGAGACTCCCAGTAAGTACCAGGTCCTTCCCCTCCCACTGGGAGGGTACAGGGACCTGGTAACCCTACGTGGAGGAAGTGGCAGCTTTGAAGGGTAGACTCTATGGCATACCACAGAATCTAGAAGAAAGAGAAGTCCTAAAGTGACATCACATCCCCACTTTTCCAAAGTCTGCCCTCCCCGGGCACTGCCCTTTTGTCTCCAGGAATTTCCCAATCTAGAGCTGGCAAGCCTAGGAAAACACTGAAAGTAGATTCTTCTTATGCACTGGTTGGCAAGTGACAACCTGCGGTAGCAATAATCTCACCCACAAATGACCATCTAGAAATTGCCTGTTGCTTGTTTGTGTCCTGTGGCTGCCTCAGTGGAGTTAGATCGCAAAGGTGATTGGATGCAGAAGATGGGGGTAAAATAAGGCACAAGAAATATATAGGTGCTCCTTTCTATTGTTTTTCACAGAAGATGAGGGATGCTAAGAGGATGTTGCCATAATGAAATGAAACACAGTGAGAGAGGGATGCAGAGGAGTAACAATCACAGAGCTGGACAGTAGAGCCCATGAGCTAACTAATGAGGCCAAAGACACACGGGGCATGAAGATATGCAGTTCTTGATATGAGCAGCAACTGAGGAATGGTTCTCTGATTTTGCTAACTGGCTGATACCCAGGAGTTGATGATGAAGGATGTGGCACTCTCTTCTAAACCCCTTTCTCTCTCTATGTGTACACATACATACACACAGAGATACATATATATGTATGTATGGAGAGGGAAAGAGAGAGTATCATACACACTGTGGTCTAGAGCTGCTTGTCTGCTTTCATCTTCTGTCTGCTCAGCATTCTTGTTCCTAGAGCGCAGACGTTTCTAGAGGTTAAACTACAGCTGCAGAAGCACCTTATTTCATTCTGGCATCACACCAAACCACAGCAAATATCCTCAGATTCAGCTCGCTCTGCCTGCTGGACCCCTGCACCTAGGGGGGCTCTTGCTATCATAGGAATTCCTTAATACATACTGGGTAAATAAGTATAGTGTTTAAGATTACATACCCTTCAACACTTCACAGATAAAAATAGGGTCGTGCTTGCAACCCCTCTATTTTCAGAACAAGAATCACTGCTGGAACTTTCCCCCCTCCATTATTAAGCTTTACCTAAGATCCAACTCTACCTGCTATATGCTGTATTTATTTACCCTTCGTCAGCCTCTTGGGTTATTCTAAACGCGTTACTTTAGATGATGATTTGGAACTCATCTTAGGTTTGATGATTAATACCCATATATGTATTGCTGCATACTGGAGAAAAATGTACCCACCTCCCTAATAGACTGGTACAAGCAAATACAAGGTATCCAAGTATTAACATATTATGGTAGATTGAGATACTGGTAATAACAGATGTATGGCTAAATGGGTATTATTTATAACACACTGGAATAATAATAAAGTAAAACCTTATGTTCTTTTCTGTTTTCTTTAAGGGGGGAAAGTGGTCGGTTAGTTGACTGGTTGAAGACATACTAGGAAAGTATAGTTCTCCTACAATGTCTTTTCTGTGGACCTCAAGATGGGTCCCTAGAGTACCCATACCTATCGGTCCTGGAGCTGCACAGCAAGGGGGGCTGTGTCACCACGTGCCCTTAGACTATGCTCTGGGGCCTATGCTCCACAGCAGAGCTAGCGTATCATAACAGCAGACTGTGCATTGCATGAGGCCTTAGAGTTCATGCATGTTCATTAATACACATGAGCTCTGGAGTCAAGCAGCATCCCCCTACATACACAAATTAAATGTTTGTGCTAAATGTAAAGAGCTTCAGTATTTGACACACACAAACTTTTTAAAAGGGCACTGTTTGGTAAAAAGATGCAGCTGGAAGGGATGAATTTACAGTTGTGGGAGGGCAGTGTGGACATGGTAAGGCTGGAGGCACCTTGGAAAGATAGCAGGGTGCTTTGGAGGTTTGCATGAGAGTGGGGGCTGGCACCAAGGTTGAGAGCATAAATCAGGAGGGGATCTGAAGTCCAAGATTCAAATTTGAATCTGCACCACTTTCATGGACCACGCTCTCAAGCGATAGCTTGAGGGTTCTAAATTCCATTTGTGATTTTACAGGCTGATTCACAGAAGCCCCTTCAATACCGTATAGTTCTATGGGTAACACACAGGCACAGGCACTGTTTGTGAGAACTTGTGCCTTCACAGAGTTGTAGGGTGCCAGCACTGCCTCAGCAAATGCCAAGAGGTTTTGAGGTCAGGGCCTGGGGAGAATGATATCACTTCCAGGTGATGCTCTAGGAAATTTCCCCGAATCTCTATGGTAAAGACCAAAGGGACAGGGGGAAATTCCTAGAGTGTTGCTTAGAGGCCATTTTTACTCTCATTCCTCAATTTCTCAAGGGCAGGGGATTGCCATTTGCCACAGGCAGACAAATGGCAAAGCTACAGAGCAACCGTTACCTGGATGATTACACCATCTTGTTTTTCCCAGGCCACTGCAATCTCACCAATTGTAGCAGCCAAGAGTATATTCCTCTAATATGGTGACCACGCTGCTCACAAAAAACCCCTTTTGCATGCATCGTGCCCCACAAGCCCAACAGTAGTTCCTGCACATTTCCACAGTTTCCCTGACAAGCGGCTGAGTGCAGCCTGCCAGGGAATCTTCTTCCCTTCAAACTCTCTCCCCGTTCCTCCAGCCAGCTGGAAAGGGCCCTTCCGCACTTCACCTGGGTCGTGGGGGGTTTCCCTGCGACCCAGATGGAGTTTAAAGGGCCGGCCACAAACCCCGCCAAGCAGCTGATCTGCTCGGTGGGGTTTGAACTCCCCCCCCCATTGGCTTATTTCACCCAATGGGAGGAGAAGGAAGGGGTTCCCTCCTCCCCCTCCCATTGGGTGAAATAAGCAGGAGGGGTAGTTTGTCGTGTGCTCCGGATCTTTACGGAGCACACCGAAGCGGGTCAAACAAGGGATTCCTGAAGCAGCTTGCTGCTTCAGGAATCCCTTGACTCTTTTTTTTTCTGCTTTGGGTTTCCTGAATGGGGAACCCCCTTTTTTTTTTTGCACACCCCTAGTAAAGACATATCATTGTTTGTGGAATCACCCTAACAGACCCTGATCATTAAAAAAAAAATAATGATATAGTTTCAAGACTGCATGGAATGAGACCATGTATGTGTGCAGAGAGCTTTATCTCTCTCTTTTTTTAAAAAATGTACCCTTTGATTCAGTCACAAATGCCAGGGAACATTGGAAGAACTCACCTTTCATCTTTCTGGGAGGTTTTGAAAAGTGGTTAGTCGATTCCCGCCCCCCCCCCCCCGCTAGTATAAGTCAACTGGTAATTGCTATGAGGAGATACACAGGACAAAACCCTTGGACATATTGCCAAACACTAGACTTACAGCCTCTCTCATGTTCTATTTTTGAGAAAGTCTGGTCACTGTTACAGCCAAGCCATACGAGATGCTGGGCACTCAATGAATCAGCTCCCAAACACTCTTTCTCTCTTAAAAAGCAAGTGAGTGGGGTCTCAGCTTGGGACTGTGAATTAGGGATGGGGGCAAAGGCTGAGTTCTCCCTCATACTATTTCACGCCTCAGGGGCACTTATCGGACCAATTGGGGCATCTGTTCTCTTTACCCCAAATGTGGTAATGAGGAAGAGAAAGAAGAAAGAAGGCATATACATGATACAAATGAATACTCTGCTTAATGTAGGTTTTGTGTCTGTGCTGAAAACTGATTGAAGTAAGAATTGTTTTATGATTTGTATGAGAAAAATAACTCCAGATGCATAGCTGGGTCTCTTTTATGTGCAGGGCCATAGAAACCTGTTTATGGCAAAAAATGACAATAGTGGGTAGTAATTTGTTTAGTCAAGATTACCGGCTGCTCCAGGCATATGTATTATTAACCACTGGCTTTGGCAGGAGTAGTCTAGTTCTGGGGGGTGCACTACCCTGGAAGGTCACTGAAGTCACAGAGTTGCCAACCTCCGGTTGGGAACTGGAAATCTCCTGGAATACAACTGACCTCCAGACTACAGAGATCAGTTCCCCCGGACAAAATGGCTGTCTTGGAGGGTGGACTCTATGGCATGGTACCCTACCAAGTTCTCTCGCCTTTTCAAACCCCTCCATCCCAGGCTTCACCCCCCAAATCTTCAGAGATTTCCCAAGCCAGAGTTGGCAACCTTTGGCTAGGATCAAGTTGAGCCAAGTGTCCCCAGTGATGCTGGCTGCACCACAAGGTCCGCTCAGTTTGGATCTGGTTTGTGACAATGATGGCAACAGGTATCAGTTTTGCCACAGTTCGGGTCCAAGAAGAATAAACTCATTTGCTCTGCATGCACCACAAGTCCTAGTAGGCTTGTGATTTAACATCACAGCCCACTGAGATGGCTTTGGCGACTGTTTCAGTGTGCAACAGCAAGAGGGCTGAACACTGGCACACTATGGGTAAACTTTCAGATGACTGACTTGCCGTAAGCAGACATTAACAATAAATAGAGTAGGGAATGCTGTCCACCATAATCACATTGCCTGAACGTTAATAAAATAGCTGTGTGAATAGGCTATATTTTCCATGGAACAACATCTAGCACACCATCATCATTACATAAATATTACATAGTTGTAGCCACATTGTCTCTTTTAAAAAGTATCACCGGTCAAAACCCTAAGGTTCAGCACGGGTTATGCTATTCATCTTTTCACTTGTTTAAGATCAAAAAGATTTTGTGCATGATACAGGGAGGGCTGGCTCGTGGTGCTATTTAAAGCTTGTTGTGTTTTGTGGGTTCTTACAGTAAAGTTTCGGGTGTTCTATTTTGGGAGTTTACATTTTGCTGCAAATGTGTTGCAACTTGCCCAGAGCCTTCGAGCCAGGGTGCGATAGAATTCCCCGAATCTTCCCCTACATCCTGTTGCGACCTCTAAGGTTAGACAGTATTTAAAAAAAAGTTTCTCTACAAAGTCATTATTGATGGCTGAATACGGAAGCTCTCACCACCAGCATCAAAGGCCTGCCACAGTCTTAACCAGAGCATTTTCCTGAACATACAGAGTTGGATCCAGTGACTCTTTTCTAAGCCTTTCTTCAGCAAAGAAAGACTTCCTTCTATGGAGAAAGACATAGCAGAGGATAGCCGTTAGATTTGGCTTAGTGGTAGGATCCAACCAGGACTGTTTCCAGATATTCATGGGACCTTGGGAAAGGTCTCCTTTTTCCTATTGGTACAGTCCCGTTTCCCTCTAACCACACTCTTGCCATCTTGCCCAGGGTTGCCAACCTCCAGGTGGTAACTGAAGATCTCCTGGAAGCTTCCCCATACTTCCCCCCACAACTCTCCAGGGATTTCCCATCCCAGAGCTGGCAACCTTAATTCTGCCCCTCCCTTCTGGCTCTACCTTTTCTTCTTTAACCACTCCCTTTTCTATTTCCATTTGCTTACCCTGGTAAAGAGAAATAACGCAATATGTTGCTTTCTTGGTTACCTGTTCTTACTTTGTATAAAAGTAGAAAGGAGAAAATATGCCTTCTTTGATTTTATTTGGAGTGCTATTCAAGAAGATTTGCATCTGGCCTTTGCCCAAGTGAACTGCCTGCAGCAGGAACCTACACAACATTCCAGTTGTGGAGAGAGCACAACACAATGGCCGTTTTCACACAATGGCCATGAAAATGGCCAATGAACGCCTGAGGATTTTTTCTAGAACAATGGCTTGCACTCCACTGGCAACCTTATCACAGCATTGACTCCTCACCCGCCCCCACTGTGATCTGTGGTACACCTGTTATTAACATCATGTATCATCTGCCTGCCCTACCCCATAACATCTCGAGTGATGGAGTGTATGGTGAACACTGAGAGCCATCTTGGGTAATCCGGTTTTAACTTGATAATGTGACTGTTTTTACTTTTATGTATTGTCTTTTAAATTGTTTTATTATTATTATTATTATAATGTTGTAACCAGCTTGGAACCTGCTTGCAAGGAGGGCGGATAAAAAGCAAATAAATTAATTGGCCACAAATATTAGACCCCAACAATCCATACTTTTCTGCCAATCTGTCCAACCCAATGCTTGGAAGACCTTTTCCTGTTGCATCTGTAACTTGGGGAATCTGCCCCACCCCGTAAATCTCCTTGATGTCCACTGATTTTCTATTAACAAAGAGAGGAGGCTGTGTATGATTACAGTGGGGAAACTGTCTCTTGTAGAGATCTTAGCAGATGCTTGGTTTCACAAACAATCCATCTCTATAAAGCAATAAAGCTGATGTTCTCCTTTACTGTCCTGTGAAGTTTACAAGTTGAGAAAATAAAAACAATTACTCATCATCTGCCTTGCCACAACCAATGGAATCAACCCATACAGTTTGTGAAGCTGAGCCTCTACCTTCCATTTTGCATTTTCTTGACTTATTCATCTCAAAGAGATGCATAAATTAAGAAACAAGGACTACAGATTTTAGTACTATGTACTGTCTGTTGCTGTAAGTGTGATCCTACTGGATAGTTTGTATGTTGTTTAATATGTCACTCTTAGAATTGCTTATACTCTGTTTTAGCATTTCTTCCACTCTGAATTAGATGCTTGCTAGTTTTAAAGCTTTGCAAATTTGCATTAATATACCTAATTACATTGTTTATTGATATGTCTTTGAAATTGACTCTACTGGCTCACACTGTGTAATCCCTCTTGAGCCTCAGTGAGAAAGGTGGACTATAAATAAATAAATAAATAAATAAATAAATAAATAAATAAAATGTGTTTGCATGTTACAAAAGTTGCAGGAAAGAAAGAAACGATGCATGGTACCCTTTTGCTGTATACTGGAACACAAGAATGTACAGCCAGAAGACCTGGCTATGGTTATGCAGTCCCAGAGTTCATAATACAGCACCTCTGCTGATGCTAAGCAGATCAGTGCTTGGATGTCTGCTGCCTTGGAACTCAGGAAATAAAGAACAATGCAATAATGGTTATGTTTGTGACATGAATATGTTGATTGAATTTTCTTTGGTTATTCTGACTACACAGATTGAACCACAGGGGAAAAAATTACCTATACATAAAAACCTTTTAATTGTTAGAGGATGTGTTGTGGTTCTCCTTGGGGGGGGGGGGGAATGATATTCCCAGAACAGATGAGGTGGAGATGGGCTCTTTCCTATCACTCTGTTCAGCAAAGTACTGAACTTCCTTCCATTCAAGAAGCATTCTTGACTTTATGCTTACATAAATATTTATTTCCCTGCTTTTCTCCATACGGGGACACCAAGTGGCTTATGACACTAGAAAAAGTCCAATTTAACAGAATTTTTAAAAGTAACCAGTTCTATCTTGGGCTGGGTCTTGGATCCAGGAAGCCTGTTTGTCCAAGGCCACAGAGCACAAGCAATGAGGTAAGAGAGCCCTTTGGATCCTGCCAAAAGGCTTGTGCCTCTCTCTGGCCATTTTCACACTGCTTACCGGCCATGGAACATCGCGCCAAGCTCATGGAACGACAACGTCTTCCTGGTGCAATTTCGTGAGAGAACTGCATTTCTCGCACAAAATTGCGCCGGGAAGACACTGCCGTTCCACGAGCTTGGCGTGGCCGGTAAGCAGTGTGAAAAAGGCCTCTGTTCTCACAGAAGCTGTATTCCTGGAAACAGGAAGAGGCTTCCTTGCAGTGGAGGAAGGCTCCACAACTAACTGACAGGAGTGGTAGGTACAACCCCTTACACATGAATCCACCAAAGCCACTAAGAACAGCTTATTTGTTAAATGAAAAACGCCTGCCTGTCAGGGGAGGGGGGAGGGCAGCACTCTTTCAGTGGGTTTTTCATGATGTACACTGAATTCAAGCATGCCCCTTGAAATTTTCTTTAGTCCCTCTCACGTTCATGGTGTGCATGTGAGAAACAGAAAGATGGTTTTAAATGTACCTGTGCCAGGATTTCTAGCTGTGTTATTGCATTTGGGTCTTCCTGCCCTTTACGATGCAGAACCCTGTAGCTCTGTAAGGGGGGGGGGGCTAGGGATCTTCAACAGAGAACCTAAAATATCTTTACAAAGGTACAGTTCCCAGGATTTTTTCCCGGTTTGCCCTGGCATATGCTTTGTTGAGGTGTGTGGCTCTTTTATTTGATGATGTTATCTCTGCTGCTGTTGTTATTATTTGATTATCTCTTATTGTCATTGTTCTTGTTCGTTGATTAACCTATTTAGTGTCCTTTCACTATTTTATCATTTTATTCTTATTGTATTTTGATGTTCCATTCTGCTATTCACCTTTGGACTTTTTACTGTATTCTGTATTGGGCTGTCTCATTGTTCTAAGCAGACATATATTTTAATTGAGAAGTATGGTACACAAATATATGTATCATTAAATAAACAAACAAAAGCAATATAAACGAAATTTGTAATGCAGATTAGGCACTCACGCGCCAATCCCAGGACATTTAAATTCACTGCACGGAGAAATCTGCATTCGATATGGAAAATATAATACAACATTTTTCATTTTACGTTTTTTATACTCCCTCCCAAAGAAACAGACATTTGGGGTTACAGCTTTAATCAATGACTCCTACATGAACGCTTCTCACCATATGTGCCCCTGAGAGTGAGATCAGCCAACACACATCTACTGGTGGTCCCGGGCCCCAGGGAGGCGAGACTGGCCTCGACCAGAGCCAAGGCCTTCTCGGTCCTGGCTCCAACCGGATATGCGGGCCTGCCAGGATCTTTTGTCATTCCCGTGGGCCTGCAAGACTGAGATGTTCCACCAGGCATATGGTTGAGGCCAGACCAGCAGTCGCCTGGAAACCTTCCAAATGGCCTCCTGGCAGAGAGGCCGTATGACCATCTGCCCCCCCCCGCCCCATTATGAGTTATAGTTGATCATCTGCCCCCAGATGAGTTATAGCCTGTTTGGAAAGGCCTGTTCCCCTCTTTTACCCACTCCTCTGTGTTTTACCGGTAGGAGTTGGGCTGCAAGGCCGCTGTCTGTGGGCGGTGTTAATAGGATTTTTGCTGTTTTTATCGATGTTTAAATGTAACTTATGTTTTTTCCTGTTGTAACCCGCCCTGAGCCTGCTTGCGGGGAGGGCAGACTAGAAATCCAATAAATAATAATAACCAATGTGAATTGCAATAAAAATTAAAATAATGTGACGGCACTTGTTCGGACTCAGCCCTTTTAAATTCCAAAATCGGTAACTCAAAATAACATTTGAAGTACTTGCATTTTTAATCTTCTCAATCAGAAAGTGAGCATGCACCTTTGCAATGTATATTAATGCAATGTGAGGAAACCAACATGATTAATGACCCAGCTTGACATGCTGCTGGTATGTGCATTAAAGCCACATGTGCATGGGCCAGCGCCGAGTAAGTACACTTAAATAAAATAAAAGAATCTGCATGAAGCACATTCATGGAAAATTCTGTACCCTAACCTCAGGTTAAAATTAATTTCAAGCTTAAATTCAATACATGCAAGATAGTAGTTTTCATTCTTCTCATTCTCAATATTAGCGGACAATGTCAGCATGCGCAACTCCCTAACAATATTGTGAATTCTATTCCTTCCTCACCATTCTCGAGGCTTAAAATTATAATCGGCATGAAAGTATGTCCACACTGTCAGTCTGACTACACCTTTCCCTTCCCTTTCTTGCTTTCCTTTGCCAAACTTCATTCCTCTCAGCTTTATTCAGATGTCTACCAACAAAAGACCCAATCCTCTAGCATCTTGGTAAAGCAACAACCTTCCTAAAAACTCAACACTCGCTTCCCATCCCCTCCTGCATCTGGCACAACGAACATCTTACCTTTCAAAATGCTTTATGGCCTTGCCTGCCTCTACTTTTCTGAACTTATTTCCCAATATATCCCTCCTAAAGACCTTCATTCTTCCACCAATTATGCTCACCTGTCAAAAAATCATCTGCTCTGCCCATTCTCTTTACCTGCTTCAACGCCTGGAGCTTCCTGCCTTCAATGTGCCATCTCTCCCCATCCTTTAAATCAACCCTTCCTCAAAATCGGCATAATACAACTATCTTGCTGGACCTAAAGAAGGTTTGGGGCTGGCCTGTGCCTGGATAGGAGAACTCCAAGTTAACTGCCCCGTGTGAAAGAGAAGTGGGCTACTATTGCAATAAAAATACCAGAAATTGCTCCCTTCCTTTGGGATCCTCATAAAAAGGGCTCTGGGGTATATTTTGTCAACTAATTTAGAGCTTACAAAGTTATACACTAATCAGCTTTTTTTAATCTTCAGTGTCTTCATAGCCTTCATAGACTGAACTATGTGTTTGAATGAGAAATTTTGAACCTTAGATTTAGGACTTCTGTACAGCCTGGAAACCTTCTGCAGATACTTGCTGAAGAACTTATGAGATGCTTCTATCATTTGGTAATGACAGGAAATATTTCTTATAGCAGGAAGCTAAATATCTGGGATTTGGGCTCATGAAACTCTTGAGTCCTCCCCACTTCTAAACCATTTAAGGTTTTTTTAAGTCTCAGTTTGACTGTTTTCTGTCATAAGTGTATTTTATTGGGGGGAAATTAATGCCACATGACAACCCTTAAAAAGGGAACAATTATTTGACAGTCCCTTGAAGAAGACCACGTGAGCTGCTTTTGGACTTCAGAGACTGTCAGTGGAACACCAAGGCAGTGCGTGAAACAGGGATCAGCATCATATTTAATTACTCTTTAAAGAAATAGTTCCACTAAAAGCAAAACCTCTGTGTGTGCGCTCACGCACATGCAAACATATTTGTAACGCACCAGAAAAGATCTCAGGCAGAACACAGATCAGAGAGCAGGCTTTACTATAATTTAAGATGAAAGGGCTGTCTCAGGAGAGGAGTTTGGGGTGTCCTTAAATGTAGCAGAACAGGAGACAGAAGATCGAACAAATGGGACACAATCCAACTGTTTCAACTTCAGAACCCTCTTGTTCATCACATGCAATTTATTCAGCTAGCTGCCACACTCCGTACATCTTTTTGTCGTGCTCATGCTCTCATAAGAGGAAAACTGCATACCTCATTTACTCCTTTCCCATTGCATCTCAACAACAACTAATTGAAACGGATGTACCTTTAAACTCCACGTCACCTTCCCCATATACAACCAAGTTATCATGTTAGTACCGTGTACATAAATAAGAGGAATGAGCATCTGAGGAACCATGCACATGACCAAACCAGTGCACTGAGAATACATGATGAATGGATCTGTACAGCACTGGGAATACACTGGCTGATTCCGCACACACTGGATAATGCACTTTCAATGCACTTTATCAATCGTTTGAGGTGGATTTTTTGTTCCGCACATGAAAAAAACTGTTCCAAATTATCTATAAAGAGGATTGGAAGTGCTTTATTCAACGTGTGTGGAATCACTCACTAAAACACTTTGCACAATGAATCTATTGCTTCCCCAGCATGCGACTCAGCCCATATGAACTGTGGTGCTGCACATTTTTTACAACACTAAGATAAATGAAAGTTCAGGCACCAGTTCTGTGTGGGGCAAAGCAATCACTGAGACCTTTGGGCTTACTGCCGTACTCTGCAAAGCCCACATTCCAAACTCACCAGTTTGGTTCTAGAAACTGGCCTGGATCTATCCTGTTACACTCAACACTAATTGGACTGAATTGCTAAGCTGATTTCTTCTGTGTGGTTATTTGGTGAAATCTCTGACAATTCAAGACCGTGGATAAACACATTCTGCAAGAACCTTTGTAATGTAGGTTGGGATTGAAGGAAATGGCCAGCAAAAAGGGGGGAGGGCAAGTATGTATTATCAGTGATATGGGAGGACAAACCCTCCCTTTCACTGAGTGTGGAATGTTGCATCAATGACAGGATATTTTCTGTTAGGGACTGGAAGGGCAGACAGGGAGATTTATTTTCTTATTTACAGATTTATTTATATCCTTCCTTTCTCCCCAGTGAGGACCCAGAATGGCTTACAACATCTTTCTCCCCTCCTCTATTTAACCACGCACCAATACTGTGATTATAAAGTTTCTGTTTTCCATACATTGGGAAGACACGTTTTGTGCCTTCCTTGCTTGCAAAAATATCATTGATTTTTAAAAATGTTTTCAGTATTTTAACAACAATACCCACTCATCCCCAATCTCTAAATCGTATTTGCTGACTTTTAAAGTACTCCTTCGCTGGTGCTATTAGCACAGAAGGAAGATGATTTGTCCCCAATGAGATGATGCATAGGAGGAACTTTTTAAGACTTTCTGTGCACCCATGTCTCCCTCCTTGAGGGCCAGAAAGCAGCAGAGGGTGGGGTCCTGATTTTGAATGAAAAAAATGTCCTGAAAAGGGTTAAAAGCCTCCCCACTCTTCCCTCACCCCTGCACTGCTGGTATGATCAAATTCAATGCTCTCCATGTGGTTGAATCTCCATGTGGAAGACGTCTACCTATCACAGGTCTACCACATGAGATATAGTTTGACACTCACATATCAGATACCAACTCCAGGAACCTTGCCTTAGCCATAAACCCTGAAGACAACCTGTACGCCTCAATCCCCTCAATTACACTATGGTGATCATGATGAAGACCCACCTTACAGAACTGTTGTAAGCTTAGTGAGCAAATGCATGCAGAGCTTTTTGAACACATACAATGCAGCAAGGAAACACTAAGTGGTTACTGCTAAATTGTGGTCATTAGTGGGAAGATGGAATCAAGGGACGGCAACAAATGCAAAACTGTAAATGCGTAAATTAGCTTTTCCCTTTTCCCCCTTGGGTTTGCCCTTAAAGCAAACCTTTGAGAACAATATTATGCCCATTTACGGACGAGACAGTGATGTGCCCAAAACCTATCAATGAATCCACAGCAGACACCAGGAGTGAAGTCCAGATCTGATGTCCCAGATTCACATCCAATTCTAAAGATGCAGTCCTAATTAAGAATCGCTTTAATAGAAGTTCACAGCTATAACTGCTCTGTCAAGCAGCAGCATAAGCCCAAACCTGAGAAGTCAGTATCACTGAATTCAATGGGGTTGTCCTCCAGGTAAGTATGTTCGGGTACCGTTCCTTGATTCCAGGTAAGGGTGCTTTGCACTGGCACCTCCGGCTCCCTTGAAGTCAAACAGTGGATCACTGGAGAGGGGCCGTAGCTAAGTTGTTCAGCATCTGTCTTGCATGCAGAAAGTCCCATGTACAAATCCCAGCATGACCAGTTAAAAGGAACAGCTAGTAGATGATGTGAAAGACATCTACCTGAGGTCTAGAGAGCTGCTGCCAATCAGAATAGACAATACTGACCTTGAGGGACTGAGGGTCTGAGCCACCAGAAGACAGCTTCATGCGGTAATCATTCACACAGACATTAACTGAAATCCACACACCTCCACCACACACACAGAATCAATGCTGGCGTGAAGGAGCACAGAAGTCAGTCAGTTAGTAGGTTAAGAGCAAATAGGTTGGCTCACTGAAAGAAAAATTCTCTGCCGATCAAGTAATCAAGGAGACTGATGGACTGCGAAACCCTCCTAAGTAAGAGGGTCTGGGTGTTGCAGAGATTAATATCTGTGCTGGAAAGACATGCGATAAGGGTAGACTGTGCATGGAGTTTGCAAAATGTGGGCCAGCCAATACGCACAGCACCTCCCTGCCCCTCATGATCCACTTCAACAATTGCATGCCACTCTTCACATATCTGGAAGGGAATTCATTAAGCAAGAGCCAGAACATGTGCCAGACAGAACCTGGGCCAGACGGGAGTTAGTGGCTTTTAGAAAGCCACTGACCTCTCTCATTCACAACCACGCACATCAGAGAACTACAGGCCTACCTTCAAGGTCAGTGGGAGGGTTTAGTAAGATAATGGGTGCAGAGGGACACTGAATGCTTGAAATTATAGAAAACACTGAGCATTATTATTACATTCTCTAGTGCTTCCACTATTACAAAATGCTTCTTGAAAATTAGCTTTGGTGCTACATAAAAATAAAACGCACACAGAGAGGCCCTCCATGTGGAAACAAGAGGACAAAAAGAAGAAAGTAAAAGGAAAGCTGCCTAACCAACAGAATGAAACAGGGGTCCACTGGCACTTTAAAGACGACCAAAATTTATCTCAGTGTACGCTTCGGTGAGTCAAAGCATACTTCATCTGACACATGAACACTCCGATTCATCTGATGAAGTGAACTCTGACTCATTTATTTATTAACTTTTTATTTACACCTCACCTTTCTCCCCACAACAAAAGCTTATACTGAAGTATTGGACTCCTGTTCTATTTTGCTGCTACCAACACGGTGACCAATCTGGAGTTTTCATTTAACAAATGGCCTACTTGGATCAAAGTGTTGCGTCACATAGCACATAGCTGCAACTCTATGTCTGCAGCCAGGTGTGTAACCACTACACTATCCTGGCCAATCCTATCTCCTTTGCAAGGGAACATATTATGTGACCATAGTTATACAGCACATGCAAAGGATTTTACAGGCACATTTTTAAAGCTAATATGTGAGGTAACACCGTTGTCCTCAATTACTTGTCTACAAAGGTGGCCAGACCATGGGGTAGCCATATGGTAGATTTTGGACCCCATTAGGGCAGGGATAAAAACAGTTCTGCTCTATGGGGCAGAATCCATGTCTCCAGTAAAATGTACCCCACAGGTCAGAGCTGCCAATCTCCACATGGACAAAGCTGCCTTATATAGAATCAAACCATTGGTCCATCAAGGACAGTATTGTCTACTCTGCTTAGCCCAACTGTCTACCCTGCTCGGCGGCAGCTCTCCAGAGTTTCGCATAAAGTACTTTCACACCATTCACTACTTGATCCTTTTAACTGGTGATGCTAAGGATTGAATCTGGGACCTTTTGCATGCCAAGCAAATGCTCTACCACTGAGCCATACCCCCCCCCATCTTAATGAGTCCCAAAATCTGCTACATGAAGCAGAGACTGGGACACACGAAAGCACAGTAGCTAGAGTGAGCAAATGCAGACAGCATCTAACGATCGCTACCATAGTGCTTGTAAACTGGCCATTAACTGGCAATACCCTCTTGATCAAAGCACCACTGAGATCACTACATTCATCATTCTTGCAATGGGCTGGCCCAGTCCTAAAACTCAACAATAAGCCTCACTTTCAGTTTCTTATCTCTGGTACAGCTCCCTGTGATGCCTCCTCAATGCCTGCTTCTTTGTGCCTCAGGTGTCCTGCAGGAGAGAATGAAACTCCCACAAACTACTGGCCCTAGTTCAAATAACTATGAGAGTTCACTGCCTAGCACACAAGGTTCAGGGCCGTTTTGAGCCAGTGTGGTATAGTGATTAGACTGTCGGAATAGGATCTAGGAGATCCAGGTCTGAATCCCTACTCTGCCATGGAAGCTTGCTGGGTAACCTTGGGCCAATCACTTACTTTCGGCCTCACCAACTGCACTGGGTTGTTGTGTGGAAAAAACGGAAGAGAAGAAAACAATTTAAGGCTTGTTCAGTTCCCATTGGAAGGAAAGGTTGAGTACAAAGGAAGGAAAATAAAATAAAAAATAACCCAGTTTGGTTACTTTGTGAACAGCCGATTGTGGCTCACTAACTGATGAACCTGTAGAGTATCCTCTTTCCTCCAAACACCTGTTTATCACATTCACACTTTACAGTTCTCATCTGAATAGATTACGTATGCAGCAGAGATTAACAATGCAATCCTAAAAGGAGTTACTCCAATCTAAGCCCACTGATTTCAATGGGCGTAGACTGGAGTAACTCCTCTTAGATTGCACTGTAAATCTATATGCTTCTAAAAGTTAAAATGTGAAGAGGGCCACAGATTCTTACAAGATAAATGGTTTTCCCCCCCTAAACGAATTACCCCTTTGCTAGAGATTCTTCTTATTACCCCTCGCACAGCAGACATCTGTGTACTTGGTAGAGATCTTCTTTCACAAGCCTGCATCCACGGAGAGATGGTTCCTATGATCCAGGCGCTGGCCTATTTCTGTAGAGTACCATGACCGACATGGTCATCCTTAGGGCAACCTACCCTACTCACACGGCTTTGTCTGGCCATAGTCAAAGGCTGAGTATGTGCAAGAGAACAGCTGCCAATCCTGTATCTCAGAACTGCCTTGAGGTAAAACAATTCCAACCTCTCTTTTGTAATAAAAAGTAGGATTCCTCCTCAGCCACATGTTCCAGATGTCAAAAGATTAAATCAAATTATCAAGCAGACCTACTTAAAACAATACCCTACTTTAAATCTAATTGTAAAAAGTAAGTTTTGGCTTCTAAGAAGCAAGCCAACCTAATTTTTTTTAATTTTCCTAAATTAAAAAAAAAAGTTTAAAATGCACTTTTTAAAAAACAACAGGTTGTAATTATTTTGGACTGATCTCCTAAACTCTCTCTAATCTATATCTGGATCTGGATCCAAATCCGGTTTTCCTGCATTATAATGAGAAATCTAATTTTGAAATGGAAGAATTGTTTTTTCAGGTGTGTTTTTTTTTGGTTTTACTTGTCCAGGAGATAACTAATTGCATAAGTCCTGTTTTTCCACATAAGAAAGAGATCTTTGCAGAGAACTAAACTTTCAAAACATGGGAATTGTTTCTTTTGATATCCCAATCAAACTAATCCAAGTAAGACAAATCCTGTAAGACATTATAAAAATATATTTGAAAAATTAAGAGTTATTGCAAAATATGGCAACATTTGTCACTCATACCTCACTAACCCAAGTAGGACATCACCAGGGTCCTTTCTAACAGTGCCATCCTAAACAGAGTTGCACCTTTCTAATCCCATGGGTTCAGAATACTCCATTTAGTATTGCCCTGCCAGTTGTCCTTTATAGGAGGGCTATTCTTGATAATCTTTTCCCATGTATTATACATTTAGTTATGCTTATCTATTATGCTTATGTATTATAAATTTAGTTATGCTTATTTTTTTTCTACAATGCCTTGGTCAGGTTTAGAATTTACACATTTTTATAAATTTAAAAAATAATTTTAAAAAATGTTTCAGTTTTGAAATATAACACATCAAGAGGGTTAAAAAAGCTGTGATATTTTACTCAAGTGTCCCAACATTTTCTAACTGCACTGAATTTGTTTTTCTTCTTATTCATAATGTATTCGGTTGAATATACATCCCTTGAGGTCTTATGCATATTTAATCAGCAGTAAGCCCGACTGAGTTTCGTGGGGACGCTCAGGTATACAATAACCCCAATTCTGTTCGCACGACATTTCGAATAACAGACAAGCAAAGTTGATCGATTAAGGGGGAAAGGCATCAGCTTCCATGAGGACCGAGCTAGCAGCCCTGAACAGTGCGGGGATGCAGACATTTTTAAGTACCTTCCAAATATTATTACACTGTCCAAAAAAAAGGGGGGGGGGAAACCGGTGGTTCGTATGAGAGGGAAAAAGTTCACTCCTTGTTGGATCCACCTGTCATCCCGAGCATGCGATGGCCAAACGGCCAAGCTTAGGAACTTGCAGAGAAGAGAGAGAGGAGGGGAGGGCAGGGGAGGGGAGGGCTCGGCTACCTACTGGTTTCGAGTTGCAAAGGGTAGCCGCGATCCTCTGGCGAGTCTGTCCCACATTGGCTTCCCGGGCGAGCGCTGCTGCTCTCGACAGACACAGATCCAAATCCAGACTCCGGGCGGGCGAGGCGATTCCCAGCAAGAACCGCAGAGAAGGGACCGCGTCAGAGGAGGGAAAGCAGGCGGGCAGGTAACTGCAAGCGCCACTCCAGGACTGCCGGGCTGGAGCGCTCGCAGGAGGGAAGGAGCCAGGAGGGAGCCAAGCCCCGCCCCTCCGCCCCACCCACCACTACCTGCCGCCTTTAACCCTTCCGGCGCGGGGCCTCCTGGGGCAGGCGAAGGGGAGACGCGCGCGCTGCGGGTCCGACTGCAATCTATGGCAGAGAGCGCAGATCTTTCCATTGCAGAGACCACGCGAACGGAACGCTCAGGTGACACCTTAAAGACGGTGTCACTATAAAATTGCAGATGCTATCTATAGCATCCCCTCATTTGCAATATGTTATGTATATAGTGCGTATTTTTGCCGTTACAGATACCAAGTACAGAACTGTCCGTTAAGACTATGGCAATATAAAATATATAATTGCAATCGTTCTATCTATCTATTACAAATGTTTGCCATCACAGATGCCAAACAAACAACTGTCTGTTAAGACGGTTACAATATAAAATATATAACTGCAGTATATCTTGTCTTTCTATTTGTCCGTCTTTCTATGAATCTATCACAAATTTTTGCCATCACAGATGCCAGTTAAACAGAACTGGCTGTTAAGACTATTGCAATATAATTATATATATAACGGCAATATAATATCTATCTTACATATTTTGCCATAATAGATGTCAGGAAAACAGAACTGCCAATTAACCGACTATTGCAATATAAAATATATAACTCCAATATAATATCTATCTATATATAGTTGTATATTTTTGCCACAGGAGATGCCGTACAAACAAAACTGTCTAGCAGCTCCTTAAAGACTATTGCAACATAAACTATATAATTGCAATGTAATATACATTGCATATATTCCTATGATTTATGTTGTACATTTTTGCCATTGCAGGTGCTACACAGAGTACTCTCTCACTGCAACTAAAAATCTATTTCAATACCATATATAAAGGCAATAAATATGTATTGTATATTTTTCAGTTGAAATATCTATTGCGTATTTTTGCCATTGCAGTTGCCCCGCACAAACAGAACAGACCTGTGTTACCTTAAATGATTCATAAATTCAAGTCAGACACACAGACAGAAATATTAAGAAGCATTAACCACTTAAGACACTTTTTAGAAAAAGGTATTCTATTTATTATACATGGAGAATAAGCCATATTCTAAATAAACCTCAACATATCCTATATATGTTGCCATATGTTCACCTTGAGCCTCAGTAAGAAAGGTGGACTATAAATAAAGCAATAAAATAAATATTAAAGCCCATCTGATATCCGGCAGCCTTTGTTCTGATTTAGCAAATATTCCCTTTTATTTTAAAATTAGACTCTTGTTATCAAGAATGCAAAGCATCTGATGATATAAATGTTAATTCTTGAATCTCTTGATTGCCTAACTTTACCTGAAAACAATTTCATTGTGGCATAAGCTGCTCTGGACCAGAACAAACTTTGTTAGGTATACAAATGCAAAAAAACAGACATTGAATTTGTTTGCAGCTACAGAAGGCTTTGGCAGCAACCGCCACCTTTTCTCTCTGGAGTTCAGCATGGGAATGAAATATTCACACCGGAGTAGGCATACAATCCATCATCTGTGCTGTAGAATTATAAACTGAGTCCTAATTTATGCATGCAGAAGAATGGGATGGTAACACTGAGGTGGCAGAATGGACTGTGCTATGTAGGGGACTGAATTTTGGAATGTGCCCCTAAGTTAGAAATTCTCTACAAATGAAAAAAAACAGCTCTGGAAGCAAATAGAGGAGATGGATGTTATCCCCCTGCAGTGCTAGTTTTCTGCTTACATGGAACCTTTTTTTATCCCAAGGAGCATTCAAAACTGGAATACTCCTCCCTCCTATCTCCCTTGGTGTCTGCCCCCCATATTCAGCTATATTTATTATTTATTTATTTCATTTATACACAACATTTCTCCCCAGCGGGGACTGAAGCAGCTTACGTCATTCTCCTCTGCTCCATTTTATTGTCACAACAATTCTGTGAGGTAGATTAGGCTGAGAGCATGTGACTTGACCAAGGTTACCCAGTGACCTTCCATGGCAGAGTGGGAATTCAAATCTGGATCTTGCAGACCCTAGTCTGAAACTCTAACCACTATACCACACTGGCTTTTGTGGGGTGGCTGCAGT
Source organism: Eublepharis macularius (assembly GCF_028583425.1). Lineage (NCBI taxonomy): Eukaryota > Metazoa > Chordata > Lepidosauria > Squamata > Eublepharidae > Eublepharis > Eublepharis macularius. Next base: position 42,709,196 of record NC_072801.1, read on the forward strand.
AGCAAGCAACCAGGCCTGATTGAGCCATGCTGATTACATGGTAACAAGTCACCTGGGGGTTGCTGGCAGGTCTGACCCTGATGAGTCTTCCCTCAAAAGCCCAACCAGCCCTGTAAAGGGCCCTGACCCCCTCCTTCCTTTTCTTGACAGAAACAAAGTCTTGAAGGCAGACAATACTGTTGTGGTTGCCTAGCAAAGGACACTGAGCTCATCCATTTCTTAATGCTATGGGTGCTCCTTTTATCATGTTTTTTAAACCCCCCCCCCAAGATACTTGTTTTTAGATTTCAGATTTTTCTGCAAACTTGGGGCTTTTCTCAGGTCTGTAGAAAAATATGTCTTGTGCGTTCATGGCTCCAGTCTCCAGATTTAAGCATCCACAGATTTAGCCACAATGAGAATTATATATATTGGGGATATTCCTCTGCTGTTCAAACTTAATGGTTGAACACTCAAGAGCTATGAATCAAGTAGTGGATAGAATCAGACCCAAATTACTGCCAGAGGGTCTGAGAATGACATGTTGGAAAATAGATTAAGAACTGGTAGCAAGTTATGGAATGAAATAGACAGGTAGGAACCAGCAAGAGCAGAGAGGCCTCCAAATCTTTCCAGGCACCTTAATGAAGGACAATCCATCTTAGTACTCTTCACTTACAAGTGGTCTTGTGGTGCACAAGTAGCTGGCAAGTGGCTATGTGGTGACTTACCCACATACTCTTGATGGGGTAATCTAAAGCTAACCTGCGCATAGTCTGATGGGAGGGGGGGTCTTCCTGATTTCAAATACGGTGGACAATCTTTCTCCATCCACACAAGCGCTTCTGAGGTTGTGAAGTGTGCGTTCTTTCCCCTCTTTTTGCTAAGGATAGCTGAACCTGTAGTAGAGCACTGTGTGGCCCAAAACCTTTCCTCCCATGATCCAGTTAAAGCACTGTCTCCTTCATGCCTTATTCCTTAGAATAATAATGGGTCTTTCAATTAAAAGAGAGGTTTTGATGGACAAGAAAAAAATAGAAATTTTGTTAAATTTTGGATATAAAATCTCATGGGAGTGTTTTCCAGAAGAGATGCACAGAGGAATCATAAGGATATTGCGTTGGACTTTTTTCAGCTAAATGGCTTGGGTTGATGCATGTACTCCTTTTGTAGAGTGAGATATTTGTTATGTTGTTGACTTTTAATAAACTACATAATTAAATAAAATTGGAAAAGAAATTCTTGTAATGAATTGTGGAACTGGGAAAGACAGTCCGAATTTTAATCACTTGATCAGATTAAGATATTAATCTAATCATTTTACCCTCTGATAGAACTATTTGGGCCCATCCCCAAAGTGCTTCTCATTAGCTTAGATTGCAAGCCCCCTGTGGCAGGGAGCCAGTCTCTTTTTTGTTATAGTATGAATCCATGTTGCACCAAACATAGCGATAGCATCAACACTGTATTTTATTCTTTATGGAAAATGTTGAAATTTTGTAAAATGAACCAAAATAAATGAAAAAGAAGAAATGGATTGTAGGTTAATGAAATATGAGAAATAAATAAGTATACCAATTTAGGCAGTTTCTGTTGAACAAACAGATTAGCTGGTAAAATGAAAAGGATTAGCCAGCAATCAGCATTCCTGAATGACCAAAAAGAAACCCCTCAAGCAAAATAAACAGAATTTTTAAAATCCTGACCCTGTGTTTTAGGTCACAAAAAGGCCAACCTGGAGGCCATCAAGTATATATGGGGGAGGGGGTAATAATTTTAACCTTTCCTCCCATGGCTCAGGCTGACCTCTGCTCTCCAACACAAGAAATAGAGAGCCTATGTCATTTATATGAGCCACTTTAAAAGGCCGAGAATGTTCGGATTGCAAGCCTTCGAGTAACACAGAACATTTTTTCAGGGATAAACAATCAGATTTCTTTGCAGGGAGGAGCAAAAAAGAATAAAGTGAAATGCTTAGCTTAACAAATTTGAGTGCTCTTAAAAACAAAAGAAGCATGGAGATTTACAGTGCCATCCTAAGCACAGTTATATCCTTCCAAGTCCATCAATGTTAGAAGGGTGTAACTCTGTTTAGGATTGCACTCTAAAGTAGAATGCATGATTTGATGTGTGCATCTAATTGGCTTCTTTGTTCTGCTCATGCTGCTTGGTGAAGTCTGGTACGTGGATGGCCTGGCTGTGCTCTGATGGGATGTTTTAATCACTTAACTGCGCATTTATACATTCATTCATTACTATGTATAATTCTTCCTTGCCTAAGCTTTGGAACAGATAATATCTTTGCAATGACATTGTAATATATTACATACCAATAAATCATATTTTAAATCTAGCAGACTGTACTCCAAGGCTGCATTCCTAGGAGCACTTGCTTAGAGATGAGTCCCATTGGACTCATTGGGATCCCCTCCTGTGTAAACATATATCTTTAGAGGAGGGGCTGTGGCTCGGGGTAGAGCATCTGCTCGGCATACAGAAAGTCCCAGGTCCAGTCCTCTCGGCATTGAATTAAAACGATCAGGTAGTAGGTGATGTGAAAGACCGTGACCTGAGACCCTGTAGAGCTGCTGCCAGTCAGGGTAGACAATACTGACCTTGGCTGACCAAGGGTCTGACTCAGCAGAAGGCAGCTTCAGGTGTGTTCCTATGTGACAGTGCTTCACATCTCAGGTCCTTTAAAGGCAGCATAAAAAATCCTGTATTGTATATCTAATGGAAACAAGAGGCGTATTCACAAGCGACTCGAAAAATAACTTGATTATTACCCCTGAAACTTTGTATGGTGTCATTGCTGCTCCAGCAGAGTCACATGATCTCAGCTCATGAGTGAGACTCTTCCCGTTGCAAAGGTCACCAAATTATCCTAGTATGGAATCTATAAACATCTATGGTAATAATAGTCCGCAGCATGCAATTTAGGTAGAATACAGGAAAGCGCAGAAGACTATAAGAGCCCTGCTGGATCAGATGAGTGGTCCATCTAAACCAGCATCTAAGCAAGATACAGAGGCCAAGGCCCTCCCCGCTGATGCTTCCTCCTAGCACTGGTATTCAGAGGTTTGCTGCCTCTGTAGATGGAGGGTCCCTTCATTCACCCTGGCCAGCACCCATCAATGGACCTGTCCTCCATGAATCTGTCTTACTCCCTTTTAAAGCCATCTGTCCTAGTGGCCATCACTACCTTCACTGATGGCAAATTCACAAAATGGAGGTCACCAAAGTCCAGTCTACTACAAATCCTGATTGATGGCTCCCACCCCCATTTCCACTTGGGTGGGGAGATCACTGATAGTAGATCCTCTGCTTCGCAGGCAGAAGGTCCCAGGCTCAAACCTTGGCATCTCCAGCTAAAAGGATCAGGTAGTAAGTGATCCTTTACCTGAAACCAAGGGGAGTCGATGCCAGTAAGAGAGGATAAAACTGACCTTGATAGATTAAGGGCCTGACTCAAGGCAACTTCCTGAAAGTGCATTTCACTGAGAATTGCTCTTGCACTTTCAAGCCTGGCTATAAGGACAAAAAACTTTTTAAAAAATGAGAATTTCACGATGCTGACTTCTGTACCTAATGCCCAGTGCATGATCACTGAATGCATGTTCTGTTGGTCTTTCTGTGTTGCATGTGAAAAAACACCAATTAGTTGCATTGGCAAGAGCACCAAGGTCACCCAGGGATTTTCTATGGCAGTGTGAAGATTTGAACATGGGTCTCACAGATTCTAGTCTGACACATCTAACCACTACAGGATGATGTAGTGGCTGGAGTGTCAGATTAGGACCTGAGATACCCAGATTCAAATCTCCAGACAGCCATGGATGCTTGCCGGGTGACCTTGGGCCAGTCACACACTCACAGCCTACCCCTACTTCACAGGGTTGTTATAAGGGTAAAACAGGAGAGAGGAGAACGATGTAAGGTGCTCTGAGTCCGTTTTGGGGAGTCAGACAGGGTATAAATGAAGTAAATAAATAAAGGATGTGTTTGCTCTCTGTTGATATTTGTTATCTGAAGGGGCCCAACATTCAGTATATTCAGTGACTATCCCTTTTATATCACATTCTGAAAAGATCAAGCTTGCTGAACCTTTTTTGTTCTTTTTGTTCCTTTATTAATTTGAAAAATGTATTCAGTAAAAAGAAAGATGGATACAGAGGTTTACAATTCTATAAACAAATCATGTTATTAAGTTCAATTCACCATCCTAGTCAAAATGACATCAAACTTAACTTTCTATCATGCAACATACAGGGTCGTTTATTTAACTGTACACATTCCTTTAGTTTCTTGCTGAATGTAACCATCCTCAGATCCTTTCAGAATAGCTATCGCAGTGAGTCTTCATGGAAAGGAAATGCAGCTCTCAATAAACCCTTCTCTATGTGCAACTGACAGTCAAGGTGTTACCTAGTGAAAGCTTCATTTCATGGCTCAGGGAGGATTTGAATCCAGATTTCTCCAGCATTATGCTAACACTCTAAGCACTAAACCACAGTGGCCCACAATGGGACAGACAGACAAACAGAAGAGGGGGTATTGGTTGAAGCGGCTTTGCTTAAAGAGCAGATGATTTACCCACACGCCGTTTGATTATTTTATTTATTTTTACTTATACTCCGCTTTTCTGCCAATGGGGCCCAAAGCCGTTTACAACATCATTCTCCCTTCTATTTTATCCTCACAACAATCCTGCGATGGTAGGTTAGGCTGAGAGAAACTCACTGGCGCAAGGTCACCCAGCAAGCTTGATGGTGGGGTGGGGATTCAAATCTCTCAGAACTTATCCTAGCCTAATCCCTTCACCACACTGGCTCTCTTGCTCTGAACACTTGCTGTGTACCTATAACTACAGCATGTTGCTTTGAGTTCTTGCTGTGAAATCCATGAAAGCTTTAATCGAGAATGCCTGCCTTCAGGTTTTTGCCAAGGCCATGGTTCTCCAGGGGACAGGTAGGGGCCTGCCCCCAGTTCAGGATCATCTTCAGGAAGGGAGCCGGCATCAGAGCCTTACTCACAAGGCCTCGCTGGTGCGGAGACCACACAGGTGGAGTAAATAAAGTTAATGCCGTAGAATTACCGTCAGGGCATTTCCTCGCTGAGGAGCGTCTGAAGCACCGTGCTGTGCCTTGAAATTACGGCTAATTATAGAGACCATTTGCATAAATTACAAGGGAAGAGGCAGTTGCCGCCACAATCCTTTCCATGTACTTAGGGAAAGAGTTCCGTTTGTTGGATGGCGACAAACTGGGAGGGGGAGCTGATAAAGCTAGATTCAGGGGGAAGGGGCATTCGAGAGGTGGAGATTCCTTGGTTTGCACAAGATGATTTTTGGAAAAAGGCCTAAAACATTGTTGAATCTGTTTGGGGGAGGGGGGACTCTTTAAAAAATGCACTTTTCAGCTGTCGATATGCCAAAGCTGGGTTTTCAGACCATGAAATGTTCATTTTGGGAGCAGAGGGGAGGGGAGAGGATTCTTGTTCTAGGTGGATTGCGTGTGTGTACATGCATGTGTCTGCTTGTATGTGATTACTCACTGGCCTACCTGACATGGAAGTTGTAAGGATTACTGAGATAATATATGCAAGATGCCTTGACGAGCACCATAACCTATCCTTACATGCAGGGCGACCAAACCTACATGCAGGGTGACCAAAACTTCAGTGCCACCCCTCTACCCTTATCACCTGCCTCAAAGCAAACAAAAAGAGTTCTGAACCTTTTAGGAGACTGTATCAGAAATTTAGATAGGCTGATCCAGATTGGAAGGTAATTTACACACAAGTAAACCCTTTCCCAAAAAAAGTGGGGTAGCCAGTGCTAGATGTCTCCAGTTTTCAGCTCCCCTACCAGTAGAATTCCGTTAAGTGCATAGGATTGAAGCTAAAAGTGTAGACTAACAAAAAGCCACAATGGGGATGCTCTGCCTGGCCTGTTGCCCTCACTGAGCCTCTGAATAGCTTGTGTTTGGATTTTTATTCATCATCTTGAAAACATAAGAAAATAAAACCAGACCAAAGATCCATTTAGCCCAGCATGCTCTGTCCAACATCAGCAAGATTTTTTTTTTGAAGCTCATAGGCAAGACTTGAAGGGAACAACTATCTTGCATTGTTTACTCTGTGCCCATTTGTATAAAGAGGCATACTGCCCTGGACATAAAGCTTCCATTACCTAGTAGTCATCATGACTAGCCATGTCCTCCATGAATTTGCACAATCCATTTTTAAAGCAAAATCTTTAATTACTTAATTCAACAGTAGAACCTGCCTTATTAGACCTTTAGCCTACCAAGGTCAGTATTTTCTACTCTGACTGGCAGCAGCTCTCCAGAAACTCTTTACAACGTTGTTATCCCTTCTTCCACCCTATCCCCACAACAACAACCCCATGATGTAGGTTAGGCTAAGAGATTGTGACGGGCCAAGGTCACCTGGCAAGCTTCCATGGGGCAGCGGGGTTCAAACCCTGTTGTCCCAGGTCCTAGCCTGATACACAAACCACAAGCCAGGCAGGATCTCAATGGGGGGGGTGACTTTTGATGCTTTTGTCACTTGCTGCTTTAAACCATTCTTCCATGTACTGCTGGGCTTTCGAATGCATGTGGTGGATGTGCAATATGGGTGCGACTGCCTGTTTTAGACTTTATTGCTCTGACTGATATGACTGTTTTAATCTAGGCTGAATCCACACATCCCAGCATAGCGCTAAACTGTCAGAATGATAGCATCTTCCTGGCGCAATTTCTGACGTCATCGAGCCACAAGAGTGGAATCATGGCACGATAATGTCAGAAATCGCACCAGGAAGACGCTATCCTTCCAAATGTTTAGCGCTATGCTGGGATGTGTGGATTTAGCCTTGATTTATGCTATCTGTTTCTCTTGTATTTATTACAGCCTGTGATCTGCTCTGAACCCACTTGCGGGGAGAGCGGAATATAAATTGAATAAAATGAAAAATAAATAATAAAAAATAATGTTTATGTAAATAGGCAATTGAAACCCCACAGAACAGTTGGGGGAAAAGATACTGGAGGTTGAACTGGAAAAGGGCAAAGGCATGCAGGGAAAGAGTTAAGTGCCTTTCCTGCTGCCTCTTTGCTCTTTGTGGGCTACTGGCAAAGTAGCTTTTCAAGCAAAAAATAAAAACAGCAGCTGGGCTACAATTACAACACTTGTGAATGTGTGTTGTGTCATTTTGCCCCAAGGCAAGGCTAGCATTTTGTTGCCCCAGGTGGAAAATTCGAATGAGAACTTCCACTTCCCCCTAATTAACTCAGGGCCCAAACCACTGGGAATTTTCTCACTCTGCCAGCCTACTGATACAAATGGAAGCTCTACAAGCAATCCCTCCCAGAGCTCACAAGAGGCCTTTGAGCATATGCAGAGTGCATTTCCCTGATTCCTAAGTAATCCCATCCCCCCAATGTAAATTTTACAAAGGACATAATATGATTTCTATTTGGATGTCTCATCTATGCGCCATTGCTCTTAGGGAGGGTTCCTGACATGGGATTCTATGGGGCTGGCCTCTCATTTTAGGCCAAGGGGTCCCCAACCTTGTGGAGCCTGCAGTGCAGGCAGTCTTGCAATTAAAAAAAAAGGGTAGTAGCCAATATCACAATGTATTTTTTAATATATTTATAAAGGTAAAAGTAAAGGTGAGGAGCCCCGTGGCACAGAGTACTGCAGTCCAAGCTCTGCTCACGACCTGAGTTCAATCCTGGCAGAAGCCCGGCTCAGGTAGCCAGCTCAAGGTTGAATCAGCCTTCCATCCAGTTTCCTGGGGATCAAGTGTAGACGACTGGGGAAGGCAATGGCAAACCACCCCATAACAAAAAAGTCTGCCAATAAAACGTCGTGATGCAACGTCCCCCCATGGGTCAGTAATGACTCAGTGCTTGCACAGGGGATTACCTTTACCTTTTACCCTACCCTTTTAAAAGGTAAAGGTAGTCTCCTGTGCAAGCACCGAGTCATTACTGACTGATGAGGGGACGTCGCATCACAACGTTTTCTTGGCAGACTTTTTTGTCATGGGGTGGTTTGCCATTGCCTTCCCCAGTCATCTTCCCCAGGATACCTGGTACTCCCCCTTTATTTCCATTGGGAATCCAAAGAGATTTATATTATTCTCCCCTCCTCCATTTTATTCTCACAACAACAAACTTGTGTGGGATAGGTTAGGCTAATAGAGACTGAGCAGCCCAAAGTCACTGAGTGAGTTTTTATGGAAGAGTGTGAATTCAGATCAGTATCCTCGTCTAACATTGTAACCATACTGCTACACCATAGTGGCAGGTAAAATTGCAACAGGGACTGAGGGGGTTAATCACAAAACAGCTACCATGGGGGGGTCCATTATTTCCTTTAGGAAACAGGTGCTGTTTGGTTTCCATTTCCAAAGACAGGAGTCCTTAGGAAGAGGATGCCAACGGCCAAGCTGAGTGCACAAGCCTCTGCACCCCCAGGATAAGCTCAGAGCTTTGCCACTATGCCAGCTGAGAGAGAGCAACCCAGAGCTCCCTGTTTTTTTTCCAGTTCTATTCAAGACTCTTTAGATTTTATCCCCAAGATTCAAGAAGCAAGTGGGCGAGGGACTAATATCTGGGTGACCCATGTTTGATTCCCCATTCTGCCACGGAAGCTCACTGGATGATTTTGGGCCAGTCACACATGTTTGGCCTAACTAACCTCACAGGGTTTGTTGTGAGGAAAATAATGGAGGAGAGGAGAATGAGGTAAGCTGTTTTGGGTCGTCACTGGGGAGAAAGGAGGGGTATAAATGAAGTAAAATAAAATAAAAATTCACAGTGCCATGGTGCCCGTGGGAACCACATTGGGGATCAGCCTCTTGAAGCCAGTGGGGTGAATTTGGGTCAGTCACAGCTTCTAGGAGCTCTCTCAGCTTCACCCACCTCACAGGGTGTTTTGTTGTGGGGATAATAATGGCATACTTTGTAAACTGCTCTGAGTGGGCATTAAGTTGTCCTGAAGGGTGATATATAAATCAAATGTTGTTGTCGTCATCATCATCATCATCATCATCATCATCATCATCATCGGGTATATAAACCAATGAGATACAGAACACTGACTGTCATTCATGCAGTCACAGTAAAGATTATTTTTGAATGACTAGACTGGATTCAGAGACTGCAGGTGATGCCCATGTTTAGGGTCAAGAAGGAATTTCCCACCACCCTAGATTGGCAAAGTATCAAGGGAACATAGCTAAAGATTGAACTACATGTTACAGATTGTGATGAAAGAGGTGTGAGGACTTGCTTTTCCCACAGTCACACAACAGCCCTGGGGGAAGGAATTTTTAAAGTCCGCAGGGCCCTGATTTGGCTCAGGATGATACTGCAGAAGGAAGAGGGTCTCCTGCCTCCCCCCACTCCGCAGTTTTCCTGAACCCCTTGTGGACTTTAAAAATTCCTTTCCCCGCAGCTACTGTTTGATGGCAGGGAAAAGAAATCTGCAGACCTGACCCACCAAAATTCATAATGTGTAGTTTGGCCTTAAGTGACAGAGAATGTGTTTTGCATCTCTGACTTTGACCATTGCTAGGTGTATCAATGCTAAGTTGTTGTTTTGTACAAATGGTGAATGTTTAATGCTTTTTTCCTGCAAAACACAACTTGCCTCACTTCCTTGAGTCACCTGAAGACGTTTCATTCTGCAACCATTTTTTCTATAAACCTTTGCTTAGGACATAAGAAGAGCCCTGCTGGATCAGACCAGTGGGCCTTCTAGCCCAGTACCCTGTTTCACACAGTGGCCAACCAGTTGCCCTGGAAGGCCAACAATAAAGGCCAGGGGCCAGGGACTTCCCCTGATGTTACCCTCTAGCACTGGTGTTCTGTGCCTCTGAATCTGAAGTTTCCTTCTAGTCACTGTGGCTATTGATAGGCCACTTCATTTGGTGCACTTAAGTTCTAGTATTATTGGAAAGGTCTACAGAGGTCGGGGACTGTATGGGCTGATCTATGCAAAGCAGTGCAGAATTTCTCTTAAAAAGAGAAACAGGTTGCTTCCATACACGGATGATTCCCCATTTCGATTACTTTGCTGCGGTGAATGCAGGCCCATTTTCAGGGCATCAGACCCTTTCACATGGAGATTTTTTTCTTTTGCTTGCCACCCTGCCACCCTCAACTGGTAGTGGGATTTTTGCTGTGTTTTTTTAAAAATCAGAATTAGGCATATTGCTACACTGTAATCTGCTATACCAATATACCCACTACTGATTTAAAAAAAACAGCAAAAAGACCACCAATGGTAGAAGAGAGAAAATGGCGGGCATCAGGGGAAATGGTGCCAGATGTGAACTGGGGGCTGCGGAAATATGGGAGGGGGCTGGGGCTCAGTGGAAGAGCATCTGCTTTGCATGCAGAAGGTCCCAGGTTCAATTCCCAGCTAAAAGAATCAGATAGCAGGTGATATGAAAGACTTCCCAACTGAGACCCTTGAGGCCTGTTGTCAGTTACAGTAGACAATACTGACCTTGATAGACCCCAAGTCTGACTCAGTAGAAGGAAGCTTCGTCCTATCATAATCAAACCTGCTCCACGTGCGATCTTTCAGGAAATATCATATCAAAACATGTCTGGGGAATTATGGAGCAGAGCTGGGGGGAAACCCACAAGAAGTTTGGCTGTACAACATGACAGTTTGGGCAGGAAAGGTAGTAAAGACTCCATGAGGCAGCAGGCAAACATGCCAGGGCTCAAGTCTGTTTGGAAATACCAGCCTTTGATTTGAAATCCCACTTAATCTCTAACCTGCACTCTGTACATGCTCAGGGGTACCCATTTATGTATAGGTTGGGGAGCAGGGGGAACCGTGGAGAGCTCTAACACAAAACTCCAAGGAACAAGAGGGCCTGGTGCATGGTTGATCAGAAAATGTGTGTGTGTGGGGGGGGGGGGTTGGTCCTTTCTCATTCTGAATTTAAGGTTCTAAGGCTGCTTCTCCAATGTTGCTATTCTGGCCAAGGGCTTCTCTAAACAGCGACCAGAGGGCAGGGCTTTCCTTACCACCTGGGTTACAAGCTCTGGGTAGGGAAATTCCTATAGATTTTGGGAGTGGAGCCTGGGGAAGAGGGGGTTATGCAGGGGCGGGGGACTTCAGCAGAGTATAATGCCATATTGTTCACCATCCAAAGCAACCATTTTTCTCTTGGGGAACTGATTTGTAACTCTGTGAGATCTCCAGCCTCCATTTGGAGGGTGGCAACCCAAATCCCATCCAATCTGTTCAACTGACTGGGAAATTCTCCAAACCGCAACCAAAAAATGACCCATCCCTCCAGGGCTGTATTATTCATAAGGCTGACTAGGCTGAAGCCTAGGGGTCTCGCAGGGACTAAGGGCCCATTAATTGATTCTCTTATATAACCTCTATTAATACAATAATTAACTGCTTCATTATTGAAGTGAAACAGTCTTGTATATTAAAACAATTATCCATAAATTATATATTTTAATAAACAATAAAAATTATTCACTTCAAAATATTACAGTATTGAATAATTATACCCCCAAAATGTGGTTTCCTGAAGAGTTCTACTCGCCCAATAAAAATATTTTAAAAACTGTATTCTTCAGGAGACCCTCAAAATAGATCTAGGGCTATCTGCGGTCTTGAACCAGAGTCAGGCTGTCAGCTGCAGTGGGGTAAGAGACTGAAGTGCCGGAGGGGGCCTGAAATACCTGAAAGCCTAGGGGGGGCCGCCATGGGTTAACATCGCCCTCTTACCCATGGGGAAAGTCTGTCCTCTTTAAAGAAATGTCCAAGTGGGATGAAGAGGCCGAGCTGGAGCCTTCTCGCCTCCTCCTTTCTTTGTGTTATTCGTCCCATTCTTGCAATGCCCCGTCCGCCCCCAAGCCTTTTCCCCCGGTGACAGGAAAACCCTGCGCTCAGATGGCTGCCGGGGCTTTCAGCCCGGAGACGGCGCGTCCGTCGGTGGGTTTTTGAAGTCTGCAGTTCACAAGCCGCCCTTCCAGGTGGTTCAGGAGCCGCTCTGTGGCTCAGACACGTCGACTCGCCTCGGCATCTCCCGCTCTTACCTCAAATCCCTTCTTCCTCCTCCTCCTCCGCTGCCTTAAGACTTTCCTTCCTTCCTCCCCGGGAATCTGTAATTTGTCCCCCGTTTTGCTTTCTGCTTTTTTCCCCTTCCATCCCCCACCGGCCAGTGCTGGTAAAAAAAACAGCTGCCCAGTCTGGGGGAGAGTAAAGATATCCACTGAAGATCAGATCTGGCTCTCAGGGTCCACCTTGCTCTTTGTTTGGATCTGAAATTGCTACCTGATGTGGCCCGCACCGGCCATTCGGGTCAGCTTTGCAAGACCTGAGCTGCAAATCAAAGTCCTCCCTGAAGTACTGCAGTCCAGAAAGGTGCTTCCAGAAAGTTTATTTATTGTATTCCCCGCTTTTCTCCTCAATGGGGACTCAAAGTGGCACCATCAGTCATTTTCCCTCAATTTTTTTCCTCACAACAATCCTGTGAGATAGCTTAGCTTGAGAGCATTGAGCAGCTCAAAGTAATCCAGTGAGCTTCCATGACCAATTTGAATGTCGGTTCCACATTCACCCATTACCCGCATGTTTATTGGATATCTTCCGTTTGCCTCCAATCCGCGATTTTTTCCTCTTCGTTCACATTCCTGCTTCCAATCCATCTTTCTCGCGCGTCCCTCTGGTCACATGGCCGCTCGAAAACTGCTTTTTTGGGCGGGACCTTTTTTCCCATCCATTTTTTAAAAAAAATTTTGAGCGCACTTTTCCGTTATTTCGATCTTGCCTTATAAAGAAACATCATTGAAGATAATGATGCCTCTCTTTCCCCCACTGACAGCACTGATGGCTCTCTCCTGTTTCTTTTTAGGAAATTTGGAAGCATGTGGGAAGCTTTCGTGGGCATTTCCTATGCAGGACAGTTCAGTGCCTGAATTTTACTGAAGTTTCACTTCCTTGGATTGTCATTATTTCGATATTTTGTAATTTCGATATTACAGTAATATAAAATAAAAAAAAGTTAAAAAGGAAGTTTCGCGAGTCTGTTCTGAGGATGGATTCACCCCAAAATGATTTTTCAAACTACCAGATTTGATTCAGAAACAGCATAATCAATAAATCCAATGCTATGAAGTCAAAAACAGTCTTTTGCAGACTACGGAGCACTTGCAAGTTGAATCAACCAATAGGAACTCTCGGAATGGCCGGAGAGACAGGAAGGGGGGTGGTTTTTAAAAAAAACGCGTAAATTGCGCATTGGCCCGTTCACGGCCACTGTGAAACTCCCGTTGAAAACCTGTGACCACATATTTGGGAGAAATGCGAATGAAATGCGTCTGTTTAATGAGGTAATGTGACCGGCACTCGGGATTGCGTGGGGAATGCGGGGAACATGCGACTTAGAATGAGTAATGTGGATTCGACCCTATACTCTAACCACTACACCACACTAAGCATCTAAATTTGGGCTAATTCTGTGTTTTTACTAATGCAAGCATAGCAAGGGCTAGGGAACTAGATCAAAGCAGCACCTCTTGCCATCGTCTTCCTGAACAGTAGCTGAGGGATGACCTTGAGAGTCTATTGATCACATATTGATGCCACTTTTCCTCCAACTAGCGAGGGTGGGGTATGGGGCGGGGTCTCCTGTCCAACCAATTTAATCCTCACAACAAGGCCAGTCTTGTCAGATTTTGGAAACTAAGTAGGGTTGGCCTTGGTTAGTAATTGGACTGGAGACCTCCAAAGAAGACCAGGGTCACATGACTTGACTGCATTTTTCCATCATCAGCACTAACCATGTGAGCATTGTGAGGTGGGTTAGGCTGAGAGTGACCAGTCCGAGGGCACCCAAGCAAGCTTCATGGCTGAGTGTGGATTTGAGCTCTGTTTCCTGCCCTCACTCTTCCCTTTGCAGAAAACATAAGCCTCATTTCCACAAAAGGAAGGGGGAAACTAGCATGGCTGCAGGTGGAGCTGGTATCTGGATGCTCCTCCTTAGCCATCATGAGGCAGGAAAAGAGCTAAGATCTGACCACCACACACACACTTTTCAATCATTTAAAGGGCTTTTTTATTTATTTAAGAAACCTTGTGGCAGTACAAGAGGGCGGTAGGGGAAAAGAGATTAAAGGGGGACGGGAACGTTGGGGGTGGCGTCTGTGCAACGTGCATATGGTATGGTAAAGAGAAAGTGATGCATGAATGAGGTATGTGAACACCATCCCTACCTGTCGCTTTGTCGTTTGTTGCAGCCACCATGTGTGTGTGTGTGTGTGTAAGTCACCCTAGACAATTTATAAGTCTTCTCACACAATTTTCTCTTTTTGATGCCTTAGTAGTGGCCTGCCTGTAGCACTCTCGTACAGCTCCCATTCATTTCTCTGGGATGTGCACTGGAGAAATGGCTGGTGGATTGTGTCCTGGTGGATCAGTGGCAAAGAATCATACCCCCTAAAAGTTTTGGTGGAGGAAGCAGGTCATGCTTAGATTTAGGGTCACCGGATTGGTTTGAAAACAAGTTCTCCTGCCAAATTAGATGGTATGTTAATAAAACCCACCCACCCCCTTTCTGTGATTTATGGGGCTTGCAAAATTTCCTTGGAGCAAGTGCTGGGGTGCCCGTGTTCTTTGCTTGTGGGTCATATTCAGGTCTGCATCACTGGGAGCTGCAAGATCATGCCTCAGTGCTGTGTGAAGGATTGAATGGCCTTATAAGCAGAGTTTTGTACATATGCTGCAATTCTGCAGCAGTGCAGAAAAGCACAGGAGGCAGTACTGGGAGCAGAATTCTGCCTTCTTCCTTACAGCTTTGCAAGGATAAAAACAGAAGAATGATGTTGTAGCACTGAGATATCTAATTAAATAAATCCCTATACATCTGAACTTTCCCCTTTTTTTGAAAAAGCATGTTTCTAGTCCCTATGGCTGTAGAGAGATGCTTACAAGCATGTGGGCAATACCTGCTGAAATCTCAGAATCTGAAAGTATAGCTGAACTAGGTATCTGATGACAGCAGGTAAGGTTTTAGTGCCTTGCACCACACTAATTGTTATCATGATGGACAAAGCCAAAATAATTTCTACAGAATGTAAGTGCTGCCAAATAAATTATGCAAAACAAGAGATGTCGTGTGCATTTGCATGATGTAGACACAGGTTGCAGAATTTCACTTTCCTTGATTAGGAAACTGGATTACAGAATTTCAGTTCAGGTGGAAAATGTACATAGCTTGGCTTAGATTCTTCTTCCAGATCACTGAGCCCTGGTTCCAATTCAACAGGGAGCCTACCCCCAGCCTGAAGGGGGTGTCTCTCTGGATGTTGGAGAGAGCAAGCGGTACTCTATTAATTAATTAGTCTTTGCTTTATTGCTCTGTATTTTTGTGTTAGTTAAGCCAAGCCCATCAATAAATCACTCATTTGCTCAGTTCCACGCCCTTGGAACAGGGTGGGGTGATGTAGATGGTACTAGTGGCAGGTTGGTGTTCTTGTGCCTGAAGCTCCCTTTGGAGCAGGGCATGCTCTTGACAAGGGGGGGGGGGAGTTCAGGTCAAGGTCAAGGTCATAAAGATTCCAGGAAATGATGGCTTCTGCCAATGATTTTGGCACCACCATGGCATTCTCTCCCTACCACCAAATGGGAGGTACTCATCTACCCAGACCCAAAGGCTCCACTGCAGAATCTACTGTACAAACTGAGAGATGCTTCTGAACCATTTGTTCCTGTTGTTCTGCCCCAGAATGTACAAAAATGAAGCAGACTCATCACCTGAGACCATTGACTCTAGGTGCAATCTTCTGCACGCTTACTTTAGAGGGAGCCCTGATGAAGCATAATGGGATTACTTCTGAGTCAAGGTATTTAGGATTGCATTGAATAGGGCTACGTGGTTGGTAAACCGTGTTTTCACTGACAGTTTAAATGTTTTCCCTGGATTAATAGGTGGGGCTTTGCAAGCAGAGATACACCAGCTTTCTGGGCCACAGTTCACAGACAAGACATTGAATAATGGCTTTAAAATCCTTTTCATATCCAAAGCTAGCATTTTGTGTTGCAAGGTGCGATTATAAATCATAGGAATGAAGTTGAGAATCACTGAAATCAGTCCCAATGCATCTTTGAGCCTGGACCTGCCCCAATACCAGTGGAATTTATACAGTTACTTTTTAAATGCCACTTTGGCTCTGGATTGTGATATTATACTCCAGGCTCCTAAACTGGAGAACAAGAAAATATTACAATTAATTAAAATATCTTTATTCTTGCCTTTTTCCTCCTGACAACTGAGGATCCAGGGCAGGTGAAGTACTTTTTCCTCTAACAGAAATCATATGTTTTGTTTATTAAATGAGGAATTTAGGAAAGGGACTGAAAAATGAAGTTATTCAAAGATCTATAATGCTTTGGCAGACTGTACCTGGAATACTACATACAACTTGGCTTGGAGTGGCTTGGGCTCATTTTGTGCTTGAGGGAATGTACCTCCATCCTCCCTATTTCTTCAGAAATAGACATTACTGGTCCGTGTCAAAAGACCTCCACTTCCACAATTTGAGTATAAGTTCTGCCTCACCAACCTTTGGAGTTCTTTGAGAAAGTGAACAAACAGGTAAGGATGACCTGGTAGACATTATATACTTGGACTTTCAAAAGGCTTTTGATAAGGTACCTCACCAAAGACTCCCGAGTAAGCTCAGCAGCCACTGGGTAAGAGGCACAAGTTTAAATGGCAAAATGTGAAATTTGTTTGGGAGACCCATAATTCAATAAATTAGAGATTATGAACTGGGTGATCAGTGACTGCAGTTTTATAACAGAGATAGTACTGAATGTTTCATGTATATGCAGAGGTCATTTCATAGAAAAAGAGCTGGAGGAACTCATTAGCATAACTCATTAGCATATGACATGCCTCTTGTCATCATTGGAAGTATATCATTAGTATAACTGATTTGCATATGCCACACCCCCTGACATCACCTGTTCTGGCTTTTGGACCCAATCCTGGCCATTCAGGGCCGAAATTAGGCCCAAAATGCCAGAACTGCATTCCTGTGCATTCCTGTGCTTTCCCCCTCAAAATGAGCCCTGTGTATATGTAATACCTCTTTTTTTGTTAGTGTATGTGTGGTGGGGAGCATGGCCAAGACATTTGCAGCACAATCCTAAAAAGAATTACACCCTTCTAAGCCAACTGAAGTCAATGGCCTTAGAAGGGGGTAACTCTTCGGATTGCACTGTGAGTCTAGAGACAGTCCCTGAAGATTTGGAAACAGTCCCTGAAGATCAGCTTGACAGCAAGAAATAACTTACTTTATGGCCACTCATAAACTCAGTGAATTCTTATAGAAGAAACTAAGGTATACTAATAGCCACTGACAGCAAGCCCAAACAGGTCTACCCAGAATCCTACTTAGATCTGTACAGTATTCTTAGGATTGTACTGTAAGTCTGTTACTCATTTTAATGTGCTTCCAAATAAAATAAACAAGAGGTTAGGAAATCTTTCTTTCAGGGGATATTAAAGCATTTAAGACTTTTAAATCTTTTTTTAAAGGCCAGGATGTGATAAAGGTTTATAAGTTATGAATGGAGAGAGAGGTTTTTGTAGTCCCTCTTCCATAATGCTAAAACTTGGGCAAGAAAAGTGGCTAGCTATTTTGGTCTGTAACAAACACCTGAACCCAAAGCCATGTATTGCCTTAACAAAACACCAACCAAAATAACACCACACATTGTACAAACTTTTGAGTTCTCCAGAACTCTGGATGTTAAAAATATTAAAAGGACTGGGGAAGAAAAACACATTTTTCAGGCCATGGTGGTAAGCACTTTGTTTGCATCCTGTGGGATGTTTGTGGGATGCTTAACTGACTTTCATGAGCACGGGGTGTGGCTAGGAGGTATCAGATTGTGCCCTTGGCATGCTGGGAAATTTTTGGTTTTTTCCCAGCATGCCAAGGGCATGATCTGATACCAGCTTACCACACCCTGTGCCCACAGAAGTTAACTAAGCATCCCACAAACATCCAGTTGAAACCTCCCTGTTCACTCCAGTCATCTTTGGAGGCTCTGCTTCAGGGTCCTCCACCATCTGAGACTAGATGGATAGAAACCTGAGAAAGGGCCTTCTCAGTTGTGGCACCCTCTGAGGAGATTTCTCTCTCTCTCTCTCTCTCTCTCTCTCTCTCTCTCTCTCTCTCTCTCTCTCAGTCATTGTCCTTCCCTAGCAGGCGAAGACCTTTTTTTTGTTTGGCGTAGCCCCAGTTACTGTTGTTGGCCCTCGGCCCTGATTGTTTTATGTGTTTTTGCATGTTTATGTTTAAATATTGTATATATACTTTTATTTTAAACATTGTTTTAACATCTTAAAAGTTTTAATGTTTGCTACCGGACCTACCCTATTTGTGTGGAAAGGCATATAAATGATTTAAATAAATAAATATAACAACTTCTTGTTAGAGTTACTGAACTGAACTTGGAATTACTCTAATTCTCAACCCCTCAAAAAGCTGATCAACAGAAGGTTTGGAAGGAAGTGTTTCTTTAGAAAGTGCACAGATATGTTGCAGAATTCACCACAACATGATATAGTGATGGCTGCTATGGCTGCATATCCATTGCTGTATGTGTGATCTATGTAATTTTTGCATTGTATAACGTACTATTTACTTACGTACGTACTTGCTTTATACCCTGCCTTTCTCCCCAGTGGGAACCTAAAGCAGCTCACATCATTCTCCTCTCTTTGATTTTATCCTCACAACAACCCAGTTAGGAAGGTTAGGCTTCCCAGCAATCTTCCATGGCAGAATTTGAACCTGGGTCTCCCAGATCCTAGTCTGACACTTGTTAATACTTGTGCTTTGTTTCTGCTCAGTTTTCAGATTTCTGCGTGGTTTCAGATTTCTGCAATCCTAATTGTATTGCATTGCTTACTGCAAGCCCCATCCTGCTGATTATTAAACTGCCGTAATCTGCCTTGAGTCGTGGTGAGAAAGATAGACTGTAAGTAACATAAACAAAGAAAGAAACAAATATCGCAACAATATCCATCTTATTTTTAAAATTACTTTAAATTATTTTTTAAATAATCTCTAGGTGTGGTCTGTGCTAATGGCACATCAGCTCATCCCCACAGAAATTATGCAGCTGAAGAGGAATCCATCTCTTTCTCTTTCACTGAAATGCCAGCTGTAGTAACGAGAGAACTCTCATCACCTGCCCCTTTCCCACACTGCTGCTGTGAAGAGGGAGAGAGGGTTTTTTTCCTCTTCGAAGAGGATTTGGTGCAAACCAGCCCTGAATTTTACTGTACTGTTTTGATGTTTTTTAAAGGCTTTGTGGTTGGTCTCTAAATCTTCATTCTAGGTCAAACAACTCTTTCCTACCCTGCTAGCCCTTAAGGAAAGCAACCCTCATCAACTTAACATTTGGTTGACTGCTATTGCTAATGTCCTACCTACGGCTCCAGAGAGAAATGTGGCTGGCTTTGTACAGAACCAAATATGGCTCTTTTTTAAAAGAGAAAAGGAAGATAAAACACCTTTCTCACTCTCCACACGTGTGTGTGTGTGGGGGGGGGGTGTATTTTATCATTTTACTCCTATCTGGAGTCTGAAGTGGAACAGTCCAGTAGCCCGTCCGACGGGGAGGGTGGTCTACAAATGTAATAAATAAATAAATAAAATTTCATCACTTCCAATTCTGTTTGTGTGACCTAGGTTTCTGAACAGTCTTGGCAAATGCATGAACTTGTGTTTGCTGAGATAACATCTGAGAAGTCTGAGTATCTTAAATGAAATGCATTAAAAATTGAAAATTAAAATTAAATTAAAATTAAATAAAATTAAAAAGAAACTTTAAAAAATTAAACATAAATGCTTGGGGAAATTCATAGGAAGAAAAGGAGAAGTGCTGGAATGGACCGCAGAGTCTCCCCTGCAAATGCTCCCAAAGGCTGTTTTCCCCACAGTCAACCATATTTCAGATCCAAACTGAAGGAGAAAAAAGTAGAAAAATTACTAGAACAGCTCGAGGGGGCATTTGCGTAGAAGAACTGGAGGGCAAGGGAAGATTAAAGATTCCCCCTCCTCGATTTTTTCCCTTGCATGGAAGGAATCACAAGCTGGGAATATGAAGCTCCTCTGTGAGGGGTAGTGCAGTTCCTCCCCACAACAGAAGACAACATTAAATTAAAATTAAACTTGAATTTGGAAGAGACCTTTCTCCTTCTCAACACCACCTACAGGTAAGATTATCCAACCATCAGACGTACACACACACCTATGCAACTCAGCTTCTACTATCCAGCTCATACTGCATCACTAAGAGCAGGCGCACAGCAGAAATGGGCCTGCAGAACAAGACACCCCAACAGAGAGTAGAGACTCATAGGTGGAGGAAGATGAAAAGTTCCGCCTTTGCAAAGGGAAGTACACATCTAATTTGTTTTGGTTTCTTGCTTGTCTTATTCCAATGTTTCAAGAACGTGCGTTGCCTGATTTTATCCTCCCAACAGGTGGTTAGGCTGAGAGAAAGAGAAACCTGCCCGAGGCTGTCAGTTTAATGATTGAACTGGATTCTTCTAATCAGGGAGCAAACAGAATCTGGTGCACAGAGCAAGAGAAAATGTATATCTGAACCATACACTGATGTCGTCTGGAAGACTTCCAATCCTGCTATTGGCTGTTGGAAAGCTTCTGAACAATAAAGCCACCTCAGGAGGAATTCCGTAACAATAGTAATAGAACACTGATAAACCCTGCAGATTCTGTGAGGAAAACCTCATGAGCAGGGCTTTTTTTCTGGGAAAAGAGGTGGTGGAACTCAGTGGTGGAACTCAGGACCGCACAATGATGTCACTTTGGGTCAACTGGAACAAGGGGGGGGGGTTAAAGTTTAAATCACCCTCGGTGAAAATGGTCACATGGCCAGTGGCCCCAGATCAGGGGGTGGGGCCACTGGCCATGTGACCATTTTCAAGAGGTGCCGGAACTCCGTTCCACCGCGTTCCTGCTGAAAAAAAGCCCTGCTCATGAGGCTATGGGCTCATGGAATACACATGAAACGATGTGATCCTTTTTTTTTTTACTGGAGATGCCCAGGACTGAACCTGGGACCTTCTGCAGTCTACACACAAAGCAGATACTCTGTCACTGAGCCCTGGCCCATAAACTAATGAAAATATGAAGCTGCCTTATCTTGAGTCAGGCCTTTGGTTCATCAGAGTCACTACTACTGTCTACTCTGACTGGCAACAGCTCTCCAGAGCCTTTGTTAGAGGTCTGTCACACCACCTGCTAACTGATCCTTTTAACTGGAGATAGGGATTGAACCTGGAACCTTCTACATTTCTTTGAAAAATTATTTTATTTGAAAAGAAGAGAAAAGGGGTGTGTGTGTGTGTCAAACAAGTCCATCCGCAATTATCGTCTCTGTGGCATACATCTGAATATAGATAAAGCTGTAAGGGTCTCTCCATCCATTGAATTATGCGTGGTTGGCATTTGTCTTTCCAATGCTGTAATATAAGTCTCTTAACTACAGTAAGGGCATGGAGGGTTCATTTCATTGTACAAGTTCCAGGTAGGTATTCTAACTTTCTGTGTGCAAAGCAGATGCTCTACCACTGAACCACTGCTCCAAACCCCACCCCCACCCCCAGCTCTTTATTGTCAGCAGGGAACACTGATGGTATTAAGCAAACATGGAATCTGAATGGGGGAGGTGAAGAGATCTAAGTAACAAGATGGGCATAGGAGGAGGTGATTACAGGCTGAAAACCACCATTTGGGAACTGAGGACAGGAGATACACGTGAGAAGCCTAACACGGGACCTAGGAATTGGAGAGCCTGTATGGTATGGTAGGATGAGCCCTGGGGGACTTTGGATCAGCAAGCAGGCCAAAAATAAAAAGTGTGCTTGTAATTTCATATAACGGCTGGAACTAAACAGCTCAGCTCTTGCAAAGCTCACCATGAGCATCAAAGCTGCTCACCAATATTGCTTTAGGTTCAATTCAATTCATTTTATTTACGGTCCTTGACCAGATTTAAACTTATAAAACAAAGCATTTCATTGCTTTAGGTTCTGGGGAGATCATTCCCTGGCATAGCTTTCTACGAACACTGACAAGACCAATAGCAAAATCTACACAATTAAGCCAGTCATGAAGGTGGATGGAGTCAAGACTTGCTCTTTAATGCAATCCTTCATCTCCATCTGCACACATGCAGAACCATCTGTACACAAAACCATGCCCAACCAAAGCCACCACAACTCTTTTCTCCACCCATTTGGAAAAGTTTCAAGGGTTGTAAGCGAAACTGCAGCGATCCTGGGTGCCAGTCTGGCTTGGCTCCCCTCTCTTCAAGGGCTCCTCCTCTTCTCCCAAGGCTGCTTCCATGCAGCTGCTTGGGAGCTTCTCAAACAGTAATTAGAAAAGGGGGGAGAGAGAAGAAGAAAAGGGAGGGGGGAGGGAGAAAGATCTCTCCTGTTCCCGCAGGGTAGAGCACATCAAACAACTAGAGCTACCTCTTGTGAAACTGATGGCAATTTCCTCTTCTGTCATAAAACAAATTGTTGTTTGTCAGGAAAGCTGGTTGGGTTGTGGAGCAGAGAGCCATGTGCATGCTTGCCCCCGCAGGCTGGGTGTGTTGTGGAGGGGGGCTCAGAGCAGGAGGAAGGTGTGCTGGCCTGCTGGCAGAAGTTTGCCAGAAGTGAAGGGCTTCCAACTCTCTATTCCTTTGAGGTTAAACTCTTTGAGAGCCCTGTGGAAAACATACACAGATCATTGCTGGGATGTATTCACAACTAACCCTTGCCAAATTCCAACTAACACCAAACAAATCAATGTTTGCAATGGCAGAAGCAAGTATTTTCCAAGGCCCAAACTTTGAATCCACAACACTAACAAAATAGTCATAAAGGGGAAGAAACCCCCCCACCATCATTAATCATGAATGTTATTGGTATCTGGGGTTATTTTTTTACTTCGGCACATATCTGTCTGTGATGAAGTAAATGCAACATCGCACAAAACTCACGTGAGAAGATGCTATCTTCCGCGGTTTTTTCGTGCCATTGCGCAGCATTCCAGATGAAGGTGAGTAGTGTGGAAACGGCCCTAGTGACAGTTGTAACATTTCATCTCAATGCTTCCCTGCAACACTTTTCTTTTGCCAAAAGTCATGGGACACATTTTAACCCCAATACGTTTGTTTATTAGTTCAGTCCTTTTCCACCAAAGGGATGGGGGATCATAGACTATAATACTGTGTACTGTTTGTTGATATAAGTATGCTCCTAGTAAGTCAGAGCCAAGCTACAAGTGACGCCTTACACAGGTTGGACACTTGTCAGCTTCCCTCAAGTTTTGATGGGAAATGTAGGCGTCCTGGTTTTACAGCTTGGCTCTCCATTACAGCTGCAAGACCAGGATGCCTACATTTCCCATCAAAACTTGAGGGAAGCTGACAAGTGTCCAACCTGTGTCAGGCATCACTTGTAGCTTGGCTCTAAGTTCCTCATTGTTTACCATGACATGTTCAATTGCTTGTGGTTTGTTTCAGCTCTGTATCAGATTTTTGCTTGTTTTCAAATTTCTGCAATCCAAATCCTATTGCATTGTTTATTGGCTATCCCAGCTGTTGATCATATTGACTTACACTGTGTAATCCACCTCAAGTCTCAGAGAAAAATATGGATGATAAACAAACAAAACAAATGCCCCAATGGTGAAAACATTAGATTTTGGATTTCTTCTCTGCCACAGGGGCAGAAAGAAAATAGCAAATGGTAAGTGGCTGTACATATTGACTAATGAAGAACAGAAGACAATGTCCTAAATGGACAAAGTTGGAGACTTCTCCATAAATTCTGCTCCCCAAAGTGCAACCATGGTGGGATTTCCCCCCCCCCCCAGATGTTTTCCTGTTGTGAACATTTAGGGGTATGTCACTACAGTCAAGTTGTAGCTAGGCCTAGAGAAAGACCAGAGACAGTTGAAGAAATTTCAGTGTCTGTGGACTCCCCCCCCCCCCCCACATACACGCACCCCACACACACATAATGTCACAAGCTCTATTGAACAGAACGATCCTTCATCAGAGTACCATGACGGAGGACCATTGTGTCCTATAGTTAGATCTGTCTGTGCCAGCCTAAGTATACAATTCCTGATGGTCCTCGTGTCTCCCATGTGCCCACCCTGGTCCTGTCGACTATACTTGTGCTGTAATCTCCATGCCCAAGATGTGATCCCCAAGCATGCTTGGGCCCATTTGGAGTGGGTCTACAACATGCACAAAGAGGGAGTTTAAGCCTACCCCCCTCACTTTTCCCTGATATGAAATGGCTCTGGTGAGCTGCTGTTTATGCACAGGGGAAACTCACAGGAAATCATAAATACATGAAAGTCTCCCAAAAGGGTAAAGTGTAGGGGAATTAAGTTCTGAGCAAGAAACTCCCAGCATGTCTGGTCAACAGGATCAGGTGAGACTAGGGTTGCCAGGCCCCCTCGATCTCCCAGCGGGAGATTGGGGCCTGTCTCTTACCTGAGAGGGGGGGGGGTGCACGCGCTCCTGCAAGCACGATGACGTCACTTAGTGACGTCACCATGCAGCCCGTTGGGCACGGATTGGGCCCCTTGTGGGCCCCTCCAGAGCGCAGGGGCATTCCTGCGCTCTGCAGGGGCCCACAAGGGGCCCAATCCACACCAAAACGGGCCCAATCTGCGCCCATTTTGGCACGGATCGGGTCCGTTTAAGGCCCCTGTGGAGCATGGGAGCGTTCCTGCGCTCCGCAGGGGCCCACAACGGGCCCGATGCACGCCAAAACGTTTTGGTGTGGATTGGGTCCGTTGTGGGCCCTTGTGGAGCGCAGGAACGCTCCCGCGCTCCACAGGGGCCCCAATCCAGGCCAAAACAGGCCTGATCCTGGCTGCTGCTGTGCGCGGAGGCACGCAGCACCGCAGGGGGGCGCATTGAAGGTGCGCCCCCCCGCTGGCCAGGTAGGCGGGGGTGGGGGATCCCCCGCCCCCACCGGGGGACAGGTGAGGGGAGATACGGACTTTGCAATGTGTAGTAACTTGATTTTCAACTAATGCTGATGTGTGGTTTTTATATCACCTAACCTTCCTTATAATATTTTCAGAGCTCACTAGTGTACCTTCGAATTCCATCCTAACGCTTGTCATTCTGGTTCTTGCTAGCTGGTTTAGATTAGGGGCTAGTTTAGATTAGGGGCCTGCAACTTTTAAAAATTAAATAGCCAAACTGGGTCAAAATTCAGAGCAAGAGATCAACAGAACCAGTATAAGAAAACCCATTTGATTAACTGAACATACACAACTTTACATTACTGATAACTGATGTGCTGATTAATAATCCATAATATTTCCATCGCCTAAACGCTAGTCCTAGCCCTTTCCTAGGAATCAGCCTGCACAAGGTCTCAGAATAAGTACAGATACAGGCCTGACAAATGGTTGAGTGCTCTGGCTTAAATAATCTATGCTTCGTTCGCCCTTGAAGTGGCAACTATTCACATCTTATCATTAACCTTTCTGTAAAGAATCTTCAAGAAGCTGACAAAAAATCCTTGCTTACCATTCTCTCACATCCTGCTTATTCTATCATCCCACCTACCACTCCAAAACACTTTTAGTCCCATTATATGTTATCCAAACCTGCTGTCTGCCTTATCCTTTGTAACAGTGTGACTGCTCCTAGACCTGCAGCTGAGTTCCTGTTTTTAAGAACTGCATAATGAGTGATCAAATATAACCAACCTGTGTTTGTCTGCAACGGAGTGTTAATTGCAAACAGGTAGCCGTAGAACCATAAAGGTAGTCTTTTAGAACAAAATAAATCAAAAGTCCTGTAGTATCTTCAAGACTAATATTGAAGTAAATGTTGCTAGTCTTGAAGGTGCCACTGGATTTTTGTTTTATTTAATTGAATGTTAGCCCGGTGATGGTGCCATTAGTTTAACTACCCTTTAATTACCAGTGATTTATACAGTCATCAGAGACCAAAGGGGGACTTATTGCTACACCTGTCAGAGACTTACTTTTTCTGACTCACATCATCTTCCATAAAAAGAACAGCATTTTTAAAATGTTAAAATATTGGTATGTGATCACTACAGATTTCTTTATCTCTGC
Organism: Eublepharis macularius; assembly: GCF_028583425.1. Classification (NCBI taxonomy): domain Eukaryota; kingdom Metazoa; phylum Chordata; class Lepidosauria; order Squamata; family Eublepharidae; genus Eublepharis; species Eublepharis macularius. Next base: position 42,735,385 of record NC_072801.1, read on the forward strand.
ATTTGATGCTAAAAAAACGTAAAACAAAAGCATTACTCTCTTGGTTCTGGTTTGGCAAGCAATTTCCCTACCAATCAGAATTAAAAACAGGGAGAATAGCCTCCCTGCTTTTTATGCAAGGATGGTGTAACTCCTTTGTTGCCTGCAACAGTCTTACAGGGCCACAAAAGAGATATGAGTTAACAGGAACTCTTTAATTTAAAAATCTGATTTTTTTAAAAGGGCCATATTTCCATACTGAGCTGCATTTGGCTCTGGAGATATAAATTGCAGGCCCTGGCTTAGATAGATTGTGTAGCATTTATTATCACCAGTAAGACTCCAAGTATTGGATCTAACCAGCTTTTCTGCTTCAACCACCCAAAATGCTATACTGGGAATCACAGAACTTGCATGGGCAAAAAAAGACACGTGGGACAGGATTCTGCAGTAAGGAGAACTGGGCGAGATTGATCGAAAACGCTGGCTGGATCCAATCCCCCAAAAGGCTGTGCAATCTGAACCTTTCAGAATAAGACAAGCCTGGCCTCTCCTAACGTTTTCTAAATGTTACAGTTGACAGTCCTGAATAATTCATGCCCGATTTGTTAATTATACCCGCTTCCTCCTTTCCCTCCCTGATCTTGTCAGAAAGCAAGTATTGTCATCGAGGGAGGGGAGACCAGTTTGGCCAAATTTAGAATCTATTGAGGGAAAAAAATCCCCAAGATTTGAAGACAAAAAAAGAAAGAAATCTAGGATTGTTGTACAGAAATGTGGGTTCCTGCCTAGTGCACGCCCTGGAATTTCATAATTTCTGGACCTTATTAGAGTTTATTAACATGAAACAAACATGCAGTATTTTGCAAACAGAAGGTGCATATTTGACAGTGTTTAATGCTACACCTGCATTTGTGTTTTGAGGGGACTTAGTTCGAGGGCCCAACTTTCACCTTGTTGGCTCCCCCCCTTTCTGGGTTGCAGGGTAGCAGGTGCTGGCATGTTAAGGCATTATAACCAGAATATAATAATATTTTCAGATGACAGGTTTGTGGATTACTGTCATCTATCTATCTATCTATCTATCTATCTATCTATCTATCTATCTATCTATCTATCTATCTATCTATCTATCTATCTATCTATCTATCTATCTATCTATCTATCTATCTATCTATCTATCTATCTATCTATCTATCTATCTATCTATCTGTAGATAATCCTTCTTGCAAGGCGCTCAGGATAGTGGGGTCCTCCTTACCCATCAGTCCCTAGTACTGCGCTTATAATATCACCTTGCTCTACAACAGCTATTCTAGTACTTAGGTCCTAACTACATAATACACTTTTCCTGGATACTTTCCCAGGTTGAGTCTGCAGATATGTTCTGGGAGCTTGTGCCTCACTGGTGCATGGAGGAACAATTTAGATTCAGGAAAGGGACTCTACCTGCCCCTCCAGCTGTTTTTCTGACCTGAAACTAGTGAAGTACACATAGATTTTCCTCAGTGGGTCAAACAGGGAGTTAAACCTTGTATGCAGTGGGCCCAATTTGAATTGGGTCCAAGCACACCAAGGAGGACAAAACAGATGTTCAGAGGCACGTTAAAGACTAACATCATTTATTCCAGTATGAGTTTTCATCAGAACTCACTTCCTCGGGCACAGTAGAAATAAAGAACATAATTTTCCTCATTATTATGCAGAAAATCATAGAAAGGAAAGGGAAAAAGAGAGGAGCTGAGCAAATAGAGGCCTGATATCATAAATCAAGTGTGATCCTCTATGTCCTCGAATTGAACCACTTGGTCAGAGCCTTTTTCACATGTGGTGAAGTTAAATAGAAATGCAATAAAGTAGGGCAAACAACAAACTAATTAAAGAAGAGGCAGTTTGAAGCATAAGAGGATTGACCAACATAAGTAAAGGGTTGTGGTATGATGCAACATGTTAAAAGCAATCCATAAACATTTCTAAAAAGAGGGTCCTGTTGGGTTATTAGAAATGGTAATAAGCTAGGAAATCCAAGTCTTGGTTTAAGCCAGAATGTCAGAAGGTGTTTAATTTCTCTATTAGTTCCAGTTCTGCACTTTCATGCTGCATATTCTTTTTGAAGTTTTTCTGTGGGACAGTGACTTTCATATCTGCAACAGTATATCCAGGAAGATTAAAATGTTCCCTACTGGTTTCTAAGTACTGTATTTCTTATGGCACATATGTATTTATTGATTCTTTTATGTAGGGACTGACATGTTTGTCCAGTGAAGTGTCCAGGAAAAATGAATCATGCCATTAGGGCCTACCTATTCTGGTTAACAGAGAGGCCCAGGGAAGAGACACATTGCATGTATCAGTGACCTTCCAATATAGCCCATAGTCTAAGGTTGCCAGATCCCTTGACTCCCCCAGCATTAGACTGGGAGCCTGGCACTTACCCTGCCTTGTCCTGGGTCTTTTTCTTTGTGCGCGCGTGTGTGCTCCTGGCTTGCATGATGACATCACTTCCATGAAGTGATGTCATCACGTGGGTCAAAGGTGGTCGCGCAGGGCAAAGGGCACTCCCCCGTGCTCCCCGAGTAGCACAATTTGGCCTGAAATGGGCCCGTTGTGGGGTGCTGCAGGGTGCAATTTGGACCACTGTGGCTGCGGGAGTGTGCCACACCGCTGGGGGGATGCCCTGGGGAGAGTGCCCCCCCATCGGCCAAGTAAGTGGGTGCAGGGCAGGGAAGGGTGGAAGCAGAGGATCCCCCGCCCAGGGCAGGGGAATGGCAGCCCTACCATAGTCCCAGTTGGCAAAGTAAGCCCAAAAGTGTCTTGCAAAGTTCTTTTCTTTGCTATGTTAAATTCCACTAAAAATTAGATGATTAATAGTCAGATATCCTCTCTGGACATACCAACAGACTATGGATCTGCAGGCATGCCAAAGGAAAACAGAAGAAGGAACATACATGGTCCTGGAGGGAGACTTCAACTTCATGGAAATGTCATCTGAGAATGCCTGCAGTCATTTTTTTTTCTTAAAAAAAAGTGTCTGGCCTTTATGATTGAAAAGATACAAATGTGCAAGCAAGGTCTGCTGAAATCTTAGAAGCCAGAGGAGCAGTTGAAGATAATGGCGTGGATCTTACGCTTATCCTACCATTATGCCAAGCAAGGTTCATTTATTTATATATATATTAAAATATTTCTTCCACCTTTCCTTTTGGCTCCAGTTCAAAGCCTTCCTCCTATATAAGGAGCCTTCCTCCAACTTAAGTGGCTTTTCCATTGGACGAAGAGCCACCTATGTTGGAGGAAGGCTCCTTAGGTTAGAGAAAGGTTACTTAGTATATGGTTGGATCCACTTCAGTTTATAGTTGGCTTCAGGCTCAAGAGGGATCCTGGATCCTCATCCTAAGTAGCCAAAACAGAATAAACTACACAAAGCAGGAAACATCTAAATTCTACACATGTGTTCAGTCTGGGTATTCAGTACAGGTTGCAAAATTATGGCCTCCTTGGCACAGAATTTGAATTCCTGAGAAACAGCGTTTCTTTATGATGTTGTTGTTGTTGTTGTGCAGTACACACAAGTCCACAACGCTGCCAACTAACCTCCAACAAAGCAAATGTGTCATATAAGTGCCAAGTACTGGGTTAGATCCAGATGAACATTTCCATAGACGTGAGGACTTCTATCTGAAAAGTATGATTTTCAACCTCTCACAGAATTTTCAAACAACAGCCAGCCAGGAAGATTTTGGAGAGCAGTTCAGGCTAGCATGGGAGGGACGAGGCAGAAAAACTGCACGCCGTGGGCAGAAGTCCTCAGACTCACAGAAACATTTGTCTGGATCCAAGCCATTATTTGTTCAATATGATTATGAAACTAGCTAAAGCCACTAGCTAAACCAACGACTTTTCCGCCAGTCTGATGGGCTTTCTCCTCTTCTGCTCAATCACCAGATGAAGAGGGTTGGGGTTTTTTTGCCTTCTAATGGAGAACAGGAGAGAGGCTGTTATTTACTTATTATTTCCGTATGTCAGAAGAGCATGTGGCTAACCATTTGGTTGATCATGTCTCTGACTCTGTGGAAATGGCTGGCTCTTGGCCAGTTTGTTACCATGCTGTTACTCAATGAAAAATGCATGCACCCATTCTCTTATCTCAGATGTCAAAAGGTATGACACACCTGCCATGAAGCAACTCCAGAAGCCTGGCCATGACCAAGAATTTTTTCCAAAGGCATCTGGCCAACTCACACCCTTGTTTTGGCTCCTTAGATCTTGATGCACAAGGGGCACAAGGGAAATACTGAGATTTGGCTTCCCAAGGCTGCAATCCTGAGCATAGTTATACCTTTTTGAGTCCGCTGAAGACAGTGAGCTTAGAAGGGAGGAAATCCGCTTAAGACTGCCCTGTCAATGGTGGAACAGGTTTGTTTCAGAGAGCTGGATCAAAGGGAGTGGAACTTGTGAATGAGCCAATGGAGGCAACCTCACAGCCACCTGGGGGCAAGAATGACGCCACCACAGAAGGATTAGCTCTTGGTAAATTACACCTCTTGTGGGTTATGAGGCCTTAAAACCCCCTGAGACTTATGAGACACTTTCTAGTTCTTCGAAGAAAGCACCAGCACCTAATGATTTTTTTTAAAGATGCAAGTGAGACCAACTTGTGCCTTAAAATCATGCTGTGATTAGAGCTGACAACTCTGGGTTGGGAAATTCCTGGAGATTTGGGGGTGGAACATGGGAAGGATGATCCCCATCCCTTGGTGGGGGGGGGGACCTCAGCAGGATATAATGCCATAGAGTCCACCTGTAAGGAAAATGCTCTTAAACAGGCTCCTAAAGGTACAAGTTTAATATCTTATGACAGGCTTTTGTCTGTGCAGGCCTATTTTGAGAAAAAGTCTTTTGGCCTGCTAATTGGATACACCTGTGGGTTATTCAGTTCTCTTGGGAAGAGGTCCTTGAGAAGTTTGGTGCCTGGTAGCTGAAGTAATCTCTACTCCCCATAGTTTCACATACTGTAATGCCAATTAAGTTGCTGAGCCCTGATCGGTTCCTTCGTTTGGTGGGCTGACCACCTCAGACCTCAAGAATCTTCATTATCTCTAGGCAAATTGGTCCCCTTAACTTCTAGTCATTATTATCTGCCACTGTGTGAGAAGAGGAGCCTCTCAGCTCCATGCCACTCTGTCAGGATGCCTAGAGTTGGCTGGCATGGATGGACTCTTTGCTATGTCTTGGTAAGAACAACCAGCTGTGGAATCAAATCAGAGAATAGCCTGCAATATTTTAGCTAGACAGATTATATTTAGATTAGCAAAGCCTTATTTTGTGACTTGCCTAAATGTCTTTGAAGAGCATTTCCTGTTTTGCATTCATTCTTATGTTCTTTCTTTAACAAATTACAATAATAGCTGCAGTTTAGTCATTTTTGCTTCGTTTTCGGTGCCTTAATTTGATCTAGAACGCATTTATTTGTCTTTATGGTCATCCATAGTATGTGTAAAACTCTCCTCCAACACCATACCACAGTTCAAACAAATCCATTTTCTTCCTGTTAGTAGGCTTCGTTGTCCTACATTCACATCCATTTATACTAAGTGGAATATCATAGTATGAACTCTCCTGATCTTGGTTCCCAGCAACATTCCCTTATCCTTAAGGATCTTTTCTAGTTCCTTCATGGCTGCCCTTCCAAGCTTTAATCTCCTTCTGATTTCTTGGTTGCACTCTCCCTTTTGGTTGATGACTAAACAAAGGAATTGAAAATCTTTAACAAGTTCAGTTTCTTCACTGTGAACCTTAAAATTGTGTAATTCCTTGTTAGTCATTGCTTTTGTCTTGATGTTCAGCTGTAATCCTGCTTTGACACTTTCTTCTTTAATCATCACCAGTAATTGTTCCAAATCTTCGCTATTTTCTGCCAGTAGTGTGGTGTCATCTCTATGAGTGTCTGCAGTCAAGTCATAGCTGACTTATGGCAACTCCATAGGGTTTTTAAGGCAGGAGACTAACAGAGGTGATTTGCCATTGTCTTCCTTTTTGTAGCAACCCTTGTCTTCCTTGGTGGTCTCCCATCCAAATACTGACCAGGGCCAACCCTGCTTAGATTCTGAGATCTGACAAAATTGGGCTACTTGGACCATCCAGGTCAGGATATGGTGTTGTCTATGTATCTCAGATTGTAATGTTACGTACATCAATTTTCACTCCATCTTCATCTAAATCTAATACAGCTTTCCTTATGATATATGTGCCCCCTCCCCCAGCTGGTGCGGAGTTTCGGGCTTGGGTGTCACCAATATGCAGATAACACCCAATTTTATCTGTTGATAGACAGCTGGCCCGGATCGGCCCCAGATGTCGTGGAGCGTGTTTTTGAGGCTGTGGCTGGATGGTTGAGACAAAGTCAACTGAAACTGAACCCTACGAAGACGGAAATCATGTACTTGAGTCGTGGAAATGTGGATTCAGGACCCCGGCTTCCTGTGCTCAATGGGGCAGTGCTTATACTGGCTCCGAGAGTTAGGAGCCTGGGGGTGATTCTTGATTCCTCCTTAAAAATGGAGGATCAGGTCTCGGCGGTTGCCAGGTCCTCTTTTTACTATCTCCGTCAGGCCAGGCAGCTTGCCCCCTATCTGTCATCTCGCGACACTACAGTGGTCCAAGCAATGGTCACCTCTAGACTGGACTACTGTAACGCATTCTACGCTGGGCTTCCCTCGAGCCTGATCCGGCGGTTACAACTGGTGCAAAATGCAGCAGCGCAAGTTATCACCAGAACACCAATATGGGAGCATATAACACCGGTACTGCGCCAGCTGCATTGGCTACCCGTGGAGTACCGAATCAGGTTCAAGGTTTTGGTGCTAACCTATAAAGCCCTAAGTGGACTGGGACCATCGTACCTGCGGGACTGCCTCTCCCCATATGAGCCCCAGAGGACTCTTCGCTCGAGCGATAAACATCTGTTAAAGATCCCTGGCCCTAGGGAGGCCCGCCTAGCATCCACCAGGGCCAGGGCGTTTTCAGCCCTGGCCCCAACCTGGTGGAACAATCTGTCTTGCGAGACCAGGGCCCGGCAGGCCTTGTTATCATTTCGCCGGGCCTGCAAGACGGAGCTGTTCTGCCAGGCATATGGGTGATGCTGGGCGGTGCCCATGATCGTCTATAGATGAATGTATAACGTGCTGCTATGTTTGCAATTTTGATAGCTGTATTTATATGGTGCCAATATTTTAAATGAATGATTTGTATTATTTATATTTTAAATGGCTATTGCTGATGTATTGTGTACTGTGTTTTAAATTGTTGTAATCCACCCTGAGCCCACTTAGTTGGGGAGGGCAGACTATAAATAAATAAATAAATAAATAAATAAATAAATAAATAAATAAATAAATAAATAAATAAATAAATAAATAAATAAATAAATAAATAAATAAATAAATAAATAAATAAATAAATAAATAAATAAATAAATAAGTTTAACAGATAGGGAGATAATATACATCTTTCTCTGATGCCGCCAACTGGAAAACATTTGGTTCCCCCATATTTTGTCCTAGAAGTAGCCTCTTGTTGAGAGTACAGGTTGCGCATCAACACAGTCAGATGTGGTAGCACATTCATTTTTTTAAACACAGTCCATAGATTTTCATGATCCACACAGTCAAAAGCTCTGCTATAATCTATAAAAAAACACAGGCTGATTTTCTTTTACAATTCTCTAGTATGTAAGGTAAAGGTAGTCCCCCTGTGCAAGCACCAAGTCATTACTGACCCATGAGGGGATGTCGCATCACCATGTTTTCTTGGCAGACTTTTTGTTATGGGGTGGTTTGCCATTGCCTTCCCCAGTCATCTACACTTTACCCCCAGGAAACTGGGTGCTCATTTTACCGACCCCGGAAGGATGGAAGGCTGAGTCAACCTTGAGCCGGCTGTCTGAACCCAGCTTCCGCCAGGATTGAACTCAGACTCGTGAGCCGAGCTTGGGCTGCAGTACTACAGCTTACCACTCTGCACCACAGGGCTCTGGCATGTACCATGAACAATAATAAATTTGCAATATGATCTCTAGTGCCTCTTTTTTTCTGAACCCAGCTAGAACAGCTGGCATTTTTCTTTCCATATATGGTGAGAGTCTTTGTTGTAAAATTCTGAGCATCACTTTGCTTCTGTGGGAAATTAATGCAATCGTCTGATAGTTGCTGCAATCTTTGGCCTTTCTTCTTCTTCAGAACTGGAATGTAGACTAAGCATTTCCTGTCTGTAGTCCACTGCTTTGTTTTCTGTGGCTCCCAATATTTAATTACATCCAGCCTGGTCAATCCAGAGGTTTCATAGGTATATATACTGGTACATATATATACATGTATTCCTTCAGAGGCTCAGAATTCTGAACACGAACAGAGAGAGAGAGAGAGAGAGCGCGCTAGTTGGTTGGTTGGTTGGTTAGTTCCAAGTGATAAATCCCAACAAGGCATGCAGGTTTTAGAGTTGGGTCTGGGTTCACAAGACCCAACTTGGGTTCCCTACAGCCACACAGCAGGTGTGGGGAATGGCTGTTAAAAACTAAAGGGGAACCAAATGGCCTCAGAATGCCACCGCAGGAGGAGGTAGGGCTTCTGCTTCTTCCTTCAACTCATTTTCCAAAATAGCGAGGGGGGGGGGGTTGTATCTGTTTTTGCTGCTCCATGTGGAGTACCTGTGTACGTAGAGCAGTAAAAACAGGGAAATAGTCTCTCCCACCCTGTACTATTTTGACATGGGAAAATGGCATGGGGGAGAAGGCAGGAACCCTTCCTCCCTCATCAGTGGCATCCTGAGACCGTTTAGGCACTCCTGTATTTTTAAACAGCCATTCCACACCGCTGCTGTGTGGCTGCAGGGAAGCTGATTTGGGTCTGGGGAATCCAGACCCAACTCTTTACAAACCTGCACATCTAATTTGACCCTTAGAGTCTCTCTATATGAGACGCCTCAGCATGTTTGTCAAGTGTAGGGAGATGCAATGTTAGCTGGGAAGTATCGTTTTAAAAGACAGAGCCGGTGGAGATTGCTCCTCAGACAGTTTGCTAATTTCATCTTTGCCTTCCCTAAGTATCTGTCATTTTCCCCTCTTCAGACTAAAACTGTGTGGGATCGCAATCAGAAGGCAGCCAGGAATGAAAATTGGCTGGAGCAGCCTTCCAAAGCCAGGCTTGGACCTAGAGAGGTTATAATGGGTTGAAGTTTCCCTTCTGGCGTTTCACAGCCTCTTCACACAGCTCCAGTGTATAGCAAAGCCTTTGCCCTGCTGTTGACTTTGCCTTTTTAAACTACCCTTCCCATTGCATCTCCCGATACATGTTCTTCATGTGACAGATGTCTCATGTAGAGAGACTCTTAGAGCCACTGTTGTCCTCCCTCCGGCTTTCCTATGTTTGATTTTGTGATACTTTAAATGCTATTGTTTAAATTTTTTTTAAAACAAACTTTGAATAGCTGACTGCAAAGGCAAAAAAGCACCAGATCAATATTCTAGCACACACATCCCTGTTCCGAGGCCAATCCCTAGCACTGCAAACAGATTCCAGACCCAAGCCTTGATAAGCTCCATTCAAATGATGTATCTGGCTCAAATCACCTCACATATTTGTGGAGAGGGAAATTCACTCTGTGCTTACTCAGAGGCCTGTTGGTTTCCTGCATGTGAAAAGTTCTGCCTCTCTGCCCTCCTGCACATCACTGAATCTGCAGGCAGGGTTGGGTCAGTGAATCATAGGGATAACACACAATGCCAGCATTCCCCCGTCTTGAGTCCTCCTCCATTCCTGCCAGTGGAATCAGAGAGCAAGAAGCACACACATCAAACTCTCTTGACACCCATGCTCTTTCCAGCTCTCTACAAACCTGTCCAGCCAGCTGTCATTCCCTCAGAACCTGCATGGCAACCCAGCAGCTGCAGAGCCCCATTCCACGGTTGTTCAGAATGAAAAGAGCCCAGAAAAGTGAATCATGGAATGAGCCCTTGCTACTAAAAGGGGGACTCAGGACTGGCTTCACAGGTTTTTGAGCCCATGGGCAACAGACCTACAGTGTGCTCCTCTTTGTGGGAGGGAAACAGAAGACAGACAGACAGTGAGAGACCCTCTTCCTCCCTCAGTAGCAGCACAGCCTAACAAAAAGTGACCATAGGAAAGTCATTTCCCCTCAGCAGCTATCTGCAATATGGGTATAAGACTGACCTACTTTGTAGGGCTGTTGTCAGGACTACAGCACCATAATATAGTGCCCCCCACCATATGGAATGGCCTGCCTGAAGAGGTCTCCCACTCTCCTGGCTTTTCGCAAACTATGCAAAACCAAATGATTGAGGAGGCCTTTCTTACACAGGTAATTGTCTGTACTGTAAGGAAATGGTTAAAGGGGTGATTTGATAAAGAGATGGGGACTGTAGACTATACTGCTATGCACTTGCTGTTACTGTTGTTTATTATTTATTATGTCGTGTTAAATTGCTTATGTTTCAGCTCTGTATCAGATTCCTGTTTGTTTTCAAATTTCTGCAATCCATACCCTATTGTATTGTTTATTGAATGTTGCAGCTATTGTTTGTATTGAATGTAATCAGCCTTGAATCTCAGTGAGAAATACAGATGAAAATAAATACATTAATTAATTTTTTAAAAAGTGCTCTGAACTCTTAAAAGCACTCCACGTCTGCTGTAAGGATTATTCAGCACTCACCGCCCATATGCTGTTTTTCTTTATTGGTATTATTTTGTGGACAGAAGAAAGGAGAACTAAAGTGAGCATTTTTATTTATATATACCCCCATTTTTCTCCCCAATGGGCACCTAAAGTGGCTCACAGCAACATTCTTCTCCATTTTATCCTCACAACAATCACCCTGTGAAGTAGGTTGGGCTGATAGAGAATGATTGCCACAAGGTCACTCAGTGGACAGAGTTGGGATTCGAAGCTGGGTCTCCCAGGTCTAACACACTAGCCACTGTATCACACCTGTATGAAGATATACATGGCTGGTGCGCTTTGTCGATGCAGTGTTGCATTTCTCCAAAAATTTAATAGACCTACAATAACAATTTTTAACAAGAATCCTTATTGGAACTGGATGTGGTGTAGTCTAAATCTCCAGATGACTGCCTCTCACCAGATCCTGCATATATATGTTAAATATAGAGAGGACAAAATAAAATATTATTATTTTCCATAGCATAAGTGCCAGAGAGAAAAGCAGAGAAATCTCCCAGCCTCATTGTTTGAAACCCACCAATCAAGGAAAAACAAAACAAAAATACTCAGACCAGACAACTACAGGAGAACAAAAGTCTGTCTCCTAAATTAAAGGCTTGCCCCCAAGCCTCTTTCCTCCAAAGGGAATACAATGGCTTCGGTCCAGAGCTGGCTTCTTCAGGAGTGGTCTAACAACTCCAGTATTTTCCAATTGATCACACAACTCCTCCCTCTCTTAATGAAGAATTGACTATGAAATGAGCTCCTTCTACACTGAGAGGTGGAAATGTGCCCCTGCCCTTCCTTTTTACTTTGCAAAGCCAATGATGTAAAGCTACCACCGCCAACAAGAAGAATAACAAGAGCCCTTTAAAGAGCCAAAAAGAAATAAATCAGCTCCTCCCATCTGCTTCCATATGGATCCTTTGCCCTCAGCTCCCCCACCCCCAGTTCTTCCTTTGAATCAGATCAAAGTTTCCCTGTGATCTAGCTTAAAGGGGAAAGCCCCAGGAAGGTCACAGGCATTTAAATGGGGGGGGGGGCGGGGAGGGTTTCTTGAATTCTGTAGTGGGGGAGATTCTCATATGGAAGCATCCTTGGACCCAACTGGTCACTCCATTGCAGCAGAATGTCAGGAAGGGGAAGTCCAAAGTGTTTGTAGGCCCCATTTCTTCAACCACCCCTACTTACATCCTCAGACTGTCATAACTGCTGCCAAACAATATTGACCAGATGAGGCTTCTGGAAAATCAGGGCTTTGCATTGAATCTAATGGCCTCTGAGAGAGAATTCACTGAAAGTACTTTTTACTTACTCACCCTCAACTATCAGTGTGTATGTGTAGAAAACAGAAAGGTGGTTTTAAAAGACCTTGTGTTAGTTTTCTGAATCAATGATGGCCTTGCATGAAGGTTGGCATATAATCATCATGCAACTTGCTTTACTGTACACATGTGATTTCAGCACAAGTCGGCAGAGATGCAAGCAATTTTATTATCCATTAAGTGTTTGCAAAAAAAGAAGAAATCGCAGCAAGCTTTTGAGGGTTCCACATAATCTTCCTGAAAATCCCCATAATGCATATTTCTTGCCGCACAACACGGCTCTGCTGGATGACTCAGTGCACATGCCATGGTGGCAGAAAATAAATTCTCTTTGCAATCACCACCACAGAGTAGGCACACACAAGTGAGCCCTAGACAAGCAGGTGCTTGTCCAGAGCTCCCCCCCCGCCCCCCGCCGCCGCGTTCAAGCTGTCGCCCTGGCTGCTTCATCATCCAAGATGCTGAGAAAGCTCTGGCCAGAGGCAGAAGAGATGCTTCCCATTGATTGTTCAATTGCCTGAACCATTCCTATATTTGGCAGACTTGATAACAGGACCCGCCTCCTGGGCCAAGCTGGAACTTCCCAAGAGATATCCAGAAACCATTCTGATCCATCAGTCTTCGGGGGAGGAGGGGATGATCATCCAAATGGGTCATTCAGCCCACAGAGGAAATGAGAGCTTTTGAGGCTCAACCTCACCAAGCAATAATCTTCAAACAACAAGGAGGTAATTGGCACGCCCCCTCCCCACAAAGCATTATCAACCTGCACAGCAGAGAACACCAGATCAAATATAGGACCAGGTAGATGCATGGGGCAGTTCTAGGAGGCCTTGAGCAGGCTCTCTTGGATGTTGATATTTCCCAGCATGAAAGCATGGTAGTCCTTGACACAAAGTTGGAGACTACTGCCATCCGTTCAGATCCGCTTAGCTCAATTGAGACTGAAGGAATTTCTTGCCTTTCCTTCTGTATCTGCTTATCTTGCACTAGATTTCAAGTGAATCCTATTTTTCCTGTCTAACAACAGTTAGGGATGACTGTCACCTATTCTGTGTGATCTCCAGACAGAGGGCAATCTAAACTCCCCTCTGTCTGGAGATCAGGGGGCGGAGCCACCAGCCATGTGACCATTTTCAAGAGGTTCCGGAACTCCGTTCCACTGCGTTCCAGCTGGAAAAAAGCCCTGAGTGTTTCTAACCCCACAAACTTTTATTTATTCAAAAACATTTTTATGCTGCATTTCTATCCAGTTCAGGGTCCCCAAGGCTGAAAACAGTCAAAACATTAAAACAATTTTTAAAATGTATGTGTATATAAAACAATTAAAAGAAATCAACAAAACACAAGTACAGACAAATATGTATAAACAGGAAGAAATGTCAGTGAGAGTCACTGAGGCAATGCCAAACGAAACAGAAAAGCCTTCACTTGCTGGTGAAAGACAGTGATAGAGGGAGAGGAGGCAATTCCACATTATCAGTGCCACAACTGAGAAGGTCTATTCTTGGATTACCACCTTCTAATCTCAGGTGGTGAAGGCACCCAAAGCAGGGTCTCTGAAGATGCCCGTAGTGGTTGGGTTAGGGTATGTACATGAGGAGTAGGCAATCCTTAAAGTATGCTGGCCCCAGACTGTCCAGGACATTAATGGTCAATACTTCAACCTTGAATTGGGCTGGGAAACAAATTGGGAGTCAGTGTAGATGGAACAAGACTGGAATCTCTATGACCCACTTCAGACAGCCTTCTGATTGCAGCAGTCTGTACTAACTGTAGCTTCCAAACACCCTTCAAGGTCAGCCCCACTTACAGCACATTGCAGTAGTCTAATAGAGATGTTACCAGGGCATGCACCACAGGGACAACATCTTTTTGCCCAGGAAAGGCCACAGCTGGCTCACCAGCTGAAGCTGGTCAAAAGTTGGTTGTTGGGGGTTTTCCGGGCTGTATTGCCGTGGTCTTGGCATTGTAGTTCCTGACGTTTCGCCAGCAGCTGTGGCTGGCATCTTCAGAGGTGTAGCACCAAAAGACAGAGATCTCTCAGTGTCACAGTGTGGAAAAGATGTAGGTCATTTGTATCTACTCAGGAGGGGTGGGGTTGAGCTGAGTCATTCTGTAAGAGTTTCCCAGGGTGTGGAATGCTAATGGCGGGAGGCTTCACTGTAACCTGAGGAGGTTCTTTTGCATATGGATTGGTGCTTGATGTGCTAATCTTCTCTGCAGGGCTATTGTCGGGTGTGGAGTGTTTTGTTGGCCTGGTGTTTTTCAGAACTGGAGCCCATGCTCTGTTCATTCTTAAGGTTTCTTCTTTCCTGTTGAAGTTTTGCTTATGCTTGTGAATTTCAATGGCTTCCCTGTGCAGTCTGACAAAGTAGTTGGAAGTGTTGTCCAGTATTTTGGTGTCCTGGAATAAGATACTGTGCCCTGTTTGAGTTAGGCTATGTTCAGCCACTGCTGATTTTTCAGGCTGTCCAAGTCTGCAGTGTCTTTCATGTTCTTTTATTCTTGTCTGGATGCTACGCTTTGTGGTCCCGATGTAAACTTGTCCACAGCTGCAGGGTATACGGTATACTCCTGCAGAGGTGAGGGGGTCTCTGCTGTCTTTTGCTGATCGTAGCATCTGTTGTATTTTTCGGGTGGGTCTGAATACTGCTTGAAGGTTATGCTTTTCCATAAGCTTTCCCATCTGATCAGTAATTCCTTTGATATATGGCAAAAACACTTTTCCTGTAGGTGACTGTTTTTCCTTGGTTGTTTGATTCATCCTGGGTTTGATTGCTCTTCGGATTTCATTTCTGGAGTAGCCATTTGCCTGAAGTGCGTGGTTTAGATGATTAATTTCCTCATTGAGAAAGCGCGGCTCACATATCCGTCTTGCACGATCCACTAATGTTTTCATTATGCCTCTTTTCTGGCGGGGGTGGTGATTGGAGTTTTTGTGTAAGTACCGATCAGTGTGAGTTGGTTTCCTGTAGACCTTGTGACCTAACTGAAAGTTTGCTTTGCGGATGACCAAGGTATCCAGGAATGAGAGTTTTCCCTCACTTTCTTTCTCCATTGTGAATTGTATGTTCAGGTGGATGTTGTTGAGATGATTCAAAAACTCCCTCAATTCTTCCTCCCCATGGCTCCAAATGATGAATGTATCATCCACAAACCGGAACCATACACTGGGTTTGTGGGGTGCTGATTCTAGAGCTGTTTTTTCAAAATGTTCCATGTAGAAGTTTGCTATAACTGGGCTGAGTGGGCTCCCCATGGCCACCCCATCCATCTGTTCATAGAATTCGTTGTCCCATTGGAAGTAACTGGTTGTCAGACAATGATGGAATAAGGCTGTTACATCCTCTGGGAAAATCTGATTAATCAGTGCAATAGTGTCTTTTACTGGAACCTTGGTAAACAGGGATACAACATCAAAACTGACAAGTATGTCTTGTGGATTGAGTTTCAGAGAACTGATTTTGTTGATGAAATCTGCTGAATCTTTGATGTAAGACGAGGTTTTCCCGATGTGGTCCTGCAGGAGATCTGCCAGATGTCTAGCTAATTCATATGTCGGTGAACCAATGGCACTCACAATGGGTCGGAGTGGGACTGAATCTTTATGTATTTTGGGGAGTCCATATAGTCTAGGTGGACTATATGGACTACCTAGACTATATGGACTCCCCAAAATACATAAAGATTCAGTCCCACTCCGACCCATTGTGAGTGCCATTGGTTCACCGACATATGAATTAGCTAGACATCTGGCAGATCTCCTGCAGGACCACATCGGGAAAACCTCGTCTTACATCAAAGATTCAGCAGATTTCATCAACAAAATCAGTTCTCTGAAACTCAATCCACAAGACATACTTGTCAGTTTTGATGTTGTATCCCTGTTTACCAAGGTTCCAGTAAAAGACACTATTGCACTGATTAATCAGATTTTCCCAGAGGATGTAACAGCCTTATTCCATCATTGTCTGACAACCAGTTACTTCCAATGGGACAACGAATTCTATGAACAGATGGATGGGGTGGCCATGGGGAGCCCACTCAGCCCAGTTATAGCAAACTTCTACATGGAACATTTTGAAAAAACAGCTCTAGAATCAGCACCCCACAAACCCAGTGTATGGTTCCGGTTTGTGGATGATACATTCATCATTTGGAGCCATGGGGAGGAAGAATTGAGGGAGTTTTTGAATCATCTCAACAACATCCACCTGAACATACAATTCACAATGGAGAAAGAAAGTGAGGGAAAACTCTCATTCCTGGATACCTTGGTCATCCGCAAAGCAAACTTTCAGTTAGGTCACAAGGTCTACAGGAAACCAACTCACACTGATCGGTACTTACACAAAAACTCCAATCACCACCCCCGACAGAAAAGAGGCATAATGAAAACATTAGTGGATCGTGCAAGACGGATATGTGAGCCGCGCTTTCTCAATGAGGAAATTAATCATCTAAACCACGCACTTCAGGCAAATGGCTACTCCAGAAATGAAATCCGAAGAGCAATCAAACCCAGGATGAATCAAACAACCAAGGAAAAACAGTCACCTACAGGAAAAGTGTTTTTGCCATATATCAAAGGAATTACTGATCAGATGGGAAAGCTTATGGAAAAGCATAACCTTCAAGCAGTATTCAGACCCACCCGAAAAATACAACAGATGCTACGATCAGCAAAAGACAGCAGAGACCCCCTCACCTCTGCAGGAGTATACCGTATACCCTGCAGCTGTGGACAAGTTTACATCGGGACCACAAAGCGTAGCATCCAGACAAGAATAAAAGAACATGAAAGACACTGCAGACTTGGACAGCCTGAAAAATCAGCAGTGGCTGAACATAGCCTAACTCAAACAGGGCACAGTATCTTATTCCAGGACACCAAAATACTGGACAACACTTCCAACTACTTTGTCAGACTGCACAGGGAAGCCATTGAAATTCACAAGCATAAGCAAAACTTCAACAGGAAAGAAGAAACCTTAAGAATGAACAGAGCATGGGCTCCAGTTCTGAAAAACACCAGGCCAACAAAACACTCCACACCCGACAATAGCCCTGCAGAGAAGATTAGCACATCAAGCACCAATCCATATGCAAAAGAACCTCCTCAGGTTACAGTGAAGCCTCCCGCCATTAGCATTCCACACCCTGGGAAACTCTTACAGAATGACTCAGCTCAACCCCACCCCTCCTGAGTAGATACAAATGACCTACATCTTTTCCACACTGTGACACTGAGAGATCTCTGTCTTTTGGTGCTACACCTCTGAAGATGCCAGCCACAGCTGCTGGCGAAACGTCAGGAACTACAATGCCAAGACCACGGCAATACAGCCCGGAAAACCCCCAACAACCATCGTTCTCCGGCCGTGAAAGCCTTCGACAATACATCTGGTCAAAAGTGTCCCTGGCCATTGCCACCACCCGTTTATTCAACAGGATCTCTGGGGCCTAGCAGCACACCCATCTAAGGACCTACTCCTTTAGGGGGAGTGCGACCCAATCCAGAGCAGGAGACACCTCAATTTGTGGACCAATCCTTCCTCCCACCAGTAACACCTCCATTTTGTCCGGATTAAGTTTTCTTTGCTTACTCCTGCCTAGCACAATTTCTTCTGATAAATTTCAAACGCAAGTGAAATGAAATCATGTAAAACTGTTTGCTGTCCATTCCATCGCTCCTTACGCACATTATTTTGTTAAAAATTATACTGAAGTTCTATGCATTGCTGCAATCTTTGCAATATTGCTCTTGCAAGCAAAACTGCGTTTGTTTTTGCTGTTCTTTCATGCATCACTAGAACCAACCCAGGAGATCCCCCAGACATGAAGAGGTGGGCATCTGCTCAACACATGTGGATTCTCTGTTCTCATCTAGTTTGTTTATTTCGATAGACAAAAGAATCTCCTTCCATGCTCATCAAGCACTTCCAACATGAATTGATTTAGCAATGTCTTAAAACATTTCTGATGAAAATGATGCCAACGGCTTTCTCTTTGATATCTCCAGGGATGCTCTTGCTTTCTCCAGGTGTGGTTTCTATGAAGCCTGTCCTTCACAAACATGAATACACTATGAGAAATAATTTTCATGACAGCTGAATGTGCTTCGGGGAACAGCTGGTTCTGCAGGGAGCTTTCCTCAGGTTTCTTTTCACTTAGCAGGCATTCACCAGAACCCCTAAGGAAATGGGACTTCAGGTGCCTAGCACTGAAACTCAGTCAAGAGAATCAGTGTCAATGTCATACTTTCTGAGGTTCTAAATTTTACTAGAGACAGTTCTGAGGGTCCTTTTCCTCACCTGGAGGAACCCACCTTCTGAACCAAGTCAAAGGCATTGCCAGTAAGATCAACAGTGCAATCCTAAGGACTTTTTCCTAAGCCCCATTGCATAGACCTGAGTAGGAGGGCAATCCAGCTCAGAATCTACTCAGAGAACACTCCTACCAAGTCTACTCAGAATCCTACTCAGGCCTATTTAGTGAGGCTTACTGTAAATCTTTGGATTTACTTAGACCAAATTCCTAAATTATAGTGTTGTGAAAGCCAGCATGGTGTAGTGATTAGAGTGCCAGATCACAATTTGGGAGAGCCAGGTTCAAACCCCCACTTTGCCATGGAAGCTTGCTCGGTAACCTTGGGCCAGTCACACACTGTCAACCTAACCTACCTCACAGGGTTGTTGTGAGGATCAAATGAAGGCAAATGTTGTAAGCGGCCTCGGGTTCCCACTGGAGACAAAGGTGGTGTATAAATGAAGTAGGTCAATTAATAATTAATGCAAAGCAAAAACCAAAAGGGACCGCTTTCATCAACATATTTCAAAAATGAAAAGAAATCAGTTGGAGATGCTTTTATTTGTTAGTTCTGATATTTGCATTTGACCTCATTCTATGCACATCTTAAATAAAGTGTAGACGGGCGAGTCAGAGGCAACAGGAGCTGAATTTAGAAACCATTGCTGCGAAATAAATATTTATCAGCAGAAACATTAGTAAAAGACTAGAGTGCCCCTCCCTCCCCCACAGGAATCTCTATATTTACCTGGGAGTTCAGTTCTTGAGCAGCTAGGTTTCTTTATCGGAATGAACTTATCATAAAGATCTATTTTTTTCTCATTTTTATAAACTTTAGTTAAAAGAGAAAAAAGAGACATTTGAAAGTGCATAAAAGATCTTGAACATAATACAGAATAATAGATTTAAGCTACAACAAAAAATATAAGCAAAATATATAATGGCGCAGCTAAATTTCATAATATTATTCCTCTCTCTCTCTCCTCAGTTACTTGTACCCAAAGTTTTATACTCAGCATTCTATATTAAATCATATACATCACATTTTATAATCAACATTTTTAAAAACTTAGTTTTATAATTGATCTATATCAATATTAACTATTCTTAATATGTCTTCATTTCCAGCTCCGTATTCAAAGAAATCTCTCAATTTTTGCTGGAATTCCTGTGTTAGTTATACATATAAGAAGTTAATTTAGCCATAGGATCTATAGGACAAGGAAAAATGGAAAGAAATAAAGCAATTGAAAAAGCAATTGGATTTATTGGCAGTAGAAGAAGTCCAGAAAAAAACTGAAATACTTAAAACAAAGAAAGTTTGAAGCCACAAATAAACCTGAAAGATATTTGGCGTATTGAGAAAAGAGATAGAAAAAAGAATACCAGGAATCAAGAAAGGTAGTCTATAAAGAACAAGAAATGAAAGAACAAAAAGATATAGTTTTACTTTTAACTAGCAGCTGAGCGCTTGAAATCACTGTCTTGTTTATCTGATTATCTTGTAAAGAAAGGAGCTTTCATTTGATCTAGTAACACAGGTTTTGAATTCCTTATTGATAATTTGGAAAGACCAAATAGTAAGTATGGGTGCTTCCATATGGTGAGGAGTTTCTCCTTTGCTCTCATTGCTTGTGTAAAGGCAGAAGCATTCGTATTAACAATGGAGCATCCACATGCTACTTTTTTGCACTTTCTCTTCTGTGCACTTAGCCACTATTTTCCCTGTATTTTTCCCTGCTGTGCCACCAGAGGGCTTTCTGAGGGCTTTTTTTTCCTTCGAATCAGCAATTGCTGATACAGCTGTAGCATTGTAGTACTATGACTGATTTAAATCCAAACGAAACCCCAAAAATCCTTCTGGTGGTGCATATCTGGCCTAACGGTGGCTGGTCGAATGGTGGCTGCAGAGGGCTGATGGTAGGAAAACAGCACCAGTGTGGCTGGGACCCTGGAAATGTGCACTTTCTGTTCAGAAAAAATGATAATGTGCTTGAACTCTTCCTAAAAACATTGTAGCAAAGCATGTTTGGAAAAGAGTGAACTGAAGAAAGGAAAAGGACATGAGTGGAATATGACATCATTTGAATGCTCAAAAAAAATCAAAAACCCTCCAGTTTGAACATCAAAGTGGAGCAAAACCTCCATGTGGAAGCACTCTAACAGTAGAATCCTATGTAGAATTAACCCAGTGTACGTCCACTGAAATCAATGGGCATAGACTGTAGTAACTCTCTATAGGATCACACAATATGTCTTCTAACACATTTTCTTGGTGTATTCTAATCTGAACTTGCAAAGAGCACAATAAATTCTCATTGGTCTGAGCTAGCC
This sequence comes from Eublepharis macularius, assembly GCF_028583425.1. Taxonomy (NCBI): domain Eukaryota; kingdom Metazoa; phylum Chordata; class Lepidosauria; order Squamata; family Eublepharidae; genus Eublepharis; species Eublepharis macularius. The sequence continues at coordinate 42,756,072 of NC_072801.1, forward strand.
ATACAGTTCTTGCGTGCTTATCTTGTGCATTGGTTGTTGTGGGTTTTCCAGGCTGTATTGCCGTGGTCTTGGCATTGTAGTTCCTGACGTTTCGCCAGCAGCTGTGGCTGGCATCTTCAGAGGTGTAGCACCAAAAGACAGAGATCTCTCAGTGAGAGATCTTCAGAGGTGTAGCACCAAAAGACAGAGATCTCTCAGTGAGAGATCTTCAGAGGTGTAGCACCAAAAGACAGAGATCTCTCAGTGAGAGATCTTCAGAGGTGTAGCACCAAAAGACAGAGATCTCTCAGTGAGAGATCTCTGTCTTTTGGTGCTACACCTCTGAAGATGCCAGTCACAGCTGCTGGCGAAACGTCAGGAACTACAATGCCAAGACCACGGCAATACAGCCCGGAAAACCCACAACAACCATCGTTCTCCGGCCGTGAAAGCCTTCGACAATATATCTTGTGCATCTTAATTGTCAGTAACATTATTTAGGAAACCTTAATGAAGGAATAAATACTTGGTAGCCCATTATACCAAACCGGCTTAAAGCAAAGCAACTACAAAGGAAGTGGTAAATGAAATTCAAAAGCTTCAAGGAGGTACATCTGGTCTAATGAATAGTGGTTTACAGCCTAAAGGGGTGAAAGTTGGTAGGAATGCAGAGAAGACAAATATCCTTCATATAGCATTAGAAGAAAGGTAGAACGACTCTCGTTCACCACATTACTCCAGCGGCAGGTGAGGAAAAATGCCCAGTCAAGGGCCGTTTCCACACTACTCACCTTCATCCGGAACGCTGCAGAACGTCGTGAAAAAAACGTGGAAGACAGCATCTTCTCGCGCGAGTTTTGTGATGTCACGCAAAACTCGCACGAGAAGATGCTGTCTTCCACGGTTTTTTTTGCAACGTTCTGCAGCATTCTGGAGGAAGGTGAGTAGTGTGGAAATGGCCAAGATTGCAAAAATAAAGAAACATATAAGAACTTCTCAGACATGACCTTCAAGGAAATCTAACCACATGTACCAAGAGTGTGTGCTACCTACAATGCTCCCAATATGCACAGCTGCCATTTTGTGTGAAGCAGGAAGAACGCATATATCTGAAAAATGAAGTATTCTGCTTGTACATACTAAGCCTTGAAAACACACCCATTTCCCTATTCAATCAAAAAGGCTTGAAAATACACGTTTAACTATTCAGACAAAATGGCTTATCTGGTAGCTCATGCTCCCAGGCTGTGTGCACCGGATCCCCCTCAAAAGTAACATCTTAAATGTCCTGTCATAAATGCAGGATTTCCAGTTCTCAGATTGGTACTGCAACTTATTTATTAACATAGATATTTATACCCTGCTTTTCTCCCCAGTGGGGGGTGCAGTGTGTCTTATAATGTCATTCTCTGATCCTCCCTTTTCACCGCTCAACTAAAACAACCCTATGAGACTAAGAAAGAGTGACTGGCCCAAGATCAAGCTCCCATAGTGGAGTGGAGATTTGAACCTGGATCTCCCAAATTCTAGTACAACATTCTAACTCCTACTCTATGCTGGCGGCAACACGTCTAACAGAAGCCTAAATCTAAGCAGAAATTATATGTGAAATAGGAAGGGATTCTTCATAGACAAGAATAGAGGGACTGATCAGGAAAGGTGGTTTCTTGGATTCCATTTCCAACTTTGGGAGAGGAAAGAAATTGTTACAGAAGGACAGGAGTCAAAACGCTGTCCTATCTGGTGCTGGGGAACTCACATAACTCTTCTTCCCCTGTGACTAAGTGTCCTCATCCATAAAAGGCTATAGTGCTAAATTATCCTGGCAGTCCTTTGAACCCCACCCACCATGCCAGGTGTTGGTAACACAAAAAGCTTTAATAGAGAGCACAGACTTTAATGCTTACTGAAAGAGCCGAGTAAGCAGCAGCCCCCCCAGCCCCGTCTTTCCTGTTCTACATGTGCATATTAACAATATATTTGCCTTTATTATATCACATTATTAGCTCTTAATTGTGCAGAGGTGGTGGGAAGGAAAGGGAAAGCGTCCACAGCTTATTAAAGCTTTGCATGTAGGCAACTTACGACTCAGATGAAGTGATGTGCAGTTATTACCATTGTTGGGCAAAGGGAAGGTGGGGTATCCGTATTTCCCAATCCACAAGATGACTAAATCAACACCTCTAAAACCATGGCCTCAAAGCAGTCTCAGTGTGTCTTAACACAGACTGCCAGCATGGTGTAGAAGCTAGCGGCTGGACTTGGTTTGGAGAAACCCTGGTTCATATTCACGCTTTCCATAAAACCTGCTGAGTGCCTTTTGATTTGACTGAAAATTATTGCTGACAGAAGGATTTCCAGCTGCTCAATATGACCCTGCCTCCCCCTCCCCACAGCCTAAAAAGGTTTCCCAAATCCTGCTAATGTGTTGCAAGCCTCCAGATGGTGGATGGAGATCTCCTGGAATAACAACTGGTCTCTAGGCCTCAGAGATCAGTTCCTCTCAAGAAAAGGGTGGCTTTGGATGGTAGACTCTATGGCATTATAACCGCATTGAGATCCCTAGGCTCCACCCCCAAATCTCCAGGAATTTCCCAATCCAGAGCTGGCAACCCAGATGGGGAACATCATGAGAGGAGGGAGTTGAAGATCTGCAGTTGAACAGGGAAGTGGCAAAAATTGCCTCCCCTCCTGCTTCTGCCCACATAAATGTTAAGCAGGAGCTATCCAATCTATTCTTTCTCAGCCTAATCTACCTCACAGGAATGTTGTGAGGATTAAGCGCAGGAAGGTAGAACATAGTTTCTGCCCACAACTTCTTGGTGAGAGACTGAAAAATATAATTAATAAAAATGAGCAGCTGCTATTAAGGGATGGCACTGGGGCTTCTGAGTGGCCTATTAGAAGCCCCTCTTGGAATGGGAAACACAGACTGCCTCAGTGGTGCTTCTGAGCTGCGCAACTACTATAGCTAGAGGAGAAACAGACTGCCACGGCTTGGCTTCTATATTAACAAGCAGTCACTTCGAGATGCATAGGAGAACAGACAGAGCATTCACAGTACGATCCTAAACAGTCACACCCTTCTAAGCTAATTGACTTCAGTGGTCTTAGAAGGGTATAACTCTGTTTAGGATTGCACTGCCAATTTTTGTTTTGTCCATTTAGGGAGCAGCAGAATGTCTTCAAAGTTAGCTCTATGGGACAGGGTGGGAGAGACACATTATGTCTTCTGTGTAGCCTAATAACACAGCTATTAAAAGGTGGGGAAAGTACCAATACAGTGTTGCTTAGCAACCACCCCTAAATGGGGGAGGGCACAAAGCCTTACTGAGAAGAGTAAGTTGTAGGCAACAGAAAAGTCTGTTTCACCTGACTTGTCCCTAAAAATGCAACAACAACTCAGTGTGGACTAGGTTCTGTCATTAGAAAAGTAAATAGTGCTACAGCCTTATATGTGGGGGTTACACCATCCCTTTATAAGCACCAGACTAAATATCACAGATGATTGCAGTTAAAGTTTATTTTGTCAAAATCTTCAAATAATCCGTGTGATCTTTATAAGGGCAGAAAGGCAGAGTATAAATTTTGTAAAATAATTTGGTAAAATAAATGAATGAATAGAATAAATAAATAAATCCTGCCCTTTGAAGAGCCTATCTGCTTGTATCCCAGGAGTGTCTTTGGAGTTGTGGTTAAGTTTTTTTTCTCCTCCTTTACACCTCTGAAGTTAATCTTAATGCTTCTTGAAAGATTTTTATGAGCATTTCTAGAGTCCGTCTGTGGGCTTTAATAACAGAACCTGGGAGGGATTTATCACTTTCCCAATGGAAATATATAATCTTTCGAATGCTGGTGCACTTGGGAAGGGCCCAAACAATGCAGGAATGTTTGGGAATCTTTAATGAAACTTCAAGACACATTTGAGAAAGAATTAATGTATTCTGAGCCTGAAAAGGATTATAGGACTTGGGCAAAGTTTGTCTAGGAACTCAGCATGTCCTTGCTTGGCCTTTACAAAAAATCATCAAGTGAGTAGGCTACCTTATGGCCTCAGATGCTTCAGCTTTTTATCCCAAGAATGAATCTCACAATATGGAGGCTTGGTTTCCCTTAGTCACCGTTCCTAATAGCCATTGATGGGCCTCTCGTTCATGTATCTGTCTAATCCTCATTTAAAGCAACTGATGCTCTTGACCATCACTGTCCACTGCCTTTCAAAAAGAAAAAAGCAGCAGTTGTTATGTTTAGATGCTTCACAATGAACATCACACATCATTGTACCTCCTTCTGTTACTGATTTCCCTCCATTTCATTTGCATTGTTTGAATGTAGCTTTTATGACTGATTGGTGGTCTAGAAATGCAGCAGATATATAAATAAATAGTCCCCGTTTATGTAGCTTTGAATACGCACTCTGTTCTGTTCCAACCTATCAAATGCCACCACCACCCCCATCCTCTCCAGAATGGAAACTTTTCATGTGTGCCCTAACCACTAGACTCTGCTACTGCCTTAATTCTGTTGGAAATTATCTGGAACCTGAAGGTGTACAATGAGATGGCTAAGTTTGCAGATAAGGCCAACATTATTTAGGATGATGAAATCAAAGCAGACTGTGAAGAACCCCAGAGACTTCTTTCCATAAGAGTTGTATGGCTAACATGATGGCAAATGAGATTTCACCATTTAAACAAAATTGCAAAGTGCTGCACATTGGGGCAAACATTCCTAACCATATATATGATATTCTTTTGGGATCTCAATTGGCAGTAACTATTCCAGAAAGGAATCTTCAGGTTATGGTGGACTGCCTAAAAACATCTACTCTGAATGCTTCCACATGGGGATTTTTCTCCACATGGACAACTTGAAGCAATAAAGGGTTTTCTTTGAAGTAAAGGGGAAACTGCAGGGTGACTGCTGGTACAATATGTATCTGGATGCTCCTTCAAAATGGCAAAGCTAAACTCCAGCATCCCTCCCCTCTGATTCTTTAAAGGGCTTATAATGGGGATTGGGGGAGGCATGACAGGGAAGAGGGGTGAGGGTATCAGCAGAACAAGTGATGTGGAAAGAAGTGATGTGGGGGCATGTGGGGGCTGTTTCTGTCCATTCGTACACTGCTTACTGCTGCTGTGAGTGTGACACAGGCACATTTTCATTTTTACACTGGTGGTAGTAAAACAGCAGATTCAGTATAGGGAATCATTAAGAAAGGTTGAAAACAAAACTGCTGGTACCACAGTGTCTTAATATGAGCATACATGGAATCATGTGTCCAGTTCTCATAGCATTGGAAAGAGCAAACAAAATTATCAAGGAGTTGGAGCATTTTCTTTTAAGTGGAAAGGCTGAAACATTTTGGGCTTCTTTTTTTAGCTTACAGGGGAGAGTGATTAAGAGAGGAGGCATAAGAAGGGTTCCAAAACAGAAAGATTTCCTGCTCCCTCTCTCATAATATTAGTACTAGTGGTCTCCCATTAAAACTGATAGGCAAAAAGTTAATGAGGGGATTCAGTGCTGCAGAATGTGGTGACAACCACAAGCTTAGATGGCTTTTAAAAGCATGACACAGATTCATGGAAGACAGATCTATCAATCATCATGACAGCTCAATGGAGCCACCATGTTCAGAGGCAGTATACCTTTCAATATAAGATAGGGAGCATTTACAATGTGGTAGGCTGCGGCTTTCATGCCCTTCTCAGAAGGATATGTCTCGTTACCTGTTGGAAACTGGATCTAGAATGGATGAACCCTTCTTCTAGTCGAAGAAGGCCCTTCTTGTGTCCTTACCTTCTGGCCAAGCCACAACTGAAACCTAGTCTGGGCTATAACTCCCAAGGGCTCTTGCTTTAACCGCTGTTCACATCATTCCTGTTAAATGCTTTGATGCAAAGTCCTTGTGGCTGTTGCGGGGTGGGGAGGAGGGCATGCAAGGAAGGGAGGGAGAGACAGCTGCCAAGGCCCAGTTTAAAGGACCAAGTTTTTTTGGGAGTTGCGCCTGGCTGCCGGGAGTGAGTAAGCCAAGGGAGCGGGTGCGTGAGCAGGAGGGGAAGGTAATTAAAGAGGGAGGCACTAGCCACAGCAAGTTCCCACAAATGAAGGCCCCAGGGCTGTAGACACCAAACAACAAAGAACTAAGCAATTATTTGGCTCCAGTGGAAGGTGCTGGTCCCAGCGAGGAGCTGGTTTTAGCTGGCCACCCTGGGGCAATGCTGAGGTTTGGCACAGGATAGAGGGGCCAGGGCCATTCACAAATGCCCTCAGTATGAGGGGAGTCCTGGGCAGCAACAATACACTCTTCAAAGGAGGTACCCCAAACTTGGCACTGCAGGAAATGTGGGGAGGTGGTCTGCAGTTCTGGCCTCCAGGGTGTTTGGAAATCCATTGTGGGCCTGCAATAAAAAACACTTGCTCTTTTCGACTATGGGTGTTTTCTGTGCAGCACCAATACCTTTGGGGTCAGGGAGTTCTGCACCTGTTTGATGCATTTGTGCTTCTTCTCTAAACATTCCCCATGTTTTAATATCTCTCCAGCATCCTTTCTGAAATGGCTGTAGCAGGTCCCTAATTCCAACTGTCTAGCAAGACCCATGAATGGATTTGCCCAACATTTTAAAAGGGAAATACCAACTTTTTGAATCTCTGGTTCTTAACATGGGGAGGTGGGTGGGAGAAGTATATAAACCCTCCCTTCTGTGTACCTACCAACCCACCCACCCCCGCTCCCTGAGGGCTTTTATTAGTCACAAAAGGGAAAATAAAGGACAACAAGGTCTTTTTTTCACTTTTCCAGCTCTAAAAGGGGAGGGGTCATCATGGGACTATGTTATTTCCTTTTTAAAATGCTAGGAAGATTCTTTCAACAATATCCTAGCCTCACTTCTAGCAGAACGCTGTCTCCTGAGCCTTAGATCTGTTTGCACATAGAAGGTATTTTTAGATATGATCAAGTCCTATGAACAAGTCCTATGATCTTCTGAGTAACTTGCACAACTCCACACAACAGACCTGTGGAATCTTAGAAACCAATGAGGAACCACAGTCTGTCCACACTGGGGAAACTGCACAGTCGGAGCAGGAAATCTTATGCAACATTGGACCTGGTGTAGTTCCATGCATATATGCAGGTGTAATGTTGGACTAACTGGAGAGGATACAGATTCAATTCCCTACTTCATCATGAAACTTGCAGGGTAATCTGGGGGCCATCACACATTCTCTCAGCCTCACTTGCTTCACTGGGTTGATGACCATGGAGGAATGGAGAATAATGTGCACCACCTTGAAGTCCTCATAGTATAATGCACAAATTCATATATATGTTTAGGAAAGGATGAGATGTTTTACCAGTCAATATGCTCCCCAAACATGGTTACTTTTTAAAATTAAAAACTTTTAAAACATGTTTTTTTTTGGATAAGGCCACTAATATGGGAGACTGGGGCGGGGGGGGGTGGATTCAGAGGGCTTTGGTCACTTGGGGGATTCATGGAGCCAGGCAGGTGGTGTGTTTTGGTTTCATGTAATGTTTGAGTTGAATCCGAATGGAGGAAGGAGAGCCTAAGGGAATCTTCATCTAGGGTCCCACAGTAGCTCTCTGCAGTCTTACTGTGGAATAATGATAATGTGGGGTAAAGTAAGGTTATTTGCAGGGGGAAATTATTGCCTTAAAACCTATGAACAAGTTTCAAGCACACCAGCATGTTTCCTCTTCCCCTAGCACTTCTGCTTGCACAAGGGTTGAAACCCATGGATCTTGCGGGGAGGAACAGTGAATAGGGAGAAGATTAAAAATCCTCTCCCATATCCTAATTCTCCTTTGCAAATGCCCCCCGCCCCAGCTCCTGCAGTAGCATTACAAGGCAAATATAGAACTGAGAAACCCATCTTTGACTGGTAATATGTAATTCTGCCCCTCAGACAATTCAGTGTAATATTTCTTCCTTGCTTACCCACCATAACAAATTACTTTTGGTACCAAAGCCTTCTGAGTTCTTTCCCAGGACCAAATTCCCCTTTATGAATGTTTATTGCAGATTCTAGGATCATTATATCTGTACTCCCACAAAAATGTAATGTAGAAACAAAACCAATGTGTGAATATAACCAAGAGACTTCCCCTGTGAAGCATGACATTTTAGTAAAGGCTACAAAATCAGATCACAAAAAGTGGTGTGGAGGTGAACTCTCAGATAGACCCTTCCCATCCAGAGGGCATCATAACATGCTTGGACTGTGCTCTTTCCAAGAAGAGTGAAGCAAAACCTTACAGTAATTTTTTAAAGATTTTTTCTCCCTCTGGCCACAGCAGCAGAAAACAGGAGCAGGGGATGGAGAATAGCAGCCCTACACCTTAGTAGGCTGGCCGGCTATAGTTAGTAAACCAGATGGAACATTGAGAGGGTGGGACAATTTCTTCAGTGTTGTGCATCACGAAAGTGCAAAAACAGAAGTAACATCATTGTGTCTGGGTAATGCTCTAGGATTCACCCGAAACTCAAATGTTAAATTATAGTTTGGGGTGAATCTTAGACAGCCATATCAATGTGACGATGTCACTTCCAGTTTTGTGCTGGAAGTGACATCACACATTGATGTGCGGCTGAAGAGCCCACATTCCCTCCTCACCAGCCTGTCAATTGGTGGCAGGAGCAGGGGCCTGGGTAAGAAGCTTTGTATGTTTATAGACACCTCTTGCCTACATTGACAGTATAAGAAAGCCTTTTTGCAGAACTGAAACTTTACAGTTTAGCATAATTTATCATTGACATGAGGATCAATCCCACTTATACCTTGATGTAAAGATTTAATTTTCTTTTTTAGAGAGCCATATTTGGTTCCATATCACCTTTGGCTCTGGAGCTGGAGGTTGCAGACCCCCTGTGCTATCCCACCCTTCCAACACTGCTGCAATATAATTTACATACCTTTTGAGTCCCCCCCCCCACAACCACTCAGCTCCAATTCTTTTTCTCTCTTAACTTACCCCCACCGTTTTCTCTGAGCCTCACACAAGTCTACTCAAGCAGCTGAATAGATCCTCACTCCTTCCTCCATGCCGCCCCCTTCTCCCTCCCCCTCGGAGCGGAAGCCAAGACATAGACAGATAAACACAGGTGTGGGACAGAGAGTGAACACTGGTTTATTTATGGTACAGAAATCCACCCATGGCGACGGGATTCCTACATTACAGTCCCTAATCTGTCCAGTCGGAAGCCAAGTCCCTTTTTCATTCCAGCCTGCCCTTTCAGCCAAACAGGACAGAAAGGATAATCTCCTTGATGTTGTTACACTTCCTTTTCTATATCCTGTCCCACCAGATCCTCACAGCCTCTTTGCACAGACCACTGAAAGACCATTTGGAAATGTATCAAAGGCTGTTAAAGTAATTGCTCATAAGAATGATGTAGATTTGGAGTACAAAAGTCTTATGTATCACGTGGGGCGAGTGGGATACCTGCATAGTCTGTCACAGAAAAAACAAGAATCTTTTGGCAACCTAGACTAACAAATTTATTTGTAGCCCAAGCATTCATGAGCTTGAGCACATTCATCAGATACTCAGGTGAATCCTCTGGGTCTAACAACACATGATCCTATATATAGGTCCATCCCATGTCCACCATATGGGTCCTGCCAAATAGATGGGCACTGGTGCAGAAACTAAATTCTGAGGCATGTGGGGGACCCAATACAAATTGGGACCATGATATGTGTGGGAAAGGGGCTTAAGTATTCCTTTGTGGACCAGTTTCCTGACCTGAAAAAACCCCAGGGAGCTACCATTGGCCCCAATGAAATGCTATCCTGGCTTTCTTCTATCTTATTGGAACAGGAAGGGCTTCAGAAGAACCCAGGAAGAATTACTGTTATGATTGCAGGGAGCACCCATTCGGAAATAGCTACTCTATCAGAGGACGTTTTACTTGGAACCTCCAAATGTTCTGTGTCTGGCAATATGGCAGCCATTTTGTGGTGATATCTCTTGTCTGCTTTCAAAAACCAAAAGGGCCCACAGGCTCAACCAAACTGGAAATCTTGGGGTAATCTGAAATCTCCCCAATGGTAGGCCAAATAGGGGCACACTAGGGCCATTACAGGTTTGGAAAACAATGCAGGGAGGGGCATAATCTGAGTCTCCTTGCAGCCCTGATCCAAACTGGATTCCAATATACCTGGGAACTCAGTTTCAACACAGAATTTCCAGTGCACATCTGTCTGATAGAGACCAAGGTGTAGTATAGAGGTTAGAGTATCAGACTATGATCTGGAAGAAACTGTTTCAAACCCCGCTCTGCCAAGGAAGCACGCTGGGTGACCTTGAGCTAGCAGTCTCTCTCAGCTTAACCTACCTCACAGGGCTGTTGTGCAGATAAAGATGGAGGAGGGGAGAATGATGTTGTAAGCAGCTTCAAGTCTCCACTGAGGAGAAAAGTAGGGTATAAATAAATGTGATGCATCACAATTGACAAGTATTTATAAAATACTTGTCAAAATTCCAAACAATATTGAAAATCATAAGGAAAAATGCCATTCCCCAGCTTGTTTGGATGGTCTGATCAGGAAAGGGAGGGGCAACATGTCTCTGTGCCCAGAGAGATACTCTGTTTAGGGAGATTTAAGGCAGGTCCACCTGAGTTCTGACTCTCTGCATATCTGTCTTGCCTTCCTGGAGGCAGGCCAAACATGAAGGGATAGAGCTAGTCATTCCAGAGACAGCAAGATGCCTCCATTGCCATTGAGGTCAAATTTCTTGAGGTAATGTGGACCTTGTCCGCTGGGTATATGCACGCTACCAGGAAAAAGGAGTGCGTACGCACATAGACACCAAATACAGTTTGTTGTCAGAGTAGTATAGGGATAATAACACATTCCTTGATGACACCCAGAATGCTCATTGACCCACTGACCCCATTTAACTTATTTTTGTTTGTTTGTTTGCTATTTATAATCTACAGCAAGACTCAAGGTAGATTTCCCACTGTATGTCAATACAATCAACAGCTGGGACAGGGGCTTTGAGCTAGGCTTTCCCATCAAATGGCAAAGTTCTTTTTCCACACAGAATTAGTTCTTTTTAAAAAACCCTCTTTTTATTTATTTACTTCATTTATGCCTTGCCTTTCTCCTCAATAGGGAGCCAAAGCAGCCTACATCCTTCTCCTCTCCTCCATTTGACAACAACAACCCTGTGAGGTAGTTAGGCTGAGAGGATGTGACTGGCCGAAGATTGCTCAGCAAGCTTCCATGGCAGAATAGGGGTTTGAAGCTTGTTCTTCCAGATCCTAGTCTGACATTCTAGCCACTAAGGCTCTTTTTCAAGCTAGCGAACAGTAAGTTCCCCTGGTTTGCAGGGGAACTTACTTATTTCTGTTTGCGCAAAACTCGCACAAGAAAACACAATCTTCCGCATTTTTTCCGGCATGTTCCGCAACGTTCCAACTTCAGGTAAGCCGTGCAGAATCGGCCATGGTCTGCCCTTAAAGCAGAAGGAAGTAGAGGAAGGCACTCTGCTTACACTCAGGGCCAAACTACAAGTGATGAATGACACAGGTTGGACACTTGTCAGCTTCCCTCAAGTTTTGATGGGAAATGTAGGCATCCTCGTCTTGCAGCTTGGCTCTCTGACTGCTGTCCAATGGACTTCTCAACTGTCACTTGTCCAGCATTCTGCAAAGCTGCCTACATTTCCCATCAAAACTTGAGAGAAGCTGACAAGTGTCCAACCTGTGTCATTCATCACTTGTAGTTTGGCCCTCAGAAGTGCCAAAGATTGTTACCAGCATTCAAAACAAATTCTGAGATTGGTTCAAAGACAAATCTTGATTTAGTCCATGAATTTCTCTTAGTTTTTGAGTAAGATGGGAGAGACCAAATTCATACATGCCACTGATAGTGCTAGTCAGCTCCTCTCCTGTTATTCCTGCACATATGTGTAAAAAAACATAGAAAGGGAGTGTTAAGTGCACTTGAGGTGGGGGGAAGGCAGCAATAGACTATCTTCTTTGCATGCAAAATGTCTGTAGTTCAATCCACAACATAAATCTCAGACAGCCTGTGATGGTATTCCCCTTACTACGTATGGATGTGAAAATTGGACAATGAAGAAAGCTGACAGGAAAAAAAATTATTCATTTTGAAATGCAGCATTGGAGGAGAGTCTGACAGATACTACAGACCGCTAAAAAGACAAATACATGGGTTCTAGGGCCGATTCCAGACGGCCCTAGGTCAAATCAGGTCAGATTTCTCCGTAGAAGCTAAACTGATGCCATTGTACTTTGGTCACATCATGAGAAGGCAGGACTCACTGGAAAAGACAAAAATGCTAAGAAGAGTTGAAGGCAGTAGGAAAAGAGGAACACCCAACATGAGATGGCTTGACTCAATAAAGGAAGCTATGGCCTTTGTTTGCAAGACCTGAGCAAAGCTGTTAATGAGAAGATGTTATGGAGGTCTTTAATTCACAGGGTTGCCAAAAGCCATAAGTGAATTGATGGCACATAGCACACACACAACATGTGATGTGAAAGTTCTCTTCCTTAAATCCTCTGTAACCACTGCCCATCAGAGTAGATAGGACCGACTTTGTTAGACCAAGGGTCTCCTCAGAATAAGGCAGATGCATATGTTTTGTATCAGATTTCTGAATACATGAATAGGCCATACAGCAAGGCTGATTTCTAATTATATTTCAACCTTCCTGCACTTTACAATTCACTTTATGATTCTGGCCCGAGAGTGAAACTTACCTGAGGCTGCCTTGGAATTCTGGTGTAGCGCAATATTGATGAGAGTCATTTACAAGCTTAAAAATGCCTGATTCAAAACTCAACTCACCCATGAACTCTAAATTAGAATGTCATGAGGGCAGATGCCGCATTTACCACATTGTAACCACCACCTGCACCTGCTGATCTGGAAGCAAAAGGAAGAATGGCTGGGATGGTGTGGGAAGGGTTCCATTTTATTTTGCAATTGCCACCACCAATGTGGTGAAGTGGTTAAAGTGTCAGACTAGGATCCAGGAGACATAGCTTTGAAGCTCCACTCTGCCATAAAAGCTGGCTGATCAACCTTGGGACAGTTACAATTTCTGTAGTCTAACCTACCTCACGAGGTAGTTGTAATGATAAAATCAGGAAGAGGAGAATGATATAAGTCACTTTCGATCCCCATTGGGGAGAAAGTGGAATATAAATGAGAAAATTAATAAATTATGCATTATTGTATACATATCATGCATTTTTCTATATAAATGATAAGTGTGAGCAAAACTTTATAGTATATCTGGGGGAAAACATTTTCACACTTTTATCACAGGCTTGAGTTCCTGTAGGGACATTACACGTATTCTGGCAAAACATGTAGTTCACTTCTGTCCCTGGAGAGAAGATCCTCTGAGGATGTGAAAAGTGCTTCCTCCTTACTGCTACTAAAACCACTGCAATGAATCTGAATATACTTGGAATTAGAATGAATGTATTTTTAATAGTAGGATTCCTTCCTGGAGTGGCTCAGTGGTAGAGTACATACTTTGCTTGCAGTAGATTCCAGGTTTAATCCTTGGCATCTCAAATTAAAAAGGATCGAATATAGATGTTCTCTGCTTGAGATTCTGGATGGCCATTATCAGTCAGAGAGTAGACAATAGCAAGATGGACTTAGTATAAGGCCTGTTCATAATGTAAGAGCTTTTCTTGAATGAATGGGTTTGTCCTTCATGCTTTCTCATCTGATTACTGTGGCTCATACAGGACAAAAGGGAAGTTATTGGTTCTTAATGGCTCTTAGTTATTGGGAAAAGGTTCCAGTCAAACAGCCAATCGAACTGATAAAAAGAACCCCATACAAACTCAAGGCAAGTGTTGAGGCTGTGTCAGAAAAGGAAGTTCAGAGTCCAGATTACACAGAGGTAATTGCTGGCCCACAGAACGTCTAATTCTTTGGAAGTTTCATGCATGTAACAGTACTTTAACATATCTTTCCTGTATTCATAGAAGTGATCCAAGGTAGATAGGAATAGTGAATGTAATCAGAGCCGGATAGCCACAGAACACAAACCAAGCTTTAACAGAACCTGGGGATATTCGGTGGTGCGGTGATACAAATTTCAAACAAGGATCTGAGATCCCCAAGTTCGAATCCCCATAGTACCATGAAAGACTGCTGAGAGATGATCTTGGGACATTCATTCTTCCTCAGCCTAACCTACTTGAATGAAAGAAGAATGGAATTGTAAGCCACCTTGGATCCTCACTGGTCAGAAAAGCAGGATATAAATATCTTTAAAATTTTTCTATGAAGGAAGGAAAGCCAGTTGTGTGGGGTGGGGGGTGAGGAAGAAGGGATTTGAAAGCAAAATACCCTCAGCCTATACGGAATGGGTTAATACACACTTTCTCCCTGTTATTGACTATTATGATAATCTACAGCACCATCCGTCTTCCCCCCTTTGTACTGAGTTTTTTAAAAATCTGGAGGCCTACCAAGGAACCATCTCCCACACTGAATGCTGTCTGGCTTCCCCACCTTTCTTCTAGGCTTATCACGGAGTTTTAGAGACAGTTTCAGATTTTGGAGAGGAAGGGGAGAAGCAACATTAAATGCATGGAATGGCATGTAAACAGAGTTCATGGCAATCCTTAAGCAAAAGAACTTGTGGCCCAAAACACAGAACATGCTCATTTATGTCCACCCCCGCTCCACCATACCAGAATTCACAGTGGGTTGAATATTTCTGCTGGTGACCACCAAAAAAGGCATGGACAAAAGCCAAATGGGATGGGGGCTCTACTAAAGAATGGTGATCCATTCCTGAGTGGAAAAAAGTGGTTGGATACAAACCAGAGTACCATCCTAAACCACTGGACTTAGAAGGGCCGTTTCCACACTACTCACTTTCATCCAGAATGCTGCAGAACATTGTGAAAAAAATGCAGAAGACAGTGTCTTCTCATGCGAGCTTTGCGCGACATCGCACAAAACTTGCACGAGAAGACGCTATCTTCCGCGTTTTTTTCACGACATTTCGCAGCGTTCTGGATGAAGGTGAGTAGTGTGGAAATGGCCGAGGTTGTAACTCTGCTTAGGGTGGCACTGCTAGTCTCTTGTATTACAGAGGTTCTGGGAAAACAGCAAGTCCACTTTCATTACTAGATGAGAGTTCCTCTGAACATGTGCGAACTGCATTTCTTTTATTGCCAGTGACAGACAGCCATCATACATTTGGAGACACTATTCCCCTTTGTTTGAGAAATTAATCCCCACTTGAGTGTCATCAAAGTAATCCACAAAATGTATCTTCGATGGTGAACTATCTTAAAACCAGCCTGCTGGCAAATTTCAACTTCAAATTAGTAATCCTAATCATGATATACCAGAGATATAAATCACTCACTGAGTTTTCATTACAGGGCATTAATAGCCATTTAGTTCTCTGCAAAGCAAGTCAAACTCCAGGCATGCCTGGAGAAAGGCAGAGCAGCATCCTTTGAAACGAATCACCTCTAGCTTCATCTTGTGGGTCAACTCCCCAACCTGCAGGATCAAAGCCAGATGGAGTCGCCAACTTTCTGGCAGATCTTCTGCAGCTTTAGTAATTGATGAAAGGAAGGCAAAAAGTGCAACGCACACACACAGGTGTGCACAATCTGAATAGTGGGCACAATCTGGATACTGTGGCCTGAGGCCAGTTTTTTTCCATTGCTTCACAATAAGATTATCCTCCAATAAGATTCAAGCAAAGTTCAGGTGCCCATTTACTGTAAAGGGGCTCAAAACATGACCCTATCTTCTCTGGCTTGCCCCTGAAATTACTTTCTCTCCTCTGGGTTTGTGTGTAATACATATAGTACATTTAGGTGGTAGAATCTGGACAACAGTATACGAATTTTAGACATATATTTAAGTTTCTAGTCCCCATGATGTTTATGGGGCAATAATTAACTATGGAGAGAGGGTACATACATATGTGCCATCAAGTTGCAACAGATTTATAGTGACCCCATCAAGGGGTTTTCAAGGTAAGTAAGAAGCAGAGGTTGTTTGCCGTTGCCTTCCTCTGCAGAGTCTTCCTTGGTGGTCTCTCATCCTCTGGATCTACATCCAAGTACTGACCCTGTTTAGCTTCTGAGATCTAATGAATCTGGGCTATATCATGCCACTTTCCCTCCTGGATACAGGTACATAGCATAAAATAAGGAAATTGTCAATGGCTATGATGGATGCAAAGCACCAAATTCAAGCAGCAGGGTTCCTGCTGCTATTTCCATTTCCAATATAAGATGTAGTGGCTGAAAAGTATGAGTGATGAGCCAGCATGCTTCTGGTTCAAATCTTGGCCTGTACCTCCAGCATCAACCATGATCCTGTTCTCTCAGACTCAGCCCCTTTCCTTTTTTCACCAATTCATTCTGCAAGTTGGAAGAAGACCTACCTTGCAGGAATGCTGTCAGAACTGCTGAAACAATGGATAGGAAGTCCTTTGAAAAAACTATGTAAATGCTAAGCATTTGTTATTATGAAAGAACACTCCTATTTTTGAGGATAGCATCACAGTTAAAACAGTTTTTTACTTTGAACTTTTATTTTTAACGTACTCAATTTTTATATTTTCTTTACTTCATTTAGACCCCACCTTTCTCCCCAATGGGGACCCAAAGAGCAGTTCCCCTGTCCTCCATTTTATCCTCACAACAACTCTGTGAGGTAGGTTAGGCTGAGAGTGTGTGACTGACTCAAGGTCACCCAGCAAGCTTCCATGACAAGAGTGGGGACTCAAACCTTTGCCTAGTTCCGCAAAGGATTCCCAGTCCCCCAGTGAGGGCAGGGGATCCCCTGGTCCCAGCCTCTGTCTCTCACTGCCTCTTACTTGGCTGGCAGGAGGGGAAAGGTGCGGGGAACAGGCCCAGGCCCTTACTCTGTCAGTACTCTTCAAGTGTCTTCTACTGGCCTCTGCTGTTTGTCAATCTCTTTGACCTTTGACCTCTCTGTCTGCTCTGTCCCGTCATGTCATTGGCTGATCAGTTCTGACAGCACAGGCCTGGGCAAGAAGAGATGTCCACTGCCTCTTTGCCTCACATTGGCACACCTGCAGTGATGTGACAGAGAGAAGCCTATAGGAAGGCAGCTGAGTACTCAATAGCACTTGATGATTATAGATGTGATTATGTATGTAAGTGCCATCAAGTTGCAACTGACTCATGGCGACCCCAGCAAGAGACTTTCAAGGCAACTGAGAAGCAGAGGTGGTTTGCCATTGCTTTCCTCTGCAGACTCTTCCTTGGTGGTCCCCCATTCAAGTACTGATCCTGCTTAGCTCCCAAGATCTTCCTTCCCTCCTATGGATATGACTAATTTTAAAAAAATCAACTCCCTTTCTCTGCAGTTTAAATTAAGATCTAAAATTCTGAACTATATGGTGAGAAGAAACCTGAGAATGCTTTCCTTCCTTTCCCTCTTCTCTTCCTCTTCACTCCAGCAAGTTTCTAGCCCTCAGGGAGGGCTAGAAACCCCAAAACCACGTGAGCAATTTCAGCTGTAAATTCAGAAACCACAAGCGTCCCCTGCCGGCAGTTGATTGGTTTTGAAGGTTTAATCCACTGCCAAGTCATCACTTCCCTGGAATATTAAGTAAATTACTCTGAAATTGCACCTTAGTGGCTCTAGGCCCTCAAGGATCCAGATGAAGTTCCTCATTCTCCCATAGATATTTAGTTAGCCTATGTGCCTCAGTTTCCCAAAATAACAATAAATCATCTTCATGTCACAAGATGGAAGAGGATAGATCTAGAAATGGAATTTGAGTGTGGAAATAGTAATTTGCATCTGCTGGATGGAGGAGGGAGAGAGAGTATATTGCTTTGTAGGCAACATCTGGACTGCAAAATTTATAATAAACTGCAACATAGAAGCTAGTCCACATTATTCATCTACATGCAATTAATAAAGATGGATTAATCAAAGAGCATCCCACCCACCAGTTTACCACCCTCAACTGGTTAGAGGGGCACTATCACCATTCTTTCCACAGTCCACTGCAGCAGAGTTAAAGCAGTAGTTCTAACAAGCAGTAGTAACTAACAAGCATGACAATGCTGTTCAATTACTTCTGAAGCCCTTTCCAGAGATCAGTTGTTTTCGGCAGTAAACAGTGAGTACGTATTTTTTTTAAAAAGCTAATGATAAACACACTCAGCATAACCTTCCTCACAAAACTGTTGTGAGGATAAAATGAATGATGTAAGCCACTTTAAAAGTTTGGATCCCCATCAGAGAGAAAGGCAGAATATAAATAAAGTACATAAAAATGAATAATGCATCTATTGCTAAGATAATTGCATTTCCCCTGTAAGTGCCTACCCCACCCCACCTAAAATACAGCAATTGTGGTATAAATGTCTTCTGAAGGATGCTTCATGCACAGAGTAGGTGTACTTCCAATAGTAAACCAGTAGTAAATGACCAACAAAAATACTGCCATAGAGAAGTGGGATTAGGTCTCTGCCTTGATCCTCTACTAAAAATTAGTGCTGGTCTAAACATTTTGTATATTTGGTGATTTGGGCTCCAAAATTACAGAATTTTGTTTTCAGACTATTAAAAGTATAGTGGGCTGTAGTTAGTTGTTAGATTCTCCTTCGGTCGCCCCCATGAGCAGAAGGAAAACAGTCTCCAGGACTGTTCCACTTGTGCAAGAGTTGACAAAGTGATATAACAGGAAGGATTCTCGGTCTTTCGCATGGCTGTAATTGCATAAGAGGTGGCACAGATGGGAGCACATCTTTCCATGGAGTGTTTACTTCTCTAGCACAAAATGTAAAAGCTCTTCCAAGACTGTTTCTGCATGCAGGCTGGTGCTTTGGATCCAAGACATCACACCCAGCTTTTTGGCATGGTATAGTTAACAGCTGGAATGTCAGTGGTCTCAGAAGGTGGTATGAGAGTAGTGGTTAGAGTAGCAGGCTAGACCTGGGACAACCAGGTTCAAATTTCTGCTCTTCCACAGCAGCTTGCTGGGTGACTTTGGGCCCATCACAGTTCTCATCCTGACCTACATCGCAGGGTTGTTATTGGGAGCATAAATTGGAGGAGTGGAGGAAACTACTTAGATTTCAGTGGCTAAAAAATCAAAATATAAACAAAAAGATAAATAAGTATAAAAATAAATGGAATTTTCCACAGATTCCATCAATCAAGCAGCAGCCCTGCTGCAAGTCTGCAAAACTGGTTAAGTGAACAATGTTCCTTCATCCATTGAGAAGGGATCATTTTTATTAGCTTTGTAATCCTTTTGTTAGATACTGGATTAGTCGTCATAAATTAAGTGGTTTTGTTATACTTGAACAGGTGAAGAGACTTATTCAGATCTATCTAGCTCTAAAAAAATGGATAGAAGTGCCAGGGACAGATCCTGGGACTGACTGTGTGCTCTGCCCCTGAGTAATGGCCCCTCCCACCTGCTTTGAAACATGCAGTTTGCTGTTTTACATTGAAGTTACAACTAGAGCTGCCAACTCTGGCTCGGGAAATTCCTGGAGATTTGGAGGTGGGGGAGCTCAGTGGGAATATGATGCCATTGAGTCCTCCCTCTAAAGCTGCCATTTTCTCCAGGAACTCCAGGAACTTAGTCTGGAGATCAGTTGTAATTCCAAGAAAACTCTGGGCTCGACCTGGAGGTTGGCAACCTTAGTTACAATCCATGCCACTACTGCCACCACAACTACCCCATATACACTGGTTTCCACCCTTCAAAATTTCTATTTATGACTCACTAGCATCTCTATAGACCCCATCCTATCCCCACCTGTGCAGCCATATAGGACTGACACAAACAAAGCTATATACTCAAAAAGATGTTTGTGTATATTCTCTGCTTTCCCCTTCCTTCCTTCCTCTTTGGATAGTTAAATGGGAACTGGAAAGAGAGAGGGAGAGGGAGAAGGGAGTAAGAATCACCCGCACATATGGCTACTTCACCAGGGACACTTAGTTCCACCTTAATAACAACAACAACAACATTCGATTTATATACCACCCTTCAGGATGACTTAACACCCACTCAGAGCGGTTTACAAAGTATGTTATTATTATCCCCACAACAAAACACCCTGTGAGGTGGGTGGGGCTGAGAGAGCTAGAAGCTGTGACTGACCCAAGGTCACCCAGCTGGCTTCAAGTGGAGGAGTGAGGAATCAAACCTGGTTCTCCAGATTAGAGTCCTGCACTCTTAACCACTACACCAAACTGGCTCTCCTCATCACCCCAAATGCAGTGTCAACCTTCCGGATTGTCCTGTTATGTTGCATTTCCCCCCAAATCGGCATTGGTACAGTCTTTCTAAAAAGATCAAATTAAAATTGGGAATGGTCATGGGAATGCGATGATTTTCAGACCTCCCCACTCACATCAAATGCCATTTCTCCTCTGTATCTTGTACCCACCATTAAGAAATATAAGCTAAGACTGATTTTTAAAAACCCTGATTTTTTAAAAAAAAACTGTCAAAAAGCCCTCTGATCATGTGTGGAGGGGTGGGGGGAGTGGGCAGGCATGTGGATACTAAGGAAAATCTGAAGAATCCTTCCCACGTGGATGCCTTCTTGTTTGGCAAATAGCTCTGCAACGAATGCAGAAGGGCAAATCACCGCACAAAAAAGCAGCCCATATTTGTATTAGGTTTTTAAAATTTTGAAACTATTCAAAAAGCAATAAAATTCAAGTAATACTATTGATGCATTTTGGCTATGATTGGGTATACCATGCTTGGAGTGAAAGATCACTCCTGGGCGCACACAGCCCTGCAAAATCGACTCCCTGCCAATTATTTCAGAGATGCAATGACTCTTGTCTGGTCTGAGAGCTAACTTAGACTCCCATGTAATCTGATAATTTACTGCAATTAAGACTTTGGAAATATTTATAGCCAGGCCAGGCTTCACTGGGCCAGCCCTGTTTCAGCCAAGCAAAGATAGCGTTGTCCAGCGTGGAGTGAACCTGTTAATAAGAGACGCTGCATGCCAACCAAATGGGAAAGGGCAGGGCGCATGATGTGGGGTTGCCCAGCTTCTTGCAGATGGGCCTCAGTGTATGGAAGAAACCAAGCAGCCACAGTTTGCTAGAAAACATATTCAACTAGAGGTGCAAGTTAGTAAAATTGGGCAGATTGCGTGCAAGCACAGCCACCATGCAGAACAGTATCCAGGCTCCTGAGCATGGCAGATCTCAGCTTTCATTTAGATAAAACTAGTGAGTTTCTGGATCTCATGAAGTGAAAACTAAAAAATGCTTCAGCAAGGCTTTAACTGAGTGAGAGCCAGTGTGGTGGCTAAGACTGGGTTCACACATGCAGAAGAATGAGATGGCCAAATAGACTGTACCACTTCAGAAGTACATGTTGATGGATTCCAGCCGTGATTTTTTGAAAATAAACAATTATCTCTTTCATGTCAAGATCTGCACTGAAAGAGAATGGATTGAGTTCCGCAGTTGTAATACAATACATCTGATTATCCATGACTTTGTAAATGTTCGGAGTGCTTTTCTTTGAAATATAACCCAAAATTAGACAACTAAATGAAAATGGCAATTTCAAAGGTAGAATTATTTGTTTATTTGCATTGACAAATGGAACAGTGGAGGGAATTATCCTCTTGGTGCTTGCTGAATTGGCTTTTGTTTGAAGAAGAGCTTTTAACACAAGAGAGTACTCCAAAATGTGACTCTGCACCTGCCATTCTGAAATGGTTCAATCCTTTCTACTACTAACTAAATCTTTTATTTTTTTATTGTTATTTTTTACAGCTGAGAAAATGTACCATCAAGGGCTGGAAAACAAGAAATGTCTGCATCACAGGTTTGCTGGCTTATTCTGGATGACTCCTGGCCCTGACTCCAAATGGGTAAGATGTTGTGATGGCTCAGGATGTTTAATCACCGGATGAATGAATTGGCAAGAAGGC
This sequence comes from Eublepharis macularius, assembly GCF_028583425.1. Taxonomy (NCBI): domain Eukaryota; kingdom Metazoa; phylum Chordata; class Lepidosauria; order Squamata; family Eublepharidae; genus Eublepharis; species Eublepharis macularius. Next base: position 42,778,022 of record NC_072801.1, read on the forward strand.
TTGACTGAAGGTCATAGGGAAATTGCTTCAAGACGAGTCACCAGCGGTGACCATCCAAGAGACCACCAGGATCCAGAAGAGCTAAGAGTACCCTCTGCTGGCCAATATGTGATCCACTTTATAGGCAGTAATTCAGGGCCACTAGTGGGGATTGTTTTCTTCCCATCCATACTTCTCTTCCTTCCTTAGAGCATCTCTATGTGAGACAGCTGGCATGTGAAGAATACATGTCAGGAGATGCAATGGTAGCTGGGAAGGGTAGTTTTAAAAGTCGGAGCCGGAGGGTGGCAGGGAAAGGCTTTGCTACACGCTGGAGTTGTGTGAAGGGGCTGTGAAACGCCAGAAGGGAAACTTCAGCCCATTATAACCTCTCCAGGGCCGATTCCAGACGGGCACAAATAGAGCGAGTGCTTTCGCTTTTTCAGCGACAGCACTCGTAAAAACCCGCAATTTCCCGTCCCAGCTTACTTGCGGTCCATGGCGCTCAGTTGCGCTCTATAAGCGGACGGTGTGAACACGGTATTGCGGGTTTGCACACTTCTGGATGCTTCATCGCCGCGGAGAGGCCCTCCCCTTTCCCTCCTTTCTTTGCCGGCCGGCTGGCAACAATATTCCCTTATTTTTTAAAAAAAAAACGGGCGTCATTTGCGCAGTCGTACGTTTGCGCACATCAAACTGCGCAAATGCGCACAAATGCACAAAAGCGCACAAATGCCGACGCTGCATATTTGCATACCTGCGTGTTTGCGCATTTGCGCAAAACACGTAAAAAATTTTTTTAAAAAAAACGAAATGCGAACCAATGAAGGCCCCCGACGTCTACTGTGACGGGGAGGAAACAACCAATCCCGGGTACCTCAGTTGGCCGTGCGAACATCCGGAAGCAGGACGGCACGGCATGCTGCGAGACAAAGCAGATGGAGATGAAAGTGAACGTGTGGCCGGTAAGCGATTATTTCCGCAGAAAAATCGCAATTTCTGGCCATCTGGAATCGGCCCAGGTCCAAGCTCAGCTCTGGAAGACAGATCCACCCCATTTCCATTCCTTGCTGTCCTCTGGTTGTATTCCCACACAGTTTTAGACTGGAGAAATGAAATTGACAGAGGCCGTCGTCACACGGGCATCTGTTCCATTAAATTTCCAGCAAATAGCGTCCTCGTTGCTATCGGCACCATAATGTTTCTTTCCGTCACCTCATGCCTCTTCGCGCTTCCAGCTGTTCACACCTTAGCGCTCTGTGCCGTTCTCTCGAATGGGAGCAGAAGCAACTCCTCCCCCTTTTTAAAATTTTTTTCCCCGTATAATTCTGCTATAATGAAATTTCATTATATAAACATGACAGTAGCCCAACCCTGAACGAGCCTGATAGGTTGCCCAGTTTTCCCACCCATGGAGTGGCCAGAACATTGGTTGACCCTTTTATTTTCCAATTTTAAAATTCCATAAATAGCCCTTTGTCTGCCAAAAAGGGCAGATAAAGTATGCATTATATCGCTATTACATTATACTGTTATAAAAAAAATTAAAAACACAAACCTGAACATGACTAAAGACAGCCTTTTTCTCGAAGTATGGTTTTGGGTAAAAGGGAATAGGTCTCTTAGGGCAATTCAGTCGGTTTGAGTTGTTATCTTCAGTAGGGCCGTCGTCACACGGGCTTTTATTTAGCGCTAAAATGGCGCTATTTCCCGGCAAACACCCACCTTATTCCAACACTGTAGCGATTTTCTCTCTTCTGCTTTGTGCTTGATAGTTGCGCTATTTTGTGCCTCAGTGTGAATGCCTCACATCGATGTATTTTGCCTCGCAACGTCCTATGCCCTCCCTTCAATCCCAGAATCCATTTCTTCCTGCGACTCCCCTTTTTTTAATTTTATTATGTCCTTATAACGCCATAACGCCATAACACAATGCAAACTTTCTGCTGAAGTAAAAATGACTGAATCGCCATGGCAGAGTCTTCAGCGATGGGGATCACGTCAGACAGGGAGTTTTCTGCGGGCAAAGGGCTATTTATATAATTTCAAAGTTGGAAAAACAAAAGGGTCGTAATGTTTTGCTCTAACGGAATGTTTATATGCTGTTATTCCGTTATAGCGGAATTAAATGCCAGAATAATAAAAAAAAGGGGGGAGGAGCTGCTTCTGCGTGGTTAGAGAGAACAGAACAGAGTGCTTCGGTGTGGACAGCTAGTGGCGTGAAGAGCCGTTAGGTGAACCAAAGAAACGTTACTGTGCCGATAACAGGTAGGACGCTATATGCTGTAAATTTAACGGAAGTGATGCCCGTGTGACAACAGCCTAGTTTGCAATCTTTTATTGTGTTATGTCGCAATAGCGATATAGGGACCTTCGTTTAAAAAAAAAATTCGGTGCACTCGAGACGCGCGTGAAATGGCTTCTGGGATTGAGAAGCGGAAAAGAATGATGGAGGGATGGGCCTATGGCATGGTGAGGCGATAAACATCGATGTGGGACATTCACACTGAGACGGATAATATCACAAATATCAAGATCAAAGTAGAAGAGAGAAACTCGCATCAGTGTTGTAATAAGGTGGGGATTTGCCGAGAAATTGCGCCATTTTCGCGCTAAATTTATGCCCGTGTGACGACAGCCAGAGTCTTTGGGGCAGAGAAATTAACAAATGCTCTGAGGAGCCATCTCTGCCAGCTCTGTCTTTTTAAACTACACTTCTTGGCTACCATTGCATTTCTCTACACTTAATAAACATGCACCAAAGTGTCTCATGTAGAGAGACTCTGAGAGCCAAGCTACAAGTGACGCCTGACACAGGTTGGACACTTGTCAGCTTCCCTCACGTTTTGATGGGAAATGTAGGCATCCTGGTCTTGCAGCTGTAATGGAGAGCCAAGCTGTAAGACCAGGATGCCTACATTTCCCATCAAAACTTGAGGTAAGCTGACAAGCGTCCAACCTGTGTAAGGCGTCACTTGTAGCTTGGCTCTGAGCTTCTTTAAGCAAAACCAGACAGTTTGTAATCGAGTTAGTACCTCCTTTAAACTCTGGTGTCTTCCAGACAGTCTTTATTTTCTTGTTTCATTTCTCTTTATTAGAGGCTTTTTCATCATTTCCCTATGCTTCATTGCATATCGCTTGCTGTCCTGGCTTTTCTCCATTCCGCCCCCCCCCCCCCGTTTCTAAAAACTTGTTTCTCAAAAAATCTTTTTTTCTGAAACAGCTTGATTTCATGTTTTTGTCAGTTGGTAAAGCCTATGCCATTTCTCATTTGTATGCCCACCTTGCTGTTTTGTTTTGGTGTAGGGTGGGCGATGAACAGTTTTTGTTTTTAAATGATATGCTAACTGTATATCGAAACAGGAATAAGACCATGCATGTGACAAACAAACTGACATGGCCAATCGAAAGGGCAGAAGCAAGCAGTCAATTCTTTCCTCGCTGCCACCAGAAACAGTTCTTTTAGCAGCATACTGGAACACTGTGCCTGGGCATCATTTTGAACTGTATGTGCACTACTAAGTACTTAGATTCAGGTCCTTACTCTGCTATGGAAGCTCACTGGGTGACCTTGATCCAGTCATTCAGTCAGAGCCACACTACATGAGACAGTGGCAATGAGTCCATCCAGCTATTGATTCTCCCCCTTCACATCTTTTCAGGTGCTGAAACAGCAATGGGGAGGCTGTTTTGGCACCTGAAAAGGTGTGGGAGAAGAGCTCCTGGGGCCACCACATTGCATATGCACTCCGGATTGGGACCTCATGGCAATTTTAAAAGAACTACAAATGCTTCTAAAATGGATTTGGCAGTCATGGAATGGATCTGTAGCTACTATCACTTGTAGTTTGGCTCTCAGCCTAACCTACCTCACAGGGTTGTTATGAGGATAAAATAGAGAAGAGAATCATGTAAGCCTCTTTGGATCCCCATGAGGGAGAAAGGTGGGGTATAAGTAAAGTGAAAGGAAGACAAACAAAGTGAATGAAGTAAATAAATAGTTACCACTGTAAAAAAAACCCTCCATGACTGTGACATAGATGTTTGCACTCCACTGGAACCACCACCAAGGGAGGCTGGTGTGAAGATTTAGTTGGGTACCCGGGATCCTGTAGAGGAGGTGGTCCTTTCATGATGAGGGACCCCACCTCAGAAGGACTGTAAAGGGAAGAATGAGCCTTTTGAATGGAGCTAAAAAGCAAACAGGTCAATGGTGCAGCTATTTCAAAACTGCTTTAATATTTGCATTTGCAGCCAATGAAATGGGACTATCTACTGGCTGCCAAACACGCAGATCCTTTTGGTCTTTCAACTGTGCTAATGACATTGCTGAAGTCATCACAAAACTTTTTAAAGCATCCATAAAGAAAGCTGTAAAATACACTGTTATTTTATCTTAAATGTATCCAAGAGTGGGCTTGCTGTGAATCTTACCCTGCTTGCCAAAGGTGAGTTATGAAGTCCCTGATGGGACTTATTCTTATTACATTTTTGTCTTTTCAGCTCTCCTCTCAGTTTTCCACATAGATGCCTTGGAAGAGCCACAACGCAAACAAGTAGGTGCTCAGTGTCTAAACCAAGAGATGCAGGAACTTTCTAAAACTCGAAATAATATGATTCTAGTCAAGTAGCACCTGAAAGACCAACTAGATTTCTGGGGTCTTTAAGGTGCTACTGGACCAAAACCTTGTTCTTCTGCTACAGATCAACATGGCTACACACCTGAAACTAAACAGCATGATTTTGATCAATATCATAATTCTAGCAGTTGTTCAATAGTGAGAAAAATGCAGTTTGTTCATGCTCAGAGGTACTTTTCTTATTACTTCAGATGCCTAAAGAACTGAGTTCCAGCACTGAGAACAGGTTCTGGAATTAAATACTGCCTACCCCACCGTGCCTGTATACTTTCCTTATTGGTAATGGAGAGTATATCTACACAACAAAGATATATCAGTTTCATACCAGTTGTACAGCACAGTTCTAAGCAGACTTTAACACCCTTCCAACTTCACAGAAATCAATGGACTTCAAAGGGTGTAAACTCCAGGGCTTTTTTCCAGCTGGAATGCAGTGGAACGGAGTTCCGGAACCTCTTGAAAATGGTCACATGGCTGGTGGCCCCGCCCCCCTGAGTGCCAGACAGAGGGGGTGTTTAGATTGCCCTCCACACCGCCAAGCGGCGCTGTGGAGGGCAATCTAAGCTCCCCTCTGTCTGGCGCTCAGGGGGGCGGGGCCACCAGCCATGTGACCATTTTCTCAGAGGTCAACCCACTGATTTCCACCACCTCTTTTCCTAGAAAAAAAGCCCTGGTAAACTCTGTTTAGAATAGTACTGGAAATTTCCAAACTTCCCCCCAAGAATTCTGGGGGTGGGGGTGAGGATACTGGAAAAAAAAGAGATCCTATGACCCTTTCCTTTCACGGAATACATTTCCTAGGATTCCCCCAGCAAGAAGGAATGATTCTTTAAGTCAGTTTTAAGTTTCTACCATAAGCACAGAAGAATTCCTGCTCTCTAACTTCAATGAACATCTGCCTTCTAGAACTGCCCCAGGGCATCAGAGAAGAGATTTATGGTTTGGTGCAACTTCCTCTCCTTGGGAGAGGCAAAGAGAGAAGACAAGCGATGGCAGTTCTGTGGGTGAGGTCAAATTTATAGCCCCTTGTGTAACAAGCCCAAGATGAGAAATCTGCTCTTCCTGGCCTTCTCAGGGGAAACAGTTCTACAGATGAGCTTGAGCCTCTTTTTCCAGAGAAAAAGCAAGCCTAAAGCACATCTACTCAAAAGTAAGCCGCATTTCATTCAACGGAATGTACTCCCAGGAAAGTGTACTTTCCTGCAAAATAAAACAAAAGTCCTGTGGCACCTTCAAGACTAACAACATTTGTTTCAATATGAGCTTTCGTGAGTCACTGCATACTTCAGATATGTACTGTACCACCAGATTTAGGTTTTATTTTTACACAACCAACCAACATGACAACCCCCTTTGCAATCATTTTAGGAAGCAGCCTAAAGGTCAGATGAAGAACTCTCTTGCCCACTTTTTTTCAGCCTGTATCATATACTTTCCCCATTCTTCTAAGCTGCACACAAAATGAAAATTTTGGGCAGCTGGAGGTGGGAGGTATAACCACTTTAAAGGCCCCTTCTGCTTTATCCTTTTCCAGGTGCTGCCGTCAGGAGACTTTGAATCTAAGTAGTTCCTCAGATGGGAAAATCTCGTTTGGCTTCACTCCCAACTCCTTGGAGGCCACTTCATGTATGATTTTTCCCTATAAAATTATCTCCATGTTAAAAAAAAAAAAAGGTCACAACTTCACTAGTGAAGTATGAATATCTCTGCTTGCACAAATATGGAGATGGGATAGGAAGCCAACACATGCAGTCCTTTCTTGTCCTCCCTATGAAATAAACACAATTCACAAGTGACATTTGATGCAAAGGACAGAATCTATGGAGGGAAAATTTATGTGTGAAGTGGCTACCAAAATTCCCTATCCATTTCAATGGGACCTGTAAAAGAGACAACTGAGCCCAAAAGATAAATCTGTCTTTCCCTCACACCTGCCCTTAAAATGGCACCCAATTTCCATTCACATGGGAGAGAACTATTTCTGTCCTTCGTCTCCTGGGCCGTTTCCACACTACTCACCTTCATCCGGAACGGGGCACAACGTTGTGTGAAAAAACACAGAAGATAGTGTCTGCTTCCACACACGTTGGATAATGCACTTTCAATGCTCTCCACTGTCTTAGTGATCATTTGGAACTGGGTTTTTGTGTGTGAAACTAAAAAATCCACTTCCAAAGGATTGCTGAAGTGCTTTGAAAGTGCATTATCCAATGTGTGTGGAAACGGCCAGCGTCTTCTCGCACGACATCGCTCAAAACTCACATGAGAAGACGCTATCTTCCATGTTTTTTCGCGACGTTGTGCCCTGTTCCGGATGAAGGTGAGTAGTGTGGAAACGGCCCTGGAAACGGTCCTTGCATATTAAGCAGCAGCAAAGAAAATGGATGGGAAGAGGATAAACACTGACACAAAGATGTTGAGTACAGGCTTCTTTCACCACACATTACTGGGGAGATGTGAAAAGAGAGATGGGCCAAGGGCAGTTGTGCAGCCCCTGCACAGGATGGCTGAACTCTGAGGCACTGCACTCTCTGACACTGCTATATTTTTGGAAGCTTACAGGTCTTGCAAACCTCAAACTTCCTGAAGAATAACTGCAAACTCTGCTTACAATTGCTGCAAATGCTTTCCAGCCCTTTTTTAAACCCTTGTGCCTTTCTGGTACCAAGGAAAGATCTTTGTTACCTCCCCTCTGAAACCCAGGTCCTAACCCCATGGCTTTATAGGACAGGCCACAACCTGCCTTCCTTTTTCTAACATGAAGTGGCAAGGGGTGGGGGGAGCTTAGCTATAGTTATGTTTAAAAAAATATTCAACCTTTGTTTTTCCTGTTTGAAGGTACATCAAAGATTCCTAGTAAATTCTCAGCAACACTCTGTGGTCTCCATTTGATGCAGGAATGGAGCTTCAGTTGAGGCATCTCAGGGGCTGTAAAAGGGACATAATTCTCAGCAACGCCACGCTTCTCTTTCCCAAGTGCCCATATCCTGACTTGACACCTGACCTCACACAGTCGGCATTTTCTAAAGCAGAGGAGACATAAATAAGGGTGGGGGAGAGAATTCTTACCCCCTCTGTGCATTTGCCTGTGGAAAACTAAAAAATCCAAAGTGCTATAATCATTAAAAAGTTGGACGGAGATCCCCACTCTGTCATGAAGCTTATGGGATGACCTTGGGCCAGTCACTCTCTTTCAACCTAACCTACCTCACAGGGTTGTTGCTTAAAGGGATAAAATGGAGAAGGGGAAAATCATGTATGCTGCCCTGAGCTCCTTGAAGGAAGATTGGATTTAAAAAGTGATATTTAGGTTCTGAAATTCAAATAAATTTACTACCTAGCCCCCTTCAAATGCATAATCAACCCAACCTAGGAATATACAAATTGCCTTTTTTGCGTCAGACTCTGGAGTCCACAGTTCTATTTTCATCAGTGTTAGCCAATGAGCCTGGAGATTCACAAGAAGGACAACAAGATAGCTTCAGGGGGGTGGCCATGCTGGTCTGCAACTAGAAGATTTTGAGTCTCACAAATTTAGCTTGATTCTCAAAAGCTTATACCTTGGAAAATCTGGTTGGTTGTTAAGCTGCTTCTGGTCCCAAATTTTGCTCAAGAAGGGCATGAAGATCACAATCCAGGGATCCCCAATGTGGTGCTCATGTTGCCATAGCGCCCACCAACATCTTTCCTGGTGTCTCCAAGTGTTTTTAGAAAGGAGGGTAGGTAAGGGTTTTGTCCAGCAGCAGAGCTTCTGATTGCCCATTAGAGATCTGATTGTCATGTGTGTATTTTTAAAAAGTTGTTTCAGCAGCACCTGCCACCATACCACAAGGATGTTCAGTATGTAAGTGAAGGTAATCTGTGGGTATGCAAGAAAATGTTTTAAAACAGTATGTTCATTTTAAAAGGCATTCTGTTAAAAAGAGCTTCTGCCTGAAATGTTACTATTAACCTTATGCATAGCCTTGCTCCCTGGTATATTATGGTTGGCTTTGCCCCCTTGTGGAAGCCATTTTGCCTTCACCTCCTGCAGCAGCCATTTTGTATTTGTGCCCACCACCCTGTTTAAGAACTCTAAAGATGACTGCAGGCTTAAAAAGTTTGTTGGTGGGTTGCAGGGAGGAAAGGAAGCAGGGAAAGAGGTGAGGCTATGGGAGTTGTTAGGAGGAGATGTTTATGTTATTTATAGTCTACCTTTCTTGCTGAGACTCAAGGTAGTCATGGATAGGGTTACCAGGTCCAGGATGGGAAATTCCTGGAGATTTGGGGGGCGAAGCCTGAAGAGGGTGGGGTTTAGAGAATGGAGGGGCTTCAGTGGGGTATAATTCCGTAGAGTCCACCCTTCAAAGCAGCCATTTTCTCCAGGGGAACTCATCTCTATTGACTGGAGATCAGTTGTAATTCCAGGAGATCCTTAGCTACCACCTGGAGACTAGCAAGCCTAGTCATGGGTTATGTAGTGTAGGTCCATACGATCAACATAGTGTGGTGAGGGGAGCACAAAGGGGAAATGAGGTGTGGATCTCCATATTTGCCTACAAAATGCTGAAACAGATGAAACTTGCTAATCTTTCCTAGCAGGGTGATTTGTGTGTGTTTGACATTGATTCCAGCTTCTGGTCAGTCTATGAACCCATGCTCAAATGGTGGTAACTTAGCTTTCAACCAAAAAAGTAACTTATTGTCCTATTAATAAAAGTTTAAAGAGTCAGCTGGTGCAGCCTTTCCTCAAAAGACATCCACAACAAATGCCTCTGAGTGAAAAGACCTACTCATAAATGGGTATGACGTTAATGACTTTTCCTTGCACCTTGCTCCCAAGAGTAAACCCTCAACTATTCACAGGCAGTAGTGGACATCTTGGTATGTTCTTGTCATTCACAAACATTTACTAAAATTTAAGTAAATTTATCTCCTAGTAATTTAATATCTTATGACCCAAATCAGGAAATTCAATCTGCCGATAATACAAAACAGAGTGCCTTACAGATGTTAATTACTTCAGATGGATCTCTGTAACTTCCTATTGTATCTGCTTATCTCATTTCATCCTGCACTAGATTTTACATTCTGCCTATCTAACAATGATTTGGGAGCGTCTCACACCCACTCTGAGTTGAAGTGATTACTCTTTGGATTGGGTCTTGTTTTGAAGCGGCTTCTCTTTGTAACATCCCCGTTGCTACTTTTCTGTTGTGTATATAAATCAACCTGATGAATGTACACCTTGTGTATCTGATGAAGTGAGCTCTGACTCACAAAAAAGATGCTGAAATAAAGTTTATTACTCTTCAAGCTGGTAGTGGATTCCTGTTTTGTTCAATCTGGATGCTGAAAAAGATTGCCACACAGATTTGCTGTATGGGAAAGACATCTGTGTTAGGTGGGGAGAGACCACATGCAGCATCCCTATTATGTACGTGTGTCTCACGAGTCACAACACACTATGCATCTTTCCTCCATTCATACCTGCCAGTTTCTGTTGTTCCCATGATCCCCCTGAATTGGGACCACAGCTTTGTGACCTATCCCTGCAGAGTAACATGGAAAGTTGCCCCCTCTTTCCAAGATCTTTCAAAATTATTCAGAATTATCAGCATCTCTCCCTTTTGATTGCTTTCATCTTTCTCTAAAGCTAAACAGTCAGAACTTGACACCTGACCTTCATTACAATTTGCTTTCTATAATCTATATTGCTCCCTTCTTAAACTGAGTTCCATCCGCATCAGTTCCACCTTTTTAGCAAATTTGAAGAACAAGATGGTCCCACTGTTGTACATGCAAAAATCCTGTGTGCCCCACTCCCTAATGCTTTGGAGTAAACCATGCCTTCTGGTACAGAAGTACCACAATTTCTTGTTGCCTGTCACTGATGAAACTTGGGCCAAAGGTTGGGCTACTCCAGCTTTCCAAATGCTGTTTTCTGAGCTCTGTTCAGTGTTATACACATGGGTAATGAACTAGATAATCTACTGCTCAGTTAATAAATGCTAGCCTAGGAAAACACACAGCAGGAAATTTGAGCACGGTGTATTCTCAAAGTATTTGGTGCCCCCTAGAGTTATGAATCACATTGGAGCTTATGTCCTTAAAGATTTGGCTTTCTGCATGGCTGGTGTGCGTGTACATGTGTAGGATACAGGGGCAGGTGTGGAATAAAATTACATTTTCTCCATCTGCAGCACATAATTTACATTTCCTTTGCCTAAGTTGTGCATTTGATATAGGGATATGTTTCAAGAATTTCAGAGCACAGTCCCTGATGGAGTGAGCTCTGAATCATGAAAGCTTATTCTGGGATACTTTAGTCTTTCAAGTGCCACCTGGTTCCTTTTTTCTCTTTGATGGGTTGTCCATCAATCTTTTAAACTCAGTATAGGCAAAAGATTAAATGGGTTGAATCCAGTCAGCTTTTTTTGCTTAATCTTACCCAATGCTCCTCTTTACTACAGCCTCTTTCTTATGTAGTTTTTGTCCAAAGGGTCCCACCATCACCCAGACAGACTTTTTAAGTGGTTAAAGGAGAACCTTTCTTGATCAGCAGAGAGCTGATTGGATCCAACCCAATGTTCACACTACAAAAACGTACCGTCACTTCAGAGCCTGGTGTGAGGTATGCTGATTAATCAAAGAAAAAGTGAAAATAAACTGTACAAGAGCACTAACTGTGAAGGCCCAAAGCCCACTCACTTCAATAAGACTTGTGCAGAAGAACATCCTATTAGATTGTGCCTTGGGTCTTAAGCCTTTTTAAGCAATAATAGAAAGTAGGGGAAGGGGAACCATTTAGAGTATAGATTTGAATTTTTGCTATAATTAGGGTAGGTTATCTGAGAATGCCATCCCCTTAATTAATTTATCTCAGGCATGAATTATGATAGCAAAAGCATCTTCCAGGCACCATTTTGGCCACAATCCATTGCTCAAAGCACACCTAAACTCATTGAAAACACTAGCCTTAAACATGCTTAAATCTGTGTTGCAGCAAGGCCACTGAGTACAATCTATACCATAATTTCTGATGCAGAACAATATGATTCCACCTTCCACCTTCAGTCAAATGGCTTTGAATGCTATACCATTTCACAGATATCATTGTTGTTTTTTTAAAAAGTACTGTTTTGCGTTCCCTCACTATCCAGCTCATCCAAGGAAGACCTCTTTTGCGGAATTTGTAGGTTTTTTTTTTTAGGAATGGCAAACAATTTGAGGAGAATCCTGCCTTCCTTCCTTCCTTCTTTTTATGTTTTATTTTGTTGTTGCTAATTGGATGAATGGGATTTGGAGTATAGCATAGGATGGTAAGGGAAAAGGTAGATTTCTGTTTTCTAAAAACAGACACATGATGCTTGGGAACTCATCCTGTCTTTTAAAAGGTGTGGAGAGTACCATTTATTATTTTATTTATTTAGTATATATTAAGCCTACACTTCCTCCAAGGAGCTCCAGGTGATGTGTACATGGTTCTCCTCTCCATTTGATCCTCACAACTGTGTGAGGTAGGTTAGAATGAGCGTGATGGCTCAAGGCTGAGTAGAGATTTGAACCCAGGTCTCCCAGATCTTCATCCAAGACCCTAACCACTACACTTCACAGCTATGTAAGAAGTAGCCTTACAGGTGTTAACCATCGTACAGTGCAATCCTAAGAATACTTTCCTGAGAGAGTAAAACCCATTGAATTGACTTAAGCAGGATTTTGAATAGACTTTAGGATTATTTTGTAAGTTAAACCTGGATTTCCTTAATGGTTAGTAGTATTATGAGATTTGCAAAACAAGAGAATTGGTCAATTACTGCTATTGTGTATCTGTAATTTTCTTCATTACCATTGAGTTTTACATACTTACATCCACTCTGCATTTAATGGCCTGTGACTTTGTTGTTTGTATGTTTTTAAACCACCCACATGAAACGAATGCATAGGGAGGATCCACTGACAGCATCTAAAGAAATGGGCTCTAGTCTGCAAAAATGTATATTGAAATAAAATCTCTGTTTTTAAGGAAACATAAGCCTGCAGTTTAATTTCACTGCGACAGCCTAATATAGCTACCCTTCTGGGGAGCAGCATGGTGACAGCCAGGGTTGGGTAGTGGTTAGAGTTCATTAGACTAGGACCTAGGAGACTCAGGTTCAAATCTGCATTCCATCACAGAGGCTTATTGAAGCTAGGGATGTCAAGTGCCCACTTCTAGTGGACATTCTCCCACCCATGGCTCTCCACCCTCGTTCTGGAGCCAGGAGGAGAATCAGCAGGGAGTGGAGGTGATGTTGTGCTATGTGCTGACAACACAAGCAGCCAAAATCCCGTATGTGATATCAGTTTGATATCCAGCGTTTCTAGAGCATCAGTTGATGAACTGTCATGCATAGGTTTTCGCCTTGATGTCAGCACATAGCGCAATGCCACATCAACCCCTTGCCCCACCTCCAGCGCTCCTGCTTTTTGGGGTGCCAGGTAGTAGCCTGGTATTCTTATGGGTGACTTTGGGCCTCTCTCGCTCTAACCTGTCTCAGACGGTGGTGGTGAGATCAAAATGAATGGAAGGGGGTGATATTGATCCCTCACATGGGATAAAAGCGGAGTGTAAATAAAACAAGAAAACATAGCAATGCCACATTGTCAATTGTCAAGAAAGCATGCCATAGCCCCCACACTTCACCTTCTGTTCTAAACATTCTTTAAAATGTCTAGGCCTCGAGAGCTCAAGGATGTTTGTAAAGTTGAGGGCTGTATAATCTGAGGATTTCGTTCAAAGCCTTCAATCCCCAGAGCACGACTCCGGGTTCTCCTCGCATTCCAACGTTTTCCCGTCTGAAATGGCTCCCTTAAATTGCATCCATTTCTGGTTAGGAGCCTGCAGCCGCCCTTAGAGTACTAGAACGCCCACGGGAAAGGAGGGGGATCATCTCTGTTTTCTTATTGGTTCTCTGTCAGGTTATTTATCTCTCTTTTGACCAACCAGTTTTTGAAAATAAAGCCCTCCCTCTTTGTTAAGGGCTCTGTGTGCGTGTATGCGTGCGCCTCTCTCTGTTTGTTTGTTTCTTTTCCCCACCCAGGGCCTTGTCTATCAATCCTCCGTAGGCGTGATATTCCTCTTAATAGATGATTGGTCAGTAGTCAAGTCAATCTTCACAGCCACGCACACTATTGGATTTTAGGATTACGTCCCGGATTGTCAGAACCGCTTTTTCCTAATTGGCTAAGGCGGACTCTCCGGCTAAAGAGCGACGATTAGTAAAATAGGACGTCCATCAAGCCGGAGGCGGATAGGTAAGCGAAAAATCTAAATCCTGATTGGGTAAACGGTGTCGAGGCCGCGCAGAGATTGGTTCTTGGGCAAAGGACGGGGCGGGCCTTATAGGGCGGTGCCCGGGGGTACTGAGGAGGAAGATGGCGCCGTGAGGGGGGTCTTAGCCGCTGCCGCCTCCGCTTCCCAGCCGGTGAGTAAGCCTGGCGGGGCGGGGTGGGGGTGCGGCGAAGGGGGTGGAGAAACAAGGAGATGGGCCCAGGACGGCAAAGGAAGGGAGGAGCCTGTGAGGCGGGACGGGGGACCTCAAGAGAGGGGGGGCCGAGTGCGCACAAGCGGGTCCGAAGCAACTGGGACCGGAAGGGGGCGGGGCTAAAGGGTGAGCCCGCCTCCTCCGGGGACCCATAAGAATGAGCACACCTGGGTGTGGGGGAAAGCGCTTCTTGGCTGCTTCTCGGGGTTCAGACGGGGCGCCCCATGGGGGAGGAAGAAATGGGACGAGCGCTGGGAGTCAGGCAGCAAACCCCAGGAGGTCCATCCCTTCGATCCCTGAGTCAGGGAAAAGAGCTAGTGTAGGGTAATGTAGATTGTCCGACTCGTAGACCCAAGTGTGAACCCCATTCTGCCGTGGAAGCTCGCTTGGTCACTTTGGGCCAGTCATACGCTCATAGCCTAAGATGCCTCACAGGGTTGTTGTAGTGAGGACAAATTGGGGTGGGGGTAGGAATAATGGTGTAAATTGCTTTGGATCCGCCATGGGAAGAATGGTGTATAACTATCTCAACAAGTAAGGTTTATGTCTCCTCAGAGAGTCCACTCAGGCAGCTGTTAAGGGAATAAGAGTTTTATTTAATGCCATGAGCCAAGACAAATGACCAGGGACGATAGCTAAAAGGCAAGGAAGGGGTTGTCAGTTAACAGCAGAGGGAAAGACTGTATAGAGGAAATAATAGATACTTGGTACAGGAGAAGGTGGATTCTTTATTAGGCGCAGTGGGACGGCAAGAAATGGGTGCTTCCCCATGGCCTCTGTAGCCCGTTTGTGGATTGGCAACAGGTTGTCCACTGTGTGTGAAACAGGATACTGGACTAGATGGACCACTGTGCTGATACTGCAGGGTTCTTACATTGTTATGATGAAGAACGTTGGTGTGGGCACGGTTAAGTTTGGGGAGAGCACTGGAGTAGGCATAGGGTGCTTTAATGTACAGAGCAGGTATATGCTCTGGGGCTACTGGATGCTAAAGGAAGTGGGGGGGATTTTGTTAACTAAAAAAAACTTTCAAAATTGTCTTCAGAATTTTCTTATTGTTAAGGAGGAAAAATCCAGTCTGCAGACATAAGCAGATCAATAGAGCCTACTGGATCAGGCTGGTGGTCCATTTAGCCCAGCATCCTGTTTCACAGAGTGGCCTGCCAGTTGTCCTGGAAGGGCAGCAAACAGGTCATAGAGACCAAGGCTTTCCTCTGATGCTGCCTCCTAATGCTGGTTTTTAGAGGTTTGTTACTTTTGTATATGGAGGCTCCTTACCACATCTGGTAATGGACGTGGTAAGTAAGTTGCTGTTAATGGACCTACTCTCCAAGAGTTTGTCTATTCCCCCTTTTGAAGCCATCTGTACATTGCTATGTCTACTGACAGTGAATTTCACAGTTTAATTACTTATTGAATAAAGAAATGTCCTGTATCTCTTCACAATCTGCCTCAGTTTACACCATTTTGAATAATTTGTGTCATCTGTGAATTTGGCTACTACTCTGCCCATCCCGAATCACAAACCATTTGCAAACAAATGAAATATCACTGATCCCTTGTGGGACCCCACTATAAGAACTTTTGCAAGTGCAAGTATGTAATGTCTGCCAGATCACTGTTATCCACATGCTTGTTAACCTGCTTAAAGAACTCCAAAAAATTGGTGAGGTGGAACTTCTCTTTTTGCAGAAGCCATACTGACTTTCCCTCAGCAGACTTTGTTCCTTGATATGCATAAGAATTCTGTCTTTAAGAACAGTTTCTGCTAATTCATCTGGAACTGATGTTAGGATGACTGGCCTAAAATTCCCTTGACCTCCCTTTTTAAAAAACACAGGATAATGCCAGCCAACAGCATTCCCACTCCCCTCTGTCTCCAACCAGCACCTACCCTTTAATGGCTTTACAGGAAACTATCAGCTAGTTTCCCTTGTTTCTGTTTTTTTAAAACTTCTTTTATATCCCACTTTTCTCCCCAGTAGGGACCCAAATGAGCTTACATAGTTCTCCTTTCCTCCAATTAATCCTTACAATAAACAGAGTAGACTGAGTGTATGTGACTGGCCAAAGGTCACCCAACAAGCTTTGATGGCATGGAGATTATGGTATATCAGGAAAACTGGAGGTCCTCGAGCATCCATTCTCTGTAACCACTCCAGGACTTCTGTTTCTTCCAGTCTGTGTGGTTCCTCTAGTGGAACTAATCTGTTGTCTGGAAATCCATACTAATTCTGGGGAAACTCCAGTCCTCCTCAGGTGGTTGGCAGCTGTAGTGCAGGTGTTATTCCCTCTATCCCCCAATGTGCTGTGCAGTTGTGATCCATCTTCTTTGTTCACTTCATCATGCATAAGATAACAATAACTGAACTAAGAGAGCTTTCATGATACTGCCTTCAAATAAACACTCAACTTGGATGTAACCTTGGGGTGGAGGAAGAGTGCCAGCTCAAGATCACACTGAATGCTCCCAATCCTACCACATGTAGTGGTATGTGTGGCTGGAGGAAGAATAGCCAAACAGACCTTCATTGCAATCAAGGAACTTTTCTCTAAAGATGGCTGCTGTTAATTAGCTGAGGATTCCATACTGAACTTCTCTGCTGTTTCCTTCAAAGAATGTACCCTTTAAAGTGAATGTCAGTTTGGTAGATGCAGACAGTGGTTTTGGTCTCCTGTGGTTTTCTACAATGAAATGGGAGACAGTAGTAAGAAAGAATGCTCTCTTTTACTTATAGATAGATGTCTCAAATGATCTTCTGGGGGTTACATTTGTTGAGAGCTAAAAGTTAGCTGGGTCTGATTTGGGACCTCCCCTTACAAGCATTTGTCCAGTCTGTGTTTGGAAAGTAGATATGCTGCCAGCCTTTCTTGGAGCTTGCTCATTTTCCTTCTGTCTGAAATTGGGGGTGGAAGCCCATTCCTGCAGTACTTAATAATAACAATCACTTTATATACTGCCCTTCAGGACAACACCCACTCAGAGTGGTTTACAAAGTATGTTATTATTATCCTCACAACAATTACCCTGTGAGATGGGTGGGGCTGAGAGAGCTCTGGAAGAGCTGCGACTGACCCAAGATCACCTAGCTGGCTTCAAGTGGAGGAGTAGGGAATCAAATCTGATTCTTCAGATTAGAGTCCTGCCACTTTTAATCACTATACCAAACTGGCTGTTAAAAGAGAAACTTTGTGCATCTGCTGACCCATGTTTGTATCCATAGACCAGTCAGAATGAAGAGTAAACTTGGGCTGTTGCCATGGTCTTGCATGCTCAAATGCTATTAGGAAGAGTTGTGTGTCCTCTTTCAATCCATCAGATCTTTTATGTGTTGGTCTCAAGTTCCTTTACTGGTTTCCAGTCAGAGGCTGAAAGCAGGCATGTTAACTCCATTCATATATTCTTAATAAATTACAGTTACTACCACAACTGAAGGAGAATGGGTTTGTCTCTGACATTATAAAGTCCTTGGTTAACTTGGATGCTGGCAGTAGTCTTGGGTCCTTTCATGCTTGCCTGTCCCAGTTTCTTCCCGCTGCAACCAAGACTCACCTCCAGACAATTCCACTGCCATCCAAAGCAAGGCTGACACCCTTCTAAGTCAATTGACATCAGTGGTTTTGAAGGGTGTAACTCTGCCTAGAATATCAGCGTTAGTGTGATGCAAACAAAATGTTATTTCCTCCAATCGGTGGTATACAAACAATCCATTATCTTTGCTCCAAACAAATGCTCTCCTTGCACAGTGCAAATCAAACACTACCAACATAGGTTAAGTAATAAAAAAAAAGTTAGCATACTCTGCATGTTGGTTGTTTAGTCACAGAGAGGCCATTTCAATGGGCTCTCTTCTGTTGTTTGATGGACTTCTGGAGACATTTATTTTCAACTTTCTCTATAAGACTTTCCTGACCTCTGTGGTTGTTCCCATGGTGATTGGTGTCCATGTAAAATCTTCTGCTCATGGGGTATTTTGTATACCATGTAAGTGATGCCCATTGCCCCTTGAGACTTATCTCACTTGAGTGCTGTGCTAAACAAACTATGATCAGAACTATACAAGCTGATTTTTACACAAAATCTACCTTGATGTAGGCACAACCATGGAGAAAGCAGCAGTCATGCTGGGCTGGGAACTTGTAA
Source organism: Eublepharis macularius (assembly GCF_028583425.1). NCBI lineage: Eukaryota > Metazoa > Chordata > Lepidosauria > Squamata > Eublepharidae > Eublepharis > Eublepharis macularius. The sequence goes on from NC_072801.1 coordinate 42,796,291, forward strand.
AGGAGCTAGTGACTATACTGCGTTATGGGGCCTACTGGGGCTGTGAATTGCTGAGGGAGATCTGCTCAGCTGTGATGCTTACTCAAAGAATTCCTAGAATGAGTTAAGTGAGTAAGCTGTCACTCATACATTTCCCAGTATGCACTTGGTCCAGGGAGAATTTATTACCTTTCCACTTGCTTTGAGCAAATTGCTGACTAATGGGCCCAGTCTACATAACAAATAAATAGACTTATTGTCTCTCTGTCTCTCACACACGTATTTTTATCCTGCCCCTTTTTTTTAGTAGTTCAGAGTGATGTACATGTTTCTTTCTTTCTCCATTTTATCTTTTCAATAGCCCTTTGGATTATGTTAGGCTGAATAAGCAGCCCATGGTCAACCCAGTGAGTTGCATGGCAGCATGGAGATTTGAACTCTGGTCTCCTCAGTCTTAATCGGGCACTATAACCTCTGTACCACGCTAAGAAGAATTATGAAGATCCTTAGCACAGGCCTGTAGTTTGTTGCTGAGCTGCTGTGACTAGTCATCACCTCCAGCCGAGCACGGGAGCAAAGAGCTTCACCTGTCTTGCCAAGCCAGTCATGTGCTTGTCTCGCCAATGCTTAATCAGATGCACCATTGGGGGGTCACTCATAGAGGACTCCCCACTCCCTCTCCCAGTCTCAGAACTTGGCTGGGAAGGAGGATCTCAGCTCTGTGTGAACCTGGCTCAGTACTGAGCCAAGTCTTTTGAGTCTCAAATCCTTTCTTCCTTTTCCATCTGCCAAAGGCCAGCAAGCCTTTGAAGTTAGGAAAGGAACCAGCCACTGTTAATGCCATGGCAGTGAAGATCGAGCTTGTATGTTGCCCTAGCTAAGAGACCTGGAGGTCTCTGGTTCAGATGATGCTTCAGACAGGAACTCACTCAGTAGCCCCAGGCCAGTCATTGTTTCTCTGCCCCCACACCAAGTCTATAATATGTGGCTTCCTATTGAAGGTGTTTATATTCAGTAGGGAGGGGGATGAGGAATCAACTATGTGAAATCAAGAACATTTGCAAATATCTGCAAGTGTTGTGTAATATGATTTTCACACATTCACAGTAGGGTGGGATTTGTTTCTCAAGAAAAGGTAGGCTGTAGGTGTCATGGAGGAGAGAGAAAGTCATGTTGAGGGTCACAGTCCTCTTTTCTTTGCCTACTGGAAATTTGCTAGTAGGGGGAGGGATATGCCTCCTGCATATTTACCAGTCACTTTCCCTCTCAACAAATTTGTCACTGGAGCTGTAAGATCTAGGAACTTGCTTTCAAAATGTAGAGTTCTGTAAATAAGTCTTTGCAATGGTTTTGAGGAATATTTGTGCAGTGTAGTGCTTAGTTTCTTCTCACACCAGGCCAACAGTGGGTATCATCCATCTTTCCCCCTCTTTCTTCCACACTGCAAACCATAAGGGCAAGAAACTTTGAATGTGCTTCATTTTACTGTCTGGTGGTGGTGGAGAGTGCCCTGAAGTCATAGCAGAGTTATGGCGACCCGTGGTGGAGTTTTCATGGCAAGAGACTAACAGAGGTGGTTTGCCATTGCCTGCCTCTATAATCCTGGTCTTCGTTGGAGGTCTCCCATCCAATTACTAACCAAGGCCAACCCTGCTTATTTTCCAAGATCTCAGGAGATTGAGCTTGCCTGGCTATGCCAATCAGGGCCATTTTACTGTAGGGCTCATGATTCCCACTCCCCTTTAAATTAGTGAATCACAACTTGTTTTTAACTATGCATTTCTTTAGGCAATTGATTCAATTATGGTAAGATTGCAAAAGGGCTGAGCTTGTTGGTGTTTATATCTTTCTTTCTCTGCACCCCGGAATGTTGTTGACATTTTCCAAAATGAAATCCAGTTATGCCACAAAAAGAATACACCACTCTAATAAGCTGGGGGCATGAATTGATAATATCAGTGCCAAATTATTTCCAGGATAATGCTAGCTTGTTCAGCTTATATATTTTGCATATAAACCCTACAATATGCACCTAAACTTTCACTTGTGAACATTGCGTTTTCTCCTGCTGTCTGCTGTTGTTGCCAAAGCAAGCCCTGAGAAATTGCTCTGTGAGCCAGCCCAAAAATGTAGGAACTTAACTAATTTTTCAGCTTTCAGAGTTTTGTATTATGATCACCATTTTTTGTAATTATTGCTGCCCACAAAACTTATTCTTAAACTCTTCACAGTTTCTTGTAATTTTATTAAAGCTATGATAAAAACATTGCACTATATAAATAAATGTGGGAGTAACCCCAGTTGTCATAACCACAACAAAGCTAAGTTCTAACCCTAATTTAACTTTTCCCTAATTCCTCATAATTCCATTATTGATTTAAAGAACTCTGTTTAATTGGATATTGGAGCTGGTATAGAAAGAAATGAATCTATCCAGTACCATTGAATTTTAAAAAGTTAAATTTACATAAGTAAACAAGTAATAATAAGAAGGTCATACACTTTTTTGGTCATTCTGATGATTTTGTACTTTCACTGTGAATTGGAAAGAGATGCTGCAATAAAATAGTTACTGAAAATATTAGGTGCCACAATGAAATTTCTGGATTCCATGGTGACCTGTTGGGATTTGTCAAGCCTTGATCTATAGAATGCCTTGCAGTTTTAAAGAGAGTTACTTAGAAGGGTTAGGATTGTACTCTTAACACCAGCCCTCTTTAATTCTCTTCATCACAAGGACAGTGGTTGTCTGGGCTTAGGGATGGGTTGATGCAAACATCAGAAAACCATTTCCATGAATTAACCCTGTCTCTTTCTTGTAGATTCAGAGAACAGTATGGCTGCTACTGCTGCTGTCAGCCCCAGTGAATATTTGCAGCCTGCTGCTTCAACAGCCCAGGTAAGTCTTTGAAATGAGTGAGATTTGGTAGTATCATTGCAGACTGTGGCTGTCTGTTCTGGGTTGTAGCATGGAAAACGTGTTTTCTGATCAATGTATACCTTGGCCTTGGGGGCCTGTTTGGTGTGTATACTCAGTCTTCTGGTTGGCTAGGAGTCCTGTAACTCTTTAAGATTCCCCAGTTCATGGGAGTGGTATCAGGACTGGTGAAATATTTCAGATTCTCGGGTGATAGTGCTGAGCTTTCAAGAGCTAGCATCGGGTTATTAACTGCAGGTGAAGCATGGTGCTGGAAAACAAAAAAGAATGTTGCACATTCTTAGATGCCACGGTCAGTTTTCTAGGCTACAAGGTTATCTTCCAGTGGTAGTTATTGTGCAAGGTATTGTATTACTGTTCTGTAAATCCACAATACAGCCACATTGGGGATATTGTGCATGGCTCTGGTTTTCCCATCTCAAAAGTATGCATACAAGAACGCTCCTTTGAAGTCCATTCATTTAATGATGCTTTTGCTGAAGAACTATCTAATGGATTTCTTTAGGCCAGGTCTGCTCACGTTGTTATGTCTTAGTGGTGGTATACAGAGAGCTTCTTTATTTTAAGCATGATGCATACCTCTCTTGTGTAAAGATGAGAAGAGAACACTTAGTAGAAGAACATTTGCTTTGTATGCAGAAGGTCCCAGCTTCAGTCTCATAGCTGAGTCCCTGGAGAGCTGCTTCTTGTTGGAGTAGACAGTACTGATATTAATAGACCAATAGTCTTACTAGGTATTTGGCAGCTTAGCAAAGAGGATGCAGCATTGCAGCTTACTGACTGAGCATTTGCTTGGCATGCAAAAGGTCCCAGGTTCAATCCCTGGCATCTCCATCTTAAAAGGATTAGGTAGCCGGTGATGTGTGTGAAAGACTTCCACCTGAGATCCTGGAGAGCTGCTGTGAATCAGTACTGACCTTGATAAACCAAGACCCAGACTCAGTAGAAGGCAGCTTCATTTGTTCAAGTAATATATATGAGACACTATAGCTGATGTCTCCAAAATGAGTTTTTGTTCCAAAGAATGCCACCTACTGGGAAAAGAACAGGCTGTGTGTCTCATAAAGTAATCTGAAACCAGCATAGGCTAAAAGCCAATGAAAAGGAGGGTGGTTCTTCTACCCCCACCCTAGAAAGTCTAGGATTCCATTAAGAGCTCTGGAATTGATCACTAAGCAGACCATGTGCAGCATTCAAGAGCCCCTGCTCTTGGTTTCCTTCTGTCCTTAATTCACAAGAATAAGAGCGAGTACAAAAAGCTTTCTGAGGTATATACTTTTGTCCTTCCTTTGTTAACAATTTGAGGATGCTTAGTGGGAACGTAGAGTGGAAAGGTAGCAGTCATTTGTGAACTTGGCAGTTGGGAATCATAACAAAAATTTGAGGCGCTCAACTGTGATCGTTTTTTATTTAATGAAAATAGAATTTCATGTGGTAATCAGTTTGAGCTGATTTAAGTTATGTTAAAAGTGATTTGATCTATTGTATATCATTCAGATTTATTCAGCTGTCTATTAAGGATGGATCTGTTAGCTTTTCTATATTTGTTTTCTTTTTGTAATAGGGAAAACAACTGGAGGCCCTTTCCAACCTTTTAAAACACTGTGTAGGATTTGTATTTCCTGCGTGTTCTATGCACCTTAGAGTTTTAAGAGTATTTAGACCGGGCTTGAAAGAGGACTCAGAATTTTGTCTTTTGAGGTACTAAGTGTGTCTTAACACCATTCTGATGTACTGTTAGGTTGATGGGTGGGTTTTTTTTTAACCTAGTTGCTTTTCGGTATTATCTTCAGTTGCCATTTCATCAACGTACATTAGTTTTCTTCGTTATATTTTAAGGATATTTTATTTTGGAACTCAGAAAGGAGCAATCCAGTTTGTGGAGATGGGAATTGCTTTTAAGCAGCTGCTTTCACGACTTAAACATTTCCTTATCTAGAAGACAATAAATTGCCCAAAGACGGCGATTAACCTTTTAAAACGTATTCTTTAATTTTGTTTAATGAATTTTGAAAATGGATAGAAAAATAATTGCATTGCATGCTAGTGATATGAACAGAATTTTTTAAATAGTATATCTGCAGGCTCTCTCCAGGTCACTTTTCTGCTTTAGAAATCATGTGTATGTGATCAGTCTCAGTAAGCCATTCAGGTTCACAGAGTTAGACTGCCAGAGCAAATTAAGCAGTACCTTTTATTTAGACCAGGTTTAAAATGCCGGAAGTAAATGTCACACAGAATTCTTTGTTAGGTCAAGGGGAAAAGGAAACATTGTTATATTGCCAGGGTATAATTTAGGTAGTCAAGTCTGCTTTTAGACCAAAAATAGCTTTCATTCTATAGATACTGTGACTATATTTGCACAAACAAGAACTAAGCACACTTCTTCTAACTCAAGTACATTTTTGTACTATTCACACAAACACTTGCTTCAGGCAATATGGAAACTACTCGAAATGGTATCTCTTTGACAGCTGCCACGTATGGTAAACCGTGGGCTGTGGTTGATTGTGCAGCCCTACCATTGCTATTTGATTTTATCTGGGGCAATTTGCATAGCTTGAAAGAAACCTCATGGTGCCAGACAATCCATATAGCACATGTTGCTTCTATTTGTGTGAAGCTGATCTGAGAGAGGTATTCAAGTGTAGAAAACATGAGAATATAGACCAGGGCTTGACAAATCCCAGACACTAGGTCTTCATGGCACCTAGAAAGTCTTTGTGGTGCTAAGTGTTTGTTTGTTTTTTAAGGTGGTAACAATGATTAGAAAATATGATCCTACATAATCCTGAAGGTTGAAATATGCAGCTGGCACCTAAAATTATGGGTGAGTTCTAGAGCCAAAATTGATCAAGGCTTGATACAGATGTTCTTTTAAAGTGGGATAATACCCCCTCTGGTGTAGGTTTTAGGTTGTGATATTTTGCTTATATGCTTGCTGACATTGTTGGGCTTCCTTCTTCTTCAACGAGGCTGGCCGTAAAACTGTTTGTCTGCCAGACTACCTCTACTTCATTCTTCCTCCCTCATCTTGTTCTCCATGCAGGATTCTCAGCCATCTCCGCTAGCCCTGCTTGCTGCCACATGTAGCAAAATTGGCCCTCCAGCTGTGGAAGCAGCTGTTGCCTCTCCTGCCCCTCCTCAGCCTACCCCACGGAAACTTGTCCCCATCAAGCCTGCTCCCCTCCCACTGAGTTCCAGCAAGAACAGTATTGGAATCTTGTCATCAAAAGGGAACCTCTTCCAGATCCAGGGCTCCCAGCTGGGAACATCCTATCCTGGTGGGCAGCTTGTGTTTACTATCCAGAACCCAACTGTGATCAACAAAGGGGCCCGCTCGCCTGCTAACATCCAGTACCAGGCAGTTCCACAGATCCAAACAGCATCAGGGCAGACCATCCAAGTGCAGCAGAATTTGGCCAATCAAATACAGATTATTCCCAGTACTATCACGTCTTCCCCCTCTTCCTCCTCCTCCTCTTCCTCCTCTGCTCATAAGCCTGTGCCGATCAAGCCAGCACCAGCTCACAAGACTCCACCAGCAGCTGTCCACAACTCAGGCAACGTTGTTAAGTTAACCGGCACTGGTGGTAACGTTACGCTTACTCTTCCTGTGAGTAACCTGGTGAGCGCCGGAGACTCTGGTGCGCAGGCTCAGATTGTCCCAGAGAGCACCTTAAAGCCGAGCAAGAAAGCCCGGAAGAAAGTGATGACACCGGCTCAGACGACTGCCATGGCTGTGACGGAGCAAGTGGAGACGGTCTTGATAGAGACTACGGCCGATAACATCATTCAGGCAGGGAACAACTTGTTGATTGTGCAAAGTCCCGGCTCTGGCCAGCCAGCAGTGGTCCAACAGGTGCAAGTGGTCCAGCCCAAGCAAGAGCAGCAGGTAGTTCAGATCCCCCAGCAAGCTCTGCGGGTAGTCCAGGCGGCCTCGGCTACGCTGCCTACAGTCCCCCAGAAGTCACCGCAGAACTTCCAGATCCAGACAACTGAGCCAACTCCCACTCAGGTACATGGGGCTTCAGCTGCAGGTGGGGGGCATGTCTGGAATTCAGGGCTGGGGTGGGCTTAAAGAAAATCTCCAAGTCTTTTATATATTATGTATCAAGTGCATTATTTTTATTTATCCACTTGTATATTTTTTAGTCTCCTTTGCATTAAAAATATATACATGATGACTTGCAGACTGCTTTACCCTGATCTAGTGTTTGCAGTCTGTTTGTAAAGACTGGTTCCTCAGTGATTTCTGCTGCACTGGAGGGGAGGAAAGCATCTTGGTGCACCTCATAGGAAGTCAGATCCAGCTGGCTTTGTCACTCAGTATCCCCAAATTCACCTCCTTACAGCAACCTCTGTCTCATATGGCCTTTGTCCATGCAGGTCCCATAATCCCCAACACAACTTTTTTGGTGGTCAAAGGAATCATAGAATCATAGGGTTAGAAGGGATCTCCAGGGTCATCTAGTCCAACCCCCTGCACAATGCAGGAAATTCACAACTACCTCCCCCTAAAGGAGACCCTCCCCCTTTTATCAATGAAAAAGGGGGTTGAATCTAACCCATGGATTCCCACATTCTGCAAGATTTTGTATAAGTCCTTCTCTTTCTTCTTCTGCATAGTTTTCTGTTAACTCCTGTTTTTCTCTGGATCAATATTCATTTTGCCAGGTAACTTCCTGGTAATTATTAGGGTTTTTCAGAATTTCTAATGCATCTCATCTATAACAGTGCAATCCCCAGTAGAGTTACATGCTTCTGATCCCATTGACTTCAGTAGAGTTAGAAGGGCATCTCTGCTTTAGTTTGCACTGTTAAGGTCCTAATGATATTAAGTTAGTATTGTAAAATATCCTATTTTTGTGATTAACTTCAAGGGATGAGAAAGGGGGGATTTTCACAGGGGGCTGGTCACAGAAATCCATTTGGATATGTGGAATCTCACCTTGTGAAGCTCTCGTTTTCAAACATCCTGTATCCTACATCCCCAGTCAGTGAAGTTTGAAGCTTTCCTCCAGCTTAAGAGGCTCTTCCTCCAAAATAAGAATTAATTAAATGTGGGGTAGGAAGGTTCCTTTCAATGGAGGAAGTTCCTCCATCCTAAGGAAGGATACATGTCCATATTTCTAGGTTTTCTGCATCCAAGGTAGCTTACTCATGATTATTAGTATATTTAGAGAAAAGCAACAGCCAGATCCCTTCACCACCATTTTACACTGCAAGACGGATGTCTAGAAAAATAGGGAGAGAATAAAGAGATGTTCTTGTTTCTATCTTCTGCTGTGTAAAGTGCCCGCTCTTTTCAGTTGCAACCAGAGTCTGTGCCTTGCCTTTATAGGGGAAAAAATATCTTCCTCTTTGCCTCACAAGACCAAGACCTGCTTTCAGTGCCCCTGCCTTCAGAGGGGAGGCAGGTGGCAACCTGAGCACAGCTTTTTCAGTAAATGGCGCCTTGCTTATGGAATGCCCTTCTCTTTGAGACCTGCCTGGCTCCTATATTGCTCTGTTTTAGACCAGGCCCAAATCTTTCTGTTCACCAGGCTTTTTATTAAGGAGTTGATTTAAAAACAACAACACTATTTTAATCTGGAAACTCTTATTATAAGCAGCTCAGTACATACGGTTTATGTCGCTAGATTTTAGTGCTGGATTTTAATTAATAACCTTAATGTTTTGTTTTTAACGATATTTCATTTTGTAATCCACCTCAGGCAGGTTTTCTGGAGAGGTGGCATAAAAATTTTCTTAAAAAATAAATAATACTTGGTTGTTAATTCAACAGGAAAAGTAGCTTTCCCTTTAAACTGTGGATACTGTCCAGGTGGGAAGTGGCACCTTCAAAACCTTTCCTGTCTGTGCTGTCCTTTTAGGTCTATTTCAAGACTCCCTCTGGTGAGTTACAGACGGTGCTGCTCCAAGAAGCCCCAGCTGTTACTGTGGCCCCCTCCCCCACTGCCGCCTCCACCACTTCCTGCAGCAGTCCCATCCCTCGCGTCTCCCAAGCAGGAGGAAGTACCAAAAAGATGGGGGCTCGCAAGGAGCGTGCCCTGCCAAAGATTGCCCCTGCTGGAGGCATCATCAGCCTCAATGCGGCGCAGCTTGCCGCTGCTGCTCAGGCAATGCAGACCATCAGCATCAATGGGGTGCAAGTTCAAGGCGTCCCTGTCACCATCACCAACACTGGAGGTGTGTGTGTATGTGATATTATCCCTTAATGACAGATGTGCTATATGGTGGCTTCGTAAGGATGGGAGATGTGATACAACTCTCAAGACTGCCTGAAATTTGGAAAACAGCAGAGAAAATAAAGGACAAAAGGCATGGAGATTAGGGGTGAGGGGAGGAAGTACAGAGAAAGGGCAGGACAAAACACTGTGTTAGAGAATATTAGGAGGTGTCGCTTGGAAGCTAGGGACATGTTTCAGGAAGATCCCAAACATTCTTCTGTTGAACCATATGGTATATCCTTCCATGTAAACCTACTTATGGGATACATAAGGGATGCTGTTTTTTATGCTCTGTACAGCTCCAGTCACACGCTTCTATGTATGTATATACACAGGTTGGGTGTCCTGTGTCCTACCGCTCCACTCAGCAAAATTTGAATTGAAGCCTTCCTCCAATATAAGGAGCCTTCCTCCCGCTTCATTAGCCTTTCATCCAGCAGAACAGCCATTTAAGTTGGAGGAAGACTCCATAGGTTAGAAGATGGTTTCAGTCTTTGCTGAGCAGAATAGTCAGATTAGAGATAAAAGATTTCTAAAATAGAAAGGAAATATATACCATTCTTACTTTCCTCTCAAGCCTAATATTGTTTTGCTACTTTAACAATATGAAGTGCAACATTTATAACTTGATTAGCACATAGAATTGTATTAATTGGCGTATTTATGGAGTTTAAAAGTATCAGTGCCTTTCTTTTCTACAAGCAAAATGGCAAATACACTCAACACTGGAGCAAGAGAACTGTAGACGGCTGCTCTCTATGCTATCTTAGCACATTTCACTCATTCCAAGAGGGGGGGGGGGCACAAAAGCTTTTTTTTCTGTGGTCTTCAAAAATTTCCAATTTTTCCAATGGAAAAATTGAATGCTAATTATTTTGAGTTAGTAAACCCTCGTCTTAACAAGCATTTTGCTCATTCTAAAAAAAAAATCAAGGCTTTTTTCCCCTTGAGGAAAATAACAGAACAACTCTTATTTTATTCCCCCCTCCCCAAACCTTCAAATCTCTAGGTAGGATAAAGGCCACATTTTGGTGGAATAGGGTGGGCTGTAGTGAGCTAAGAACCCCTTCCAACAGTATCTCTGCCTCAAAGTTTACAAAATTGCTTCATTTTAGCCTTCCTAGGTAGGAGGTTTGGACAGTTTCCAGGGGAGGTCCAAAGCAGAGTGGATTGTTAATCTATTCACCTGCTTGACCAGGATGAGAATTGTCCTTCAGATGAATGGAGGTGTGGCCATATTCCTTCTCAGCCAATCATTGCCTTTTCCCTTTAACATTGGAAGAGGCATGCATGATAGCACTGCCGCATGCTTTCTGGAATGTGGAAGGGGGCATCACCTTTCCATCCCATCTGTGTGCACAGCCCTCTCCTGGCTTTCTGAGACTATCAAGGTTGGCAGATGCAGCCATAATAGCGCTGTGTTATTCTGTCTGCCCTAAAACTGTTCTCTTCCCTTCTGAGAGATGTTGAAGTAAGCAGTCTTGTAGTGCTGTTACATATATCCCTGTGAGATGGAGAGGTGTTAGGAGAAGTAGGACTTAGTAGAAGAAACACCACCACCACACTTGAACAGACACTGAGACAGGGCTTCATTGTCCCTCTTCCTTAAGGTCAGCAACAGCTGACGGTGCAAAACGTTTCTGGCAACAACCTGACCATCAGTGGCCTGAGCCCCACCCAGATCCAGCTACAGATGGAGCAGGCGCTTTCGGGGGACCTGCAGCCTGGGGAGAAGAGACGGCGGATGGCATGCACCTGCCCGAACTGCAAGGATGGGGAGAAAAGGTGAGACCTAAGACTTAATGGACCTTGAGAGAGAAAAGAGAGTCCAACCCCTGTCCCTCTACAAACTATTGCTCGGGGACTGTGCCTGTCAGAGTGGCAGAAACAGTATGGGGATGAAACTCCCTTCTGCAGAAGACATGGTGATGCTTCAGTGGGTTGGGCAGTCATTCATCTGAACTGAAGGACAACTGAAGTAGAAACTGTGACATGAAACTAGATAATTGCCAGACAAGGTAGGTCATTGCGCTGCAGGATAGTAGTCCCAGAGTTGTCATTAAGGCTGTCTGGGTCACTGCCAAGAAATATAGTGGAAGATTCTAGGTTGTTGCTAGAATTGCTCGTGGATGCTTAAAAAACAAGGCAGCCCTCCTTGGACTGTTGCTGACTACATTTGTGCATATTGTCACAAAATGGGGTTGGGGTAGGTGGTATATTCTTGGATACAGATGTATTACTTCTTGTGTTAGCAATGAAAGCACTTTCTTGAACCTTGATGATAGTGAGTCTGATCTCCAGAGGGTCATCAGACTGCCCTGTTATGGTCAAGGGCTCCCAGATCTTCATTGCACTTATTATATTCCCCTTCCTTTTTTTCACTGCAGGTTGGGGGATCAGGGGAAGAAGAGGCACATCTGCCATGTACCTGAATGTGGGAAGACCTTCCGCAAGACCTCTCTGCTGCGGGCCCATGTGCGCCTGCACACAGGGGAGCGCCCTTTCATCTGCAACTGGGTCTTATGCGGGAAGCGGTTTACGCGCAGTGACGAACTGCAGCGACACGCCCGGACACATACAGGTGAGTTGTGCCATCTTCCTGCTTTCTGCTATCCCACCTGCCCTACTTCCTTCCTGTATTCTTCAATACTGCCCTGATGATAAATGTGTAGGGAAAGCAATATATAAACCCTAATGGATCAAATCACATCATTAATAGTTATTATACATTAATGTCTCTTAGGCGTCCTTACAGTAACAGAGTACAGCAGCCCAATGTTGCTATGCTGTGTTTTAGGTGAAGAGTAGTGACTTTAGAAATAATGGACTGGCTCCCACTGAGATGGTAATCTAGTGTCTGGGCCATTCCCCTTCAGAATGCAGATGGTGGCTCATGTGATGGAGTGTTGTTGTGAAGAAGGAATTAACTTTGTATAAAGTATTAGCGTAGCTTCTCCCTAACATGAGAATTGGAAGAGGTTTTTTTTTTTAATGGCTGTTATGTGTTCTGCACCTGCAGTCTGAAGTGGTACAGTCCTAGGTTTAATAAATTTAATTAATTATTTCTATCCCCCCATTGTTTCTTCCAAATGGGGGCTCGAAGTGGTTACATGGTTCTCCCCCATTTAATCCTCACAATCATTTTATCCTCCTTGAGGTAGGCTAGGCTGAGTGTGTGTGACTGGCCCAAAATCACGCAGTAAGCTTCCATGGCAGATTCGAACCTGGGTCACTCAGCTCCTAATCCGAAACACTGGTCTCTATATCACGCTGGCTCTCTATTAGGCCAGAGTTTTGCTTAAGGCCATCCAGTAAATTAATGGACTGTCAGAGTCGGAGCTGATACTTGTAACCGCTCTTCAGCAACATTTGTGTCTATCTTCACCCGCCCCCCCTGCTCTTCCTTTTAATCCTTATGCATGCTCTGTTCCCATGTAGCTGTTGGTATCCTGGGCTGCTGCAGACTTTGCATTTACCTGGCTGTTACAAGGGGACTGGATGCCCATGTTTTCCATGGATATGGATGCCCATGTTTTCCATTTCCGTACTATATGAGGAGTTATCTAAAGCTTTATAATGAGTGTGCAAAATACCTTCAACACTCGGCCTTTTGATTGCATTCAACAAGGCCAGAATTGCCTTGCTGGACTACACCACAGTCTTCTGGTCCAGTATTCTGACTCCAATACCAGTTCATCAGGTTGCCCCAGAGAGCTTGAAAAGAGTGCATAGAGGCAACAGCTACCCTCTGTGGTGTATCAGTATCCTGTATCCAGAGTCTGCATATTTTGGATAATTATTGATAAGCATATCCCCCATCAATTTCTAATTCTTTAACAAACAAATTCTTGTAAACCTTTCATCTAAGCTAACAATTGTCAATGCTGTATTGTGGCAGTGAATTCTACAAACTGATCACATGTTGTGCAAACCGTGATTGTTGCATACTCAAGTATTCTTGTTTCCTCACTCTGGACAGGTGACAAGCGTTTCGAGTGTGCTCAGTGCCAAAAGCGTTTCATTCGAAGTGACCACCTGACGAAGCACTATAAAACTCACCTGGTCACCAAGAACTTGTAGGGCTGGATGCAACCAGAAGACGTGGGGGAGCCGTTGTGGAGGGTATTGGTGACCCTGTTGCTGTAAGGGGACAAAGGACAGAAAAATGCCCCAAGTAACACTCCTGACCAGAGACATCAACTTTCCCATACATCTCTTTGCAGGGAAAGGGAATAAAAGGCCGCTGTGGCTTCTCTCAATGGCCTCCACCTCCTGGCACACTCCTTGGAACCTTCTTGAAAGGTGCGTCAGACAGCATGGCATCAGGCTGGGATGACAGAGAAACAACACGACTTCCAAATGAATTAGCTAAAATTAGCACAAAGCCCAGAAGTGGGCAAGAAAGAGATGGGGACAGTAGCAAGGCAGAGCCTCCCCCCAACAGTCCTTGGGAAGCCTGCAAAATAAAATTCTTACTCCAGTGCTCCAAAGGGCCTCCATCTGTAATTGATAGTAAAACCAGCTGCACCCCCACTTGTACTCTCGGCTCCCTCTTCCCACCCCCATGCGCTTATGAAGCTTTTAAATGGGGGATAGGGATGCCGCCTGAAAACAGGACTCTGCATCTTCCCCCCCAGCACATTCCTACTTTATATTTAAAAATTATAAATATATATAAAATATATATCTATATATTAAAAAAAAACTCCTTAGGAAGCCCCATGTATTTTCTACGGAGAATGTTGCCTTATATTCCCCCATCCAGTTCCAAATTATGTATTGTGAGCAGGGTTGGATTTTTTAAATTTAATTATTTCCTTAACAAAGGAAAAAAACTAAATCTTGCCTTTCTTAATGATGCAAGTGCAGTCCAAAGCCCCTGCATTGACACCGAACACGAGACCCATGCAGTTACATTTACTGGTATATGATATAATGCCTTCATTGTGCACGCAGCAGGGATTTCGGGTGTGGGAGGTGCATGAGAGCAGCCCTTTGCTCATGGAAGAGAGTTGGGGAAACCCATATGCAAAAGGGAGTCCTCATGTGTAGCTACTGGAGCTATTGAATGACAGCTTTGTGGCCTGGTCAGAGAACCCTTGCTGTGGTAGAAGACATCTGAGGCTCGTGGTATGGCAGGGGTGGGGATCTGTGGGGCATGATAACATGTGATTCTGTACGGCTGGGTTTGGCAACTTTTGCATATCTAGTTCTGCAGATCCACATGTGGAAACAGAATGCTGCAATCCAGTGCAAGGGTTGAGTGTGTTAAGCCCTGCCAGCCAACTGACTTTTATTTGTGTACTAAAATGCAAGCATTCTCTTTCCAGATCTTTGTTGGCTTTCTTCCTTTTTTTTAAAAGCCTCCCAATAACAGACCTTTCTTATGTATTATAGTGTATATTGTATCATAGACTATATATTGCGTTGTGTTTCCTACATGTTTCAAAAACATACGGCTTGTTATTTTTGAGGTTTTAAATTAAAAAAATCCACTTTATTTTTTAGTTGTAACTGCTTGAAGTATGTTTTTCTTTAATTAAGTGTCAAATCCTTGTTATTTTTTTATTAACGATGTAACTTGGCTGGCCAATGTGAGGCTAGCCTTGGGGAGAAACAATCACATTTCTTGATTAAATAAATTTAGTTGTTGAAAACAAAACCAACGATGGTTTGGGAGTAAAGGATCCTTTTATTTTGTTAAGTGGGGAGAAGTATGGACTTATTGGGGGTGACTTACTGAGAGATAAACTAGAGCATTGGAGAGGTGTGTTTGTATGAAAGGGGATGCAAGATCCCTCCGAGCATTTTCACGTGAGGCTTGTACTGGCTTTTGCTTAGAATGGTTTGTGATGTGGATGTAGAACAGATATAAAATGGAACTGACTAGCCTGATAAATCCATGTTAGTCTGTTGCAGCAAAATTAAACAGAATTCTGATGACACCTTAAAAGATTAACAACATTGATTCCATCATCAGAACTCACTGCCTCATAGGGTTGTCTGACCCTTTAACAGAGGCCGAATGGACTAGCCTGTGTTCTTTACCTCCATGCTGTGAAAAGCTTCAACTGCCCATTTCTACATATTAAACCTCTCTTAAAGGTTTAATATGTAGGTTGTTGCCCCTGCCCTACTTGTATGAAGTACACATCCATAGCAGTTATGAATGTTGTACACTTCATGCATCTGACAAAGTGAGCTCTAACTCACAAAAGTTTTATGCTGGAATAAATGCTGTTTGTCTTTGAGTTGTCACTGGGCTTCTATTTGGTTAACTACAGTGCATACATTTTGATTTTAAACTGTGTCTCTTGCTTTCTGAATGGTATCAACATAATTCACAGAGATTTGTAAGGAGCATGTAGAAGACTCCATTTAATTTTACATGTGAAAATACCCTAAGACTTGGGGGCCTTACAAACACATTACTTAGGAATGTGCAGCTAATATGAAGAATGAAGTTGTGAGTTCTACACATTGCAAGTAGAGATGCGGTCAAGTCGTCACAGGGAAGTCACTTCAAGCTGTCCCTGCACAGTACTTACACACTGTAAAACTAAACTTTGCCTTCCTTGAAGGTTAACTAGTTTCTGTTTCCAGGACTTGCTTATTCAAGGCCTTTCTTATGGGCAGTGGGGAAGTTCTGCACAGTCCCCACTGAATGGATCTCTGTAAGAGCACTATTTCAGTGGGGGGGAGAGGGTTACAGGAAAACTTCCTGTTGGATGCCCTAAGTACTGAACACACTGAGTTACCTGACAAGAGGCTGACTTCTTTGCCAGTTTTCTTTACTATGTGGATGCAAAGTATGCCCAGTTCAACCCACCACCGCAGTCTCTGTCCCACTGCCTTTATCCAGCTAACAGCCTGCAAGATCTTTCCAGCATCTGAGAAATGATACTATTAAGGGAGAGAGGAGAAATAATCTTGTATTGTTATGTTCCAGTTTTGAAATTTGTCTTATATACAAGAAATACTGTACTTATTAGAACTAATCCATTTCTTTTAGAAGACCGTGGCAGCAGAACAAACGGCTGGACATTCAAATCGCAGACCCCTCAAGTGGTGTGTGATTTGCAATAGGTACCCACCTCCGTTTCCCATTTTGATAAAGAAATGGATGTCAAAAAGGTTACAAGTACTGACCATGAGCAAGTTGTATGGATTGGAGCACCTTGCCCAATGAAAGGCCAAACAGCTTGTGAACACAGGTTAATTTAAATGTGAGTTGATAGTAACTAAATTTACAAAAATGGTTGAAAGTGTATTGATGCCATGTGAAAAACTGCAGCAGGGAAAATGTTTCATCCAGATGGGGTCCATTAATACAAGATCTCCTAAAGTAATACTTTCCATATTATGAATTCTATACTGGTATGCCCATTTTTCTGCCTTTGGCGAAACTGGCCTCTCCCAGCATGCAGAAGATCACAGGTTGGATCCAGCCAGCGTTTTCACTCAAGCCCATCCAACTCCCCTCCTTACTACAACTCCAGTCCTACCTAGCTTTTGTCTATGCAGGTCAGATTCCCAATAGGGACTTTGGGGTGGTTGAAAGGGACCGCTCCTTGTCACCAGCAGAAAGGCTGGTTGGATCCAACCCCCTAGGTTCACTACCCAAAGGAACTCAAATAGCCAAGCTGAGGAAGACCTTGGTGTTGGTCCATGACAATCTGAGACTCTGGAGATCTGCTTCTAGTGGGCAGTATTTTGGAGGCTAGGGGGAGAAACAGACCAATGATTTTTGCCCCATGAAAGGTAGTTTCATAACTGCCCACTCACTAGGGACTGTCTCTTTGCAAGAGCTGGTTTCCTTCTGTCCTCCAGTCTGCCAATATTGGTGCACAAATCAGTACAATCCTTGGTCTCTGTTCTGCAAACAGAAGAAAGAAGTGGGCAACTGATCCTTCTGCTATCCTTTGAGAGGTTCTTGGAAATACTTGTTTGTAGCGGCACCATTCAGTCTGTTTTGATGATTGCTGACTATCATTTTTTTAACTGCCCTTCGAGAGGTCCCACATTTGCTGTTGATCACCGCATTGAAGTTGCAGCCCCGGCCACATGTTTTGGTGACATACTCTACAAACAGGGCAAAGGACAGGAACAGAACAAAGAAAGACTAAGTTCCATGCAATTCTCAGCGATGCACACTAAAAAGGGGGGAGGGGCAATCAGAAGCTGTTCACTTTCCAATCTGAATTCTTTCCAGAGAAGAAATGATGCACACTGGTCTCATGTCTCCTTCATGTCTAGCTTATTCTGCTTAAATGATGTCTAGACTTTCAAAGAAGTAGGGATTTTTGGTAAGCACTAATGTTATTTGCATGCCACAATTCAATACAGCAATTCCCTGTCCTGGTCTTGAAACAAACTAATGATCTCAAGGTGAGTCATGACATCCTCAAAGTAATTTTACTTCACTTTAATTAAAAAAATTATTATGCCATACTGCACTTGTGGGTGGGTGGGTGGGGGTGATTTTTCACACTGGTAAATGGATTGGCTTAAATCCTAAGGATCCTTTGCATTGCAAGAGTGACTGCCTCTCCCCGCCCCCAAATTTTGGGAAGTCCAGACAGCTGTGGTAAGAAGGGGGAAATATGAATGCTATTGTTCCTAACTGAGCATGTGATTGCTGTTTTTTTTAATATATTACCTTATAATTTCAAAATTATTCCATTTAAGAGAAGTGTCGCAGTAAAGTCCCAATTCTAAAAAGGTTTGGAATTGCTGCAATAGAGGTTCTCAAATGTGCAGTATGGGATGCATAATTCAGCTGGTTAGGAATCCTGTTTGCAAATTTAAAATTCAAAGTCTTAAGTTTACCAAAAAAAATCTGAAGTCTAAATTCTGACTGCACCAGAAGTAAACCTGTTCCCACGATGACTTCTCCAATCAGAGCTTTTCAAAACATCTCCCCACACCCTCTTATCCACCTCCTACCTTTGACAGCGTTTAACACAGCAACTGGCAAGGGGATGGGCTTCTCCATGGTCATGTTGTTATGGGCAATGCGTTGCCCCGTGGCTGAAGACCGGGCCAGAGTCTCACGAGAAAAGAAGTAATCCAACAGACGCCTGGTCATCAGTTCAGGTTTGTCTGTAGAGAGCTGGGACAGGTCCTCCAGCTGGTGGTGAGTGATGTAGACTCGAGAGTTAGGAACCAATTCCAGCTTGACTATCCCATTCTCCTGTACAATGCGCGGAGAGGGAAAGAGATGTCACATTTGTTTAAAATTTGGGGGTGGAAGACCTCTCTTCCTTCAAGTCATAGTAAAGTGGATTTTGATGCAGCAGAACTTTCAGAACAAGGTCAGGTAGCGTTTTACTTGCACTGGGGTCAAACTTTGCATTGAATTGAGAAGTGATAATCCAAAAGAGTAACTATGCAAGTGAGTTTATGCAAGCAAAAACTTGTTTTCCATCTCTTAGTTGCATGTGGGTATTCCGTTGTGCTAAAACAATCATCAAGTTGCATAGCATTTGTATAGCCAGAGTTATAGATACTTTACACTTGGGAAAGAAAATAGAATTCTATCTAAGGTGTCTTGAAGTCTGTATAACAGTTCAGGGCTGGGCCCATTTTCAGAGAGTGGGGGAAAGGACAACTAAAACGACTACATAATGTGACACTCCTTAGAGACCCTGAGACATCAGAATGATGGCTGATGTGTTCATTTTGGAAAACTCAATTTTAAGGATATACCCTAGCTTGACTGCTGCAGCCATTTTCAAGGACAGGCACGACGTAATACACAATGAAACACAGAATTTTACATGTGAACTGAGATCACAGTAAAACAAGGTGTTTACATTTATGACCCTGCACCATTTGAAATGCAAACACATTCTTCCATTCTCTTGCATGTCTGAACCAGAGGACAGTAATGATAACTTTACCACCACAGGATAATACAATCAGGGAAGAAATCTGTGGGAGAGCCTGGCAGTCAGAGGGCCAGAGCTAGAGAGTGTAGCGCTCATTCAGAAAATGCAGTACACAGCACTGAAAATACACACCACCTTTAGTTTCTAATGACTCAAGCTTCATGGTGGATCTCTCATTCCATTTTTAAAAACATTTTCCTCCTAGCTTAAACACGGAGGTGGCGCTGAGCTGTTCAAATCTGAAAAAGTACAACTGTGCCCCAAATGCATGTGATAAATTTCATTCCAATATCTCAGTGTTCAGTGAAGTATTTGCATTCTAGACAAATGGAATATTGAACAGTTGAACTGAAGACTTCTCTTAGCTAACAAATTCGACCAAACCAATACTGAACA
The DNA here is from genome assembly GCF_028583425.1 of Eublepharis macularius. NCBI lineage: Eukaryota > Metazoa > Chordata > Lepidosauria > Squamata > Eublepharidae > Eublepharis > Eublepharis macularius. The sequence goes on from NC_072801.1 coordinate 42,815,727, forward strand.
TCTGTTTGGTTTGTGAGGCTGCTGATTCCCTTCCCAACTCAAACTGCCAGATCCAATAACAAAGCAAAATGTCTTTTAATCTTCTTTCTTAACTAACAATTCATAATACCTAATATCAGTAAGGCACCCAATCAAAGTAACTTTTCTTCCCGTTACTTACTTCCACCGGTGATGCCCATACTGGTGTCCCATCAGACAGAGTATCTTGCACAGTGTTCCACAAGCAGGAGCCATCACTGAGCACAACAGGACTTTCTGATTGGTCCTCTGCATTTAGCCAGGGGGATAAGGTGCTAGTGGCAGGATTTTCTGTACTCCAACCTAAATTCATTTTTGGGATAGAGACTGGCGTATGTATCTGATCTTCATGAGAAGCTGGTGAGTGGAGACCGCTGATCTGTAAAACAAACTGCTCTGTGAGAATATCTGGGAAGGGAAAATGGGCAGTGTGAACTTCAAATCCTTAGCTCCCTAGCCTTTTTTGTAATGACATATGAAGAGAAGATTTGAGGATTCAAATCATCCTAACAAACCTACTTTGTATGTTAATCCTGAATGCATAAATCCAGATTATAGAGTCTTTGAGTTTAACATGCTATCAAGTTACACCAGTTGCCATCAGGGCAAGGAGAGGCATCTTGTGGTATCTGATAGGGCAAAGGTACAAATTGATCCTATCCACACCAAAAAGCATTAAGATTTCAGCACTTTGATCTACATCTATATATCATTAAAATTACTTCTTGCTCACTTAACCCAGCTTTCCTCTCATGTGGCTGCAATTAAACACGGAAGGAACAGCATTTATGAGTCTCTTTTCTGGAATTTTGTAGTGTGGCTGGAATGGTGGGGTGGAGTTTGGATGCCCTGGGGTCATGTGGTACAACCCCGTGATACAAGATTCATTGCCATAACTCTTCCCCAAAGAACCCTGGGAACTGTAGTTCTGCATATAATTCTCAGCTGTCACTGAGCCAGTTGAATCCAGGATTTCTCAAGGGCAGAGGCAACTAAAATGAATTTAAGATTCATAGTACAGAATTAGCTGTTGCCTGAGCTTCCACCTGTTGCTATCAACTCATAGCAATATTGGCTGGGATTGTTTTCAAATAGGTATATAATGCATGTTTATTTACTTCATTTATACCCTGCCTTTCTCCCCAGAGGGGACCAAAAGCAGCTTAGGTTGTTCTCTCCTGCAAACTATTGTCACAACAACCCTGTGAGATAGGTTAGGTAAGGAAGAGAGAGACTGACTGGACCAAGGTCACCTAGCAAGATTCCATGGCAGGGTGGGGATTCGAATCTGGGTCTCCCACATCCTAGTCCAGCACTCCATCAGGTACATCACATTGGCTCATGCTTATATGACCAACTCTCAAGGATTTGGCCACTTTCAGGTTGGTCTTGAGCCATAGGTTACAAATCGCTACTTTAGAATTAAACCAGAAATGCCATAATGAAAGTTCTACAGGGGAATTCCAAAATCTAGAATATTTTATTCGTAATTCTTCCCTTGAGAAGTAAGCAGCCAAAACTATATGTGATGCCATGTGTGGAACTCACCTGTGATGCTGCAAGATTCTCCAACATTCCCACCAGTCTTTTGAGAAACTGAATATTGCTTTCATTTACATCTGTGGACAAAAAGAACAGTTAGAAAAAAAACCTGAGTTTTGATCAGGAACTCCTAGGACATCTTGGAGAGAAAGTCCACACAGTTAACAGGAACTTATCGTCTTATGGTTTGTTACCTAGGTTTGTGAACAGGCATCCCTGGATTCCATTTGTAAATGCACATCCTCTCGAGACTGGAAAACACGAAAGCCTGTAGGTGTTTCCTTTTATTGATATTGTAATGTATACCCTTGACCGAAGAATGGTACACTCCTTCTATCTGGGATGGTCGTCCTCTTCCACCGAGCGCGCAGCTTCGGGAGGGACACACATGGAGCGGTGAGGGAGGAAGGGGACACCCGCCTAGCCAGCCAGATCAGCCGAATCAACCCTGGCGATCAATGGGGTGACAGATGTCGCAGCCAGATCGCCCTCACATCCGATATTGTAATGTTTGTGTTTAGCCACTAGGTGCTGCCACAGGGTGTTTGCTTCACCCTTGGCTTTGATACATATGAAGAGAAGGGCACTATAGCAACACCTAGCAATAAAGTACGTCAAAGACAATGCACCATCTGATAAACAAAACCTGCAATGTACCTGCATTTGTGTAGTCATTAGCTAGGGCAAGGTATGATGGGCTTGTCCAGTCAGACTGCACTTAATATGCACAAGCAAACAACCGCGGCCCAGAGAAAAACAACTGCTTCGTTGTTAATTTTCAGCCATAAGATCCTTCTTGACTGGAGCGTAGTGGGCCACCGCATAATGGCACTGTGTTCTATTATGGCTCACCTGTTTTGGGAGGACGATCAGAATGTTGCCTCACAGCAGACATGCCCCTCCCCTCCCCCCCAAGAATTTCTACATTGCATCCTAGGGCTCACATTTGCAAAGGCAAAACTGCTGGGATGCAAAGGCAACCTTGGATGAAGATTGCTCCCTTCTGTTCCAGGGGCTTACCCTTGTGACTGCTGGGGATAGTAAGGAAACATACACTAATTTTTTAAAATCTGAGAACTGTGCTGAGTCTCCTAGTGAGTAGGGCTGCAAACATTCTGCTTGCCTGATCATGTAATCTAAATTTCTGTTGTATTATGTTAAAATGCTGAGAGGCTCTGTTTTTAGTTTCTTTTCTAAAATGCAATGTTCTAGTCCCCTCTGTTTGGGGGGGGGGAGCTTGAAATATGTGTGGTATTTTCCTGCTCATAAATGATAAGTTGGGTGGGAGTCATTGTCACACAGAGGACTCTAGCACTGTCCAACTGTTCAGTGTGTATAATTGCAGGAAATTCTTACAACCACTCTGCAAAGTAGGCCAGCACTATCCCCTAATAAGTTGAGAGGGGAGTGACTTGTCTAGGGCTACCTAGTAAGCATGTGACAGAGGGGAGAATTGAACTGGCAATTTCCAGCCATGATACTACCCTAGCTCTACAGTGGTCCCTGTTCCCATTATCCTACTGGAGCCCTTAACCTAGTCTCAACAATATTTCCTCTCCCCCTTCCTCTTGGGCTTGGTCTACAATCTACAGCAGAACAAGATATAGCATGAGTTGTATCATTTCAAACCGTAAATGGAAAACTCAGCTTCTTAATGCCTGCCCATGTCAAAACTGCAAATTTTAAAAAGCACATCAGGAAAAAAGAGTCAAGCCTAGTCCTTTGCACACTCTCCCAATTTTTTACTTACACAGGCTTGGATCCAGCGATGTGCAAGCAGGAATATAAATTAACCTAATGCAGTCCTGCAGGCACAGGATCTTGTGCAACACCTTAGTGCATGCAGCTACTTCAGTCTGTTACCTGCATTTCCACTTGCACAACAGTTCCAGCAGAAGTGGAAATTTTGCACTGGATCCAGCCTAGAGAATTATTAACACAGGAGGACTTTACAAAAAGGTCATCCCATCTCCCTCTTGCAGTCTGAAATGAGACATTCCATTCTACCACTTTGTTACCAACCACTGCCTGTCTGCACCATATCTGAAGAAGTATCTGAAGAAGTGAGCTTTGGCTCATGAAAGCTTATACCCTACCTCTAATTTTGTTAGTCTTATAGGTGCTATTGGACTCTTGCTCTTTTCCACTGCTACAGACAGACTAACACAGCTACCCATCTTGATCTGTCTACACCAGGCTTCAGTGTCTCCTTTCCTTGTGGACCCCCCCACCAAATCTCAGCAGCTGCAAGGGGAGGAGAGTAATGCAAATGAAATAAAACCCCTCTCCCCCTTGAAGATCCAACAGCTCAGGAACTGGTTTTGCTTGGCAAGGAATTAAAATGTTGTTGTAAATGCAGAAGTACACACAGCCCTGATTTCTTACTATATAAGTAGTATTCTTTTACCAAGGGGATTGTGTCCAGTTCCCAGTGGCATCTGGGATGGCACTGTTCCTCCTGCTCCGTTCCTGCTGGATAGGAAGTCATTCTGTTCTTCTAAGTTCCAGAGAAGCCCTTTGAGTTCACGATTTTCCAGCTCCAGCTCCTGGATTCTCTTCTCTCGCTGCACAGCGGCTTCTTCCCGAGCAGCCAGCAGCCTTCTCAACTCAGCCTTCTGCTGCTCCAGTTCTCTGATCAGCTCCACGTAAAGAACTGTGACTCTGCTACTATCCCCGATGGCTGTGAAATCATGACTGCTTTGGAGGCAGCATCCCAAAAGCTGGTGACTCGATGGTGAAAGGTCCAACAGATCCTCTCCATGTCTAGGTGGGGCACAGATGGTCACATATGGAGCTGAATGGGCAGCACGGAGATTATCTGCAGTCTGTCTGAACTGAGGCATGTTTAAGGAACATGAGGTCTGGAGGTCCAAACGTGAGACTGAGTGTCCATAAGACATCCCTGGTAGTTCCAGCATTGGAGAGAAAGAGGGGACACTACCTGGACTAGCGCGGGTCCCATTGGCAAGCTTGACTTTTTTCTGATTTTTTCTCTCTTCATACGAGCACGTTTGGGGAGAGCTAGCTTTTTCACCATTGCTGAATGGATGAGCACTAGAAGCAGAGAAAGGTCAACAAGAAAGAAAGAAATAAAACCCTATTTTTTCTTATTTGCATGTTTTGAAGAGCTTGATTCACATCTTAAAGGAATCTAGACACGTGTAACAGTTACCTTCAGTTTATTTTTAATGTCTACACAGGGTCTTCGATCAGGGCAAGAGGTTGGAACAATCAAGAAAGTTCTGCATAGATCAAAATAACAATTCTTCTGTTATTCTAAAATCTGTTGGGAACAAAAGGTTGTGTGTATGGCAGGCAACCTCCTGTTCCCAGGCCCCAGGCTCCTGCTTGCTGGAGAAGTAGGAGCAAAATTGAGGGAATGGGGCTGGCATCACAAGACACCTTGATATCAATTCTGGTACATACCTGGCAGTGACATCACAGAGTCCTATGACACTATTTTCTGGTGTTTCTGCCCCCCTCAAGCTCCCAGTTAAGACCAATCACAACATATTTGGAGGTTCCTAGTCAAATGTCCTCCTAGGAAGGAAGCAGCTGATTCTAAATATGTGCTCCCTGCAGACCCAAAGACACACCTGCTTCCTGGGCTTTTCTGAAGCAACTCCTACTCAAAAAAAGTGGACAAAAGCCAAGATTGGCTCTTTACTTTGAGGAAGAAATAATTTGGGCAAGAAAGAAGTATATGCCAGGGAACACAGCAGCAGGCACCATACGCCCCTGGGGTGCCACACTAGGGGATCACTGCTTTTCATCTAGCCCTTAAGAGACTGTAGGTGTCAGCTTAAAAATGGTCTGGGAAGTGAAAATCTCAGAAACTGAAGGTAAACTAAGCATGATATTCTTTTGTCAGACGGGCACGACTCCATTGCCAGTACAACTTTCTCTGTCTCTTCTCCATGATCAAAGGAAACAAAATATGCCATGCAAATTTGCTTCACAGTTTATATATCAGTCACAAAATTCAACTTTTCTTAACATAGTTTCTAGAATAAAAAACAGTAACCTGTACACCCCTGTTACTCCAAACTAAGCCCATTGAAATCAATGAGCTTACACTGGAGTAACTCTGCTTAGGATTTCACTGTAAAAGACAGTCTTGCATTATTTGCAGGAGACTCACAAGTTCTTTGGTAAATCTCAGGAGGAAACGTATTCTTGGAAACAGCTACCCAGAATGGTACTGTATGTGCCCTTATTATATTAATGTGGAGCATAGGTTTAATTCTTCCCAAAATCTACACCCTTTTGAACATTGGAAGAAACTTAATGTCCCATGAGGGGTGTGCACTTCGGGTATACGATTTGGGGAAAATGCCGGACTCGGACCCGATCCGTAAAGATTCAGAACTCCCGAATCAAAGCTTCCCAAAGCATTTGGATTGCTTCTGGAAGCTTTGGGGCTGGGGCTGGCTTTAGTTGGCAGGTGGGGGAATCCCCCCACCTGCCAGCTGAAGTTTAAAGGACCCTTTCCTTGCCACCTGCAAGCAGCAGGGCCCTTTCCCTCCTGCTTGCAAGCAGCAGGGCCCTTTCAACTCGAAGTGGGAAACCTGAATCTTTTGGGGGTGCACACCCATCCTGAAGTAGCACCATGGATGGCTTTTTTTAAACATCCATGGTGCTACTTCAGGATGAAATACTGCATGTCATAGAACTGGACTTTGGATTTCAACACTGGCTTGTCAGTAAATAGAATCTAAGCTCTTTTTTTGCAAGATACGCTACTGGTTATACATGGCTAAAGAACCATGTTGCAATGATCCTATCAGTACGCTTTCACCTAGGATACACTTGTTTTCCTCCCCACTGTCAGGAGATATTATTTAAGGAAAAAAAACAAGGGAAGGATTTCTCCTTGCTACCTACAAACATCCTTCCTCTTTCAATTCCTGATGCCTAATCCAGCAAGTAAGACCTGTTGAACAAGTTTCATTTTCCTTATAGTGTCTGTGAGCAAAAGGGGGAAAGATAACAATGTTCCTGATGAAAGAATTAAGCATGGACTTTCCCTCTTCCTATTGCATTTAATAAAGCAAGCATTAAAACTATAAAAATGTTACTATTTAAACATTAACAAGCTCACAATCTGTTGTACATACATAATCTTGTATATTAGCAGCACTGCTATTATTTTAAGAAAAATCAATATGCTCCACTGTTAGTTTTGTGCAAGAATTTTAACAGAAACACTAGCATATGAAAACACACATTCCACAGACACAGATGACCCTGAAATGCACAGAGAAGCCATGTAAACACTGAGATGACAAAAAATGGCCAGACTTATCTTCATAGAATCAGAGTTGGAAGGGGCCATATAGACCATCTAGTCCAACCCCCTACCCAGTGCAGGATCAGCCTAAAGCATCTCTGACAAATATTCATCCAGCCTCTTCTTGAAAACTGTCAGTGAAGGGGAGCTTCTTGCTACTGAAGACACACCCCTGCTTGCTCAAAGTCTCATTGCCTCACTGAAGTTGAATTTTTTTCCTATACATTGCATAACATTGAATGTCCCTCCCAATAATAGCCTTTTGCTGTGGCCAACACACAATGGCATCTGAGTGCAGAAGCTAGAATGCTAAGAAATGTTTGGGTTAGTGCATCTCAATGCACATAAAATACTTTTTCACACTCCCTGATTGGCTATTTATATGTACAATACTTTTGTATTTTTGTCACATTTTTATCTTGCCCCTCTATCAAGGGGTAAGGCTCAGACCCGTCAGCTTTAGAGAATTATTTCAGGCACTTTCTGTACATATCATCCATGTGACATTACACAGAAGTGCATTTGTGACAGCTGTTCCATAGTTATGAAGGTCCTTTCCCGTTATCACAGCAAGCTAATTTATAACTCTTTATAAAAGTTGTTACGAATACTTTGCCCCAGAAAAAAATGAATCAAGTGACAAAGAATTGTGCTTCAACTTTCCACATACCTGGCACATTCTTCAGGAACTTGTCCTTGGGAGGCTAGCTTGTGGGGCAGATGAAAACCAAGGCTCTCCAAGAAGTTACCTTTCATTCCAAGTTCTGGCAGCTTCAACTGTAGGTGCCCCTTCTCCTGTGGGTTGTCTCCCATCCCTTGCTGCATAAGCTGGGCGTAGGGGTTTGATGGATAAGCCACACTTTCTGGCATTAATCCTGATCTCTGAAGAATCCAGGCTCTGTAACAAAAACTGTTTGAGTTCAGCTGTTACTTTGAGTCAGGGTTTTTCACAGCTCAGCACCAGAAATAGTCTTCATCACCAAAGTTGAAGCATGGAACACATGAAGTGAGAAGAGACTTTTCTGAGCTTGTGCAGAGTGCCTTCCCTTGGCACTGACCAACTACAGCCTTCTCCAACAAGTCTGTTTACAGGTGTACTGCATAAAACCTTTACAACTGGGTTACCAAAAGTTATCCTACATAACCTGGGAAGAACAATTTCTAATCAAGAAGGCATGCCTTCCAAGTAGATTGGAGCTCCAGGACCTGTCTCTCTGAAAAGTTTTAAGCATTGCTGTTATTTTGGCAGAGCTCTAACATGGGCCAGTGTTGTGGTAATTTGTTTCCCAATTTCCAAGCTCTTGAAACCCGCAATAATGCTGGAGATCACACGGATTCCTTTCCCTTACCACACAAGCATCAGCCTCTGTACTGTGCAATCTTAGTAAACCTGAGTTTATTCGTTGCAACTTACTCCTCCTGGATGCACATGAACAAACTCACTTTCAATATACTTTATTACTTTTTATTAAATATTATTTTGAATTGCTAGATAACGCATTCTAAAATGGAATTGGGAAATAAAACAACAAACTGGATTTGTATCTTGTTTTTCGGAGGAATGACGTCCTGGAAGGAGCCTATTCTCAATAGCAAAGGTGATCTCAGGACCATGTTAAGTAATATACACGGATAAGAAGTGCCACTGAGCTTATGCAAAAAGCTTTGCTCATATCTGTAAATAAGGCATTGCATCAAAGCCCCACCAGCCCATTATGTATCCCCTTCCCGTTCTAGCAGCCGAACCCACCCCCTCCTTCACTGAGCCGGCAGAGACCCTATACCTTCAACAAGACCTCCATGTGCTTGTTTACATCCTTCCACATTACTTCCGGGTTCTTCTCCCCGCCCTCTTTTGCTATTCTTCTATTGGAGGTCTCTTTCCTACCTCCTCCTTCCTGATTGGGAGGCTCTATTGTCACCATCCCATTGGCTGAAGACTGTGCCTCCGCAGAGCTGGACCCACGTTCGTTTTCTGATTGGTTAACAAGTCTGCCTTCCGAGAGACCTAAAACCAACGCCACATCGTAACGGTCGAGGTGAGGCATTTTCGGTTGGTTTGTGACAGAACCCTTCCCCCCTCATAAATGACAGTGGCCCGTTTCGCTTTTCTTATTGGCTGATGGAGGAGGAGGAGAAAAAGCGGGCAAGGCAGACGTGGGCTCTTTCTCTCGCTATTCTGATTGGGTACTTTGGCTTTTTGTCTCCTCCGTCCCTTCTCTGCTTCTGAGGAGGAATGAAAAAGGAAGGGAAGGCTTGAGTTAGTTTTTTGGGGCCCCGCCTTCAGTCACTTCTGCGCATGCGTGCCTCAGGCAAAGGTGATCTTATGTTTAGTTGCCTGGTGGGTTTGGGGTTGCGGGGGTTGGCCTCTCGCACTTTCCGTAGCCCAGGAAAAGCGCGAAAATCGTCTTGTCCTATGGACCTGGGATCCCTTCGAAAAAGCTACAGGGGGGATGAGGAGGTGAGCATGCATCGAGGAAGATCGGGGTGCTGTGTAGAGGAAGGCAATGGCAACCCGTTTCTGCTGTCTCTTGTTTTTTTGGGGGGGGGGGACCCTTGAAGGATCGTCTTAAACTGGCTGAGACTCGACGTCATGTTTTTCATCTTAGCTAGCATGGGTAGGGAAAGCTGTTGCAAGGTTAGTGTGTTCTTGAGCATATGCAGAGTGCTCGGTTCCCACTGAAGAAATGCACCTGTTGACCTTTGACCTTTGGGAGAGCAAATAGGGTTGCCAGTAGGGTGGCTGGAGATCTCCTGCAATTACAATTGATTTCCAGGTCACAAAGATCAGTTCCCCGGTGGAAATTTCGGGTCCAGTAGTACCTTAAAGACCAACTACATAGTCAGAGCTCCTTTCATCAGATAAGAGGAATGAACAAAGAAAAGTGTCCTTATAATTTAGGCAGAGAGTGGGAGAGGTATTGTAGATTAGCATATCAGGAAGTTAGCTACAATGCATGTTGTTGAGCAAGATTAGTGCCTGGGTGTAAAGTGTAGCAAATTAGCATCTGTAACATGAGAAAAATCCTTTATCTCAATTAAACCCTGGGGGAGCCATTGTTACAGATTTGAAACGATCTTTCTGGAGGAAATAGCTGCTTTGGTATTATACCATGCTAAGGTTCCTTCCTGTCCTCAAACCCCACCCTCTCCAGGCTGTACCCTCAAAATCTCCAGGAATTCCCCATCATGGAACTGTCAGCCCTAAGAGCAAAAGGGGGCTGAATGGCTGAAGCAGTGTTGGATCCTGCGGTTGTGATGGAGGGTCTGAAATGGTTGTTGGGTTGAACTGGCTGGTAATGAGCAGGAATAGACTGGGAAACTAAACTGGCCCAGGAGCAAGCCAGGAGGAGTGGCGTTCTGTGGTGCTGCATGCCAGTACAACTGAGGCTGCACAGTTATGACATGCAGGGTGAGTGATGCCTGGTGACAGGCAAGTTGGTACCTCAGGAGGAAGCAATACACATGCTTTGCCCAAGGTGAGCTACCAGGGCTTGATTGTGTGTGCTCCTGGCTGCCGGCTGCCCTTCAGGGTAGGGTCCCCAGGGCAGTGGGCCCTTTGGAAATTTTAGTTTAAGTTGAATGGCCTGTCTTTCCCTCGCAACAAGTAGGTGGTGGCAGCAGACAAGGAAGCAGGGTCTCAAGAAATCATTACACTGGATGAAGTGTGAGATACTTGCAGTTCAACTGCAAACAGAGTCACTTCCGTCTAAGTTTGTTAATTTCAATAGAGTTAAGGGAATGTAGCTTTGAGTAGAGGGGATTGTACTGCTGTGGAGCAGTTGAGTGGTAAAGAAAGGGTAGGGAGGGTAAAGAGGAGGAGGAGAACTGGAAAGGAGGACAAGACAGTGCGGGGCAGATTTTGGAGAAGAGAAAGCTGATGCTGGCTCTTTTTCCACTGTGTAGCCATTTTCTGAAATGGTGGGTGTGCCCTGTGTAACTGGGCCTTCTTTGGGGTTCTTTTGCTCCTTTCCTTAGGCTTTTGAGGAGAAGCACCTCTCCTCCCTTGACCCCATTAAGCAGTTCTCTGTATGGTTTGAAGAGGCTTTGAGATGTCCATCCATTGGGGAAGTCAATGCAATGTGCTTGGCCACCTGCACGAGGTAGGAATTGCCACCTGATGGCCTGTGTTCCTTCTGCTTTATTATTTCTGCAACAATTTGTTCCTGCAACTAAATTTTTATGTTCGACTTGCTGTTTTTCCCCGTCTTCCCAGCGATGGAAGACCATCTGCACGGATGCTGCTTTTAAAGGGGTTTAACCAAGAAGGCTTTCGGTTTTTTACCAACCATGAGAGTCGGAAAGGAAGGGAACTGGTGAGTACTTCCATGTGAAAGAAGGCCAATGGAGGATTCCCACAGTTCATAGATTGGTACTCTGATTTACATGTTATGACATTGCTCAGACTTAGGACACTTTCAGCTATCTGTTTAATTTAGTTTAATTCTACTTTCAATAACTCTGGGAAGGGACAAAGACCAAGTGGAAGATATTGAAGCTTCATGCTCCACTGAGTGACCCACAGAGATCCTCTGTGGCTTCTGATATCTCATCAGATCAGCAGCTGATGCCTCCTTAGCCAAAAACTGGCCAACAGAAGAGCACTCCCTGGCACTCCTGTTTCCAGAGCAAGTTCCTTTTTCTGCGTTTAGTCAGATGGTTCAAGCAGAAGGAAACAACAGGAGAAGTAGAGACAGATACTATTAAGAGAAGGAAAAGCAGGGAAGATGAGGGCAATGAACACAGAAGGTGGGTGAATAAAGGTCAGTTTCCCAGTAAGTTACTTTGAGCAATTTTGGGGCGGGGATGCCAGACCCTCCTTTCCTTCTCAGAAAATGATCCAACAGAGAATCAATCTAGTTCTCAACCAAACTAGTTTTTGAAGTCCTAATTTCTAAAATCTGCTTTTTTAAAAGCATTGATCTGCATCAGTTCTATTATTTGGTCGCAGGGAGGTGCTATCAAGTGTCTTGTGGATGCTTTGTTCAAGTGATAACTGGTTGCTTTCTTTTATTACATTGCACTATCATCTAATGATTCTCTCATCCCTGCAGAAATTGGGGTTCTGTGTGTGCGCCCTCTCCCCATTTAATATTTGCCTAGTAATAACGTTGCCCTTGCCAAGGCAGCCTAAAAAAATTGTCTATATCATGTCACCAGGGTCAGCTTGTGTAGGTTTCGGTTCTGAAAGTTTCATGCTTGCTGGAGAAGGGCATGGGAGCCTGTCTGCTGACACTATGAATAACCAGCCACCCTCCAGTCATTGGGGTCATACTGGTCACTTCTTCAGGAGTTGGAATTCTCATTCTGTCATTGCATTTGCTTTGAGAAGAAGGGCCCTCCATGTGCCCTCAAAAGCTTCTGGGGGAAAGGAGATATGGACCCTTCTGGGAAACAATGTTTGTGTAGTGAGCATTATTTCCCATATACTTTGTTGTTCTTCTTATAACTTGATGCTTTAAAATTTTGACCATTTGTTATTCTTGTTTTGCCACTTGCAGGACTCCAACCCATTTGCTTCAATTGTCTTCTATTGGGAGCCTCTAAATCGCCAGGTAACCTGTCTCTTTTGTCTCTAATGAAAATATTTCTTGGCTATAATGGAAATGTCAGCATTAGAAAGGAAGATATGGAATGATGGGTTTCAGGCAATTTTATCACCTGTCCTTTGTATACTCCAAGCCCTAGCCATTCTCTTGTGAAGAACAAGAGAGAAATCCTTCTGGGAACCAGAAAGCTGACTGCTTCCACTTCACCTCTCCTTGGTGATGGAGAGAGTTGAATGTTGATCCTATTCTGGGTCTTGCCTTTCTCTTCTCCCACACTGGAGGCATTTGGGACAGGTATGTTTATTTGGCAGAGGGCTTAGGTGTTGATCCTCGGGTTTTCTTCAAGACTTACTGATTGGAAATGTCCCCTGGGAAAAGTGTGGATGCTGAAGTTGACTCCTTTGATCAAAAAGATTCTGAAATTCCATAGCATTCCCACGTTGTGGAACCTGAAGGTAGGTGGGAGTAGGTTCCCTAGAAAGAAATTTTCCAAGTAAATGAATGGGTTGCCCTGTTTAACCCCATTGGGTGCCAGCTTTCTAGGGAAGGGTTTAGGACAAAGAACTGTTATCTAGCTGTAACATATTTATCCTGCCCCTTCCTCCAATGAACTCGACTGTATGCATGGTTTCTCCTGTTTCATCCTTGCAAAAGCCCTATGTGGTAGGTGAAGCTGGGAGAGAATGTTTGGCCCATGGTCACCCAAATGAGCTTCCATTGCAGAGTGGGGATTTAAACCCTGGTTCTAGTACAACACTCTTACCTTTGGGCGATCCAGTCAGATGATGATGTCTATTAATAATTTGGGAAGAGTTAGGATGATGATCTTGGGCTGGATCCAGTGATCTGTCATTAGAAGGTGCTGATTTTCATACGTCTTTCCCACATGCCCCTCCCCCAGCAGTCCCTTCTGAACCCAGAAAAGTTGATTCCTGAGACTGGGACTCATGCAGAGTTGTAGCCATGCAAGATTGAGTGGCTGTATTGAGGGAGGGAAAAAACAATTATTCCGTTCTGCTCCAGCCCAACATCCCAGAGAACTAACTTTTCCAGGGTTGGAGGGAGAGGTGAGGAAGATTTTAAAAAAAATATATTTACTTCATTTATAACTTGCCTTTTCTTTAATGAGGACCACGAAAGCTTCTTATATCATTCTCCATTTATCTTCCTCAAAACCCTGCAGGGTACGTAGTTAAGCTGAGAGTATATGACTAGCCCAAGGTCACACAACAAGCTTTCATGGCAGAGCAGGGATTTGAACCTTGGTCTCCCTGATTGCCCAATCCAGCATTCTAACCACTGCACTGGATCTGTGATCCTTGTGTGAGCTGCTTGCTGGATCCAACCTGTTAGCTTAACTAGGATGGATTTAGGAACCGAGAGGGAATGTTCTTTTGTGGATGAGCGAATGAAGCAAGGTCTCCTTAGACAAGGAGTCATTGCCTGGAACAGAGCAAGGCCTTTTATGGGCATTGACTCAGGACAAGCTAATCAAAATTGTTCTCGATACTTAAATGAAGTTCAAGCAATGCTCAGTTCCATTAGGGTGAGATGTGTTTAGTGCTGCCTTTTCCAGCCATCCATGATTTCACTGAACAGAACAGGGTATGTTTCAGCTAAATAATAATAAAACCTTCTAATAGAAGCTCCACCTCTCTCCAGGGCACCTTTCCCACACATTGGAACTGATTTTTTTTTTGCAGGTGCGGGTCGAGGGCTCTGTGGAGAGGCTCCCTGAAAAGGAGTCTGAGAAGTACTTCCATTCACGACCAAAGAGCAGCCAAATTGGGGCTGTTGTGAGCAGGCAAAGCACAGTGATTGCTGACAGAGAGGTGAGGTGCAGCAGCCTTGGATTCCTCAGGGATTCCCTTTTATCAACTGAGCAAATGAGAAAACCTATTCCTTGTTGTCTTTTCTGACCTCATATTTGGTCATGTTCTGTGAATTTATGATGTATCCCGAAGTTCTTTAGCTGTATTTTTTTAAAACTGCACACAGTGAGTCACAAGGAAAAAGTGTGTATTATCCAAGGTAGGTATCCATTCTTTCAGTAAAAGACCGCACATCACAGCTCTTTCGTAGATATTGAGAACAACTTTAAACTACTTTCTTAGAAAGACAAAAATATATTTGCTTAACACCTCTAATAGATGACTGGCATGCCTTGGATTTTTGTAGTTCAGCTAAAGAGCAATTTTTAACAACAATGGTTGGAGGGGTGCTTTGAGATGGGAACAATAGATAAGTATTTACACAGATTTTGTTCTTGGTTTTGAATTTTATATGGGCTGCTATAGCTATACAACTTTCCCCCAACAACAGCTAGGCCATAACACTGTTATAGTGACAGGCTAGGATCTGGGAGGCCCAGGTTCTCTGCTCTGCCATGGAAGCTTGCTTGGTGACTGTGGCCAATCACACACACTTTGTCTCAGCCTAACCTACTTCACAGGGTTATTGTGAACAAGAGCGGGAGGAGAAGAAAACAAGGTTATAAACCCTTTTGGATCTCCGTGAGGGAGAAAAGTGGTGTACAAATACCTAAATGAATAACCATTGAAAGTTTTACTTACCCACTTCCTTTTTGCAAGGTTGTGTTAGAAACGTTTTTTCCCAGCTGTCATTTTTCACATTCTCAAGATGGCAATTCGGTAGCAAATGGCATATGCTTGCAATCACTATGGCATCATGCAGAATACACACAAACCAGTTTAAATTAGAGATGGGCATGAACTGAAATACGAACCAAAATTAAGCACAAACCAGGCCGGTTCGTGGTTTGCAAACCACGGGTCATCAGATCCCATTTCTGACGAACCACCACAAACTTTTAGGCTGGTTCGTTTGGTTCATTTTTTGGTTTGTCACTGCAGACAGCCTGGTGCCAAGCAATCAGTTTCCTAGGCAACAGGGGATGGACTTCCTGCAGGCCTTCTGCTGACCCAGAAGTGACCTTCTGCTGACCCAGAAGTGATGATTTTCTGACCTGGATGTGACGTTTTCACGGTCCAAACCAGTTCGCAAACCAGGGGCAGGTTCGTGAAAGTTTGTGTTTCGTAAAATTTGGTGAACCGTGAACCACATGGTTTGGGGTTTTTTCGGTTCGTGCCTGTCTCTAGTTTAAATCCCTGAATGCAAATTTGGCACTAGCAGTTTGGAGGTGGTACCAAGCTTCTTTATGAATTTGCTAGCGTATGCCTGCTTACCTAAGGTCTTCATAGCTCTTCTCCTTTTACTAGTATTTGCGGAAGAAGAATGCAGAATTTGAAGAGGTGTACTGTGAGGCCACAGTGCCTAAGCCAGCCTACTGGTAAGTTAAACTTTTAGCATTTTGGAGCCAGGCTCTACATCGTGTCCTTTGTTCCATGCTTTAATGATGGCTGTTGGATACTCCTCCAATATCCTAACGAAGAAACTTGTTTTATTTTTAAAATGAAGTCTGAGATTCTTAGGAAGCTGAATCCTGTATCTTGTTGTGAGTGCTGGCAAAAAAAAAGTCACAGCACAGCTCCCCCACCCCTGCAATGTGGTACTAGAAACTTATCTTTTTTCTTGTTACCTTAATAAAGGTAACAATAATAAATAATAAATAAAGGTCTTAATAAAGACCTTAATAAAGGTCTTGAGAGTCCAGTAAAAGGTTAAATTAAGAGGGAAATGTGAAAAGGCTGACTGTGTGTTATGACACTAATCAGTGTTTGTACTTCGTGGCTGCGAACTGGCTGTACTTCGTGGCTGTTATATATGCATTGGGAACATTATGACATGGAGCACGCAGGGGAGTTTCCTGCACCTGCCTGTATAGGGGAGGCTGCCTCCCCACAATTCTTAAATCGATGCAAACGTGCTCTTTCCAGGATTCACAATATTTCATAGAGTTTCTGCAAAGAGGTAGTTTGTTGCAATAAAAGCAGAAGATTTATGGCAAGTTGAAGGCCAACAGATTTTTACTCACTAGCATAAGGTTCCATGAACTAGGTAAGCTGGCATGGACCGAAAGTCATTTTATGCTAGAATAAATACCTGCTGGTGATCAAATATGCTAGAATAAATATCTGCTGCAAAACCTTTTTTCTAATAGTAATGTTATTTCTTATTGCCATAACTCCTTCAAACTCCAGGACACTCATATACTTGCCCTCTGCCTAACTGCTCAAACCTGCCTAGCTGGCTATTGCCTTCCTCCTTTGAATATCTCTTGGCTTATGCTTTGCAAAGGCAGGTATCATTTTAGAGCAATGCTAGTTCTTGCAGTCAGTTAATTTCATAGCACCATCAATGTCTGTGATGATTTATAGTGTGTGTGCGCGTGTGTGCGCGCGTGCGCGCGCGCGCGTGTGTGTTTGTTTTAAGGCAGGCTCCCATCCCAAAGACCTTATAATATAAATTTCAACAGCAGGGGGAGATGATAAAAGTAAGCTTAATGGAGCATGATTATGATCAGGTTTCCTTTTGATTGAGGATTATGTCTTCCTTTGAAAGCAGCTGTGGAATCGCTTAGCCATTTCTGAGAAGCTCTAAAATTTATCTTGTCAAGTTTGGGGCAAGGCCGTTGGGAGGTGCTGTGTGGCTACTCTTACTAGCCTGTTTCCAATGCTTGTTGATCTCGTGGGGTGTCATGCAGTTGCTAGGCAAAAGCAATGTGCTTCCTCACTTCCTACCCCAGTGCAGTGCCCATTATGGCCAGTGTTGCGTGTAGTGGTTATAGCTTCAGACAAGTATCTGGGAGACCCAGGTTTGAATCGCCACTCTGCCCTAGAAGCAAAGTGAGTAACTTTGTGCCAGTCTTTCTTTCTCTGTCTAAACAGCTTAATAGATTTGTAGTTGTGAGGAAAAAATAGAGGAGGGGGAAATAATTTAAGTCACTTTAGGACTCCACTTAAGAGAAAATTGGGGTTTTAAATACCTAAATTCGTTGGGCTTGAAGAACCACAGAGAAGGCTACTGAGACTTATTTCTTAATTGTGTAAGGTAATCGGTTGAGCAGTTTGCTTCTTTCCTGACTAGCCTGGTGTTAGAGCCCCCATGTGGGTTACAAGGTGAGGGGTCAACCAAAGCTCTCCCCAAAACCAGTTTCATTCTTCTATTTAAACAGTGGTCTTTTTCTCTCCCAGGGGAGGATATATCCTGAAGCCGGAAGTCATGGAGTTCTGGCAGGGTCAAACCAACCGTCTACATGATCGCATCGTCTTCAGATACCTCCCGAGCAGCAGCACACCTTTGGGGCCCATGACCCACAAAGGGGCTGGCAACTGGGTGTACGAGAGACTTGCTCCTTGAAGAACTTGTGTGTGGTGTTGGGAGGGGTATTGTCCTATTTACTCTTATACTTGGAACATTGGTGCCAAAGGCTTTCCTTCCCTCTCCCTACTCACTTGAGATGGAACAGATGGTAAAGAGATAGTGGACAGAGTGCTGGGATTGGACAGGGAGACCTGGCTCAAAACCCTTACAGGTGACCCTGGGCAATCAGCCTAACCTATCTCAGAGTTGTTGTGAGGATAAAAATGAGCTAATTTCCATCTACACTGCTCTGAGCTTGGCAGTAGTGTGGGATACATGAGTAACTAATAATGGAAATAATCTGTTTGAACCCCTTTCAAATTTGTCATGCATCTCAACCCCAAGCAACCCTGGGAAATACAGTTCTATTAAGGCAGTTTGCATTCTTAAAACTTTCAAATGTTACTTTCCAAGGTTTTAGAAGTTGGGGAGCTGACTTTTTCAGATGGGCTTAATTTTATTCTTTGGATATATCTTTTATGTCAGGGGTACTTGACATCTTGAACCATAGGCACTTTTGGAAGTTTGAGAATGGGTAGTTGGTGCAGCCACAAAATGGCTGCTATGGAGAGGTGGAGGCCAACCACAAAACAATAATAATAATAATAATAATAATATTTGATTTATATACAGCCCTTCAGGATGACTTAACACCCTCTCAGAGCTGTTTACAAAATATGTTATTATCCCCACAACAACAATCACCCTGTGAGGTGGGTGGGTTTGAGAGAGCTCCCAGAAACTGTGACTGACCCCAGGTCGCCCAGCTGGCTACAAGTGGAGGAATGGGGAATCAAACCCAGTTCTCCAGATTAGAGCCCCACGCTTTTAACCACTACACCAAACTGGCGCTGAGAGGTAGCCATTTCCCTGGCAGCCCGCTGGTCATGTTTCTTTTCTATAGCACCTCCAAGTCCAGAGGGATGGAGGAAAAGTCAGGACTGGCTCTCTGCCTTGTTGGGGATTGGCACCATGTTGGGGAATCACTGTTCTAGGTAGGTCTGCCTTTGGACATAGTAGGTAGACTTAGGTTTAGGGCTCCCTAAATTCAGTAAATCCGATTGTCAAGATGAGGAGTGTTTTATGTCCTGCCCAGGAGATTAAAAGTTCTGTAGCTAGATAAATGTAAGTGAAGCATGTAGATAAGTATTTCTCCTTGGCATAATTCCGTTTCAGAAGTTAATGCACACAAAAAGTGGAATTTAGGGGGGAAGGATTGGGGAGGGATGAAAGATGGTGATGATGGACCAGCACTTAATGCAACATTAGGCACTATATGCAAAAATAGGAACACAGCGAAGGGGGTATATGACCCACCAACTCAGAAGCTAGAATCAGTGGGGAGGGGGCTGAGCCCCCCTAGGCCACCCTTCATTTTTGCTTCTGATTTCACTTCATAATACTGCTCTCTGTGCTTCTCAGTTAAAACTAGAAACTTGCTTTTTAAAAAATGAGAGTTGAGGTTCTCAGAATGCTGAAACATGGCCTGAATGTTAGCTTTCTGGTCTGGATATAAAACTTTCATGCTTGCATGACAGTTTCAGGGCTACATAAATTAATCAAGCTCACTTGTAAAGGTTTTAAACCTGAGAGCTCCCTACTTCATTCTGCCATGTGTCTTTCAAGGTGACAGCTATTATATATGCTTACATAAAATAAAAAATCCATAATGGGTTGTTGCACACCAGAATGTGAAGTGCAATAATAAATCAGTAACTGATCCTAATTGATCAAGTTTGTGTGTGTGTGTGTGTGTGTGGTGCTGTTTATTGTTCATCAAAAGAGGCTCGGATCCTCAAGACTGTCGTTAGGAATTCCTGTAGCACCTGTGGTCTGACTGATCTGGCATCAGAGTGTTGCTGTGCGTCAAGTTTCAGTCTTTTGTCTGTGTATAAACATTTGGAAATAAAAGTCTAACCTGGTGACTGAAATTTGAAGGTGATTGTGGTTTAATATTAACTTTTGTCCTGCTTGCTTTTCAGAAGTGTGATATTTCTCTTCCCCTCACTCCATTTTTGTTGCAAACCTCCTCCTCTCTTTCATGCTCCCCCTTCCCCAAAAGCTGCCTTCAGTCTCTTTAACAACTGCAGAACTGACACATTCAACAGGTGCAGCTGGTGTCAGGCATGTTCTGCTTTTTGTTTGGCCCTTTTTGATAAGGACAGAAATGACATTTTGGGTAACTCTGTGCTACAGACCTCTATTAGTTTTATGCCAATTTAACTTTCTATGGCTTGCCACAAAGAAGCTTGGGTAGTTATAGTTTGCAGAAGGAGATAATAAAGATTCTCCCTTACCCTGGCAGAATTAAAATTGCCACCTGTCATACAACACAGAAACCCTGCAGAAGAAAAGACAGCTCTAATTGAGAAGGACTGCAGCTCAGTTGCTAGCAAATATACATTAAAACGTTATGGTCTAGAATCTTACCTGTTAACACGAGTTCTTGAAAACCTTTCCAAATAGGAATACTGCTAGAAAAAGATTTGGGCTTGAAATAGGGAAGGGAATTCCACAGTTGTAGGGAAGACACTGTTAATGTTTATCTGCTTTTTCTACCTGGTGGATCTGTGCAGAAAGGGTTATGCAGTTGGTGGGATTTCTATTTGATACTTACTTAGATTATAATTTCTGCTGCTGAGAAGGTACTCCACAATTGGCTTCCACCAGGTGGTGCTGCCATGGCACCTTCCTTGCTGGCACTCAGGTGTCTTCTGTCTGCTCTCCTTGGGTTGCATCCCAGTGAAACTGCAGCACTGATAACCTTTTGCCCTTTCTCAGCTCCCAGCACATATTTGCTTTCTCAGTCACTGCTTGCTAAAGCAGGGTCAGAATTTCCTGGGGCGGTTCACTTGTGCTGATGGGATTCCCCAAAGGCTGGGAGAGCCCGTGGCCGGCTTCTCCAAAACACCCTATTCTGGTATGCATCTGAACACTCAGCACAAAGTGTTCAACTTGTGGCTTCATGGTATCACTGTCCTTCCTGTGAATCAAAAGGAAGTGCCAGATGCAGAGCAATAACCGAAGCAGCAGTGCCTCTGCCCATGTGCATAGCAACAACTTTTGCTACCCGTAACCTAACCCTCAGGGTCTGGAGAGGAGGGTTCCATGTTGGGGGCGTGGCTTCTTGTTAGACTTGAACCCTATTATTTTAGCAATGATATATATAAAGACAAGTGTCCTGACTGATTCATCGATGCCCAGCCCAAACCCCTGGACCTAGAAACATGAAATTTGGGGAGAACATTCCTTTCATGATGTGAACACCCACTAAGAAGAGATTTTAAGAAATTCGCCCCCTAAGCAGGTAAAAAGGGGTGAAATGTGATTTCCCAAAGGGATACAGCTTCCTTGTGTGGCTGGCCCCTGCCCACTGCCAGCTTGGCCACTCTTCCCTGATTGGGCCAGCTTTTCAAGACCATTTGCATATGCAGGCTGATTGGGCTCCCAACATTCTACACCTCATCTCCCTGCCCCCACCCCCGAGACAGTTGGAACACAGATCATTTGCATGTGTGGCCTGATTGGTCCTCACCCCCCACATCCTAAACAGTATGCAGTTGCTATTGGGAGTCATTGAATGTGTCCTGAGGTAAAATACACCTCCCAGTCTTCCCCTAAAAGTTTACTAGGGTTGTCAACTCAAAAACACAAACCAAAAACTGTTACATACCCATAGGTATTATAACTGGATTTAAGGTAGTTAAATACTGTAGTGAAGCATTGGTATCAAGCTAGTGCATTACATGTGGAAACAATATCAAATAAGGTCTAGCATGGTGTAGTGATTACAATGTTTGTACTAGAATCTGGGAGACCCAAGTCTGAATTCCTCCTCTGCCATGAAATCTTGCTTGGTGACCTTGATCCAGTCAAACGTACTCAGCCTAATCTACCTCACAGGATTGTTGTAAGGATAAGATAGAATAGCAAACAATGTAAGCCGTTTGGGGACCCCATTGGGAAGAAAGGGTATAAATGAAGTGAATAAAATTGAGCGTTTTTTCTGAAGTGATCAGTATCTTAAGAAACTAGGCACTTTCAGCAACTTCCTTGTGTGTTAAGTCCTTTTAAACCCAGTGGCACTTAATTCTCAGTAAACATTTTTACAGTGATACCCTAGGTATTTTTACTGTGCAATAAGACCCATGTTTTTCAATAGGAGTTACTTCCAGATAAGTGATCATAGCATGGTATTAACTATCAAACTAGGATCCAAGAGAGCCAGGTTTGAATGCCCACTCTGCTGTGGAAGTGCACTGGGTGATCTTGGGCCACTCTCATACTCAGCCTAACCTGCCTCATAGAGCTGTAACGATAAAACGGAGAAGAGAATATTGTAAACCACTTTCGGTCACCATTGGGGAGAAAAGTGGACTGTAAATTAAGTCAAAATGCTGTGCACATGCTTACTTCAGAATAGATTGCATTGAATTAAATGCACCTCTCCCTTGAATAAATGTGCAGGATTGGGTTGTATTGGTTCTTATTCCATTAAAAGCTTTCCAGTGGGATCTTGGTATCCCTGAGGGGTTCAGCATTTCCCCATTGGACAGCCCCTCACACTTAAATGAATGGCTTTTTTAATGAGGTACTGGGATTATATATCAACCCTCTCCATTAAGTTGTTTTTTTAAGAGATTGACAAATTCCAGTTCAGTGTAAAAAAAAAATTAAGCTATTGATTTCTGACTGTAGAACATAGTACAATTATAAGGAAAAGATTCCATGTGGTTAGTCATGGCCTCAGTACATGAAAAGGACCATTGGGCAAAAGGACTCCATGTTCCAGAAACTCGGAGGAGTATAAACTACATGTGACTGCAATATTGCAATGGAAAGAAAGTGTTTAAACAAAATAGTTAAACACTATCAAGTAAATCCTGTCAGCTAAATAGTTGTTGACATTACATATCCATTACACTGTCAACAAATCCTTTTGATACCCGTTTCCTGGAGGTGTCACCGTTCTGACCCCGATCTGGCAAGCATTCTCCTGAAGGGCTTATGTTCGTACAGGTAGCCCCCTTCCTTCATACTGCTCTCTTGGAGGTGGACGGTCCCTGTTGTGAAGGCCACATACTCTTAACAGGTGTCCTTCCTTTTAGACAAGCTGTGGTTGGATTTGTAGCTCAGTATAGAAAGGCTAACTCTAAATGCTGCATCAATATCAAGCTGCTATTTTATTGGTTGGTAGGGAGAACCAGCATGGTGTAGTGTTCCAAGTGTCAAGCTAGTATCCTTTTCTCACTGGGTGACCCTGGACTAGTCAATCTCTCAGCCTCACCCACCTCAGGATAAAATAGAGGAAGAAAGAGAATGTTGTAAGCAACTTTGAGTCCTCACTGTAGAGAAATGTGGAGTATAAATTTCTATAAAGGGGTATCTTGGACCCCAATGCCTTGCCTAGATATTTTTCAATTCAAAACTCTATAGAGTTAATGACTAGCTAATACTAACTGAAAGATTAGTAGCCTATCTAAACTACCACTATGAGCTGCTTTCAGTTTTCGTTTGGTATGAAGTCTTGCAGGATATTACTATTCTTTTCATATACTTTTTCAGGCTTAAAGTCTTGTGGAGGTAGAAAGAGGATGGAATGTTGAAATGTCATCTGATGAAGGGCAGCATCTCCATAATACAGTTGTTGTAATCAAATTCCACCATGATTTCAGAGAATGTGTTTGGGACTATTCAGACCTTGAATAGTATGGCATGCAATGAATTTCCAAAGGATGGCAACTCTGGGCTGGGAAATTCCTTGATATTTGGGGGTAAAGCTTAGGGAGGGTGGGGTTTGGGAAGAAGGAGGGACCACAGCAGGGTATAATGTCATAGAGCTCACTCTCCAAAGCAGCTGTTTTCTCCAAGGGAACTGATCTCTGTCATCTAGAGATGAGTTGTAATTTCAGAAGATCTCCAGGCCCCACTTAGAGGTTGGCAAGCCTAGAATCCCGCCCCCCAACATCCATTCTCTGTAATTTTGTTCAATGGTTTTTTAGTGAAATGCTAAGATTAGGGGCATAGGAAGGGGAGGGAGTAACTGGCTACTTTATTATTGAGAGAACACACATCGTGAGGCATGCTATACAAGAGATTGGAGTGGGGTGGGATTGTACTTCTGGCAAGTTGCAAGCCAAAATTACAAGCAGAACTGATGGTATAATAAGAGAAAATCTGAAGCGCGCTGGGTAGATCTTGCTTAGAGTCTATCACCATAATAACACTTTGTAAACCGCTCTGAGTGGGCATTAAGTTGTCCTGAAGGGCAGTATATAAATCAAATGTTGTTGTTGTTGTTGTTATGCTGGGTGCTTGGAGAATATAATAATAAACATAATATTTTCATTTGTAGCCCATCTTTCTCACTGGTACTCGACGGGGATTACAAAGTATGAAA
Source organism: Eublepharis macularius (assembly GCF_028583425.1). Taxonomy (NCBI): domain Eukaryota; kingdom Metazoa; phylum Chordata; class Lepidosauria; order Squamata; family Eublepharidae; genus Eublepharis; species Eublepharis macularius. Next base: position 42,839,809 of record NC_072801.1, read on the forward strand.
ATCAACTCAATCTGCCAAGGAACTCCAAACAACAAAGCAGTAGGACTAGGATTACCAAACTGGAAAACAATGCAAATAAACAAACAAAATTCTAAGGCAGTAAAAGCTGCGGAAGGCATGACATACCATAATGAAGAAAGACAGTGGTAAAGGACATTGCAGTAAAAAAGGAGGTGATATATACAATAAAATTGTAATAGACTACAATATGATCCCTTATAGAACTACAGTTCTAACCCCTTCATAAAAATGCAGGCCCTATTGTTTGGAGACTTAGGGTGTGTGCATATACACCTTGGATCCCTTGTTTGAGTTTGCTGCACCAATTTGGACCTTTCTGGAAGGGGAACCTACTTGTTGCTATAGCCCTTCCATAATCTGGACTGCATAGGTTTATCATATCGGTAGTAGATGACCTTACAAGTGGGGAGAGGGCTGCTCTTGCTTGTTTTGGCCTCTCGAAGCTGGATTCTGGGAACCATAGAGTACCTGTTGCTCACTCTTCCTTTTCTATCACCTTATTGTTTCAGTGTGATGATAATGATGGTTGTTTGGATTGTTTGGAGGGGAATTTCCTGTGCTTGTGGAGGAAAAAGCAGGTTCTACAAGCTTGAGTTGTAATCTCTGTCTTCTATCCTTTTTTTTTTTTTTTGCCTTTAATCTGACACAACCTGCCCCCAGTTCTTAACATGTGGATTTTTTGATGGTGAGAGATCCACTTCAAATCTCTTGCTTGGCAGAGATGGCCCTGACTGATTTTTTCTTCACAGGTTGGGTTAAGGAAATAATGGTATGAAGGATGACAGAAAGATCATTGATTTTATTGAAAGTGGTTGGAAGAGGTGGCCTCTTTAATAGCCTTCCTGACCAACTGATGCCCTGAAGCAAAAACTAACTTTGCCTCTTCAGCAATCTGTGCAGGGAGGTATTTGCAAAGAAGCACAGCGTGTCTATCATGGATTACTAGTCTCCTCGTGGTCAGAGAAGAGCAGAGGGAGGGAGAAATTTGAATTCTGTGCCAGAATTTGTATAAGACTTTCATGACTGACAGTGTGTAAACAAAGAATTGGGCCTTGTACTGTAGCGAAACACACTTGATGCTTTGGAAATTAATGGAGCTTCCCCCCCCCCCCCCCGTTTGTGATGTGAATCAGGCGGCCTCTAGGGGAGGTTGCAATTGAGAGATTACCCTACGCCCCAAATGGGGAGGAGAGGGCAGTTAAGCTTGATGAACAGTACTCAGAGTCTCACCACACAGTGATGCCTGGCAGGTGCTGTTTAAGTGCTGGGTTTCACAATTTTTCTCGGGAGCTGTAGTTTTAAAAGAGTGCTGGATCTGATTGCTGTGGAGAGAGAAGGATACACTCTTTTTGTCAAACAAAGAGTTGGGAGGAAGGGGTAGAAAAGAAAAGCTTTTGGCTAGCACCCTTAACTCTTTAGTTGCTGAACTACAGTCTCCCCCCCACCCTGCAGATTCTGTCCAGAGGAGGCAGGGAGGGAGAGACTGTGTAGTTCAGCAACCCCTCTGGGTAGAATCTGCCAGATCTTAAAATAAAGAGGGTAGAGGAGACTGTGTAATTCAGCAACTAAGGAGTTAAGGGCACTAGCCAAAAGCTTCTTTTCTTTTTCACCCCTCCCCAACTCTTTATTTTACAAAAAGAGTGAATCTTCTCTATCCAATGAAGGATAGAGTGCAAGGCAGCAAAGGAGTGAATGCAAGGGAGCAAGGGGAGCATGCTCTCGCTGCTGCCAGTGGACTCCCCTTGTATATGTGTTGTGTGTATGTGTGTGTGTATATTTAGGATCAGATTATCAGATCCTAAATATACACACATGCATACACACAATGCATATACAAAATTGTCTATGTAACTTCAGGATGAGGGAAAATACCAGTGGGGTTTAAGTTTTGCTTTTTCTGTTTCCTGGGCTGTTTTTTTTTTTTTTTTAGTGGAGCATTCTCCACTTGTGGTGCAATTTTGATCTGCAAATTTAACCTGCTTGCACTCTTTCATCTAAACAGGATTGTTACAAAGATAAAAAGGGGCAGGGGTGGGAGTGTATGCTTTTCTGAGCTCCTTGGAGGAAGGATGAGATAAAAATATGTTTGTTGAGTTTAGATACAGCATATACTCTCCTCCCCCTCCTGACATCCCAGGCCAACCATTAGTTGGTAGAGTCCACTGGACCAATAAAACTCCCTGCCACCAAAGAGAAAACCAACACAGCAGAAAAAGGTGGTGAGCTAGAACCTTTTTTCCAGGATATGCTGGTTTGTTGGATTACTCCTAGACCTTGACTTCTATATTTATATGGAATTTGGGTGGGAGAAAGGGGGAATCCTGTCAGCAACTGAGAAGATGGCTGAATCTCAGTTCAATAGAGTGAAAAATCTGCATGTTGAAGCCGCACCAGTGTAACACACAGCATCTGCACTTGATTTTTAGACTGACAGTAGTTAATAGGTGAGAAACTGTATGTCACAAACCAGGGGAAATCTATATGGTGCTAGTCACCAGGGTAAACAAACCCAAGGGCTTCATTTGTTGTCAAGGCCTAAGCCAAGAACTAACTTTCAGTGGCAGGATTCATCCCCAAGATATGTGCAAGTGGTATGGATAAAAATGGGTGTGGCATTTTTCACTCTTTGCTGACCCACATAAGGAAATTGGGGCTGGGGCTTTTAGATGTGACTAGAACCCTGGTGCCTCCCTGCATTGATGAAGGGGAGAGGGCATCTACTTGCACCTCATTCTGCTTTCCCCCCTACAACACTCATGCCCAAGATGCTTCTTTGTGACAGTAAACAGAGAATGCGGGGGGGGGGGGGTGTGTGTGGTATATTTCTAGTGGATGTGACTGAATAAGCCCTTCTGTAGGTCCTGAGCTAAAGCAGGAACAGCTTTCTAAAGAAATTTTTTTCTTTCCTTTTAGCAGTTGGGTGTGGTCAGTTTTGAAACAAGACAGAAATAAATAGGACACTTTCATTGGAAAGAGAGGCTATTGTCTGGCCTTTATACTTCTAGTCAGTTTCTCACACACAGACCTACCCAAATTTGACCAAAGGGGATTACATTCTCCTTCCCCTCTCCTTTATCTGTCTTTACAATCTCCACCACAACTAAACTCAGTACATTCTTTTGTTCCAAGATGAGCCCATTTAGTAGCTTCTTTTGACAGACACGGTGGGGGGGGCAGGGGGGGTTGGAGGTAAAAGTTTGTGTGTTTGTGTGGTGGGTGGATTTCTTTATATGCAACTAAGGACTGGCTACTGCTTGTCCATGAGAATTTGTTCTGTTTTCCCATCTTCTGCTCTTAGTCAAATGGTTTGAGGTTCTCACAGAATCATTGCGAATATTAGCGGGGGCAGGGTGATGGAAGGTACTATCATAGAATGTTGGAAATAGTGCAGCTGCCACAACAGAAATCTAAGGTCAGTTTTGTTTAGGGGTGGGGGAGACCCTAACCAAGCTGGAGGGGGGCTGAGAAGACAGTTTGAGGGAAGGGGGCAAAGTGTGATCTACAGAGACAGGTTAGGCTTGTGACAGGGATGATGATGGAACAGCAGGGTACAGTGGCACACCACCAAGATTTTCAGAGTGTAAGCTTTCAAGAGTCAGAGCTCCCTTCTTCAGACCTTTGACCTGATGATGGGAAAGTAAGAGACAACTGAATTTGTAAGTCCTGATTATGTAAATCCACCATGTCTCTTCAAACAGGCAACAGTTTTCACTCATCTTTTTGGAACTCTATCTTGCCTGTGGTTAGTGATATGTCATGTGTGACACATGTTTAAAAATGAATCTGAGATAGAATGTTTTAGCTCTCCCTTTTTTCTGTCAGACTGCCTTTTGTTAAATTCACGCAAATCACAGATAGGAAGAAATTCCTCATGTAAGAAGGCTCTTTGTAGCTGATTGGTAAGGGAGAGATGCTCCTGTGTTTTCTCAGAGTCAACCTCTTCATTATGGTCTAGGTCATTTCAAGTTATGTTGAGGGCTGATTTGTGATATAAATTATGCCCAGCTTGAGGTGTCTGTAAAAGGTAAAACACAGTGAAGTCTTCCTCCTTTCAAGTTCTCTGAACTGTTTAGCAAAAGACATTAACAAACTTCCTGCTTTGAAAAAAATCTTTGGAAAGATGATACTTTGAAAACAGTCACTTGGGTTTCCCCTCTTTGCCAGGGTAGAATCACACGCCCTTCATAGAAAACAAAAAAACCAGCCACAAGGTCTTGTTGCTAGGGCAGGGTAGGTGGAACCCTTATCTCTCGCCACCCACAAAAAAAGTGAACAACATGAGCTTTTTACCCATCAGGGCCAGCTAGGGTTGCCAGGTCCAGGTTGGGAAAATCCTGGAGATTTTGGGGGTGGAGCCTGGAAAGAGTGAAGTTTTGGGAGGGCCTCAATGGGGTATAATGCCATAGAGTCTACCTTCCTAACATCACTGTTTTCTTAATTGTTATTTACTTGCTTCCCTTCAAATTGTTTACTCGTCATGGACCATAATAAATTTTATTGATTGAGTCTACCCTCCAAAGTATCCATTTTCTCCAGGGGAACTGATCTCTGTGGCCTGGAGATCAGTTGTAATTCTGGGAGATCTCCAGCCACCACCTGGAAGTTGGCAACCCTAGCGCCAACTAGTCTACTAGGTGCATGGAGGTAATCACCTAGGCTGCTAGAGATGGAGCGGCTCCAACCAACCTTGTTGGCCATCCACCCCTAGACTCTGCTGGCAGCCTGTGAAGAGCCTGCTCCTTCCCTCCATGTAGCTTTCCAATATACAGCTTGCAGTGCATGAGTGGTGAAGGAGTATGTGAGAGAGAAGGGCATTCTGAAGCTTTCCACTTTACCTCACTATATTGGAGTAGGGAGGGGGAAGAGTGAAGGCTTTCTTGTCGCATGGATGGAAGCAGTGAGGTCATTTGCTGCCCTGGGTGCCAAAAATCATTGGACCAGCCCTGTCTCCCATTCTAAAGAAGGGAGCTCCGACCTCCGACTTGAAAGTTTGCCTCACAATGATTTCGCCTAAAGCTGCACCTTCTCTCTCTGAACACATAATGTAAAGTTTTAAAACTCAAACAAAACAAGGCCAAAGAGAAGCCTGCATCCAGCCACCTGGTTCTAAAGACTGAGAGATTACATTTTCTTAAGAAAGGGTGATGCCTGGTTTCTGCCAAGCCTCCTCACCCATACCTGCTTTGTTGTTCCTGAGAGTATGTGGACCCATTCCCTGGAAAAAAAAACTGGAGAGGGCTTCAGTGGGCTGTAGGAGGAGGAAGGAATTGGCAGAAATTACTGAAGAAAATGTTCAGTGCCCTACCCTTTCAGATATAACCTTGAAGTTTTCAGTGGTACTTCTACAAAAACTAATTTCTCATGGGGCACAATTTATCAGGAAGTTCTCCTACTAGGAAAGCCACGGTTTTCTTTCTGTGGGCTTGTTCAAGAGACCTTGCTGATAGATTGTATTGGATTTGTCTGCTTCCCATAATGTGCAAGCTTTGCTTCCTTGCCCCATAATGGGGCCAGCTCTGTTACCAAAGTGACAGAAGTTAGAGGATGTTTACAATAGCAACACCAGAGAACACTTATGGAAGGGGGGGTGGAGAAAAGGGAAGGATCTTCCTGTCCAAAATTAAGGCATGACATAGACTGTCCCCTTTTCAAGTGAGCAGTAGACCACCAATCGAATCCTCTTTATTAGTTTGGGAGAGAGGTATTGGAGATTCAAGTCCAGCTAGACTTATCTTCTGCCCTTGAAATTGCCTCTTCCCCTCAGAGGAGCAGGGACAAACTGTGGTGATGGGAAAGCACTCTGAACATGCCTGGGGGGGCCTTAATTTTTACTGTATATATTCCATAACGGAACTCTGTTGCTGAAAAACGTTTCTAGGGCTGCATCCTACTAATAAAACACAGTTTAATTGGTTAAAGTGAGCTGTGGTTTACTCATTAGTAGAGGAGAGTCTCTGTACATGTTCAGATGCACTGTTTAATAACCACATGATCTAGTCTTGGCATTCAAAGCCAGGCAAGTGGTGCTTGAGTATCTTAAGTCAGTTTTCCACTTATACTAAAAGTGCTTTGAAAAAACATAAGTAATGGAAAGATATTGGAGTATTGTTTCATAATTTTTTAAATAATGGAAAAATACAGAAATAATCAAATGAACAAAATGAGTTGGTAAGTGTAATTATGTTTTTCATTTGAAATGCAATCTTTTTGTATGACTCTGGCCCACAGTTACATTGCTGTTTTTATTTTGAAATCCCATAAGGTTAGAGTTCTGAACTAACATGGTTTCAAATCCTCACTCAGCTGTAAGTCACTTGATCTTGGGCTACACATGCTTTCTCATCCTAACCTACCTCACAAGGCTATTGTGATGGTGTGGAGGGAAGAATTCTGAATGTTGCCCAGACCTTCAGGAAGGAAGGAAGGGTGAGAGAAACATTTCACTTATAGATACTTTAGTCACAGAACTAAACTTGGTGGTCAGTGCTAATAAAGCAGTAAAATAGACCCAAGGTCACTCAGCTGGCTTCAAGTGGAGGAGTGGGGAATCAAACCTGGTTCTCCAGATTAAGAGTCCTGTGCGCTTAACCACTACACCAAACTGGCTCTCTTTGCACTTAACATCTGGAAAAAAGGCTAGCTGCCTTGCTGATACAGAAGAAGAAAAAACTGGAGTTTGGGAGTTTAGGTTCTAAGGCAGGAGTTTCTCAGTGTCAGTAGTGGGGATCTTATAGAACAGCTCCGCCATGATCACTTGAACTCCTGGCATGGTGGATGTCTGTCTGTCTGTCCATACACATACACACAAGCTGGTAGAGTTTTTCTTTGGTTACCCAGCCCTTGGGATAAAATTCTGCAACGGGCAACTCTTGCCAGACAGGAAAACCAATTGGTACAAAGTTCAGCAAAACACTATGTGCAAAGTTCTACAAAACTCGGTTTTTATGAGTTCACAATGAGCATAATGGGTAAATTATTAATACCATTCTTTCTAGTTAAAGTTCATTGCTAGGCCAGCTCCTGCCAATGGAGAGAGAAGACAAGGGATTGGCCTAGAGGCAGCTGCACGGAATATGGGAAAAGAACAACCTTGAATTCAATGTGTGGAGCAAGCACTTTCAGAGGGCCTTTCCCCATCCTCTGAAGAAGGCTAAGTTATAAAAAGGTCAATAGTGAAGATCAGTATTGTGAAAAAGTCAGTAATTCATTGCCCAGGCTAACTTAGTCTCATCTGAACAAAGGAGGTGAGCAGAGACAGCCCTGATTAGTACTTAGATGGGAGACCACCAAGAAAATCCAAGGTTGTTATGTAAAAGCAGCTAATGGCAAAACCACCTCTGAATGTCTCTTGCCTTGAAAATTCTACAAGATCACCATAAGTTACCTGTGAATTGATGGCCCTTTCCACCACCCAAGGGAGGGGAGCTTCTAAAAAAGAACACAGTAGGCTTTAAGAACAACATATGAAGAGTGCTGTTGGGCTGGAACAATGGTCCACCTAGTCCAGCATAGTTTCACATTTCTTCAGCTTGGGAAATTTCTGGAGATTTGGGGGTGGAACCTGGGGAGAGGGGGGACCTCAGCAAAGTATAAAGCCATAGATTCTACCCACCAAAACAGCCATTTTCTCTAGGCAAATTGATCTCTGTAGCCTGGAGAGCAATTGTAAGCCTGGGAGGTTGTTAACTCTAAGCTCTGGAGGGCCAGCAAATAGAGATTAGAGACAAAAGCCTTCCCTGATGTTACCTTCTAGGACAGGTATTCAGAGGTCAGACACCTATGGAGAGTAGTAAGGTTGCCAGCCTCCAGATGCAGCCTGGAGATCTTTTAAAATTACAACTGCTCGCCAGACTATAGAGATCAGTTCCCCCAGAGAAAATGGCCGTTGTACATTGGATGATTCCTGGCATTATACCCTGCTGAAGTCCCTCCTCTCCCCAAATCCTACCCTCCTTAGGATCCACCCCAAAATCTCTAGAAATTTCCTAATTTAGAGTTGGCAACCCCAGCTAGTAGTCACTGATAGCCCTCTCTTCCATGAATCTGTCTAATCTCCATTTAAAAGCATACTTTAATCCAGCATACATGCATACTAGTAGATAAACTGCTTCCAGGAATTTGAAAAGTAGTGTCTGATAAACTGCAAGGAGCTACAGCTGGTGTAGAAACCAAGATTTCTTTGTGTCTGTGTTGGTGTAATGACTAAGTACATGTTTTGTGTACAGAATCCCTGGCACCTCCAGTAAAAGATGTCGGGTAGCAGGTCATGAGAAACGCCCTTCTCTATCTACAACTCCAGAGAGCTGCTGTCAGTGAAAACAGACCATCATGTGCTAGATGGACCAACTGTCTGCCTCAGCAAAAGGAAGCTTCATTTATTTTTATAAGCTGAATTGCAGACTTCCATGACTGAAAGTACCATCTAAGGAGGCTGCAATTCTGCACACAGCCGAAAAACATGCATCAATCTTCCTACAAAGCATGGGTTGCAAGCCCCTCCCCCACCTCCTGCTCCTCTGCCCAATCACAGGAACAGAACATGTGCATCATACCCACAAATGGCCACTGATGACTTGAGCAAGTGAGCCAATCTACATCAGCCACGGGAAATGACCGCTTTCCTGGCCAGTTTGAGCTGGGGACAAATTTCTTCCACTGCCCACCAGAACTGTCTGTCAGCTCCTTTGCATGTGCACAAACCAGTGCTAGAAAACTGTTACTTGGGTTACAAATCACACCTTACTAAATAGAAGGGGGAAAGGAGAAGAACTGAAAGGGAGTTTTTGTAGTTGAGGGAAAGGAGCAATTTTTAAGCAGGGCTTACATGTTGCAAGCTATTCTGTAGTGGTCTTCTACATAGTATGAGTGTGCTCACATGAATCCCACTAAAGCTTGAACAGTGGTGCATTTTATGATTTTGCACCATTTTACTGTGGATTAGCCCACAATCAGTGCCAAATCGGACCTTCACAGACTGGTCTTTATGTATTGGCTAGGAAGCCAACCAACCATCTGATTTTGCATCCTGTTTGGGTTGCTGGCTCAAGGCTATGCATTTCTGCACCACAGTCTGGTTCCATACACACAATTACAAATTGAGGAAGTCATGTGGATGCTCCTGAAAACAGTGTCTCAGTAAGAAAGCCAAAGTGGAGCAAAACATTCATGTGGAAACAGCCCTGCTTATGAGGATGGCTAAGAGATTATTGGGATTAATTAATGACCGTATAGTAAACCATCCTGAATTTTATGCATTCTGCTGTACCCCTGGTTTATTTTCATTCTCCACCACTAATTACTCAGCCAGCCTGTATATTTTAAATACAATTAGCTTTATTCCTTAAATAAAAAAAATAAAGTTCATTTTCTCTTTACCATTTTCAAGTGAAAATCGGGACACAGATCTGTGACTGCAGAAGGCCCCTCGTTAATTGCATTTGCAGAATCAATGACATGGATGTGTCAAAGGCTCCTTATGATCAGTGAAAGGTCCTTGAATAAGGGCGTACAAGAGGACATCTCTCCTTTATACACCTTTCATTTCTCAGCCTGCTCACTATCATGAAAGAGATTGGGGTTTTCTGACAATGTGGCCCTTACTTTCTTCTTTTCTTTGAATCGCCCTGAGTTGGAGACCTTGACATGTTTCCCTTTGGTGCTTTTGTCGACAATCTTCTCTAGCCGGGCGTTGAATTCGTGTTCCCCAGTTCCACTGCTGCCACTATCTGCAAGCGTAACTTCTTGCTGGTTCTCATTGTTGGCGACGGCATAGATATCAGGGCTTTCATACAAGACTTTGGGGGTGGATTTTTTCTTCCGAAGGAAGGTCAGTTTCCACCAGCTGTAATTATTTTCCGCCATGGTGGCTGTCAGAAAGAACTCTGCACCCTTTGGGAGGAAAATAAAAGCACAGGGGTTAGCAACTTGTGTTTGTGGCTTCGCTTGGCTCTTATTCTCAAAGGAGAAAGTCTAGAATTCCAAGATAAAAATACCAAATCCTGTGATACCTCCTTCCTAAAACCCAGTTATTGTTACAGAAAATGAATACCAGGCAGATTTTTAGCACGAGGCCTCTAGGCAAAAGCCTGGGATTGTGAGCTTCTTTTCTATTCTGTAGGCCTATTTACATGAAACTGTCATGTAAATGTTGTCAACTCCAGCTTGGGAAATCACTGGAGAATAGATTTGGGAAAAAGTTTGGGGAGGTAGCTCAACAGATTTGATGCGATAGATTCCACCCTCCAAGACTACCATTTCCTTCAGAGGCACTGTATAGCATGGAGATCAGTTGTAATTCTGGGAGAACTCCAGGCTACACAGTCCGCAGATGAATTTTGGTCAGCCATGACCCACACCAGGAAGAAACTCAATTCCCAGGTGCATGGGGCATGATTAGGATCAGGATCATAGAGTGTGGATGCTTAAACCTTCCCCTTGTGCCATTTTGATGTCCCAAAATGTCCCCAAAGGAACACTATTTACTCCACTGGGAAAACTGTACCCCTTAGTACATGTGGAGTCAATAAGGAAAACAATCTCCCGGGGCCTTTTCAGGTCAGGAAAATGGCAGGGTGGGGAAGGCAGAAGTCTCTTTTTCTTCATGCATTGGGAGTTCCATACAAACTGGGAATTGATTTCCCAGTCAGGAACTCATAAGTGCATGTGGATTGCATTGACCCAGGAAAAAATGTAATGCGTAGACAGCCCCCAATGTGGCAATGCCCCATTTTTTTCACGATGTAAATTATAATCCAGATTTGGAATTAGCTGTGCTTGAGGACAGTTTTTATAGTTTCTGTAGATGGGATGGTGGAGAGGAAGCACTTTCTGGCTGCTGTTTATTACCTACAGAATGTAGTTCTTGACCATTCTTCAGCTGACCATTTTCAAAATGACAGAAACACACTCGTTGGAAGCGTCCCTTATCACATTTTACTAAATTTTGGTATCTCACAGTTATGGACTAATCTTTTCTATATTTCCCATCCTCAAACACTTCCTCCTACCAGATTATGGGTATGTTTTTAAATTACACACAAAAAAGATGGATTTTGTATAATTGTATCCCAACACCCCAAATAAACGTTTCCATCCAATGTACTGAAACACATGGGAGAACCCGGTTGTTGTGAGGATCACATGAAGCACTTTGAACCCTCAAGCTATATAAATGCTACAAACGAAAGTGATCAAACACCTCTTATTACCACCAACTGAAATCACAATATTTCTCGAAGAAGCTTCCTGCAAAGCATGATATTCCTCCAAGGAGGTCACACTGATGATGTGTCATTTGTCCCTCCTCCATTTTGTTCTAACAATCCTGTAAGGTGGGTGAGGCTGAGAGGAAACTGTTCACCTTCCTTCACTCAATTTCAACTATGGCCGATTCCAGACGGCCCCCTGCCTCGCAAAACGTCGCGCGTTGTCGCGCGTCGTCGTGCAGAAAACGCGATATTTCGCGTTTTCTGCGCGACGACGTGCGACGTTTCGCGAGGCGGGGGGCCGTCTGGAATCGGCCTACAACATGAAATTGTTGTCAAAAGGCATCAAGTTGCAGATAACTTTGCCAGGTTCCCACTGATGGTGGGTAATTGTAGCTTCTGCCTGCTAGTGATTGGTGGGTGGAGGCAGCCCCACCCCCGGGGATTGCTTGCCATCAGTGGAGGCTTGGAAGCAAGCAGGGAAAATGGGTGTGATTGTTCCCACAGCCCCAGCTGATGACAGTGTGACATGGAGGTGCCAGTATTGCACACAGTAAAAACTCTGTTTGGGACCAATTCTTGTGGGTTCAGCCCCAGTGTGGCGCTATTTCTTCTAGGCTGCATCTAAAGTTATATCATCAGCAAGTGCCACAGAGCTAGAATTGCCAGCTCCCAGTTGGGAAATTCCTGGAGATCTGGGGGGTGAAACCTGGAGAAAATGCAGTTTGAGGAGGGAAAGGACCTTGGCATGGCAAAATTCCATAGAGTCCACCCTCCAAAAAGAAGCCATTTTCTCCAAGTGAACTGATCTCTGTGGCCTGGAGACCAGTTGTAATTCCAGATCTCCAGCTCTACCTGGAGGCTGGCAACCCTACACAGAGCATATACATGCTTTGCACGTGTACAAGGTAGGGAACCCACTACCCCCTCTCGCCAGTTGCCGGGGGGTTGGGATCTGGCAACCCTAGCAGCAGAAGAATTTATTATTCTCCACATTCTTCTTCAGCTTTGAATTACTACACTAACGGGGCCTGCTAACATGTGTCACTGTCCCTCACTCAATTTCAACTATAATGACATAGAATGATTGTCAGAAGCTTCATGTTGTAGGAGACTTTATTCACTACATTGTTGTACAACTTTGAAAAAATGTTTAACGTTCACTTAAAGACAGGTTTTGGATAGTCTGTTTATATTTATTTCCATTTGATTTCTGAATGACTCGATGTGACTATTTTTGTATATCTAGCCCAGCACTCTTGTCCCCTTCAGTAGCAGCCCAAATGCACCCAGGAAACAAAGCACCATGTCTCACTTCTAATAATGTGAGCTCCAAGGAGGACTAGTTCTCCAGTCAAGCCATCCAAGTAACTGCTTGCAGACACCAACGCAGCTTGGCTGGCTCCAGCCTGGAGCAGTACAGCAGGTGATCATCAGCATTCTCTCTGGAGTCCACAACAGCGCTGGCTGCATCAGAACCCAGCCCCTATAATAATGCACCCCAAAGAGGGTGGATCTACCTCACCTGGGTCAACAACATAGCCCTGGTCCTCAGTAGGTAACACTCGAGTGTACTGCTTCTAAACAAGGAGGTTCCATTTAGCCATTGATGGGCTCATGTGACAATAAAACTGCCACAGTTAAAATCATGAAGGGGAAAAAACAGAGAAGGGGGGAACAGAGAATAAAAAGTATTCTGATAATTGTTTTACTCAGATTACCACAATCTCACAGCCAAATTAGAGGTAGTTAAGTTTTCTGGAGCCTCTGGGAAAAAAATGCAGGCAAATAGTATTTATCACTTTGGACATTCTCTCTCCCTCTCCCTCCCCCTCCTCTCACACACACACAAATACACATGAGTGTTAGACTAGAATCTGGGAGATCCAGGTTCAAATCCCTGCTCTGTCATGGATGCCTTGTGCCAATCATACACTTGCAGACTAACCTACTGCACAAAAGTTGTTTTGAGGACAAAATGGTGAAGAGAGGAATGAATGAATAAATTGAAATGAAATGAAATATTGAGCAAGCTTTCAAGTTTTTTTTGCTTCATCCTGGTAAAACATGTGACAGGGCTTTTTTCTCTGGATTTTGCTTTGGACCTAAGCAGCTGCATACTGTCATACATCTGAAAGGCGGACTATAAATAATGTAAATAAAATAAAAAATATTTTTAAGTACATAAATGGTAGCAATAGGTGGCATTCCTGTGCAGATCATAAAAGCTGCAAGCAGGGAGGCCACCCACAGACATGGTATTTGTTTCTACAAACATAGGTTTACAGAAAAATATGAAAACTAGTTTTTAAAAATGTAGGTTGAACATCCTCCAAAGTAAACTGTGACATCTGCACAAGTGCAGACATTAGGGGGGAGGGGCACAGAATATAGGTTGCCAAAATGTCATGCAAAGATATAAAAGGGGGAGGGGTAGAAAATCAACCAGAAGGAGGAAACAGTGTGAAGATGGGGGGAGCCTACAGGTGGGTTGAAGGACAATTGGGCAGGTGGCAAAGGAGGTGGGAAAACAGATGACTAGAGACATGGGGGAGGGGAATTGACAATTGGCCAGATGGTCAAGGAGCAGAAAAAACAGGGAGTTTTGCTGACTGGGCATGAGGCAACAGTCCTACAGCAAGAGGAGAAGAAACAGAGGCTGATGGGGGGAAGGGAATAATAATAATAACAACATTATATACTGCCCTTCAGGACAACTTAATTTCCGCTCAGAGCTGTTTACAAAGTATGTTGTTATTATTCCCACAACAATAATCACCCTATGAGGTGGGTGGGGCTGAGAGAGCTCCTAGAAGCTGTGACTGACCCAAGGTCACCCAGTTGGCTTCAAGTGGAGGAGTGAGAATCAAACCCGCTTCTCCAGGTTAGAGTCCCGCACTCTTAACCACTACACCAAACATGTCTTCTCTGCGAGTCCCTGTGAGTCCCTCTTGTCTCTGCACATGAGCACATGAAGCTGCCTTCTCAGACCCTTGGTCTATCAAGATCAGTCATGTCTATTCTGATTGGCAGCCGTTCTCCAGGGTTTCAGGTCAAGGTCTTTCACATCATTGGAGCCTTTTAAACAGGAAATGCCAGTGATTGAACCTGGGACTTTTTGCATACAAATCCCGATTGTTCTGCTCAGCTACTGAGCTGCAGCTCCATCCCTGCATAAATGCTGACTCTTGGGGCAAGCATATCATTGTACCTTGTATCTGGTGCCAACCCCATTTTTGGGTTGAACCGAGAGTGAACAACCCTCTGGGTTGTTCTGCAACAACTTGCTTCCTGTCTCCATATCTGTCAAGGTTGTCATTTGGCTGGGTCTGAAATGTCACAGGAGTATGTGCTAGGAGGGCAAAATGGTGATACAAGAGCTGGAGGTGGCCCCTGGGCCCATCACTCTGCCTCATCTCCCTCCACAGAAAAGTCAACCTTGAATAAATCACGGCAGCGGTTTGGTTTCTAAGAACTTTGTTCCTGGACCAAAGCAGCCTCCGTCAAGATCTCTTCCCAGCTGTTTGCTGAAGGTGGCGCTCACCCTATGACCTCTTTTTAGATTGGTCTGTAAGCAAACTGTGCTGCAATCAGGAACTGTACGGGGTTGCAAGCACTGGAGCCAAGGTTTATGGAAGGGTGTGTGTGTATCCATCCCATACCTAAGCACCAATTCCTAGAGGAAGAAGCTGATGAGAAAACATTCAGCACTAAAGCAAAGCATGAATGGCTGTCAAGGGCCAACTGGCAACAGCACCTGGGTTTCCAGCTCCCATCAGTGTTCTCTTTCAACACAATAGCTGGTGGAAGTTATACAAAGTGTTTGCAGTATGGTTACTCTTTTGGCTTAATCGTTCGATATGTGGTAGAGTTTTAATTTTGGAGGATAGGCTATGGTAAGATTTTGGCTTCCCAAATGTTCTGCAATGTTCAGGATTGGGGCAAGGGGAGGAGAAATAAATAGTGCGATTGATATCACAGCAAATGGCAAAATTATGATGGACAGCTCCTCAGGTCCCTTTCAGGTGCCTTCTACACATTACAAAATAACACACGGATTTTGTGTTTCTTGCTATGAGAGTTTTGTGCCTCCCAGATACACACTGGCTGCTCTAACATAATGGTTGGGATGCAAGTCAGCTGATTTGAATCCCATTACTGCCATGAGCTCAGCAGATGGCCTTGGATAAGCCACTCCTCTCAGCCCCAGCTCTCCAGCTGTATTGTGGGGATAATAACAACACTGACTTTGTCCACTGAGCTGAGTAAGCACTAATCTGTCTAGAGGAGCAGTATATAAGTACACTTATTATTTTCTCTTTGTGACCACAGTACACAGGTAGAAGTGGCTTTTGCCTTTTTCCCTCCACTGTTTACATGTCTTTAAACCACCCCATGGAGCTGCTGTTGGCTCCACTGTAAAAATCACGTTACTTATGTGGCCACATGTATGTTTCACAATGGCTCTATGGCGTAGTTTTATGCTGTTTTTATGTCCCTGGGCATGTTTTAATAGCTTGTTGTTTTTATAGGAATAATTTATTATTTTAATTGTATACTGTTTTGAGCAGGAGTCTAGACAGGCCGCATAAAAATCTCCTAAATAAATAAGAACTTTCCTGGGAAAATCCTCCTCAAAGCAGAGGCCAGGCATAATTTTCTGGGCCCAGTACAGACTTCCAACACACAACTCCCCACTCTGGTGTATGTAGCCTCTCATGCTTTGTTTCTGAAGTGACTTAAAATAAACCATATCTTGATAATGTGTTTGCAACCCTGACTGGTTCCTAGTAAAGTGTACCCATTTTATTCCCAAACATTGGCCCCACTTCAAGATAATGGCCAGGGTTGCCAACCTCCAGGTGGGGACTGGAAATCTCCCAGAATAATAACTGAACCCCAGACAACAGGGAGAAAATGGCTGTTTTGGAAGGTGGACTCGATGGCATTGCATCCCACTGAGATCCCTCCTGTCTACAAAATCCACTCTCCCCCAGCTCCACCCCCAAATCTCCAGGAGTTTCCCAAGCTGGAGTTGGCAACCCTGTTAGCAGATCCGCCATTCCCAGTGTTGTACTGATGCAAGGTGCTCTTGGTCTCTTTTCTGTGTTATTACAGGGTGGGGAGAACATCCTGTTTGAGCACCAGTCCAGGAAGCACCTATGTGAACATGTCCTAAAGTAGTGGTTCTCAAACTGTGTGTCAGGACCCAAAAGTGGGTTATTAGGCCAGTGGGTTGTGAGGTCAGAAGGGAGAAGGTAGCACAGGGTGAGCTAACAGTGGATGTTATTGGAGTAGTTTTGCCAGTTCTGGCTTAGGAAATTCCTGGAGTTTGGGGGGGGGGTACTTGGGAAGAGCAGAATTGGGGCAAACCTCAGCAGGGAATTGATGTTACTCCAAAACTTTCATTATTTCTAGATGATGGCACACCTTAGCTTCGGAGGTGTACTCTGTACTATACCACGTGTCTACTCAGAAGCTGCCCTTTCCTCTCGGGGAACTAACTGATGTCTCTAGACTGGAGATCAGTTGTAATTCTGGGAGAACTCCTGGCCCTACCTGGAGGCTGGCGACCCTCTCTGGGAAGCTCAATGAGTTTGCCTCTAAATAAGGTGTGAAATGGATGTGAAATACAACCTGTTGTTCAGTAATGCTATATAAATATAATAAATATTACGAATGAACAGGGCTTTTTTTCTGGGAAAAGAGGTGGTGGAACTCAGTGGGTTGCCCTCAGAGAAAATGGTCACATGGCTGGTGGCCCCGCCCCCTGATCTCCACACAGAGGGGAGTTTAGATTGCCCTGCGCACTGCTTGGTGGCACGGAGGTCAATCTAAACTCCCCTCTGTCTGGAGATCAGGGGACGGGGCCACCAGCCATGTGACCATTTTCAAGAGGTTCCGGAACTCTGTTCCCCCACGTTCCCCCTGAAAAAAAGCACTGCGAATGAAATATAAATTTGTTCACTTTGTTGATGTAAGATTCTTGGCTTGGATCCTATGAATGCATTCTGCATGCACTAGATGGCTTCTGCTGCTGAGTGCACTTTGACTTCCACTAGCATGTTGTATGTGCAAGGAAGGACTCATTTAAAAGCACTGGACTTGCAAAAACACAAGAACAAGCGCAAGAGGAAGCACACTCTGTGGCAGAGGTTATTTAGTGCACGTGAATCTCACTCAAAGTATCTGAGCCCTTATATTTTATGTTGGGAAGGGGAAATACAGTATGGAATTATTTTGCAAGTGGGTGCCATAAAGTAGAGTATGTTTAGAAGTAGGTCTGGCTTCAGGAAAAAAAATGAAAGCAGTGCTTTAAGGGTTTGGATCCTTGGTCGTCAACTAGATTTACTGGCAAGTCATTCTGAAGAAAAGGAACAAAGGTTCTCCTGCTCCTATCATCTGCACTGCCAGAAATCAAGGGTGGTAAAAAAGGGAAATGGAAAGAAGAATCTTCCTCTTCCTCACAAGCTCAGACCTGTCTTGGGCAGACATACGCTTCGCGTTTAAACCAGATTGAAAGTGGTTTGAAATGGGTTTCACCATCATAGTTTCTCTGACAAACTACACAAATTGTCCTTGTGTGCATACACCCAAGAACATATGGTCATATGTCAGAAGACCCAGTCCTTCAGAGACGTACAGATTCTAGGATTCATGGGTTGGGAGGTATGATAGCTAAACAGGCTGGAAAGGAATTTAAATTTTATGCTGTGAGGTATCTTTCCATCCCACCCTTCCCCTGACCAAAGAAGGGAGCAGGATGCAGTCTAAAGAAAGCAGACCCTCTTTTTCATCCTGTATTCTCAGACTGGTAGGAGTGCTCAACTTCAAAAGCATGACACACGTAAATATAAATAACACAAACCTGTTAATAACACTACAGAACTGGGACAGACCTGCTCATCTCCATTTTCCTCCCAAGCCTATGACGCTTGAATTGTCTGGGCAGGGTAAGGGGGATGTAGATTGCACTTTGTTCAGAAAATGTAATCTCCTTGCCACAAAAGCGCTATCTTGAGAGAAGTTATTGGATTACGTGCCACACAGGCATAGCAACTGTGTTTTTAATGTGCAAAAATTAAATGATGGTGGGGAATGGCTCAGAGAGTTAGGAGGGGCTCTAGTACAAGGGTAGAAACCTGCTTTGTATACAGGAAGTCCCAGGTTCAGTTCCCAGCATCTCCAGTTAAAAGGATCAGGTAGCAGTGGAAACCCAAGTGAAACCCTGGAGAGCCACTGCCAGTCAGAGCAGACAAGACTGAGCTTGACAGACTAACAGTCTGACTCGGTATAAGGCAGCTTTCATGTATATGTGTAGTTTTACACAATAGGTGCAAAAGATGCTATTAACAAAAAATATGGGAAAACTTCCAAATGCAAGCATATGTATCCTATACAAAGTGGTCCTCCAAACTGAGGGGACTTTCAGGAGTAAAACAAAGGGCCAAGCTACAAGTGGCGAATGACACTTGAACTGCAAGAGAACAGACTTGCATGCATTCCTCCCTGTTCACTTGCACTCCTCTTGCCCTCCACTCGATCTCTACGTCACTTGTAGCTTGGCCCTCAGATTTACCAGTGTATAATGTGTGAAAACTGTTCTTAAATTGTCACCCATGTTTCCCATTTGCCTTCCCATTGTATCTCAAAGGCAAGTTACATATCATCCTTTATCCCCACAACAACACTGAAGGAAAGTAGAGAGACCACGTCCAAGTTTACCTGTGGCAGTGGGGAGCAAACAAGGTTGAGTACCCCCACCTCCTAAATCCAGAGTCAAAATTCTGCCCCCCTGCACCATGCCAGCTTCAGGCCTTCCATCTGCTGCAGTGATCAATTAAATATTTGTGGAGGCACCAAGGCGGAACGTCCCAGCGAGTGGCTCAGCTTTCCCTTCCCTCCCTCCCGGCAAGGTACCTGTTCTCTTGGACTTCGACACTCCTGACACTTGGGTGGCCCGTTCAGTCGTTATTGGCAAACAGCGACATGAAGAAGGGATGGGAGTGGACAGTAGGGCAGATCTCTGTGGCCCAACTGGTGAGTTTGGCTCCCGCAGCCCAGAGAAAAGCAGTTCTCACATCTCAGGTGCTTTGGACACAGGTGTGCCCAGGTGCCACATACCTAGCTCTGCTGCGCCTCTCTCTCCCTCTCTCTCTGTATGTCAAGGTTAACCTGAGACGGAGCCACTCCTGCCTAAAGCAAACAAGAGCCAACAGAGGCCCGTGCTGGAGAGAGTTTTGAATATTCATGATGGGAGGAATTCAAATCAAGGCACTTTTTTTTGCTGCCTCAAGCTGCTTCTTTTGATATCACCTGAAGGGAAGAGAAGAAGTCTTAGGATTTAGCCCCCTAAGGGGCAAGTGTGTTAAGTCTTGCAAAAAAATAAGAGTCACCTGGCTGGTTGAGTGCAATCCTAAGCAGCAATAGATACTTCTAAGCTCATTGATTTAGAAGGGTGTAACTTTGTTTAGGAGTGCACAGTTAGGGCTGAACATTATGTTTTTTCATGAGTCACTTTCACACGGCGGCTCTTTTTAAAGGATCTCATGGGCCGATTCGGCTCAAGAATGTGGTGCAGAAGGAATGGGGCTCTTTACTCTCCCTGTGCTATTTTTCTGAGAGGAAACATCACCATGGGAGAGATACTTATCCATTTTGGAGCTGTACACACATGGTATACTGTATACACAGCGTCAAAATGGGGCAAACAATGCCCACCCAAGGCCATTGGTGGTTGGGAAAATGGTGAGAGGAAGGCAGTTCAAGCCCCATGTCACGGTCCCAATTTGAACTGGGCCCCTGTAACCGTCGAAAAATTAGCTCCCCCACAGAGTTGTCCAGCTGCCCAAGAAATTAGTCGGCTGAATCTGTACCCAACTTGTTCAAAAAGGTAACTCATAGTTTGGCTGTTATTTCCAAGTGCACCCCTAAACTCACTTCTAAAGTTATGTTATCCATTTATTAAAATATTTATATTATATTCTGCCTTTTCATATAGTTCAAGGCCATGATTACAGCTTACAGCTGAGTTGAGATTTAAATCTCGGCTTTCTACATCAACTCAAAAATACCACACTGTCCTCTGATTCTGAAGGCAGGTTCACTTGAGTCATTCTCTAGCTCAGCACTCCATCAGCTGAGTGTGCAAAATTGCATCCATTTAAACACATTTTTAAAGTTATTTAAAGTTATGCCTGTGAAAATTGTAAGCAATTTTCACCGCATTGTTTATTATATGTATTTTACAGTTTTAAACGGCATTGTTTTCTAATCTTGCAGTCCAGTTTCATTACACTGCTTATTGTATGCTTTTCATTTATTGTGTATTGTTTTGGTTTGTTTATTGTGTAGTTTTGTTGCATTGTACTCCAGTCTTGTAATCCTGTTTTATTGTATTGTCTATAGTATGAATTATCTGCCTTGAGCCTCAGTGAGAAAAGTAGATTATCAATGAATTAAATCAAGAAATAAAATGATGGGATGTGATATGACACTGGATTATTTCCCTTTCTCTGGAGTACCATATATATTCTGGTTTCCCAACAAGCTCGAAGTTTGCCAGGCCTCCCCTCTTTGGCAGGTGGGCAGCATCGTGAACTCTGTGATCATAAATTCATTTCCCCATAAAGCCGATGATTAAGAATATTTTGATGCCAGTTTATATGGTTCTTTAATTTGTTAATTCCATCTGTTTATATACGAATTATTGTCTCCTGAAGAAGATGCTGGGCTTATTGAAAGGCCAAGTCTATGAGTACTCATGGTGATCTTCCGAACAACAAGGGGGAAACCCCAGTAGCTTCAAGTTGTATACAACTGTATACACACATCACCTTGTTGAGGGAGTCCTTCCAATTGTTTTTTGTTTCTCTGGCAAAGTTCATAACATAGCCAGCAAGGTTCAATTCATTCTCTCAACTTAGCCATTATCTTGATGAGGACTTGTCTGGCAATACTCCTGCAGTCTTTTGAAAAGATGGTTTTCACATTTTGGTCCATGGTCATGAGGTAATCACTTGGGAAAACCAAACCGCAGAATAAAATCGCTGAAGATTTTGTGCTGTCTTTCCAGACTTGCTGGTTGCAGGGTAAGCCTGGGCAGACTTTGAAAAATGATTACCAAGAACGAAGATATATTCATATCCTCATAGAAACATAGAGCTAGAAGGGGTCTCAAGGGTCCCCTGTACAATGCAGGAAATTCACAGCTGTCTCCCACCTCATCTCCCCCAATGACCCATGCTCTACGCCTAGAGGAAGGCAAAAAACTTCCAGGATCCCTGATAGGGTTTGCCAGGTCCCTTGACTCCCCTGACGAGAGACAGGGAGCCTGGCACTTACCCTGCATTGTCCTGGGTCTTTTTCTTCATGCACATGCTCTCCTGGTTTGCATGATGATGTCACTTCTGTGAAGTGATGTCATCATGCAGGTCAAAGGTGGCTGCGCAGGGCAAAGGGCTCTCCCCTACGCAGCACAATTCGGCCTGAAATGGGCCCGTTGTGGGGAGCTGCGGGGTGCGATTTGGGCTGCTGTGGCCATAGGAGCGCACCGTGCCACCAGGGGGCACCCTGGGGAGCGTCCCCCCCCCGCCAGCCAAGTAAGTGGACGTGGGGAAGGGAAGGGTGGGAGCAGGGGATCTCCTGCTCCAGGCGGGGGAATGGCAGCCCTAATCCCTGACCAATCTGGCCTGGAGGAAAATTCCCTCCTGACTAGAGATGGGCACGAACAGCAATACGAACAAAAAAAAGCCACAAACAGCCCAATCTGCTGTTTGCGAACAAGCTGTTCATGAGGCCCGTTCTAAACAAGCAGGTGGTTGTTGCAAGCCTCATTCGTAGCTGTTCGTCAAGCCAGACAGTCTGGCACCTACAATCAATTCCCTTGGCAACTTAGGCAGGGATTGTCTGATCTCTATCTGAACTCTTGCTGTTGCCCTGGAAACCCCAATCTAAGCCCAATTTAGCTTGATAGGCAGGTCTTCCTTTCAAGTGTGGAGCTCCAAATTTGTTACAAGGGAGCAAAGACTGGGGGGGAGGGGCTCCCAGTTCTGGCTTTGCAGACAATGGAGAGGGAGAGACAGTTGCTGTTGGCATTTTGATAGAGTGCATTGGAGCTTGATTTTCTTTGTGTGTGGTGGGATAGGGATCTACTTCTTCAGGTTCCAGGGCTGCTGCCAGGCTCTGGGCCAAGCTATTATTTATTATTGGTACCGTTCCTGCTGCCTGCTCAGGTAAGGTTTCTGGGAGTGGTGCGGTAGGGGGATCTACCCCTTCAAGTTCCAGGGCTGCTGCCAGGCTCTGGGGCCAAGCTATTATTTATTATTGGTACCTTTCCTGGTGCCTGCTCAGGTCAGGTTTCTGGGAGTGGTGCAGTAGGGATCTTGACCAAACTTGGATGATGGCTGGAGGAGAGCCTGCTGGCCCCCACGAACAGCCAACCACGAACATGTTCATGAAGAGGGCCATGTTCATGGTTGTTCGTGAGTCCCTGTTCGTGGATGGCAACAAACAACGAACATCATGTTCAGGGTTTTTTTCTGTTCGTGCCCATCTCTACCCCTGGCCCCAAAGTGGTAATCAGCATTACCCTGAGCATATAAGAAAGGGCCACGAGAGCCTAGCACTGGCTCATCCCTTCATGTACTCTCTTCCTGATTTGTGTGCATTCATATTGAGTCACAGAATCATCATAGCCATCAGGTGGTCATCAAGCCTCTTCTTAAATACCTCCAAGCAAGGAGATCCCTCCACCTCTCGAGGAAGCCTGTTCCAATGAGGAACCACTCTGTCAGGAAGTTCTTCCTAATGTTTAGCTGAAAACCCTTTTGCTTTAATTTTAACCTGTTGTTTCTGAGACAATAACAAACAACTTCATTCCATCCTCTATGTGACAGCCCTTGCTTCTATCTAAATGCAAGAAATCAATGTACACAAGTTCAAAAGGTTCTATTGTGATTGTGTGAGTAAGTGGAGGTCTGTCCAACTGGCATGGTTTCTTTTGTTTGACACAGCTGCAAATGTGGGTGGTACAATGTTTAATGTCTCTTTTCATGTGAAGCCAAAAAAAGTGCTCCCTGGTCAAATTGAAGACCCATTCCACACCTAGGTGTCCATTTTTTTCATGCAGTTCACAATATACCAAGGGCTTGTATTTTGTAGGCAACACCAGTAGGTTTTTGCACTTGCTTTTCCCATAAAGCAGGCCCTCCTTGCTTAATCTATTCCATTCTCCCAGCTGAATGGAATGTTCCTCCTGGCACTTACAGTAACCGGTATATGTTCAAAAGTTTTATATTGTAAAATTTTGGAGATTTCAAGATCTTCTTTCTGGGCTGTCTTTTGATATGGGCTGTAGCGCGGAGGCAAAGCTTTTTGCAAAACCTTCCGTGACCAGGCAGTTGAACGTAACAGCTGTTATCCAGGAGACATTTCATTCTTTTTGTTCATTTACACTACAGATTGTAAAATGGCTTCATCGACATCCATAGTTGTTTCTTTGGCACACTGAGTTACTTTTCTATGTCAAGTGGCATCCAGGATAATGCATCGGCATCCTCAGTGGGGTATAATGTCATAGAGTCCACCCTCCAAAGCAGCCATTTTCTACTGGTGAACAGATCTTTGTCATCTGGAGAGCTGTAGTAATTTTGGGAGACATCCATGCCCCACCTGCATGTTCCCACCAGCAGCGATACCATGTTTGCATAACTTTCATTATCCCTTTTTAAAATTACTTTAAGAGCACCCATCAACATGCGTGTCCCTTTGCAAAGTCTCAAGCCTATGGTTGCCAACTCTAGCTTGGAAAATCCCTGGAGATTTGGGATGGGGGTACCTTGGAAGAAATGAGTTTGGGGAGGAGTGGATGTTGCTCTAGGACTTCAGTTTTTTCTAGTCTATGTTCTATCATATTATTCACCCTCTGAAGTTGCCATTCCCTCCAGGGAAACTGGTCTCTGTAGTCTGGAGATCAGTTGTAATTCCAGGGGAACTCCAGGCCTCCCTACTTGTAGGTTGGTTACCCTACAAAAGCCTCCAAGGGGCTTACAGAAGGTGGGGAAGATAGCTGTCCTCCCCACCAGTCTCTGCAGCACAGGGAAAACAGCAGAAGATCTACCAGCTGGTTCCAGGGCTCAGCTTTGTCACCTGTTCAAACATACATGAGATTTCCAGGCAGTGCAGGGGATAAGCCCTCTGACTAGCAGACTAATGGTGCAATCCTAAACAGAGTTACTCCACTCCAAGCCCATTGAAATCAATGGGCATAGGCTGGTATAACTCTGCTTAGGATTGCACTGTAAATTGTGCAAAACCATATCGATTGGCATTATTTATGTCCAGTACAAAATTCAACTTTTCTGGGTACAGATTGGATTTCTGTTTCCACATAATTTTTATTTCTTTTTGATAGCAAAGAGGACACACATATCTGGTGGGAGGGGCTCAGGCTACTAACATACGTACTTTGCAAGCATTTCTGGCAAATTCATATAAACCAGGAAGTTGAAAGCATTTCCTGCACCGTTAAGGAACCACAACCAAGCTCATGCAGATTTGCAGAGAGGAAGGCAAAGAATGTTGGAATGGAATGTAGAAGACCTGGTGCTGAATCCCTTCTCAAACCCAAACTAGATGTAGTGGCCATGGGTCCAACGTGTGGCCACAGACACCATTTGAGAAAAGAATTTAGTCATTTAAAATTCTCCATAGGGGCCTGCATCGTGGTGGCACCATATGATCTTACCCTCCTCCCATCTTTTCAAATGCCAAAACAGTCATGGGGGTTATTTTGGCTAGGGTTGCCAGATCCCCTTAGAAAACTGTCTGGAGGTCAAAGGCAGGGGGCACAGGAAGTGTGGGTGCTTATGCATGTGTGCACTTCCACATGGGGCGTGATGACGTCTCCTGTTACACTGGAAGTGATATCATTCCACAATTCTTTCAGAATCTGCCCTTGCATGATGCACTCCCGCATGGGAGTGTATGTGCACGACCATTTGCCAGAGGTGCCTGCTGATGGTGGATGATCTCTTGCGGCCTCCTGGTGATTGCCAGCGATCAGCAGGCAGAGATGCAAATTGCTGGGAGTTTGCCTGCTACCAGAGGATATCTGGCAAGCCTAGTTTTGGTACCTGAAAAGACGTTGGGGAAAACCAAAATTGCATAGTGGGGCCACGCAGTGGCAATTTTTAAATGATTAAATTCTCCTCTAAAATGGTGTCAGTGGCCATGGTTGGACCCATGGCTGCCATGATATCTTGTTTGGCCGTCTGATATGGATGGAAACTCACTGGATAACCTGGGGCCAGTCACATTCTCTCAGCCCAAGCTGTCTCAAAGGGCTGCTGTTGAGAAAATGAAATGGAAGAGGGGATAACAATGTTGTAAGATTTTTGGGGTTTCTATTGGGGAGAAAAGCTGGATATCAGTATGTAAATACATTTTTTTAAAAACTCCCAGGCAGGGCTGAACTCTATGATATTTGGAAAATGAAGCAGCAACTGCAGATAGCCTTTGGACCTCCCTGCTTGCAAAGGTTGGTCCTGACTGGAAGTTCCTATCAGTGGGTAAAAAGCCTCCCTCGGTCTCCACTTTGCCACGAAAGAGTTAAGGCTCTCAGCTGCCTGCTAGGACTATTGTCCTTTTAAATCTATTCTTTCCTTCTAAAGAATTAATCAAACCAGATTCTGGCCCAACCACTTGTCAGACCGGTTCCTCCGTCTCTTTCTCTCACTCTTTTCTTGTCCACCTTTCAACCTACCTACCAGATACCTAGTCTTTTGGTGGGCGGGGAGCATGCTTTCGCTCCCTCCCTGTACACATCTATTTGAAGAGGGGACTGTTTAATTGTGTTTCCAGCCAAAGTCATACTGTACTGTCTTGTCCCAACAGATCTCCCCCAAAAGGCCAGCACATTGCAAGCACTTCAAAGAAAAGATTTTTTCCCCAACAGGTGTTTTTCTTGCCTAGAGCCCACCACTTCCATCTCTATGAGGGAATCCTTACTTTGCATCCATTGTATGTAGGTGGTCTGAAAAAATAAACCAACAAACAGCTGAGCTGAGGGATCATAGAATGCAGGAAGCTGCAGAGCAAAATGGAATTTTGGAAAATCCAAATTCTCATCAGGAAGCAATTCAGAGACCATTCAATAGTTGTGTTCAGCAGCACTAATGGGTAGAGTCCTGGGTTTTGTCAAGACTGAATCAGGGTTGCCAACTGCAGAATGCTGCAGCTCAGTTATTACAAGGAGCTAAGAGGACTGTGAATATCCCTCCCATTCTGTAATCACTTCATTGGCTACCTACCACTTAAACATGCTCAATTCAAGGTATTGGCTATCACATACAAAGCTCTTCAATGGACTTGCTCTGGCATATCTATGCCTCACACCACAGCAGCTGCACACATCTGAACAGGGCCTTCTGTAGGTGCCATCATACACATGGGCAATATCAACAGTTGCCCATACACATGTATTCTTTGTGGTGGCACCCACCTTATGGAACAACCTACCTGAAGAGGTCAGGAAAGTTCCCACTCTCCTGGCTGTCCACAAATGATGCAACTATTCAAGAGAGCTTTTTACTGAGATAGGAGGGCTGTATTGTAAGGGTCTCAAAGAGATGCCTCAGTAAAGAGAGAGACAAGGGACCATAGACTTTACTACTACATGCTTCTGTGTACTATCTGTTGCTTTAAGTATGATCATACTGGGTATTTCTATGTTGTTTAATATGTCAGTCTTCGATTTGATTATGCTCTCTGTTTCAGCTGTCCTTTAATTCTGTATTGGATTTCTGCTGGTTTTAAATCTTTGCAAATTTGCATGTATATACCCTATTACATTGTTTACTGAAATGTCATTGAAATTGACTGTACCAACACACTGTGTAATCTGCCTTGCATCTCAGAAAGGTGGACTATAAATAACATAAATAAATAAATAAATAATGTAAATATGTATGTACGTATGGGTTTAAGTGAACCTTAACCATGCCTACCTTCCCCTGGGTCGAGCAGAAATATAAAATATTAAAGAATTTGGCAAGCTTTAATATGGCCCCTGCAACGTCCAGTTTTGAAAAGATTTTCTGCCTTCTTGTGAACCAAGACAAATCTTTGATACCATTAAAATTCACGGGAGCTACCCAGAAGCCAAGCCATAGATATATTCCAACAATTGCTGAATCTTGCCAAGGTGATCACCTGATATAGAAACAGTGATGAGATTGTCAGATAATTAGGACAGCTAAAATACATGTTGTACATACTTTATAACTCCAATATAGGCATTCACTGTGTGTAATGAAAGCTTTTGTACTGTACTGTACCTGTGATTCAGTCAGTCCTTTGTATAATATATATTTTGTTTGACCTTTGGCTTGAGCAAATAAATTAACTGACACTCAGACTTAAAAGTTGCCTCTGTAAGATTAGATGCAGAGAAGTTAGCCGTGTTAGTCTGTGGTAGCAAAATCAAAAAGAGTCCAGTAGCACCTTTAAGACTAACCAATTTTATTTTAGCATAAGCTTTCGAGAATCAAGTTCTCTTCGTCAGATGCCTGATACAGAGACTGGTCAAACACAGAAGAGCAAGAGAGGGAAGAGGCAATTAGGGGGGGAGGGGGAGGGAGCAATCAAAACATTCCTTTGCTAGTATATGTAAACATCTCCTTTTGGTGTGTGTATCAGTTGTCTTCAAAGGAGTTTGCCCAGTTAGTTTGTAGAAGCCAAACAGCTAGACCATCCAATTCCAATGCAGTATGGGCCTTCGGTAACCACAGCTCTCCCTGCCAGGTGCATCTGACAAAGAGATCTGTGGTTCCCGAAAGCCCACGCCACTGGGGGAGCTCAGTGGTACCTGGCGTGGGCTTTCGGGAACCACAGATCTCTTTGTCAGATGCATCTGGCAGGGAGAGCTGTGGTTACCGAAGGCCCATACTGCATTGGAATTGGATGGTCTAGCTGTTTGGCTTCTACAAACTAACAGGGCAAACTCCTTTGAAGACAACTGATACACACACCAAAAGGAGATGTTTACATATACTAGCAAAGGAATGTTTTGATTGCTCCCCCCTCCCCCCCTAATTGCCTCTTCCCTCTCTTGCTCTTCTGTGTTTGACCAGTCTCTGTATCAGGCATCTGACGAAGAGAACTTGATTCTCGAAAGCTTATGCTAAAATAAAATTGGTTAGTCTTAAAGGTGCTACTGGACTCTTTTTGATTCTGTAAGATTAGGGCAGTGTAGTTCATCAACAGTCCTTCAGATTTCAATTTTTCCAAGGCGGTATCATTCAAAGGGAAAGTTTAAAAGCAAACTTAATAAACCTCTCAAAATTCTGATCCAGCAATGTTGCCAAATACTGAATTAGTGCAAGAATGTGTGTGTTTGTACATGAATTCAAATGTAAAGTGTATATAATTATGACAACTGCTGGAGGAATCTGCCCTGAGGAAGAAGGGTGAATATGATGTTCTTTCCTGGCCGTGACTCCAAGAATAAATCACAAGTGCATGGCAAAGTGCAAGGACACTGGAATATGAGTGTCAATCAACATGCAATTAAGAGATTCAGAAATCTGATAAAAGCGCATTTTAAATGGCTTGTTTTTCACTTGCTACAAGCACAAGTACAAGCACATGTACACCATCAGCAGGGGAGGGCCCCAAAACACTTGAAGCATGTCTACTCAGAAGTCCTAATTTAGTCAATGGGCTTTACTCCCATGGAAGTGTTCTTAAGATTGCAGCCTTCAAACTGTAGTCCAGTCACACCTTAAATATAAAAACAGTTGTGGGATGTATGTACTCCAATGTGCATACAGCTTTGATGGAATAAACTCTGTCCTTTTTTGAAGTGCTGCTGGTCTTGTGTTATATTTTGCTACCATAAACTAACACACCTATCCCTCTGGGAAAATAAACAGCAGCTGGGTGGTACCTTAAAGCCCCATACAATTTTAATTCAGCATAAACTAGAACCACAGCTTCTTTAGAACCAAAGTTTGTTACAAAGGATCTGATGAAGTACTGACTCACAAAAGCTTATGCGGAAATAAAATTGAGTTAGTGTTTAAGATGCCACCAGACTCCCGCTTGCTTTTGCCACAATAGATTCGCATGACTATCCTTTTGGAACAAAGTGGAATTAGTGTCAAAATCTGGGGACCAGCAGGTAGTTAAGAGGTTAATTTCAAAACAGAAAAGTTCTGAGCCTCAACTTTGTCTAGAAGAGTTGCTTACTCACTAGAAGCCTTGCGCCCTACCCCTCCTCCATTAGGAGGCATCTGCAGTTACTTATAAGGTTAACAACTAGTGGGGCTGGGGTCTTCTTGACCCTTTAAGAGAGGTTTACTATGCAGAAATAAATAGCTGAAGCTTTCATGGCATGGAGAGATACAATATTACCAGATATTGCTGCAGACCAAATTGATATTAAAGGGACAGCTGGAAGGACTGCTAATTTCTTGCTGGTGAGACGGTGCACCATCGCACTGGCAGTCTCATTATTTTACAGCAGAAGCACATTTACAATTTATTCTGGTCTACTTTTATCTTTCGACTACCTGTATTAAAGGAATGGAGCATATCCTGCCCCCTCCTCTCCACCCGCTAGTCGACAAACTTATCGTTCTCCCCTCTTTGATTTTGCTTTTACAACAGCCCCTGGAAGCTGAGTGATTAGCCCAAGGTCACCCAGCTTCATAGGAGAATGAGAACCTGAACCTGGGTCTCCCAAATCCGAATCCAACCACACTATGGGCCAAGCTACACATGACGAATGACACTTGAACAGCAAGTGTATTTCTCCCTGTTCACTTGCCCTCCACTCAATCCACTTGCCGTTTAAGTGTCATTCGTCATGTGTAGCTTGGCCCTCAGTTTGTTGTTTTATAAGTTCTGGGAATAATCTTAAACAGAAGCGAGTCCCATTTTATTCAGGCTTGCTCCCAATAAAGCGTTTTTAGGACTGCAGCGTATCGTTGCCATAAATTACACGTGCAGATTCCCGCTGGAGTCCAACTAAAAAGCTCGCCAGGACAAACTAAGCATGCAGCTTTTGAGCGCCACCCACTGGCCAGTCGTAGCCACCGCATCTCCTCCTCTTAGCCCGACTGCTTTGCCTTTTCACTCACTCGCTCACTCATGCGCCACACATATGGGCGAGACCCGGCGGCCAATCAAAAACTGGGACTCGTGACTTTTCTCTGTGTGTTTGCGAAACGGGTGGGCATTGGGCAGAGGACAGCCTGTTTCTGATTGGCTGCGGCGATCCTGCGTTTCCGGTGATTGGCTGTCCATGCGACGAGGGGTGGGGCCGTAGAGAGGTGATGCATTCTTTCTGTTACCGGACGCGGTAGATACCATGCAGGTGGGCTATCCTATTAAAAATAGGCGCAGGTGGGGGGCGGTGGGAGGATGTGGATCCTTCGAGTTGCTAGGCAACATTTTCCTCCTTTGGAGGCGCTTTTCCTTCCTAAGCCAGAGTCTTCCTGGTTCTTTACTCGCGAGGATATTCTCTTCTGCAGAGCATACACACGACGCCTCAACTCTCCCCGCCACTTAGTTTTCTGAAATAAAAGGCACACCCTCTGCCTTGGAAGCCCTTCCGCCTCTTCCCAGGCCTGTCTTGTGTCTGGCTGCCACTGAATGGTGTTTTTGGAAGAGGGAAGAACATCTCTAGGCCCTCTCTTTCAAACGTGACTTCAGAGGCTCCAGAGTCGAGTCCTATCTCAAGGCACTTTTGAAAGAGGATAAAAATTAGGGGTCCAGTAGCATATTAAAGACTAACACTTCGTCTGCTTGAGCCTTTTGGTCAAATTAATCAGATTAAAGGAAAAGAAAGGCAAGACTAACAAACTTTATTCCAGCCTTCCTGAGTCAGAACTTGCTTCATCAGATACCTAGGATGGCTATTTGGATTTTTATACCCTGCTTTTCACCCTAGTGGGAACCCACAGAGGCTTATAACATCATTCTCTCCCTGTTATCCTCATAGTAGCCATCTATGATGTAGGTTAGGCTGAGAGAGTGAATGCCCCAAGCTCCAATGAGCTTCCTTCCATTACAAAGTGGGAAATCAAACCTTGGGCTTCTAGATCCTACTCCAACTTTTAACTGCTTCATCACGTTGATGACTCAGACGTGGTGGAAGTAAGATTGTAAATTTAAAGTGAGCATGACCAATCACAGCTCCCCCAAGTATGTCCAGTGTGCATATCTGGATGTGGCACCCTTCCAGATGTTATAGGACACTCCATTGCTGCCAGAGATATATATCTTATATGTGTTGGTAAACATAAGAGTATTCATGGCTGATCTTACATATATTGATTTATCTGACATAACGAAAACAAGGCTGGGAGTGGGAATAAAATTTGGAGAAGTTCCAGATGGCAAGTATTTATAGGTTCTGATTCAATCTGCTGTTTTTAGCCAATCCAGACCTAAAATATTGGGGTACGGCATACTAGAATTCTGCCTCCATTCTGGGGTCCCTGTTCAATCCCTCAGATTCACCAAGAGTAATATATTAATTTTTCACATCTTTCTATGGATGATGTAAACAAATGATGTTGCCTTGTCTCCACGATGGGATCCCACATTTAACAGATTTATAGTAATTTTAGGTATATTTTAATGGTTGTCTTGATACTGTTACAAAGATGTAGCTGTGTTCGTCTGTTGTAGCAAAATAAAACAGAAGTCCAGTGGCACCTTAAAGACTAATGACATTTATTTCAATATGAGCTTTCATGAGTAGGCTGTGACTGATGAAAGCTCATATTGAAATAATTATTGTTCATATTTTAAATATCCTGGGGCTTTTGTTTTATTTTGCCTTATTATGAAAAGTTATTGGGCTGTATTCTTAATACTGTTACTGTCTCTGGTCCCTCAGGATGTTCTATATTAAGGGAATTCAACAAGTCATTACAATAAAACATTTCATTGGATTGTAATCTTCTAGGGGCTGTGGGGGTAGGAGTCATAATTCTCTATTGTACAACATAATTTCTCTTTCAACAGGATTACCAGAATTTGCCTATTGACATACAGACTAGCAAGCTGCTTGGTATGTGTCTTTCTTTCTTGGTTTTTACTGCCGAGGGGAAAAAATTAAATGTGGTTATGCTTTAGGGTTGCCAGCTATTTTAAAGGTAGACTTTTTGTTTTAAAGGACTGCCTCTCATTGCGAAAACATTGATTGCCTTGCCATTACAGTGTAACTATTGCTGGGATAGGAAGCATGCCTGCCTGGCACATGTTTTACTATGGCTACCTTCCTTCTGCAGACTGGCTAGTGGACAGGCGACATTGTAGTCTGAAATGGCAGGGCCAAGTCCGCACTGTCCGAGAGAAGATTGCTATGGCCATCCAAGATATGCCAGAAAATGAGGAGATCAGGCGACTTCTTGCTGGTTCCTGTGAGTCTTTGTGGAGACCTGTCAAAAAAAATTCCAGATCAGATTGCTTGGTTCCTAGCTCACCAAGTGCCTGGGATTTTTCTAGTTTAGGTAGAGGGAAAAGAATGAGATTCTCAAAAGGGCATGTTATTAAGCAGAATCTGACAATTATCTCTCTCTCTCTGGTTCCAGATATTCATTATTTTCACTGCCTGAGGATTGTGGAGATCCTTAAAGGGACAGAGGCCTCCACTAAAAACATCTTTGGACGTTACTCTTCTCAGCGGATGAAGGTGAGCGTCTATGGAAAGGAAGAGTGATATCTCCATTTTCTCATGTTGGGAGGTGAATCCCACATGGGCTTACTTACTTTGAGCAGGCAGTCTCCTGGCCCTCCTACCTACTGTTGCATCCAGGCTGGTAGGAGAAATCTGGGGGAGTGGAAATGTTATGCTACCAGAATTGTGCTATGTATTAATGTCTCGTCCAGGTGGAAACACTCTGGAATTCCTCCCAAACTATATGATATTTATTACCATAGAGTTTTTGAGGAATTCCAGAGTGTCTACTGATGTCATGTCTGAGTTTTCATCCAGAATTAATGTCAATGTGTAGCATGATGTCAGTTTCACTTCTTGCCCCACCTCCAAACTCCGGAGAGTACCTGGTGTCAATCTGGTGACCGTAATCCCACATCTGCTATAATCGAAGATGCTTTCCCAAGAATTGGATTTGCCCCAATTCTCTGAATGAGGATTAGGATTCTGCACAGTGTGAACTTTGCCCCATAATGTCACGATTGGAACAGTTAAACAGACAGACATTTTTGGCTCAAGGTAAGAGGTTCAATATCACCATATTAAGTGACCCTGGGTGTTTTCATTCTCTCTCTTTTTGCAGGACTGGCAAGAAGTTGTGTTTCTTTATGAAAAAGATAACACTTACTTAGGTAAGGCAATCTTTGTATATGGTGGGGAGACACGTCTTTATAATATCAAAAATAGTGGATGTCCAAAACTCCTGCCTGTAGAAAGCAAGCATATCAAAGAAGAGAGTTTTTTCTTAGCATTTACCCTTAACATACTGTAAATCTCCCAGTTACATTTTAAAGTTCCAATCTCTAAATACATTTTGTGAACAGCTCAATGTAGTTGTAAGTACATTTGGTGGCTCAGTGTTATCTGTTATGCTGATGAATGCACCAATTCATGGTATTTTCATTGATTTCAAGCATCTGATTTTTATTTTATTTACTTCATTTATATCCCATCCTCTTCAAGTTGGGACCCAAACAGTGAAATACTAAGCTGAGTTACTTCAATCTAAGTCAGTTGAAATCAGTGGGCTTAAAATGGAGTAACTCAATTTAAGATTTCACTGAAAGCATCTTACGATATTCTCCCCTTCTCCATTTTATCCTCACAACAACCCTGTGAAGTAGGTTAGTCTGAGGATGTGTGACTGGCCCAAGGTCACCTGGGAAGTTTCCACAGCAGAGTAGGGATCTGAACCTAAGTCTCCTCACTCCTGGTCGGACACTCTAAACACTGCACCACACTGTCTCTCTGCAAAGTTCTGGACCTCTCTGCCCATAGCGCTCTCCTGGTTTACATATTATTTTTTATTATTATTTAAAATATTTTTAAACTTAAAAATATTTAATGGTACCTTTCCACCCAGTTCGGGGTTCCCAAGGCAGCAGACAAAGCAATAAACATTTTAAAATGCATATATGTAAAATAATATAACAAAGCACAAAAGTATACACCCATAAACAAGAAGGGAGGATCAGTGAGGGTAATGGAAAGCTGCTTCCACATAATGAACTACTTGTAATTTCTAGCTTGCTTTGCTGTGCAGATCCTCCTAATTATCTGGTGAGTTTCCATACTAGCGCCATATCTTCCTTAAGGTTTCCATCACTGGTGTGGAAATGGGAAAGGTTCACGCGGCAAGCCATTGTTTAGGCACTGCAGCCACAATATGGGTTGTGGCCACAAAGAATGCATAGATTAGTCCTTTGTCATGCTTTCCTGACCCTTTTCAGTGTATACAAGCTCATCCCCTGTGGCTCCTTTTTGTCTCTTTTGCACACTTCCGTCTCCATAATTTGACTGTGTACGAATCAGCTCTTTTGGGCTTTACAGATGTTTTCACAACACTCTGTCCTTCCCTTGGTATCTGAGTGCTGATAGTTTCCATAAGCCCCCTGCCTTCTCCCCCTTTGCCAGTTAATAGGTGTCATGTGCACCTTCAGGAGCCATAACCCTATGGCTGCAGTTTCACATCACTTGGGAGTATGTGTGAATAATGCAGTTGCATGGGAGGGTTGCTTAGGGCTGCTCTTGCAGCTTGAGACCAAATCCAATGGTACAGGCGTGTCTAGATGGCACTTCCATTATGTTGGAGGTTGACCTGATGGATTAATTAACAGGAAGCTGACTGCCCTATATGGAGAGGAAGATACAGCCTTGTTTTTTGGGGGGGTGGGGTGGGGGGAGCACATTTGGGATGACTTTTTGGAGTTTGGAGATAGTAGCAAAGAATGCTGGCTAGTTTATGCACCAATGTTAGGAAACAGCAGATATTAGTCAAATGTAGCTATATGCCATTTGGCCCTCTAATTCTTAACATCACTGTTTTAAAATTCATCAAACAGGCTTAAGAACATTTTAATGTGTTTATTTATTTATCCTTCAGACAATTTTTCCCAAAGCAAAATTGTTTGCATTAACCAATATGTTGGACCCAGACTAAAATTTCTGCTAATGAAACGTGTGGAGTCATTTCCACCAATTCCCTCTTCCTGCTGCAGATCCCCAATTTGCCTCTCATGCTGTTCCTGAGGGTCCTGCCCTCCCCCAGGAGCAGCATTCTGGGGAGCTGAGCGGGCCATAGTGGGAGACGGATGCAGGAATGTTCTGTTCCACTGACGGAAGTATCTTACATAAGCAGAAAAGTTAGTCTGGATTCAACCTCTTCTAGAGAAAGAGAGGGAAAGCAATTCCCATGCTACCATGCACAGTAGATACAGCCTTTCTGTTACAATATAGTGTGTTAATTCAAGGGTTAGCCAAAAGGTAGCCAAGCACACACATTATCAGATTCACTTCCCTGTGCCTTTTGTTCCAGTGGAATTGGCCAGCCTTCTGGTGCGGAATGTCAACTATGAGATCCCCTCCCTCAAGAAGCAGATCAGCAAGTGCCAGCAGCTGCAGCAAGAATATAGCCGCAAGGAAGAGGAATGTCAGCTGGCGGCCACTGAAATGAGGGAACGCTTCTACAGTTCTTGCAAACAATATGGCATCACGGTATGTAATGTTGCCCCCATGGCCGCTTTAAGAATGGTGGCAACTGGTCTTTTATTATAGCAAGGACTAATTTAGATAGGCCCTGACCTGGATGGCTCAGGCTATCCCAATTTTGTCAGGTCTCGGAAGTAAAGCTGAGTCAGCTCTGCTTAGTACTTGGATCACCAAGGTAGTTCAGTGTCACTATGCAGAGGCAACCCACTTCTATTCATCTCTTTTCCCTGATGTGAGCTAAAGCTCACCACCACTTGATTAGATTCACAGAAGCTTATATCCTGGAAAATTTTGTTGGTCTTTAAGGTGCTACTGGACTTGACTTTTGTTCTACTACTGCAGAATAACATGGCTACCCACCTGAAACAATCTTAAGGACTTGAGTAGACCTTCTCTCGGACAGTGCCGTCGGTTGTTCTAATGCACTCTACATGTCTTCCCAGGGTGATGATGTGCGCCTGGAGCTTCTGGCTTTGGTAAAAGATTTGCCATCACAACTGGACGAGATTGGGGCTGGTGCTCAGGGACTTTCGGAAGCCATCGACCTATACCAAGCCTGTGTGCAGTTTGTATGTGAGAGGTAGGTGGCTGCTAGTGTCCCTTCGCAGAATCCCATTTTTTGTCTCCCTAGATTCCTCCCCACAATCTGCTGATGCTGCCGGGGACAGGTCATCTAGCTCGGTGGTGGGTGGAGTGCATTCCTCGCACGCAGAAAGTCCGAGGTTCCATTTCTACTGTCTCTGTTAAAGCACTATCCTTCAGGTAGTTGTTGGGAAAGACATTTCTCTGCCTGAGACACTGGAGAGCCACTGGCAGTCGGAGTAGGCAGAGGCAGACAGAATGGCTGGATGGACCAATAGCCAAACTCAGCATAAAACAGCTTAATATGCTCAGGAGCTGCAGGTACTGCCTGGCAGCTCCACTGCTATTTCACTTGCTAGAGAGATCCTCTAATCCTCCATCCAACTATCCTCCTGGGAGCTCAGGGGAGCGCACATGCTTATCTCTTGCCTATTTTATCCATACAACAACCCTTTCTGTCAGGTGAGAGGAAGTTACTAGCCCAAGGTCCACATCTTAGCTCCTTCTGCCATCAAGATATTTTTTAATGTGAACTCTTCTGAATTGCAGAGGCTTGTTTTGGATCTGGTGTTATTTCCTTGCTGCTTTCTTAGTGCACATACAATGCGTTGCTGGGGGTGCGTTGGCTAAGACTGTGCCAGTCTCTTTAGTACCTGTCTCTTAAAATTTTTACTTAGATGTCCTTTTGCTCTTCTGTGTTGTTTTGACATAATTTTATAGAAAAACAACTAACTGCCCAGTTCACTGTGTGCATTCATTCCCAAGGAAGACTAACTTTAGCTAGCTAAATAATTTAGGAATGTTACGGCACAGTCCAGAATTAACTCCGCTCTAGACTGTAAAGAAGCTGGGTGGGAGGGGAAGAAGAAGCTAGGAAAAGAGGGGGTGGTGGAACCACTTCCTGTGTAATAGCTGTTTAAAAACTGATCCCCTGGTGACTCTAACCACATGACAAATCCACTTGTTCATTGTAATCCCAGTGCAACACCTCTCTCCTCCAATTTCTGATCATGTTTATCATTTGATGACTACATCATCCCGTGTTGACGTGCTTGTGTGAATGGACCATCATTCCGGTGAGGAAAGCCAAAGTGGCAGAATGGTTAAAGTATCAGACCAAGACCAGGGATATCAGGTGCCCCCCTCCCCCCGCTCTCCTCTGAACTGTAATTCCTAAAGGATAATTCCAGAGGGGTTGCCATTTTGGTCTGTTGCTGCAACATTAATCAGGAGTCCAGTGGCACCTTAAAGATGTACCCATTCCAGCAGAAGCTTTTGTGAGTCGGAGCTTACCTCCTGAGAGGCATAGGCCTCTACTGTTTATTCCTAAAAGAGTGTCTCTTTAGCCAGAGTAAGTAGTACATATATGCTCACAGACATGAAGCGATAGAAGCTTTTTTTTTGGTACAATGAGAAGAGCTTTTGCTGGTGCATTGGTTTGATGTAAAGGCCCAGAGATGGATACCAGTTAACAGTGCAGTCAGACTAACTGCTTTTGGCTTTTAAGTGCTGCTCTCTGACCCGGAAGCAACAGATAAAGCAGCCAGATGCAGTCAGTAAGGCAAAGCTTCTCAATGTCCTGCCTTTGCTTTTCGTTTCAGTTTTTCCTTTTGCATTCCAGTTCCACAGAACAGGTAGTTCCATTGCTGAGGCATGTACAGGCTCGGGGCAACACCACCATCTATGAGTGGAGGCGAGGGGTCAAGCCAGCCTCAGTAGAACGGCCCATGGGAGAGGAAGTGAAGGAGCCAGCAGACCAGGAGGTGGTATGTCCTCTTCTCTGAAATGGTTCAAAGTGGGTGTTAAGTGATGTAAATTATTTGTATGATAATGTGGGGGGGAGGTCATTCAGAATTTAATTCGGTCAGCCCAGTTCTTATATAGAATGGCAAAAAAAAGCCCTCTGCACACAAACTGTTCACATGTTCTGTCACTGTGTGTAGAGTGAGAATGTGCTGTGGCCACATCCTCACCTCCATGACATCAGTGGACTCATGGCACCTACTTGTGGAAGAAGTGTACACACATGTGCTCCTTCTTTCTTGGGGAGGAATCACAAGCAGGTATATTTCCTGCGCATGTAGACACCTTACCTTGCTCATGAGACAGTGATCGTGTGGGTAGGGAACAGCACCCATGCGCTTGTGCCTGCTGCCGCTCTGTGTGTGGTGAT
Source organism: Eublepharis macularius (assembly GCF_028583425.1). Taxonomy (NCBI): domain Eukaryota; kingdom Metazoa; phylum Chordata; class Lepidosauria; order Squamata; family Eublepharidae; genus Eublepharis; species Eublepharis macularius. The sequence continues at coordinate 42,878,507 of NC_072801.1, forward strand.
TGAATGTGCAGGTGGATTGGCTGCAGTGCCACTGTGTGTATGTCGATGCATTCCCCTCGCAGTTGCATAATTTCATCCTGTCCCAGCTCATTTGTTATTTGAGCATCAGAGCAAGAATTACCTTGTTGGATCAGACAAATATCTACCTAATCCAGCATTCTGTATGCAACAACAGTCAGATCTCAGTTCCTGGGATGCAAGAAAGCAAGAGAGGGCAACCTGCTGTGGTTGGGCCCCAAGCGTCTTAAGCTCAGAGGTGTAGGTGGAGATTCCATTGAGTCATTGTGGCAAATAGCTTTTGATAGACCTATCCTTCACATATTAGTCTAATCCTTTTAAAAAGCCATCTTGGCTACTTGCCCTTGCCACTTCTTATGAATTTCATTATGTATTGTGTGAAGAACTGCTTCTTTTTTGTTGCCTTTCTTGAGCTTGTTGTTGATCAGTTTTGTTGGGCGACCCCTACATTTTATTATTATGAGAAAGAGGGAAAACCTTCATAGTCATGTGACAGAGAGGAACCACAGTTACAACCACACTGATAACCAGTGCCAGAACTGTGGTTAGCAGACCACAAAAGCCTGGAGCAGGAAATGTGGGTTGAGTACCAGGAAGTGTACTATAGTGAGTGGCAAGTCTAAGGGTTAGCACCTCTGCATGGCCTTGCTTCACCGTCCTACTGTTGCTCTTTTCAGACAAATAGAGGCAGGAGACATGGGACTCTTGGTCTTTATGGATGTGCAATAAGATTGGATGCTTCCAAAAAGCAGCAACAGCAAAAAAACCTCCCAAAGGTGGCTCTTTAGGGGATTGCAACCCACCTGTGGGTCTCAAGTCATAAAGATCACTGCTTTACATTGTTCATAATTTAGTGGGAGGAAAGAAAAGAACATGGTTTCTACGTCTTCCAGTACACTGGCACTTTTCTGTTTAGAAATTTGCCACTAGAATTAGAAAAACTGTACACTACATGTTTGTGTTGGATGGCTTATTTAAAATTATGCTAGTTGTACACATGCAAGAAAAATTGGGGATGTTGCAAATGCCTCCTGTTGAAGGATGAATTAGTTTGGTTAATGTCTGAATAGAGAAAAATTCAAACCATTGGGTGTTGAAGTTGTTGGTTTGTATTGTGGGCTTTACATTGGCAAGTTGTGAGTTCCAATCCCTGATGAGTTTTGAGCTCAATTGGTGTTGCTTGGCTGCATTCTGCTGTCTCAATAATCACAGTTTGTAAACCATGGTTGGGTTAAACTCTGGTTCAGTGTGATAATCTGGCTGCCCGACAAACTGTAGATGTTAAACTGGGATTTTCAGTGATGGCCTACCTCTAGTTCATTAACTTTGGTTTGTGCTAACCATGGTTTATCTTGATGTTTGAATGCAGAAGTGTCAGGTTGTTCAGCAGTAATGTCCCTCTTAGTGTCTTGCATACAGAGAAGGAAGCAGGAGCACCAGAAAACTTTACCATTCCCTCTGTCTGCCTTTTCTTCAAACCTCCCCCTGCCCCATGAGTGATGACTTTCTAAGCAAAAAGGTGCTCTGGAGGCTTCAGCCTCTTTCCTGGAAAAATATAAAAAGTAGCAAAATGGCAAGAGAGAAGCGACAGGTCTGTGAAAGATTCCCTCCCCCCAAGTTAAAAAGTTCAGAAATTCAGTGGAGCATCTAGGCAGGAAAGGGGAAAGAGACTGAGGATCCATAACCAAGAGTGGGGAGGATGCATGACTTGCCCTAGGCTCCCCCCCACCCCCAACAAAAAAAATCTCTTCCTTTTATAGTACTTGACAAATAACAAGCAGATGACCTATGTTGTGAGGCTTTGCCAGCAGCCTGGAAATACAAGAGCGATTGAGATAGAATCTGATGATTCTGCCTGGAGGTGGGAAAGAAGGCTGGAAGCAGACCAACTGGGCTTTACAAACAAACTGTGGTTTAAACATGTGACAATTTAGTGTGATATCTGAATAAAACCAGAGTCCCCTTAGCTTCCATTTTCCTCATCTGTAAAATGGAAACATGAGGGCCTCTGTGACAAAATGGTGCTATTGGTGTTCAGAACAAAACCAGCAAGGCTTTTTATCCTTCTGCCTTGTCAGCCACTGCGGAAAAGGGACTGAACTCACGGCTGTGGGTCCATCAGAACAAGTGATCACAAAAGGATTGCAGATTTTAAAAATCTCATGGTCACTGTTAATTTGAATAGGGGACAGGTATGTGGGCACACTCTGAGTCAGAGGAGATCCCAAGTGACACCCCCCCCCCCCCGTAATCACCCAGAACAGCTCTTTGCTGAGACAGCACTGCATTTTTAAAGGGCTTGGTTAACATTTTCCCCTTCTGGTTGCAGATTGACTGGGGTGACTTTGCAGTAGAGACAGCATCTGCCCCTGAGGTGGTTGATTATGGCATCTCGGTTGAAGAAGCCAGTGAGGAGATAGACTGGGGGATTTCTTTGGAGTCGGATGCACAGGTGGGTGGCTTCCATGTCTGTCCTTGCATTCCATCTTCCCTTGTATTTTCATAAAGAGTCTTTGATTTAAATCAGGGGCAGATGACTTCAGCATAGCAGCTCCCTCTCTTCACCCCAAAAGGTGTTGTCGAGCCAGGTGGGACTGGAGCACAGCTCTAGGAATTGGGGAGTGGACGGACTGATGATGTGATCTACTGGTGCTCCTTCTGGTCCCACCTGCAATAAATGCCAGCAATCCTACCCCAGTGGGCTAGGAGTTGTTGCTACTTGCTGTGGTCAGACTGCAAGGTGTGTGGGGGAGATTGCCAGCTGCACATGCAGTGTTTCCATCTCTGAAGAACACAGGCCATTGTTGCTACCTTCCGCCCAAGCAGAAGGCAGCTCCCTCTGTAGCCAGCATGACCTTTCTCTCGCCCCACCTCTTTTGATGGTGAGCATACTAGAATCTTCACGCATGTATTTATTTAGGGCATTTGTTATCCCCACTTTTCTCCCTAGGGTTGCCAGGCTGGCAGTTTGCAAGAGCTCCGGGATGCAGCAGCTTCTGTGCCTTGATGTCACAACCGGGAAAGCCCAGAAGTGACGCTGGGTAGCTTTAGCAATAACCATCACCCTGGTGATTTCTAGAATGACCTGACACCACATCTGGGTTTTGCCCAGAAGTGAGATTGCATAGATGACAACGTTTTTAAAAACTGTTCTCCCAACACTGCTTGGATTGGTGGCAAGCAGCGAGGGCTGCCAGCAGGTGGCCTCCTACCACAGTGGGAGTCCTGGCCGCACTCTTTCTCCCCAACAAGTACCTGAAGCAGCTTACCAAACAATTCCAATTTAAACAAACAAAATACAATATAAACAGTATCCTTGGCTGATCTGAGATCTGCTGGGTTGACACATCAAGGCATAGACTGGATTTCATAGACATTAAATAAAGACTGAGGTTCCGGGGATGATTATTATACTTTCCTGCAATGGGATTACAGCTGTGCCAACTTCAATACAAGCACTAGTCATCGAAGGGGCCTGGGTTTCCCTTTCTACAGGAGAGCGGTGCCACCAGCATAGATGGCAGGGACAGGAATGCAGCTGACACAGTGAAGATTGAGGTGTTGGACACTGGCAGCGATGGTAAGCCCCCCTCTCCTGCTTTTTGTTCCTGAGAGAAGGAGAATACATACTTGATGCAGAGCTGGGGTGAAAGACATTTTGGGCAAGGGGAAGCTGAAACATCAAGGATAATTTGTGCAAATGAAAGGCTTTCCTTTGGAAGGGTGTGGTAAGGCTGCTATCAGTTTGATAGGTGAGAGAAAGGTTCTGGGCTTAAGTCTATTTGGAAGCTTTTGATTTAGAAGTCCCATCTGGTAATCTCTGATGTGCATGTGTTGACTGTCCTTATCCAGTGATAAGGGGATTCTGTACATGTCCAGAGGCTGCCCCTCCTTTTGTTGTTCCAGAAGCCTGGCCTGTGAACCATACCTGGTTGTTCCAGCTGGGTGACCTTGGGCCAGTCACAGCTCTTTGGAGCTCTCTCAGCCCCACCCACCTCACAGGGTGTTTTCTTATGGGGATAATAATAGAATACTTTGTAAACTGCTCTGAGTAGGCATTAAGTTGTCCTGAAGGGCAGTATATAAATCTAATGTTGTTATTGTTATTATTATTATTCATTTTCCTTTCTTGCACTCTCCCCACTTAACACAGCCTGCAGATATTCATAGAATAGTTCAGACTGGGTTAATTTGCACCATGGCTTCAGGTGCAAGGATTGGAGCCTTCTGAACTTGAGGTTCTTAACAGGTTGCCTACTTAGATATGATGAAAGGGAGAAAAAAATCATTCTTCCAGATCTGAAACACAGAGTGGAGGGCAGAAATACACATTATGGTGATCCCAGCATTCTTTTCCTCATAAAGCAGATTTCGAATGGGGTGGACATCCAGAGGATAATCAGCAAGTGGGAAGAGGGTGCTTAACTCTTACCTTCTACTAATGTCCCCACTAAGGCCAGTTTAATTGCTGCCCTCCAGCTGAGCCCTACCATTGGAAGTAGGCTGATTGAGAAGAAAAGGGTGGGAATGGCATGGGGGGGATTTTCAGGGGGAATGTGGCAGGCCTGATTGTGTCCCTTCACCTTCACTCCTGCTGATTTTCCTCCGACCAGTGCCTCTCTCTGCCCCAGAATTCGTTACCTTCGCAAGTAGTGGATTCCCATGATGGCATGTTCTGCCTGGACCCAGGAAAGAAGCAGACACAAGAGGGCGCTGTTGGATACATGTTTTTCTCCTCTTGTGGGATCCCTATCTGCAAGGCGACCTCCCCATCCCATTCCTTGATGCATTTACTTTATTTCTCCTCCATTTGCGTAAAGGGGTTTCGTTCAGTGGTGGAGAACCTGTTTTGTATCAAGGTGGAGCATTTCTGGATGCTAAGATCTCAGCATATCAGAAAAGTGTGGATAATCCTAATTATGCCTTATGTTTCTTAGAAAAATGCTTCCCCATTATATCATATGCAGAATCACTAAATGTCAGTGGTATGAGCTAGGGTCCCCCTGGCAACCAACAGAGAGTGGGGGGACTTATCAGGTAATGGAGCGGCTCGCCAGTAACATCATTATGTTGTTGGCAGTACGCTGACATCACTTCCCTTGCACCTTGAAGTGATGTCCGTGTTACTGGTTAACCCATAGAGTTTTCCCAAAAGCTGGAGCATCCCCAGCATCCCCCACAATGTTCCTGCCTCCCCTTCTTGCTGCAGCCCATTGATCTCCCCAAAATGCAGCTCCTGGGGGACAGGGAACCCTCAGGAATTGGCCAGATTGCGGGTCTGCAGCAAGAAGGAGGAATGGGCAGAATTTACATTTCCTCTTCCATTAGCAGAAAATTTTGTCTGGATCTAACTCAACATTCTACTTTGGTTCTGGGCCAAGAAAAGCAGAATATGATGAAGAGTATTAATGATGCAAAATAAAAAAGAGTCCAGTAGCACCTAACACGGCTAACTCCTCTGCGTCTATGATGCAAAATAGTTGCTTATAATAGCTTTATTTTCCATTATGTATTCTGCAACCCTAAGGTCTAGAAACATGTAGGCATATTAAAACTAAAATGAAAGCTGGGATTCTCAGAGCACTGAAGTCTGTATTCAGTTCTATCCTGTCTTTCTGCAGCATGTCTCACTTACTGTCATATCTTGTAGAGGTGGGTGCAAAGAGGAGTGCTGAACTATGGTTTTTCCAAGAATCAGGCACAATGGGGCATCTCCCTCTTGTTTGTTGAGTGGGGGGGGCAAGAGGGAGGGACCAGGGCTGAGCCGTTGCATCACAACATTTGGCATGTGTGATAATTAATTCTACTGAGCCCACTTGTGGGGAGATTGGGGTATAAATCTAATTAAATAAATAATAAATACTTCCCCTGTCATTTTCTGTATTCAGTGCAAGAAGGAACTGCCCAAGGACCTGATGCTCTCAGCCTCCTAGAGACTCCAGAGACCCGTAACCAGTTTATTGATGAGTTGATGGAGGTAACAGGAGATCCCATAGTACTGGTTTTAAAGATATTTTTAACTCCATCTGCTGGCCAAGAACTTCCCATATCTCTCTCTTTCCCTGAACTAAGCTATGGGGATCTGGTTCCCAAAAAAAATCCCATTCCAAAGTTTATATAGTTGTTTTTATTTACTTAAAATGTTTTAATACCACCTTTCCACCCAACTTAGTGTCCCCAAGGCAATGAACAATCAAAACAATTTTTAAAAGCTTTTAAATTTACATATACACACATGTGTATATACATACACAAAACAAATTTAAAAGAAAGCCATTAAACAAAGCATGTAGACTGGAAAGAGGATCGGTGAGGGAATGCCAAATGAAACTGATAATGTTTTCACCCATTGGCAGAAGACAATGACAAAGGAGGACAGATTAATCTCCCTGAGAGGGAATTCCGTAATTTTTGTGCTACTGAACAAGAATATTGCAGATACTGTAGAAGGTTCTCTGAATTGCCCACTTTCATTTTTAAAAAGTAAGTATTTCTAGCCCCTTCTCTTGCCGATAAATGTTTTTTTCCTTAAACCTCCACAAGGGAAAGGGATAGGAGACTTACTTTTTTTATAAATGAAAGTGGGCAATTCAGAGAACCTTCTACACATATCATTACGGCATTATATTGATATAACAATATTCTAGTTCTGACTTTTTAAAAAAGCCCCCCAGTAGTGTGGGGTGGGGTAGGGTGTGTGTTTGCATGAAATAGCTGCCAGGGGGATGGTCAGAGAACATGGATGCTGTGTGGGCCAGAAAACCCAAATTTAGCAGCACACATAGCAGCCATCCAGGCTGTGCAGCGCTCTGTCCCCAAAATTCAGAGTAATACAGGTTGGAGAAAAGCCGGGGGGAACCCTGAAAGTGCACAAATGCCCCATGATGCTGTGTGGAAGCAAGAAAAAAACCCTGCTTCCCCAAAGCATTAAACTTGGGGCAAAGAACCCATGTGGAAGACCAATGTGAGAGTGCCCAAAGAAGGGCCTCTGAATATGGTTGCAGTGGTCAGGTAGATTCATATGGGAGTAAGTGGTTCTTTGAGTAAGCTGGTCCCAAGTCATAGAGGGCTTTAAAGATCAGTACTAGCACCCTGAATTGGGCCCAGAAGCTGATTAGGAGCCAGTATAGATGGAAGAAGTCTGGAGTGGTAGAAGAAAAAAATGTAACACAGAAGTCCTGATCCCCATCTTGAACCGAGCAAGTGCCATTCTTTCCAAGTTCAGGGAGTACCTGGACATCCGGGGGGGGGGGGTTGTGGGGGGAGGGGGGTGTCCCTTCTTTTTTGACTTCCTGGATAGTAGATCTCAGACGGTAGCATTGGGGAACTAGTGTTCCATCCCAGGACCTTTAAATTATGCAGCGCCAAATGGTTACATGTTGTCCGCCATTCCCTTTAATACAAGGATCAGCAACATTTTATAATTAAAAAGCCAAACTATGTCAAAATTCAGAGCAAGAGAACAACAGGATGCCATAACTAAAACTATACAACTTAACGTTACTGATATAACAGACACATTGATTACTAGTTCATAAATTTTCTACAGCCCAAACACTGGTTGTTGCGAGTCCCTTATTAGAAAGTGGCACCCATAAAGTCTCAGAAAATATATATATATTGGGGCACCCTTTCACCATTGTTCCAGTGTGCTGGCAAAGATATGCACATGGTTTGTGGTTGGATTACTAGCAACCATTCACCTCTATCATTTCCCTTTCTATAAAGCATCTCTAAGAAGCCCTTTATTCCCATAAAAACCTTTGCCTGCCATAGCTTTTGCTTATTTTAACATTCCACCTGCCTCTTCAGTATATCTAGCATAAACATTTCCAGTTCTTTTTCAAAGAACCGCATTTGGCTCTAGTGCCCTGGGTTGCAGACCGCTGCCAGAGGAAGTTGTCTGGAGGTTTAGGCTTCTTTGTTATCTATATCCTGTGGAAGCCCAACTCCGTCTGCCACTGCCTTCCAATCCTGGAGCAGTAGTGGAAATTCTAATCCAGTGTCTGGTAGCAGTAATGGATTGGATGGGGCTTGAACAAACTGAAACTTAATACAAACATGATAGAGGAACTTCTGATCAAAAACTGATCTGGAAATAGGCAAACTGAGTTGAAGTCCTCTTAAAATCGAATGGTTTAGAGCCTAATGACCCTTTCTGCTTGCAGAAGGAACTTCTGTCGGCAGAAGGGGCGAGGATGGACAGTTCTCCCCCTCCCACACTGTTCTTAGGGGGTCCACTGCCCCCCCCCCAGCAGCAAAATTAGGAGGCATGGCATGCTGTAGCAGAAGTACACTGAGGTTCTTTTCTATGAATGCTGTTGTGCTCGTTTAATGGAATTTAAGCCCCAGAGCCACCCCTTGTTGGTGTTCCTGGATCTGTCACGATACCAAGAGGATCATGTGTCGGACATGGCCTGGAATGGTTTTAGCTGGCTTTGTTTGGTTTGCCTGTTTTAATTTTTTTTGGACCGCAGGGATTTGGCCAGGTTTACTCACGCCTGCTGTATTGACCTCCAGACTAGACTACCGTAATGCACTGCATGTGATACTATCTTAGTTTGTTATTGATTGGCTGCTTTTCTCTCTTAAAGGGGCCCAAATCAGTTTACAACAAATGCAATCCAAGTCAATATTTTTAAAAATACATAGAAAAAACAATGTATAGAAAAAGACAACAAGAGCAAGCTATGTTTTGGGAGCAGAATCCACAGGCCAGCTGCCTTAGGCCACAGGGCACAAGCCACAGGCTGCCATAAGTGGCTAGTGTGTTCAAGAGTGTGGCACCTTCTGGCCACACTCAAGATGTATACATGAGACAGGAAGAGCAAGCAGAAGCATACAGTTTTAAGGTGTGAAGACATACAGCGAGCAGGGGGTCCTCTCAATCCCACCCACCCACCGAGCCTCCTAGTCACACCAAAGGTGTTAGTCTTGAGTACTTTGAAGTGTATTTGGAATGTGGAAGCAGATAGGCGCAGCATTTTGGGCTGTTTTGTGCTATCTTAGCTGGTGGGCAGTTTGTCCATTTCACAGTGCTGGCTGTCATCTTTAAAGCCTTAAACACTATGCAGCTAGTTCATCTGAAAGAATCCTCTTCTGTATAGACCTGCCTGGGCACTGAGGTCATCATTGGAAGTCCTTCTTGATGTACTTCCACCATTAAAAGTGCAATGAGTGGTTGTGAGGCAGAGCATTCTCAATAGGAGCCCCATTCTTTGAAATGCTTTCCCAGAGGAAGTATGTTTGGCACTGTCTTGGTACACTGGCTGAGATGCTCTTTTCAAGCATGCTCTGTAAAATGTTCTTGTTATCTGTCTTCCCACACTCCACAGTTTGATACAGTCAAGATGATAATAGTTTCTACGAGTAGAAGGGTAGATTTTTTTCACTGCAGTGCATGATTATATGATGATTATAATTTGCATAATCAGCACCTTTCTACCTCTTGCTCTTTTATTTATCTATCCCTAGCTTGCCTTTTAACTTGGAGGTGGGGGTTCTTCATATGCAGGTACCCTTTTTTATTGCACGTATTCCAGAATGGAGCTCTGGCACAGAAAACAGGATCTGGGGTAGGAAAGCGTAGTACAACAGTGGTTCAGATTAATCTTATAAATGTACTATCTCTTGTAACCTCTGCAAAATGGATCCAGCCAGAGTGATGAGGGCCCATTGGTCAGTAAGTGCCTGATGCTCTTTCCCCTCACTTTCTGCTTCTCTCCCCTCTCCTTCAGCTAGAGATCTTTCTATCCCAACGCATTGTCGAGATGAGTGAAGAAGCAGACATCTTGTCTGTCAGCCAGTTCCAGCTAGCCCCGCCTATCCTGCAGGATCAGACCAAAAAGAAATTGGAGGCCATGGCAGCAGCCCTGCAGGATCTGATTGGGCGGTTGACTAGCTTGAGAATGCAGCACCTTTTCATGATCCTAGCCTCCCCAAGGTTGGTGAAATTCGTCTTCCCACCTAACTCCCTCCCTTTAAGATCAGAGTCCTCCTTTTGCACCACAAAGCAAAAGCCTCCCTCCCCTTTAAATCTCTTGGTGAAGACAACCAATCTCTTTCTTCTCTTCAGTCCTGATAATTACCATATTAGTTAGTAGCAGTAGGCCAAGATTTAAAACCCATTGAGGGGAAATGAGGGATAGTTCTGTTGGAATAACACCAGTAATTATTTAAAAGCCCCCTCCCAGTTTGTGTTATGTGTTTATTGACTTTTTAAAATCTATTTTAAATATTGTTTTAAATTTAAATTGTTTTAAACTGTTTTAAATTGTTTTTTTAATGTGCTTTAATGTTTGCTGTCTTGGGTAGAAAGATGGCATAGAAATGTTTTAAATTAAATAAATAAGAACATGGATTGGGGGTTTCATTGGCGTGGGAGGAGGAATATGACACATTGTTTAGATTTGTTGAAGGATCTTAACATCTGATTACAGGGAAATACAAGTTTCTAGCCCTCATTACTGGAAACTAAAGGTGGATCCAGCCAGCTGTGCCACATGATCTAACTCCATTCCCCTCTTTACAATAGCTCTGATGCTACATGCAGGTCCTATGATCTCTAGTATAGGCTTTTGTGTAGCAAACAGGACCCCTCATTTTTTACTAGAACAAAAGCTGTTTGGGTCCAACCATATCATGGCTCCGATGTTCCAGGGCTAGAGAGTCTGTGCTCTGCACAGCTTCATTTTCCACTTTTGCATTCTATTGAAAGCCTCTGCCATGCAGAGAGGCTTAGGTGGCGTTATCAGGTGTGTTCGCTCAGTACATCAAAGACTCTTAACAGCAGTTGCAAACAGTATGTCCTAGCCCCCTTCTTGGATATTTTCATTGCAGACGCTGAGTGTCTCAGACTGCATGCTGTATTCCATATAAAAGAGAATGCAGTATTTGTGCCAGTATCTCTGCACTGCAGTGTACCCTCTTCCTTGGCACAGTTTCCTATATTTCTGGTTATCTATTAAAGTGCAAACCGAGAAAAGCTTACACTGATATATCTTAATTAGAACTGCTAGCTACTTTAAAGATTTTTTAAAAAGAAAAGCCAATTTAACCACATTGCTTTTAACCAATCAGTTAATTAATTTGTTTTGAATTTAAATGCCTTTGCATGTTGCAGCACCTAAATGAAGGCATTTTTTTACAGTATTGAGGGACAGGGCATAAGATGAGACTTACAAGTTAACATTGTTTAGCTTGTGTTGTAGTTCTGCTGCTGAAATGGAACCAGTTTGGTTCTATATGCCACTGGTATGAGAGACTGCCAGGGAACCCATACGTATACTTTATGGAGCTCTTTGAAGAGAAATTAGTATATAAATGTACTAAATCACAATGAATTGCTAGCACTTATTTCTAGAAGGAAAGGCTATTTTCAGTATTTTCTTATCTCTGTCCCTGCTTGACTACATGAAATGTAGTGTACCTCAAATGACTTCCGAAAAGTTCAGCATCCATCAGATCCATCTGTTGTTGGTTTATTAGGCCATTTTAGTCTCACTGACCAAGTGATTAAGAACTTGCAGCCCGAAATGTTTAGAAAAGTTTCCTCCACCGCACTGGAGCAGGAGGCAGAATTTTCTGTCTGCAAGGACCACCCATTTGGAAAAAGCTGCCTCCATAATAGAAGGAAGCAGCTTCCCAGTATTTTGTAACTGGACCCAGTTCCTTATGGCAGCCATTTTGTGATCACTCCCATCTTTCTTGGAAGCCATTTTGTGGTTGTACCTGCTCTCTTTTCACAACATTTTCAAAAGTGCCCACAGACTGGGAACCACTGCCCTAATCTTTTATGGGTCTTCTGCTCCTCAGCTGTTTCTCCACAGAGACCATTCCAAATGTAAAGATTGCTAATCCCATTCCCTACATTTTCTCCTGCTACCACATAGTTTCTTGCGAGGTAAAAGGTCAAGTTTCTGTAATTCAGGTCATCAAGCAGAGAACATTAATGAGTGGCGATGGATTATTTTGCTTGGCGTTGGGGGTTAGACAGGATTACCTTTTTCCAATCCCTATACATCTTACAATTCTGGGATCTTTGGGGTGGGATCATAAAATATAGCAGTTCAGGAATTATAGTGGAGAAGAATTTGCTGACATTTTTTACATGCTCACTCTTATTGGTTCAGGTATGTGGACCGTGTGACGGAGCTCCTCCGCCAGAAATTGAAACAGGCGGATCTGCTGCTCTTGAAGAAGGAACAGATGATTCAGAGACGGCAAGAGGCCCTGGAAGAGCAGGCTTCTCTGGAGCCAAAACTTGACCACCTTGTACAGAAAACAAAGGAGTTGCAGAAACTGGTGAGTCCACTGTGGGAGGGCACAAAGGGGGTGGGTGACTTCTGTCTCTTCCTAGTCTTTATCACTTTCACAGTCCATAGATCAGTGATAGCGAACCTTTTTGAGCCTGAGTGCCCAAACTGCAACACAAAACTAACTTAAAGGGCCAGCACTGCAATTAAACCTGAATACTGAGGTTTTAGTTAAGATAAACTCATAGTTTAGTTAAGAAAAACTCATAGTTGTCCCAACACTCACTCACTCACTCTCACTCTCTCTCTCTCTCTCTCTCTCTCTCAAGAGCCATGACTGAAAGTAAAGCAAGTTAAATCAAAGCAGCTTACTCTTCTTTAGAAAGCCAGCCCCAGCAGCCTCGCTGCTGCCTCCGCTTCCTGCTGCTAAAGAGACGGGCAGCAGGGAGGCAGCCTTGAGGAAAAGGAATCACGTGGGCAGGGCCAAACCCCATGTGATCTCTGCTCAGAGCTACTGGAACGCTGTTGCAGGCATTCCCCCTCCAAATGAGCCCTGGACCTAGCGATTGGCGACTTGGCTCGCGTGCCCACAGAGAGGGCTCTGCGTGCTAGCTGTGGCACGCGTGCCATAGGTTCACCATCGCTGCCGTAGATCATGTCCATTTCAGATATTCTTCCTAAGTCAGTGTTCATTCTCCACTCACATGGAATGCCTGGAAAGCACTGGAAGCTTTCAGGAAATACCTGCATGGTTTCCTTTCAGCCCTGGAAGAACTGGTGAAGCTTGTTAAATAGATAACCTGGGAAGTAATGGAGTTGGCAAGGAGGAAGCTGAAGGCTGAGAAATAGGGCTTGGTATTCACCCCCCTCCCAATGACTCGCTTAGGCTAAAGAGCCAAATCAGAATTGGGGTTTTTATAAGGCCAGGTGACACAAGACTGGTCATGTAGACAAATCAGCAATTGTTGCACAAACTACTAGTTTTTTGTAAAATCCAGATACGTGTTGTGGCTTCACTAGTCTACCTAGAGCTGTACATTTTTCACAATTCAGCAACATTTCAGAATCATTATGGTTTTAGTATTGAGTGCACAATTCAGCTTTCTTTCTGTAGCAAGTTCCTTAAGACTATAAAAAGACTGTTTTTTTTTACCAGTCTCTGTATCAGGCATCTGACGAAGAGAACTTGATTCTCGAAAGCTTATGCTAAAATAAAATTGGTTAGTCTTAAAGGTGCTACTGGACTCTTTTTGATTATAAAAAGACATGCTCCAAAAATATCTGGTGCTCTTCATCTCTGTCCCACTTTATGATTAGCAGAAACTTACCCAACATAAACAAATTTTACAAATTTGGCTACTTCGTGTAATCAATACGGATCATTGAATTAAGGCAGACCGATTGTTCTCTGGTTAGGTAAAGTGCCTTATATATTGAAGGTCCCAAGTCCAATTCTTGGCAATTCAAATGGAAGGACCCCTGGCCATTGAGCTACTAAAGACGAGATTTGGGGGAGCTGTTGCCAGCTATAGTAGAAAAAGACTGAACTAGATGGACTAACAGCCTAGCTCTTTAAATCATTAATTCAGGGGTTTTTTTGGGGGGGGGGGGAGGGGGTTGTGCTAGGGTAACTTTATCATATTTGCCTCACCCCCATACTTAAAGCATTGGGAATCAGGATTATGCTCTGCCTTTGCCCAGTTCTCACCTTCCATGTGTTCTCTCTTACTGTGTCATTGCTAATCTTAACCATGGTTAACGCTATTCAGGTTTGCTGCTCACTGGGATTTGAAACAAGGTTAAAGCCCTAGTTTTCAAGGCTTAGACTTAGTTCAGACAAACTATGAAATCCCGGTTTAACCACTAACTATGGTTAGTGTGCTCATCCAATTAGTTAGGGTCCATCAAAACCAGGATCAGAAACCATGATGTGAAGTTGGTTTATTAACCACAGTTAGCCTTAACTATGGTTTCTCACAATATACAAATACAGGCAAATACAGCTCCAGGGCTGTTGCTGCCCCCCCCCCCCAGCACGCGTGCGCACGCTTTGTGCACGCGCACCCAGACTGCACGATGATATCACTACGTGTGACGTTATCACACAGGGCACGCTGCTGTGAGCCAGCTGCCTCATCAGCATGGCAGGCAGCCGGGGCAGCACGCAGTTGGCCTCCTAGCCCTCCTGCTCAGTTGCCCTGCATGCTGCCCTGGCTGCCTGCCGCGCCTGGCCCACAGCTGCTGCGCTGTGCATTGGCAGTGGCAGCAGCACGGGGTGACTGAGTGGGAGGGCTGGGAGGCTGCCTGCTCAGTTGCCCCGCACTGCCGCTGCCAGCCTGCACTCCGCTGGGCGCAGCAGCTGCGGGCCAGGTGTGGCAGGCAGCTGGGACGGTGCGCAGGCGGCTTCCCAGCCCTCCTGCTCAGCCGCCAGTGCTGCCACTGCCAACTCTGTGATGCGCGCTCCCAGCTGGCAGCCACACCCAGCACCCCCTCTTAGTTGGTGCTGGGGACAGGTGACCCTCCTGCCTCCACCCCTCCCCCGTAGATCTGGCCCTGGGCAGGGAAAAAGCAAAGACCAGCATTTTTAAAGCAAACCAGGATTTCAATGATCATCTGTGAGCCAAATTCTAGCTTCACAAACTAATCTTAGTTAAACCATGGTTTCATGTTATGATGTCTCTAGAAAGCAATAGCTTTTCATCACAGCCAGAAGAGGGATGAAGGTGAAACTTCAGAAGAGAAGAGAACCCACCCAGTCTCCAGTCATTTCAGTGGGGCTTGCTCAGGAAAACACCCTGGTGGAGTAGTTTTGTTGGCAGGTCAGGGAGCTGCCGCTGGGATTTTCCATCCAATGTTTAAGACCAGCCCTATAGACAAAGACCATATTCAAGGAAGCAGCTTGAATAGTGGCCTCCAGAAAGCTTTGTTGAGGGGGCCAATCAGAGCACCCAGCAGCAATTTTTAGGCTCTTAACTGCTGGGGGGGAAAAAACGGGAATGATCTGTGGATACCTTAAGCCAGGAGCTTTTGCTGATCCATTCCAGAGGACTCATGCCAATGGGAGCTTTTGTCTTTTCAGATTGAAGCCGACATTTCTAAACGGTACAACGGCCGACCGGTGAACCTGATGGGTGCCTCTCTCTGAGCCATCTCCTCTGCACACAAACACCCTTTCTGGGATTGGAGCAGTGAGGCATGAATCACATCCTCAACCAAAGATAAGGAACAGTAACCAAGGATTTCAAGAACTAAGGAGAAAGGACTCACTAAGTCCTGGGACTGAAAAATGGCTAGCAGGAAGGATTCTGACCCCTCTTTCCACATAGCGCCAGAAGTGCATTAGCAAATCCCCGATGGTTGAATAAATCTGCCTTCTCCACCATAAACTCCTGTATGCCTTTTTATAGCCACATTCCATGGCCCAGGAAGTTGTAAGATCTTTTGCCTCTTGATGTCCTTCCTGAAAGCTGTTCTTGCCTTCCAAGGGAAACCTCCTCTGCCTAGCAGAGATCCTTCCGGGGAACACTTCCATAGTGAGAGTAACTGGAGTATTAGTTCTCTGTTTTGTATTAAGAAAAAACTAAAGAAGAAACTGTAGCTGTCAGCCCTATTTAGTGGGTTACACTGCTCTTTGCTTATTACTACCTCTGGGAAACAAGCACATCCACATCTTTTCCTTTAGATTCAACTACTGACCTTTGGTGTGTGTGTGGGGGGGGTGGTCCTGCTAGGATATAATCCTCTCCTAGTTTGTTTTATGAGGACACTACCTCCTGTTACCAGTTTCTAATATTATGGCTCCATCCTTAGCCCTGAGAAGAGAGCAAAACACACCTAAGTTTGTTTTCGGTAAGACACCAGCTCTGTTCCCCCATCTGGGAGCAACCTTTGTGGGCCATTTCACACATCACACAGGGCAAACCTTAGTTTCCCCACCCCCCTCAAGCATACATTCTACAAGGAACTGGAGCCCAGTCCCAATTCCTGAATGTGTGTGGCTGTGTGTATGGTTATGTGCGCTGCATTCACACTTTAGGTATGCAGTCTTAAAACATAACAATGTTTCCCTAAAATACAAAACCTGCCCACAGGCTTGGGGCAAGGGATGCCTGCTGAGATACCTCTGACCCACTGTTTTCTCCTGGATAGGGACGGGGCGGGGGGCGGGATCCCTTTCGTAAGCATCCTGTTTCTTTTTTGTCCTGCCAGTAAGCCTAGCTGCTTGAAGAGTGAGGCAGCCCTAATGTAGCCAGATGTGTGGCAGACTCAACCCCACCCAACCACTGCTGGCTGCCAGGAAATAGTTGGATCAAGTTGACTGGTAAGCAACGGATGACAAGCAGGGAGAACACTGAAGTCAGGGACGAGTTTCTTGTCTGGCCATGGATCTGCACGCATTGTCTCCTATCCTGGCAAGAGGATACCACCGTAGCCTCACACCCCCTTTTCTCCTATGGGGAGGGGGCAAAAAGAGGGTGATCAGTTTGGGGTGGTGGTAGGGAGGTGATTCGATTTTAATTTCATAGGAGAGCAGTTGATTCATTGCTCTTTGTCGGTGGTGTTGACTCTCGTAATGACTTTCCATCAAAATGAAAAGTGGAATGACAGCGTTCATTATTCCTGCTGCTTGTTATCTCAGCGGCGGGGGGAGGGCCACCCCCTCCCCCCCATGCCGCCTTTCAGCCATCCTGGACAGTGAGTGATGGGCCCTATTAATCACCGACCCCGCGGACTCTGGCGGACACACGCTACCCGGCAGAGAAGGGGAGAGAGATAAGGCACCAACAGCCGCTCCAATCAATTAATGTCAAGCGGGACTCTCCGGCCCCTCCTTCGTTCTCTGCTTTCACCCTCTTGTGGTTCCAGAGGTGGACCTCTCTTGGGGCGGGGAGGAGGGAGGCTCAGGGAGAGAAAACGCAACCAGGGACTGTGACCCCACGCGCCCACCCCAGGACCACTGGCTGGAATCTTTGCAAGTCCTGGCCTCTTCCTCCAAAGCCGACTGCCATCTGGGATGGGAGAGGGTTTGTAAACCAAACCTTATAAGGAAATTGCTGCCATCACCAAAGGGAGCAATTCTCAGTTCCTTCCTGACACATTCTCTCTTCCACATCTGTTTTTAGATACATAACCCTTGAAAACTTTTTGGAAACCTTCGAGTCACCCTCCACCCCCACCCCCAGTTATTTCATATATAATTAACGTCACTCACTGTTATTCAAAGGATATTCCCAAAGAATTCTGATGTGATTGAGAATTCTGTGTTAGTGGTTGTTGGTCTGCTCTGTGCAAGAATTACAATTTCCCAGGGTTCCCTACAGAGAAGACATACTTCACTGTTTGAATCTATGTTCTTAAAACTCAGGCTCTGAAAAAGATGAAAGCGGAGCTCGCCATGATCTTCTGCCCCACATGCAGCAGCAAGATCTGTAGTGCAGCCAACTTTCCCTCCGGAAAACCATTCCGTTTTCTGTACTCTGATCCCCAGGTGATCAAAAAACTATTTTTATGAGTGAAGAATGAAAGGGGGGGGTTCAAGCAGGGAAAATAAAGGAGATGCCATAAACTTTTTACACATTTGGCTCTTCTAGATGACCATCACAAAATGTAAAGAACATAGGATATGTTCCAGAGGGTGATAAAACAGCATTGATGTTCCATACCATAAAGAATGTCTCCCTTTAAAGACTTATTTTAAGTATTAAAGTCCACCGGTTAACAACAGGAAATGTTGCATGGGCGTAGTTGTTGCAAATCTCTTGTTGCTCTTTAGGGTCTGCTGCTTCTGCAGACAATCACTAGTTTCCCACTATTTCTGGCAGTGCAAAGAACTGGAGGGCGCTTCTTGATGTCCTGTTAATCTGTCCCCAAAACACAAAGTTTAAAAACAACTAGTAATAATTTGATTTCAGAGTTGTTGCTTGTCTGGCTACCATGTCTTAATTCTTGCTAGGTTTCTGAACTTTTATCTCCACTGCTTTGTTTCATCTATTCCACAACATTTTTTGCAGTAAAAAAAGCAAGAGCCCAGTAGCACCGTAAGACTAACAAAATTTGTGGTAGGCTATGAACTTTCATCAGCCACCGCTTCATGAGCATTAGTATTCACCACTGGGGTGAGCAAATGCCACCTCCTTCTCTTGCTTAGGAAAATCTTGGGTTTCTCTGAAGCAGAGCCCAGTCCACAGCTCACAAAAGCTCATACCCTACCACAAATTTTGTTAATCTTATAGATGCTACTGGACTCTTGCTCTTTTCTACTGCTACAGACAGACTAACACGGCTACTCTTCTTGATATAACGACATTTTTATTTAGTTGCTTCATTTATCACTTTTCTCCCCACTGGGGACCCAAAGTAGCTTACACAACATTGTCCTCTTCTTCATTTTATCCTCACAACAACCCTGAGAGAGAGGTTAGGGAGAGAGTGTGAGACTGGTCCAAGATCACCCAGCAAGCTTCCGTGTGATTTTGATCTGGATACCCCAGATGCTAGCCTGACATAACCACTATGCCACTTTGGGTTAGGATTCTCGGTTTTGTAACCTTGATGCAACTTCTGTTCCAACTAGGATATCTGCTGATGTCAGAAGGGGCATGGGATCAGAGACCTGCTGATGTGTGTGTGAGAATGGCAGAATATGTAAATTTCCTCATTACTATGCTTGTTCGGGCCCTTATGGGGCAGCATTACATTGGGTAGAATCGCAAATCCTGTTTTCCATACCATAAAACACACTGGACTGAGCTCTCCAAAGTACCTCTTGGCCAGTATTGTGACATCAGTTTCTACCAACCTCATAAGAATGTCCATGTTCTTGCCATAATTCCAGAAGTATGCTGGCTGCTTTCATAAAAAGTCTTTCCTAATTTCACCTACACTGGGAAGTGGGTTGGGGGTGGGGACTGGCAGTGCTGATAAAGGGGTCAGTCCGCAGGGATGGCCACTTCATTTCTTAGATGAGGAAGAAATACAGTGGCATCGCAGATAGCTTCAGGTGGGTAGCCGTGTTGGTCTGTAGTAGATGAGCAAGATTCGGGTCCCGTAGCACCTTAAAGACCAAGCAGATTTCCAGGGTATGAGTTTTTCAAGAGTCAGAGTACTCTTCATCAGATACCATTGGCATTGGTGCCCAGAGGCACCATGTTGGAGATCACATGGTTGGGGTGTGTGTGATCAACCCAACTTCCCTCTTGTGTGCAGTTTGCATTATATTTCCAATGTGTCTTGTGTAGATAAACTCTGCAACCCTTGTTGGCATAAAATGTAATGCTTACCTTGCCATATGGTAGGCCTGCCTTTTGACCATGTTGGCAGTTGCAGTGTGTATGTATTGCATGCTGAAGGTTCCAGTTCCGGTCTCTGGCTTCTCTAAATTAAAGGATGTCAGGCTGCAAGTGACGGCAGGGACTGTTTTGTGCTTGAGGCCAGGGAGAACTGCAAGTTTGACAAGACCAAGCTAGGTGGACCAGTGATAGGGCCGCGTATAAGGCAACTTCATATGTTCGATGCAGAAGTAATGCCGTCCTTACTCAGAGGGCCTGTGACCCTCTCTAGAGAGCAGCAAGGTTGGAGTAAGGGAGAATCAGATGCAAGTGGAAGAGCAGGAAAGGTGACCCTGGAAAGCACAGAAAAGAAGGGTGGAGTAAGGGATCATCTTCCCTATATCCATGAAGCTGCCTTCAACTGAACCAGAACACTGGTCCTTCAAGGCCAGCATTGTCTACTCTGGCTGGCAGCAGCTCTCCAAAGCCTCAGACCGAAAGCTTTCACATCATCTATTACCTGATCCTTTTAACTGAAGATGCCAAGGACTGAACCTGGGACCTTCTGCATGCAAAGCAGAGCCTCTTCTAATGAGCCAAGAGGGTGAGGAGATAGCTGGTGGGGAACATGCTGCAGGATGAGAAAATAATACAGAGAAAACAGACAAAAGCAAGAAACACTTCTGCACATTGTCCATTGACATGAATGGGAGCTGCCTAAAAGGATTGTGACCCAGATATTCTCACTCGTGAGAGGACACTTTTGTTCAAGTTCAGCCAATTAAGCTAGTTCGAGGGGGAGGGAGGAATGAAGTCATTGCTCAGGGGTAGAGCATCTGCTTGGAATGCAGAAGATTCCTGGTACATCTCCAGTTAAAAGAATCAGATAATGAGAAGGGCCTTGACCTGAGATCCTGCAGAACCTATTTATTTATTTATTTAATTCTATTTATATTCCGCCTTCCCCACAATAGCAGGCTCAGGGCAGATTACATAGAATATAAAACATGAAGATATATATATACACTTAAAAACAATTAAAATCACATAAGTATTATTAATATTTAAAACAGCGTGGCAGCACTTCTTAAAAAAGAATCCACCACCCAGTCCTCTCCACAGATGTTTAACAGCGAGGCTGGGTGAAGAATACATCTGATAGGGAGGGCAGATTTTCCTCAATTCAGCTGGCAGGGAGGCCGTAGCCAGCATCAGCTGTATGCCTGGTGGAACAGCTCTGTCTTACAGGGCCGGCAGAAAGATAACACACCTGGCCAGGCCCTAGTCTCTTGTGACAGAGCGTTCCACCAGGCTGGAGCCAGGACCGAGAAGGCCCTGGCTCTGGTTGACACCAGGCAGACCTCCTTGGGGCGAGGGATCGTTAACACGTGTTTATCGCTGGATCGGAGCATCCTCCGGGGCTCATATAGGGAGAGGCGGTCCCGCAGATACGTTGGTCCCAGTCCGCATAGGGCTTTATAGGTCGATATCAAAACCAGCGACACTGCTGATCTTGATAGACTTGGTATGATTCATCAAGATAGGTTGACGTGTTAGTCTGTATGTAGCAGCAGAAAAGAGCAAGAGTCCAGTAGCACCTATAAGACTAACAAAATTTGTGGTAGGGTTTGAGCTTTCATGAGCCACAGCTCACTGTATCTGAAGAAATAAGTTGTGACTCACGAAAGTTCATACCCTGCTACAAATTTTGTTAGTCTTACAGGTAGTACTGGACTCTTGCTCTTTTCTGTATGATCCAGTTTCATATGCTCAGTGCATAATTCACTTTTGCAGTCCATTGTTATAAGATGTAGCAATGGACACGCCGGCATAGATGGCTTTAAAAAGGTGTGTGACTTTTCCAGACAGAAAAACCCTATGGTTGCCATCCTCCAAGTATGTCCTGAAGATCTCCTGGAATACAATTACCTCCAGACTACTGGGATCATTTTCCTTGGAGAAAATGGCTGCTTTGGAGGGTAGACTGTATGGCATTAGACCTCAGTGCCCTCCCCAGACTTCACGCCCCCAAGTCTCCAGGATGTGGAAGTGATGGGATTGTACCAGGGCTGAAACTCAGCCCAAAACATAGTGTTTTCACTATTTGGGGGAAAGTTTCACAGACTCAGCCCTGGCGCAATCTGCCCCTTCTTCATGCCGCCATTTTCTGGCAATGCGGGAGCGTGCACCCCTATTTTAGTTGTGCCTCTTGGGAGGAATGTATGCGGTTGGGCCAGTCACCTACACCTCCCCCCACCTGCCAGGTAAGTGGTGGTGAGGGAGAGGAGTGGCTGGGGCAGGTGTCTTTGACCAGCCCCCCCCCTTTCCTTCTGTGACTGTGCCTGCCACCCTGCGCTAGAATTCCAAACATGGCCAAGTTGCCCACAGGCTGAAAAAGGTAGGGGACTCCTGATTTAATCATTACCCAGGAACCCTCCACTTGGGAAGTGAAAGGTTCAGGACAGTACATGAGTAGATGGTGTAGGAACTCATTGTTTTGTTGATTTGGATAGCTTTTAGTTTTTTAAAAACAAGTTTTTTGAAGAGGGTGTTTTTAGCCCTGCCATTTGCCCGCTTGAGGTGGCCTTCCCACTTGCCCTAGTATCAAGATGAAAACCCAGACATGATGTCAGCATGTCAGCCAATGCTCATCAACTGATGCACTGATACAATGACTGGGGTTTTGCCCCGACATGATGTCAATATGTCATGTGATGTCATATCGGCCCTTGCCCTGCACCCAAAGTTTAAAGCATTAATAGGGTGTCCCTGGTAGCCCAATGACCAACTGGGGTGGGGACAGTTAATATAGTTTTTATGTTCTTGGGCCTCTTGTTTGGACAGGGTGATGAATTGGGTGTGTGGGATAAGACTTTAGACAAGTAAAAAACTGTACAACCATAGACATTTGTCAAAAGCCTTGACAAACCCTTGACAAAAATGGGAAAGAGGAGATGCTGCTATACATGAGGAAAGCCCCAGTTTGCAGTTAGTAGCCATTTTTATATGAGATGGAAGAGGGCAATTTGCAGAGTTAAATATGTTAGATTGCGCAGGGTGCAAAAGAACACAGATTGCTGCAAAGCATGCTGAGAAAATGCTTTGAAAAAAAATATATAATCCAGCTGTTACTCAAAAAGGTGGAGAGTCAAAATTGAAAACCACACCTTATTCTAAAAAGCAACAGAGCAAGGAACAAAAGCCTGTTCAAACAATTTAAAAGACCCTCCTAAACATGGCATTGGTGTTAATACAAGTCAACCCTGAAAGGAAGGCCAATGTTGTTAGCCTCGTTTTGCAGGGCCACACTAGCTATGACAGAGGAGGGTGCATTAATTTAAACCTGGGTCTGCCCCAGTAACAGAACTGAGCTTGAAAGGGGGAAGGAGGTTGAGAGACAGCTCAGTGGAAGAGCATCTGCCTTGCATGCTGAAGGTCTCAGGTTCAATGTGCAACTATCCTGTTAAAAGGATCAGGTGACAGGTGACATGAAAGACGTTCACCTGAGAGCCGAGAGAACCACTGCCAGACTGAGTAGACAATGCTGACTTTGATAGACCAAGTTGGACTCAGTAGAAGACAACTTCATATGTACATGTTCCACATGCCCCACAGGAGCAAGCACTTGGGTGGGGGGACCTGAGTATTCCTTTAAACCAGGTACCTCTCCCAGCGTGAAGCAGAGTTCCCTGAGGTGCTCTATATTTGTAGGACTAGACAGGCTAGCCACCTCTGGCCTGTCACTGGCTCTCTCCTGCCAGGCTGAGCAGATGCTTCTTTCTGCTGATCCTCCTTCATGTTTGTCATATGGCTGCAGTCAGCTGTGATTGGCTGCAGCTCCTTGCGGGCTCTACACTTGCAAAATCTAGGTTTGCCTCTTAGTAATGTGTGAAATTATAGTATTGCTTGGAATAGACTACAATCTGTGTTATGTTTTAATGATGTGAATGAGAACTCCCATGTTTGAACTCTGAATGAATGAAAACACACAGCTAGCCATCAGCTCCTAGGAATTGCCAGATTCATTCACTTGGCTCCTCCTGGTTCAGCATCCTAGTCCAGTCTTAGATGCCCAGATGCCGTCGTTTTCTCATTTCCATAATTCCATTTTCAGGCAAGAAAGTAATGGCTGGATGGGGGTGGGGGAGTCATCAGGTTTACTCTGAAGCGGGAGACATCACTTTAATTTGTTTGAATACTGAATATCTTAGCCATGTCGTGAAAAAGAAAATAAAAAAGTTCTCGCAAATTTGCTAACCTCGCCTATCCATTAAAGTGTCTCAGAAATGTCCCATTCCTCCCAAGCGTACCGTCCATACCTCTATGCCCCCTCCACTTTCAGGGGGGGCTAAAACACTGCAAAGCCATTTGTCAAACATTCCCGGGAGCTCTGCTTGGCTGTGTCTGAAAGGACACAGTGCCACTGCAGGGGAAGGTGAACATGAATAAAGGAGGTATGTAAATTGGTGTTTAATCTGTGGAGAAACACCCAGGCTCCAGAGAGCTACTCATCACTCCTCTTAACTGTGATTAACGGATGAATTAAGCAGCCCTTTTAACACTTTCCTCACAGGCCGCAAGATCCACAGTGCAGAATCTTGCAGACATTACTAAAGGCTCATTCGCACAACATTCTGGGCATGTGGGGGGCCCATGGGGAAAGCTGTTGCATTCCAGCATGTGGTGAGCTAGTTCTATGGATACCAAGAGTATAGAGCCAGACTACACTAATAAGATATGTGAAGGGAATGTCATAGATTCCTCAAACAGAACTTTTGTATGGTCTCAGAAGGATTGCTAACTCTAGCTCAAGAAATTCCTGGATACTGTGGCTTGGTGCTGGGGGAGGGAGCTCAACAGGGATGTCATGTCGCTCTAGGACTTCCATTTGTCCTCACCTTTATTGTATACCGTAGACTCTATCCATTGCAGTATAAATCATGACGCTCCTCCTCCTCTCCTTTGTCTGAAAATGGAAACATGAAAATGTCAGAAAATGGGTAACTAAGGTCCCCCACCTGGAGGTTGGCAAGAGTACTAAGAGCAGGGCTTTTTTTCAGCGGGAATGCGGTGGAACGGAGTTCCGGAACCTCTTGACAATAGTCACATGGCTGGTGACCCCACCCCCTGATCTCCAGACAGAGGGGAGTTTAGATTGCTCTCCACGCTGCCGAGCAGTGCAGAGGGCAATCTAAACTCCCCTCTGTCTGGAGATCAGGGGGCGGGGCCACCAGCCATGTGACCATTTTCTCCGAGGGCAACCCACTGAGTTCCACCACCTCTTTTCCCAGAAAAAAAGCCCTGACTAACAGACAGTGCTTTTCAATGGAAACCCTGGCTGGGACGTATGTGAGGGATGTAAGCAGGATGTATTTGATCCCCATGAGGCTGAAGTTCTAGAAAGTAGAGATCTGCCTTTTTCTAGATGGTGTGAAGTTGATATTTACAGATCAGCTGAAGAGCCTCTGGGTACTTATGGACGCAGCCTGATATGGCCAAACATTCCTTTCAACAGTTACATCTGGTTTGTCCAGTTTTCCTTGTTAGAATCAGCCAAACTGGCCTGACTGATGCATACTGGTAACCTCATAGCTGGTCTACTGTGATGTGCTCCGTGCGGGTCTACCCATGAATACAATCTGGAAGCTTCATCTGGTACAATCTGTGGTGACCTGGTTGTTACCAAGGGCCAGCCAGATTGAACATATTTCACCTTAAACCTTACATCTATTACCTGTTCGTTTCTAAGTTTAGTTCAAAGTTCTGGTTCTTACCTTGAAATCCTTTCATAACCTGGATCCACATATGTGAAGAACCATCTATCCCTATATTAAAAAGATCAAGAAACTAGCAATGTGAAACACACCTTCTCCCTGGGACTTTGGAGAACCACAGCCAGGCAGAGCAGACAATGCTGACCCTGACAGACCAAGGGTCTGACTCTACATAAGGCAGCTTCACACATTTATTTGTTCATCATTAACTCCAAACACCAGCTGTTCCTCCTTGCCATCTCTTCACCTAACACACGTCCATTATTGAACCCCACACCTTTTCTGTGGTTGCACCTACTGTGGAACAGGCTACCTGAAGTTAGGGCCGAATCCACACGTCTCAAGTTTGCCGCTTTCCCCCCGCCATTTATGCCCTTCTCAGAGGGCTGTTCACATGCTCTTACCTCAATCCCGCCAGTCTTTCGCTTCTGTTGCGTTGTGCCTCAGATGAGTTTGGCGCGCTTTCTAACGCTTCTCTTGTACAGTTCTCACCATGGATGTGAACAAATAGAAGCGGTTCACAAAGAGACCGCCCCCTTTTAACCACCCCCACTTCCTTGTTTATAGCTCTTCTGGAATACCATCCCAATTTGCTGTGCGATTATTATGGTTTCTAACTCTGTCCGCGGCATGCCCCCCCCCCGGTTCCTTTTTTTTAAAAGTGGGCATTCCTAGCGCTATTGCGCAATCCCGCCCATCAATATCACCCTGAAGTGGGGAGCTCAAAAATGCCCGTGGCAACATCGGGGCGGGGGGGTGGGGCGTCATTTTCATTTGTGTAATTTTTTACTGCTGAAGGACTGCTTAGGTAATATCAGTGGCTGCCAAAGTTGACTTGCCTTTTTTTTTTAAAGAAATGTTTAAATTACCGTTATAGTGAAAATCCGCTATTCTACAGTAACATTTTAGCATTAAATAAGTAGTCTGTGCTAAGTGGCCAGCACCAGCCTCCCGCAATCTTTCCCAGTGACCCATTGTTCTCTCCTGGGGTTCTATGACTATCAGAAAACACTGCTTCTCTTGGCCTGAGTGTGTGAGGCTTCATTGTGTGGTTTATCACTGAAAGGGGTATGTGGCCTCGCCATAGCAATTTAGCAAAAAATCACTATCGCGGAAATCTAGTATAAAATTTTTAAAACCCCGCGATGTTGTCATTGGCTACGCCAAATCTAAACCCGCCCCCTAATGCACAATTCTCCAAGGGATGTGGACAACGTAGAGCGCAATGCTGCTGCAGTAAGAGAGGGGATGTGCACACAGACTGGGACAGTGCGGGATAGAATCCAGAGCGATTATTGCGTATGAAAAGTTGAAGGTAGGGAAGTATGGATTTGGCCCAGGCTTGCTGACTGCCTGGAGAAGAAAATAAGTGCTGTCCCTTTTTACGGAGGCTTAATGGATGCTATTTACCAGCTGATGTTATTTACCTCCATACCACCAAAAGCTTCAACTTCCCATTTCCACATTAAGCCTCTATTAAAGGGGCAGGACATTTTTGTTCCTGGTCAGCAGTCCTTACTGAAACAGGGAGGAGGCTATTTTTTCAGTTGTTCAGAAAGAAATGCAAGAATTTTCAGTGGGGTTTGAATAATCTAGATGGCATTGGGTTATGGGTTTTATTTCATGATACTTTACTATGATTTTATTGACTCGAAGCTGTCTTGAACCCAAATACTGAGAAACCAGGGATATAAGTGTCTAAAACAATTTAATAAAATAATGTGAAATGCTAGACTTGGTACTGAAAATGTGATCAGCAAAGGATGCATTTAGATTTTTCAGTGTGAAGTTTTGGGCCAAATTTAAAATGCAAATACCAATGATTTTGTAATAATGTCTTAGTGTTGGCAAGAGTCAAATATGAAATTTCCAATAACTACCACTGAAGGTCTTTCAAATATTCTCAGACAGTAATAGGTTGCAACCCAAAGGACACTTCCCTGAGAGTAAGCTTCATTGAATAAAAGTGTATTTACTTC
Source organism: Eublepharis macularius (assembly GCF_028583425.1). Lineage (NCBI taxonomy): Eukaryota > Metazoa > Chordata > Lepidosauria > Squamata > Eublepharidae > Eublepharis > Eublepharis macularius. The sequence goes on from NC_072801.1 coordinate 42,905,800, forward strand.
TGAGTAACCCCATTTAGGCGGTGGTGGTAGAAAGTGCCATCAAGTTCCATGTAACTTACGGCAACCCTGTAGGGTTTTCAAGGCATGAGACATTCAGAGGTGGTCTGTTATTTACCTGCCTCTAAGTACTAACCTTAGACTGGTTTGGTGGTTTCTGATTCAAGTACTAATCAGGGCCAATCCTGATTAGCCAATCACCTGTCAAATATTTAATACTATTTGCATATCCATTATTAAATACTCTTTAACACTGTTGCCTGCTAACTACAACGCTGGCAAATTCTATAATACTATTAAATATCAGTGATCAAGCACTGCCCAATATAATATTGCCAAAGGCTGGAGTCAAATATCATTTTATGTCCAATTATCAAATCAAACATTTAATAAATATTTGAATATTTTGAAAATATCCAGTGGATCTTGACCATCACCAATAGGAGGTACGGGTGCCAGGTCTCCCAGGGGCCAAATGGGGAAAAGGACGTCATTTTCCAGCATGATGGGTGGCCGTGCATGTGCTTTTCACATGTGCCTCCCCCTGTTGGCCAGGTGAGTGGAAGCAGAGGGGGGGATGGCATTCCTAGTGGGAGGATTTCAGAAAGTTGCTGTCAATCAGAGTAAACAGTTCATGGGAAGACAGATGATAAACAGTGCATCATAATAAAAAGCAGCTTTGTGTGTTGATAAAGACACCATGTACATGAAAATCGTGTTTCACCTCTTCCAGACCAGCACTACAAATCTGAGGGGCTTGAGCTCTGATGCTTACTAGTATTTCTCTGTTCTCCCCCAAAGAAACTGCTCTATCCATCGAGCTTGTACATATAGGGGAAATGAATGTTCCAGCCTAAGTAATGAACTCTTTGATTGATGATAAATAAATCTGAGGGCAAACGTCCTGAGTTTATATTAAACCCCACTTCTTAATGAGTGGGAGAGCAGAGTATGGTGTTGCCTGGCCAGTGCTTAGGGAAAGGCACTCTGCATAGTCTTAGATGCACTCTCTTCATTATTCATTCTTTTAGGTCTGATTTGCCATCATTGAGAGCAGATTCTGCAGCTAGGCCCAATTCACATTAACCTGTGCATCTTTCTGACCGCAGACATGTGGTTCCTCAATGGGCAAGGGAAATTCTGGCTTTGCATAGTCAAAAATGTGTTCCAGACAGCCTGGGCCAATAGAGTAAGTTGCAACTAATGCCTAGTTGTCCGGCAGTGCAAATTGTGTTGCAGTAAGCAATTTTTGTGTACAAAGAGGAAGAGAATAAGGTCCTGCAGAAGGCAGCGGGCTCTAGTTAGACAGGACTGTAGGGGGGAGTACCTTTTTAAAAAGGCTTTTCCTTGTCTGTCTGCAGAATGCTGCTCTAAGTGTAATCTCCTCCTCAGAACTGTTCAGAACTCTCTCACCTAGCAAGGCAGCTATGCCCTTTCTCTCTTCAATATGGCAGGATAACCATGTTACTACAAAATAAAACAGAAGTCCAGTGGCACCTTAAAGCTTTACATTTACGCCAGCATTAGCTTTTGAGGGTCAGAGCTCACTTCATCAGATGTGTGGAGTGTACATCTCTTAGGACAATGCTTTACACTGAAGTGGATATATACTCTAGTGCATCTGGTGAAGGTGTTTTCCACAGAAGAATGGGCTTGTGTAGTTTCTCTGATGTGGCTGGAGAGATACAGCACAGTGGCAATAGGGCTACCACATGGCAGGTTTCCCATCCTTACACTTCCCTGCCCTGCTTGCCTGGTAGCTACAATTCCCCTCCCTGTACCACTGGTGTAGGGTTGCCAGATACCCCTCACCTCCCATCGGGAGTATGGAGTCCCTGGCACTTACCTTGTTCTGGGCATGAGGTCCTGATTTGCGTGCCCCCCCCCGAATCTGGTGTGATGATGCCACTTCCAGAAGTGATGTCACCACGTCGGCTGTACAAGTGCTGCCGCATGCTACTTGGGGCCAATTCAGCCAATTTGGGCCCCAAATTGGCCCCAAATGAAGCATGAGAATGTTCCTGCATGTGGTATGACAACGTCACTTCTGGAAGTGATGTCACTGTGCCAGCCATGTGAGTGCTCCCAGGTTCCGCTCGGGGCCAATTCAGTTCATTTAGGGCCCAAATCGGCCTCAAACAAAGAGCGGGAATGCTCCTTCCAGAAGTGACGCCACCACGCTGGTTGGGAGCGTGTGCACGGCACGTGCTCCTGAGGTCCTTGCTGGTGGCAAGCAAGATCCAGGAGCTTGTCCCCTCCTGCCGATCTCTGGGCAGTCGGCGGATGAGGAGGCAAATCCCCAGGAGTTTGCCCACCATTAGCGGGCACCTGGGAACCCTAAAAAAAAAGGTAAAGATAATCCCTTGTGCAAGCACCAAGTCATAACTGACCCATAGGGAGATGTCGCATCACAACGTTTTCTTGGCAAACTTTTTACGGGGTGGTTTGCCAGTGCCTTCCCCAGTCATCTACACTTTACCCCCAGGAACCTGGGTACTCATTTTACCGACCTTGGAAGGATGGAAAGATGAGTCAACCTTGAGCTGGCTATTTTAACCCACCTTCTGCCGGGCTGCAGTACTGCCACTTACCACTTTGCGTCACGGAGCTCTTATGGGAACCCTACAGGGGCTTATAACAATGTGTCTAACAAGTTCTCTAGATTCTTCTCAAGGCAAGAGGGCTAGGTGTTTGCTTTTTTCATTAAATGAAAACTAAGAGTTCAGAGAATCTAATAGACAAATTGCTGCAATGTTATAAGATTAAATTGCCATTTTTTAAAAAGGCAATTTCCTTGCACATAGAAAGCTAGCATTTCAGGGAGAAGTCTAGGCAAGAACCTTTCCCCCACAATAGCATTTTCAGTATGCTGGGTATTTGTATATATACGTGTGTTTCTAAGAGCATTCCATCATGCGAGAGCCCCACATGAAGACTGTAAGATAAAGGCTTACCATTGTGAATGAAGATTTGGTGACCTCAAACACAATTGGCTTGAAACTCTCTTGTCCCAGACACAGTCACATGGAATGCTTCTAGACAACTGGAAGTAGACATACAACTCAAGTTGATGCACACCTCAGTGAGCGGGTGTAAAATGTAATGTATAGCTTGAACCTTCATTGTCGCCCCGTTCTGTTCATTTCAATGGCACTCACACCCACAATGCTGTCAGAAGAATATTGACACACGTTAGATGTTAAATGTTGCCTGGCAACTTTTTTTTGGTTGGGAGCAGGGACAAAAGCAAAGTAAAAGGCAATTGAAAAATCTATCAGAGTTGTGGCAGGAGACAGAAATAAACGGATCCATCGAGGGCAGTTTTGACACAGCATTATGTAAAACACATGAAAAATACAGATACAAATAAAACTCCACCGCACTCCTATTTATCCCAAATGTCAAATTTACACAGCAGACTGGATTTTATGCTGTAGTTAGAAAATCCTTTGTGAAAGAAATACATTTGATGTGTAAAAGGAGTCCCCCAATCCAAGCCATGAACATCCCTCACCAGCCCAGAGCAGGTGGGTGGTGACCAAAAAAGGGCTCAGCTTAACGGCAGGATATGATAGACAGTCCATCAAAATGAAGAAGAAAAGAACGGATCGTGGCCCATCGTTTATTGTGTCAGCTTGTCGATTGGGGGGAACTGTAAGAGAAAGCAGGCTTTGACAGCTGCCCTCCCTCTTCCCCATCTCCCCAATCTATTAAAACATACAGAGCTGTCAGAGATATTAAAAAGCCTTGTCATTCCTCCTTAAAACGCTCATAAATACCCATTGGATACCGAGTGGTTTCAGCAGGGGTTGGCTGAGCGAGGCTGTAGAAGCCTCTGCTGATCTTGGCAAATTGCCAAGACTTGTCTTATGGCCAGGTCTGGATGACAGCTCAGGGCCTCCTGGGTTAGCAAGAAAAGTATTTTTTCACAAGGGGTGTTTAAAATGCCTTCTACGCTCTAGTCCCCTACCTTTCTTATCCTGTGAATGTATTATTATTATATCCCTTTCTGCCCAGTGGGAATCAAAGCAGCTTACATGTCCTTCTTTCCTCCATTTTTACCCTCACAACAACGCTATGAGGTAAGTCAGGCCAAGAGTGTGTGACTGACTCAAAGTCACCTAGCAAGCTTCCATGGCAGAGTGGGGATTTGAACCTGGGTCTTCCAGATCCTAGTCTGACACTCTAACCACTACACCATGCAGGTTCTCTATTTAGTTCAAATGTAGGTTTCCAGGGTTCACCAGAGCTTAACCTGAGTGCTAGAACTGGTGTTTTCCAACATTGCTTGCAGCATCAGGAGAAAAATACAATAAAAGGCTGTTGGTCAACAGCTTGACATCACTTCCAGGGAAAACCCAGAAGTGACATCATACCATAACCCAACAGCCATCCCCACCCCCATATCCCTGCCAGGTCTCCCACTGGTTGCCGTGGCAACCTGGCAATCCTAGTTGGAATGTGCAAAGTAATAAGAGCAAAACAGATACCTCTGAGAATGTACAGTATGCATTTCCTCTCAGCATTTGTGTGATTACAACACAATTAAGGTACAGTGCTCTCACCCACTCCATTATTACTTGATTATTAACAAAGATAGCTGGGGGGGGGGGTGTCTGAAAACAAATCCTACAAGGAAAGGGAACATTCAACCTGCAGAAGACAACACTGAGACATAATCCTGCTCTTCAAATAACTAAAGGGCTGTCCTATGGAAGAGGCCAAAGACTTGTTCTCTGCTGAAAATACTAGTTTTATGGGCTTAAATTACAGGATGGGAGATTCTGGCTGAACATGACCAGAAACTTTCTAAGATCAAAAGGACGGTGGTGGGCACTCCATTGCTAGAGGCCTTCAGGCAAGAGACTGGATAGCCATCTGTCAGGGATGCTCTAGCTTTGGATTTCCTACTCTGATACGCAGCCGGGCTAGATGGCCCACAAGACCACTTCCAGCTTTAGGATTCTGCTTGGCACATTCCAGGAATAAATCTGATCTTTGTAACCACATCATCCAACAACCTGGTGTCCAGCTATTAGGAATAACCAATGCTGCTGAAGAAGGAGGCCAAACTGCTCTAATCTGAAGTTTAATGGGAAACTATGCAGAATCCCTTCCAGGAAGGGTTGCCAATACCAGCCTGGGGAATTCCTGGAAATCAGGGCAGTGCCTGGAGGAGGAGATTGGAGACAGGGAGGGATGCCAGGTTCCCCTACCCTCCTGGCAGGAGGGCAGGGGACCCAGCACTTACCTTTTTGGCATTCCCAGATGCTCCTCATGCATGCGCTCCCATGCCTATGTGATACTGTCACTTCCATGAAGTGATGTCATCGCGTAGGCATGGGAGCGCATGTGTGCTTTTCAGCAGGCTGATTTGGGCTCCAAATGGGCCCAATTCAGCTCATTTGGAGTCAAAATCAGTCCACTGAAAAACACAAAAGTGCTCTCGGGCAGCGTGATGACATCACTCCCAGAGGTGATGTCGTCACACCACTCTGATGCCCGGGGCAACGTTCCCCCATCTTTCTTCCCCCACCGGCCAGGTGAGTAGAGGTGGAGAGTGGAGGGTGGGAGTGGGGGATCCCTGCCCTCAACAAGGGAATGGCATCGCTAGGGACAGAAGAGAGGGAGCTTGGCAGAGATGCGATGCTATAGGTTCGATCCCCCAAAGCTGCTGTTTCCTCTTGGGGAACTTATCTCTGTAATGTGGAGATTAATGGCAATTCCAGCAGAACTCCGGACCCCACCTGGAAGTTAGTAATGTTACTTCCAGGTCTAACATTGCTTCCCCACACAGAGATTCTTCCCACATGGAACACATAAAGATCTCAGATTAAAAGATAGACAGACCAGGTCTTCTGCTATAGTGAGAGATTTTCCCCTGCCCCCGGCCCCTGCTGCTACTTGGTGCTGCAGGAGAAATTGGGACAAAAAAGTGACATTGCAGCAATGCCATGATGTCACTTCTGGTCACGTAAGTGGAACTGATATCATGCATTGCCAAGATGCTCTAGGAATCCCCAAAAACTCTGAGGTAAAAACATAGAGATTTGGGGTATTACTAGAATGTCCTTGGCACTGTGTAATGTTACTTCTGATTATATGACTGGAAATTATGTTGCAGTGTCACATAGCATCACATGACACCACCACACAATGCTCAGCCCAGCCCCCCAAAGCTCCTGGGGGTTGCTATCCCGTTCCTTGACTGGCAAACCTATTAAAAAAGAATGTCCAAACGACTCTTGTGCATGACTCACAGTGTTCTGGGAAAATCTGTCTTCCTTTGGCTTAAAGGGTGACATTTCATAGGGAGTGTCTGGAGGGACACTCCACCTTCAGCCATTCTGGGGAAGGGGCATGATGCCAGGCAGTTTGCTTCTGTGTGCTAACTGACCCCAGCTCTTTAAAGAGCCTCCTCCCCCATTTCTGAGACAGCTGAGAAGCTTTGTTACTGTGAGGCTTGTTAGGGGAAATTGAGAGGAAAGGAGCTCGTGAGGGTCAGCACAATCAAGGAGGAGAGAAGGCTGGTGGCATTGGCAGTAGCAAGGGGCTCAGAAACTGGCATGTAGGGATGCCGTTCCCACCTGCTCCAGCATTGCTTGCTGCTTCTGCCTTGGCAAGGGCACATTTTTGCACCCTCACTTGGAAGCAACCTGAATGTATTTTACTCATGATGCTTAAATTGGCTTGTGATTAAACTGATCTGTGCCAAGAATGTAAAACCTGCATTAACTGTAATGTGCACTCAGTTTAGAAATGCCTCTGGCTACCAGTGGAGTACCAAATCAGGTTCAAGGTTTTAGTATTAACCTATAAAGCCCTAAGCGGACAGGGACCGGCGTATCTGCAGGACCGCCTCTCCCCATATGAACCCCAGAGGACTCTCCATTTTAGTGAGAAACATCTGCTAAAGGTCCCTGGCCCCAGGGAGGCCCGCCTGGCATCAACCAGGGCCAGGGCCTTTTCGGTCCTGGCCCCAGCCTGGTGGAATGCTTTGTCTGATTTGTTATCCTTTCGCCGGGCCTGCAAGACAGAGCTGTTCCGCCAGGCATATGGGCAGTGCTAGGCAGAGCCCCCCTGGCTGGTTGATGAGGGAGTTGGCCCTCCCCACCACCAATACCCCCATTTTAAAAAACTCTTTAATGCAGAGGTGCTCTGAAGTTGTTCTAAATTTGATCAGTGGAATTCTGTGCAGCTATGTTGATATTTATAATTGTATTTTAACTGTGTAAATTGGATGTTTTTAGAATTGTTAATTATAATAACTGTTTTATATATTTTAACCTATATGTATTTTGTAATCCGCCCTGAGCCTGCTAGAAATGTGGGGAGGGCGGAATAAAAATAAAAAATAAATAAATAAAAATGTGCATTCATTGATAGAGGATCAAGGGCTGAATCCACATGTCCCAGCATGGCGCTAAACTTTCACTAAACTTCCGGAAGTATATCGTCTTTCTAACTCAATTTCTGACTTGTGGCGCGATGAGTTGGAAATCATGCTTGAAAGATGCTGTACTTCTGGAAGTTTAGCACAAACTTCCAGAAGTTTAGTGCAACGCCGGGAACGTGCAGGGATGTGTGGATTCAGCCATGGATGCCTTTCAATAGCATGGAAACAAGCTTCAGACCAGTTTTAAATGGCTTACATAGGGAGGGGAGTTTTGATCAGTAAAAATGGTGTCTCCTTCCCATGTGGCTCCAATCTGAATCAGGCACTGTATGGCTTTAATCTCCCTTTAAAAGACTGTAGAGCTCCATGATCCGTCTTGACATCTGAGAACAATTCGTGTGGGGGTGGTTGCCTACCCTTCATTCAGATATGCTCGTTTTCCATGGCCTAGTTTGTTATTTATTTTATTACATTTTTACCTCCCCTTTCTTCCAAGGAGTTCATAGTGGCATACATTGTTCTCCTTTTCTCTATTTTATCTTCACAACAGCCTTAGGAGGTAGGTTAGGTAGAGAGGGAGTAACTGGCCCAAAAGCCAGTTTGCAAGTCTCTTGTCAGAACAGGCATTGGTACTAGGCTTGCTGACATCCAGGTGGTGGCTGGAGATCTCCTGGGTTGACAACTGATCTCCAGAATACATAAAACAGATCCACTAGAGAAAAAGGCTGCTTGGAGAGTGGGCTCCTTACATCCCACTGAGGACCCTCATCAAACCCCACCCTCCCCAGGTTCTCCACGCCCCTCAAATTCCAGAAATTTCACAACCAGAATTGGCAACTCTAATCCTAGTACAATACTCTCGCTGCTACGGTTGTTTCTGTTTTTATGATGGTCCACATTAGACCAGCAATTGTGCTTTCAAGTTCAAAGCCGCCACAGCGGCTTTCTATGATGATGCACTCTGTTGTATTTTGTGTATGGGGTCCCTCCCATCCCTAAACCCCACCACCTCCAGGCTGCATCCCCAAATCTCCAGGAATTTCCCAACCTGAAGCTGGCAACCCTAGTCCAAAGGGTGAGTGGGTGAAGTGAGCCTAATGTGTTTTGCCCTCATGCCCTTAAAGTCTAGATGTGCCTCTAGTAGGGTTGCCAATTACAAGCTGAGAAATTCCTGGAGATTTGGGAGCAGAGCCTAGGGAGGACAGGGGTTGTGGAGGGGACGGGGACAGCTCAGCAGAGATGTTAATTCTTCAGTGAGGTGCTACAGGCAGACACGTGTTTCCTGCTATGTCAGTGGAGACTATGTATATAAATTTTGTTTATTTATGACATTTTAGTCTATTTTTCAAGGATAAACATACTAAAGGAGAGTTACAATGATATTAAAAACAAATATAAAGTTACAACACCATATTATCAATACAGTCCATTTGGGAAGACTACGACACACTGAATTGCTCTGTGTTTAGAAGTCTCCCCTTCCCTGTTCGTCTCTTTCTACTTTATTTTTGTTCTTGATTTGTGAATTGTAAGCTGCTTTCATTACCCATTGGGGAGAAAAGGGAGATATAAATGAGTGAATGAGTAAATAAATGAAGAAAGAAATAAACTGTGATAGCCCCCCAAAAGATTGGCAGCCACTGCAAAAAAGCTGTGCCACTTTCCCAACCTGAAACATTTCTGAGGAGCAATTTGGGGAAACCTGCATGTTCCCTGGGATGCGCGTGGATTTCCTCAACAGGCCCAACAGCATCCATTACTTATGTATGGTTGCAGTTCTCACACAGGTGACAGACCCAGCCCCAGTCAATCGGTATATTCCATAATATGGCAAGACAGCTTTGCGTGATTTCCTCAATGAGGTGGTACAAGTTTCCTACCACTTCATATAGATTTTATTTATCACATTTTAATTTGCTTTCAATGATGCTCAAGGACAGTTACAATTATATTAAATACAAATATAAAGTTATAACACAATGTAGTCAAAAAGTTGCAGGGTTGTTGTGGAGATAAAATGGAGGTGGGGAGAACCATGTACATTGCACAATAGATATGTGCTTGGTTACAGTACAATATTTATTCCTGACTTACAGGAGCAGTTTATACTTCTCTGCAACATTTTTATCTAATGCTGGAAGGTCCCTACTGAGTAAACCTGCTTTTGGCTGGCTTAAGACAGTCTGAGGGCCAAGCTACAAGTGACGAATGACACTTGAACGGCAAGTGGATTGAAAGGAGCGCAAGTGGAGGGCAAGTGAACAGGGAGAAATACACTTGCCGTTCAAGTGTCATTCGTCACTTGTAGCTTGGCCCTAAGATGCTAATACTGGGGGCAATGCAATGAACATGGATAGATGTAAAACATCCAAAGAGGGCATTTTTTCAGTGGTGGGGTTTGGCTCTCTTATTAAGTTCAGCAGTATAGCACTTTATGTCTGTAATGTATTCACACTTACTGAAGCAGAGATTAAACTACTACTTTATTCTTACTTTATTCTTTGGCTGATAAGACAGGTACCAGCTGTCCTATAGTGGACAAAAAAAGGATGCTTCCTTTGAAAGGGCATCCTACCATTTCTGCACAGGAAGGCAGAAGGGGTTACATAGCTGCTTACACCCAAATTCTCTCTCTCTAGGCCTTCCAGGGAAAACTGCCCTATATCACTATTGGATCTTCCAGTGGCAATTTCACACCAAACTATTGCTGAGTTCACCATCAATTGATCTCTGCTAAAGTAAAAGTGTGAGGTGCCACATTTATGTCCTAAATGGATATAGTATGCTACTGGATCTCATGGAAGTGGCTTGCTTTTCAATGTCTTGTGATCAGTCCCTCACTATAAACAGATTTCCTTTGTCAACTCCAGCCTGGGAACTGTGCTGTGTTGTTGAGGTTAACCAGGGTGAATGGCTTCTGCTGTGCGTTGGAGGATGTGGGAAGGGGCAAAGTAAAGAACAAGAGTAGGGTTTCATTGTTAGCCTTGCATCCCCATCCCCAATCCCTTTCCTGGAGCCTGAGCTCCTTTGGTCTCCATGGTAACCCAAGGGGGGCATGCATCCAGAAGACCGTTTGATTCCTATCTATAATAGGCCCTTTCTCTTCACATGCAGTGGAACTAATGTGGCCCCAGCTGCTGGGCTTGCAAAAGGACCACTGTGGGGGGAATTTCACACAGCCCCGCGTGCGACCTCCTCTGACCCTGCTCCAACACCGCCAGCCCCTGAGGTGCTGCATCTGCTTCACCTGGGCCTTTTCCTTGAGTCGGGAGGTCAAGTGGCAACCTCTGAGGGGTAGGGGGGCAAGGGTCAGGACTTTCCCCGACAAGGGTCAGTCAAGCCTGTGACTGACAGGGATGAAAAGCGGCAGTCAGAAAGGAGCAAGTGGTGGAGTTGTGTGTGCCTTGGTAATGGGGAATTAAAAGGCTCTTTGTATGGTGGCGTAGGTTGTTGAGTGCTCAGGGCCTCTGGCCTTGTCTTTTATCCTAGCGCTCTCCTCTCTCTCTCTCTCTCTCTCTCTCTCTCTCTCTCGCTCACTCTGTCCTTTTCTTTCTCATATTTTCTAAAAAGCCACATCCCTTTCCTTCCTTTATCATTTCCTCATATGTCTTTTCATTCATATATCTGGTGGCTCTAGGTATTTGTTAAGATATTTATAGCAGCTTTTGTCCCCAATGGGGACAATGTAGATCTCCCCTCCCCCATTTTAAATTCACAACAACCTTGTGAGGTAGGTTAGGTTGAGAGTGTGTGACCCAATGAACCACCCAATGAACTTCCCAAATCTGGGTTCTCCCAGATCCTAGCTTAAACAGTACGCCGCAGTGGGGCCGTTTCCACATGTCCTTAAAGGGACGGCCCACTCACCAAATGCTGGTGGCTATTCTCCTTCACTCCACATGTCTCGGATTTCAAAACAGTAGCAGACTGTTTGGCTTCTGTTTTTTTCAGCACTTTTTCAGGGATGCAGGAAAGTGCTGGAAAATGTTTTCTCAGAAAAGGTGCCGAAAAAATGGAAGCCAAGCAGCTTGCTACCATTTTGAAATCGGATATGTGTGAAGTGAAGGAGAAAAGCAGACTGTATTTGGTGAGTGGGCCGTCCCTATAAGGATGTGTGGATCTCGTTAACTATGCTTTTTATCCATTTCTGCCCATCTGTCTTTCATCCTCCCTTGTGTATAAAAGGATCTATCTACCTCCTATTTTACAAACCTTCATTCTCCTTTTAAAAAATATATCTATTCCATCTTTCAGTCTCCTTATTTCATTCTCTCCCCTATCTAGCTGTCAATTCCTTCTTCTCATCTACTGGTCTCAATCTGTTCTTCATCCTGCTTTTGTATCTATCCATCTATTCCTCATGTTCCTTATCTATATTATCTATTTGTTCCTAAAACTCTTTAACCATCCCTTTTTTCTTTCTGGCTATTTTGGCATGGTAAGGGGATTCTCCATGTTGCTTTTATCACTGCTTCAAATACAGGGCATGCGCACTGGTGATAGAGCTTCCATACAAGGAAATTTTCTGCACATTTTCCTCTGGCTTTTTTCTGACTTTTGCTTCCACACATGTTCTGCAGTAAATCTGCACTGGTCTTCATCAGTGTGGCTGTCACAGCCACAGTGGCAACTTGCCACCCTTCTTTATGTTCTTCGTGTGTGTATTATTATGATTCTATAAGTTACAGTAGACAGGTGGCAATAGATTTTTACTTGTGGGAGCAGCCATCTCCTTTCCCCCACCTTTACTTCCTCCCTCTCCCTCCACTTCTGTGTCTCCCTCCCTCAACCCCTTCTCTTTCTTTCTGTGTCTCTGTCTGTCTCTTTCTGCCTCCCCCACCCATATCACTTTCTCTCTGTGCCTCAACAGCAGCTGTGGCATCCCTCTTGCTCTCCTGCCCACAGCTTCATAGTGGTGGTGGAGGCAATTCACCTGCCTATACTGTAGCTTCACCACTTTAGCAGCAGTGGTGATGACTCACCCACCCTGTAGTTTCACCTCCTCAATGATAGCAATTACTCCTCCCTGCAGCTTTGCCACCTCAGCTGCAGTGTTGGTGAAGGTGGAGTATTGGAGCTTGGTCTTCTTGGGGGGGGGGTTAAACTCTCCTCCATTTTTTAATGTTTTCAGATTTTTCTGCAGACCTGGACAGTCTCCTAGGTTTGCAGGAAAACCTGTTTTGTCTCTCCACACCTCCAAGCCATCGATTTGTCTGCCGATGGGGCTACAATTGGCTATTAGAATATATGATAGTGCTATAGCAGTTGCTTAATTTAAAAATAAAATTAAGCCCTACAGTGGCATAGGAAGAAAGAAAAAATGATGAGAAAATAGTGCCCTCAAAGCACTGATAGTGAGAAAATGGTGCTGCAGAGCAGGAAAATGTGTACCATTCCTTCCAGACAGTGCATTAATCCACGTGGGATGCATTGTTTCCAAAAACAATTGGAGACAGTTTGGGAAGGAGCATACTTAGGGTGGGGAAAATCTGGAAACAACACAACTACAGCACAGTGTTGTGTGGAAGCTGCAAAATAAATAAACACGCAGCTTAGACGCCAATATGGAAGCAGCCTTTCTGTCCTTCTCCCTATCCATCCATCCCTTATAAATGGTAGTCCATCCCACAGTAGCCTCGTACAGAAGACAACACGCATTCACTGAATGTGTGGATAGGGTTGCCAACTCTGGGTTGGGGAATTCTTGGAGAATTGAGAGAGAAGCCTTGGGAGGACAGGGTTTGAGGAGGGGAGAGACCTCAGTGGGGTATAATGCTACAGAGTCCACTTTCCAAAGCAGCTATTTTCTCCAAGAGAACTGATCTCTGTCATCTGGAGAACAGCTGTAATTCCAGGAGATCTCCAAACGCCACCTGGAGGTTGGTAACTCTATGTGCAAGTAGTAGCGAGTGAATGAAATCATGTTTTCATGCAATTGCCTGGTTGTCTGCAGGGGTAACCATAAGAAGGCAGTGGCCATGTGATCAGCACGGGTGATCAGAGGAAGGGGAATATGCACAGCCACTTCTTCTGCATGGTCACACCCTGCAGATGACCAGGTTATCATATGGATTCAGGTGGCATGGCCAGTGTGCTCGCACCTGCACTCCCTCCCAGCATGCTCGGTGAACACATGGGGCTCTCATCAGTACTGGGTTAGTGTCTGTCCATTTACAGTGGTCATCATTAGATGCTCTCCTCGCCCCCTCTCTACAGCTTATCTTATTACTGCTCATTGTTTCCCTTCTTGTGTAATATATTCCATAGGCATTTCACTAACCCAACCCTACTATCCCCTACTTTCCCCAAACCTCTCACCAGGGTCTATAGAGAGAGGGGTGGGGGAAAGCATTTTTATTAGAAAGCAGTTTAGTTTTGTTATTAATATAACTGTCTGAGTTCTGTTAGCGAGATCTGATCACATATGAAATATTGGCCTCTAATGCCAATCACTGTTTGCATTATCTCAAACATTCTTGGGTGATAATGACAGAAAAATAAAACACGCCTCTCCTCCCAGCTTGCTATAATTAGGAACTCTCAACCAGGTTTGAGGAAAAGGGGTGGGAAAGAGAGAGAATTGGTTTGGCGATGGCTTAAACAGAGGCATAATTGATAAACAACAAGCTTCTTTTTAAAAAGCATTAGATGGATTCATAGGTGATAGGTCTAGCAAAACAACTACTAGCTGGGAGGTCTAAGAATAGAACCTCTGTTTCAGATGCAGAATACCTTTGGTTAGCAGTTTCTGGGGGCAAATAACAGGATATGATTATCTCCACCATGCACTGCTTCTGAGCTTCCCAAGAGCATTCAACTGGCTGTTGAGCTTGGATGCTTTCTGAACAAGTGTTGGCATCTTTTTTCCCTTCAAAGTTGCACATGCACAAAACCACACCAACCCAGTGCTAAGGACGATTTAGATGAATACAGAATGGTAGGATTTTAAAAAAAACACGTTTTTTTATGACTGATTCATGTGATTTAATGGTTTCTATAAACAATTACCTGCTGGGTAAGGCAACAAAGATGGGGGGAAGAGTAGAATTCAATCAAGCCATGTGAGAATGTGCCTGTGCAAAATGCTGTGTGGTTCGGAAGGAACACAATGAAGCAACTTGCTGAACAACCATAAATGGGTTAATGAGAAGCCAAACCGATTGATGAAAAATCAGCCCCTTCTTTGCAACTGGTGAACAGGATGTGAGCCGATGGCTGGTGGTCTGAACATCCCTATTTTTTGCCCGGTTTAATACATTTTCACTATACCAGTGTGCACACTGTCTACTTGTTCTTTCAGCCCATCAAATTATTTCCTTTTCTCAACAGACTTCTGTCCGTCCATCCATCCGTCCATTCATCTTCTCCTGTCTTTATTTTCTGTAAGTTGGAGTATGTTCCCTCTACCATCTCTGTGGGTGGAAATATGCTTTCACAGAAAGAAAGAATTTCAACAATGCAAAAGGTGCTTCAGGCAGTAATAAAATAAGGGGCAAAGAATGGGGTTCTGTGGGCTCTTTGGGGCAGAGACCTTTGCCTTTATTTTCCCCATGCCTTCTTTAGCAAGCCTCTGACTGCAGGGAAGGAAATGGGTCTTGTTCCTCCACTTCTTCACAGCTGGGTTTCTGGCTCGCCTAGTGCTCATTTGCATTCGGCTAAGCACCCAGCATTCCATCCTCATTTCTCAGCCGCCCCCACCCCTCCTTTCTTTCCCCAAATGAACCGCACAGCCGCATGCCAGCAATGCATTATCTTCGCAAGATTGAGGAGCTAATGGAGAAGATCGCCGCCCAGCAAAGCAAAAACCACCCTCCCCCTCAGAAGACTTGGGAGAGGCTGATCTGTCTACATTTCCTCTAGGGAGTGGGTATCCCCGCTCCTGTCTCCCTGACTCCGAGTATTTTTTTAGTCTCTTGACTACCTAGATGAGAATGATGGACTACCCTAACCTTCTAAGGGTCCCTATCCTGGGTCTTCAACAGAGGCAGAAGGATAGGCTGTGGCTCAGCAATACAGTATCTGCTTTGCATGCCGTAGGTCTCAGGTTCAATCCTGGGCACCTCTAAACAGGATCAGGTCACTGGTGATGTGAAAGATCTCTGCCTGAGGCCCAAGAGAACCGCTGTCACTCACAGTAGACAATATTGACCTTGATAGGTCCAGGGTCTGACTCAGTGGAATGCAGCTTCATGTGCAGAAACAACCTTGGAAGCAGAGCAGTGTTTTTTCGCTCTGGTGTTCTCCTAAGGGTCATCTTTGCTGTACAGATTATGTGAGGCATGGTGGACTTCCCCCAAATCCTGGGTCTAAGGAGGGGTTATGAATGATTCCATGGCAGATCATCTGCTTTGCATGTGGCAGTTCCCAGCTTTATTCCCTGGCATCTCGAGTTAAAGAATCTTGGATTGCAGCAACTGAGGGAGGTTTTTTCAGTGCCAGTGACCCCAGACAGCTGCTGCCAGTCAGAGAAGAAAACACTAAGCTAAGTAGGCCAGTGATGTGTGATTCATTATAGTGCTTTACAGACATTTGATTTTGGCACTCCAACTACATGTTCTACATGCGATCCTCCTAATTTGTGTGGTCAGCGATTTGTGTGAATGCAGCAGTGTGTGTATTTTCCATGTGCGTACAGCTTCAGTATGTGCAAATGTGTTCCCTTAAAAATTGAGAGTTCCACTGATTTAGAGCCAACCTGGTGTAGTGATTAGAGTGTTAGACTAGAATTTGGGAGACCCAGGTTCAAATCCTCACTTTGCCATGGAACCTCACTGGGTGATCTTGGGCCAGACACACACTCTCAGCCCAACTGACCACATGAGCAGGGCCCAAGCATTATTGGCGGCGGAGCAGTACAACCTTGTAAAGCCACCCCACCCCTGCCAACCCCACTGTCCCTCAACCCATACATACAATCTCATGATTGTTTGAGTTATGAAATTACAGTTACATATTCTACATTTCTGAGAAATGCTTGCTTTGGCCACTTTTGTTTAATAATGACTTCCTGCCTCAGAGTCCTTTGCTAACTGTTCTGTAACCTGGCAACCCTGTTGGAATGCCAAAACAGAAAAGGGTTCATAAGTCAACTTCAAATGACCCATGGAGCAATTTTTCGTTACTAAAAAGGGATTAACCTGTCAATGTCTATAAAAAAATTCTAATGGACCAATATGGCTGCAAAGATGAAGCCAAGTAAAGCTTTATTTTCCTGGCGTTTTCCATTGCAAAATCATGAATTAGTCCACCCACACCTGCCCTCCCCCAGTCAATTTTGCTTGCAAGCTCAGACTTAGTAGACAAGAGGGCTAGGTGGCTTAACCACTTTCACCCGGTCTTATAACACTTGCAGTTTTTGATGAGTGTTAGCTTGCTAAAACTTCTTTTAGCTTCTGCAACAGTCACTGGCAGTATATAAGGTTACTTCTGGAAGTGACATCATTGTCCATGCATGAAGGATATGCCACCGGTGAGTACTGGGTCCCCCCCCTCCCACTGGGAGCCTACGAGTACCTGGCAACCCTGTTGGAATGCCAAAACAGAAAAGGGTTCATAAGTCAACTTCAAATGACCCATGGAGCAATTTTTCGTGGCTCTACCATTTTGGTTTGTAGGATGTGGTACAAATGTTACCCAGGAGGATATCACTCTTCAGGAAAATAAATTGGTTTCAGTTATGTAGGAGAGATTCTGTAGCTTTTAGGAACAGATCTCTTTTGGCTTAAGAACATAAAAGCAGCCATACTCC
This sequence comes from Eublepharis macularius, assembly GCF_028583425.1. Classification (NCBI taxonomy): domain Eukaryota; kingdom Metazoa; phylum Chordata; class Lepidosauria; order Squamata; family Eublepharidae; genus Eublepharis; species Eublepharis macularius. Next base: position 42,922,941 of record NC_072801.1, read on the forward strand.
ATTAGACTGCTCTGACTGGTGGTTGGCAAAAAAGGCTGCCAGCAGGAGGTCGGTTGTCCCCCCAGCGGGGGACTGTCAATCCTATGATAAGAACATGCAAAGTGTTATCAAACTCTCAGCAGCCAGTCTCTTCCTCAGCAGCCTGGCTCCCGATACTAACTCCACCCTACTGGGCTAAACCAATTAGTTCATGGGAGTTACACTAGCAACAGTTTTAAAAGGGCAGGAAACCCAGTTGTGAGTTTGTTGCCAAGCCCTCAAGTCATCCTTGCAACATCTCCAAGATCGTAGCTGGTCTATGGTCTTCATAGGAGGGAGCTGATAAGGTCGGATTCAAGTTTAAGCACATGCTTTGAACTCCTTCACGAAGTCAAGTTCTGTACCAAGTTCTTTCATACAGCAGACCATTATCTGGGGCATACAATGGCCAACAAGACTGCAGAGGTGTGTCTGTCAATCTCTAAGAAGAGCAGCCAGGTTGCCTGCTTTGGTGGGCAACCTTCTGCCTTTTGCCCCTTGCCCCCATCGTTGCTCAAATGAAGACTGAAAAAAGAAGGGGGAAGAAGTATCACACAATTCTGCAACTTCATTCCCAGTTGAAAACCTGTAAGTGGTATCTCGGCATTGCATGATGATCTAGGAATTTCCCAGATCTCTATGGTTTTTATCATAGCAATCTGTGAAATTCCTAGAGCATCACATGACACAATGATACCTCTTCCAGATTTTTGGACAGAAATGACATTGCAGTGTTGCATGATGCTGTTCATGCCAGTGTCCACCCTCTCCTTGCCAGACTCCCACTGGTTGCCAGCAGAGCTGTATCTTGGGTTGCCAGCACCTGGGGCATCCCAAGTCCGGTGGCGCCCCTGCCCCCGTGTGTGCACTTTGCGCATGTGCACGCACTCCCAGGAGTACGTGGTGATGTCACTTCCATGACATCATCATGCAAGGCACCCCCTGGAACGGTGCTGCCTGTGCTGCCGCTGGAGTACCGGGAGGGTGTAGCAAGCCGACCGCCCGATCAGTGCTGCAGGTGCATGGCATGGGTGGCCTCCCAGCCCTGCTGCACAGCCGCCTGCACTGCTGCTGGAGGACCAGGAGCGTACAGCAAGCTGGCTGCCCTGTCAGCGCTGCAGGCACACGGTGTGGGCAGCCTCCCAGCCCTGCCGTGCAGCCGGCTATGCTGCTGCTGGAGGGCCGGGAGTGTGCGGCAAGCCAGCCACCCTGTCTGCGCGGCAGGCGCATGGTGCGGGTGGCCTCCCAGCCCTGCTGCACAGCCACTCATGGTGCTGCTGGAGGGCCGGGAGCACGCAGCAAGCCAGCCACACCGTCAGTGCTGTAGGTGCACGGCATGGGTGGCCTCTCAGCCTTGCTGCGCAGCCGCTCGCACTGCTGCTGGAAGGTCGGGAGTGCGTGGTAAGCCAGCTGCCCTGTCAGTGCTGCAGGCGCATGGTGTCGGCAACTGCTCAGCCCTCCCGCGCCACTGCCTGCACCACCACCGGAGGGCTGGGAGCGTGCGCTCCCGGCCAGCCGCTGCTCCGGTTCCCTCTCTTTGGCAGTGCCGGGGGCAGGTGACCACCCTGCCCCTTGTAGATCCAGCCCTGGTTGCCAGCCACACTCTAGCAACCCTATCTCTAAGGCCATTTTACTAATTAACATAGTGTCCTCTAATAGTAAGATACGAGTGGCAGGTTCTCCATAATTCCCACACACCGTGCCCAATTCAGATTGTGACTGTGGAGTCTATGGGGAAGAGGATTCAGTTTTCCTTCCAAACCGCTTTCCCAACCTGAAATAGTTCTGGGCGGCACTGTTGACCTGTTGGTGAAATGCATTTGTATCCTTATGGGTTTCCCTCCAAATGGGCCAAATAGCACCCACTCTGAAGTAAAGTAGCACTTTTCTTTCATAAGACTATGGGTTGAGATGGTGTTCACAGAGATGCTTGTGTTAGAAGTTTATCCTTGGACCAAGGTGCTGCTTGGGTCTTAAAAGCCCGTCACAGTATCTTCACTCTGCCCAGACTATTCATTCCATGCAGAGGAGAAATTCCCACGGAGCAAAGTATGATGGATTTTGGGTGTCATTCAGGAATGCAGGGTAAGAAATAGACAGCGTTGATCCAAAGGGGGTCAGTGCACCAGGAAGTTCTCCTGAACAGCCTCATTGAAACAGATAGGAACTGGAACTGTGCAATTTCAGAAGCCACCTTGGATGGCTACCCCCCTCACCCCACCAAGATTGTCTACTGTTTTTGTTTCTCTTATGATCCTTCTTTGGCTTTTGTCCTGGAGGATTTGAATTGGGTAGTTGTGTTTTGAACAACAGCTTGTTATCAGTTTGCCACTGCTGTGGTTTCCTGATAAACCAAAATAAAATACCTGACCCTCTGGAGTAGAGATCTTGTTAAAGGGTGGCAGGGATGGACGGCAGATCGATCTCAGGACATAGAGCTCCAAGTGACAGATGATGGATGGAAAGAATGGGGAAGATGAAAGAGGTCAGCCAGCTGATAGCGGTGAGGAAGATTCTCTGCTCAGTTTCACACCTTGCTCAGGTGAATGAACGTATGCACAAACAGAGCAAAGGTGCAAATTGAAAGTGACTAAATGTGAATTCAGCGCTGCTTGTGATGTGTGGCCTTTGCCTTGGGACATGTCACTCACAATATAGAAAATGATCTAGAAAAAAGTGCCTCTGAACATATGCAAAAAAAAATTGTTACCATAGTTCACAGGCACAAAGGACTTTGATGGTGGAACACAGAGCTCTGAAAACTCTCCTTTTAGAAAAGAATATTCTGTGTGGATTAAATTACCCTTTAGAATTATTTAACTACCTTTATACTTTTAATCCAGGAGGGAAGTATTTAATAGTGATAAAATGCTAAACAGTCTATAGCCTGTTAAAAGTCCTGGCAAATAAAATAGTGTTGGAAATTAGCAGAGTTAATGCAAAGATTGCGCATTGGAATTAATGAGAATAGACACACACTCCAGTGTAGCTCTGTAAGAATACTTTACTAAAGGATAAAAATAGGGTTACATTGAAGAAAGATAATAAATTGCTAAACTGACTACATCTTGCTAGAAACGTAACTGAGAGAGAGTGAGAAAACAAATGAGACAAAGAGCAATAAAACTTCAGTATATAGCATCACTTAATTGCCCCCCCCCTAAACAGGTCGCCCAGTAGAAAATCCTAATTCTACTTTATTATGCTTAAAGACTCCCATTTCTATGGCGGGAATCCAAATTCAAGGTCTAAGTGGTCACATGCAAATAAGTTTACTAATTAAGTAAGACAAAACAGTTTAACTCTTTCATGACTGAAATGGAGACACTTGCTAAAATCCCAACAAATAGCTTTGCAGTATCTCCTGAAAATTTCTAACGATGGCAACACTTGCCTGCTTCCTTGGGGTGTTTTGTGCATGTATTTTGTGCATATTTGTGGTGCTGCTGCTGATGGTGAATAGATCAGCCTTTCTACAAATTGCCTAGGGCAACCAAAAGCAAATATTAATTTGTTTAACTAAAAATGGATATAGGTTGACTGCTAACTCTAAGGGTTTTTAAACCCACCATGTCCTTAGTTCATGTCAGAACTGAAAGATGTGGCTTATAAACTGGTGTCTGATGATGGCTTGTTATGCTTTGTCTGTTGAACAGATATAAAACTACTATAAAAACAATTTGGACCATTGGTTTCTCTAGTTTAGGATGGTCTCCTCTGACTGAGAGCAGCAACCTTTCAGACTCTCAGAAAGTTAAATCTTTCCTACAATCTGGTACCCAATATTATTTTGATCATGAGAGCCAGTATGGTGTAGTGGTTAGAGTGTCAGGTTAGGCTCTGGGAAACTCCAGATTCGACTCCCTGCTTTGCCATAAAAGCTTGCTGGCTGACTTTGGGCCAGTCACACACTCCCAGCCTAACCTACCTCACAAGGCTGTTGTGAGGATAAAATGGTGGGAAGAGGACGATGTAAGCTGCTTTGAGTCCCCATTCAGGAGAAAGGTAGGGAATAAATAAATAAATAAATAAATAAATAAATAAATAAATAAATACGATGTTGGCACTCATGCACTCCACCTCTGAGCCTTGCTCCTTCGTGGTGAAGCATACATATTAGCATGAGCCAATAGTCAATTTAAAATGGAACATGAGTGGCTGACTCAGATAATACCCTATAGGACCAAGGCTCAGTGATAGAGCATCAGCTTGGAATGCAGAAGGTCCCAGATTCAATCCCCAACACCTCCAGTTAAAAGGATCAAATAGGAGGTGATGGGAAAAGCCTCTGAGTGAAATCCAGGAAAGCCACTGCTACTCAGAGTAGACAATATTTTGATAGACCAGTGGTTGTCTGTGTGTTCAGTCTAACCTCATGTCTTTTTATGGGGATGCAGCAACAGACAGGAGAAGTTTTCCCATCCGAGCAGCTCCCTGGAACAGGTATGTGCATTTCAGAAACTGTGTGAAAGGAAAAGGAATCAGCTGTTGCTACTGTTGCCACCCATCAATCAAGGGGATAGTTTGTGGAACATGTAGGGTTGCCAACTCTGAGCTGTAAAATTCCTGGAGATTTTGGGAGTGGAGCATGAGAAGGGCAGGATTTGGGAAGAGATCTCAGTGGGGTATAATACCATAGAGTCCACTTTCCAAAGCACCCGTCTTCACTAGAGAAGTGGATCTGTGTAGTCTGGAGATCAGTTAATTCTGAGAGGACTGGGAAAAACCTGGGAAAAAGCCAAGTCTTTTGGATCCAGAAATATACAATATGCCTGAGGGGGATCAAGACTACCTGAAAATCATGCCCGTTGCCATGAAAACCTTCATTTTATTTACATTTGTTATTTACAATAGTTGTTATTTATTTACAACATTTATAACCCTCATTTTGGTCCAATCAGGGCCACCAATTCCAGATGTTTGGCTGCTGACTGTAGCTATTCATTGGTGAGAAAAAGATATTCTGCACATGTTCAGAAGCATCCCTTTTTTAAAAACTGGCATTTTCCAGGTCTGAATCTTAGTACTGGAAACTGCTTCCAAGGTAAGCCCGGACTCAAGTTGCCCTGTCTGGAGCTCTTGTGGGTATGGAGCAGGGATCAGCAGCATCTTAGTACTGAAGGGTCAGCTTTGCCTCACATTTGTGTGGATGTGAGCAATGCTTATATAATTCTTTTAACAGGAAGGGGTATGGATTGGAGGTTTTGTGTCAAGATTTGCCTAGATGCTTTTATAGAGGCTAGTTGGGGTTATCCATGGGTGCGTCGGGAGATCACCAAACTCCAAGAGCAGTGGGAAGATGGTAGCCTATTCTAGATTTTGCAAAAGTTATGCACAGACAAATAAGTAATGTGACTTTTGCAAATGGAGCCATTAGCTGTTCCATGGGCAATTTCAGGAAGCAAAACCAGCAGGGGAGGTGGGGGAAAGCTGCAGCTATTTCTACCCCTGTGCTGTGGTCACGAGCATGAAAAGGGCATGTGTGGCTCTGTGAAGCATGAAACTTCCACTGAATGCCTGGTGCAAGGTTCTTGTGTCATCCACCAGCAAGCACAAGGACTTTGTAATGTGTGAAGTTGACCCTAGTTGTAAAACTGCTCCAGGCATTTGGGATATGTGTGTGTTGAGGATATTATGGATGCTAGCCAATATGCACCTATTATTCCACACTGAAGTTCCAGATTAACTGCATTCACTCAAGAAACCTACAGAACTTATTTTGAGGTAGCTAAGAAGAAGAAAAATGTATATTGTTTTCACTGAGCAGCGGAGGTCCCATGAAACTGACTAGGAATGCGTGTTCCCTAAGTGGGAAACCTAGTGTGAACCCGTCTCTCTTCCTTGGTAGACCAACAATAATGGTCTAATCAGTGAGATTGGTTGCTATGCACAATGCCAGCCCCAGAGGAGAGTAAAAATTCACCTGCTAGGAAGCAATTAAATTACCAATTAAGGACTTTCCATTTGGTTGAGGCCTGCCAAAGAACATGCATTCCCCTCTAATTGGATTCCCGACAACAAATTTCACACAATTAGCTGCCTAAACACAGCAGTACACAATGGGCTTAGGGTTCCTTTTTATCTCGGCCATCTGGGTTTTCAATTCAGTGTCCTGCTAATATGTACTCTTGCCCCTCCCTCTCAAAATGTGCGGGCAAGGTAGGATTGTTCAGTGGTCTTCCATCTTCATCTATGAGTTTATATTCAATACATATTTCTTGTAACCTGGAAATTTTACCCTGGAATAACTGGTGTCCTTTGAGTCCACCCTTTCATGATTAACTTATATTTTTAAAATAATGTGCTGAGCTCTTGTATAATATATAGGCCCTGGCTTGCTGGTTTGGTGCTGCTAATCCGGACAATTGGTTCTGTTTCAGGCATGTGATGACTGTCTAGATATCCAGTTCATCCTCCTCCCTTTCTTCTGAGAAGTATACGGTGTGTTCATGATTTTCCTTTCTCTGCATCACCATCCTAACAACCCTATGAGAAAGGTGAGAGTGAGAGAAAGTGACTGGTCCAAGGTCACTCAGTGAGCTTCAGATAGCTGGGATTTTAGGCCCAAGCTAGACTTTACATTTAACATATGTCCATCTCAGGGACTTGCAGTCAGGTGACAGCTTTGAGTTCTCCCCAGTATAGGGTTGCCAGCCTCCAGGTGGTGGCTGGAGATCTCCCGGAATTACAACTGATTTCCAGGCCACAGAGATCTGTTCCCCTGGAGAAAACAGCTGCTATAGAATTATACCATGCTGAGGTCCTTTCCCTCCCCAAACCCTGCCTTCTCCAGGCTTCACCCCCCCCAAATCTCCAGGAATTTCCCAACTTGGAGCTGGCAACCCTACCCCAGGAACTCAGTTCTCAAATGTTGCTAGGGCCTGATTTGGTTTTCCTCCTTCCTGTACCGTTTACCCAACTTGAAAGCATCAGTGGCACTTGCTCCTTAGGTAGAATTGCCAACTTTAGGTTGGGAAATCCTTGGATATTTGAGGGTGGAGTTTGGGTGAAACCTCAGTGTGGCATAATGCCATAGAGTCCACCCTCTGAAGTAGCCATTTTCTTCTAGGAAACTGATTTCTGTAGTCTGGAGATCAGTTGTAATTCTGGGAGATCTCCATCTAGGGTTGCTAGGTCACTATATCCTTGCAGTGAGGGGGGGTGGGGGCAGGGACTCAGTACTTATCAGGAGGATCTTCCTTGTGTGCATACTAAGCACAAGCATGCTCCCAGCATAGAAACAAGGGTGTCCCTTCTGGAAGTGATGTCATCGTGCTGGCAATGGGCATACTCCTGTGCTATGTGCGGGGCCAATTCAGCATCTCTGGGCCAAAATTGGCCCCTGCGAAGCATAGGAGGATGTCTGCCAGCAGAGCAATAACATCACTTGAGGAAGTGATGACATTGCGCCCCACTCAGAGCATGCCCACTGCACAGTTGCCCTGGGGGCGGGGGCTTGCCTCCCAGGCCCGTTTCCTGTGCCTTTCCCCCCTGTTAGCCATGGGAGAGGTGGTGGGTGGCTGAAGCTGGGAGCAAGGGGTCCCCTGCCCCTACTGGAGAAAAGGGATCCCTATCTCTGGCCCCCACATCAAGGCTGGCAACTCTATCCATTTGGGGCTGCACATATACCCCATCAGTACATGTTTATCTCTCCTAGAGCCATTTTGGGCAGGGAAAAGGTGTGAGGGAGAGAGACTGAAGCTCCTTCCCCATACACACGGTGGTCCTGATCCAAATAGCGATTCCATGTGCTTTGAAAATGGCTTCCCATGGGGAACTTGAAATTATCATCTGACTGCAAGCCCCTGTTGAATGTCACATGTTAAATATAACATCCAGGATTTCCCAATCTCCTAGAGATTTGGGGACAGTGTCTGAAGAGGGTAGAGTTTGGGGAAGGGAGAGAGCTAAGCTGGGATGTGGTCCCATAGAATCCACCCTCTGAAGCTGTCATTTCCTCCAGGAGAACTGGTCTTTACTGTCTGGAGATCATTTCTGGGAGATCAATTCTGGAAGAACTCCAGGCCCCATCTAGAGGTTGACAAACCCTATCCAGGTCAAACCTTAGCAGGGCTTTTTTTCAAGAGGAACGTGGTGGAACAGAGTTCTGGCACCTCTTAAAAATGGTCACATGGTCACATTTGACAATGGTCAAATGGTCTAAACTCCCCTCTGTCTGGAGATCAGGGGGCAGGGCCACCAGCCATGTGACCATTTTTGCCAAGGGCAATTTAAACTTTAAAAATCTCCCCCCTTGTTCCAGCTGACCCAAAGTGATGTCATTGTGCGGTCTTGAGTTCCACCACTGAGTTCCACCACCTCTTTTCCCAGAATAAAAGCTCTGAACCTTAGTAACATTCTAAACAATTATTAAAAAGTTTTAAATGCTCAGGTTATTGTGGGGAGCTCAGAGGTTTTCCATCTTATTTGTTTTAGCCATTTTTATCTCCCACCTTTCTCCTAACATAGTCAGTACCCTGGGTGATAGCAATAAATAAAATAAATATATTCATATTAAATGAATTAAAGCAGTTAAAATAGATAATTAAAAATATAACTAAAACAGATAGTAAGCCAGAGCTGATTCATGCTCTCCTATAAGGTCTTTTAAATCATTCTACTTTGCAGCCTTGCCATAAGGCCCCAAGGTGTCTACCTTATCCCTTCTGTGAAACTGTTCCATGACAGCTGGGCAACAATGGAAAAATAGTGCTTCAAGGTGGTGCTTCTATTATGGGGATTATTCAAACACACCAATACTATTCTGTCGCTGGAGAAACAGGACTCTTTCCATTCCTTGTGCAGCTATTGCTCAATGCGGTTGCATTGTTGTCACATTATTAGATAATGCCTATTCCATCTCTAGTGATGAGCAACACCTCCACCCTGTCCTGCTCATGCACCATTTTGTAGGCTTTTCTTTTTATTTAACTTAAATGTTTCTGGATTACCACTATGCTGTTTCATTCAAGTACAGGAGCACTTTTGTAGATTTTTCAAGAGATCAGAATTAATCTGTTCCATAAAACAGCCATGTTACCAGAAAGCTGTGCGCACAACTGTTGCATGCTCACTGGAGCCAGTTTGATGAAATAGTTGAAGTGTTGGACTAAGATCTAGGAGAACCAGGTTCGAATCTCCGCTCTGCCACAGAAACTCTCTGGGCCAGTCACACACTCTCAACCTAAGCTACCTCACAGGGTTGTTGTGAGGATAAAATAGAGGAGAGGTAAAGCTTCTGCTTGGCATGCAGAAGGTCCCAGGTTCAATCCCTGGCATCTCCAGTATGGATCAGGTTGGAGGTGATGTGAAAGAGCTCAACCTGAGACCCTGGAAAGCCGCTGCCAATATGAGTAGACAGTACTGATTTTGATATTCCAATGGTCTAATTCAGTATAAGTCAGCTTCATGTGTTCATATGTTCAATCTACTTTGAGTTTCCACTGGGGAGAACAGCAGGGTATAAATGAAGTAAATAAATAAATGCTCTTCTAGCAGCAAAAATAAATGTGAATATCATGGCATCTTAGCAGATCCAAATGAGGAAACGTATCCTGGGTGGGGCAGCAAACTTTCCCTCTTCAAGGAAGGAGCAACAGCTTTATGGTAATACTGTACTTTACATGTGGAATGAGCTTAATCTTGGGCATCTCCAATTAAAATCTTTAATATCACGTCTGAGAGACCCCTGTCTGAGATCTTGGATTACAATAGTTAGCCATGCAATCAGAACAGTATAAGACATACCATAAACATGGTAATATGATTGGATTATGAAGCTGGATAAAATAAAAGAGAAAATAAAATAAAGTTGGACAATAAAAGAGTATAAGACATGTCATAGGACATGCAAAAACCAGATTACAGGATTTAGAAAATAATGCAGCAATTTTTTTTAAAAAGATATGCATGCAACAAACAGTGCCATAAACTACAGCCCTTGTCCTTTTATAAAAACATCCTCCTGAAATAATGGGGAGAGAGAACAAAATATTGTCGTTATTTTTAATAATTCAAAGGTATCAGAATTTATAGATTTCACAAATAATGAACACAAAAGTGTTCGTTTTTAAGTATTTCTTGTCTGGAGAAAATACATTGCTTATATCTAATTGCCAGTGCTGCAGAAGTGGGACATGGCATTTCTATTCCTATAATGACTCTACTTCTCTTCCATTTATGGGGAATCTCTCCTGTCTTTCTCTCATAGTTGATTCCCATTGCTTTTCCTCCTGCCCTAACGGTAACATTCACCCTGCTTTTGCATTCTTAAATATATATATAGTGCAGCTGTTTAAAGAACTCTAAATCTCTTTCTTAATACAATACTTAATCGTCTGACAGATGCCCTGGTGCACCTTGGGACAAATGTATTACAAGATGCCATAAAAATAGATGGCAATGTCACTTTGGATAGCTTTTTTTGGTACAACTCATCCTCTAGTTCTCAAAACTTTGAGGGTGGGGCAGATTAGTTCAACCTAGAATTAGTATTAGGCCATGTTCACACAGAGACATTAACTTTTAACACATACATACACGGATACACAACACCCAACTCCTATATGCTATGTAATTAAGAAGAAGGTTACAGAGTGGAGATAGGAAGAGTACAAACTCCTGCTGCAAAGAGCTTTTACTCCAGAGTTTTTTTTATTCACACAGACATTACCTGAGTAGAGCCATTTCCATGACTTCAGGGAAACAAGCAGAACATGTTATTTGCCGTTTATGAAGTATATAGGCCTACTTAGAAAAGTACTGGATCTACTATTTGCCTTTATTAATGTGAAAACACCCCCTTGATGGGGGGAAAAGGCTGAATTTCTTCTGAGAGAGGACTAGAAACTGTTAGTGAGTAGAACCATTTTGCAGTTAGCATGGCATCTTTGAATCATTTGGATTGCCACAATTCTCTAGAAGAGTTATGAAGTCCACATCACAGATCTTTTGCTTGGGGAACAAAGGGATTGCTTCATACCAAATCTCAGATGGATAAGGCTGGCTAATGAGGTGAAGACACTTTGCATAGGTTCAGGAGGAGCACTTGTGTCATTACCATTTCTTTGCATCTTCCAAGCGGCCTGAGAGTCCTTGAACATTGATTCAGAAGCTGAACTCTGGTGTTTAGGCCAAGAGGACCAGCAATAATGGGAAAGGTGCCTGATGTCCTCTATCTTAAGATGCAAATCAATCCCAGATACTTTGGCAGGATCTTGTGTGGCCTTTGGGTCTATTACTTTCAACACTTATTTCACAGTGACATAACCTCTCTCCAAAATTTAAGTTTTTAATCTTTTGGGGTGGGTAGAAGTAATGGTAACTCAGAGTTACACTGGAGTAAAAGGGGGGCAAGTTGGGAAAGCATTAAACATGCTTCTCCTTGCTGCATCTCCGTTCCAATCCCTCATCCTAATGCTCTTTCCCCATAGAAAATGCAAAAAGGCTAGACATTTTTTTAAAAAAGAAAGATGAGATTGGCATCTAATGGAGCTGGTCATGCAGCATTATAGTTAAATAATTCTAATGAAGCAGGGCGATGGGAAACATATTCTGAAAGAAAGTGGCCCTTTTCAGTTGTTAGGATTTGGCACTCCTATGTACTGGGAGAGCACACACCACAACATCCTTTCAGTATGTGAGTTTGCCATTTTGTGTGAACAGAGAAATGTGTTATTTTCCATCTCTGGTACATGTAGGGTTACCAGCTCCAAGTTGGGATATTCCTGGAGATCTGGCGGGTGAAACCTGGAGAAACCTGGAGAAAGTGGGGTTTGGGGAGGAAAAGACCTTGGCATGGCATAATTCCCTAGAGGCCACCCCCCCCCAAAGTAGCCATTTTCTCCAGGTGAACAGATCTCTGTAGCGTGGAGACCAGTTGCAATTCCGCTAGATCTCCAGCCACTACCTGGGCGCTGGCATCCCTAGGTACATGTGATCAGATACTTTCAAAAATCTGGGTTTCTAGTTGTGTATACCGATGATGGAAAACATGTGCATGAGCCCTGTTCTCACAAAACAGTGAATGTTTATATGGAAAGGATTACACATAGTGCACTCTGGAGTGCCAAAATTGTTACAACTGAAACAAGTTTCTATATTTCAGACAGTAAAGAGTATCCAGTCTCTACTATGTTGACCCTGATGTCCCACAAGTAAAAACTAACTGTAGTGCAGACTCTCATTGGGACATAGGGTAAGGTTCATTTTTTCCCCTGCAACTCCTTCCCCAAAGCTGCTCAGGTAAACAGCAGGTAAAGACAGCGGCCGGTGCACAATAATTGCTCTTTAATTGCTTCTCCTCCCCAATTCAGCTACAGTGCTCTATAATCATTTCTTTCTTTCTCTCCCGTCTGAACGCTTTGAGGGCTGACTGAAGATGCTCCGGATAAAGCAACCAGTCCCATGCGCCATCCAATTGTCTCAACTATCAATCAAGTGTGGCAGGTTGAGGAAATGTGGAGGGGTGGGGTGGGAAGAAGCGCTCCGCTTGCATAAACAGCCCCAATGCTTTGCTATTCTCTTTCTTTTCTTCTCTCCCCATAACCCTCCACCAGACAAAAAAAAAAATTCTGACAAGATGGAGTCCGGCCCATCAATCAAAGCAGCTGGTGGAACAACCTCTCCCTAGTGTTAATAAATACATTTCCCTCCCCTTTATTGGATGCTTGTCCTAATTTGTTTCTCCTTTGGATTCCCCCCTTCCAAAAGTGAAATGCTTGCCCGTTCTCCCTTTGCTGCCACCCCCGCCAACTCCCAGCAGCCCTTGAGAAAGCAGATGTTAGGCAGTGGAAATGGAGCCAGGCCGAGGCTGGAGTGGCCCAGTAGGCCTTGGTTGCCATGACGACTGTTGAGACCGCCTGCTGTCGGCGATGTGCCTCCTCTCGCTGGCTCAGTGATTATCTCCATCTCAGCAGCCCTCGCCATACGGTCTGGGCTATAATCAAATCCCACCCCCCCATTTGTCCCCCTCCAGAGAGATGAACACCAACATCATCACTGCTTCCCTGGTGCCCCCATGTTCAGAATGTGTGCACAGATCAAGCATTCATTAGGAGACATCAGTGAAGGCCTCTTGCATTGGCAGGAGGGGGGAAAGCCTAGGCAGCGGACAGGTTTGGACTGAAAAACAAGGCTGTGTGTTCTCGGTTTTGCTAGCCTTCGCTTCATCAAGTTTTGAACCAAGTGGAAGAAGAAACAGCAAGGAAGAACTTTACATAAGAACTGCCTTGCTGGATTGGACCAAGGTCCATTTAGTCTCACAGCTTGTATCCAGCAGCAGATAGACAGATGCTAGTTGGGTATTCTCAAGTAATGCATAAAGGAGATAGCTTACCCCTCTTATACATAACATCTGGCATACAAATATATACAGACTCTGCAGACGGAGGTTTAGTTTGCCTCCTTTAAAATATGAACAATAATTTGTAGACATAATATGAACAATTATTTGTAGACATGCAAGTTCTATTTTCTACCAGCAGCCTTTGGGTAGCATGTCCTGTAGATCAGTTGACTCAACACACTTTCAAAACCCAGGATCCAATTTAAACCCCAGGTGACAGTATGTAGGCAACCATGTAACAGGATTTTTTAAAAAAAGAATGATACTAGAGTCATGTGATAGGAAGAGGCAGGGCCCTGCCTTTGCTGAAAAAGAATCTTCTCTACCAACTGAGCTCATGTCCTCATCCTGCTATATGTGAGAAGAGTGACAGATGATATAGCAACCATGCTCCCTATCTGTCTGCACTAGTGGCAAATCCTTCTGAAAAAGCTGTAGTAAAATAGTGGCAGGTGCGACTAACCTCCAACCACTGGGTGGAAGACCACTAGGATACGTTCTTAGACCTGAGATCCAACTCTAGTCTCAGCTTGCAACCTGGGACCCTGTTTTAATTTTTAATGCATATATCCTGTATATAGGTTTATCACCTGTATAGGTTTATCTATATAGGTTTATCAGCTGTAAAGGAGGATCAAGTCTTGTACCTTTGTATAAAATAGTGATTTGGGGCAGGTTCAGTTTATCATGCATGTGTGAGAGAAACTGCATTTGCTGGAATTCCCTCTTCCATACAACTATTAAAGGTAGTGAAGCTCCTTCCTCATTTTGCATCAAGTAATCCTTGTTTTCTGCATTCTCTGGGTTTTCCCTGCATCTTTTTTCTACTCAGTTTTTCCTTCCCTTAAAAAATGGTGAGGTTGGTATACTCTTGCAAACTCTGCCTTAGAGAAGGGTTGTGATTCATTTGTGAATCAATCAGCTGAAGTCCAATACAATAATAAGAGTCACTTCTCATAGCAGAAATTAAGAACTCCATGTCTTGTGAGCTAATATTAATTTGTTTTAATGTGCAGCTGGCTTTCCAGCTACTCTTTAATTTCTAACAAAAAATAGCATTTTTTAATGAGAATCTGAGCCCCATACAAATTGGCCGCCATGTTTGAAAGCAGCACGTCTTCACCTGGATTTAGCAACTCCAAGAAGTTGTATTCCTGCCACTAAAAACCAATAACAGGAAAAGTAACGCCAGCTTGAATGTTAGGATATGTTTCATGTATGTGCTGGATGGTCTCTGCATGCTTCCCCTTCCTCTAGCAATTCCGTTTGGACTAGATCAATGGCTTTCAAAGAGTGCTTGGGCAAAAGGAAGCTAGTCAAAGAGGACGCATGCACCATGGCAGGGGTTGTGTAGCGTACATGGAACTTGTCCATAGGATCAAGCCACTGTGTCAGAGACAATGAATACCCATTAGCCACCTCATGATACAAGTACAGTTTTAAGCAGCATGCTATGGAAAGTGGACTTTATGATTTTTTTTCAGGATGGGGTCTGAAACAATTCGGTGCCTGAAATGGAAAACCCAAATGGTATGGGTCTTCCCAGTAATGAACATAGGCTAATTTAGGAACATAACTGTTCTTGGCACTTCTCCTTTGAAAACTATGTAGAAATGAATGGAAGGTGTTTACTGCTATGCTTTTGTCCAGCTCCTCTTCATCTCTGTGAGGCCTGTTGCAACATATCTCCAAGGACACTTATACAAGTCAGGTCTGTTCATTCCTGCTCTGCTGGCCTTAATATTCTCCTAATCCTTAATATTCTCCTAATCCACAATATATAAGGGCTGCCCACACATCTTATGACAAGGTCACCTATAATTTTCATTAGGCAACTAGAATATTGTGGAAATTGGTGAGATTTTTTTCAGACATTTACCTCATGACATCATATTCCCCAGAAGCTGAATATGAAGCCCCTAGCCCTGTGTAACAGAAATGAGTTGTGGCTTCTCCTCAGTTTCCATGCATGAGATGCCTGATTCAGATCTAGACATGAAGAAGAGACTTCAGCCTTCTGACCCTGTGCCATTTTACCTACCCTGGGTGGTTGCTGTAGCAGTTTTATACCAGTCTAACGGTTATCTTTTCTGCCAAAAAAATCTTGGGAGCTGTGGTTTGGTAGAATGACTGAAAATTTTGTTTGTGATCCCTGATCCCTAAAAACTCCTAGTTCTTACAAACAAATGAGGTAATAAACCTGCGTCTGAGCTCAGCTGTATCATGTGAGACTGTTGATAAGGGCCCTTATGTAACTTGGTTTACAACATACATGTGCACACAAATCCCCTACATGGAAAACCAGCATGTCAGGAGGCAGGCCAGGCCGGAATCCTTCCTGACTTCTAGTTTTCTATGTGCAGGGGATCTTTCTTTTTCTTTTTTTTAAATAATTAAGTTTTATTGTAAATTGGGGGGAAACACACTTTAACAATCATTAAAATACAACAACCATAAAATACAATAACAACATCATATTCAACTAACAATATAATCAGATATCAATATATATTGTGCATTATGATGTCATTTTTAAAAAATATTATATTATATATGTCTTTAGCATTGTGAGTCAAGAATAGTTTAAGCCTGAATGAGGTGTTATGCTTCTTTGATATAGTTTTTTAGCTTTCAAAGTTCTAATTCCAGAAATTTTTGATACATCGTTGATGTGTGCAGGGGATCTTTCCAATTAAATGATCTACATGTCAGACTGTGGCTTACCAAAAGTTGCAACTTAGCCCACCTCTTGCAATAAGACAAAAGTCCATTGATTTCAAAAGGCTTTACTGAAGATTGTCAACAAATGGAGTACACATTCTAAGATACCTTGATCTTAGCTGAACTGTAGAATTGTTACAAATACCAAGCAAAGGAGTAGGTACAGAATATGCAGTTCCCTTCAGGCCCCATCCTCCCCCTTAGTTCTCAAAACAAACGGCCTGAGGGTGAGAAAAGGAAAGTTTCTCAAGGGCGGCAGGAAGGCGGAGGTATGCAGAGGATAACAATCCCTCTCCCTCTGCTAGGCTCCCAGCAGCGGTCTTCCCACCTGCAAGAAGCACACTTGACACACTGACAAAGTTAAAATGGAGTCTCTTTGGCTTAAACACAATCAGAACCTGACACTACATCTGACATGAAAAAACCCAGAGCTAGGTTTATTAAGAACTTTTCTCTCAAATCAATTGCTTGGATGTCACAATTTTTCTCCTGGCAGTGGTTAATTCATAGGGGCAGGGCTTTTTTTCAGGGGGAACGCGGGGGAACGGAGTTCCGGAACCTCTTGAAAATGATCACATAGCTATTGGCCCCACCCCCTGATCTCCAGACAGAGGGGAGTTTAGATTGCCCTCCGCACAGCGGCGCGGAGGGCAATCTAAACTCCCCTCTGTCTGGAGATCAGGGGGCGGGGCCACCAGCCATGTGACCATTTTCTCCGAGGGCAAC
Source organism: Eublepharis macularius (assembly GCF_028583425.1). NCBI lineage: Eukaryota > Metazoa > Chordata > Lepidosauria > Squamata > Eublepharidae > Eublepharis > Eublepharis macularius. The sequence continues at coordinate 42,939,751 of NC_072801.1, forward strand.
CCACTGAGTTCCATCACCTCTTTCCCCAGAAAAAAAGCCCTGCATAGGGGTAGGAAATGCATCCTGAACATGGTAAGAGGCACTCTCTTCCTCACACAACTTCTCATGTACTGGCTCACCAGACTTTTTGGGGTCCTCTTCCCATACTCCAAATTACAATACAGAATGAAATTAATTGACTTGGGAAGTTGCACCATGGTGTGTGTATTAGGCTTGCCCGCTCTTGCTTTAGTCATTCTTGGAGATTTGCAGGGGGAGCCTAATGGGAGCCTAGGGAGGGTGGGGTTTGGTGAGGGGCCTCAGCAGGCTATGATACCATGGAGTCCACCCTCTGAAGCAACCATTTTCTCCAGAGGAAATTATCTCTGTTGTCTGGAGGTCTCTAAGGTGCTACTGGATCTGAATCTTGGAGATCAGTTGTAATTCTGGGAGATCTCCAGAGTCCAGACCCCATCTGGAGGTTGGCAACCCTAAGTCATTTCATCATGATATTCCTCATCTATGAAAGGAGGACGCAGCTATACCAAGGCCCCTTTTTAGTCCTTCATGGACCTGATAGGTTTTTTTGTACAGCTCTTTCTCAAGTCCATTGACTTAGCTCTGTCTTTGTCTGCCTGTCAGGGGGAGGTTGAGGGAAAGGTGGGGGGACTTGCTCTTAGGGCAGGGCGGGATGAGATGGCAAGAAAGGATATACATCTTGAGTTACAGGCCTGGCAGCAAAAAGATTTGGCAATGCAGAGATTGCCCTATGGCTTTCTGCCCCCTGCTCCTCTCCAGTCTTTGTTCTTTGCCTGCTGTTTTTACGGGAAGTCTCTTAAGGGTTGCTGACAGATGCCTCATTGAAGTCTCGGGTTAGAGAAAGCCTTTGTGTTAAGGAATTTCCAGTCAGGAACAGTGGAAACGTCTTCTCATACTCAGGTCAGAGTTCTTTCACTGTAGTTTCCAGAGGGGAGCAATACGGACCACGGTTATTAGCTGCACTGGTGTGGAAAAAATGGTTTGTGCACCCACATGAGGCAAATTGGACTAGCCTAGTCTGCTATTAAACTATTTCTCACTTATCTTTTTAGATTCTTTTTGTAAAATAAACAAGATATTCCTAGAACTAGACACACAGGGATTATTTATTTAGTTATATTTTAATCTCAGCTTTCTTTCGAACTACTCAGGGCAGCATGCATGGTATGTCCCAATTATTCTCACAACATTCCTCTGAGGTAGGTTAGGCTGAGAATATATGTTTGGCCTAAGACCAGTTGGTTTGCTTCTTTGTTTTTGAAAGAATATTTCAGTCAAGACCTTCCCTACTTTAGTCAACCTCTCTAACCATTACCACACACTGACTGTGAGGGACTCATACCTCAGATCTGTGTAAGAAATACTGACTTGTAGTTATATTTCTTGGGACAGAGACAGACTTACATGCTCTGCTTTATAACTGATTTCCATTTAAAACTGTCAATCACTGACGTCTAATACAGCTAGAAATGTTATACTGTATGTATTCCACATTTTCCTAAAGTAATGATGAATTTCAAGCAGATCTCCAGCATATAATTTCCTTTAGTCTAGCCACCATCAAAAAGTTCCTGATAGTTTTTCTTGTTATGTAACAAAAAATTTTATATCAAGTGTTGGATAATATCACCACAGGTCCCTAAGTGACGTATATATTCCACCAGGCCCCCGCCTGGTGGAATGCTCTGTCTTACGAGACTAGGGCCCGGCAAGATTTGCTTGCAATTCACCGGGCCTGCAAGATGGAGCTATTCCACCAGGCATATGGCTGACGCCAGGCGGTGCCCTCCTCTGTGGAGGGGGGGATTAAACCACGCCCCTATGTGAACATAGATGCTGCTGTCCGCGCTTAATTCTGTCCACACTTAATACGGCATACATTTGCTCTGGAAGAATCGTTGTATGGAACACCAAATCTATATTATGTGCTGCTTTTAATTATTTATATGTAAATATATGACATTTATATATTTGCATAGTTGTAATTTTAATTGATTAGATGTAGTGTGTTAGATGTAATATTTTTAAAATTTTTAATGGCATTTGATATTTGTATTTCTGTTATCCGCCCTGAGCCTGCGAAAGCAGGGAGGGCGGAATATAAATGTAATAAATTAAATTAAATTAAATAACATCAGTTATTTTCACTATATATATATATATATATATATATATATATATATATATATATATATATATATATATATATATATATATATTATTCTGTGGCTGTGGCTCAGTGGTAGTTTGCACTCAGAGGTCACAGGTTCAATCCCTGGTAATCAGGTAGCAGGTGATGTGAAAGACCTCTACCTGAGACCCTGGAGAACTACTTCCAGTCAGTCAGAGCAGACAGTACTGACTGGATTAGACCAATGGTCTGACTCAGTCAAGCCTTCTTCACAAGTTACCATGAATGCATATTCGTGTATCATGGCCGTTTTCACACTACTTACCTGCTCCCGGAACGTTGCGAAACATCGTGCAAAAGACGCGGAAGATAGCCGAGAGTGGCCCATGTATACTTCATTTTTCTTTACATGAGTGTTGAGTAATTCTCATTCCGTATTCAGTGTATGTATCGCCTGATGTGTAATTTAAACCTCACATTTATCCAGACACTGGCACCTCATTTCATTTGTTATGTGAACACTCATTCACTCTTTCTTACAAGCAAGATGTACTGGTGTTCACTGTAACACATGAACAAGGCATAAGGCACATGTGGAAAAAGTCTCCTGGCTAGGTACACTTTTTCCAACAAGAATTGACTAGAATGTTTATAAATATTAGCAACATTTGGGTGTGTTAAGCATAACCAAAATAGTACTGAACTTTTATTTTATAATCCTTTTTTTATAGTATTTTTATTAGTCTTCAAATAAACAGCAAATAGAAAAAACAGAAGGAAAAATAACGAAGTAAGAACAGAAAAAGAGTAAAGTTAGAAAGAAGAAAAGGAAGAAGAAAGATAAATATATCCATCATAGCCTGCTTATAGCAATGCTCAGAAATCATTAAACATTCTTAGTAATAACCTATACTTTTAATAGTAAGACATTTGAGTCCTTTATTATTTTTTAATCTTTATGGCACTGGTTCCCAAGAAGCTGGTGAGCTGTTTTCCATGAAAATGTATCTAGTGTGTGCTGCTGAGAACTTAGGCCCTTTTCGCACTTACGGTTTAAACCGCCATTTATGAGCATTTGCCCCGATTGCAGTGGCTTCGGCATTGCACCTGTTCATTTCACACTGTCCACTGCAGTTTCAATTTGGCGTCTGTGCTTCATTTTAAACCCACTTTGAAGCCTCGGTGCAGTTTTGGGCTTTCAGGGCCTTGCAATTCACGTCACACTTTTTTTAAAAAAAAATTGAGCATGCGTAGTAATGTTGCAGTGTTGGAACCCTTCCTCCCTTTTTGCTGATTGGGCTGCCCCTGCCCACTGGAGAGGCAATTGGTGGCAGAGTTCTGGGGGAAAGCATGTACCACTTTCATTTTTTTAATCAAGCTAGGAAAGGGTTAAAAGGCTGCCAATTCATCCCCTCCCGGCAAGCTGAGGCTTGTTTCCAAAGGGCTGTGCAAAATGCTTGGGGTTTTTTTTCTCTTTGGCAAAGTCTGAAACATGCCTGGGAGGGAAAAGCAGCCATTTAATCCTTTCCTGGCTTTTAAAGCCAGGAAGAAAGTGCAGTAACATTACAATGTTGCAACTCATTCTTGTCTTTAAAAAAAAAAAAGTGTGTGTGTGCATACCCTAAGGGAGGAAGGAGAAAGCAGCAATTTAACCCTTGCCTTGCTTTTAAAGCTAGCAGGAAATTAGCAGCAAGCTTAGGAATCATTCCTGGCTTTGGAAAAAAAATAAAAGGGAGCATGCATACCGGGAGGAAGGAAACCAACGGAGAAGCAACCTTATGACTCTCACCTCGCTTTACTAAAAAAAATGGTGGACAAGGAGTTCAGAGAGCTGAGGAGGGTGGGAGTGGTTAATTTGCACAAACCAATCAGCTCCCAGGGAAAAGGAGAGGGGAGGAGAGAAGCAAAAAAGGGGGCAAAAGTATTCACATTAGCAAAATGCGGGCTAGCTACCAGTCAGCAGCGGACTTAAAAAAACATCAGGGTATGTCCGCAGGGGGAAAAATCAGGGATATAGCGGACAAAAAGCGGGACTGCGTCCCATGACTGCTTTGAAAGTGTGAAAACCATGCAAACATGGGATGTGGAACAGGTACAAACACGCTCTAAAAACCGAGTGCGAAAAGTACCATAATCTGAACATACTAGAAGACTGTCCAGGAGCCTTGTGGTGCAGCAGAGTGGTAAGCTGCAGTACTGCTGCCCAAGCTCTGCTCACATCCTGAGTTCAATCCTGGCGGAAGCCGGGTTCAGGTAGCTAGCTCAAAGTTGACTCAGCCTTCCATCCTTCCGAGGTTGGTAAAATGAGTACCCAGTTTCCTGGGGGTAAAGTGTAGATGACTGGGGAAGGCAATGGCAAACCACCCCATAACAGAAGTCTGCCAAGAAAACGTCGTGATGCGATGTCCCCCTATGGGTCAGTAATGACTTAGTGCTTGCACCTTTACCTTTTACTAGAAGACTCAGCACGTGAACAGGGCTTGTAAAAGAGGTCAGTGTGGTTGGACACCTGCTAAAATGCTCACAGTCTGGCAGAAGACCCACCACAGATACTTGATCCATTCTGTCCCTTCAGGAAATGGAGATGATCCCAATGGTCCAGGAATAAACAGGGCAGCATGACTGTCTGTCATGACAGACACATAGCAGAGTGAGAACAGGAATGGAAGGCATGGAGGAAATTGAGCTAGTGATGACTTATTTAATGGAGAGGCCATTGCATCGCTTCTTTCCTGGGAAGCCCGAAACATGGAACTGGCTCTGTCTCAACTCTTCTTTAGTGTGAGGATTAGAGATGGCTCTAGGGCTGCCAGACCCCCGGTGGGGGTGGGGAATCCCCCGCCCCCACCCTGCCACCCCTGCCCTTCCCTACCTGGCCAGCGGGGGGGGCGCGCACCTTCCATGCGCGCCCCCCTGCGGTGCTGCGCACCCCCGTGCACAGCAACCGCCAGGATCAGGCCTGTTTTGGCGTGGACCGGGGCCCCTGTGGAGCGCGGGAGCATTCCTGCGCTCAGCAGGGGCCCACAATGGGCCCGATCCACACCAAAACGGGCCCAATCCGTGCCAAAATGGGTGTGGATCGGGCCCATTTTGGCGCAGATTGGGCCCGTTGTGAGCCCTGGTGGAGTGCAGGAACGCTCCCGCAGGGGCCTAAAACAGGCCCAATCCGTGCCGAAACGGACCTGATCCGTGCCAAAATGGGCGCGGATCAGGCCCGTTTGGGCGCGGATCGGGCCCGTTGTGGGCCCCCGCGGAGCGCAGGAACGCTCCTGTGCTCCACAGGGGCCCACAATGTGCTCGATCCACGCCCAAACAGGCTGTGTGGTGATGTCACTTCCCAGCAGTGACATCATCACGCTTGCAGGAGTGCACGCGCACCCCCCTCCTCCAGGTAAGAGCCAGGTCTCAATCTCCCGCTGGGAGATCGAGGGGGCCTGGCAACCCTAGATGGCTCAGATTTTTTGGTGAGCATATTTGATAGTCAAACATACATTGTTCAACAGCTGCAGTAACCTGAAAGCCAAACTTCCAATCCATTTGCCTGTTGACCTCCTTGAACAGCTCTTGAAAACTTTTAATAACAACAACAACATTTGATTTATATACCACCCTTCAGGATGACTTAACACCCACTCAGAGCAGTTTACAAAGTATGCTGTTATTATCCCCACAACCAGGGCTTTTTTTCTGGGAAAAGAGGTGGTGGAACTCAGTGGGTTGCCCTCAGAGAAAATGGTCACATGGCTGGTGGCCCCGCCCCCTGATCTGCACACAGAGGGGAGTTTAGATTGCTGCAGCACAGAGGGCAATCTAAACTCCCCTCTGTCTGGAGATCAGGGGGCGGGGCCACCAGCCATGTGACCATTTTCAAGAGGTTCTGGAACTCCGTTCCACCGCATTCCAGCTGAAAAAAAAAGCCCTGCCCACAACAACAATCACCCTGTGAGGTGGGTGGGGCTGAGAGAGCTCTGAAAGAGCTGTGACTGACCCAAGGTCACTCAGCTGGTTTCAAGTGGAGGAGTGGGGAATCAAACCCCGTTCTCCAGATTAGAGTCCCATGCTCTTAACCACTACACTGAACTGGCTCTTTTGCAGCTGTGCAGTAGCTATGCTGGTGGGGTTTTGTTTCCTTGTAGTGGTGTTCATTTCATTGCCTTCCTTGGATTTTTGCATCTGCACAGTAGTTGACATTGATTCTACCTAGGGACATGGAAGTTCAGTTCAGGTCATTCAATGACATGTGGGGGGGATTATGCCTCCCATTAAACTGTGTGACAACGCACATCCATGAAATAATATCAGTAATCTGGACCTACACCAAATAACTTGGATCAACGCCAAATGTTAGGCCCTTTAAAAAAAATAGGGTGTTTATATATAATTTCTGGCTGACACTGATTTAATCACTGTTTGTTTATAGAATTAGTTGCTAAGTGGTGTGCAGGGCCAAAAGATCTGTGGGGAAAGGGGGAAGAAGGGCTGCTATTGGGCTCTGGGAAAATGAGCATGTATGCATGAAACACCACTGATTGCTTTCTATTGTATTGTACTTTGAGAAAAGTAACCTGATGAACAAGCTTGAACTACTCACAAAAAAAAGAAATGATTAACAATCAACTTCCTGTTCATGACCAATGAACAGATTCTGAGCTTAACCAGCAAGTGTTCAAGCATTCCTCGTCAGGACTGACTCTTTTTGCATGGAAATAAATAAAAAACACACAACTTTTACTATGACCAAAGTGCTTCCCTTTCATCTCTGAGTAACTACAGGTTTATTTCCACGTGTCTGGTATTGTGGGGACATAGCAATTTTGTCTTTAAGATGTCTTCCAGTAAATGCCCTGTACCTCACTTTACATATGAACTGCACTGGATTTATTGAATGTTCAATTTCTGAAGATATTGTGGGTTTGAATTATTGAAATCAATAAAATAGCTTTTACCTGAAAGAGCACTCCTTTACAACCTGCTTTGGGCTGTCTTAATGCATGGTTTTTGTGCCACCAAACTATTTTTACATTTATTGTACACCAAACTATCATGGCTTTCCCTCAAAGAATCCTGGGAATTGTAGGCTAGGGAGGTTCTGGATTGGCCCAAGCTGTCTAGTGCCTGAGGCAGAAATTCAAAATTGCATCCCTCTCCTTTCCACTAATTATCATGGGTAGCTCTTTTGTGTGAACTTCACTGGAGCCTCACTGTTGAAATGATGAGAACCTGTTAGATGGTCAGTTTCGGGAGATCCCTGGGAAGAGTGTGGATATACCTCATGATGTAAGAGTGTGGATACACCTCATAACTCCCTCATAACTCCCACTGACCATATTTGTTAAGATCCGGTCTTTTAAAAAGCGATGAAGCTCCATTGTAGGAGCCATGATGAATGCCTGCAAAGCAGTAGGTCTTACTGAATATACATATATGTGACATTTTCTTTGTTTCAGGAAGTTTTAAATATATTAAAAGAGGATGACAAAATATTGGAAGATAGGTGTACCAGTGGCTATTGGTCATGACAAGTTAGGGGCCCGTGAGGAGATGCAGAAGAGGGTAACATTTTTGGAAATCTCACCCTTTGCCACCAGTGCCTGCAGTATTCTTAGGGGCTTGGCCATATCTATTTCCTTTAACTACTGTAAACATTCCATTTTCCTGGAACATTCTCAGTCCTTGGCAAAATGATTTCTTAATTTATATGTTATTCTGCATACTTGGGTCATCTCTTGAGCACAGATGATTATCTTATGCTGCTTTCCAGATTCGCATGAGGCCAGCCGCTTTACCATTAGATTAGTGACAGTTAATGGTAAGTACCTAGGGACGCTCAAGTGCAGGATTGTATGCGTATTCCTCAATTCATGTGCAGGCTGTTCTTGCTCGGTACACATGAATGCCGCTTTCAGGGGAGCTCCCTTTGTGTGATTGCACCTGCAAGCGATTCTGGAGGGCAAAACACCAAGAACAAATACTGTAGGCTCCTTTGACTTGCCAATTTGCATTTCTTTAAAGTGTGAGAAAGCGTCAAGAGCTGCATTTCAATGAATGGATTTGTGTGTTGGGGGGGAGGGATTGGGATACTTTTAGCAGTTGAGGAGGAACTGATATTGAATGTGTGAATGTATTCATGCAGAGCAAATTGAAGTGTGATTTTGCGAGCGAGTGCATGGAAAGTTGGAGGGGGGACACGTGAAATGAGGTTCACTTGAGTATCCCTAGGTACTTAGTACACGTGTAGTAACCCTCTGTGTACTTGCCGGATCACACTTCTTTTTCTCCATGAAGTATTTGCTCACAGCCCGACCTTATGCCAGACCGGTTGATTTGAGGGGAAAATAACTTTGCAAACTTGCTGGAAAGGCTTGTGAGATTTACAATGCCAGTCTGTTCAAAATCCTACTGAAACCAACTCTGTGGGTCCTAATCCCAGGAAATCATCCTTAGAATTGCATTGTAACTCTGCCTTTTTCAGAGGGAAGACAAGCTATAGTGGAAAGCCCAGTGTGGAAGTAAACTCACGGAGACACAAGAACAGCTTCCTCTCCCAGGGGCTTTGGTAGAAGCCAGATTTGCATAGCGCTGATTGACTAGCCTTTGTGCCAATCATCAAGCTACCTTTTTCACCCCTTGTTTTTAGAACAGTACTCCCTCCATCCATTGCTGACTGACTGGCTTTCTGTCAATCACAAAGCCATCTTTCTTTCCTCTCTGACTATATTTTAAAGTTTGTTAAATGAAAATACTTTTAAAAGTCAGATATATTGAAAAAAATATTTGAATAAGTAATGTCTGGAACTTGAAGGGAGGATAACAAAGTGGTAAGGTAAGTCTGTTTGAAACTTGGGTAGTGGGTAAACAAGAAGAGAGAATTAGGATTTGATCTAGATTGAGAACAGGTAACATAAATGTAAAATCCACAATTGTGGGAACGAATGTTCTGTCTTCACATTCTGTCCTGCATGAAAAAATCTTCACACACCATACGAGAAAGCACAAGCAACCCTCAAAGACACTTTTAGCATCCCTTATGACCATATTCCCAGATCCCAGGGCCCTTCCTTCCAAAAAGATCAACTCAGACGAAGAGGCACGTGACCGTTGCTCACAGACTGATGCTGTGCTCCAATCCTTGCTGATCCTCTCACCTCTCTCCAGGCCACCAGATCTGACCCCCCCCCCACACACACACCATTTACTTATTTATCTCCTCCTTAATTAGGGACTTGTAATGATCCATAATTTCCCACCAATTTGTCTAGAAATCTGTCCATTGTGTGCAGAAATAGCTGGCAGATTCATACGGCTGTGCAATTCGTCGGGAGAATCCACCTCCAAGGTAGTGTAGCTGGCCTCTTCATTTATAAGGTTAGATGCTTCCAGCTCTGCCTCATTCAAGATAAAGTTTGTCGTTTGTCCCAGAGCCTAAAATAAATACCTAGTAATGGAAACACACAATCATTTCAAGCGCACACACTGATACAAATCCTGACTGCAAGGAGAGTTTCACATGGCAAGAATCCATGTGGCTAGCTGTAGCCTCTTGTCACAGACACAGAGTTGTGCCATAGAGCTGTGCCACATTTGCTTTCAGTGTAACTGTTCCCTGCAGGCTTCAGTCCATTCCACATGGCTGGCAGGTCCTGATTTAAGGTTGTTGCCTACGGTTGCCGGGTGCTTGCCTGGAACCCCTGGGAAACTTTGGCAAAGTAGGGCATGGGGAAAAAAGATATTGATATGTCAACATCACTTCTAGTTAAAACACAGAAGTGATATCACCATTACTCTAGGATTTCACTAGACTCTATGACAGAACCATAGAAATCAACAAAATCCTACAGCTTCCATGATGTCACTTCTGAATTTTAGCCTAGTGTTGCCATCTCCAGAGGAAAATTCCTGGAAATTTGGGGGTAGATCCTGTGGAAGGATGGAGTTTGGGGAAGGGAGGGAGCTTGACAGGAATGTGATGCCATAGAAACTGCCATCTGCAGTTGTCATTTTCTCCACAGGGCCATGGTTCAATGGTAGAACATCTGCTTTGCATGCAGGAAGTTCCTGGCATCGCCAGTTGAGAGGACCAGGTGATGTGAAAACTTCTGCCTAAGACCCTGGAGAGCTGCTGCCAGTCTGAATAGACTGTACTGACATCAATGGACGATGATTCAGAATAAGGCGGCTTCATGTGACAATATAGTCTGGATACCAGGCACAATTCAAGGGGAATTCCAGGTCTCATCGGGAAGCTGGCAACCCTATTTTAGCCAAGAGTGCCATCAACAATGTCATCTCCCACCCACCCACGCCCCATTTCCTCCTGCCGCTCATATGAGCACTTTTGGGGCCAGGAGGAAGTGGGGGGAGATCACCATAGTGTTGAAGTTGACAACCCTTTGATAATCACCACAAATGGCATAAGATGACACGATTCCTGTGCACTTGAGAACAGGGTGAAGGAAATAGGGCTGCCTGCTTTTCAGTCAGTCTCTGCAGCTATTCCTTTAACAACAGCTTGGCGAACAGACAATTGCCCTTTTCAGACATGATGTCCACCTGTCCCAGGAGTGTGGCAACCACATGTATCAATAGTGCACATTTCCCTCAAACCTCCTGATACATGCAGTTGCCGTGTTGTGTGAATAGCGGCAGCGCACATGTTTTGCATGCATGTGCAGCTTTGTTGCATGCAAACCTGAACCCTGAACAATTTCTTATAGCAGGTACCAAGGATTTCTTATACCAAGGCTGAAAATAAATGGGTTTCCTCTGTTCAGACGACATGTTGACCACACATATCAGGAAGATCTCCACTCAGTTGCCAGTCTCTTGCTGTGCATGGGCATAATGACTGAAAAATAGCAGCTGATGGTATTTTTCTCTGGGCGGCTTCTCTTTGTGGCACCAGAGGAAGCGATGCCCACTATATTTTTCCTGTTGGCAGCTCTAGTGATGCAGTGGAGGAAAAAACCGGTAGTGAGATGCAAGTAATTCAGACCAACTTAATAAGGGCCACTGTGTATCAGCTAACCCACTCTAGTTTATTGATGGATGGAGGCTTCACTTGACCACTGTGGTGGGTCTCCTATTTCCCCCTTTGGCTAGAAGTCAGCCGTGGAGTGCAGGCTCAGTCTGACAGCTCAGAAAATAATTTTCTGTAGCTTCCGAAAAATGCAGAGAAGTGTCCCTGGCAAAGTCTCATTTGAACAGAGTAGCCACTAGAACATACAAACAATTCTCTATATTAGCCATAATATTGCCAGCTCTGGTTCTTTTGCCTTTAATGATGCCTACATCCATACAATGTTGAGCTTCACTTGCTGGTTTCCATAGATTGTGCTGTGTTCTCCAAAACACATGGACAGGCCTGGCTGCTTCCCCATCTCCCCCACGCCGCCGGTCTTAGTAAGTTAACTCTACTATACAACATCTAATAAAATATCTTTATAATAAGATACACTGCAATGAGTATTCCTGGTACATTTTTCCAGTTGAGGGGAATCCATTTTCCTCCTCCTCTTGTTTTGCACAGCAGACAGACAGGGACTGTTTCCAGACAAGGAACACTGCAAGCTCCATTAATTTCTGGGCTTTGCACTGGAGAACTTCCCAGAGGATTTTGCCTTGGGTGTGGGTAGGGGGAAGAGAAGCAGGATCTGAACAGTAACTGTCCTCTGCTGCCCTCTGCAGGCAAACCCCATCATCTACCCACGCAGACTGCTTGACAGCCTTTCTCAAAAGGGTCATTTCTTCTATCCCTAATGTTTTCCACAAAGCTGAACTCAGGATAAAAGACAAGCCTGCTTTTAAGCGGTGTGCTTCTTTTTACCTGTATACCTTGAAGGTGAGTTTGTATTTCTTTTTAAGTTTGATGTAGGGTCAGCCTAGGTTAGTGATTGGATGGGAGCCCTCCAACGAAGACCAAGGTTGCAGAGGCAGGCAATGGCAAACCACCTCCATTAGTCTCCTGCCACGAAAACTCCACCAGGGGTCACCATAAGTCAACTATGACTTTAGGGCAGGATTTCATTCAAGTCATTTTGAATCTCTTTGGTCTAGAGAAAAGTTGGATATAAATATTTTATATAAATCCATAAGACAAAGGCTGATTACAGTAGAAACAGACAGTAGTTCTTCCCCACAAGTTGAACTGGAAGAAGAATTGATGCATATGGTAGTGTTCCATTTGTAGCAAACAGGTTTGGCAGGGGCTTTTCAGTATTGTTAAACCTGCCAATCCTTTTTTGGTGATAGTGGAGCAGAAGAAATATGTATGTACATACATCACCCAAAGCAAAATCTCTGTCAAACCATTATTCAGTTCTCTTATTTTGAAAACAACTGACAGTTATTTGCCTTGGAACCTCCAAACACTTTCCCACCCTACTCTTTTCCAAAATTCCAGAGTCCACAGGCTCAACAGAATTGAGGACCTCTGCTTTAAACTGTGTGTAAATACTAATAATAATTTAAAAGGTAAAGGTAGTCCCCTGTACAAGCACCGAGTCATTACTGACCCATGGGGGGACATCACATCACGATGTTTTCTTGGCAGACTTTTTGTTATGGGGTGGTTTGCCATTGCCTTCCCCAGTCATCTACACTTTACCCCCAGGAAACTGGGTACTCATTTTACCGACCTCGGAAGGATGGAAGGCTGAGTCAACCTTGAGCTGGCTATCTGAACCCGGCTTCCACAAGGATCGAACTCAGGTTGTGAGCAGAGCTTGCGCTGCAGTACTGCAGCTTACCACTCTGCGCCACGGGGCTCTTTACTAATAATAATTAATAAACATTAAAACATTACTTGAAGGTATTCAGAGTGCCTCACATACACACAACTAATGTATACACATATGGAATTAGACTGAAGGGCATGCAATTGGCTTAGTATTTCCAGTGATAGTGCTAAATTAATTTGGATTTCTGGATCTGACAAGGGATAGATAACTGAGAGCCAGTTTGGTGTAGTGGTTAAGAGTGCGGGATTCTAATCTGCAGAACTCGGTTTGATTCCCCATTCCTCCACTTGTAGCCAGCTGGGTGACCTTGGGCTACTCACAGCTCTCTCAGAGCTCTCTCAGCCCCACCCACCTCACAGGGTGTTTTGTTGTGGGGATAATAATGGCATACTTTGTAAACTACTCTGTGGCATTAAGTTGTCCTGAAGGGCAGTATATAAATCGAATGTTGTTGTTGTTGTTGTTGTTGTTAGATTTAGTGCCATTTGCACAGGATATGCATTTTAAGTTAAAGTGCACACAGATGTTGGCTAAATGTAATTGTTAGTGAGAAGTTCAAAAGCAGCTCCTTCTTCAAGTACCATGGAAAAAATTACCGTGATTAAAAAATTCCACCAATTTTGGCAACGGCAACCAAAAGCTTTTAGCTGATAATTCCTCTGGCAGCATGCATGAAAATGTTGAGGAACTATGAGTGAAGCAGAATAAAAGACAAGTTTGAGCTCCTGGCTCCAAAAGCCATGCCTGTAGCCAGGGTTGGTGCATCCATGGAGGCAGGTCCGGCAGCCTCCTCGAGCACTGAGGCGCCAGAGGGGGCGCCGGGGTCTCACACTGTGGAGCTGATGGTGGCAGCGCTGGCAGCTGAGTGGAAGGGCTGGGAAGTTGCCCATGCGCTGCCCTGGCCGCCTGCTGCGCCTGGCCCGCAGCTGTTGCGCCTGGCCAGGAGTGTGTGCTGGCAGTGAAAGCGCAGGGCAGTCTGAGCAGGCAGCCTCCCAGCCCTTCTGCTAAGTTGCCCTGTGCTGCAGCCACCGCCTGCACACAGCTGCAGGCCAGGCGCTGCAGGCAGCCGGGGTAGGGTGGAGCAACTGAGCGGGAGGGCTGAGAGGCCATCTGCGCTCCGTCCCAGCTACCTGCCACACCAATGGGGCTAGCTCGCAGTGGCATGCTGTGTGATGACATCACACGCAGTAACGTCACCACGCAGTCCGGGTGCATGCGCGTGTGCGTGCTTTGCGCATGCACATGAAGGCAACAACAGCCCTGAAGCTGCCCTCTGGCCTCGGGCGCCAGAAACTCTGGCACTGGCCCTGCCTGTAGCATAGATGTTCCTGATCTGACTGGTAGGGGGTGGAAGGGAACACTGTGGTTGCCAAAAGGTCGGGGAAAGGCAGGTACTCCGCACATACTCAAAAGGCACGTTTCTTCATTCAGGCTCCGTGTATTCCAGGGCTCAGGGTGTTTCCATAGATGAGGCAAGTTTCATGCAAATGTGAACCACGCATAGAATAGATGTTGAAGTCTGTTGCACAGCTTTGCATGTTTTTAGCTAACTTATATTAACATGCTTTTAACATGATTTGGGGGTTGTTTTCAATGAACTGTTGTCCATTACTTGTCTTTGGGGGTGAGCCAGGGTTTGCAATAGAATTCATCAGATAATCAGTACTTGCAGGAGGAAGGTCATCCCTATCTGCTAAATTCTTCCTTAAAACTCTCTTTCTGCAATATCTGGCTTGCACCATGATCTGTTGGCACACAGTGGTCCAGGGGCCAGAGACTTATGGGAGTTCTAGAAGGCCTACGAGCCAGAGACATTAATCCTTTTCAGATGATCCAGTTGTGCCTACTGTCAGCTTACCAATCAGAAGAATATCCTCCTGGTATGTGTGGCAGCTGCCCTGACCTGGATAGCCCAGGTGAGTCTGATCTCATCAGATTTCAGAAGCTAAACGGGGTCAGCCTCAATTAGTAATTGGATGGGAGACCTTCAATGAAGACCAGCGTTGCAGAGGCAGGCAATGGCAAACCACCTCTGATATTCTCTTGCCATGAAAACCCCAGCAGGGGTTGCCATGAGTCAACTCTGACTTGAGGGCACTCTCCACCACTATGTGTGGTGGCCATGTTGTGTGACTAGGGGCAATGTGCACATTTACCATGCACGTATACAGTTCTGGTACATGCGCAACCACTGGATTTTGCAGAGTTCATGTTCATGTTCATTGATGCTGTAGGTGTATGCTAAATATATTCCTATAACATGGATATTTCATGTATCCAGCAGATACGTTGGTAGACTCCTGAAACCTGCGACTGTAACATTTGAAAAGGGCTACAGTTTAAGGAGCATGGAGGAAATGCGACCACGACCTGTGTTTCAGATTGTATATGATTATTCCTTGGAAATGCACCTCCTGTTCCAGGTTGGGCATTAGTACTGCTGTTCCTTTGAAAATCCACTCCTTGGAATGGGCAGTATGACACTGTCATTCAACATCTTAATTACTTCATAATTCTCAAAAACAGAACCACAAGGTAACAGAATGTTTAGTACCAGGAATTAAATGTTCTAGTTTGAGCTACAGTCTAAATGCAACTGGATTCTTTATGTACTGTTGTATGGCATGCTTAAGGGCTTTCCCCTCTTCCCCTGCATGAGGTGGGTAGATGCTCAGAAGTGGAAGACAGGACTCCTGTGCCTTTAACAGCTGGGCAGAAAGCATTCCAGAAAGTACTGCTTTTGCCACCCTTGCAAGACTGCCTTCTCTTGCCAAAGTTCTCTTTTCCACACAGAAATATAGGAGCCGTGGTCCTCCTTTGCACCTGGTTCCCAAATTTCACTAGAAAACTGCTGATGGAAGCATTCTTCCTCAGGATATACATCAGGTTTCGTTGTCAGTCTTGCAAAAGATAGTAAGAGAGGGTGCATTGATCCTACATGGAAAATAAATAGGGCATCCATGAGTGACTGATGTGGTGCTGGATTGCTGCATGAGGCCTGTTCCTCACACACATCCCACCTTTGGGGCAGCCTTCAGCACACCCAGAAGCTGAGCTGGCTGTAGAAACCTGTTTCCTCACAGCTTGTGTTTGCTGGGCTGGTGTGTACACGGCAATAATGACTGCAGAACAAAAGAGTTCTGGTTTGGGAGGGGGAGAGGCATAGCGAGAAACCTCTGGGGATGAAAGTGGGTACAAGCTAATTTGCTTTGCATAGATGCTGGAGACAGGAGGGAGAGGCAAGAGGTCATTCCCTCCCCCTTCTTTGGAGAACTCCATCCATTGATTTAATACCATTTCTGTTGCCTTGTCTTGTGAACACACATCAGAAATTAAGGGGGGTGGGTTCTGATGAGGCCTTCAGGGACTGGGAACTGCTTAATTAATCGTCATGGCCTACTTCAATAGGAGCAGCCCATCTGTGATGCTGGCCAATCATAAAGACAGCCATCCATCACTGTCAAAACCAGGGGCCAATCAGGGCAAAGAGGCCTTGTTTACTGCCAGCCAATGGCAGAAGCCTAAATTCAAGGAAGAAACTATAAAAAGTGGGACTGAAAGGGATTTTTTTTGTCCTTCCTTCTCTGCAAATTTGATGATGTGGAAGGGAGTAAACATTATGTGGTGCTGATTAAGAACGGCATGTGGAAATTCTCCCTCAAATCCTCAGATTTTTATGTAGAAGTACTGGCAAATCAGGAGGTTACACATTCAGAATTTCAATACTTTTTTCAGTTAATATATGATGATCCAGGGTCATTCATTATTAGCTTGTTATTGGCTGCTATGAGGGTTTGCCAATTACAAGGCTATATAAAAATATTTAAATGAACACCAGAACAATCCTGAACAGCGTGCATTACACCCTTCTAAACCCGTGAACTTAGAAGGATGTACCTCTGTTTAGGTAGCACCAGTAGTAAGGGGTGGGTGGGAGTTGGGTTGCCAGCCTCCAGCTGGTGGCTGGAGATCTCCTGGAATTACAACTGATCTCCAGGCTGCAGAGATAAGTTCTCTTGGAGAAAATGGCTGCTTTGGAGGGTGGACTCTATGGCATTATAACCCCCTGAGATCCCTTCCTTCCCCAAACTGTACCCTCCCCAGGCACCACCCCGACATCTCCAGGAATTTCCCAAGCTGGAGTTGGAAACCCTAGGAAGTCAGCTCCTGAGAGGTGGGATTTGTTGTTTCTGGGAGGAGAGTAGTAGTCTTTCAGTGAATACAGGTTTGTGAGAATTTTTTAGCTTTTCCAAAATGAACACAGACCTGAATTTAGAGGCATTTGTTGTTATTGTGAATGTTTAATTAGCATGGGGTGGTGTGTGTGTGTGTGTGTGTGTGTGTGTGTGTGTGTGTGTGAGAGAGAGAGAGAGAGAGAGAGAGAGAGAGAGTACCTCATGAAAAAAAAATTTGGAATGTATTTCACCTTCCAAGATCCAAAACAGCCTCCCAAAGACACCAATCTAATGTCAAGTGAGACATGTTGATTGTACAGTTTTGGTTCGGTTTCAGTCTGTAAATAGCTTTCGGTAATGTACATGGCAGGAACTGGAGATTGTCAACATTTCGCAGCGGGTGCTGACAATTCCTCTTCTAGTAATTGCTGGAAAAATAATGTCAGCACTCTCAAATGTCTTATATTGGCTGGTGACCCAATACATTTGCCTTGAGCAGCTGTAGTTGCCTCAGACAGCCACCATGGGGCACTGTTTCACTAGTGAGGCTGGAGGCTGGTGAGAGGATTACCAGAGGTTTTTTTTTTAAGACACTTTGATCTGGGTGAAGATGTTTTGTGAGTGTTATTTCTGCTTCACAAGTGGAAGCAGGAAGCTTGAGGTCAAGCTGGAAGCACTGGAGAAAGCAGGAAAGGCCTAGGATTCTACTGGTAGTGTTTTTTAAAGTGCGTATTGCCATATTTGTTAACAGGGCTTTTTTTCTGGGAAAAGAGGTAGTGGAACTCAGTGGGTTGCCCTTGGAGAAAATGGTCACATGGTTGGTGGTCCCACCCCCTGATCTCCAGACAGAGGGGAGTTGAGATTGCCCTGGGCAATCTAAGCTCCCCTCTGTCTGGAGATCAGGGGGCGGGGCCACCAGCCATGTGACCATTTTCAAGCAGTTCCGGAACTCTGTTCCACCGCGTTCCTGCTGAAAAAAAGCCCTGTTTGTTAATTCATTAATCTAGAATAAAACCAAGTCCTGCTAGTTTGGGACTTTATCACTGTTTCAGATGTTCAAAATCAAAAAGAGTCCAGTAGCACCTTTAAGACTAACCAATTTTATTGTAGCATAAGCTTTCGAGAATCAAGTTCTCTTCGTCAGATGCATGATCCGAACTGGTTAAATACAGAAGAGGAGGGGAGAGAGGGGAGAAAGAAGGGGACATATATCACAAGGGGACAGAATGCAATTAGCATGGAGGCAATCAAAACATTCCTTTGCTTGGAAATGTAAACATCTCCTTTTGGTGTGCAGTCAGTTTGCCGTATTAGTTTGTAGCAGTGAAAGTATCCAATTCCTATGCAGTATAAGCCTTCGATAACCACAGCTCTCCCTGCCAGCTGCATCTGACAAAGAGAACTGTGGTCCCCGAAAGCCCACACCAGGCGTCACTGGGCTCCCCCAGACCACGCCTCTGTAAAGGAAATCTGTTACCTGTGATAATGTGATAACCATTCATAGTCTCTATTCAGTCCCAGCTTGACAGTCAAATTTGCATATGAATTCCAATTCAGCAGCCTCCCGTTGGATTTTGTTTTTGAAAGGTTTCTGTTGAACCACAGCGACCTTTAAGTCTTTGGTGGAATGTCCTGGTAGATTGAAGTGTTCTCCCACTGGTTTTTGGACGTTTCCATTTCTAATGTCAGATTTGTGTCCATTTATTCTTTTGCGTAGAGGTTGGCTGGTTTGTCCAATGTACAGAGCAGAAGGACATTGTTGGCACATGAGGGCATATATCAGATTGGAGGATGAGCAGCTGTAAGAGCCAGAGACAGTGTAGTTGATGCCATTGGGTCCTGTAATTGTATTCCCTGGGTAGATATAGGGGCAGAGCTGGCATCTGGGTCTGTTGCAGGGCCTGGTCCCTGTGCTGGTGACTCTGCTGGCTGATTCATGGTTGTGAGTGAGAAGTCGTTTAAGATTGGGGGGCTGTCTGTAGGCAAGGAAAGGTCTTCCACCCAGGGCTTCTGAGAGAAAGGTATCATTTTCCAGGATGGGTTGTAGCTCACTGATGATACGTTGGATGAGTTTGAGCTGGGAGCTATAGGTGACAACCAGTGGTGTTCTGTTGTTAGTTCCTTTAGGTTTGTCCTGGAGTAGACTGTTTCTGGGTACTAGTCTGGCCCTGTTGATTTGTTTCTTCACTTCATTTGGTGGGTACTGTAGTCTCAAAAATGCTTGTTGTAAATCTCTTAAGTGTGAGTCTCGGTCGAGAGCATTGGAGCAGATACGGTTGTAACGTAAGGCTTGGCTGTAGACAATAGACCGAGTGGTATGTTTAGGGTGGAAGCTGGAGGCATGTAGATATGAGTATCGGTCTGTTGGTTTCCGGTATAAGGTGGTATTTACTCGTCCATTATGTAGTTGTACAGTGGTGTCCAGGAAGTGTACCTGTTGTGTAGAGTGATCCAGGCTTGTATGGCTCTGGATCAGATGTTCAACACTCTGTGTTGATCTGGACAATCTTATATAGGTAAGTCTGAGAGGGTACAATCTGTTCATGAGAAGTATAGGATAGGTCCCTACCTTTTTTATCCCATTTACGTGAAGGGGGGGGGATGGAAGTGAATGGACGATTTGGGCCAGTTCTTTTTTTTTTTTTTTTAAGAATTTTTATTGGATGGGTTTACAAACATAAACATAAAAAACATTATCATTATCCACCCCATTACATTTCCCCCCATCCTTCCCCCCCCTTTTTCTGGTGACTCCCCGCAGTTTTCCATACCCAACTTAATCTAAAAAGTATATTATATGAATTCTTAAAATCTATAATATATATCTATATTATACATACTAATCAAATCTCTTTACTTATCTTAACTATCTACACTAACTATATTGCTTATCTTAATTGAAAATATAAAAATCATATAAGTAATAATAAGTACATATACTAACTAAAGCAAAACTACATATATATATATAACCTACTATTCCTTACATACCAATTAACTATATTGTCTATATTTCACATGTACTCCCTATAACCTTATTACTCATACTTATACTCCCCTATAAATATAAAAATACAGTATAATATACCCCTTTTTAAGCTTAAGTAAGTTTCTATTTGGGCCAGTTCTTTAGTACTGACAAGGGTCATTTTAATGTGTGGCAGAGAGGGCCACCAGAAGCTCCTGCCTTTACAAGACTCAGACTGCTGTCTGAGTGGACATCTCATTCTGTTGCTTGGAGGCCTCCTCACTCCCCTTAATCCTAGATGTGGACTGGTGCTTTATCTGTAATTGCAACTCAGTGGCAGTGAAAAGGCCCAAATTCTTAAAGGCATCTGATCTAGAAGCATATAGCTGGAAGGGACTCCGTCCAACCCCCTGTACAATGCAGGAAATTCACAGCTCCCTCCCCACTTCCCCAATGACCCCTACTCAATGTCCAGAGGAAGGGAAAAAACCCTCCAGGATCCCTGGCCAATCTGGCATGTAGGAAAATTTCCTTTCTGATCCCGAAGTGGCAATCAGCATTAACCTGGGTACATAAGAAAGGGCCATAAGAGCCTCCCTCGTGAACTGCCTAAGCTCATACGGAATCATAGAATCAGCATTACTGGCAGACAGCCATCTAGTCTCTACTTAAAAACCTCCAAAGGAGAGCCCACCCACTCCCAAGGTAGTCTGTTCCACTAAGGAACCTCTCTAACTATTATGAAGTTCTTCCTAATGTTTAGCCGAAAAACCATTTAGTTTCATTTTAACCTGTTTGGTCCAACTCTTTGGGGCAACAGAAATGACTCTGCTCTGTCCTCTATGAGACAGCCCTTCAAATACTTGAAGAGGGTTTTCATATCACCTCTCAGTTGCCTCCTCTCCAGGCTAAACATACCCAGCTCTTTCAACCTTTCCTCATAGGACTTGGTCTCCTGACTCCTCACCATCTTTCTGGCCTCTTTTTGGACATGTTCTAGCTTGTCAACATCCATCTTAAACTGCAGTGCCCCAAACGGAACACAGTATTCTAAATGATGTCTAACCAGAGCAGAGCAAAGTGATACCATCATTTCATGTGATCTGGACATTATAGTTCTGTTGATGCAGCTCAAAATCAAAATCACACTGCTGATTCATGTTCAGTGTATAGTCTACTAAGATCCTTAGATTTTTTTCACATGTATTACTGCCAAGACAAATCTCACCCATTTTTAATTATGCATTTGTTTTCTTTCTACCTATATGTAGAACTTTATATTTATCTCTGTTGAAATTCATTTTGTTAGTTTTAGCTCAATTTTCCAGCCTGTCAAGATCATCCTGAATCTTGATTCTATCTTCTACGGTACCCCTCCTAATTTAGTATCATCTGCATATTTGATGAGCGCCCTGTCTATTCCTATTGTAGCACCTCTGAAGATGCCAGCCACAGCTGCTGGCGAAACGTTAGGAACTACAATGCCAAGACCACGGCAATACAGCCCGGAAAACCCACAACAACCATCATTCTCCGGCCATGAAAGCCTTCGACAATACATCGATGTGAAAGACCTTGACCTGAGACCCTGGAGAGATGCTGCCAGTCAGAGTAGACAATACTGAACTTGATAGGCCAAGGATTTGTCTATGGAATGAGGAACTGAAGTATGTGCTCTTTTCTGCCAAAACAAGCATTTGGCCATCCCAAACAATATGGCCCAATCATGGGGATATCATCTTTTACGAGATGCCCTAGCAATGGTCTAACCCAAAGATTCATTTTTGTGTGATCAGCATGAGACAAGTTTTGTCTCATTCATTGTCGTGATGCTATTCAATGGTACTTGGAACAACAGGCTATATATAGGATCTGCAGGGCAAAAATGCAGTTTAAATAAAATGTAACATGTTAAATAAGCATTCCACCATATATTACACACGCAACAATAATCAGGAAGAAAATATTAACAGAAAATTAGAAAAAATTACTAGAAATCAAAATGTTCAGTATCTATTTATTTATTTTAGTATCCTGCCTTTCTTTACACAATAAATAAACAGAGTAGCTTACAATATTAAAATCTACGCAAAAGAGAATAGGTAGCAGCCTCTTAAAACTTGCTAACACAAGGGACAGATTCAATTAAAGAAGGTTTTCCAACATTTTAAAGAAGTTCTCCACTGATGCAGGAGGGCCTCTAGAGAAGGAACTATCCACTATGAAGAGAGAGAGAGTGCTCTGAAAGGCAGGTTTGCTGCCGAAAAAGCCCTTACGTGGCTTTCCCACCAATTAAATGTCCAGTAGTAAGGCTTCTTTGGCTGAACTCTGAGGTATAAGCTGGTATGTACAGGTGGAGCCAGAGAGTGGGAGGCAGACAGGCCTGAAGCAGAGGGCACCAGCCTCCTACCCAAACTTCACAGAAGCCAATCTGAGCTACATGCATTGCACCCCACGTTGAGTGTGGGAGAAGAAAATCTCAAGCACTCAAGTTTTCCTTCTCAAGCACTCAAATGCCTGGCCTTGTTTTGTAAACAAGTGCTTTGGCTGGGTTGGGACAGAGCCCAAGTGTTTCTCTGTTTGTTTCAAACTAGCTATATTTTGCTATTGTCATATGGTTAGCTCCTATGTAAGCAAACAGTATGCCTCTTCCTGCATATTGTTGCTTGAGAAACACTACTGTTTCTCTGTTGTTTCTCTTTCTAACTCCCGTCCAAGAATTGTTATGTACTCTCTTGCATTCTGTAATTTAATATGCAATCTACTGCTATCATGCTGGTGTTGGCATGAAACATTTTGGGCAAAAAGAATTAAACTTCTTTCAAGAATTAAACACGATCAAGAAGGATTCCAGGATAGAGATCCTCCCTTTTTGCTGAAAGGGTATTTCCCATCCCATATATGATCTATGTAAAACTCAAAGAAGTTTCATTTATTTATTCATGTATTTATTTACAGAATTCATATTCTGCCTTTTTGTCTAGGGTTCCACCCCCAGTCCCTTTTTTAAAAACTTCTTCGTTAATTCTGAAAAACAGAGATCCTGTTGGTCAAGGCTTCTTGGAAACCATAAAAGCCCTTCCCCCTTAATCCCATAGGTGTAAGAGCCATGCTATGTCAGTAGTGTTAGAAACGCGTCATTTACATAATGTTCACATGTACCAAAGGTGAGGTCTGGAACTGAAAACAGAATCCAGGGCTAAACCCTGTATCAACTTTAGCCCCAGAAAAACTGCATATTTTAAATCAAAACGTTTTAAAAATGTTTTTGTTGAAGGTACTAGCAAGACTATGCATTGGGCAACCTAGATAAGAGGTGTGCTGCAGTACTAAGACATGCCATTAGGTGGCAATGCAGGATCACAAATGGGGCTTTCTACTAGCTATTCCCAAACCTGAGTTTAAAGATTTGGGGGGGGGGCGCAAAGTGAAATGCCGAATCTTTACGAGAGAAAGAACTAGTTTATGTTTAAACAAAGCCTACTCTGTGGAGAGAAAGAGGAGAAAGAATCATGAAAGTGCATTCATTGGAAGAGAAATTTCCTAGAGCATGAAAAGGAAAGGTATCCCATGTTCAGGGGGCCAGAGGAGGGCAGGAACCAGTTTTGGAAAGATAGGGGCCTGTAGAGCTTCTGTGTTTCTCATTTTCTCCAACTAGTTTTCACAGCCCTCTCCCTATATTTTGCCTCTGCCATTTGCACCTTTCCTCTGTCTTTTCTTGCTGTTTTTACCCCAACTGTTTTGCCTTCTCTAAATTAGTCTAAGGGTCGAGCTACACATGACGAATGACACTTGAACGGCAAGTGGATTGAGTGGAGGGCAAGTGAACAGGGAGAAATACACTTGCCATTCAAGTGTCATTCGTCATGTGTAGCTTGGCCCTAAGTTCCATTTCCCCATCTTGTTCCTAATCTTTTTCAAAAAGCCCTCTGCTGAAGTAGGTGTATTTATTTCAGTCAAATTGTTAATGTCCTCCCACCAAGTCTGATCATAAGTGTTTAAATTATTTATTTTGAAAATGTATCTGCTGCCTTTACAGAGACCAGCTTAGCTTACCACTAAAACAATACAACAAAAACCAAACAAGCCATTAAAAACAAGCTAGGGGGATTAAAATAAACAAATGTTGAGCACCACCAAAAAAAGTCCTGTTACAGGTTGCCACCTGCCTCACCTCTGCAGACAGGAGCACAGGTGTGGGGCTTGAGAACAGGGTCTTAACTGCATACATGAATAAAACACTAATTTTAAAGTATACTTTGTGCTGTTAAGTTTGTATATGTGACAAGGGGCAACAACTTTGGTCAGTTTTAATAGTTCTTAAACGTGATTTTATTATGTGTATTTAAATTTGTTATTTACCTTGATGGTCTTTATGAGGACAGAAAAGCGGGATATAAAATTTATGAAACAAAATAAATACTCAGAAAAGGTATTCTGGCCTGTGTGAAGAGAGAGGAGAATGCATCTTCTAAAATGGCAGCTGTTTTTTTTTATGCAATATTTAAAAGGGATTAACATTTTCTAGTGTTGCACAGCTAATCAGGCGTATATTTTTAGTCAATCATAATATAATCACTTCATCTAATTGAATATCCTTGGCAGTCCTGAAATTAATATATATCAAGAGGTTTGGTTGGCGAGCGCGCGTGCAGAGAATACTTTCCACATCACAGGCCTGACACATCTGGGGTTAGGAAGTCTGGCTACCAGGAAGGCTTTATCCAAGCACCTGTTCCCGGTTATAAATTCTCCCAGATGTTGGAAATGCAAAAAAAGTTGCAGAATTTTACATCTGTTACTGCTTTTATGCCCCCCTTTCCAATTCCTGGGTCTTTTGATGGCTCTGTTTAACTTCCCTCTGGTTTTTGAATCAAAAGAACTTTCAGGCGTCTCTTGATCCCCTCTGGAGTATTTACATGCACAGGCCATGTAGTCATGCAGAAGGAAGTTTTCACATCTGCCGGACCACAAGTTATCTCTTTGGTCCTAATGCAAAACAAATGCTGAATTCCCACCCCCTCCACAGTCCTCACCCGCCCACGTTATAAACAGTCAGGCCGAATCTTACTGGGAAAACAACCAACAGCACAGGCTGCATGCCGGGCGTGAGGTGCCCCTGAAAGAAAAATATTTAACGAACAGAAAATGCCTCCAGTGGCCTGTAGCTGGGGAGTCATTTTGGGAAGACTTATAAACCCTTCCAAAACCAATCCTGTTATGGATCATCAAATGGGTTTCCCCAGGCATTTGGCAGGAGGGAATGCCACTGAACCCCACCCTACGAGTAGATGCACAAGGCAAAAAGCGGACAAGGCCAGGCTAAGGTTGCCATCCTTCTCGATGGGGCCTGCTCTTGTATCTTTAACAAGCAGAATATGGAGAGAAGATGTGGGAGAGTAGCAAAAATTATTAGGCATGTGGGACAATATAAAGTAAGGAAAATTGGCAGCAGAGGATTCAAGTTTTAAGAAAGCAAATTTAGGCTACCTACATAAGGAAGGCTTTCTTCCTCCAAGAGTGGGTCATTGGATAAGATAATGGTTAGTGTCAGACTAAGGTTCAGGAGATCCTGGTTTGAATCCTCAGTTTGTCATGGAAGCTCTCTGGGTAACCATGGGCCAGTCAATCTTTCTTTCTCTCAGCCTCACCTACCTCATAAGGTTGTTGTAAGGAAAAAATGGAGGAGGGGAGAATGATGTTGTAAGCAGCTTTGTGCCCGTTGCGGGGGAAAGCATATTCTGTCTGCAACACCACAAACGTTGAGTAGTGAAACAACTTTTCCAGAGATATTACAGAAATCTGAATCACCAGAGGATTTGGAAAGGGGAACAGATGAATAAAGATGGCTGTTTGGTGTAATGGTTAAGTGTGGCAGGACCCTAATCTGGAGAGCTGGGTTTGATTCCCCACTCCTCCACTTGAAGCCAGCTGGGTGACCTTGGGTGAGTCACAGCTTCTCGGTGCTCTCTCAGCCCTGCCTACCTCACAGGGTGATTGTTGTGAGGATAATAACACATTTTGTAAACCGCTCTGAACGGGCATTAAGTTGTCCTGATATAAATCAAATGTTGTTGTTGTTATTGTAAACAGTTGGTCCATATCTGTTCCACTTGTGCCAGTCGATCTGGTCTAGCAGATGTTTACTTAATGAAAGAGATGGGGAATGCTGGCGTAACCTCATGCCAGTGTGCTGTAATGGTTGAGTGTCAGACTAGGATCTGGGAGACCGAGATTCAAAACCCCTCTGTGCTGTCAAAACTAACTGGGTAATCTTGGCCCAATCACACACTCAGCTTAACTTACTTCGCAAGGTTGTTGTAATGAGGATAAAATGGAAGAGTGGAGACTGTTGTAAGCCTCTTTGGGTCCTCATGTGAGAGAAAAATGGGGTTGTAGATGTAGTTAAATGTCTTCATGGCAGAAGTTGGCATAACTTATTAATGGGCACTGCCACATGCATGCGACTTTCTGCTACTCCTGGGTGAGGGGCACTCAATTCAGATTGATGTATAGCACACCTATCTTGAAGGAATCTGGGATAGTCTGGATAACCTCGAAGGGACTTCCTCTTTCCTCTGCTCTGCTTTCATTTAAATAGTGTGGTGGCTGCACCTTACAAGTAGAAGAGAAAGAGTATACTGAAAAGCCAAAAGGGTGTAGGATTGTATTGGTCATTAATAACTACATTGGAAGGGCAGCTTTTCAGCCCTTGGCCAGCACCTCCTTTTGCCCAAAGCTTGCTTCAGTGGACCAAGATCTCTTGTTCTTTCTACCCTGCTTGGTGCTGAGTCCCTTTCTTGCAGCTGCTGGTCCACACACTGCTCGTGTGTCTGGGACTAGATTTTCAGTGGAGGGGGATGGCTATGGTATCACTCAAGAGGCCAGCTTTGGCAGTCTGCCTGTCCTCAGATCCTAGTTTAGTTCAGTCACCCAGCACATGGAGTCTTTAATAAATCAAAAGTTTCACGGTCATGTTAATACAAAGGAAGCAAAAAAAGAAAGGGATAGGATTATTTTGGGAACATAATGGGGCTTTATCCCGAAAAAGGCCACGCTCCAGAGACATGGGTTTTCTATTTGTAATGACAGTAAAAGGGATCAGTGCAGAAATGGTTTTATATGTGGCCTGTCTTTCCCATTGGTCCCATTGCTACATTATGCTTCTTTTACAAACCATACACATGCACAGATCCATCTTTCTTTCAGTCCTGAAAGGGATTCTGGTGAAGCTGAGAGATCTGCCCAAATAGACACCAAGACATGTTTGTAAACCTGGAGAAGTCCCAAAACATTCTGAAATTCTGCCTTGAAGACAACTGTTCACAAGCAGTTGTTCATATTAGCTAAGAATGCATGTTTTGTCAGCTTTGAAGGTACTAAAATGAGCATGTGGCAGTTGATGCTCTCCCAGATGCTGAGGGGGTAGCCATCTTGTATTCCACTGAAAGATCTTCTTCCTCTTCCTTTTTGGCCACATGGGAAAGGCTTAAATTAGAACAGTGTGAGAAACTGTAAATCAAAACTACCCAACACTCTTTTGTTCTGGGTGTTTATTTTAATAAGGACCATTTAATTTGTTCTTTGGCCGACTGCAGAACCTATGAACAGATGAAGGAAAGGAGGGAGATGAATATGAGAGCTATTAATTCCTTCTCTCACACATTTTATTAACAGTCTACGGACATCTATCCTGACCCTTCCCAAACAGCCTTGTGTCTTTTTTCCTCCATCAGGAACCAAATGAGCATAGTAAAGTTAGTCTGAATGAAGTTTTTTCTTTCTTTTAGAACTCCTTCCTCCAATCCTAAATGTGTGGCCGTGGACAATTTAGTGATGTAAGAAAAGCACTCTGCATATTCTCAGAGGCATTCTATTCTTTCAATTGCTTTCTTTCACTACTATGATGAATCCGGGTTCAAATTAAGTCCCTGAATCAGACCATCGTTAAAGGAATTGATTTTTGGAAGTGGCTCCAGGAGGCTCAATTAGCGGTGGGCTGGCTATATCCATCTTGAACACTAGATGGCAGTGTTTCTTTGAGATGAATAAAGTGTGTAAGGATCACTGCTGAGGAATTAGAATCAAGGCCCTTCCAGGGTATGTAGGGCACTGAGCAAAGCAACACCCCTCCCTGAAAAAAGCCCACCCAGTAGATAATCTCTATAAAAACATGAAACCCTAGCTAATTAAAAATGTTGATGTAATATGTTTTGCTTGTATTTTGAACACATATTGCTAAAAATAAAATGGATCCCTAATACTTTCATTAGCTGTTGGAACCTCCTTGGCCTTTGGCCTCTTAATCCATCTCTCCACGCACATTGCCTATCCCTTCCCACCAGTCTGAGATCCCCCTTGCCCCAGCAAGGGGCAATGATAGCATGAAGATGCCATAGTGTATGGGAACTCCTCCTGATCTGAAAATGAAGTTGGAGATGATTTTAGGAGAAGGGCCATCAAAGGAAACCACATATGCCTCTCTGTTCCTTGGAAGAAAGGCAAAATACAAATTGACTGATGGCTAAGAAGAGCCTAATTAGGGTTGCCTAGTTAAAAATGTCCTGCCTCTTGAACAGAGGCTTACCAGGTGATGTTATTTACCTCCATGCCAGAAAAAGCTTCACCTGCTCATTCCCACCCATTACATTTCTATTAAAGGGGCAGGACCTTTTTTCTTCCAAGTCTGCTGCCAATTCTCATTCTGATCCAGTCAAAATTAAGCACTTTTAAAGGTTCACCGACTTCTGCTAGGTGCTTAGCAGTGCAATCCTCAGCAGAGTTAGACACAGCCAAGACCACTTGCTTTAAATGGAATAAGAAGCATGTAATGTCGTGCTGGACTGCACCACAGCACCCTCCCACTGAAATCAGTGGATGTATAACCATCTTAATTTTGGCTAGATCACCCCCCCCCCACACACACACACAAGTTAATTGATTATCATCCCTCTATGTGCAGTCTTTTGGTTCACCTGAAGAGAAAATCTGACCCAGCTTCATGCCCTGCAGGGGGCAGCCTGCCTCCTTGTTGCCATCTCCTCTGTCCCTGGCCTGCCACCACCCTGCCCACTTCTCCAGCTTTCTTCCCAGCTGTTTTGCTGGGCCTAGGCAAAGTTCAGTTGCAGTTGCTAGGCAACCTGCAATAGCTTATCATTGATGAAGGGAATCTGCTGGTTGCACTTGCCAGGAGCTACAACTCCACCACTCCTGGGTATATCTAACACAGACTGAAATGGCTCTTCCTCTTCACAGGGAATTCTTGGAACTGCCTTTCTGTGAGGAGGACCAAACATCTCTAATGGGAGAATTTCCATATGTCTTTACAGGAGAAGCCAAGACAGTTACATTGGCAAGAAAGAAAGAAAGAAAGAAAGAAAGAAAGAAAGAAAGAAAGAAAGAAAGAAAGAAAGAAAGAAAGAAAGAAAGAAAGAAAGAAAGAAAGAAAGAAAGAAAGAAAGAAAGAAAGAAAGAAAGAAAGAAAGTCTCCCTCAGAAAATGAATCGCCCATTTCAAGTAAAATGGGGATGAAAACGTTCAACTGTGCAGAGCGAGGACAGGATAGGAAAGCCGTGCCCTCACTCTAATCAGGCTCTGTGGCATCACTTAGCCAAATCTGATTGGCTGTGTGAATGTGTCATGTCATCACACTACCTGAGGTTAGCCAATAGGGGATTTTTCTTCCACTCCTCCACCTTTCCTTCTCCTTTTTAGCCTGACAAAATGGTGGGGTGGGGGAAGGAGCGTTAAAGACAGCAGCCATACATCTGTCAGGCTTGGTGGCAGCTGCAACAAGGGAAAGGCCAAATTCCCCCATGAGTCAAACTGGGTATTACCATTGATAATGGTTAGCCCAAATCTGGCTTCAAGTTGCATAACGTCTCCCTGTGGTCAAATTCAAATCATGAATAGGTCCCAAACATGCCACATCTCACATCAGTCTGGGTGAGTTTTTCCAGGGACATATTGTGAATATTAATGCATCAGGGTCCTGTATATATTCCCGATTTACTTTCTCTATGCATCTTTTTAAACAGCTGGTCAAACTGAAAATTTGTTTCTGGGCAATTGGGTTAAAATCTTTGGGCCAGCAGCAACATAGACCGAAGTGATCGGTGTTATGTTATGCAATACATACAAGAAGAGGCAGTTTGTACTGTGATAGGAAAAGCCACAAGGAGCCTACCCCCTTCTGCTTTTGGTTTATGCCAGCAGGATTAATGTGGAGAAGACATCATGCTAGAAGATAGCTAGCAAGTCGAGGGGCAACGACCTGGAGTGTGCAGCTGTCTCTCCCAAGATTCCTAACAAGTTTTAAGCCTCTGGGCTGACAAACAGTATTGGGCTACAGCCTGCTTCTTTCCAGACTGCAGCAAGTGAAAATGGTGTGCCTACATGCCTACATCCAATGAGTATAGTGTATGTTATTTGTATGCGTCTACCCAGAGGCAGTATGAACACATGGCATGGTGGGGCAGTTGCTGCTGACTCCCTACTCACTTCTCCTCTGATGACTGCATTCACACCCTTCCACTGCCTGCTTGTGAATTCTTTGTCATCTCTGCTCTCAGTTGCATATGCTGCCTAGCACTGCTGGAGAAGGGCAGATGAGTGGTGCACAAAACACTGGCATTCCTGGTGGCCAAGCCAGTAGCACTCCTAGCTGCACCCACCACTATCAGGGAAAAGGCTTGCAGGCAGCATGGGCAGCTGTGACTGCGAGTAGTGAAAAAGCTTGCAAGTGGGTGAAGGAAGGACAGTCAGGCAGTTGGGGACACAATGGGAGGCCAAGAGGGGGAGCCTAGTAGTGAGCAGGGGGGGGGTTCTGAGGACCCTCTGCCCAGAGCCCCCCAAAACCTAGAACTGACCCTGCATCTACACACACTCCAGACTTACTGTTGTGATATCTGGGGCTAACTAGGCAATGTAGCCAACTGCATTCATTCAGCTGCGGTCTTTAAAATAAAAGCCACAGCTGCAGAAGACTTAACCCTTTCCACAGTGGACATTTCTTTGCCGTAAACTGCAGACAGATTCCCTCTCCCCAAATGGGGTTTCAAACACATGTCTGCAAGGGCAACATATTCTTTTTGTGGGGTGTATAGGTATCTATACAAAAGTGTGACTATCTTTATGGGCATCCCTCAAGGCTGCTACCGACACAGATGATTAATCCGCAGATTCCAGGCCTGCAGCATGCCCTCAGCCGAGAAAGAAGAGTATCTACTTGTGCATAAGGCAAACTCCTTCAAGGAGGCTTACCTGAGTGACACTATGCTCTGACAAAGGGCTGTCATCCACCTAAAAGAAGAGAAAAGAATTACAAGCCTAAGCAGGCCTGCTTGGAAGTAAGTCCCATTTTTATTCAAATGTGGGCTAACTCCCAGGAAAAGGTTCTTAGGACCTCAGCCATGGTCAGGAAAGTTGATGAAGATTATTGGGAGAAGCTAGAAATCGGAGCTAAGCCAAGGAAATCCTAAAGGGCAACCTTAAAGTCTTGCTGAAAAGTGTGAAATAGAAAACAGCACAAGCTCTGGCAGAACAAATGCAAGTTGCTATGGAGGATGCAGTCCTAATCACACTTACTTGGGAGTAAGTCTCATTGAACTCAATTTAAATTTAACAGCCACAGGCCAGGAGGGCAGATCCTCTTATAGACTGGTAACTATTTAAAGAAGAAGAAGCAAATTGAAAGTTTTCATAATGATGTGAAACGGAGGGGGAGGTCCCACAAGCATCTGCATTGCTGTTGGTACAGTTTAACTTGTTCATAAGTGGGCCACAGACATCAGGGTAGGTTTGCCAATGGGCCATGGGAAAGTGTCCTGTCTCTTTAACAGAGGCTTGATGGGATAATATTTACCAGGTAATGTTACCTCCAGGCCATGAAAAGCCTCAGCTGCTCATGCCCACATAGGGACAGGACATTTTTTTACCAGGCCAGTTGGCAACCTTAGCAGTGATTATTAAGATAACCAAGCCTATGCAAACTATTCTCGATGAGGGAAACCCCCCAAAAGAAAGAAATTCCTCTAACTGGATGAATGGGCAATAAGATGGCAAACAAGATTCAAAGGCAGTGCAAAGAGGATGCATAATCAGACGGGTTTGCCCACCTGCTACTGGCAGTACTGGGCAGTTTTGAGAGACAGTATGCAGCCACCCCTGTACAGGTGCCTGTAGCAGCTATAGGGGGCTGGTAGCTGCTACATACACCCTGGGGCAGTTCGCAGAACATTAAGCATAAAATTGCCAACATTTGGATGGAGCCTGGATTTTTTTCACAGAATTACAACTGATCTCCACATGACAGAGATCAGTTCCCCTGGAGAAAATAGCAGCTTTGGAGGGCAGACTCTATGGTATACCATAGATTCTAGGTGAAATCTTTCTCCGAACCCCTACTTCACAGGCATACACTCAAATCTCCAAGATTTTCCTAGGCTGGATTTAGCAACCCTAATTACATATCCTGGATTAACTAGGCTGTGGAAACAAAGTCACTATGGCCTCTGGAGAGTTCATGCTGTGAGACTTCTTCAAGTGCCCTCCAAGCTACTTGGTATTAGCCTGGCAATTGATATTAAATCACCTCTCCAATCTACTGCCCCTAGCAAACCCACAGGAATACTGGTACTATGGAACAGCAAGAGCATAGTTAGTTCTGGAAGCAGCACTCTCACAAAAACCACCCAGTTGTTTTTTTAAAAAAGTGACAGACTCACAGTAGGTTTTTGTATACTGCAAACATCTAAGTTAACGAAATTGGAACATAGCTTGTTATAACTGCTTCATCAACTTTCTCCTTTAAAACTGCAGCACACAAGACATGCTGGAAAACCCAATCATGCCACCCACCCACACCTACAGCATTGCAATATTCACGGCAAGGCTCTCTCTTGGACATATTCTCTGAATACTGGCATGTGCGGCCTCCTGATAAGGCACATCATCATTTTGGGTCAGAAACTGGTATGGGAGGAAAGCTGAACACCCTGCTCCCTAGTGCAGGGTGTCCTAATCCAAACAGGGTCCGTGTGGTGCTACGGAGGAATTCCCACAAGGAACCTGCAGCTGCTGTCTGACTGCAAGTTCATCCATGGCGACCATGAATTAAATGTACCATCTAGTTCTGGTTTGACTTTTTAAAAAAAAACAGTTTATGTTAAGAGTATCTGTTCTGTTTGTGTGCATGTTTTCTAATGCTCCATAACAACTCTAGAAATGTTAGCAGCACAGATCAAACTTTGGTTGTGTTTGGTTTTAGTTTCTGAAACCAAAAAAATGAGAGTTAGTTCAGAGACCATGTAATTGTTTACAACAATACAGATTCAGGGCACAGCTAGAGAGATCTGTAATCAGATCTCCTGTCTTTAGATATTTCTATGAATAGCTGCTGGGCAGGGGGAGGGTGTGGCACTGCAGAGGACAGAAATGAATTGGGTTCTAAAAAAACCCCCTTTCCCCTTGCGCTCATTTCCCAATACAGATATCAGTGGCCTTACTATTTGTCCCGTGGAGGAAAACCTAAGTCCTTTTCAGATGTTAGATTTTGGTGTGCCAGCCACACACAATGGGAGCATGAGCCACACATGATCCTCCTGATATGCTCAGCTGCCACTCTGAATTAATAGGGCAACATGTTTATTTTTGTATGCATGCACTACTTCGGTACTTGCAAACACATACTCTCAAAAAGGTATTATTCTGTTTGCACATACCAAAGCTGGAAAATATAGACACTGCGCTGATCCCACAAAATGGTGACTGCATCTATTGGCATGAGCTCCCATCGAGGACAGATGGGCCATTATGGCCACTGGGATTTTCCCTGGTGGGCCAACAGAATGCCCAGTAGGGGCAAATTGGCACCCTGCCTGGCTGAGACCCAAGTGAGGCTGGCTGAGGAGGCAGGCTGGCTCTTTCTCCCTCACTTATTTTTTGGGGGGGGGGAGGTATTCTTTTCCAGGGCCATTTTTTTCTTCCTGGGCCACCCCTGGATCCCATTACTCATGGAAGGTAGGTTTATCAGCAGCTACTAGCGCTGGTGACTAAAGGGAACCCCCACATTCAGAGGCAGAGAACCTTGGAAGGCCCCTGCCAGGAGGCAACATCAGGGGAAGGCCCTGGCCAGTATGTCATTTTGTTGGCCCTCTAGGGCAGCTGGTTGGCCACTGAGTGAGACAGGATGCTGGACGAGGTGGACCACTAATCTGGATCCAGCAGGACTCGTCTTAAGTTCTTATCACGTGGGGTTGAAGTGCCAAAATTGAACCTCCGAAAAGGACTATGGAGGTATCAGTTTGTTTCTTTTATTGGGGGTAGGATTTACATCAAGAAAACAGCATGGGAAGAAAGGGATAACTTTCCCCCCAGTGCCATGGACCCTCCTCAGGTTGCTGTTGACAGAAATACAAAATCAAAAATAGATCTGAATACAGATCTCTAATATTCTTTCTACTTTGGACCCCACTGTGAACTGTTAGAGAGACAAGTTCCTAATAAATGATCAGGGATGCATCCATTCTTTCCCAGATATTGCACTATTACTGCACTATAGCAATCATTTATAACTGGATTATCCAATCTGAACAAGCTGATCCAGTTGCAAATTATTGCTACAGTGCAGTGATACTACAAGACCCAAAGAGGATGCAGCTCAGATGAATACCTGGGGAGGGATGAAATCCCTCTGTCTAAGAGCCAAAACACACGTTAAGAAATACCTAGGTTCAGCACGTGTTCTCTTACCTCAAGGTTTGCCGGGATCTGTAGGCGTCCTGGAAGCTTAAAGATCTGTAGGCGTCCTGGAAGCTTAAAGTCCTGGAAGCTTAAAGGATCTGTAGGCATCCTGGAAGCTTAAAGGCGTCCTGGAAGCTTAAAGCTTAAAATACAGGCGCTCTGTAAATGCTAAACTTTAAGCTTCCAGGACGCCTACAGATCCCGGCAAACCTTGAGGTAAGAGAACACGTGCTGAACCTAGGTATTTCTTAACGTGTGTTTTGGCTCTAAGTGGTTCTGTTAGGATCGAAGCAGCCAGGACGTTATGGTGGCTGCCCAGGCTTAATTTACTTTAATTGTAACCAGGGCTTTTTTTCTGGGAAAAGAGGTGGTAGAACTCAGTGGGTTGCCCTCAGAGAAAATGGTCACATGGCTGGTGGCCCCGCCCCCTGATCTCCAGACATAGGGGAGTTTAGATTGTCAATCTAAACTCCCCTCTGCCTGGAGATCAGGGGGCGGGGCCACCAGCCATGTGACCATTTTCAAGAGGTTCCGGAACTCCGTTCCACCGCGTTCCTGCTGAAAAAAAGCCCTGATTGTAACCCTCCCCTTCAACACACACACATGCTTCAACCAGAGCCTCTAACAGAGCCCTGAAGTAGGTAAAAGACAAGCAGAACCTAAAGGAGAGGGAGCCGTCCCTGATGAATGGGGGTTAAGATAAAGTAAGCAGGACCATTTCCACCCAGTTCGCAGCATGCCACGCAATGTCAGACCAAACGTGCTTAGAAAGGTGTGCCATCTTACTCCTCACATCCTGTGTGCGAACAGCATTTCACTATTTGTACAGCCTCTCGGGCATAAGTTCACTGTGTTCTGAGTTACCCGTGATGTAATCAAACAGGACGAAGCCGTAAGCCGCAGGCTCTGGAATTGTCTGGGATGGAAAGAGTTTCAGGGACGAGGTGAAGCAGGTAGGCTGAGCGGAAGGACTATCCAAGGGAAAGTGGAGGAACGGAAGAGGGAGACAACTCACCCTGAAATTCACCTTCTGCATGACTTGCTGGGGATCACTTTCGAGAATCACACTAGAATTCAAAAAAAAGGAGAAAGAGAAATTAAACTTCCGTAGGAGGGGCATGCCCATGAAGAACCTTGCAAGCAAGACTCGATGTGACCTTTAAGGGCTTTTGGATGATTTTTTCCTCCATATATTCAGCTGTCATGAGGAAGCCAGGCCTCTCCTCTCACAGAAGCTATTCTAATACAGGGAAACAGCATTTTCCCTAAGACAGCAAACACAGTATTTTATTGCTGTACAAATGCATGTACGTAAACATAAACGATATCTTTAAATATAGTGTATGCAGTTTAAACTGACTGCTGTTTGCCATAAGCACCTACTGGCTAGTGCGTGTGACATCACAGATGTTGAGCAATACCACGTGACCCCTAGACCATTTATTTCATTATATATATATTTTTAAGTTTCATTCTTGTTTCACTTCTGAACACTCCCTGGCTGTACTCTGGAAGCATAAGGGCAATGATAAAAACATTTAAAAACAAAGTAGAAAGACCCATCTGCAGCAAAGCACCAGAATGTTGTAAATATTTTTCATGTAATATTTATTTATTTAGCTTATTTATAACCCTCCTTTCTCACTGGGACTCATAAACACCATACCAATTGAAAAAGAGGAAATACTGTTAAGCTGTGAGTGTCAAAGCATTTTGAAAAGCAGGAAAGAAACCAATTCAGATGAAATAATGGTTTGGTTTTAAAATATGGATTTAGTTCATTGAGGTCACATTGTAAGCTGGATCCATTATTTGAGATTACAGTTTAAAGGGATTTCTTAATGTGATTTGTGTACCCGCATGGGAGATCTTTTAGAATGTTTGAGCCCCAATATCTTTGACAGGTTTAGGAATCAGATTCAAGTGAGCTGCTGTAGATACTCTTAAATCCAAATTAAAAACTGAGGGCAATCTCAGGCAGTCTGCTGAGACTTGCCAAAGTTGTTCCACACTGGAAAAGGGCTTTTGGATAATACTGCCGTAATACTGAACCATTTGTTTTAGGCAGATTCTTTGTTCATTGCTTCTTTCTCTGTCCACTCAGCACATTTCCCATCTCTCTAGGTGCATCTCACCCGCCGTCAATAATCTCATCCACTACAAGGAATGCCCCATCCATGTTCTCCATCAAGGTCCGCTTCTCCACATTTTTTCTAGATGCAAGATAAAAACAAAATGGTCCTTTGAGGATATATCTACATTGCCACAGACTTAAACTAGTTGAACTTTCCAAAGGAACCCTGGGAATTGTAGTTCTGTGAGAAGGGAACTCAGAATTCCTGACAAAGGCTGATTCCGCACACGTTGGATAATGCACTTTCAATGCACTTTATCAATCGGCTGAGGTGGATTTTTTGTTCTGCACACAACAAAATCTGTTCCAAATGATCTATAAAGAGGATTGGAAGTGCATTATCCAACATGTGCGGAATCACTCAAAGAATTATCTGATTACCAAAGTTACAGTTACCAGAATTTTTGGGAGAAGCTGCCGGATCAGACAATTGCTTTTGAGCTCACCGAGCATCACAATAAAATCAAATGAACTGATACAATTTGAACAGCTTATAATGACAAGAGACAAGATTTTGTTCATCTTTAAGATGTCACAGGAATTGTTTCATTTTTCTGCAATAGACTAACACAGCTAATGTTCTGAAATCAACACATATCACAATGTTCCTCAGGGAAGCAAGAGTGCAGGGCTATGTTGCGTAGTGGTCAGAGTGCTGGACTAGGTTCAAATTCCTACTCTGCCATGGAAGCTTGCTGGACAACTTTGGGCCAGTCATTTTCTTTCTTAGTCTAATCTACTTCACAGGGTTGTTGTGAAAATAAAATTGAAAAGGGGAGAATGATTTAAGCAGTTTAGAGCTCATATTGATAAAACGCAGGCTATAATGAATGAATAAATATGGCCTGGCTCCCTCACATGAGGTTCCTCCTCTGTCCTTTGCTTGATTTCAGTTTGTTGGTTCACTGTATTGTCAACTGGGCGGGCTGATCTGAGAGATGAGGGAAGATTGTGCTGGGACAGAGATTACTTTCTGGTTAGGCATATGATGCCTGCAGTGGAGGACACTGAGGCAGGGTCTGTCTGCTGGATTTTGCTTCCTCTGGGAAGTTGCCTAGTTCCCACAAAGTGCCATTCCCCAGGAGAAAGAGGACGAAGTCATTGTGTGTCACAGTGTAGTTGTCTTGTGTCAAGCCCGGCCACTTCTGTTATAAGAGGCCATGGTTAAATACAATAAAACATCCACCTCACCTGGCATCGGCAGGGAATGTTAACAAATACATTTAATGATAAACCATCCGTTCAGAGGATCACCTCTATAAGTCGATTTCAGGAGAGGAAAACACCCGTAGAGGTTTCTGAGGTCAACAGGTGCTACTGTGTCATCAAGAGTGTTGGTAGTGCCGTCTTCATAGGGACAATCCCCCAAGAAGTTCTCCTTTCAAAGGCCACTAAAATGAGTGGAAGTTATACAAGAGCACAGCAAGTTGGCTTCCCCAGCATCATGTGGTTTAGCTTGTTTGCTTGAGCCATCTGAAGCACGAATTTTATAGGCATTCTTCTCAACAATGACCACGGCCATACAACTCAGAAAATCTACAACAACTAACGTTCTCCGTCCGTGAAAGCCTTCGACAATATAATGTGCCGGTTCTCTGTTTGCAGTAAATCATTATTTGGATTACTTGGATGTATCCATGAGGGAGGGTGGAGGATCTTTTCATCCACCCAACCAACATTCTATGATTCTAGATTTGGGTTGGATCCAGCCAGCTTTTCCCACTCTGTCTTGCCCAATTCCCCTCCTTGCCCCTGCCCCATATGACTTTTGTCCATGCAGGTCCCATGATCTCCAGCATGGCCTTTTTGATGGCCAAAGAGGATGCCCTTCTCCTTTTCACCAGCAGAAAAACTGATTGGATCCAACCCATTGTCTGTGATCTCCTCCAGGATTAGCAAATACTTACCGTAGCAGGTGACTGAGGGACTCAAAGAGACAGCTGAGAACTGACATCAGCATCAACTGTGGGGGAAAAGGCAGGGTCAAGAAAGGAGGGCAAACATCCACGAACACATAAAGCTGCCTTATATCATCAGAGTTTTGGTCCATCAAGGCCTACTCTTACTAGCAGGGGCTCTCCATGGTCTCGGGCAGAGGTTGAACACATCACATACTGCCTAATCTTTTTAACTGGAGATACTGAGGATTGAACTTAGAACCTTCTGCATGCCAAGCAAATGCTCTGGTCCTGAGCCATGGCCCCTCCCCCAAACAAGTCCAGTGGCATACTGTTTCTACTAAACACATATTTTGCTCTGAATGTGTACTACATACTGGACAAAACACAGAGCATGGCCCTTACCCAACTGGGCTACGGTTTAAATTTAGAAGCATAAAAACAAGATATATGTCAAAAAATCTGAAGGACACGATCTACATTCCTTAAAGTAACTCTCCTCTCCTAAGGAAAAAAAAATTAGCCAAGGAGGAAGTATTGAGTGTAGAAGAAAACTGAAAATGGTCATCTGAACTGAAAGGGACAAAACTGAAAGGAAGCGCGAGAATGGATGCGGGACTGGGATGGGGCAGGATGGAGAGCTCCACTGGTGACTGGTGCTCTCTCTGTTTGCTAGCAACTGGTTCTCAGAAGCAAGGCTTACCTCGTTTTCATGGGAACTCCCCACTACATAAAAGAAGAGGTCGATGCTGCTTTTATAGACAATGGTCAGGCCTTCCAAGAAAGCAATCTCACCTGAGGAGAAGGGGGGAAAGATTGGAAATTGTAGGATTGGAAATTGGAAATCTGCTCAGAAGGCAGAGTCTGCCCAGGACCACTGGTGGCTGACCTCGGTCTCTTCCAAATAGTTGCATACTCACTGTCAGTCTTGTGAGTTTTGTTGAAGACATTTTTCTCAAAGATCTTCTGTTCTTTCGTAGATGGAAATGTGTCGTCATAATACTGTGGACAGACAGGTAAGAATGTGTTATAGAATGAGATAGCACAACAGTAAGGAAATAATTTCTACGTAAGAATCAACATTGTCCAAGCACTGACATTTAAAACTAGCCATCTTGTTTCCTGTCTTGGTGAGGAACATTTTTCTAACCATTTCAGTTATTGTTTGGAAGGAGGTTTATAATTTCTAAGTGGGGAAACATCTGCCATTTGG
Source organism: Eublepharis macularius (assembly GCF_028583425.1). NCBI lineage: Eukaryota > Metazoa > Chordata > Lepidosauria > Squamata > Eublepharidae > Eublepharis > Eublepharis macularius. The sequence continues at coordinate 42,979,766 of NC_072801.1, forward strand.
GGTAATTTTTAAAAAATACTCTGCAAATTTATTGATCCTCTCCTCTTACCCCCACCACATACAGACAATTTAGGAATAAATTTAGGAATGCCCTACTGCTACAAGCACCCAATTTTCTTCTACATTGAGATATTATTTTCTCATTTTCATCTTCACTCAAGCTGAAAAGTCCCTAGATATTAAATTTAGTAAAGCCTGTTGAAGAACAACTATGCTTATGGAAGTTAGGTCCAGCAATGGCTATCAGCTGTGAGAGTTAAATGGAATCTCCTTATCCAGAGGCAGTACCAGGTGGTAGCAGCAAATACCAGGTGGTGGGAATATTCCAAAAGTGCCACTTATGTGCCTTTTCTTATGAGTGCTCAAGCTTTGATCCGATCCAACAGGGGAGTTCTTATGTTCTCTTGTCCTTATAAAACCATAAAGACAAGGGATTAAAAAATTGCTCACAACAAATCCATGACCGAAAACTCAGAACAGAAATTAAATTTCAAAGGCCCACCAAAATAATTGTTTAGCTCTTTGGAGGCAGCTTTTTTGATGAGGACCATACGCAACTCATGGGGTAAGGAGTTCCAAAGATTTTGGGATGGCTACCAGAAGGCCTGCTTAAGGGTCCCCACAGGGCACTCCTCTGCCATTGTGGGCTCCCACAGAACAGACTCCCCAGACGTCCTCAGGCATCAGGCCAGCACATACTGAAGGAGGCCGTCCCTTGGGTCCCCAGATTCAAAAGGCCCAATTTGGTCACTGCTTAGAAGTGAGACTGCCCAACAGTACCAAGTAATCTGTTCTGAGTTTTCCGAAGGAAGAGCAGGATATTTGTAAATGATACATTTCCTATACCTCTGATACAGTGTGTGTCTCACTTTCAGCAAGTGGCATGCATCCCGAAGGAGAAAACTGGCATTCCCCATTTGTCGTAACTCTGCCTTGACATCTTATAGAAACCAAACTGGACTTTTATCAAAGTTGCTGATGGTACTGACCTTGGCCAAAAGTCTCTGCCCAAAGCTGTCCAAGATGAAAAGTGCCTTGACGGTATAGAGGGATGGTTCCTGGAAATAACAAGAGATGGTTTTATTTACGGGGGTCATGACTTGGTAAGCCAGAAAGTAACAATACTGTGGGAAGGGAAGAGCTGGGGACCACCACCACTCCTTTTAACATCAGGTGCTGGAGGCTTAATCAAAGGAGCCATGGGTGGCTGTGGTTTCCAGCTCTCAGAACAGAGTGAGGACAATTGCAGATAGTATTAATAGCTAGGTTAATGGAAGATCAGCTAGATGTGTTGTGCTAGGTGTTATTTTGATGCCTTTTTAAAATCGAGTCATCTTGAATATTTGCTGCTTAAGTCAAGGGCCATCCTAAGCAGAGTCACACCATTCTGAATCCATTGGAAGTCAACGGGCTTAGGATAGCACACTCAGACTCCAAATCCCCAAGGACTAGACTTACTATTTGCTCATAGGTTTGCCAGGTGTCCCGTTTTCAGCCGGACAGTCTAGTATTTTCTTGGGCTGTCCAGGAAAACTTCAAAGAAAATATTGGACATTTAAATGTCCAGTATTTTCATGTGGTGGGGAGGAGGCGAGGTGAAGGCAAGCAAGATGAGCAGTGGCACCAGCTGCTGCTGTGCCTGGGTGCACAAGAATTGTGGTGGGCAGCTGGCAGCACCAGCAGGTTGCTATGGCTGCTGATATGCCGTGTGGCTGGTTGGTGTCTCAGTGTCTAGTAGGAGGGGAGGACAAGTGCAGAGAGCAGGGCTCAGGTCCAGGGTTGGGCTCCTCCTCCCTGCCTCCTCCCTTCTTCCCTGTTTCCATCCAACAGCCAACATGCTGCTGGAGGGCACAAAAGTGTAGGCCCTTGCTGAGGCGAGCTGAGCTGAGCACGGGCTCCGCCTCCCTGCCTCCACCCCTCTCCGCTTGCACCCAGCAGCCAGTTGACTGGCCAGTTACCTCAGCCAGCATCACATTCTCCATCTCAAGGCAACAGCATGCTTACTCAAATTTTCTTTGCAAGCCCCTTCCCTCTTGCAATCATCCTCCTTTTAAAGTTAATGGCCATAGCAAGCGATAGAGCCTGCCTGAGCTGGATGATTGACAGCGGTAGGATGGGGATGCATGTTGCTATTCTTCAATTCTCACTTTCTGCCTTATCTTGATGCAGGAAGATTCAGGTGGGCTCCCCCCACCCCCAAATCTCAATATGGGAGAACGATTAAATGTTCAAAACACACCCACACCTTTCCCGAAGGCGGTGTCAGTATTCCTTAACAAAAAGAGCATTTAAACTCTGTTCCCTCTTCCAAGATGGTTGCACTGCTTGCATTGTCAGCATCACAACATTATTCCTTGGCTTGAAGTACATGGGAAAAAATGGAACAGAGGAGACTAGGAGAGCCAAACTACTGTCCTCGCTCCTCCACCCCCAACAGTGAGTTGTGCAGCCGAGGAAAGCAAGAAATGGAGCCTCAGGAAGGCTGGGAAGGTAAATGTAGAAACGAAGAGGCATTGTTTGCCACATGACATTGGACTGAATGAAGCTGATGGAGAAAGTTAGATGGGGAGGGGAGATTAAGTATGAACTGGGGCGGGGGAGAAGAGGAGGCACTCTGTACATGATTCGAGGGATGTTTCTTTCTTATTGTAGCATAACTGAAATAAACTGTGGCTGCAATCCTAAACTAAGCTGTGAACTGCAAGGGATCAAGAATATGCAGGCTTAGAGTTGTGCTCTGTGAGGCTGAGTGCAAAAATGCTATGTTCGGGGCCAATTTTGACCCCATTGAGACTCCACAGCTTCCCATTTTCAACCGGAAATGACAGCATTGGGGCTTCTGGAGCATATGCGAGCAAAATGCACTATGAAGTGAGCCCAGTATTTTCACTGAAACCATCTGGCAAAATTATTTGCCTGCTTATAGTGGGTAATCTCCAGGTGCTTGGAGCAAAGGTGGGAGAAAAATAAATAAAAACAAGACTGTGACCTAGTTGCCTGCAAGTGACAATGGGTAGCTCTAGGAATTGCTAGAAACTTTATGGTAAAACCAGAGAGTTTTACCATAGAATTCTGCTTTTCCTAGAGCTACCCATCGACACAATTAATTTGTGATCAAGAAGCTAGATTTTTATGTGATCTGTGAACTAAATTCACAGATTCTTTTTGGGAATGGACAGTCCACATGTAACATTTCCACAAGTAGGCATTCATGTAAACTCTTCCAAAAGCTAATATGTGGACCCAGAACACTCTTTCCATCTGAGTTTCTTTTTTTATTCCCTTTCTCCATTCTCCCCCTCCAGCTTTAAAATATTTTTAGAGTAAGAGGAAGTGCAAGATCTGATGCTGACAACTGGATGTGCCCAGAGCTGTCAGACTCTCTTTCCATCAGATGTGAGATGCTGCAGCTTTTACTATGTAGAACCTATATATACATTTACCTCTAGGAAACTCTCACCTTGAAATGACACTCACCTTGAAATACTGCACCACACTTCCATCTCTTTGTGGCATAGCCTTCCCTTGGGAAACTCCTCTGAGAGTACCACTTCAGACATTAGCAGTTTGAACATGATGCTGAAGGGCAAGAAAATACTGGTGCAACACAGTACTTACCCAGCTTCTAATTTAAAAGGATCTGCTACCCATGCAATGCTGGTGCATAATTTCAGTGTCTACCTTGGCTTGCAGCTCTTTGAGGTGCTAACTTTGCACGTGTAAGAGTTGAGGACCCAATTTAAACACGGCACTGGGTGCAAACGGGGAGATTGACTATTGAGGGCACCAGAAAAAGTTTCAGTGGGCCAATGGTGTGGGAACTGCTGAGGCCACCTTGGCCTCAAGTGAAGGGTGGGTGTGATCCACTGCCAGCCAGTGACCCTTGCCTTACATTGCAAAGGATGTGACCAGCGCTACCCCACCCTTCGTCTTTCATGGAGTTTGGAAGGATATGCTTGGCCCTACTCTTCTTCCCAATGAGGCTCAAAGTGACAAACATCAGTCTCCCTTTCTCCCTTTTAGCCTTGCAACAACCCTGTGAGGTAGGTTATCCCCTGTCTTGGACCCAGTCAGCAGTGGGACTGTTCAGGAGGGGATGCCGGTCACCTCCCACGTTTTTAATGGCCAGAAGCAAGTGGTGCAGCACTCACCTAAGTGTTGGTCTGGTGGCTTCACTGGAAAACTGGCCCTGACTTTGTTAACCAGGTTTCCTTCATGCCTGGCCAAAATAATGGTGGCTTGCAGATGGGGACTAAGATGGCTGAATGCTCCTCCATAAGAAAAAAAATCTCATCACGTAGAAAACTAGAGTATTGCAAACAAAAGTTCATCTGACAGTTTTCTACCAGCTGGCTAGGATCTTTCATGTGGAGGCACACGTTTGTCATAATGAGGATTTCGATGGAGGGGGTGCATGCAAATAAGAAAGAAAGAAAGAAAGAAAGAAAGAAAGAAAGAAAGAAAGAAAGAAAGAAAGAAAGAAAGAAAGAAAGAAAGAAAGAAAGAAAGAAAGAAAGAAAGAAAATCCCACAAGTCCCCACCAGCACTGAGGACTAGGCTCTTGCCATGCCTTGTCTGTGTCCTGGGTTGCCAACACAGAAAAAAGGCAACATGTCATCTGTAACGGAAAAAGAATCTGTATTGGATAATAGGTAACAAGATTTTTTTTTAATTTTCCCATCCTTATAATTTTCATGTTCACTTCATCAGGACAGCTAACAAACAATATTATAATCTCTTGTGCTTTCCTGATCCAACCGCTAAATATTATCCAATAAATATTCTTTTTTTTCACCATCAGCTTTTTCCCATGGTTGTTGAGTTGCCAATAGCCCGGAGAAAAAAAATATCCTGCCCCTTCGATAGAGGCTTAACATGTGAAAATGGGCAGCTGACTGCATGGCAGGGAGGTAAAGAACCTCTGGTAAACATCTCGTTAAGTCCCTCTGAGGGAGAAAGGGCATTTTTCCTCCAGGCCGGTTGGCAAGCCTACCTTCGTCCCTACCACAGTTCTTCTTTGCGCCTTCCAAAGAGAGAAGCGCCACTTTCCCTTCTATTGCCGAGGGCAAAAGAGTTGGAGAAAGTTTAGGAAGTGAGAATTAAAGCGGGCTCTGTTTGTTTGTGTTAAGGCCGTTCCTGCCGCCCCCCACGCCCCATCATCTTCCAGCGGAGCCCTCCCGCGCCGCCCTACCAGCATCAGCCCCGCGGGCCTTTCCATGGGTCCGGGGGTCGCCAGGCTGGGCCGAGAGCCGCCCCCGTCGCTGGGCCCTTGTCCCCTCGCAGCGCCCCCGGGGTGGTCGTGCTGACGTGGCCGGGCCTCTGCTTTGCGCATCGCGGCGCTCTCCACCACCCGGCGGGGCTCGGGCCGAGTTGGGCTGCTCCGCCCCGCTCGGGCATTGGGTGGGCTGCTGCGCGCGCCCTTCCCCACCCCTCTCCCGGGTCGCGTCCGGGGAAAGGAGCGCGATCACGCTGAGTGAAAGTCCTGTACGGTCCTTTGCCGAATTGTTTTTCTCAGCGTACAAAACGCTTTATGAGCTTTTCCAAGTACTGATTTTACTACTGATCCGCTCGTGGGCAAAACGCTGGGCAAACGTGGAGCTCGATCCCGTGCTTGGCAGTCACCGTTTCCGCCCGAGAGGCTGCCGAACCCAGGGGGAACGAGCGCGAAGGCAATAATCCCGGAGTGGCGTTAGTCTGTTGTAGCAAAAAATACAGGAATTCAGCAGTATCTTAAAGACTAAGAAAGTCGATTCGGGCAGAAACTTCCGCCAATCAGAGCTCGCTTCATCAGATGGGTGATATGAACGTCCATAGCAGTTATTTATACTTAGGAACAGAGGAAGGGCGGGAGCGGAGAGATGTTACAAAGACAGAGTTTGAAACAATAACCAGGGAGAAGCCATTCTGGTTCAGCGTAGGCGAGGAGAACCCCCTCCCAACTGTAGATAGGTAGGGTAGCATAAACATGCCAGATCTAATCAAAGAAGGTGCAGTGTGAAACAGGATAAGCAGAACAAATTGACATCTGTAAAGGGTGTGTCATGGTGAGCTATTACCACCTACAGCGAGTAAGGAAATCCAAGTCCCTGTTCAAGCCTGTGGGGGAAAGCTAGAGCCACATCACCTCGTGAATCCTAATTCAGCACTTTAAGGTTGGATTCTCCCATTGGAAGTTATTTTGTACAAGCAGTAAGCCACAATGGGAGCAATCCTAAACAGATCTACTCCTAGGAAAGTGCCCTTAGGATTGTGTCCGGTATGTCCTGGAAAATTAAAATGTCCTCCCCAACTGGTTTCTCAATAATGTGGAGGCATCCTTCCATTTTATACATTGCTCAGGGCCCCATTTTTTAAAAATAGAAAAGCCCTTGATCTAGAGATTGCTCCATGTTCCCTGCTTCCCCAGGCCATGAGAAGCCCCAAGGCTGACTGGATTGGTTCCCTCTCATCCAGAGCATGCTGGAGACTTTTTGTAATGATTGCTTGATTTATAAATATACAAGCAGAGAGCATAGCTGAAAACTTCTCCAAGGCAGCAGATCCAGTGCCCCCCACCAAGGGTCCCAAGAGGGGGAGAGAGAGGGAGGAATCCTGTCCTGCACCTCCAGGAATTTCTTCAGCCAACTCACAGTGTGCTCTTTCTCTGCCCTCCAGATTTTGTAACTGTTATCCTTTCGTGCACATGCACCTCCACGCCCCCCACACAGGTGAGAGGGTTCACCATCTCCCAGTCCTGACAGATCCTTGAACAGACTTATGGGAAGGGAGTATCTCCTAACAATTAGCACCCCTTGATAAACAATCTCATTCTTTTGTTGGGGGGCTAACACTTTTAGGCCAAGCCCCTTCACAGTAATAGTCAAATGCAAGGCCAGCTCAGCACTGTACCGAGTGAAGAAATAATGCCCAAAGAAGCTGTCCTGAGCGAGCAAGTCCTATAGCCATGAGTGCAAATGTCAGCAGGAGGATAGCTGGCTTCAGGTAGATGCTGGCCTGGCAGGCATATTCAGATTCAGACCACTTTTCTTCCTTTTGGGAGATATTTATGATCAGAACGGAATTTAAGCCCATTAGGAAAAGAAACCAGTTAGAATACAAAGATTCAGCTAGGATGTCATTGTCCTTACAATTTGTACAGTGCTTTAGAACAGTGTTTAAAGAGCTTCGTGTACTTTATTGCAGTAATTGTTCAATCAAAAGTGGAAAAAATAAAGTCCAGATAATAAAGAACATTCAATAAAGCACACTATCAAACATAATGAAGCAAACTCTGGAGAACTAGGCTCTGAAAATCATTCTTGAAATACCTGTCTAAAAATTAATAAAAGGATTTACTATGCAGTCTTAATAAGAGTTACGCCCTTCTAAGCCTATTGACGTCAATAGATGTAGAAGGGTGTAACACATTTATCTCCTAAAAAAATCAAACAGCTGGGGTCTCTGGCTGAATAGACGCCAACATCCCATTTTAATATGCTAGCCAAAATAAGGCTGCATTTTAAAGGATATATATCCTAAGTGCCAGCATCAAACTTGTAGATGCGTGGACAAGGTGAGCTAGGAATTTCCCCAACGTTTTGATAATCTGACTCCTGGGTGTCAGTTTTTGAGAATGTTGCTCTTTCGACCCCTTATTAGAAGCCCTCTGGCAAAGATAAAGCAGTTTCCCCATATTCCCCATACCTTTTTTGTGTTAGAAAGTGCTTATGCAATCTTTTATGTACAGGATATATGAACAAAATACCTCTGAAGAAAAAACCATAGTCCTTCTGAGCATGTGCAAATTAATTTTCTAATATCTGTGGCTAAATAATATTCACCTTTAAGTAGGAATTGTAGTTCGTTATTTAGTAAATATTGACCTACAGTTTCCATTTACCCATGAATCTATGCCCTGGGGTTCCTAATAATGTTTGTCTGTGAATACAACAGGAGCCAGAAAGGGCCAGAGATTTGTTCACCAGATGCTAAGGGCAATTTGTAGTTTACATGGCAGTGATTTTCCAGGGTCAATATGCAGATTGTGAAACCCACATTAAGCTGCTTTCTCCTGAATCACACCATCGGTCTATCAAGGTCAGCATTGTGTCTACTAAGTCTGGCAGAGGCTTTCCAGGGTCTCAAGCAGAAGTCTATCACATCACCTACTGTCTGGCCCTATTAACTGGAGATGCTGGGGATTGAATCTGGGACCTGCTACATGCCAAGCACAGCCCCGCACCAAGCACTTGCATATATTTGGTGGACAAGCACTGGGCAGCAGCAATGGACAGCTGGTCCGCGGTTCACAAGTATAAGCCTTCCCTCCAAACTTCACAGTGTTCAAACTGGAAACAGGACTATAATTTAAAGTGTGAATTTGAATTTATGCCCCGCCCTGTGCGTGCGTGCGCGTGCGTGTGTGAAGACTAGATGGCTGCCTGCCCTTGCAGCAGGAGGTGCGGGCCTCACAACATATTACAAAGTCTTCAAGTTTGTCTGTGGATAACAAAAAGATTTTGTTTCAGACATGAGGTGGGAGTTTTTTGCCTCCCGAATGCACACCAGCCCCTTTTCTGTTCATGACCATTAGCTTCGCGCTCCCCTCGGTGCTGTTTTTGACTCTTCAAACTGCCTCATGAAGCTGCTATTGGCTCTGTTGCGAAGATTTAGGGTTCCCAACTCCCAACTGGGAAATTCCCAAAGATTTGGAGACAGAGCCTGAGCAAGGCGGAGTTTGGGGAGAGGGGAGAGCTCAGTAGGGATGTGATGCCATAGAATCCACCCTCTGAAGCTGCTGTTTTCTCCAGAGAAACTTATCTCTGTAGTCTGGAGATCAGTTGTAATTCCAGGTCCCATCTGGAGGTTGGCAACTCTATGTTACTTATGTGGCTACAGGTAATTTTGGCCATTGTCACAAGTTGAAAAGGGCTGCCTGGAGCACGTTCTAACACGGAGGGAGCCTGTAGGCATCACAACCACTGTCTTCAACAAGTAATGATCTAACCACAGCATAGGCTGTAATATCAACCCCCTAACTAGAGCAACAGAAACCTGCCAGGTGTAGAAATCCAGCATGTGACTCTTCTTATGTGCAAGGCCCAACACACCCTGGGACAGTCCCAGGGTTACCATGGCAGCCATGAAGCCCTGAGTGGAACCAGACAAAAAGGCCTCAGCATGGATGTTGAAGTCCCCCAGTGCAGACAATTAAAGTGTGAGTCTCCTACTGTGTGTGTGGACTTCCTAATTGTATTGGGTTCCGGTTTCCATCACACAACTCCAAACTGTAACTCTGGTTCACATATTTAGGTCACTGGGTTGAAACTATGTTCTCAATCCCTCCATAGCCTCTGCTTCTTTGGAACTGTTCCAGTCAAACAAAGAGCACCCCCTTCATCATTTGGACGTCTAATGAACATGTTAATGATGCCTAGTTCATCTGAAGAGGGTCCAGATGTTTTTCTACTAATTGCTTCTGTGGCAGGGAATACTAAACGCCCACTAGAAGGGTTCTAAATGTCGAAACTCTCCAGTTTTGAAAGGATAAGCAGACTGGTGGAAGGGTTTTAATTAGTGTATGAAGGGAGGGGGGGCAGTTAATTAACTTGGATTCTTCTCTGAATTCTGATTGTAGTTTGGCAAAAAAAATAGTTATGAGGAAACAATAGCTGACTCACACAGGCCTTACATACCTAAACAGCTGCCTCTACTGCAGTGTACCACTGATGATTTCTAATGGTATTTGTGTTGCCAACTTTAGATTACAAAAAAGCCTGCCTCCCCAAGTAGGACAAAGGGTGGAACCATAGAGAACCAACAGGTTAGGACAAAACCTGAAGTAAATTAAAAGTCATAGGTGGAGCCAGGATGATGTAGAATGTCAGACTAGGATCTGGGAAACTGAGGTCTGAATCCCCCCTTAGCCAGCTCCTTGGGTGACCTTAAGATCATCACACAGTCTCAGCCTAACCTACCTCACAGGGTTGTTGTGATGATAAAACAGAACAACATAAGATGCTTTATACCTCCATTGGAGGAAAAAGGTGGGGTATAAATATTTAAATAAAATAAGGTGTAGTCTGGAGAAGTCTAGCACACGGGTCAGCAACATTTTAGAATTAAAGACCCAAACGTCATCAAAAGTCAGAGCAAGATATCAATGTGAGCCAGTACAAAAAAGCCCATTGGCGCGACTGAAAAGGGACAACGTAACATTAGTGGTGGTAATTGACATGTGGATCCATACAGTCTGCAACCCAAACACTGATTACTTTAAGTCCTTTGTCAGGAAGCAGTGCACGTGAGGTCCCACCGTAAATATATGCAGGAGCAATCTCCACGATTGTTTTAGTGCACTGGCCTCTTTTACCCTTGGACTCCTACCAGATGTTCAACTCCATCATATCTCTTTATGTAAAGCATCTCTAAGAAGCTTTTTAGTCCCATCAAAATATTGTCCTTCTATTTACTCCCTTCACATCCTGGTTAATCTAGCATCCACCCTACCCCTCCAATATACCTTAACATTTCCTTTTCTTTTTTAAAGAGCTATCTTTGGCTCTGGAGCCATAGGTTGCAAACTCCTGAACCCTGTTCACATGTTACAGTGAATGCAAGTACATCATGTGTGTGCATTTGTGTTTGGAAAAGGAAGCAACGTGTGTTCACTTAACAAATGAAACTAGGGACCAGCACCAGGATAAATATAGTGTTTATATCACACCTTCAGTTGTACATGTGTTGACTGTAACATGAGACTCACTCAACGCACATATAAAGAACTATCAAGGGTTCGTGGACTGTACATGCATTGACTGTAACTTGTGAACAGGGCTTTAGTCTAGGAGGTCAGGAGTAGAACTTTGCAGGTTGTAGGTGCAGCTGAATAGAATTGAATTAGATAGGTTCTGAATGAAGCCTCGCAGAATCCAGACTTTACAAGTTTTTCACACACACACACACACACAATCAGTTGCCTGACAGCCCAAGAATGTTACCAATGGGTCCAGTGAAATGCTGCTTGGTTGATAAACTGAGAAGCATGTTTACTTGATGAATGACAACATCAACTCCAGAGGTAACTTAAACTGTGGCTTGCTCCCATTGAAGCTTAGAAGAACCTATTTTCAATGCCTGGAACAGTATTAAGGAGAGTGCTTGTACAACTGACCCTTTTTCATCAGCAAGGGATCAGGAAAGTGCTCTGAAGGAAGGTATATGTTTCAATACCTCAGGGGCTTAGCAAGTTTTCTCAAGTTTGCTTTCAACATGGTATTGTCATGCAAAGAGAGTGACAGTTCTGGGTTGAAGAGTTTGGATGGGGGACGAATTTCAAGGCTGGAGGAAAAGAGTAGATCAGGAGGGGATGCAAAGTGAGCACAGAGCGCACCGTTTCTTTCTTAAAGCAACACCAGCACCTTAAACCACAAAAGTAGGCAATCTCCCAACCTGTGCCCCAATTCTAACTGTGTTGTTTCTTCAGGGCACTTGGCACCCAGTCTGGGCAAACCAGTTTCACCGCCTTCTCCCACCCTGCAAATGGGTGTGAGCTGCACAGCCAACAGGAGTGGTGATCTGCGGCATCAATTGCCCTGCAATTAGTGGGTATTGTTAGTGGTCAAGTCATGTTATTCAAAGGGAGCCTTTAAGTAATAAAATAAAGATTGCATCTGATGAATTGGGGCTAAACTGTGGTGGTCTTTAAGGTGCCACAAGGCTCCTCTATTACTTTTGCTGCTGACAGACTAGCACAACTGGCCCACCAGAATTTCAATAATGAGACAGCATGGACATGAGATAATGAAATATTGGGACTTAGGGACTGTATAGTGTTCATTGATTTTTTTCCTGGATGAAATAATCCCTTTGGTCCTCAGGCACTTATATTCCATTTCTTGGTGGTGGAGAGTGCTATCAAGTCACAGCTGACTTATGGTGAACTCTGGTGGGGTTTTGAAGGCAAGAGATTAACAAAGGTGGTTTGCTGTTGCATGCCTCTGCATAGTAACCCTTGTCTTCCTTGGAGGTCTCCCATCCAATTACTAACTGAGGCCGACTCTGCTTAGCTTCTGGGATTGGACAGGATTGGGCTTACCTGGGCTATCCAGTTTAGGGCGTTCAGTGTGAGCAAGTGTAAAGCAATGCAAATAATCCCAACTTCACATATTCAGTGATGGGATCTGAACAGGCAAAACGCTGGGCAAATGCTGGTTGGCCACTGTGTGAACAGAATGCTGGACTGGATGAGCCTTTGTTGTAATCGAACATGGCTGTTCTTATGTTCCTTTGACTGGCCCAGGAAGCTTCCATGGCAGAGTGGGGATTTGAACCTGGGTCTCCCAGATCCTAATCCTAGCCAGAAATCCACATGGCACATCTCCTTCCTGCTCCTTATAACAAAGTACAATTAACTGAAAATGTCCCGAGTAAGCTTCGTTGGAGTGAATGAGCCCTAATGCATAAAGGGCCTTCCAGATGGATTAAGCTCCATTACTTTGCCCCATACCAAGGCCGTCACTGCAAAGAAAAAATTTTTTTTTTAAAAATTCAAGGGCCACGGTGAGTCCTCCAATCTAATGTGTACAGCAGCAGGGCTTAGCAGCATCCTTCATTAGGTGTCATCTGCAAACTTGGCCACCTCAATACTCAGTCTTAACTCCAGATAGGGTTGCCAGCCTCCAGGCAGTGGCTGGAGATCTTCTGGAATTACAACTGGTCTCCAGGCCACAGAGATCAGTTCACCTGGAGAAAATGGCTACTTTTGGGGGTGGACTCTATGGAATTATGCCATGCCAAGGTCCTTTCCCTCCCCAAATTCCACTTTCCCCAGGTTTCTCCAGGTTTCACCCCCCAGATTTCCAGGAATTTCCCAACTTGGAGCTGGCAACCCTAACTCCAGATCATTTATGAACAAGCTGAAAAGCACTGGTGCCAATATGGATCCCTAGGGTCCCTGCTGCTTACATTCCTTCATTGTGAAAATCGATCATTTATTCCTATTCTCTGCTTCTCGGTTTTTAGCCAATTTCCAACCCATCCCATAACTAAAGTTTGCTCAGGAGTCTTTGGTCGGGCAATTTATCAAAACCCTTTTGGAAATCCAAATAAACATCAGTCTAACCTACCTCATAGGATTGTAAAATGGAGGAGGGGAGAATGATGTAGTCAGCTGTTTTAACCTTGCTTGCATCAAAGAAACATCTGTAGCCTAAATCTTCAAGGGAATTAGGACTGGGGGAAAGTTGTTCTATGCATTTGGCAGAAGCTAGGTTTGCCAATCCCTGTATCAATCACAAAGGCTTTGTCCTCCCCTCTTGGAAGATATTTTAATCTATAAATTTTTTCGAAAACCCTTTAAATATTTATTTGCAGCATTTGTAGTCCCCAGACCTCAAAGTGGATTGCTAAAGACTTATAACCAGTAGATAACAATAAAACAAAAAATATGTAAGACCAATAAATAATAGTAAAATATTCAAACTAATAATTGGCAACGGCACATCAATTTAAAAAAAACTCAGCAAGCCAGTTTACAGACAGGCCCTCCTAAAAAGTTTTGTCTTACATAGTCTGAACATTTTATCAGATCAACTTGCCACACACTTTAAAATGTAGCATAGGATGGAAGGATAAAACAAAGAAGGAATTTGGATATAATCAGCAGGTGTCCTTGAATGAAGAGGGGCAGGGCTTTCTCTGCTGCTCAAAACTCCTCACCCTTTGCTGTTCACAAATAAGCGTCTTCCTCCAAAGATCCCTGTGACATTATGGTTTTGAAACTACAGCTGCCTCTGCTAGTTTACAGCAGAATCTATGAGCAGCCAAACCTCAGCAAGGGAATTTTTTCAGCCCCCTTTATACTTCCTAGCAGTACAGAACATATTTTAAATCTGCCTAGTCCTTGCCAAGCCACAGCCAGGGGGTCATGGGATGGAAGTTATTTTTGGACTTCATTCTGAGCCTATTTGAAGGAAATATCTGACGTGTGTGATGATGCTTGATGAGTGAGTAGACTAAATTAACTCCACAAACGTCCCGTGAATTAACTAAGTTTGTTGTCAATCTGATTTTAAGAAATCACCAACAGAATAATTTTCATGATCTAGCAATTGTTGAGATTTGAGCTTTGCCAGAGACTTTTTAAAAAATCAGCTGCAAATGAAAACTCATTCCAAACTTCTAAATCAAAGACCAAATTTCCAATTCAGGCGACACAATATTTGGGATTTTGGGGGGAGGGGGCATTTACATCTTCAGACACTTACAAAATTTGAAAATGTGACTACAAGCCTTTTCTCCCCATGTTCATTTTAGCCATGGGAAGCAGGGCTTGGTAAAACTGCCAGACACGTTTGAGTTCCATACCCTTTGGGCTGGTATTGGATGAAAGATGTAGGGGGAACATTGAAATTGTTCTAACAAAGAATCTGGAACTTTGCAAACAGGTGGACATGTAGCTTTTTTCTGCCACAAGGCAAGCTCTGCTTTCCTTCTACTTTCCATTCTGAAATGTACAAACTTCCAAATCAAATGCTAACTGCCTCTTTCTCTGTACCCATGGTTTCCAACATACAGGTGGAGCCTGGACATCTCTTGGAATTATAAGTGATCTCCAGACAATGGAGATCAATTCGCCTGAAGAAAATGGCTGCTTTGGACAATTATACTCTAGTCCATCTTCTCTTGAAACCGTGCCCTCTCCATGGCTCTACACCCAAATCTCCAGGAATTTCCCAACCTGGAGTTGGAAACCCTTTATAATGTACTGCTCTTTCTCCTGCTTCAGAAAAGCTGTCTGATTTTTATTCCCCAAACACCTTGCATCTGCCACTTGGGAAAAACAGGTTGTAAAATTTGTTAAAGCAGTTTTATTACACATGAAAAATTGCTTTGAGAAGTCAGGGGTGGCTTCATGATGAAACCAAGCACCAGGCAATCAGCACTGCATACAGCCCCTTTGGGTGCAAACCGGAAGAGAAGATTTTTGTTGGAACAGTGGAGGAGAGAGGTGTACCTCTGTTCCAAATGTGATGGGTGTGTGCTTCCTCACTGCTGAAATGATATATGTGAGTTTGTGGCTGAGTGACATTTGAACCAGAGACTCTGGTTCACAGTCTTCTCTATTATATTGTACCACTCGTGTTTGTGTGTGTGTGAAGGGTATGATTTATTGTACAAAGCCCTTGAAATTATAATAATGTCAGTTAATCCTAGCATGTGCCGATGAACTTTCATGACTCTCACGATTCAGTAACCACATCTGGAATTTGGAGGCAAAGCTTCCAGTTGTGGCTTCCCTGTAGCTCTGATCTGTGACATTTTTCTTCATTGAAATTAGCTATCAGCTGTGATTGGCTGGTACAATGACCTGGCAGCTGCTCTGATGGAGGAGGTGAACAGAGGTTAAAGCTGTGTCAGGCTACTCAAAGACAGAAACAGAGGGCGCTTCCATATATCAATGGTTCTCTGTGTGGCTCTTATTGCTGCTGTAAATGCAGAGGCATTTGCAAAGGAGTGTCTACATGGAGTGTTTCCCCCACACTTTTCTTGCCTCAGCTCCCCTTCCCTCACCATCACCCTTTCTCCCCATGCCAGCAGATTAAAAAAAACAAAACTATAATCAAGCTTTCACTATAGCGCTATAATGCTGTAGCAATGTGCCAATTACAGAAAAAGTCACTGTCCAGTGGCATGGAGGGGGAACTGGCAGTGGCAGCTGTGAGGGATTGAGCCCAGGAAAATGGCACTTGAAAAAGATCCATGCCTTCTTTTCCACATGGGTGCAAATACACTTTGGATGTGATCTTTCCAGAAAGATTGCGCCAAAGCAGATTTGGAAAAGATCACAGTGAAGCAGAGGAAAACCCAGAAGGTGGATAAAAACTCCATTTGGGGAGGCAAAGCATTGCAGAAGCAGCTAGTGGGGAACCTGAATGGCATGCTTGGGAATGCCGATGGCATAGACCAGTTCTTTGATTTGGGTTTTAGCTTGGCACCAAGGCAGCAGTAGAGCAAGCCAGGTCAGATACTGACATGAGGTATGAGACAAGGATGCTTGTTGCCCTGAGGCACCCTTCAGGGATTTCCAGAAGTCTCTTATTTTGAGAGGAGCATCTCCTTTTCCACCAAACCCTGCCTTGCCAAATTGGCCTCACCCATGTTTACGCGGCTGCTGTTTTACCTAACACACCTGTTCAAACAGCTGGATCTCTGTGCATGTGTGTGTTTCAAGCACTGCATTAAATTACCCTGTTAAGTAGATCAGATGATGCAAGAAATGCCAAATCTCACATGCACATTTGCACATACAGCTTCTGGGATGTTCCATAAACATTTATTTTCAGTTCGTAACTGGATATGGACATGTGGCAATCGTTGGATGGCCACTGTACTCTTGTTGTCAGATCATGAACTGGAAGTGACAGCTTGAGTCATTTATAACAAGGTTGGCTAATTCCTTAACGCTCTTCGGGCATCCTTCTGTACACCTCTACACCTACAAAGGAGGGTTTCTCCACCTTGACTTCCAAACTGCAGTGTTTTGTTTTTGTCTTTTGGATGGAGTTTTTTTGTTTGGAACATCCACAGTTTTTTTGTTTGGAACATTTTGTTTGGACATCATCCTCTAATCACCCACTTTTCAGGCTTCCCCCATCCTTGGCATTTTTTCTTAACCCTGGTTTGTTACAGTCGTTCTGAAAAGAATGCAAGCCATGTAGATGGGAAAGGCTTCACTCTTGAAAACTTAGGATTTGAACTCAAGGGCCTGGCGTCAGTTCAATCTAGCCTACCTCACAGATAAGGAGGACAAATGGCGGGGGGAGGGTTCATATATGCCAACCAGAACTCCTTGGAAGAGGGCAGGGTAAACATATAAATGAATAAAATAATATGTGTTCAGTAGAGTTTCTTCCCAGGCATGCTTACAACTTCTGCCTTAAAACCCATAGGCTGGTTTGTGGTTTGCTTTGAAAATAGAAGCTGTGCTAAACTTAAATTAAACTTTAAATTAATTAATTTCTTCCAAAATCCAGCTCTTAATCATAAACCTTTTGTTTCTTGAGGAGAGGAGTGAATTTGCCATTTATGATTATTCACCATTGAGCGAAAGACACACAACCACACAGATATTTCTTAATTATTAAAAAATCTCATTTTAGGTCTGAGTTCAGCTGAATCCCAGGTTCAAATTTAGCAATGAGTTTTGGTGTCAAAAGGTCCGAGGATTCATGGTGTTTCTAAAATAAAAGATCAAGGTGTCTCCCTCACCTCGTATATACTATAGCCAAGTGGCCCTGATCTAAGGCTACATAAATCCACAGACTGGAACCATGTACAGACAAGACAGATCTTCCTACACACCTGGAAAATATCCCAGGTTTGCCGAAAAATCTGAAATAAAAAAAACCCAAAATAATAAAATTTTGGGTTTTTTAAAAACCCAAAATAATAAAAAGAGAGCCTGTAGATTGTCAACTACACTGTCTCTGGCTCTTACAACTGCTCATCCTCCAATGTGATATATGCCCTCATGTGCCAACAATGTCCATCTGCTCTGTACATTGGACAAACCAGCCAATGGTTTGCGCAAAAGAATAAATGGACACAAATCTGACATTAAAAATGGCAACATCCAGAAACCAGTGGGAGAACACTTCAATCTACCAGGACATTCCATCAAGGATTTAAAGGTCACTGTAGTTCAACAGAAACCTTTCAAAAACAAAATCCAACAGGAAGCTGCTGAATTGGAATTCATATGTAAATTTGACTCAGTCAGGCTGGGATTGAATAGAGACTATAAATGGTTATCTCATTATCAGAAGTAACTGACTTCCTTAACAGAAGCAAACTGTTCTCCATATCAGAAGCTACTGTTTACATCTACTCCTCCCTCCCCTCTCCACCTATATATCTGACCAGTTTCTTCTTGCCCTCCATGCACCTGACGAAGAGAACTGTGATTCTCAAAAGCTTATGCTACAATAAAGTTGGTTAGTCTTAAAGGTGCTACTGGACTCTTTTTGATTTAGATTTAACCAGATACCCTGAGTGGTGGTTGCTAGGCAACCATAACAATTCAGCCAGTATTCCAGGCTTGGTTACTGTCAGTGAAAGGCAGGGGGAGAAGCCAAGGCTCTCTCCAGGGCTGTTTTGGCCTTTGAGTGAGGACTCATTAGGGCCAGGCCTGGAAGCAACTTCTTGGCGACTTGATACCATCTGACTTGTATAACTCACTCAGGACTGGCAGTTTGCTACTGTTCAACAGCAGACCACCTCTCCTCCCAAAGCCAGTATAGTATAGTGGCTAGAGTTTTGGACTAGGATCCAGGAGACCCATGTTCAAATACTGTGGGGAAGGGGACACAGCAAAAAGTGAAGTGCCCCCTGGAAGTCCTTGTAGGTTAGGTTCCCCACCATGCAACTGGGCCATGGGGGAGAGGCTGCCTCAGGGGAGGGAGAAAGGTCAATACAGAAAGGCAGACATAGGTGGGTGGGAAAGAGAGAAGGAATCAGAAAAAAGGGAGAAGCTATGGGGGCAAAGAAGGGAAAGAGGACATGATGGGTAAGGGAAAATTAGATGCCCCCCTAAGTCCTTGTGAGTTCCCATTTGTTTTATTCTAAATATAAAGCCAAGAACAGGAGTACTAATATTCTCTCCAGGTTGGTTTGACAGTTATGGGCAAGTGGCTTCTGAGTTAATATGGATTTCTTGTGTCCTTGCAAGAGTTGAGAAGTTCTTCTAATAACAGCAATGCTAGGGCAGGTTAGTACCTCATAATAGCAGGGTGTGTTGGTCAGGGTTCAGGTGAAGGGAGAATTGGTAGATACTTCACGATCATACAAGTGATGAAAAATAGTAATTAAGATTACATCATATATTGAAGCCAAAGGACAGAGTAGTTAGATAATCTTTGGCAGCCTCACTGTTTAGGAGGTGGAAATTATATATGGGGAATCAACCCATTGAAAGTTGGTCTTGTCAAATAGAAGCAGGTGTACTTGTTTTATAGTCTCATGACTATCAGTTTGGAGTGATCTGAAGGAAAAGGAAAAGAGTTCCAGGGAGGGTTCCATGTGGGACCTGAAAATCTCCCAGAATTCCAACTGAACTGGAGTAGTCAGACTCATAGGTTAGATTTTCGTAGGCCACCTTCAATGAACTCAGAGGCTTGATGAGAGTCATTCCGTGGGGGAGTGTGCTAGAAGGGAAAGGAGTGAGAGAAGAGTGGGCTCTTCTCAAACATGAGCTTTTGCAAGCTCAAGCCCTCACTATTCCAGCAAGATGGAAACATGGTAAGGGCTCCAAGAAACCGATGTAGATGAACAGAGAGCTCCAGAATAAGATAAGAGAGAAAAAGGAAATGGAAAGGAAATGGAAAGGACAGACATCTAAAGAGGAATATATGAGGGTTACTAGGTACTGCAGATCAGCCATCAGAGAAGCCAAAGCTCAGTATGAGCTGGGTCTGGCCAGGTGGGCTCGCTGCAATAAGAAAAACTTCTACAGATATGTGAGAAGCAAACACAAGGTAAAAGAGGCAATTGGACCACTGCTGGGAGTGTCCTCTGATGGAGGACAGAGAAAAAGCAGACAGGCTTAATGACTTTTTGCCTCTGTTTTCTCCCTGAAGAACTTGAGCTCATCTAGAGATGGTAGTAGGCATGACAGGATACCTGTGGGGCTAGTTGACATTGACAGGGAGGTTGTGGAGAGGCACCTGGCTGCACTGGATGAATACAAATCCCTTGGGCCAGATGGTGTGCACCCAAGAGTGCTCAAAGAACTTTCTAGAGAACTTGCAGAGCCTATGTTCATCATCTTCAAAGCCTCCTGGAGGACTGGGAATGTGCCACAAGATTGGAGAAGAGCGAATGTTATCCCAATCTTTTTTTTTTTTTTTGCTGTTTAAAGGTTTATTGTAGTGAAACCTGGCACTGTCAGTTGATATTTCAGCAGCTTCAACAGTCCAGCTGTACCACTGGATACCACTGCATAGAGCAGGGCAGCTGCTTTGTTATCCCAATCTTTAAGAAAGGGAAGAAGGATGACCCGAGAAACTATAGGCTGGTCAGTCTGACTTCTGCTGCTGGGAAGATATTGGAGCAGATTTTAAAGGGATTGATCTGTAAGCATCTGAAGGACCGCTTAGTGATCCGGGGAAGTCAACATGGTTTTGTTCCCAACAGATCTTGTCAGACCAACCTGGTTTCCTTCTTTGATCAAGTGATGAGCTTACTGGATCATGGGAACTCTGTCGACATGACTTACCTGGATTTTAGTAAAGCTTTTGATAAGGTCCCCCATGACATTCTAATGACATTCTGGAAGACTGTGGACTGGACTATAGGACAGTTTGGTAGATAGGGAACTGTTAGAGGACCGCACCAAAGAGTGGTGATCAATGGCGTTTCATCAGATTGGAGGGAGGTGTCCAGTGGGGTGCCACAGGGCTTGGTTTTGGGCCCGGTACTTCTCAATATTTTTATCAATGATCTGGATGAAGGGGTAAATGGGCTACTCATTAAATTTGCTGATGATACCAAATTGGGAAGAGTGGCAAACACCCAGGAAGACAGAGTTAAAATTCAACAAGGCCTGAATACTCTGGAGAAGTAGGTGGTTGTGAACAGGATGCAATTCAACATAGTTAAGTGCACAGTATTACATCTGGGCCACAAAATGGGAAGCACAAATACTGGATGGGGGATACACTTCTGGGCAGTAGTATATGTGAGAGATCTTGGGGTAAACTAAATATGAACAGTCAGTGTGTTGCGGTGGCAAAAAAGACCAATTCAATCCTGGGTTGTATCAAAGGGTCCATAGTGTTGAAATTGCAGGAGGTCATAGCCCCTCTCTATACTGCCTTGGTCAGGACGCACCTGAGAGTATTGTGTGCAGTTCTGGAGGCCTCACTTCAAAAAGGTTATGGACAAAATCGAGAGGGTGCAGAGGAGAGCGACGAGGATGATCAGGGGTCTGGAGACTGAGCCCTACGAGGAAAGGCTGACGGCCTTGGGAATGTTTAGTTTGGAGAAGAGATTGAGGGGGGACATGATTGCTCTCTTTAAATATTTGAAAGGCTGTCATTTGGAGGAGGGCAAGGAGCTGTTCCAGTTGGCAGCAGAGGATAGGACTTGAAGCAACGAGCTTAAATTACATGCAGAAAGGTACCGGCTGGATATTACAAAAAACTTTTTCACAGTCAGAGTAGTTCTAAGGTGGAATCAGCTGCCTAGGGAGATGGTGAGCTCCCCTTCACTTACAGTTTTCAAGAAGAGGCTGGATGAATATGTGTCAGGGATGCTTTAGGCTCATCCTGCATTGAGCACGGGGTTGGAGTAGAATGTCTGTATGGCCCCTTCCAATTCTGTGAAAATGGCTGCTTTGGAGGGTGGAGTCTATGGCATTATACCCCACTGAGGTCCCCCCTCCCCTCCCTAAATACTGCCCTCTCCAGACTCCACCCCCAAATCACCTAAGGAGAAGCAAGGAATAATGGGAGTTTTTTGTTTTTGTTCTAACAGAGCAGCTACTGTAGACTGAAATATCTAACAGTCAAATTGGAAGAGTTCTCAATGTACTTCTGTTACATCCATGGATGCAAATCTGTTTCTGTATGCAGATTTTGTACTATAAGGGCAGATATACTTATTATTAAACAAGCACATTTGCAGCAGGAGAACATTAAAAAGTTCATCTTGAAGCTACAATACTTGGTAATGAAAGAGAGCAGTTGCTGTCCATGGATGAAAAGACTGTTTTGAAGTCTGCTCTCAGAATCACAACTGATCTCCAGGCAACAGAGATCAGTTCCGCTTGGAGAAAATGGCTGCTTTGGAGAGTAGGCCCTGTGATATTATATCCTTCTGAAGCTCCTCCCCTCCCAAACCCCAATATCTTACAGGCTTTATCCCCCTCTCAAGCTCTGTGAACTTCACAAACTAGAGTTGGCCAACTCCCAGTTGGGAAATTCCTGGAGATTTGGGGGTAGAGCC
The DNA here is from genome assembly GCF_028583425.1 of Eublepharis macularius. Lineage (NCBI taxonomy): Eukaryota > Metazoa > Chordata > Lepidosauria > Squamata > Eublepharidae > Eublepharis > Eublepharis macularius. Next base: position 43,001,750 of record NC_072801.1, read on the forward strand.
TGGGGACGATGGGACTTGGGGAGAAGGACCTCAGCAGAATAAAGTGCCATAGAGTCCACCCTCCAAAGCAGCCAATTTCTTCAGGAGAATTGTAGTGTGGAGATCAGTTGTAATTCTGGGAGATCTACAGGCCTCACCTGGAGGTTGGCAGCCCTAATCCCTAAGTTCAACCAGGTTGGGGCCATGGCTGAAAAGGCTCAGGCCCTAGTCAAGGCAAGACAGTCCTCCTTGGGGCCTGTTTAGTGTTCAAAGTGTTTTATAGTGTCTCTTAACAGTGGCATGTATGCATGATGCTGTTTGTCTGACAGAATAGGAATTCTGCTTGTGGAAGAATAGGCTGCAGTTTATGCCTTCTCTAATATTGAAGACCCCCACTTCCCACCTTCTGTTCCTGAGGATCTGCTGGGAGGGTTATCAACTCCAGGCTGGAAAACTGGAGATATTTTGGGCAGTGGTGCCTGGGGAGGGGAGGAACTGGACCTCAGCAGTGTAAACCCAAAGTAGCCATTTTCTCCAGGGGAACTGATCTCTAGCATGTGTGGATCAGTTGTAATTCTGAGAGATCTCCAAGTCTCACCTGGAGGTTGGCAATTCTACCTGCTGCCTCCCTCAGGAGGAACAACATGGGGGTAATGTCTCTGTGAGCTACAGCAGGTGGTGAAGCAGGAAATTCTGCAAAGTCTATACATGGTTGGATGCCAACATAGTATTATCCCCATATTACAAATGGGAAACTGAGGCAAAGGGCAGGGCCTGTCTAATGTCATGTAGAGAATTCCTGAGAGTTGAAATTAGAATGGGGGTGGGGGTGGGGAGACATATTCCATTATCCATTATTACACAGCCATCATTCTACACACAAGAAAGAATTTTGAGTGTTGAAATTCCAGTTTAGCACCTGTGATTTGTCTGTGTCCATAACTGGGACAAATATTGCCAAACATTGAATGTCAGAGGGCTTTTATTTTATTTACATGTTCACACTTAGGGAACGTACGTGCATGTAACTAAAACAATAGGCATTACAGCCTGCATTTCTGCACAGGCAACCCTCCACTCTCAATTACACTTTTAGAATTCAGATTGGAGTATTATTGAAGACTGCATGAGCTGGCTGGCTATAAATTAAGGAGGGGCCACTGATGAGGTGGTTTAAATCTGCACTCTTCCCTAGTGGTTTATTTTCGGGGGCTTGGCCTTCTCAAGCCTCCCATTCTCAGAGGTCGAAGGGCCTTCGAGGACCCCAGTCGGTTGCCAATGGCAACACTGCCAATATGGCACCCCCTACACGAGACAAGTGGAAGGCCAGCAGGACGCTAATACCGATGACGTATTGGAACTGTTAGGGGAGGGGCAAGGACTGCCTGCGGAAACCTTAGCCCTATGAGTCAAAGAGACCCAAAGACAATGGATTAAGAAAATGACTTTTTGCAATGAATTTTTACTCCGTCGATTGGCTAGGAAACCTATCGCTCAAACTGCGCAATGGGCGTGGTCTAGAGTGCTTCGCGGATAGGTAAATATGTCCTGTCAATCAGTATGCGATCCGACCCTCCAGCAAAAGGATTGGCTTTTACCCCTCCCACACGCACGCTTGCCAAAAAAAAAGTCAGCAGAGAAACCCTCATTTTTTTTAACCTCTCGATGTTGTGATTGGGTGATCAGGTTGTCACTCGTTGTGAGTTGTGTCGGCAGGAAAAACGGTTTCGTCCTGCGATTGGGGCAAGGGGTTGTCACTGGCCTCCGTCTTGGAGGTGGATTGGATGAAGTCGCGCGGAGGCGGGGAGAAGGGTGGTAGCAGGCGGCGGCGGCTGTTTGGGGTTCGGCAGGACCGGCGTTGGGGCAAGGCCGTCCGAAGGCAACCGTGGGTAGTGGACGGCGGCGTCTGAAGAGAGAAACGGTATCAACGGGGCGGCTTCCGCGAAGGAAAGTGGGAGGGTTTCCGGGAAGGAAAGTGAGAGGTGCAAAGCAAAGGAATGGGCGCCGGAGGGAAAGCTGATGAGAGGAAATGGGGAGGGGGCTACAGGTGGATCGAAAAGGGCCAAGGAAGGCTGTGGTGGGGGAGAGCCGAAAGGTGGGGTTGGGAACGGGCCGTATGGGTGGAGGGGGTCAGAGACACGTGAGGTGTATGAGTGGGAGTAGAGAGGAAGGGGGGTGCAAATGTCAGAGGAGAATGGAAAGAGGAGCGGTTGGGGCGCTGAGAAAGGGTAGGAGCAAGTGGAGGCGATTTCTGGAGGATGCTGATACGGAGTGTGAGATAATTAGTTACCAACCTCCAGGTGGGGCCTGGAGATCTCCCGGAATCACAACTGATGTCCAGAGGACAGAGATCAGTTCCCTTGGAAAAAATGGCTGCTTGGGAGGAAGGATTCTATGGTCTTATACCCCACTGAGGTCCTTCCCCAGGCTCTGTCCCCACATCTCCAGTAATTTCCCAAGCGAGAGTTGGCAACCCTGGAGATAAAGAAGTAGGAAGACGGCTACTGATCTAGGGAGTAAGAGGGTAGAGAAACAAGGGTGGGAGGTGGTCTGGGATGTGCGAAGGCTGAAAGTTGGGTTGAAGGAGAGAGAGCTGAGTGGAATTCTTTCTCTTGCAGTCTTAAGTGGAAATGGGGCAGGCAGAAGATTGTGTGTGTTTGTGTAGACTGGAAGTGAGTGTGACTGGCTAGGAGGTGGGAAACACTGGGGAGTCTGAATGGGTGAGTGTGAATTAGCAGTTAATGCATAGGGAGGCTGCGATGGAAGTGGGAGGCTAAGTGCGGCAAGGGGAACGGGAATAAACAGAGCCTGAGAGGAGGGTACTTAAAAGAAGGAGGAGGGGTTGTTCTGGGCTGGCGGCAAGAGAGAGTGGAGGCTGATTGCAGAGGCACTGGGGGTGGTTTAGATGAGAAGGAGTAAAATGAGGGGACAAAAGGGGTCAGAAGAGCAGTGTGGAGGCTCTAGAGGGAAGGGTGTGAGGGGTGTTAGAGATGTGGAGGAGTTGAAATATGGGAATTTTTCAGAACAGCAAAGAGAAGTGGCTGGAAAGAAGAGAGGAGGGGAGATTAAGTAGAAGATCCTTTGGAAGTGCATACAATGCCTTTTGTGGATTTAGGGAGGCCAGATAAAAATGTTTGAATTAAATTGAGTAATAATGTCATGAATTCATTTTCAGCAATTGCTATCACAGGTGTCTAGAAATCACAGCTCCACAAACAAACATGCAAAGATAACCTGCTTTTTGCACTGTGTTTCAACTGTGTTGACTATGAGTACAGGAGAGTAGTTTAATTGGTTCAGAGGTTTCTTCTTTTTTGGTTCAGGCAAGCTAGTAGGGATATTGGGGGGAAGTGCAGGAGGCGAGGAGGTGGGAAAAAATAGGGGTTTCTAGAAAGGGGAGGGAGCCAGGAAATGAATGGTGAAGAGCAAGTTTATATGTGGTTAAGAGTAGACAGGTGATAGTGTCTGTTAAATGTGTGAATTGTCACTTGGTGAAATAGTTTAGAAAACTTAAGATGAAATATCTGGACAGAAAAGAGAACATTCTTTGATTGAAGTAAGGGGGTTGGTGTTTGGTTGAGGATGGACATTTGGGGGTTTTCACAGTAGTCGTGTTTCCTCATGATATTGTATAACTAGGATAGGCCCCATGCTGATCCGCAAAAGGACTTTACAGCAATGTTTGGTCTTGGGCGAGTTGTGCATGTTCTCTCCCTTGCCATTTGGATGGATTTTGAGATGGTTTTAAAAGAGGCGTTGTGAAACATGAGCCCCAGAAAGTCCCAGTGATCAAGAAGTTAAGATTGAAGAAGGGGCATGCCAAAAAAGCACGTGGTAGGGGGGGGGTCTAGCTGTTCCAGCCTTGTTTTTGTTTAGACAACTTGGACATTATGACCCACTTATGGAAAGGAAAGGAGACAGGAGAGGCTTGAATGTCAAAACAGACAGTGGATTCGGATGAATACCCAATCACTCCTCAGAGTGAAGGTGTGGATTATGCAACTTTTTGTCTCCTTCTTATTGTGGATGACAATAGCATCTGGAGCAAGAGTGTAATGTGGATCAAGATGACTGCTGTCAAGTTAATTGGAGCAAAAGTTGTGTTGAAACAGTTGCTTTTAAAAGTAAGACAGGGAGTTGTAGAAGCCATCTTTCCTCTTGGGGCTTACCTGCACTTCAGGGTTCCCCCCCCCCCAAAAAGATTTCAGCTAGTTAGAATAGGCAGTCCCTACATGTGTGCTCTGTAACACTTCTGGGATAGGTGCTCCCCACTTTCATGCCGCTAAATTCTGTACATGCAACTGCTGAAAAGCTTTTACAAAGCTAGATTTTCTTGTCATGTAGATTCTTAATAGAACTTTAGTGGCATTTATTTTGCCAGGTAACCATAGGACACTGGTAGATGGGAATTTGCTAGGCTTCCTGTGCTGATGCATGCGCTCTGTATAGGAAGAAAGAATATGAAACTTATTTCCTCTCCATCCTCCTCAGTATGGCCTCTGGAGCCCATGCTGGCACCATACAGATATCTAAAGGACGGTATGCTAAGTTGAGGGGAACTGGAAGGTGGAAGAGGTTGAATCTTATTCCAAAAAAAGCCTGGGAAGGTAAATAAGCCTGTTAGTCAGACAGTGATCTGCCAACGTTCTACACTCACTCTTCCCAAGTTGCTAATCATAATGTGTGCGCTTCATATGCACTGTCAACTTGGCAAGGAGGGGACAAATCCTGTTTCAAAATTCTTTGAAAACAATATGCATGCAAGCCCTTAAAATGGCATTCAAGAATGCGGTGCATAATAACATCAATAATATGGAAGTCCCAAAGTGTTGCGATCAGCCCATGAAAAAAGTCTTTAAAAGCTCAAGAGGGTGGGCAAAGTTAGTTGGACTCTCCCAGGTACCACAATGGTATAGGATAAGTATTAGTAAAACACAAACGACCTGGGCATTTCCTAGCAGATGGTCTCAAAAGTTTTAATTAGAAATGGAACTTTAAAGATATGTTTAGAATCCTCTCCTTGTTGGAGAGAGGTGGGGTTTACCCTTAAGTCCTGTCAAGCCACCTGTGAATTGGGAGAAATGGCTGCATACATTTGCGTTGTTAAGTAGTTTCTCAGCCCTCTAAAGCCAGAAGCTGACCCCAGCACTTGCCGCTATTGTAAACTGATCAGATGGTCACACCGAATAAAAGGCTTTATCAGCATGCTTAGACTTCAAGCTGTCAGCAGGTAGAAGAGCCAGGATGGCTGAAGAGGGAGGCAGGCGCCAGTGTTCTTGCAATGTGGGCTGGCTTGTGCTTTGTGCCTTGCTGAGGAGTGAAAGGGATCAGCAAGCAAGGTGGAAGTGACCCAGCAGAAAGGAAAGCCAGATTTTGCTTTGAACTGAGAACAAAACAGGGTGGGAGAAGTGGGACAATCCTGACCCAAGCTTAACATTGGCTTTCTTTGTGGTCAAGTATTTTTGTTGTTTGAACTAGGTGTAGACCATAAAAAATGGGTTTTTTGTGACCCATAGATGAAGATGAGAGTCGATGCTGAACAGTGCACAAAGGGTGTGTCTTCAGCGTCTTATCACCTTCGTTTGTTTGCTGTGTTTCAGTGTCTGACGAAACCCGCAGCAAACAGTGGAAGAGTCTTTGAACCTTTCCCTTCTTGGGAATCTTGGACTCTAACTTCTCCTTCAGGAAAGCTGCTCAGATCCGGAGGAGGAAGAGGGAGGGGAAAGCAAGTAAAGCTACAGCTGTTCCAGCAGACTTGTCCTGTCTTGTACCCGCTGTGGGAAACAAGAAAGACTCGAGGAAGTTGCTGTGTGTGGACTCTGTGAGGCAGTAAGTCACGTGGGCTTATAGGCAACTACCTCAGCTTGGTTGCAAAACAGTTCATAGCTCTGAGGAGATAGAGAGCACCAGAATCGATAGTAGTTCTGTCGAGACACAGCCTTTTTTGCCTCTGGAAATTTTGAGAACTTTACATTGCTTCTTTTGGTGGCGACCCGATTGTTTTTACTTTTTTGTTTTAAACTGAGTTAAACACAGTTGTCCTGAGCTTTTTAATTCCTTAAAAGACTGTGTGGAGAGCTAGCTGGGCGAAGTGTGGCTTTTATTAAAATCCTGCTGCATGCCTTTGCTTCTCCTTTTCCAGAAATGCTTTCTTTGAAGAAATATTTCACAGAAGGACTCATCCAGTTCACCATTCTCCTCAGCTTGATTGGTGTGAGGGTGGACGTAGATACCTACCTGAACTCGCACCTTCCCCCTCTGCGGGAGATCTTTCTGGGCCAGAGCTCAGCTTACACTCAGACGCAGTTCCACAACCTGCGCAACACTTTAGATGGCTATGTTATCCATCCCAAAAGTGTAGACCTGGACTACTATTTCACAGCTCGCCGACTTCTTAACCAGGTGAGGGCCCTGGACCGGTTCCAGGTGCCCACAACAGAAGTCAGTGCCTGGTTGGTACATCGAGACCCTGAAGGTTCTGTCTCTGGTGCCCAGCCCAGTACGGGCATTGTCCTGGAGAATGGCAGCGGCTTGCAAGATGGAACAGTTCCAGACAATGTGGTGAGAGAAAGTGGAACAGAACAAGGCTTTGGTGAAGAGTTGGAAGACTTAGGTGCAGTGGCTCCTCCGATGAATGGAGATCTAACCAAAGAGGTAAGGTGGCTTTGTTTTGTGCAGTTTGTAGACTGGGGTGGTGGGGAGAAGGGGACTGCTGGAGAATTCTAGAGTGACTTTCAGAAAGGAATATATTTCTTGTGTGTGACAGTTGTCTGATTTAACATGCCTCATTAGCTTGGGTGGCAAGGAGGGATTCTAGGAATCTTTCCCTTGGTCAGGAGACATTTTGGTTTAAAGTTTAAAAAGTTCTTTTGTTCTCAGCCTTTGGCTTTGCTTACAGGAGGCACTTCTCTCAATAACACCACCTGTTTAGTTTGCAGTGTTGGGTAATCGTCTCATTGCACATATCAAATGAGTGGTGATTTATTCAGCTCTGGACTACTTCCAAAAGATCTTTCTCCTTTTTTTCTTCTTCTTCTTTCAACACCGTACTAGGCAGGGCAACTCTGCCCTAGTTTCTAGCTACACTGTGCAGTTAACACTGCCTTTGTAGTCCTTTCCCTGAAGCTGTCCCGTAGGGTTTTCTTTGTGAAAGGCCTGTTCCAGTTTGGCTTGTATGTAGATGTGCTTTGCTGTGAAATTTGCAGGTGGTGTACATGAATGCTCCAAAACAGACAGGGTGGGATGGTCCTGTGGAGCTGCTTCCTGACTGCCCTTAATCCCCAGCGTCTTGTGTTGAAAGAGGACAGGGTTACTAGACCTGGCGGCTGGGCTGGGGGTTGTTGGAACAGCTGTTGTGGCTGCCTTCCGATCCTGTCATGTTCTCTCATAGCTTCTATTGGCGGAAAATAGGCTAAAGGTTTCAGAGAGCTTGGCCTTGGAAATCTAAAAGTGAAACTTGCTTTGGATGTGGGTTTTCCTCAGCAGCCAGAAGTGAGAATGAACCAGTAAATTGGGCGGGGACGGGGGAGAGGAGTTTGAGGGAGAAGGTTGGTGTTTAGAACAGAGGAATGAAGCAGAATAATAGATTTTTCTTCTCTCTTTTTGGTTTTGGGAAAAATAGGAATACTTGAATAGAGTGAACCACCACCTGTTTGTGGCTTCAGATGTGTGCCTTTCCACCCTCCTTGTGGGAATCAAGATTGTTATAGTCTACAATTTCTCATGCTTGCAGATTATCTCTAAAATGTCGATACTAATGACCCATTATTGTTGGTCATAAAAAAACCAATAGTAGCCACCTTGAGTTCACGAAGGTGGAGAGCATGAAGATCATAAAGCAGTTTTAGGAGAGTTAAGAAGTGGTATATTGATAGTGACTTGTCCATACATATGGAGAGCTAGTTGGTAAAAGAGAGAGGTTCAGGAATGCATGTAGAAGTGTGTACATAGCTCCTGAAATCCCTGAAGGTTACAAGGTAGAGAAAACAGGCCTAACTGGGTTTTTATGTTTTGGAGCAAGGCCCCTCCAACATGACTGTGGAGACCAACCCTGTACAGGATCACCTTTAAGGCCCTCAGTCTTAGTTCAGTTGGTACACATGGCAGACAGCAGGATTTGGCAAGACATACAGCATCTAATATTTTGGCTGAGTGTACATGTTTCATGCTGAACCTTTCTGCCCCCTCTAGACCTTGGCTTTTTGATTGGGCTGCCACTCATGTGAGACCCAAGGCTGGCATGGCCAAGCCATGAAATCATTGTAGCTCTTATCATATATACAGCATTTTCCTGAAGTGCTCAGTGCCCTTTCTGTTGTCTCTAATCTTTCCTACAGCAGTGCAAGGCAGGCCAGTATTATCATTGCATGAGGGCTGAAGTAGATAGTTGCTCTCCTTAGCCTATCCAGTGAGTTTGTCTGAGGTACGGTTTTAACCAGGGGCTTCCCATTGTGTGTAATGCTTATTATGTTACATCAGCTTTATGTGCTGTCTGTACTACTGTATAGGTACCAAGAGCACGTAATTCAGGAGCTGGAGGTAGGGAGAGTAGCTACACAATCATTTTGCTTGCTGTTTGGCAAAGAGCTGTTTTCTCCTCACTCAAGCAGACAATTCAAAAATTCATATGCAAGCTGCAGAAAACACTGGGTAACTGGAAGAGTTTACAGAGGTTTTGAAGCCTGAATAGCTTGGTTCTCCTTGTCTCTTCCCAGACAGAAAGGACAGAAAGGAAGGTTGAGAAGAAAATTCAGAGCTGGATTGATATGTGTGTGCTTAGGCAGCTACTGACCCTTCGGACTGTACAAAGTACTCTCATATGGACATTTTCTTCTTACAAGTGTCAGTAGTGTTCTTGGCGAAGTGCAAAAAGAATGCAATCCCTGCTCAGTTCTTTTATGGTTGATTTGTAAGTGAACAATACAGAGACACTCAGGAATTGACAGTGAGAAGCGGGAATTGGTATGGATGTGTTTAGGTGGGTAGCCATGTTGGTCAGCCGTAAAATAGTAGGATTTGAGTCCAGTGGCACCTTAGAGACCAACAAGATTTTCAGAGTGTAAGCTTTTGAGAGTCAGAGCTCCCTTCTTCAGGCATGGATGTGCTTATTTACGACCATGGGATAAGAGGGAAAGTGAGGCTAAATTGGTTCAAAAAGGCTTTATGAAAAAAATATGGCTTTTAATTTGACTTCAGGTACATGTTAGACAAACCTAAATTCTCAAATGCAGGATACCAGGCAATAGTAAGAAATAGCAAGAAATGAGGCAGGAGAATAAACTATTTGCTGGTTGTGTTAAGCATTGGCTTTGTGCTAGGACTTGTACATGGCACAGGGTCTTCCAAAGAGGGCTTAACAACTGACTGTATTTTCCATGCCTGCCAAATATGAACTCTGTTTAACTGTTAGATGTCTAGCAGGTACGTAGTGCACCTGTTTACTTAAGGACAGAGTAAGGGATATAGTTGTTGGTCCCAATAACGGGACAGAAAGGGCAGAGCTATGGAACCAAGTTTCCCATACACCAGTATGCCCATTGACTCTATCACTGTTGTTTTCTTCTCTGGTCTTCACAACAGCCCACACTCCCATCAATCCTACTACTGGCATAGCACCATGATGAGCACCTTCCTTACCAGGGCTGACAAAAACCTGTGCCTGAGATCCCACTCACCATCAGGCAGAGTATATAGTTACCATTGTACTAGATGGTCTTTTGCTTCTGACTCCACACAGGACAGTTCCAGTCCCTGCAGCTTTGAAACTCACTGGGTGGTTCATGCCAGTCTCTCTCTGTCGTTCTGAGTGTCATGAAGCTAAAAATGTAAGTTTGGGGAATAGTGGAATACAGCTGTAATAAACTGTGGTGAGGGGAGCAGTGAGGTTGAGCTGTTGTGGCCCTGGGACTGACTGCAGTATATATTTGGATCTGGAAGAAAAGGAGCTTGAGTCTTTAACCAGAGCTTTACTATGTGATTTGGACTTTCTCTTTCAATTTCCCCCATATAAAATGGATTTCATTGCAAGGCAGTTGTGAGAGTGAACAAATCAAGATTGTAAAACAATAGACAGAGTACAGAATGTCAAGGGAGGGAGATCCACAACACCTCTGTGAGATTTCAATTTCACATCTATACATTTTTATCCCACCCTTTCCCCAAGGAATTCAACATAGGAGTTATGGTTTTATCCTCATGACAATCATTTGAGGTATTTATTTATTTATTGAAAACATTTATATGCTGCCTTTCCGCCCAATTAGGGTCCCCAAGGTGGCAAATATCAAACATTTTAAAACATTTAAAATGTATATATAAATACAATAAAAATATATGCAGATGACAGGTAGTTTAGGCTGAGAGTGTGTGACTGAGCCAATGTCATTTAGTCAGCTTCATAGCTGGATGGAGATTTGAACCTGACTCTTCCAAGTCTGCTCGGATACTGTAATTGCTACACTGCTCTGACCTTCAGTGAAACTTGCACATATATGAAAGGTTTTGAAATGCAGTTCCAAGCCTTAGGCTACTCCCCTCAAAAAAAAAAAGGGGGGGGTGGGAGGTTGATAGCAAATGTTTTGCTTAAGGAATAAAAATAGCCAGGTAGATGGAGGGCAGATGTTGTGTCATTTTTGAGATGCTATCTGAGGGTTTGAAGTTCTGTCTAGCTTCTGAGAACCTCATTCACTTGCTGGGTAGAATTTTTTTTTAAACACTGTTTCCCAGAGTATGTTCTCGTCCCATCAAATGCAATGAGTCCGTTACAAACTCTAGCTAGCTTAGACTGGATCCACCTCATTGAAGGAATCTGGGCTAATCCAAGTACTGGCTTGCGTAGGAGGTAAGCATTACTGCAGCCCTCAAAACGTTTTTTCCCCTCCCTCAACTCAGTCCTTGTAAATTCTGTAAACCATTTGCTCCAGGCCTTAGCCCATTCCTGCACATCCCACCTCTGCCTAAATGAGCAGGTGGGGTCTGTCTTGTGTATGAGGCACTCTCCCTCCCCTTTTCTTGTAAAAATTGTAGGTAGCTGTGCTAGCCAGGTGGGAAAAATTAAAAAAACAGTAGCAGTGAAATATTGTAATTTCAACTATTGTTATAACAATTGTAATTGTTGATAGTAATAAAGAGGTATAACTGTACTGTTGGTTTGTCTTCATGAAATGTCAGAGACCAGAGTTTGCCAAGACCAGGCCCCAGGATAATGTAAATTGGTGGTGACCCTTTACTTGAGAGAGCCAGGTTGGTGTAGTGGTTAAGAGCACGGGACTCTAATCTGGAGAACCAGGTTTGATTCCTCACTCCTCCACTTGAAGCCAGCTGGGTGACCTTGGGTCAGTCACAGCTTCTAGCTCTCTCAGCCCCACCCACCTCACAGGGTGTTTTGTTGTGGGGATAATAATGGCATACTTTGTAAACCGCTCTGAGTAGGTATTAAGTCATCCTGAAGGGCGATATATAAATCAAATGTTGTTGTTATTACTATTATCATTATTATTACTTCACTATGCAATAATGACAACTGGACCCTCCAGGATTGGTATGAGAGAAATGAATGGCTTCATGGCATGTTTAAACTGCAGTTCCTCTCTTTTAAGAAATTAACACATTGGAAAGTTGTGGAGATGGATCAGTTTGTCATGTAGCTGATTATTCATTCACAGTAGTGCATGTATCTATTTCCACTTGCTATCGGAAAGGAGCGAGCGGTCCTTTCAAAGCAGGTTTCTGTACTGTGACATCACAGCAGTAGTTAGTAGTGGATGGGTGGGGTGGAGAGGGTCTCATCCCTCCCTAGGTCTGCAGACTGGCAGTAAATACCTTCTTCTCCTGCTCATCTGTTCCTTTTAGAACTCTTTGTCCTTCCATCCCTGTGGGTAGCTCCAATCCTTTAGATTTTTCTGTCTAAAGCAGTCCCGCTCCAAATAGTTTGTCCTTTTGTTCTTTCTGTAGCCTCAGACTTTCCACTTGGCATGTGTGTGCATGCATCCTACCCACACACGGTTGCATCTCTCCTGGAGGATGAGCAAGGTGGTGCTTGCTGCTGATATGGATCATGGAGACTTCTATCAAAGCAAAAAATTGGCTTTGCTTTTCTTTTGCCTGCAGAGCTCTGAAGGGGATTTTGAGATGCAGAGGAATAAGTGAGTGTATGTACAGGTGTAGTGTAAAGAGCACTCTATTACACATTTTATGTTTGGGAAGTAGGTTGGACTCTGCAGTAGAGCCTTCTCCCTGAATTTAGCGTGATCTTGTGACATTTGAAAAGCATCGCAATGTTGCTATCTGTCCTCTGGAGGACTTGATTGGGAGCAAATAACATGAGATCCTCAAAATCATTAGAGCCAGGTAGAATATATGCTTTGCTACGTGGGAGCTTAGTGATAGTATGACATGAACTAATTGATTTGAGTTTCTGCTGTGCTGTCTTGTTTTGGACACAGCAATTTCCAGTATGTTTGAAGTCCACATGGGTGCTCTCCTTTATATATCCAGGTTACTCTCAAGAAGGGAAACCTGCCTTTTTTCAGGAACCATGACCAGTTGCTGGAGAAGGCACAAGCTTTCACCAACTTTTCCTTGATGTCCAAGATTTGTATTTTGTTAGCACCCTGAATACAGACTTTGAGTTCTGCCCCCACTAGACACTATTTCAATAGAAACTGGATGGTCTACTGTTGATACCCCTACTTCCCATTCTTGAGGAACTTAAGAGAGTGGGGTGTGGGGACTAAAGCTTGTCTAAAAAATGTCTGTATGCTCCTGAGACTGGATGTGCTGGGGGTTTAGTTGAGCTTATGAACTAGTTCCCTAAAGGCATTCTGCTTATACTCAGAAGTTCTTCTTTATGTACTCCAAGCTAAGCCTTGACTCAGGTTAAGTTTTAGATGGTTCTTACTATGACTGAAGTCAGCCAGGGTAGTATGGGAAATACAAGTAAACAATACTTGTTTACTTGTTACCTTTTTATTCTGTTCTTCCTCCATGGAGTTCATAGCAGTGTGCAGAATTCTCCCCTCCACCATTGTATCTTCAAGTAACCCTGTGAGGTAGGTTAGGCAGAGTGTGTCCTTGATCACCCAGTGAACTTCTTGGCCAGAAGGGAGATTTGAACTGGGGTCTCCTCATTCCTAATCTAACATTTGGTAATCTTTGTTATTAGGGAGATATGATTGGTATTCTTATATTAATGATGGTAAATGGAGACAGAAAGAAAGTGGCTTGTTGAAGACCATTGAGTGGGTTCACGGTTAAGGTCGGAGTTGAGCCGGGGACTTCCAGATCATGCTCTCAACTCTATTACTACTTTACCTCAAAGTGCTGTTAATTGTTCTTTTCTTTTAGTAGTAAAGGTTCAAGAAATTCTGTCCTAGAAAGGCCATTTAACCTGGAATTCCTTTTGGTTTTTAATGCAGTTTCATCAACTTGAAAATGAAGCTCCTCTTGTTGGAAGTCTGTATGGTGGAAGTGCATAAAAGGGAGGTTTGTTGAATCCTATGCATATGCTTTTAGGAATATTCTCCACTGTGTAGTTGAGGTTTAGCATATTTCCTGTGGAATAGTGAGTGGAGCAGAACTACCACTGTGGTGTTGGGAGAATAGGAATGTAGATCTTCAACAGAAATTGATACTTAGTTTAAGAAAGCTGCTGTAGCATAGTGGTTAAATGGCTGGATTGCAAATCAGCACTCTGCTAGTTTGACTCCTGCTACTGCCATGAGCTCTGCAGGTGGCCTTGGGAAGCCACTCCTCTCAGCCCAAGCTCCCCAGCTATATTGTGGGGATAATAACACTGACTTTGTTCATTGCTCTGAGTGTGGCACTAATCTGTCCAGAAAAGTGGTATATAAGTATAGTTATTATTATTAAAGTTCTAACTGTAGGATTGTGCAGAGAGCTTCTGGCTGTCCTATCGTCTGCCTCAGCTGTTGTCAATACTTGTTTCTCAGCCCTGCCTTGGACCTGCCTTTAGTTGCCCTGACCCATTGGCCCCTAAATGACATAGGCAAGATATTATAATTGTGTGTTCATAACATAGATCCAGAGGAGTTAGTCGTGTTAGTCTGCAGTTGCAAAATAGCAAAGAGTCCAGTAGCACCTTTAAGACTAACCAACTTTATTGTAGCATAAGCTTTTGAGAACCACAGCTCCCTTCGTCAGATGCATGGAGGGTATGAATAAACTGGCCAGAGATATAGAGGTGGTGAGGGGAGCGGGGAGAGGGTGCAGGAAGTGAGGGCCATGTAGATGCAAATCAGTTGCAAAAGTTAGAAAGATTTGGAGTGCACAATCCAGGCTGGGTGTGACCCCTCCCCTTCATTGCTGAATCTGAATAGAATGCCTGAAGGCATTTTGGTAATGAGATAACCATTCATAGTTTCTATTCAATCCAAGTCTGACTGAGTCAAATTTACATATGAATTTCAATTCAGTAGCTTCCCATTGGATTTTGTTTTTGAAAGGTTTCTGTTGAACTACAGTGACCTTTAAGTCCTTGATGGAATGTCCTGGTAGATTGAAGTGTTCTCCCACTGGTTTCTGGATGTTGCCATTTTTAATGTCAGAATTGTGTCCATTTATTCTTTTGCGCAGAGGTTGGCTGATTTGTCCAATGTACAGAGCAAATGGATATTGTTGGCACATGAGGGCATATATCACGTTGGCAGATGAGCAGCTGTAAGAACTAGAGATAGTGTAGTTGACGCTATTGGGTCCTGCAATTGTATTTTCTGGGTAGATATGAGGGCAGAGTTGGCATCTGGGTCTGTTGTAGGGCCTGGTACCTGTGTTGGTGACTCTTAGCTGGTTCATGGTTGTAGATGAGAAGTCATTTAAGGTTGGGGGGCTGTCCGTAGGCAAGAAGAGGTCTTTCACCCAGGGCTTGTGAGAGAGAGGCATCTTTTTCCAGAATGGGCTATAGATCGCTGATGATACATTAGATGGGTTTGAGCTGGGAGCTATAGGTGACAATCAGTGGTGTTCTGTTGTTTGTTCCTTTTGGTTTGTACTGGAGCAGACTGTTTTTGGGTACTAGTCTGGCCCTGTCGATTTGTTTCCTCACCTCATTTGGTGGGTACTGTAGCCACAAAAATGCTTGTTGTAAATTTCTTAAGTGAGAGTCTCGATCAAAAGCATTGGAGCAAATACGCTTGTAACGTAAGGCTTGGCTGTGGACAATCGACCAAGTGGAATGTTTAGGGTGGTAGCTGGAGGCATGTAGATATGAATATCAGTTGGTGGGTTTCCGGCATAAGGTGGTATTAATCTGTCCATTATGTAGTTGTACAGTGGTGTTCAGGAAGTGTACCTGTTGTGTAGAGTGATCCAGGCTCAGGTTGATAGCAGGGTGAAAGAACCTTACGGTTCTTGGATGACAACATCATTTGGACCCATGGGAAGGAAGCCCTTGAGAGATTTCATCAGGACTTCAACAACTTTCACCCTACTATCAACCCGAGCCTGGATCACTCTACACAACAGGTACACTTCCTGGACACCACTGTACAACTACATAACAGACCGATTAATACCACCTTATACCGGAAACCTATATATCTCTGGCCAGTTTCTTCATACCCTCCATGCATCTGACGAAGAGAGCTGTGGCTTTCGAAAGCTTATGCTACAATAAAGTTGGTTAGTCTTAAAGGTGCTACTGGATTCTTTGTTCATAACATGCGTACTATCCTCCTTCTTATCCCTGCTGCTAGACCCTGTTTTTCTTCTTGGCATTTCTGCTTGCCCTCTGTGCTCCTGGGCTTTTATTTTGAGCTTGCTTCCTGCCTGCCTTGTCTAGTGTGTCTCTGGTCCTGATTCCACGACACCTGATCCTAAAAGAGCTTCTCTTGATCTTACATGTTCTTCTCACATGATGGCTAGCCCCAATGGGTCCAGTCTTTTCTTGAATCCTTACAGACTGCCAGTGACCAATCTAAATTACACCCTTCTAAGTCCACTGAAATTAATTGGCTAACAATAGTATGACTTTGCTAAAGATTGGTTCCCCTAAACTGTTGCACATCAGTATCTTTCCTGAGGCAAGGGGCAGGAAGCAGATAGGCATGATGGTTGTTGGGGGTTTTCCGGGCTGTATTGCCGTGGTCTTGGCATTGTAGTTCCTGACGTTTCGCCAGCAGCTGTGGCTGGCATCTTCAGAGGTGTAGCACCAAAAGACAGAGATCTCTGTCTTTTGGTGCTACACCTCTGAAGATGCCAGCCACAGCTGCTGGCGAAACGTCAGGAACTACAATGCCAAGACCACGGCAATACAGCCCGGAAAACCCCCAACAACCATCGTTCTCCGGCCGTGAAAGCCTTCGACAATACATCAGATAGGCATGGCTTGTTTTCAGGAATCTCTAGTCTTGATGTCCGGCTGCTCCCCATCAAAGATCCCTTGGGGGCAACACTGCTAAGGTTGACAGATTTTGCTTTTGATAACTCTTGGTATCTTTCCTGCTTCAGCTTGAGGTCTGGTGTAGCTCGCTCTTCTAGAAAGACCTGCTCGCTGGATTATGGTGTCCTCGCAGTATTTCCACAACAAGGGGATAAAAATAAATGCCCAGCTCAGTCAACATGTGATGAGAGTTGCCGGAGCTGGTATTATCCCACTGTGACCTGCCTCCTCCCCTCCACCAGCCTGTCAGTACGCTGGCAGCATGTGGAAAAGATCTCCTTACTCTTTGCTGAGTCCCTTCTCTCCTGTCCCCCCCACCATGCCCAAAGCTGAAGGGGTTGTTGTCCCTCAGGCATTGGCTGTAAACATGTGCCAGCTGAGAACATACTGTTTTCCCTCAAACTTTAAGAGGCGAGAGGTGATGGGAAGAGTTTCTCACACAGTCCCAGGGTCAGTAGAGTTACATGAGCTGTTCTAGTTTGTGGACAGAGATTGTGAGGCTGTTGCCCATCCTGTTGAACCCAGACACCCTGGAGAGTTATTTTATGAGGCCAGGCTGTGTTGAGGTGGCTTCTTTAAAATAAGACAGGGCAAAGCAGAGCTGAAACCTCAGCAGGAGCAGCGCTCTTACTAGGATACGGGCAACTTCTTTAAAAGAGTATTTAAAGGAATTCCTTGTTAAAGAAACTTGCCACCTGTTAGTGGTGAGAATGCTACTCAACATATTTTGAGGTTTTGTGCGTCTGTTTTCCTTTGTTTTGGTTGGTCCCCCCCCCCCCCCAATTCCCTTTGTGCTGTCTAGAGTAGGATCTTGGCCTGACAGGTATATCAGCTGGGGTGTTCACTCTGTTTTAGGTTTAGGCTCCTATTTTGATATTTCTGCAGTTGTCTTTATTTCAGTTTGATTAATTGCTCACTCAGTTTGTGACTGTCACAGAAGTGTTTTTTTTAAAAAAAAATCCGAAGTCTTCCTTTTATATGAAAATCGTGTGTGTTGCAGTAATGTCTGTTTCAGTAAGTATGTGTGTGTGTTTGTATGTGTGACATAACAAGTGGGACTTCGGCTACTGCAGGATCAGGGCCCCCGAAAACAAATTTGCAGAAAGCTGCCCTCTGAGGGGGAAGCTTTTAGAAGATTTAGGCAGAGTCAAGCTAGTCTGCGCGTACAGGATAAGAGTCAAGCAAGTGTGGCGCCTTCTTTAGAAATTTTCAGGCAGTTTGGTTGAGGAACAGAATCTTCTGGTCCTTCTGTTTGTTCTAAACTCCCTCCACAGGGAGCTGCAGTCTAATACCTAACCTACCTCATAGGGCTGTTGTGAGGATAAAATGGAGGAGAGGAGAATGAGGTAAGCCACTTTATGTTCCTCATTGGGGAGAAAGGCAAGGTATAAATGAAGTAAATAAGTAAATAACACCTCTCTCTATTCCCTGAACCCATAACCTCATTTTTGTGTTAGTGGGCTTCATTGCAACTTTTAATAATGAAATAGCTGAGGGTGGAAGGCTTGAAAAGATGGGCCTAAAGATTCAGCATTGTTCAGTGAATTGTAAAAAGAGAAATACATTTAAATTGGCCCTATAGGAACAACGCTTTGTGTGGTTTTTTGCTTTACATTTGAACAACAGTTAGCAAACCATACCTCCTTATGGAGGTACCTCCTTATGACCTGACCCTTTCTTCCATTGCCCTCCCCGCCATTCCTGTGGGAACCTTTTTCTGGACAAACCAGTTGCTCTTGTATGCCTGAAAATAGGCACCAGGAAGCAAATACATCCCCATCCCAGAAGGTGGGCAGCTTAAAGAGTCCTGTAGCACTTCCTGAGGGAGTATTTAATGATTTAAATAGCACTTATAACTCTGGAAAGAGTTCTAGATAAGCAAATATAGCAGGCTGCCACAGCCATCAGCCTCGATACTAGATGGTCTCCTGTGCTCACTTTCAAGTTGATTGCTTGTTTTTGTTTGGCAGGTTTTGGGGTATGAGGGTGTAAGTGGCCAGTTTATTCTCAGCAGATTGAAAAAACTAGTGATGGGATGTAGTCGGCTTATGTCAGGCTTTGCAAGAGTGCCTTCAAATCCGTATATATTTATGTATTTAGATATTTATACCCTGCTTTTGTCCCCAGTGGGGACCCAAAGCAGCTTACAGTGTCATTATCCTTGCTTCTACTTTATCCTCACAACAACAACCCCTGTGAGGTAGGTTAGGCTGAGAGCATGTGACTGGCTCAAGGCCACTCAACAAGTTTTTGTGGCAGAGTGGGGATTTGAACCTGAGTCTCCCAGATCCTAGTCCAGCATACCAGGACACCATGCAGTAATGGTGACTTACCAGAAGAGAGCCCTGGAATCTCCCTAGTGTCAACTTTCATGCTTACAGTAACATCTAGATCTATTTAAGTTCTTGGGTTTTCCACATCCAAATATTCTGCCATAGTCATTCCTAGTAGGTGACTACATAATAGGGTGCAATGTTGATTTTCTTACAAGGCTTGCTTTCATTTCTTGTCCCTCTTTCAACGAGAAACTTCCCATTGCCAGTTTGGCAATAACCAGCCTTATGTTGGCGAATGTGTCTGCATGGATACTACAGTATTTTAAAAAGACGCATACAGCAGCCCTATGAGGTGGTTGGTAGGAACAGCTGTGCAGTGCAATGGGATGGCACAAAAATAATCTGCCTGAGAACCAGATAGACTTTTGCCATTCATGTTGGGGAATATTCATGTATTTTATGCATGTGTTGCTCTAGAAGTATACCATTCTCTGACTCTCTGCTTTCTGTGTAAAATGTATGCTTTGAGCAGAGTTCCCAGGACTCAGATGGTGGCCCTGACTGGATACCATCAACTGTTAAAATGCATGTGAACATCCCTTGTTAATCTGCTGTTTGTAGATCTTTGGGCCAGCAGCACTCCCTGCATCTTGATGCTGAAGAAGTATAAGCAGGGAAGTCTCAGCACCATAATTAAGTCATTGCTTGTGTTCCTCTTTCTTGTTTGCCAAGAAAATTATTTCCATTTCCTGGTGATTCCCCTGGATATGTGTGTATTGCACAGGACTTTAGATCAGAATTCCCCCCCCCCCAATCCTTTCCCTCACAAACTGTGCAAGGGAATTTTTGGGCTCTTGTGCCCACCTTGGAACAGTCCAAGGCAGGTGGTTCTTTGTGCTTTTTGTCTCCTGCTTGCTTTTGGGATGGAGGGGGTGTGTAGAAGGCAGCATTGAGTGGGGAGATGCCATTCCCATTCCTGCATTCTGATTCCCTCATGCCCAGTTTCATGTCAGTTCCAAAGCAGAACTGGTAATGGTATTCTATCCCCTGAAGCCCAGATTCCCAGTGGCATGAGCTGAAAAGTTCCTGATGAGTTGCTTTTCTTCCTGCCCGCTTCCTACCAGGCCTCTCCTTCAAGCTTCCCTGTCACCTTTTAAAAGCAGAACGCAATCTGGATTGATGGAGGAGAGAGGTTTGCATGTAACCTCTGGGGAAAGGAGCAAGCATTATGGGCAGGGGTGCTGTCTGCAAGGGCTGGTATGCAGTGCTGGGGGGGGGGATGAGGGAGTGTGTCGGCAGTTGCAGGCGTCTCTGCCTGGCTTGGGTGGGGCATCCTGGAGCTTCTCAAGGAGACAGAGGCCCAAACGCTGCTGCTGCAGCTCCCAGGCGACCTGGGCGTGGTTGAAGCAAGAAGCAGCAATTGGCTCTTCACTTTGCATCCTAGGTGACGCGTTCAAGGAGGAGCCCTTTCTCCCGCATCCTCGGCAGGGACCCGAGGCATGGGATTGGCTCTTGTTGCATCCTAGGTAACCAGCACAGGGCGGAGCCTGGCTCCCTCTGCATCCTCCGCGGTGACCTGGGGGAGGGGATTGGCTCCGGCTGCAGCCTAGGTAACAGGCGTGGGGGGGGGGGGAGGTGTTGTCTCAGTCTCGCTGCAGCCTCAGCACGGCACATGGGGTGGGGATTCCATCTCTGCAGCTTGGGCATTGAGCAGGGGGTGGGGATTCGCCGGAACTCCTCTCTAAGCGAGAAGCCAAGGAGAGCAGAGGATTGGATCTCATGCTTGGGAGGGGGGGAGGGCTGGCTCTAGCACAGCACCTGTGGGTCACATGCTGGCAACGAAGGGAGGGGGGCTTCCAAACAACTCAGGGGCAGCTGGCAAGCCTGCCAAAAAGAAAAAAAGAAAAAGCGCAGCTGCTAACTGAAACTGGAGATGTCTGTCCAGCACCCTGCCTGGGTCACCCAGCTCTGCCTGCCTGGAATTTGCGCTCTACATAGACCATGATCTGGGTGGACAGCTCTGGGAGCGGCAGCTGGGGACATGAGAAAGGTATCTCTTCCTTTTAACCCTTTTCATGCCTGTCATGCTTCCCTGCCACTTGCTTTATGCCAAACCAGGCCAGGTCTCTCCCACCAGATACCAGGACCCCCAAAGGGTCTGCAGCAAGCAAGGATCTTTGACACTTTCATGAGGACTGGTGGACTGAGAAAGGAGGAGGAAGTGGTGACTGAAGTGGTCCTTCATTTCCGGGGGTGTCTTGGTGGAGATGGTGTTCAGATTAGTAGCAGTAGTAGTATTGGAGGAAGTGTGTATGCTAAGAGGGTCTTGGGGCAGCATTTCCCATTCGGATGTGTAGAGACTTAGGATAGGTGAATGCTTGTCAGAAGAAAATATACTGCTGAGAATGTGGGGTTATGATGTAAGTGAATGTGGTCCCGGTAAGTGTCCTGGCCTGTTACTCCTTGGAAGATGGGGCAGGCGGGGATGGCTGTGGAAGGGTATGCAAATAATCTTTCCCAGTCGCAAAACAAAAGCGGTCTTCTGTAAATAACCTGGACCAGAGTCCTTAATCTGAATGGGTATTTTTCATTATGAGGGACAAGTACAAAAGGGGGGGGGGAGTGGGTGAAGATGCCTTTCTGGATCAGATATCTCACAAAGAACTCGTCTGGCTTGAGATTTGGGAGGGGAGAGATGATGTACATAATCATATGGGTCAGTATGGGTGGTGGTGGGGGGATGACTGGCTACAGAATAATCCAGATGAGTATTTAGCGCAGTTTAGGCCACGAGATAACAGTCTTGTGGGATAGAGTTGCTGTGGGCCCAGGTTAGGAAAGTAGAACCCTTAAGATTTGTGAAGAGGGTTGTTGGCAAGGTAGTCTTGAAATACTTGGACCTCCAGTTGAGGTCAGCACCAGAGTTGACACATTCAAGGCAGAAATGTTAAGTTTGGGAACAGAGAGCTGCGTAATTCCAAATGGCATTGGTAGATTGAATGTCAGAATTCTGTGGTTGGGGGAAGGTAGGAAAACTAGCTATAATGCTGATGTCGTATGTGTTCTTGGAGCTGGGGTGCTTTATAACAAGGAGTGCTTTATTCTGTTGGGTTCTCACGTGAAAAAACAGAAGTAATGTCTTAAAATGGGTTCATCTGGCAAGCCTGAATCCTTTTCTTTCCTAATGCAGGAATAGGAGGGTGCAGGGGGGTGGGGAGAATTGCTAGTGGTTTTCCATGGGAAGTAGGTGGGTGGAGTCCCAAGTTCAGGCTGCCTGTGACACTTGACTGCAGGTTTTCTTGTAATGCTACATAACTGTTGTCGGCAGTTCCAGCACTGGGCCTGGAGGAAAGGAACATGCTCCTGCAGTTCATGAATAAATATAGTGTGCCTGTTAGGGGGATGAGTGGGTGGGTTGAAGGTAGGTCACCCTTGGGAGACGCCTGTCCTGCAGAGGAAAAATTTGCAGGATGTTCTGGGGTAGGTGGGTGGGTTAAAGAAATGCGAGGGGAAAGGATGCCTGGAATGGGGAAGGTCTGATCACTACTTTGTGGTTCAGAGAAGGCAGCTCTTTTTTAAAAAAGGGTAGTTCAGCAGGGCAAGAGCTTTCAGTTAGATGGGATGGCTAGCACAGAAGGCAGCTCTGCTGTCTGAAGCCTGGGAGCTGGCAAGGCAAGGCACAGCACGCATGGCAAGCCGGGGTTCTCAAGTTGCATCAGGTGGCTGGAAATGCAGAGATTCCCCACCCCTTTATGCAAATGCCTAGAATGGCACCACAGGCTGATGCAAGCCCGCTATGGAGCAGCAATCCAGAATGACAATTGGCCCTCCCTCGCCAGCCAGCCAGCCGTCTGAGCAGTTAAAGCTGCAGACTCCCGCCTGCCTGGGCCGAAAGAGCACTGCTGCGTAGCATGGGCAGCCAGGAGGAGACAGCTCTGTTGCTGTTCATGGAGTTCGCGATCTGCGCCCCGGAGCAGCCTCTTTATAGAGCCGCCCCTGGCCAGTTCTCAGTGCAGAATGGCTGTAGGTGGGGGAAAGGAGTCTGGAGCCCCACGGCAGTGGGGGTGGTCCAGAAAGAGAGTGGGGAAGGTGGGGCAGCCCCCTGTTCTGAAGGAAGGCTGGAACTTTGAGGTGAGTAGGGACAAATGGTGGTGAAGGCTGAAGTGGTGTCAGTTCTTTGGGGTAGGGGCTGGTGATGATTATGCTTTGAGCTTTGTGGGGGGGGCGTTCTTCAGGGAATGGGGGCTGTGAGCAGGGGGGAGTTGAGCACTGAAGAAAAGTTTCCTCCCCCACCTTCCACCTTCCCTTTTAGGACATTGATTTAATTGACATCCTGTGGAGACAGGATATCGACCTTGGAGCTGGCCGTGAGATTTTTGACTACAGCCATCGCCAGAAAGAGAACGAAGTGGACAAAGAAGCCAGCAACGGGCAGGAGTGCGGGGATGGCTGGAGGAGCCGAGGGGGCGATGTCGCTGAAAGGGCCCTGCTAGTGGATGGCGAGACAGGGGAGAGCTTCCCTGCACAGGTGAAAACAAAAACAAAACCACCCCACCCTTGGTTGAGTTTGGCAGGTTTTCTCATTTTGGGGTTTGGTCTCTAACTCCCAATAGGAGAGAGGAGAAATATGAACCTGCCTCCGATTGGCTGTGTGCTCAGGCTGGTCTTGGAGCAAAAGAGGCTTTTCTCAAGGGGAAAAGGGAGGGCAATGCAATGATGCTTGTGAGTGCTCTCCCTTCGGAAGCTGAGCCCTAAGAGAATGAGTCCTGAGTGCTGCTAGCCTGTCTTGTCCAGGAAGCAGACAGTGCAGCTTCTTCCAGTTTGTGCTGGATTTGGGTGCTTACGTGTTAGTGCCGTTTGGTGCCTTAGTTGATCACCTCTGTCTGCAATCATGTCCCTCCCAGTGTTTTCAGCATATACACCCTTATTCTTTCTGGAGTTTACCTCTGGTCTCAAATCTTTCCCCCATAGTTCTGGCTTCCTGTCTCCTCTGAGAATTTGGCTACCTCCCATTCTTTTAAAAATTTTCTGGGCTGGGGTGTGGGGAAGCCTACCCCCTTTCTAATGGGCATCTTTGTGGAAGCTGCCAACCGAGCAGTCTTCTTCCTCCTGGGGAGATCTAGCCTCACATCTCCACTCTTACGAAGCTTGCTGGGTGACCTTGAGTCATTCATTTTCTCAGAGCTCACTGAAAGAAGGGCAAGATATTGGCCTTCCTGATTTTGGGGTGTACCAGTTTTCCACCAAGTGAATTCATGTCTAAATGAATTTTACTTTGATTACAGCACTTCAATGTTTACTAGAGGATTTATTTCTGGGGCCAAGATATGGCCAGGAATGCCTGAGCACAAAGCAAGCCGTTGGGTATAATTGTAGCATGGGATGTGAGGCATGGAAGTAGTACAGGGCACACTGAGAGGGGGATTAAGGTCTTCTTTGTGGGACAAACCAGACACCTGCTTGTTGCTAAGATGAGCTGTTAAGCAGGAGGAGCATCCTGAGCCATGGACTGGAGTAGATCATTAGTCTTGGTTATGACTCAGAGCTGAGTGGCACCCCAGCTGGATGGGCTGCACCACTGATCATTTATTTTAAAGTTCATGTACAGAGAAGATAGACAGTAAAATACTAAGTGGATCCCTTGCAGGTTGGGTTGAAGGAGGACCTTGGTCTGAAAAGACTGGACTTCCCTGGGACAGAGGAGCCTCGTGTTTGTGCTGCAGTGAGCTAAAACAGCTGTTGAATTCTTTGCTGCCTTCCAGGTGCCTGGTGTGGAGGACCAGACAGCCTTGTCTTTGGAGGAGTGCCTTAGGCTGCTGGAGGCCACATTTCCCTTTGGGGAGAATTCAGAGGTGGGTGTGCTTTGACCCTCGCAGAGGGAAAGTGAATCATTTTGGACATTTCTGCAGGACTTTTCAGTTTTATAAAGGGTCTTGAATATCCTCCTCCTCATGTCCTTGCAATAACCTTGGTAGGTGTGGGAGGGGGGTGTTCAAGGTCGCTCAGCGTTTTGAACCTGGGTTGGCCACAGTAAAACCACATTTCTCTTCTGCTATATATTGCTGTGCTTTGCAGGTTTCATTAAGTGACCCTTCCTAAATAGAGAAGAAAGCTTGTTGTGTGAAGCACAAGGCCTGATAGATTAACAGGGAAAAGCCATCATGGCTGCTCCCCCGCCCCCAATGTTTTAAACCTGTTTTTATGTAGGGATGACAGCACCAGTCTAAATCAGAGATTTGGAGCCTGTAAAGCTTGTGCTGGAAAAAGAGGCTGGGTTATCTGTCACTGATCTTACTCCCTGCAGCTTCTCTCCCAGGGTGAGCCAATTCTGCTTTGTTTTCAGTTTCCAGCTGCAGATGCCCCCACCCTGACTGAAGCTGTGCCTAGCGAGAGTGGGACGTCTGTTGTCCCAAATGGGCTCCTGTCTCCTCTTCTGACAGAGACTGAGTTGCCCTTTGATCTGGAGCAGCAGTGGCAAGACCTCATGTCTATCATGGAAACGCAGGTGAGGAGGGCTGGCTTGCCTATTCTGGCTCCCCTGCTGCTTCCTCTCTTCTCCCAACATCCCTCTGTCCTGCTTGCACCTACTTCACATAAGAAGTATAGTCCCAGGGTGTACCTCCAGACAACAGAAATGTGCAGTCTCAACTCGCTTTAATATGAGGCTCTAGCCTGGCCTGTTTTGTTTGTAGGCTTCAAGCCTTGCAAGTGTGAAGTGAATTTACCCTACTGTTGAAGATTCCTCCCCCCCACCCCCACATCTTTCCAATAAGGATAGATAGAAGTATAGACTGCAGCTGCCATCCATGTTAATCTCTACCTAGTGAGATGCACAGAACAGCAGACTTACAAGGATCCAAAAGACCATATAGTTCATCTACTTCCAAAAGGCAGAATCTCCCACCTGCTTAGTGTGCCATCTAGACCTCAATCTGTTTTAGGCAGCAAGCAAGACAGTATGGCTGCCTGCAAAGTAGTAGGAGACCAGAGGAGGCCCAAGTCACTTGCTGCAAGAGGGGACTCGGTGAAAGAATCCAGGGTCATAAGAAGCCCATGCAAACTAGAGCCCAACACCAAACATTGCTGCATCCCTCAAAGGGGAACAGGTGATCACTGTCCCTGCGAGAAACACAGGAAAATCCAAGTCTTCAGTTTGTCTCTCTGGAAGTATTTCCTCTACACCTGAAGCAGAGCATGCTGCTAGGCATGTGCAGAGTGCCTTCCTGTTACACTCTTTGTGGCTTCCTAGGAGGAAGGCATGGACCTGCAGTATTGCTTGGGTTTACAAGCAAAGCAGCCTGTAATTTGTCTGTGCTACTTAAGACTATCCTTCCCAAGAGTCAGTTATCACAAACCCTAGTTGTGGGACTGAGGCGTTGGGCTTTTTCTGGGTCCTTATTTATTGGCCAAAACACTGCATGAGTGATTCACACACATCATACTCAGACTGTTTTGCATATCTTGACACAATTTGTATAACGGAAGAGGTGAACACTGTACAAAAGATGCTGGAAAAAACCTTTTATGTTATTTATAGTCCTCCTCTCTCACGGAGACTCAAGGTGGATTACACAGTATAAATCAGTCTGATCAACATTCAACAAACAACACAATAGGGTATGGATTGCAGAAATTTGAAAAGAAGCATAGATCTGAATACATGGCAGAAACAAAACATAAGCAATTTGACATGACATATTAAACAATGCAGACACTTGAAGTAGGAACATAGCTACACCAACCAATACTATGCAGCAGTATAGTCCTATAGTCCCAGTCCCTTTACCAAGACATCTGTTTGAGCAATTTCTTACAGTACAGGTCTATTACCTGTAAAGGTCCTCTTAATTCAGTTTTATTCAGCCTGTTAGAAGTTCCACCATATCAGGAGAAAAGAGCAAGAGTCCAGTAGTACCTATAAGACTTAACAAAATTTGTGGTAGGGTATGAGCTTTTGTGAGCCATAGCTCACTTCTTCAGAAAGCTTATATCCTACCACACATTTTGTTAGTCTTATACATGCTACAGGACTTTTAGTCTGTCTGTAGCAGTAGAAAAGAACAACACGGCTATTCATCTTGATCTATCACCATATCAGGGCATGAGATGGTCTTAAAGGTCATGATCTGAAATACCTGCTTTCCCCCCCTTTTTATTTTTTGCATCTGCTCTTATGCAAATTTGCTGAGTGGCCTTAGTCACACACTCAGCTTAAACTACCACACAGGGTTGTTGTGAGTATAAAGTGGAGGAGAAGAGAATGTTGAGGTGTAAATGAAGAGAATAAATAAAAAAATAAAAGTTCTGGGGAACTCAAAAGTTTGCACAGTATTAAGTGTCAATGGGTTGGTCCTAATGGTGTTCTTGGTTTTTATTTTTGGACCAACATAGCTATAAACAGTCACCCCCTTCTTTTAACAAATAACAGTGGCTAAAATTGCTGTACAGGTTCATTGGTCATCATTTGTAAAGGGACCAAGGTTTTCCCACCTAAGAAGCCTACTCACAGTCCCTTGGCCTATCTGCTGTTTTTCCTCCATCCTCCTTGGCTTTTACTTTTCAGCCAGCACGGCCGTAAATAACATCAACAAACAACAGTGGCTAAAAGTTGAATGGGTTGCAAGAGCCCTTAAGATACATGAAACATACATAGTCAAGGCAGGTTTCATTGTGGTTTCAAGGAGAGGGGACAGTTGTCCAAGAACATGGCGTGGAATTTTGGAAGTGTTTGCAAACTGAAACCCTTTAGGGTCTTTATTGGAGGGAAATCAAGTTCCATATACTTATATGGCCCAGGCAA
This sequence comes from Eublepharis macularius, assembly GCF_028583425.1. NCBI lineage: Eukaryota > Metazoa > Chordata > Lepidosauria > Squamata > Eublepharidae > Eublepharis > Eublepharis macularius. Next base: position 43,029,201 of record NC_072801.1, read on the forward strand.
TTTGTTTAGAATATGGAGTGTTAGGTTTTCTGTTGGGATTCCTCTGGGAGAGGGGAGGCCTGCTTTGCATGCCTGCTTCTGTGTATCCCAGGGTGATGTTGAGGTAGATGCAGCATAGGGCAAGAGAGATAACTGAAAGAATTTCTGTTCCCTTTCTAGGGTATGGAGGTCAACAGCACAGCAGCTGCAGAGAACTTGTACAACAGCACAGGCGGAGACATCCTGACAACCAATTACAGCCTTGCACCTTCCACCCCCATCAATCAGAATGTCAGCCTGCATCAGGCATCACTAGGCAGCTGCACCCAGGACTTCCCTTCCCTGTTCAACTCTGAGATTGAGAGCCCTTCGCTAGCTGGCAGCTCAGCTTTGTTGCAGCTGGTTCCTGACAACTCCACTGGCTTCAGCTCCACCTTTGCCTCAACCAACTTGAGTGGGATCTTTTTCCCTCTTCAGCTTAACAACACTGCAAATGAAACATCTGGGCCTGACCTTCCAGATCCTCTAGGGGGACTCCTAGATGAAGCCATGCTGGATGAGATTAGCTTGATGGACTTGGCTATCGAAGAAGGCTTCAACCCAGTGCAGGCCTCCCGCCTGGAGGAAGAGTTTGATTCAGACTCGGGGCTCTCCCTGGACTCAAGCCACAGCCCTGCCTCTCTCAGCAGTTCAGAAGCCTCTTCCTCATCGTCTTCGGCATCTTCCTCCTTTTCCGAGGAAGGTGCTGTAGGCTACAATTCAGACTCTGAAAACGTGGACTTTGAAGAGGTGGAAGGGGCTGTTGGGTACCAGCCGGAGTACAGTAAGTTCTGTCGCATGAGCTATCAGAACCCTTCCGAGCTGCATTACCTGCCTTACCTAGAGCATGTGGGTCATAACCACACCTACAACATGGCCCCCAGGACCTTGGATACTGACGAGCCTGAGCCAGCCAGTGTGGGAAAGAAGAGTGCCAAGGAGAAACAGGTAGACTTCCTGGATAAACAGATGAGCAGAGATGAGCATAGAGCCCGAGCCATGAAAATCCCTTTCCCCAATGAGAAGATCATTAACCTACCTGTAGAAGAATTCAATGAACTCCTATCCAAGTACCAGCTGAGTGAGGCCCAGCTGAGTCTCATCCGGGATATCCGTAGGCGGGGGAAGAACAAGATGGCTGCCCAGAACTGTCGCAAGAGGAAGCTGGACACTATCCTCAATCTAGAAAGGGATGTGGAGGACTTGCAAAGGGACAAGTCGAAGTTGCTCAGGGAGAAGGTAGAATTCCTCAGGTCTCTACGCCAGATGAAGCAAAAGGTGCAGAACCTCTACCAGGAGGTATTCGGCCGCCTACGTGATGAGAATGGCCAGCCCTACTCCCCAAATCAGTATGCCCTACAGTATGCCAATGATGGCAGTGTGATACTAATACCACGCTCCTTGGCTGACCAGCAGGGCAGGCGGCAAGAAAGGAAACAGAAAGACAGAAGGAAGTGAGAGGTGGTGATGATCGGCAGAAGAGTGCAGAACTCACTGAAACTACATCTGGAGAAGGGCTGAGCCCAGAAGGAAGCTGAAGGAACTTTCATGCCCTTCTTATCCAATATATCTTCTCAAACCATAGCAGCTGCCAGTCAGTGTATACGAGCAGACTGCAGGGCGGGGAGGGGGCCAACAAGTCTGGAGGGGGCAAAATGGCAAAGCATGTTGGGAAAGACCTGTGCCCCCAGCAGCCTGGAACCCATTATGGAATGTTGTGGGGGTGGGGGAAGATACCTGGCATAACATGTATGTGGGAAGGGGTAGAAAAGTTGAGTTGTTACAGCTGGGATTTTTAAAGATAAGGGGGTAGATTTTGTGGACAGATGGAGCAGGCTTAAGAGAGCATTTTGTTTTCTTTCAGCTTTCAAAAAGATGGGTATGTTGGGCAGCTGGGTTTTTCAGAACCTGTTTTATGACATTAGTTGTGTGTAATTTAAAAACACAACTGTATCTCACAATTAGCTAGCATCCCTTCCTTAGTTTGGGGGTGGGGGGACCATAGTAGGTGGAAAGCACTAAGTTGAGTTTGGTTACAGAAAGGGGATGTTTTCTTATCCCTTCTGAGTGTAGGGGAAAGGTTTCCACTTAAGGAGAGAAACCATACAGCTTTTTAAAACCTGCCATAACTGTTGAAAGGCTGGGACTGGAAAGGGTTAATGGAACAGCTATGGTGGTGCATCTTCCCATTAAACACGTACCAAGCATGTCACTCTGCCTGTGTGGAGGAGCGGGCATGGGTGCTGTCCCCCAGAGGCATAGCAAGATGGCATACAATAAACTGCATGCTCCAGTATGCCATCTTTCCCACTAATTGACTTGAAGAAACTGCTTGGGGGAGGATTTGGGGGGGGGGTGCAATTATGAAGACTGGCTTCCTCAGCTGGCTGGGGTGGGTGTGGTCATTACCATTTGGTCTACAGCACAAATGGGTTTGATTCCTCTTAAAGTAGGTTTGTGGCATAGGGAGAATTGCCTTCTCCATGGGTACTTGAGTTTTAATGAACTGTTGTAGAGCAATGTCCACCTGGTCTCTCCTTACCCTTTTGCACTGTAGACTGATCTCATAGCATACATCTAGTAAAGCAAGGGCAATGATGCCACCTCCCACAAAGACCAAGGCTGCTGAAAGGTTTTTTTTTTTTTTTGCCATAGAGACTGTGTTAAATACTGTGTGATTTCACAGCTGGCTTCCCTTCTGGTATTTTTGGAGGGTTACTCTGTCCACCCCTTCCTCCCTTTCTTAAGAGTAAGGCAAAGGATGAGGGTAGTGCCTTGAACACGGCTGGCCTCAAGCTATGGAGCAGTCCTTGAAGCAGTTAAACTTGCAGTATAGCACAGCTGGAAGTATTACTGACCTTACCAGCACCTGCAGAACTTAATGGGCTTTGGTTCCCACCCCCACCCCATTAGCTAGCCAGTCCTGTGTACATGATGGTGTAGCACTGAAATGGGCATCCTCCAGAGGGGGGTGGGTATGATGTGCTGTTTAAAGGACAAACAAGGCAGCCTGGTGTTCCAATTGATCTTGTCTTCTCATGGCCTAGGTTTTTGCAGAGTGTGAGCAGGGGGGTGGGCGAGATGAGCCTCTTCTGCCTCTCTTGTTGCCTGCAAGGTGTGACAGCATGAAAACTTGAAGCACAAAGTGTGTCAGCTGTGGCTGGGGTTGCTGTGTGCTTCGGATGGAGCCCTGATGTGTGCATGTGTTAATTTATTTTTTTCCTTTTAGAGATTTTTATGTTGAATGGTTTCTGTGACCTGTTGGGGAGAGGAGAGTGTGAGCGAGCACAGGACAAAAAAATAAAAAAGGCTTATTCACTATTTAAGCATCAGTGTGTGTGGTCTTTCGTGTTAAATGGAACTCTACTGTAAGCTTGATAATCAAAGACTAATATGCACAGAGTAATTCTTGTTATGTACAGCTCAGTGTGTTTGTTTATTCCATTTCTAAAGATGACCATTCTCCCCAATGGGGGACCGAAAGCAGCTTACGTCATTTTTTACTCCCATTTTGTTCTCAAAACTACTCTGTGAGGAAAGTCATGCTAACAGTGTGTCTAGCACAAGGTCACCTAGCAAACTGCCGTGTCAGAGTGGGGATTCAAACCCTGGTCTCCCAGCTCCCTAGTATGACACACACTCTTTTCTCTTAAGTACTGGTCCCTATGTTCCTTTAGAAAGTGAACGTGCATTGGCTCTTTCTTACAGATGTACACACTTCAGCATGTGAGCAGGGATTTTACTGGCTACAGCATAGCTAATTACAAATCTCTATAGCTTCTAGCTGCAAGGTATCTGTGTGGGGTGCTTCTGAAAGCTGCATGAATGAGCAGTGAAAATGAACTGATCACTGATCCACCTTATATTTCAATATACAGCCACATAAGAACTAGTCTTTATATTCTTGGTATGTCTCTGCTAAAGATACCCAAAGCTGAACTTACAAGCTTAACATATATAAGGTGGTGGTATACATATACTGAAGATTCTATCATTTCTCATCCCTTCCTCACGCTCAAGTCCTACTCAACTCATTCAGAGGGGAAAGGGACAGGGGATCTCCTGGGAGTCCGCCACTTCAAATGCAAACTTCCTATCTCAAGCATTATGGCATGCTGGGGAGAAATGTAGGACACAACATTTGACACGTTGAAAAAGTCTGGATCCTTAGTATAAGGGCTACTTTTAAACTTGCTGCCTCTTCCAGTTGTGAAATATTTGCAAAGAGAGCCTAAATTAGAGGAAAGGGAAAGAGGAGGATCAGGACTATAAATCTAAAGTTTTATTGAGACAAAATGACAGTTTGGTATGAAGTTAAAATCCAATCACTTAAGTTTTAGACAACATTTTCACACAAACCTAAAACACATGCTTAATTTTAAAAAAGGTTTATACAATACATTTCTACGTACATACCAGTCTGTGAAGGAGGAGAAGCTGGCTGTTTATCAAGATGTGGAGCAAATTTCAGAGGTAAAATTTGTAAAAACAGAGCTGCTTGAATATAAATGAAATAATCAGCAGAGGACCAGGGCAAGGAAAGCAACTTATAATGCCCCAAGTCTGAACAGAAAATAGCTTTTACAGAATGGTTTGAAATCTACATTGTGCTGTAGAGGGGTAGATTTCATCCCTGCTTTCCTTCCCTAAATTTTCTTAGAAAGTCTGAAATACATACACATACCAGGTAAATGAAAAAGTAAAAGAAAGGATGTAGGATCCGAGAACTGCTTAATAGGATGAGGCAATGATGCAGAATTAGTAACGCTCTATGTTTACTGGTTATTGGGTCATTTTCAACGGCAACGCCCTCAGTTGAGCTGAAGGGAGCAGGGGGAACAATTTTTTTTAGGATGCTTCCTACTCTGATTTTAGAAATAATGTGATAATTCTGACTGCATTCACGACAGTCAGAATTAACTGACTTTTCAACTTTTTTAACACTTAAAACAATCCCCGCCCCAGCCTCTCTCAGCAGCATTCAATTTTTTTTGTGGTAAGAGGCATGTATTTTGTAAAAACTGCCATTCTGAATTCAGAGCCTGGATTAATCCATTCCTATCCCCAAATAAATGAGGAAGTGCCCTCCCCCTCCCCAATGATACACCAATAATAGCAAAAAAGAGAAAGAAAGGCTACACACATGCTAAACCGTAAAAATGCAGTTAACACTATTGGGAAGAAAGGCTCCAAGTCAGAGAGATGGTCTTCAGAGAACACGCAGCCCCAACCTGCTCCCCCTTTTGGCAGCCTGTCCAGGCCTGGGCTTTGTCCTGCATGGAGTTTTTGCTTCACTCCCCCAAGCAAGAAAAAACAGGCAGGAAAGACTCACCCCATCCTCTCCTCCTTCCCCACATAGACATAAGGAAGCAGGAAAGAAAGAGCAGTGTGCTGCACTACCAAGGTGGCAAGGGCACAGAAAATTGTCCTGTTTTCTACAGAGGGCACCTTCCCCCTCAGCCAAGAGCCTCTTTGCTTCCTTGTTTCATGCTCAAACCCATAGTCTTGATGTTTTAATACAAAAGTTGGCCAGAGGAGGGATGGGGACGGAAGGGAAGGAAGGCTAGTTCTTATCATCCTTCTTGTCATCGTCCTCCGAGGGGTAGGAGTGCCATGTCAGCCTCTCCTCATAGAATGAAATGACCACTTGTGGACACTTTATGTTTGCTTCCTTGGCAGGAACCAGGTCAGCTTCATCAGAGTTCTTCCTGCAGAGCCAAGCAGAGAAGAGAACCAGAGAGATTACTTCAGCGGGAACATATGAAGATGCATCAATGACATTTTTCCATACACAAATGACTGAGGTGGCTGTACCAGCATCTAGAAACACACACTATCCAAGTTTATTTTTAAAGATATTAAACTGTTGTTCTTAAACACAGACTACCTCCAAAATAGCTAGGAACTGCTAAAAATACCCTAACCCGCTGTTTAACTTGTATACAAGTTAACTTGTGGCTGGGTATTTCAGTTACAATTCACAATGGACTGGCATCATTTTGCCTTAAACTGATATTGTAGACAACTCTGAAGCACAGCTAGTACTGTCCTCCCAGACTAAGAGATGACCTTCAGCTTTGGAAAGGACAGTACCCTCTTCCTCAAAGAAAGCAGGGGCATAGCAGCCACTATTTTTCCTTCTGGCATAAGGCAAAGCTACAAAACACAGTCTCTGCTAAATGGGAAGTGTCATAGAAGGGAGGAATCACACTGCTGAAGTTAAGACAGGATGAAGCTAGTCCTGTGTAGCTAAACTGGGCAAATGTTTAGCTTGCGCTCAGTGTGGTTTAACATACATTCATGAGAACCCTTCTATTAGCAGGCTGATGAAATTAGTTAATGTTGTAGGGCTGAACTCACAAATGAGGGATCAGTTTCCAAGCTCCAGGAAGATTAGAAACAATCTCAAATGGGTTTATATTCCACTCTTCCCTTCAGCCAGAAGCACAAAGCAGCTGGATCAAGAAACTGTCAGATGGCATGCCAGAAGAATCTGCAATTCCCCCCCACCCACTACCTTTTAGTCATAAAAGATCAAGGGTCAAACCTGTGGGTCCAAACCTATATATCATACCATTACGGATTCTCACAGTATTTAGTAGCATCTTCCAAAATTTCACATTAAAATTTTTCCATGCTCCTTTGAGAACAATGCAAACAACAACATGCACACTTACCATTTCATCAGAAACATTAGCTCCCCACTGGAATCTGTGGCACCAATAATCCGCTCTGGTTCAAACCCTCTCGCAAAACCTCGAGGCTTCTCAGCCTGAAGAATGAAATGGGGATATTTATTTATAAAATTTAAACCCTGAGGTCTATCCTCACTCAAAACCAATCATAACAAATATAGGCAACCCCCCCCCCTCAAGGAACACTGCTCAAAAGGTACAAGTATGCAGCTCAAATGAAGCTTCCATTTAAAGAACAACTACCTGCTGCTATTTGGGGTTAGAGAGACCAGACATTGTGTTCGACTTCAAGTAACAGGCTTAAACAAAGCAAAACCAACCCCCAGAAAATTCATTGCTAAGAATGAGGGAACGAGGCAAGGAACACCTCATGCATGTGTTTTAGCTGTTCTGACTGCCAAACAATGAACCATATATACGATCCTGTTCTGTGGAAGTGTTTGAGATCTCTATGGAAATTCTCTGTATTCTCATGGAACTCCCATTTTCTCTGGAAGAAGCTACCAGAGTTATTTGTTTCAGAGTTCTTTATAGGGTGACACTGCTTTACAGAGCATACTGTAACAAACACAGCATCATTTAGAGTGACGATTATGGCACTGCATTTTGTTCCAGATCAGCCTGTCAGATACCTCAAGTCAAAATGAGAGCACTGTGAAGGGCTAGTATAGAACAGACGCCTTTCAGAATGTGTTATGGGGGCGCCCCTCCAGTCTGCTTGCTTCACCAGACTTGTTTGGCAACACCATCATAGAAACTTCCTAACCCAAGATGTAAAGAGGATCACAAAATTTAGGAGCAATTCTGGACAAGAGGGATCCTATTCTTTTTGGTTTGCTCGCGTCTCTCTCCAACTCAAGATTGCCAGAACTCACGATCTTCAGGAAAACACAGGCTAGAGGCTAAGTTGGAGGGTCTCTGCAGTACAACTAACAGAAGTCTTCCAGAACTAAATGGGTTCCAGCACTGTGTTCTGGAAAGTCACAGCTCAGATTAAGCCATAATCCCAAGGAAGTCTGTTGGGAGAAGATGTGACTGAAAAGGGACTGGGAAGTGAAAACAGGGAAGAAAACGGGGGGGGGGGGAATGGGCTTGGGTCCAAGAATGTGTTTATAAGTTGAACAAAAAGAATAGTACAGTGAAAAAGGAGAACACTGGAGGAAACCATAGGGATAAAAAGAGGATGCCAGCAGAAAGAATGTAAAAAGTGCCCTGTTGCTACATCAGACCAGTGATCCATCTAGGCCAGCCTCCTTTTTCACACAATGGCAAACTACCTGCTCAGATGGAAATGCTGAGAGCTGAATGAGAAAAGGTGAGTGGGTGGGGGAACTGTATGGAAGAAACAAAGGGAAAAAAGTAGGGAGAAGTGTGAATTTCGAAGAATGTTGTCTATGAAGGTATTGCCTGCTGTTTAGCTTTGGTGCTAAAACAGGAAAGCAGACAACGCTAGCCCCCAAACAGAATTAATTTTTAAAATGGGGGAGGGGAGTTGCGATGCAGGAGCATCACCAACCCCCCCCCCCCATTTTAAAAACAGGGTTGCACTTACCTGTAACTGTTGTTCATCAAGTGGTCTTCTGTGCAGGCATGCACAAGGAATTGCGCATGCGCAGGCGAGCTGCAGATGTTCCAAAGCTCCTAAAGGCATGAGATGCTTGCCTAGCCCTTTTCACATGCTTTCCCCCCAGGTGCGGCTATAAAATGTGGAGTGAGCAGCTCCCTCCCTCAGTTCTCTAAGTCACCAGTGTGGACGGAAGGCAAGAAAAAGAGCACACAGCAGGGAAGGGGGAAGAATGGGTGCCTGCACAGAAGACCACTCAATGAACAAATTACAGATAAGCGCAACCCTGTTTTCATGATTTCTATGCAGTCCCACATGGGAAATTAATGAGCTAACTTACCCCGGAGGTGGGCCTGTAGTTCCTTAATGGAAGAGACTCTTCAGGATGGTCTTGCCCACAGCTGCATCCCTTCTGGAGTCTACATCAATGGCATAATGCTTGATGAATGTGGATGGCCTAGACCAGGTGGATGCCTTATACAATCCCACTTGAGGAATGCCCAAGTTGAAGGGTGATGAGGTGGACTGAGCCCTTCTGCTCTTATGTGCAATGAGTATGGTTGTTTAGATTGATTATAACAAAACTTAATAAGCCAAACTGTCCAATTAGAAATGGTATGTGCGATGACCTTCAGACCCTTTTGGGGCCCTTTAAATGAGATAAAAAGATTAGGGTCCTTTCAGAAGAAGTGGTCCTGTTCAAGTAGAAGCACAAAGCACATTCAAGATCAAGGACATGCAAAAGCTTCTCTGTGTCAATCACAGAATAGGGAAAAATACCAATAAGACAATGTCCTGATTTAAGTGAAAAGCAGAGATGACCTTTGGCAGAAGAGGAGGCTTATCTGTGAGTATCTTAATGAAAGGATGGTCATGTCTCAGGGCTTGCAATTCATTCACCCTCCTAACCAAGGTAATAGCCACAAGAAAGGCTGTTTTAGCTGTTAGAATCTTAAAGGAGCAGGTACCTAGGGGCTCGAAAGGTTTGGGCATGAGTGAAGCAAGAACCAAGGAGAGAATCCACTTGGGAATCGTCCTGGATGCTAGAGGATATAGGTTTGCTAAATCTCTGAGGAAAGACTTGCATTGTAGCTGGGCAAAAAGAGATTTCCCATTTATATGATCAGGTAAAGGTAGTCCCCTCTGCAAGCACCGAGTCATTACTGACCCATGGGGGGACGTCATATCACAATGTTTTCTTGGCACACTTTTTTTATGGGGTGGTTTGCCATTGCCTTCCCCAGTCACTACACTACCCCCAGGAAACTGGGCACTCATTTTACCGACCTCAGAAGGATGAAAGGCTGAGTCAACCTTGAGCCGGCTACTTGAACCTGGCCTCCGCCAGGATCGAACTCAGGTTGTGAGCACAGCTTGGGCTGCAGTACTGCAGCTCACCACTCTGCACCGCGGGGCTCTTATCAAGAGATTGAAATGGCCACTAGGTGGACGTTAGTGGAGGAATTAGCCAAACCTTGATCCTTTAGCTGCACCAAATAGTACAAAACAGATGGCAATGAGGCTGAGACCAGGTTCAAGTTGTTGCCTGCAGCCCAAAGAAAGAATCTTTTCCATTTGGCTAGGTATGATTTCCTGGTGTATAGACCTTTTGGACTAGGGAGGAGAAATTCAATCCAGAGGGGATATGAACCAGGCTGTTAGTTTCAGGGTGCCCAGGTCATAGTGAAGAACCACATCATCCTGTAGCAGGTGTAGTGTTGGGAGGAAAATGGTAGATTCTGCTGCAAGCTGTTTGGAAAAGAGTAAGAAACCAGGCTTGCCTCGGCCAGTACAAGGCTATTACAATTGCAGAGGAACCTTCCCTCATTATCTTGCTAAAAGTCAACATCGTAAGAGAAACAGGGGGAGACGCATACAGGAGGGTGCCCAACCAAGGGATCTGAAAGGCATCCCCGAGAGAGGCCTTCCCCTTTCCTGCCTATGAGCTATATTGAGTACCTCCTGTTGAGGTCTGTGACTAACAGATCTATGATAGACCCACATTGCAAAAACAGGATGGAGAAAGTCCATGCAGATGGATCATTCATTGTTCTGGGATTTGGACCAACTTAGTGCATCTGCCAGAACATTGTCCTTGCTCGCTATGTGGCAAGGACAAAGAGAGCAACTCAATGCTGAATAGCCCATTCCCATACCAGTGAGGATTCCCACAAGAGTCAGGGAAGCTGTTTAAGTAATGCATGGCAGTTGGGCTGTCCGTGCATATTTGAACATTTTTGCCTTCCACTAGGCAAACCAGAGCCTTCAGAGAATACCTTATTGCTCTGAGCTTGAGGAGGCTGATGTGCATAGACAATTCTTGAGGGGACCATGCTCCATTTACCTGGGTGGTTCTGGAACAAGACCCCCTATCCTGACAGAGAGGCATCTGCGTAGTTTGATACATGAACTGGGGAGGAGCCAAAGGGGGTTCCCACCAAGAGGTTCTGTGTGTTGTTTCATCAGTTCAGGGACCTGTGAATCAACTTCAGGATAGAAACCCGCTTGTATGGCCTCTGTTGGTGTTAGTGAAACAGTCTAGCGAACCAGTTCTGCAGGGGACAAAGCCTCAACCTGGCAAACGGAACTTTTAGAGTCAGAGAGGCAATAAAACCTAACTGTCTTTGAATTTGTTTTGAGCTTTGAACAAGGTCTTTTCATACAGGCAGCAGGGTGAGGAGAAATTTCCCTGTCCTTTCTGGGGTAGAGAAAGCAAGGGCTAGAGAGGAGTCTAAGACCGCCTCCACAAATATCATATTTTGCTGGCAAACCAGGGATGACTTCTCCACACTGACCCTCAGGCCCAGCTGGTGGAGGACTTGAGACTTGTGCTGGAACAGGGATTCTCTAGTGTGGCCCACCAGATGCCAATTGTTGAGATAGGAAAAATAGTACACCTTTTTCCCTGAGGTGGCTTACTGCTACCACCATGATTTTTGTAAAGATACATGAGGGGCAGAGGAGAAACTGAAAGGAAGAACCTTTTATTAGTAGTTCTTGGAGCCATACTGAAAGCAAATACATTTTCTGTAGTGAACATTTAATGGAATATGAAAATATGCTGTTAAAAAGACAGTAACAAACTAAACTTGACTTTTTAACAGGAGTAAAATGTCTTTTTAGTGACAACATTTGAAATGGTTTGAAAACTAAAAATTCATTAGGAAACAGAGGTCCAAAATGGGGCGGGAACCTTGCTTATTGGATCCAGACTAGTCTCTTGGGGATCAGGAACCATCCTTTGATTTGGTTTGGAAGTATCTCCTCTGAGGATGAACAGAGGCAGAGGAAGAAGGCTGTTAAGAGTCTCTGGGCAATGTGTGCATCAGATGGGGATGGAACTGACTATTTACTATTATAAGGCACATATGAATTTGGGGGAAATATCTGCCTAAAAGGATTTGAGTACATAGATGTGATACCCAATGACATTGCTGTCACCTTATCATCCTTAATCTTTGAGTGCCTCGTCCGTGGTGGACAAAAATAGGTCTGTACCTTCAAAGGAAAGGTCTTCTACCCTCATCCTATGATGAGGAGCTAGAGCTGTAGTTCTGAGCCATGTATGCCTACGTAATAGAACTGCAGAGGCCATTGCTCTCGAAGAGCAATCTCCAATATGTCTGGCCGTATCAATTTGTTATTTGGAGAACCTTCAAGCCTCTCCTTGCCAAATTTTTGCAAGCCTTTGTTTATCATCAGGGATTAGGCTCAAGTATGGTCCTATCTTTTCCCATAAGAAAAGCTGGTAGCGGGCCATGATGACCTCCTAATTACTGATTCTAAAGGCTAAGAATGTGGAAGCATAAATCTATCCAATATGTCTAGTTTCTTGCCCTCCTTATTGATTGGAGCTGAATGGTCCATGCGTTTTGGAGGCCCTTGCCTTGAAGGGTCTCAGTAACAAAAGAATTGGCGGGAGGGTGAGTAAACAGAAATCTCTTTTTTTTTTTTATATAATTTTTTATTTTCAATATCTAACATACAACTACTACATACATACATACCCTACAAAACAGTAACTACAAAAGACTACAATAACACAAGGGATAGGAAAGAGGAAAGAAAAAAGAGAGAGGGAGGGAGGGGTGGAAAAAAGGGGAAGGTACCCTACAAACACTAAACACTAAACACTACATTTCTGTTTTCCCTTCATACTGCCATTATTCAAAAGTTAAAGCTTTATATTATATTGATGGAGTGGTTGACCTTACTAAATGCAAATTACAATTTAATTTCAAGTTAAATTTTTCTTCCCCTCCTGGGTCCCGGACGGAGTTCTCTCTGCGCAACTGCAGCCGCATTGCTCGTTTCCTCCCCCTCCCCCTCAGACTTCTCCTTTTCGTCTTGCTTGGTGCACTGGAATTCTGGGTTCCTGTCCTCAAAATCCCTTAGTTGATCTTCTGATAATATCTTAAAGGCTTGATCTTTATGGGTGAACCAGATTCCTTCCGGAAATAACCATTTGTACTTTATTCCACGTTCTCTCAGAAGAGCTGCGAACTTTTTATACTTAAAACGTCTTTTCCGGACTAGAAATGGGACGTCTTTCAATATCTTAATTTTGTTGCCCAAGAAGTCCAAATCCGCATTGTATGAATTGTATAGGATAGTGTCCCGGATCCTCTTAGATGAAAAATCGATGATGATCTCGCGCGGCAACTGACGCTTCATTGCATACTTTGAAGTAGCCCGACGGGCTTCCAATGGCGCTTTTAACTTCTTCTTTAGTTGCCCTCGCGGGAGTCGCCAATAGTTCCGAGACAAGACCCCGTAAGTCCTCGTTTTCCTCCTCTTTCACATTCTGGAGGCGCAAAATTGTCTGTGTTCGTTCCACTTGTAGCCCGATCAACTGATTCTCCACCAGTTTAAGCTCTTTATTCGTAGCCTTCACGAGTGACGCACTTTCCCGAGCAGACTTCTCTGCCCCCCCCCGCTGCTTCCTTGATGGTTTTCACTTCGCTCTCAATTAAGCCGACCCTTTGATCTGTTTCATTCAGCTTGTCAACAAAGGGTTTTATAGCTTCACCAACCGCCCTCCGTACAATTTCCTCCAACGATTCTCCCTTTAAGGCAGCCGAAACTGACTTGCCAAGGGCAGGACTTTGTTTCTTTGTTGCCATTTTGGGGGGGGGGGGGGCGCCAACCAAATTTTGAGACTCAGCAAAGGGGAAGAGTGAGCCCTCTTGGCTTCAGATCTCACCTCTCCTTCACGTACGCTTGTAATAACAGAAGGAATTCGCTTACTTGTAGGCTCTCGCCTAATTCTGCTCTTTGCCGTTTCTCATGGCCCGGCAGCACTCGAGGCGCCGCGCACGTCCGCCGGCCTCCGTAGGGACAAACGGGCAATTAACCCCCCGCATTGATTCCAGGGGGCTCTTCCCGCAGCGTCCCGGACCCAGCCTCCCTCACTGGGAGTTTTGGGGGCTAATCTTCGCAGATCAGCCGCCCGGACAGGGTGCTCGGCCGCTTCCTCTCGAGCCAGCGAAGAGGAGCGTCCGACATGGCGGAGAAAACGAAACCGAATCGAGTAAACAGAAATCTCAATGCCTTGCATGATTGGAAATATCACCAGTCTGGCCGCTTCTAAGTGCAGGACCTTGAAGACCAGATATGAAGATGTCAGAGCAGAGCAGGTCACTTCAAGGATACAGCAGAATCCTCAGTACGAAATTCTGGTGGAGAGGCAAGATCAAAGCTGACTGGAATCGTAATCAGAGTGTATAGTGAGGTTCAACGTTGGTTCCAGGGCATTGCTGTCTTCTGGAACCGTGGCCAGAACTGATGTAGGTTTAGTTTTATGTCCTGTTTCTGAGTGAACTGAAACATAAGGGTCTTCATCATGGAAGAAGTAATGAGTCAGGTAGGTACATGCCCGGTGAACCTTTAACCCCCTAAGTGTAGTAATAGTATGGGGAACCATACAGAGAATAATGTAACCAGTGGTATCTATGGTGAGAAGCCAGTTCCAAGAGATTATCATTTTCGGAGGAACCCTTCTGTCTTTCCACAAGTTGTATTGGTGATGGCGGCTATGGAGAAACAGGTGTAGAAGTTTCTGTCACTTCAGGAACCTCACCTTCTGAAAGGGATGGAATACCTTCTGGGTGTTGGGGATGGAGTTCTCCAAACTCTGGGTGCATTTCAGAGCTGAAGATGTTTTTTTCCTCTTTTGTGACTTAGAAGTTGATGTCTTATTAACATGCTTCAACATGAGCGTAGCCTTTTTGGTACCAGAAATAAGCAAAAATCAACTGTGTAAAAATCACTGAAATACACTTACTATTATTACATATAACAATAGTTAATCAGATAGTTAACTATCTGATTAAGGTTTGAGAGCCATACCTTTCAGTGATTTTTACACAGTTGATTTTTGCTTATTTCTAATACTGACACTGTGTTGCCTGTATTTTGTTTAGCCTTTTTTGTAAGCAGCTCTGACTAGCACAGAGGTGGAACCAACAAAGGCATGGCTGGAACCTACTGGTTCTTCTGAGCAGCGATAGGCACCAAACATGCTGGAGGAACTGAGGAGGCCTGTTCTTTGTGCTGTGGTCCATTATCTGGGGCATTATGATTGGAGTCAGTAGAGTCCTTCAGAGCTGACTCCTAAAGCGCTGCTTTAAGTCACAACGTCCTTTCATGGCATGCTCTGGGTGTAAATTATTTGCAGACCACACACCGAAATGTGTCATGGCCCTCGCCCAGACAAAAGGCATTTACCATGCGCCCATTCGATTGTACCATCTTCGTGCCACAATGGGAACACTTCTTGAAAAGGGCCTTTGACACCATAGAAGCGAAGGCCCTTACTCAAATCTATAGTGATGGAACCAAGGAGTAGAGAGAAGACACGTCCTTCTTCAATGGTGGCAAAAGAAGAACTGAGGGAGGGAGCTGCTCACCCCGCGTTTTATAGCCACGCCTGGGGCAAAAGCATGCAAAAAGGCAAGGTGAGCATCTCACATTTCTAGCTTTGGAACATCTGCAGGTGACCTGCAAATGTGGAGTTCCTCATGTGGGACTGCACAGAAGACATGGCAATGATCACAACTTATTTCAGTTAATAAGGACCTTTGCTTTTTCTCACAATTGTATTCCTCCTTAGCAACCTCCTACTTTAGAGCTTCTTTAACTGTATGGCAGCAGTATCCCTCACTGGTCTGCTGTTTGAGAGAGTCTACCTTACCTCCTCTTTTTTTTTCTTTGGTCTGCTCTCCTCCCCCCTGTCATCTGAATCCGAATCTGCCTTGCGCTTGCTTCCCTCTGACTTGTCACTCTCATGTGCCGTTTTCTGGGACTGCAGGAACTCTGCAATGAGGTCAGGGCAGTCAAGGTTCTCCTCCGGCTCCCATGTGTTATCTTCACTGCAACCACAGAACTCTTATTAGTTGGACAGGACTGCAAAATATCAATTTTTGCAATTAAAAGCTTCTTATGGAGAAGACAGCTATTTTAGTGTATGCCACCCATCACTTTAACTTAAGAAGAAGTAAATACTTTGCCTAGATACCAACTCTGGAAATTCTTGACTCTGTTACCTACAGGTATAAATGTTACACTACAAGGCAAGATTTACACAAAGCCAGGTACTATTATCAAGGTTTCTGAGAAATTTTCTGGAGCTGTAGAAGCATGCCCCCTCATATGTGATCAGTTACAAGCTTGACATGGTTGCTTAGTCTGACCTGAACCTGACAGAGTGCAAGAGGATATAGACAGAATGATGAGTGGAAGGGAGAGAGTAAAGCTACTAGAGTATCAGCAGTCTATACTATTCTTGACCAAATCCTGGACTCCAGATATCCGTTACCTGGAAGAAGGAATGAGAAAATGAAATAGCACAACAGCCTTCTGTGGCTATTCAGACCTGTTCAAGTCCACCTGCTTTGCAGCTTCAATAAGCAGAATGCTTTTGAGACAAGGCCTGGTTCCTCCTTTGTTAAGCTTGATCACCTGTTCTGGAGAGTAGTTACTGCTACTGATATACTGCAGACCTGTCTTCAATACCCAACCACCCTGCACCCCAAGTAGAAGGAGTGAGGAACATCTGTTTGTTCCGTTGCCTTGTTGTTGTTTTTTATATATATATAGGTATGTCCCAGACACCTGTTGCCTCCTCCAATAACACACCATGAACCCTACAGTTAATTTTTCTGAACTTCTAAACCTTTCAATAAAATTTTGAAGCAGTGATAGACAAAGATAAACTGGGAGAGAAACTTGTTGGGATTTATATCTGAGCTATCCATCAACCCAAGCACATCATCAGGGCAGGATACAAAATTCAAAGCAGGGTTGAAAGCATTCATTTAATAACTTGTCACCTGTCATTTTTGTTTCACTACAACCAAGGTTTCTGTCCAACTAATGATGTGCCACAGATGACTAGAATGTCTACATGGGCTAGTGGGATACTAACTTCCGCTTTTGAGAACATGCAGGGTGCAGGGCCTAAAGAGAGTGAAAGGAGTCTTACTCTGAGAAGCCCTTCCACTTGAGCAGGTACTCGACTTTGCCTTTCACTACCCGCCTGTCAAGGACCTTCTCCACCACATATTCTTCCTCTTCTTCTTCTAGGACCTCCTCCACTTTCTTCTTGTTCTGCTTTTTTCCCATTGTGCTCGCCAGTTTTGCAGATTTAAAGGAGGCTGTCAGAGAAAAAGATGCAGGCAGAGGATCAGGCATCAAGACAACACATGCTAATATAAAGGTTTAGAGGCTGCAACCGTCTCTGCTAAAAAGAAAACACATTGCAACGCCTTTAAAAAGTGAAGTCATAATGTGGCTTTATTTCACCAAATGCATCATATACACAAGTGAAGCCTTTGTTCACTCTTTAAGTCATAGGTATAGTTTCAGCTGTTCCAAGCATCATGGGTGGCCCTGTATATTTCAGATATTTTCCTTCATCTTTTCCTGCACTTGGTTTTTATTGTTTTTTAAATATTTGTATTATTAAACCTAAACAGATGTATAAATACAGCTAGATATATAAGAATTTTTTTACAAGGTGTACCAAAAGGGATACATCTCAACAGCAGAAATACATTATATGAACACAGTAACACGGTTGTGTAGTGGTTCGAGTATCTGACTAGGCTCTGGGAGACCCTCACTGTGTCATGAAACTCACTAGGTGACCTTTGGACAGTTACACACTCTCAGCCTGTCCTATGTCACAGGGTGGTCACTTTGAGAGGAAGAGAACAATGTTGTAAGCTGCTTTGGGTCTCGTCTGGGGAGAAAAGTGGAATAAAAATATCTAAATACAGAAAGCAACTGCAGACACAACTGCACAGCAGAATGCACTGAAGGCCCACAAATACCAGTGGGAGCCAGGCAGAATGTTCAACTCTTGCTTGATAGCTCTCATAACACACATACAACACAATGGAAGCAATCATCTATACTAGCTCATGGTGGAGGGTTTGTCAAATCTTTTTGCTGCAACTGAACGGACATGGTTACTGAACATAAATGTGAGTAGTTTGGATGCAAAGGCAGTTGGGAACACACAACTTGCCTCAACAAAATTGCAACATGGTGTCCAGCTTTGCATACTAAAATTTCTGTTGATACCAGCAAGCACTGCAGGTGTTTCACTCAGAGGACTCTGATTCTGTGGACCAGCACTTCATGACCAAGCAAGCAGGAGCCTCTGCTTCTCTCCCTTTAAAAACTATAGGATTTATGTTTGAATGCATGAAACAAGGATGACACTGGTGCGAAGGAGGTGCTGAGGATGGAATAGAGGCACCACAAGGGCACCCAGCAAGCAGGGGAGATTAAACAGCTTGCTGTTCCTAGAAATGAAAAGTTACAGTCTACTGGAAAAAGAATACTGCGCTGGCCTCCTGCAGGCAAAGTATCTCTCAGCAGGAGGATACACTTGTCTCAGTTGGGGTCTGATAAAATGTAGAGAAAAGGGGCTGTCAAGCACAGCCAGGGTTTAGAGGAAACAGGGCTTGTTTGCAGTGAAGGATGGTTAGCTAGGGAGAGAGACCCAGGAATAGCAGCAGAATAGGGAGGAAGGGGTAAGATTTCTAAAGGACATGCCAAATTAAGCAGCAGTCCAGTGGCACCTTAAAGACGAACTACATTAGCATAAGCTTTTGTGGGTCAGTGGTCACTTGTATAGATGCATGAAGTGTTCATCCATTAGGCAGATACATTTAGTGACTTTCATAATTCTCCTTTCCTTCATTTTATCCTCACGACAACCCTGTAAAAAAGAGTTAGGATGAGAGAGTGCGACTGGCCCAAGATCACCCAGTAAGCTTCCATGGCAGAGTAGAGATTTGAACCTAGGTTTCCCAGACCCTAGTTTAACACTCTAACCACTATGTCAAACTGGCTCTCAATTATAATTATAATGCTAACTGGGTCCTAATAAAAATGGAGAAAAAAGAATGTAAGCAGCTGTGGGTCCCCACTGGAGAAAAGGTAGGGTATAAATGAAATAAAGCTATAAATGAAGTAAATAAAAGCTATTGTGCAAAAATATATTCCCAAATGCATGTTCAAGGGCGGGGGGAGGAGACTGTAGGATGATAGCGCTAGACTTAATCCCACACTTTCCCATTAGTTCTCCTTTTGATGTTATTTTATAGGAGAATAGTGATTTTTAAATCAGCAACATAACACCACTAAAGATAAACAGCATGCTTTTACTGTAAGATTAAATGGTTCTGACCAGCTAGAGTTCCCACAAATCTAGTCTTCAGAAAACCATCTTCCCAAACTGGAAAGAACAAGCAATTTTACATGGCTTGGCAGTAATATTATTAATAGTCAAGGCTCAAGATTTCCTGAAGTCTGAGGTACAGTTTGAGAGCAACGAGACAAGAGGAGACAGTTTGCACCTTTCAAAAGCATGGCTTTAAATGCAACAAACTCTACTCCTAATCTGAGATTAGATGGTCAACTAGCTAACCCCAAACCTTTGGAATCATGAGAATGAGTCAAATTGACTTATGAAACCACACTGACACTCCCCATTGTCTTTAGGTACTATCATCCTTCTCTGTTGGCACAACCACAGTAATCAGAAATTGTCAGGATTCCACTTGGATTTTCACACTTCTCATAGAAGGCTCCAAAGCTGCCTGTGGGTAATAAAGCAAGTCCCCTCACCACTTACAACAGGTCTTATGAAACTTCATATTTCCAGCTTATTCCACTAACTTTATTAATTAGATTAAGACCTCTACAAAGTTCAGGGGAAGGCAAGAGGGAGAAGGGTGGAACCTTGGACAACATGCATCCAGAAACATACTAATGTCTCCCAAATATGTTTTGCAAGTCAAGTAAATGGCATTGTTGATGTGCTGAAACTGGGGGAACTGCTGGAGAAACAGGGTTGCAACAACACTCTGATGTCAGTCTCTATTTTAGATTCAAACCATCTCTACACTTCTCATTAGTAGAGAAAAAGCTATTTTGCTAGGATTCAGATGACCTTAACTTTTTAAGCAGTTCTGTTCTCTGACTTCCTCACATAGTCACCTTTTGTCAGTGACACAGCCTGTTTTCTAGAGGCCTTCAAGCCAAGCCCAGTGCTGCTTCCATAACACAGTCCTAAAAATCCTTACATAGGAACAGAGCTCTGACGTAGTGGTTACAACGCTAGGTAAAGATCTGAGACCCAGATCCAAGGGCCCATTCTGCCATGATTGCTGGGTGACTTTAGCCTAACCTACCTCACGGGTCTGTTGAGGGGAGAGCTATGTATGTCCATCCGGAACTTTTTGGAAGAAGGGCAGGATAAAACTTCCTTAAAAAATATCAAAAGTGTACTTTGCTTCTGTTTACTATCATTATTTCTATATTCTCTTTTACATGTTTTATAATAACTGCATTTATATGCCACTTTTCTAGACAGATTAGTGCCCCACTCAGAGTGGTGAACAAAGTTAGTTCAGTAGTACCCTCCTGATTCACTTGCTGCTGATGCTCCTCTGCCCGCTCCGCACTCAAGTGTTTTTTTTCTATGCTGCCCTTCCCCTCCCCACTGCTCAGTTCTGCAAAGTGACGAGACTTCTGAATGACCCTCACGTACCTTTTCTTTATGCTATACAGCTAGTACTGGTGACTGGAAACAATGGAGGGTCATACTCAGGGACATCTTATATTGGAGTAGCTGAAGTTCAAAATGTTGCCTACAAGCCTTTGAGTTACATAAACAAACAAGAGTGGAATCTGCAGGTCACACAGCCAAGACAACTGGGAGAGGGGGGGATTCCTATGCATCCAACTAGTAAAATGACTTCCAGGAACTATAAAATGAACATTCACTGAGAGCGTCAGAAAAGGACTCAGCTTGGCTTTAGACATTTTTTAGCAACATGGATATTCAGATCCCCAACAGTAAAAGCAAGGTAAAGAAAAGTAAACATCCCTTCATGTAACCATATGCAACCCTCCATTTGCCAAGTTTCTCCTACTATATCTATGATTTGCATTCAGACTCTATCAATGACCAACAATATTTCATAGTGATTAAATGGTTGGGATGCAAATCAGCACTCTGCTGGTTCGAATCCCACTACTGCCATGAGCTCTTTAGGTTGCCTTGGGTAAGCCTTACCACTGAGGCACTAATCTATCTATAAGCATGGGGCATAATTTCAGTTATTATTATCTATGTAGTGTAGGCCCCCAACATTCCTACCCAGCTCAATTCCCTAAATATACCAAAAAGAATACTGGCACCTGTGCAAATCAATGGATGCCCATCCTTCTGTCCAGGATATCTTCCGCTGGCACAGTTCCCAAAACAATGAACCCCAGTACGCAAAAGTCTACATAAAAACATTTCTCCAGCTCCCCCAACACTACCATCTCAGTCCCTGCCCCAAATATAGCTTTCAGGCCAGACTCACAAAGCCCATCTTCCCTAAAAGAGCTACCCCTCCCTGCTTCTACTCTCACACAGCCCCAAAGCATAGACTAAATCCTTTATTTTTAGCCACTCCACTAATCAATTCACAAATATCCCACTATCTTCCTTCACCACAGCCTTGCACATGAGTAAGGCATCTCACCCAAGCACCGACCTTGCCTCACAAAAGCCTATCCTTATTACTTCCTCTCTCTATATATTATACTGTGGTGCAATGGTTAGAGTGTTTGACTTAAAAGACCAAGATTCAAATCTCAATTTGCCACAAAGCTTACTGGGTAATCCTGTTGCTATGAGTATAAAATGGAGAAGATGAAAACTGTGTATGCCACCTTGAACTCCTTGGGTAAAGGAGTAAATATCCAAAAACAATCCACACCCCATTTTAATGGAAAAAGGGGCATTTGGTGAGCACACCCACTCTATGGCACACACCTATTAAGAACAGGCCTTCCTCACTTTTTACACACCTTTAGTCTTACACCCCCCACACCAATTCCCTCTAGCACAGCCACATTATCCCCCTTGCAATCCCACATTTCAAATTTCTAAAAGACCTCCCTCCCTCCCTCTATACACCATACAATCACTCACAGCCTCTTTCAAGCTATAATATGCACATACCCATACACATCTGAAATAATGAGATGTCTTTAAAAAACTCTTTTTGAAATAAACGTGGTTAGTCTTTAACACATCACTGGACTTTTGCTTTATTTCATAACATGCCCACCCCACTAGAAACTTTAAATAGTTAATCCAACACACTCTATGGAAGTTCTCCTTCCCCAAAATACCTACTTAACGACAGAAACGAAGGGCGTGGAATATTAGGTGGGGGGAAGTCAGCGTTGAGGCCAGTGTATTATACCCCACCACAATCCGCTTACCTCCCTCTTTTCAAGGCTTACCCCCCAAAGCACCATTCACTTTCCTCCCTTGAGTCAGATGAGGAGTTGAAAAAAACATAGCGAGGGCAACCAGTTAAGAAAATGGGTTCTGGAATAGCTTGGCGAAGGGGGCAGCTCAAGGAGGAGCACATGCGTTGGCTCCAAACCTAACAGAAGTTTCTGCACCTGAACAGCGGCCGTATTTGAAGTTAGCGAGGCTTTTTAAACTGAGTAGAAATATTGATGAAAGCCCCGCCCACCCCAACCCGTTATTAAAGGACTGCAATCCCTTCCCACCCTCCATAGACTTATACGTGGGGGAGACCGTTTTTCAGCCCCTCGTATTTCACCTTCTCATATTCCCCCTCTACACTGACCTCCCCCCACCTAATATTCCACTTCCTTCGTTTCTGGAGGGGTGTGCGGTTTCCTCAGGAGGGACCCCCCCATCCCCCTTCAGCCCACCCCCCAACATGGCCGCTCAGCCCGCGCGCGCGGGTCTCCTCTCCCCACTTTTTTTCGGCGCGTTTTTTTTACCTGCTTCAGCCTCACCACGAACGCACGAGGGGAAAGAGAAACAATTTTTTTTAAAAAACCAATACTGATGCAGAGGAATAAGGTGCGAGCAGCTATCCGGACAAGGCGCTCTGGTTTAAAGTTAAAAAAAAACAAAAACAAAAAAAACAGCGAGAGTGAGAAACGGTTGGACGACGGGCCTCCCGCGTTCGATCCGCCTCCGCCAAACAAAAGAGCGCTGCAACCCCTCTACCCGCCGAGAGGTACTACGCATGCTCCGCCCAACCTCCTCCAATCCCTCCCCTCTTCGCTCGCGGCCTTCTGGGAGCGGATGCTGGTGTGTGCGTGTTTTCCCTCCTCCGTCTTGAGTTATTGTAAAATGTAAATACTACAACTCCCAGAAACAATGGGGCGAGGGGGCTGGACCTAGAACAAGTGCTCGCAAAAAGCCCCCTCTCCTGCTTTGCCCCCTGGGAGAATTAGTTTTAAAAAAAAACACCTCAATCTTAAAATCCATAATTCGAGTCCAAGATAGGGTTGCCAACTGTCCTGGAGAAAAAAAAACCTGGCAGAATTAATGGGATGTTATTTATCAGGTTATGTTATTTACCTCCATGCCACAAAAAAGCTTAAACAGTCCATTTTCGCATATCAACTTCTATTAAAGGTGTGAACAAAAGCACAGCCATTTTTTTCTTGCTAGCTTGAAATACAAAGCTGCTTAGTTGCTTGGCCTTCAATGTATAACAATGTAAGAGAACAGTTTAGACAGCAAGGCAGTAGGTGTAAACAAGAACTGGTTTGAGCTGGAGAGATGAAGAGAAGAGATAGTTCCACTAGGGCCCAGAAACAAACGGAGGTGGGTTTTTCTCAGAACAGAACTTTTGACTCAAGAAGAAGAAAGGTATAAAAAGACCCCACCATCATATTTGGGCTGTGTTTCCTCTTCAAAGTTCTCCAAGTCTTGGTGTAAATCATTGGGCAAAGCACCAGGTCACAAACCTTGTTATTTTTGCAACAAAGAGACAGGATATTTTTCTCCAGGTCAGTTGACAACTAATTTCCAGTCAAATCTCATTTTGTCAAATCACACATTTTCCCCCCATGAAGATAGTTTAGGTGGGTAGTCATGGTGGTCTGCTGTAGTAGAACAGGATTTGAGTCCAGTGGCAACTTAGACACCAACAAGATTTTCAAAGTGTAGGCTTTCAAGAGTCAGAGCTCCCTTCTTCAGACTCAAATAGTAATGGAGATCTCTGAACCTTTATATCCCTGCTTGTACCCTGGAAAATCTCATTGATTTTAAGGTGCTCCTGGACTTACAACTGGCTCTTTTACTGCAGGCCAATATGTCTACCCACCTGAAAGGATCATTGGTGCACTGAAAGTAAGCAACTAACAGCATGATCCTATGCAGAATTTCTCCAATTGATTTGATTTGGATAGCTTTGGGTAGGATTGCACTGTTAAATGTAGCTTATCCTGCTGCAGTCTAAACCAATTGTTTTCAATAGGGTTAGACTGGAAGAGCTTTGTATATGACTACACTTGTACAATATGGTTTCTTTCCCCTCTACTTCAGTCTAAACCTACTGATTTCTGAACCTGAAGAGGATCCATGTAACTTGAAAGCTGTCATTTTCAGTAATCAATAAAATCAACAAGGTTAGAGTTGCCAGCTCCACCTTGGAACATTCTTGGGGATTTGGAGAGTGCAGTCTGGATAGGGTTGGGTTTGGGGAGGGGCCTCAATAGGGTATAATGCCATACTGTCCACTGTCTAAAGCACCCATTTTCTCCAGAGGAACTGATCTCTGGGGTTTGGACACCAGTTGTTATTCTGGGAGATCTCCAGCCACCACCTGGATGTTGACAATTGTAGTTATCTGTCTTTTGTTCTTGTGGTATTTGTTTTCATGGTTGTGAATGTATATACTAACCACTATTACCATACTTCAAAAAGGTTAAATTTGTCGTCATCCCAGGAAACAGAACTTGGGAAGGGACTGCTGAGAACAAGTTTGATTTTAATTAGCTAGAGAAAGAAACTAGAGAAACTAGTCACTAGAGAAAGAAACTTGGGGAATTGCCCGTGTGGAAGGAATTTAGGGTATCCTAAAACGGGAGTGGGGGGAGAGATACAGGGATCATGGTTTAACCCAGATCAATATCAGAAAATAAAGCCTATTCCTAATAAACTGGGGAACTTGCAGTGTAATTCTCAAACCACTTTTTTGGAAGTATGCCATAGTGAATAAAATGGGATTTACTTCTGACCTGAAGTAAAAAGGACATTCTCTCGCTAATGTAACCTGTATTAGCACCCAATATTGGCTGGCAAAGACAACCTCGCTCCGCTCCGCTTTAAACATTCTTTAACTATCCCTTTGGACTCATCCTCTGTGGTAGTCCTGAAAACACTTATTAGAGAAATCAAAAAGAGTCCAGTAGCACCTTTAAGACTAACCAATTTTATTGTAGCATAAGCTTTCGAGAATCAAGTTCTCTTCGTCAGATGCCTAATGGGACGTGAATCTTAGCCCCAGAAATGTTCGAGCACATGAATCTACTGATTGGGTAAAGGATCTACTGGATCCTTTACCCAATCCACCCACACTTTTCAACACACGTTTTCATGACTATGTAGGTATTCTACGACGCCAATCTTATGCTTATTTTCTTGGGAGAAAATCTCATTGATTTCAACGGGATTTACTCCCCCCGCCATCACCTTTTTAAAGTCCAGTATCGTGCTACACAACGGCATTTGAGGTAGAGACTCGAGGATGGGGTTTATTTTGGATTTTTAAAAAATGCGTAGTAAAAAGCTTATCATTTTCGCGCAAGCCGAGGGAATTTGCCACCGGAAACCAGAACATCCTGAAATTTCATCCCAGCCACCCATTCAAGCGCGTTCTGAGCATGAAGACTACACTTCCCATCAAACCATGCGGCTTGCAAGCCTGAGAGGGGTCACGTCGGAACGCAAGCGTTAAAAAGCCGCTGGGCTTCTGTATTCTTAAAGGGGCCACGTCAGGTGCGGCTGCTGGGCGGGGGGAGAGAGCTGTTAAAGGAAACAAGACCGTAAGTGAAGAAGTGTGAAGGATAGCAAAGGAGGGGGCTGTATTGCAAGGGGGTGAGACAGAAGCGGGGCAGCTAGGACGAAGACGGCGTGGATTAGGGAACAGATGGTTGGAAGCGAGGTCCGAGAGGCATGGGTGGGGATCATGATGGGGTGGGAAACAGGTGGCTTTGTTGCTGCGGGCGGTGAGGAAGGCTGGCCCGGAGAGATCAGGGAGCTCTACTTCAGACTCGTGAATGAAGCTTGGGAAGGGCTGGTAGGGGAACGGGGATGCCGGTGGGAGGAGGCTCCATGGGCATAAATCAGTGTATGATTTGCACCGCAGCAGGTCTCAGGTTTGCTCCCGGGTTCTTCTGTATTGGAAAAAAAGTCATTTGCTTCAGATTGGAGCGAGCGGCTGCTTCTTGCAATAGATGCGGGTGGGATAGGTGGGCTGTTTGCTTGAAGCCTTTGCAAAAGCAGCTGCCAGTGTTTATGCAGAAGAAGAGCACCGCTTAGCTATTTCTAAGGCCCGTCCCTTCCAATTTCTGTTTTACGACCTTTCAGAGGGTTTGTATTTCTTGCAGGTGTGTATAGTTTGCCTTGACCTGCATAGCCCCGCAAGCTCGATTTCCTCAAATCTCCGACACGAAGCAGGATCGGCCTTGAGAGCAGGGTTGCAGAACCAAGTAATGGCAAACCACCTCTGTTAGACTCTTGCCTTGAAAACCCCGGCGAGCGTTGCCATAAGCCAGCTATGACTTGACGGCACTTTCCACCACCTCCATATATAAACTGTAGCTTATGAGGAGACATTGTACAGACCCAGATACAGGTAGCCCCCAAGCACAGCACAGAATGCACACACTGACAGGAACACTCTTATACCTCCCCAGCCCTTCCCTGTCCTATCAGCTTATGGTGTCTCATCCCTCCCACTGGCAATGAAGGTCTACCCTGCATTGAGGGGGGGATCATTGGCTCAGTGCTAAAGCCTCTGTTTACCTTGTAGAAGGTCCCAGGTTCAATCCCTGGCATCTCCAGTAGGGATCAGGTTGGATGTGGTGTGAAAGACCCCTGCCTGAGACCCTGGAGAGCTGCTGTCAATTCGGGTAGCCAGGACTGAGCTTGAACGACTGAGGGTCTGACTCAGTTTCATGTGTGGTTTGTTGTGGGGTATAGGAAGGAGTTGTTTCTTGGGCCCTGCAAACCCTGGGTGTAGTCTACTGCCAGTGGTGTGAGCCATAATATTTTTGAAACCTGCAGCTAGCAGATGGAGATATTGGGATGTTACAGCAGGCAAAATGTTGAAATGGAACTTCTGAAAGTTGATGTGCGTAGTGGTTAAAAGTGTTGGATTGGGAAGAAGGAGGCCTGAATTCCTGGCTTTGCCAGAATACTGGGTGACCTCACGGTTTCTCATCCTAGTCTCATGGGGTGGTTTCTGGACTAATTATTTCATTCATTGTAGCTAACAAATAGAGAGAAAGAAGCCAGGATTTGTGCAGGAGGGTGTGTGGAATTCCTGGAGTATTGTAGTAAACAGGGCCCAGGGGCAATGTCCTTCAATAGATTTCCCCAGAAATAGCATTCCCCCTTTGTTTTGTCAGGAACCGGTGGCTGCAGTACATACCTCTCCTTCCCCAGTTCTGTAATTCAGTAATATACCAAATGTGCAAAACACTCAGACAGTTGTTAAAGATTTTAAATAAAGTCAGCCACAGCCACGAAGCCCTATATTATTATGTGTGGAAGAGGAGCTGTTGCCCCTAAGGCTGCCCAATGAGTTTGTGGTAAATCTGGTTTTTGAACGTGCTTATGTTCTCAACCATTTCCTAATCCAGTTTTCTTTCAGATGGCAAAACTGGGATTAAGGTGGGTGTAAGGTTAGCTGCTGGCTGAGGTGGAAGATGTGTCTGGACCAAGGGCAATGTTCATTGTCTAAAGAGAGAGAGAAGTGCTAGGCCTTGAGCCTGTTTGGAAGCTATGGCCTCTGTCCTAGTATGCCACGTCTGGTAATCCAGAATGTATGTGGGAGGGAAAGGGTGGTGGAAGCTGGTTGACTGTGCTTTTATTTTATTTTTAACATAGATATTAATATTCTGCTCTCCTCTCCAGTGGGGACCCAAAGCGCATTACAGTATCGTTGCCCCCGTCTCCATTTTTACCCTCACAACCACTACCCTCTAAGATAGGCTAGGTTGAGAGAGAATGTGACTTGCCCAACATCACCCACTGAGCCTCCATGACAGAGTGGAGATTTAAACTTGAGCGAATACTATAATACTCATTTATTTTTGAGGTTGTTTATTTTTAAACTATTTGCCTGTCTCATGAAACCTAACTCATGGTCTGCAAAAATGGATCCTCCATGCCCTTATGGTCACTAAAAGACTTATTCTATAGCAATGGAAAATCAGTATATATTACTATTATATAGATTTTCTCTTTTTTCAATTCCTTTTTTCTTTCTGTCTTTTTCTTTTGTCTGTATGTTTTACACAAATTTCAATAAAAGTTTAAAATGGAGAAAAGAAAGACAAAAGTCAACTTTCCATAACTCAATGAACTGAGGACCTTATAAACTTATCAACATTAAAAACCTCACAATTCCAAATTCTAGTCTGACCTTCTAACCACTATAGAACACTGGCTGCTAGAGTAGGGTTGGTTTTTTTTAGCTTTGAAGGGAGCAGGCTGTAGGGGGTCCAGGGATCTCTGTGATATTGGAGTGAGCATGTAGCCGCTGAACAGATTTGGGGTGTGGGGCTGTACTGGCAAATAAATGACCTGGGCTTATCCTTTAGGAAACATGGATGTGTGTGGTGTGGGCGTGGGGGGAGGCTAATCTCTGGTCTGTTTTACCAGACCCCCTCCCCCACTCCAGTCTGTTAAGTGGGCAGGCTAGATATATTGGGCACCTTCTTCTCAACATGTACCAGTTCTGGAATTGTAGCTACACCCATTTTGTCCTCTTACAAGTGTGTGTGAGGAGAGGGCATAGCTAGCAAAAGGGCATAGCTAGCAAAAAACTTCCTAGGCAAGACTCCCATAAGACTGCTTGTAGATCAGGAGTAGCTTTGTTTTGCCTTTCCATCGAAGAATGCCCAATGAAGTTTTTTTCTAGAAAAAAATAGCCTGTGTTCTTCGGTAAGAGGGGACTGTCCCTTATACCTCTTTTGAACCTGGGTGAAAGCATTGTGGAAAGGTCACCAAATGAGGAAGGCTTCTCCTATAGTCCTATATTCTGGGAGAGAAATGTAAACAAAGCCAACAAATTCATTTGGGACCCCCCTCCAAAGAGTCCTTTGAATTGCAAAATGCATGGAGTGTCTCTTACCCAACACCCAACCATTAAACAGGCTCCATTGTACAGAATGCTTCAACTCTTCTCTGAGTTTAACTTCTGAAGGGGGGCAGGGTTTGGCATTCGAGACTGCCTGGAATTCATGGCCTCTGACATTGAGAGGACAGCCCTCCATCCCTTGAGGGAAAGGCCCTTCCTGAAATGGGAGTCACACTTCTCCAGCCGTTCTCAGACCTTGGCTATTTAAACAGGCTTGTTTAAACAGGAGTGGCAGATCTATTTCTGTGCCTTGAGGAACTGAAAATCTGCCTCACAAGGCGTTTGTGTGGAGATGTTTTGTAGTCCCAGAGATTTGAAAAGGAATTATCAGAGTACATCAAAGTTCATATCCATCACAATACTCTTCCTCACTGGGAGTAAAATAGGAGTAAAGGCCCTGTTTAAGAAGAGGGTTGTGAGGATCAGATAAGAGTTGCCAAGTGTTTTGCAAGCTAATAAAAAGTACTACAAAAACAATTAGCCAGCCAAATGAGCTAAATGAGTGTAGGAATCTGTTAAGATATACATCCTGCCCTTACCTCAGGGGACAGGGAAGCATTTAGATTAGTTCATGGCGTAAAGTATTCTTTGGCTTTTAGGAGTTCCTGTTTTAAAATCACAAACCCTGTAGTCCTACCTTAGCAGTAACCTAAATCAAGATTTGAACACCCCTCAAATTTCTCACAGTCATGTGTAACCAACCCCACATATGTAACATTATTTCCTTTTACATAATCCAAGATGTGTCTGTGTGTGATTCAGACTTTGATTCAGCTGTATGCAAATGAAAACTGCTTCTATGTGGTTAGTGCTCTTTTAGTCAGTGTGGTTAAAGTGGAGGATTAGGATCTGGCAGACTGCAGGTTCGAATCCTCAATCTGCTATGTCAGCTAGCTGAGTGACCTTGGGCTCATTACTCTCAGCCTAACCTGCCTCACAGGGTTGTTGTTTTGAGGGTAAAATGAAAGATGGGAGAATGATGCTTTACGCTGCTTTAGGGAAAGGAAGGTATAAATATCTAACCCCGCCCCCCAAAACTAGCTGAGATAACAATTGGCATAGGTTTTGTCTGTAGATGCGCCTCACAGCAGCTCCTACGGGAGAGCACTGAATGGGTTCCCCTGGTAAAGTGATGGACCCTGGAGACCTGGGTTCAGATGTGTACTTGCCGTAAAATTTTGTGACCTTAGTTTAGAACTCCAACCATTACACCACACTGTTATTTTCCTTTTTTAAAAAGGTATCTCTAAAATCATACTTGCCTTCTACAGCATTTATAAGTGTTTATATTTTTAAAAATAATTAAATCTTCTAGTTGATTAATCAGGAGCCCCTTCTTAGTTTTTTAATTGATTAACTCACTGGTTGATAAAACGTTGCCTCCTTTTTACAAATTTATTTATATTCTCAGAACAATTAACACGTCGTGAAATATCCAGTCCTGCTTTCCCTGCATTCAGTTGCAGTAAACTCCCAGAAACCACAATATGCTTTGTTTCTTTAGTAGATTTTAATCTTGCCTGTCTTCCAAGGAGCTCAGGATGGTGTGTATCATTTTCCTCCATTTTATCCTCATATCAACCACCCTACTGGTCAGTCTGAAAGAGAGTCACTAGCCAGAGGTCACCCAATAAGTCTTCATCCCAGATTGGGAATCTCCAGTTTGTAATCTAGAAGGTTAATCTGGTTTTTCAGTTTTTCTTAATAATGCTGACGGGACTATAAACATGATAAGAACAGGTCCAGGCATGAAATTTTTCTTTCAGAATTAGAACACCTAATGAGCAATTTCCTCTTCAAGGGAACACCTGTCTGTGTTAATTTATCCCCTTTCCTCCTCAACAGATGCTTCTCCTTGGGCTGTGGATATAGAATGTTAGAACATCAAGACCAAGAGGTAAGCCCTCAGGCAGTAGCAGATCTGGCCACCTGACCGCAGTCTCTTGCCATACTCCCTTCATCAGAGATGGGGAAGCTGTCTGGAGAAATGCTGTCATTTAATACACCTTCCCCCCAAACCAGTTAAATAATTTTTTGCTCTAACCTCAAAGAGTATTACAACTTGGGAGATCAAAAAAATAAAACAAAACTCTGGGGTGGCTGGAGATTTCCTGAATTTACAACTGATCTCCAGACAACATAGATCAGTCTCCCTGGAGAAAATGGGTGCTTTAAAAGGAGGAATCTATGGCATTATACCCTGCTGAGGCTCCTCCCCAAATCCCACCCTCCCTAGGCTCGACTCCTCTTTCCAAATCTCCAGGCATTTCCCAACTTGGAGCTGGCAACCCTATCCTGAATGGCCAGAAAATTCTAACTCTGCATGAACATCAGGCAGTTTCAGCTTGCAAAAAAAGCAGGATTACCATACATGACTTCCTGAATTTTACCAGAGATTTAGAATCTCTTTACTCCCCTCCTCTGACAGACTGCTCCACTAGGTGGGGGCATTTCTGTAAGCCACACCTTCTAAAAGGGCTCCCCTCCAGATAACATTGTGCCGATCTCAAAAAGGGCTGGAGGGAAAGGAATATCCCTGAATTAAACTGTTTATTTTAAACTTAACTGCCATAGATGAAGCCCTTCACCTTCATGAAGAAATAACATATGAAATTAATGACCAATCCTATAGCTGGGGTGGCTAGTTTAGATGGCTATAAACTAAGGTTGGATAAATTCATAGTGGATTGGTCTATTGGTGGAGATAGCCAGAAGGAACCTTCATGTTCAGAGGCAGTATACGTCTGAGCACAAGACACTGGGGACGAACCAATGGCTTTGTGCTTTGCTTGTGAGCATCTGAGGTGGCGTCTGGCTGTCGTTTGAAAAGGAATGCTGATGAGATAAACCTTTGATCTGGCCCAAGGAAGCTTTTCCTCATGGGTTTCTGCTTGTGGACTGCATTCTTCAAGATGGATGGATTCTCTCTCTCACCATAGACTGTTGGAAGGCTGGCGGGGAGGTATTGGGGTGGGAAATATTTGTTTATGATCTTTTCTCTCCTTCACCTTCACACTTAGGAACTGACCACTGTGCGTGTTCAAGATCCTCGTGTCCAGAATGAGGGATCCTGGAACTCCTATGTGGATTACAAAATATTCCTCCATGTAAGTATGGAACAGCTGAAATAGAGGAAGTCCAAAGAACAGGCCATAAGTTACTGAGAAGACAGTTTGCCCTCTTCTGTCAAAAAGTCTTCAAAAATTACTGTTGTTTTTGAGAGAATAAAATAACTTGGGAATGGGTAACATTCTAATACATAATTTTCTTTTTCTATGGTATGAAATCTCTGTCATCCATTGAAGATGGTAAGGAGCATGTTTAAGGCCACACTATGTCATGTGAGAGAACTGGTTTGTGGAACTCATTCCTACTGGTTATGATGTGCAGCAACATAAATTGTTTTTAAAAGGATTGTTATTTATTTCCTTATACCCTGTCTTTCTCCCCAGTAGGTACCCAAAGTAGCTTACATTTTTCTCCTCTTCTCCATTTTATCCTCACAAAAACTTGTGAGGTTGGTTAGGTTAAGAATGTGTGACTGCCCCAAAGTTACCCAGCAAGCATCCATGGCAAATTAGATGGCCGTTATTAATGGTGATCACTATTATCATGCTGGGAAATATTTCTGCTCTTCTGAAGGGTTTAAAATGTCTACATCATTTTTTATTTTGATGTAAACCACAAATATATACAGAACAAACAGAATAGCAAAGGATTTTCAAAAATATACAGTCAAGGGCTGTGCACGGGTGGGGAGATTTGGTATTCCTGCTTCGGGAATACTGAAGCTTGCTGAATTGGGTCCGCTTCGGGTATCTTTACCCAAAGCGAAACCCGAATAGCACAGCCCTAACACAGTCCATACATATCAGAGCTGCAATAAAAAAAAACCAATTAACCAAACCAGAAGGAGAGTGGAGGGTTTAGCTGGATACTGAAAGGCCAGTAATAAAGGTGCCAGGTGGGCTTCTTAGGGGACAGAGTCCCCAAGATGCAGCATCACGCCTGAAGAGATTCTTCCACTGATTACTACTACTCTGAAGAGGAATAGATTAGACATGGTTGCTCCAGTTGTCTGTTTAGACCTGGACAGCTCTAAATTCTAATCGAAAAAGGATAAGACCATTTTGCTGCTGGAGCTATGGTCATAAGCAAAGTTATACCCTTCTAAGCCCATTAATTTAGAAGGGCATCACTCTTCTTAGAACTGTACTGTGACTTTCCTGTGCAAGAAAATGGTGCATCAGCATTTCATGTCTGCTTCGTTATATTGCTGTGTCATGCGCACCCATGAAATCTGAGGGTCCTCTTTCAATCTAAGTCTTGAGGTCATCTTTTTTTAAAAAAAGAAATCTCCACATTTTTGTTTATTGTTTTAAAACAGTAATCAATACAAGTAAAAGAGAAAGTTTTCCCAGATGCAAGACATTTTTAAAAAGAGATTAACTCTAGAGTTAATAATCAACAGATTAATCTTAGAATAATCATTAAAAGCTTTATACAGAGAGAAATCCAAAGAAATCTAATTGTCTTCATAACAGAGATTATAAAAATGTTGTTGATCAATAAATGAAAAACATATTGTGTTAGTTCCTATCAATCATTTTCGCCAGTGCAAAAAAGCCTTATGTTAGCTACAAGATGCACTTTTGCCAGTGGCAGGAGGTGGGTGGCTGTTGCCCATTTTTTCCTCTTCACTGCAGCCGCTGGTGCTGTGTGACTTTTTGTTTGGGCAGGTCATCCTAACCCCTGGTATCTGCAGGCAGCTTCTGGGATAAGGGTAAGGCAGGAAAGTCCCACAAGTGATCTGCTTGATGTGCAAACTACAACACCAATAAATTAATGGGATATGAGATAGCAAAGCTGCTGGTTGCAGACCTTGTGCTTCTGAGCCAAGGGTTTATAATACTGGTTCAGATTTAATATAGCAGTCAGCAGGGGGAGCCAGAGTAGAAAGAGACGGAGGAGACCCTGTGATGAGGCCCGTTCTCCTGTCTTTTATACAGACAAACAGCAAAGCTTTCACTGCGAAGACATCTTGTGTGCGCAGACGGTACCGGGAGTTTGTGTGGCTGAAGAAGCAGCTACAGAAGAATGCTGGATTAGTGTAAGTGTGAAATGGCAGTCTTATTTTTTCTGCTATATACCCCAAAGATAACTGTTCAGAAGAGTCAAGGTTCTTCCACCTCTATTTAGAAGCTTCTGCTGCTGTGTGAGCATGGCTTTATTCTCTGAATAAATCTCAGTGGAGAACACTGAAGCTGGATAAAACTAGGGAAAACTTCTTGTGTATACGCAGAACATGTGCAAACCCCATTGCAACGTTGCCCAAGCAATCCAAAGTAGAGTTACACCCTTCTAAGTCCACTGAAGTCTATGAGCTTGAAAAAGTGAAACTTTGCTTAGGATTGTGTTGTGCACACCACAGATCTTTTTAGTAAGAGGTGAACAGACTTGAAACTGATGGTTTTGCAAAGATACTTAAACACCATTCAGCTCTCAGGGGAATGATGCTTTGATTCCAGTCAACCTGCAAAACTTTTCCCCTTAAATTCTGATTCTGGCTTTAAAATTTGATAAATAGCTATGTCTTCCCACTCACCCCTAACTTGTATTGGGGTGTTGTGGAGGAGGGATTTAACCCTTCCTTGCCCACCTGTCCTGGTTTTCTGATAGCCCCTGGAAATGCTATTTATACTGCAAAGATCCAGAGGAGTTAGCCGTGTTAGTCTGTGGTAGCAAAATCAAAAAGAGTCCAGTAGCACCTTTAAGACTAACCAATTTTATTGTAGCATAAGCTTTTGAGAATCAAGTTCTCTTCGTCAGATGCATGATCCGACCAGTTCAGATCATGCATCTGACGAAGAGAACTTGATTCTCAAAAGCTTATGCTACAATAAAATTGGTTAGTCTTAAAGGTGCTACTATACTGCAAAGGTATCTGAATATTCCAGAAATGGGACTAGTAACCCCAGGTTGGAAAAATAGCAAGAGAGACTAGATTATCACCTTCCCCCCATCTCCTGTTGGTCTCCAATTCAATTCCCAGAAGCTGTTATATACCATAAACATTTGGGAAATCTGTTGTCCAGCATCCAGTCTTAATTTAGGCCTGACTTGATTGGTAACATCAAAAGTGCTCAAGACTGACTTGCAGAGTCCATGTAAGTTTGACTGGCATGATCTAGCAGTTCAGCTCCGGGAAAACCAAAACAGATAGGACAGTCTCTGTGTGTCTGTAAAAGGCGAATGGCGAGTGTGACTCCAGTTTGGATCTGGGCCATCTGCTCACATTTACTGGTATTTCAAGAGGAAAAATGGTTCTTTGTAAGGGTGCAGGGCGTCCTGTGAAGCTGACCAGAAAAAGTGGTTGATAAAAATGATCCTTTCTTAGTAGATCCTTTCTTAGTAGAGCACAAGCCTAGGGGTTATGCTGAGAAGCATAGACAAATCCTCCGCCTTCTGTTCATGTGGGACATCTTTGTGCCTCTCCTACACCTTAGGCCTGTTCCAGAACTTCCTGGGAAGTCCTCGTTCTTTGCTGGCCATGCAGACGAATTCATTGAGAAGCGACGGCAGGGTCTTCAGCAGTTCCTGGAGAAGTGAGTGAAAAATGAGGGTACAGGGCACATTGATGACTATAATTTTTCTTGGGAAAATGGGAGGGAAGATGCTGTGACAAGGCCAAGTTGTAAAGCCAGCCCCAGTCAGGGTTGCCTTCTTCCATTTGGTTGGAGGTAGGCTCCTTAAGATGGTGGAACTTCCTCCAGCCTCAGGTTGGATACTGACCCGTGATCAGCAATGGCTGCCCAGGGAGGATCATGATGGCTCTCCCTGGGTTTCCCTTCATGTGACTCCAATCCAGAGGTGTAGCTGCAGTGAGTAGCTGGTGCCCCAAACAAGTAGACTTCTGGCAGAAACTCCTTTGCCACCCCCTTTGCATGGCAGGAGCACAATGGCCCCATCCAGCTGCGTCTCCTGAACCATCAAAGCCAGGAACGGGAACCCAGGCTAACCCTGCGGTGTCCTTTTCCAGCCTGTAGGAAAAGCAATGCCTCTTCTAGCATTTCTGGAGAATGGGTTCTGCTCCAGTTCGGCAGGAGATCTCATCACCTGTCTCGTTTTGTAGGGTGAGAGCATCCAATCTTGGCTTGAGAACATTTTACTTGCTTACCAAGACTTTCCTTCTGTTTCTGGGTGCCATATTCACCTGGTCCCTGTTTCCCTCATTCTAGGGTGGTACAAAACGTCGTACTTCTTTCTGACAGCCAGCTGCACCTCTTCCTCCAGAGCCAGCTCTCCGTGCCGGAGATTGAAGCTTGTGTCCAGGGACAGGGACCTCTAAGCGTCACAGATGCCATTCTCCGCTACGCCATGTCTAACTGTGGTTGGGCACAGGAAGAGGATGGCCACTCGGCCTGGCTGGCCAGAGGAGATTTGGGTGGCAGGTAATTGGTACAAACGCAGTTCCTAACTCCCATCCCCTTCTAAGACCAAGGTTTATCTGTAGGACAAAACTGGGTTATTTATTTATTTGCTTTATTTATACCCTGCCTTTCTCCCCAATGGGAATCCAAAGTGGCTTACATCATTCTTCGCTTCTCCATTTTATCCTCACAACAATCTTGTGAGGTAGGCTTGACTCAACTTCACTCAGCAAGCTTCTGTGGCAGAGTGGGGATTTGAACCTGGGTCTCCCAGATCCTAGTCTGATACTCTAACCACTATACAACACTGGCTGTCCAGGGAAGAGCGCTGAAGGAAATAAACCCCTGCTCAATCCATGCTTGAATGAGTATAATATTTAAGAAAGCTCCCCAAGTCAAAGCTAAACTGCCTGGGTAGTTAATCTCACAGTGAGCCTGTAGGGTAGCTTGAGCTTTGAGAGAGTGACTGTCTCAATGAGCATCGTGGTTGAGTAGGGATTTGTCTCCAGGTCTGCCCGGTCCTAGTCCAGACCTCTAATGACTACATCACACCAGATCTCCAGGCTTTGGTCTCTCCATGGTGACTCTTAGGGATGATACAGACTGTACAAAACACTGGATGTGAATCTCTTAAACTAACAGTGCTGTGATTTCCCAACATAGTACCTGTGGGCACCATGAAGTCTGTCAATGTGTTTTCTGGTGCTCAATTTATTTCACGAAGTACAGTTTCCCGAAGACAAAGAGCCAGTCCTGGCCTTCATCCACTTAGCTGAAGCAGAAGATGCTTCAGAGGAACCCAGGAGGGTCAGATGTTAACTGCCTCAGTCGTAGGAGGACCTAACATTTTGTGGTTGGTTCCGGCTCCCATGGCTGCCCTTTGGTGGTAAAGCCCACTAACTGGTCTCAAAATTCCAAAAAATCTTACAGGCTCAGCCTGGGGGACCCCTGTAACTAGAGAACTGCAGTCAGAAATCAGGCTGGTTCTTTCAGATTGATGGGTAACCCTTGGCCTTCCTTGCCTGTGCAGTTCCTGTCTCTGCTGTTCTCCTCTCAGCCCATTCTTCCTCTACTTTCCTCCTCATCGCCTCGATCTCTTCCTTGTTCCTCTGTAGTACTCCATGCTGTTTCTCTCTTGACCTGTGGCTGTCTTGAGTCCCAGCTTTCTTTGCTAGCTTCCCAGAGTTCTTCTGTTGTAGCCCAATCTTAGAGACATCTCATTCTCTCTGATTTTCTTCTACTCTTCCCTATCCCCTTGATTGCAAAAGGAGTGCTCTCCTTTTGAAATTTGATGTGATGAATTTCTTGCTTTCAGGTGTCTCATGTTCAGGTCAGGACTTTGTGGTCCAAGAGTGTTTCTGAAAGGCCGCTTCTGGTGGGACCGCAGCTGGGCAGTTCAGGGACGTTGACTCCAGGAAGGGGTGGAGAATACGTTTATCCTCCTTGCAGAAGTCCTCTGAACATCTTGTTTTCTTTTTGTCTTGAAACCCAACACTTCCCCTTTCTCTGCCCAAGGTTTGACAGAGGAAGCCATCCTGCTGGAAGTGCCCCTGAGCCCCTTCCTTATTGGAGTGACATCAGCATGGAAGACAGCCAGTTGGAGAGTCCAGATTCTGAGGAAGAGGAGAGCCATTCGGCAGGGTCACTTCAGGTTGGCGCTGTAAAATCAACTGACCATGCCAAGGAACAGTGAGAGTCAGAACAGCCCCTTTGGGATATCGTTGGAGTTCTTTCTCAGCAGTTGTCTTGCCTGTCAGACCCTAGAGGGGAGGCACTGCTGTCTGTGTTGGATCTGGTGAGCTGAATGAACATTTGGCCTGGATCAGCGAGAACACTTGGTGAACTAAAACGAATAGCTGCTGCCCAGGGACCCCAGAGTCGTTCTAAAGGAGACGTAGTATTCCTGGTTTTATTGTGGCCCTCCTTCCTTGTAAGTCAGCTGGCTTCCTACGAGGGCTTTCCCAGCTGTAGAGGAATCCCACTGGGCAGGAAAAGGTTCTGTTTTGGGGTTTGGCTGCATCCTGTCTATTCTCCCCATCCCCATAGCTGGTAGAAGACAACTGGGCTTCTGAGAAAAGTACAGACTCATAGGCATGTTGAATAGCTTGCCTGGGTTGGACTTTCCTCTGGTACAGAGCCAGAGAACCCACCTGCTATCCCTAAATGCCAGGCCCCCATCTGGTTTCCCTTGGTGGAACTGCATGCAGCTGGGATGAGTGTCTCT
Organism: Eublepharis macularius; assembly: GCF_028583425.1. Lineage (NCBI taxonomy): Eukaryota > Metazoa > Chordata > Lepidosauria > Squamata > Eublepharidae > Eublepharis > Eublepharis macularius. The sequence goes on from NC_072801.1 coordinate 43,067,852, forward strand.
CTTCTCCCTCCCCCAACTCATTAGTGTTGTACTTGATTCTTCTGAAATCCAACTAGGAAGAACTTATTAAATATGGAGAGGAGAAAATGGAAGATTATTTTGCAGGACTCTTGCATGCTTGATACATCTCTTGGGAAACAATCTCTTTCCTGGTTATTTCATTGCAGCTTTCAGCTTGAAACAGGATCTGGGGTGTGTATGTGTATGTTCATGGAACCCACTCTAAGCTCTGGAAATAAAATTGCCTTCCTGTACATACACCCACACCTCTCAAACTTTAGTGGAGTTATTGATGATCCTGCTCAGGCATCACCACGCAAAATCTACTAATGACTGGCTTACTGTATTCAGTTCCACATTCCACTTCTATCCTAAAGGGCAATGTTGGGGCATGTGTGGGGGGAGGGTAATACAGATGTGTTGCTCTCCTTCCTTCCCTTCTAGTCCAGTATGTTACGAAGTAAGGGCCCCCCATTTAATTTAAAAGGGTAGCAAGTTTCTAGTCCTTAGTATTTCAAGGAGAAACTCAAACGTCAGTTGAATTTTGGCTGGAAGTGGCAAGATTTGTTTTTTATTTAAAGAATGGAATTGAAACCTTCCTCCTTTAACAAAAAGTGCTGAATTTCTCCTCATATCCTTTTCTCTTCCTCTTGATTTCAATAAACATAATGCAAGTTGAACTACTCTTTGAAATGAATGTGATCATGTTTAGATAGAGAACACTGTGGAGGAGAAGAATGCTCAGTCCTTCCATTTCACAATACAGAGGTGCTCAGTAATAATAATAAACAAGGTGTTGACATTTCCCTCTTGATGATAATAGATCCATCCATCAAGAAACTGAAGAAGGAACTTCTCCAACAAGGAAAACTCTTCAGGGAAGACTGAGATAGCTGAATTGCTAAGATACAGAGAGAGATGTGCTTATTATAGAGTTGGTAACAGGCCTGGAGAAAAATGCCTTGTCCCTTTAATAGAGGCTTAATGTGTGGAAATGGGCAGTTGAAGGTTTTCATGACATGGAGGTAAATAACATTACCTGGAAAATAACATTCCATTAAACTACTAAAAGTTATAGGACAACCCCCACCCCCCAAACCAGTTGGCAACCTCACCTTAGTCCCATAACCCGAAACTTCCAGGCCTTTGCTTACCTTTCTTTCTCTATTGGTGCAGAATTACAGGTCCCCACAATGAGAAATATGATTTGGGATTAGATCATACCAGCTTTTCCACTGGTGAAAGAAGAACTCCTTTTGGCCACCAAATAAACTATGCTGGGGATATGGAAAGTACATGGCCAAAAGCCAGATGTGGTAGAACTGTAGAAAGAAGGAAAATTGGATGTGATTGAGTGAAAAACCTGGTTGGATCCAACTGTTTGTTCTCTTTTGTTACAGAGCCCCTTAAGGGCCTCAAGGAGGAAAATAGCTAAAGGTGATTCTGAGTTGATTGTTGCTCCCAGTTGGTTACTCTACATAAACTTACATCCTCAAGCGGTTCTGAATATCATCTGTGATAGTTGCCAGTATACAAACAATAACCATTGATCAGCAAAGAGGCAGTTTTAACATGTGTAACAACTGTACTCTTTGCAAATTGCAGATATATATCTCATCTGCTTTTTATTGCCTTGCCCAGTTACCCTTGACCTTGGAATTTAAGCTATTGGGGACCCTGCTGAAAAACATAGACTTGTGAGAGCTGCTTTCTGTAAGGTAAACCCTTGACAGAGGAGAAGTAGACAAATCAAGGAATTATTTTGTCTGCATAAGAGATGGTAAGAAGTAGAAGCAATGTACCTTCTCCCCATTGAAAATGGCCCCATTCAGGACTGCTTTTAATGCCTGTAAGGCAAAACATACTCACGTCATGCCTGTTTTTTCCCCTCTACCAGAGTGAAAGGTGTGTGTGTGTGTGTGTGTGGGTGGGGGTTGAAATGAGCCAAGACGGGGAGTTAATCTTCCTTTCTCCTATGATGTATTCTAATCATTCTGGCTTGGATCCTAAGGATTGGTGTCACAAGTTTGACAGGCTGTGCCATGGAATGCACTTCTTGTGCTAGCACTTCTCTTTATACAAGGGCTTACTGAAAAATCCTGATCTTGTGTCAATAGAAGTGTGAGCAGAAGCAGCAGTATGCTCTGCAGCTGAAACTGTCTAGTGTGCACAGAATTTATCCATAGGTGTCAGCGCTAGCCATCACTGCTGCTGGGCAGGGCGCTGGCTGGGTCAGCCCTGACATCAGAAGGGTGCCAGGGATGCTGCAAGACCCTGCTCTGTGGAAGGAGGGGCAGTATACCTCTCCCAGACTCCCTTCTCAGTCCACTTGCTGGCCTGCTCAACCTGGTCTGCTCACCCTCTGCAACCTCCTCCAAGAACTCTCCTCCAAGCCTCTGTTCTCGCACAGCTCCACACCATTGCTCCTTACTCACCCCCCCCCAGCTCTTCCCAGCCAACCTTTATAGGGTTTCCTTTCACTGCCCAGTCCTCCTTGCAGGCCCTGCCTGCCAGGCCACACCCCTCCTCGGCCTCCCAGCATTGGCCTGGGCTGTTTCAAGCTACAGCAGCTGGGGTAGCTGGCTGGGCTCCCTGGGTCAGCAACAGCTGTGTCTTGTAGGCTGGCTGCCAGGCCTCTCTGGCTGAGCCGATTGCTGAAGGCAGGCCCAGCTGTGGCCCCTTGGCTGGCTGCCCAGCTCTTCCCACAGAGTGCCTCCAGCAGCTCCACCTGGAGGGGCTTGGCTCTTAGCATCTCCTGAGCCAGGTTACTGTCCTCTAGCTGGGGCGTGGTTCTGGGCTGTTGTGACTGCTTCTCCTCCTTGACTGGTAAGGGCTCTGTTTGGGACGCTGCTAGGTCCCTATTCCCCCTGCCTTTGCCCTTTCCCCCTGGTCTGTTTAGCCCCCTATCCTCCCCCTGGAGGGTGGGACTAGCTGGTCTCTCCCTGTCCCTTCCAGCCCTCTGAGGCTTTGGCCTTCTGCCTCTTCCCCCTGGTGTAGGCAGGTTCTGGCCCTGGTTGCCGGCTGGGGCGGCAGGGCAGCTGTCTCCTGGCTGCCACCCCTGGCTTCTTCCCGGCAAGGCTGGGGGCTGAGGCTCAGACCCCGGACAATAGGATCCAGCTCTGAAACTGTAAGTTTGATCCTGTTTTCTATTTATTTATTTAGCTTTCTATTTATTCCTGTAATACTGGAATTTAACCTTTCTCTTTATAGGTAGTGGTTTCTGGGTCCTCTAACCAGGGATGTTGGAAGGCTTAAGGCAATAATGTATAGAAGCTCTCTGATGAGTGGAGAAGAGTACTATGAAAACCAGGGGTCTCCAACCTTGCTGAGCCTGTGGGCACCTTTGGAATTTTAAGAAAGCATAGGGGGTGCCATATAGCAGCCATTGGAAGGGGGACTAATCACAAAATGGCTGCCGGGGGGGGAGCAGTAGCAATGAATGTTGGGTGGTTCCAAACCAAACGTCCTCCTGTGATGGGGGCAGCTATTTCTGAGTAGGCACTCCTTGCAGAGCTAAAGAGTGATGCCTTCTGGGGTCATCAGAAGCATGCCCTGCTCCCATGAAGTGGAGGAAATCCAGATGTGGCTGTCTTCTTTAAGAAAGAAGCAAGTGGGCAATAGGAAGCACACTGTTGGCAGCCTTTGGGCATAATTGTGGGGATCCCTGCTATAAATGTGCAGGGGCTCTTCTCTTTCAGTGGGGTAGGACAGGATGCTGCTGTGCTACCGTAAGAACATCCCAAGTCTGGTCAGAGGAGCCATCACTGTGCTGATGTGCTGTTAAAATAACCCATTAGCCATGCCAAGGGGCTTAAGTTAGTGGAGTTACCAGGTCAAAGAGCAATGCTGTAGTAGCCAATGTAAGGTTGATCGCTGATGGCAATTATTTCAAAAAAACCCCTAGAATGTGGCAACACCGAAACATCTGCTCCTTGAACGCATCTCTACCTTGCAAGCAGCATTTGGGCTTTCTGCACGCCGAAAAGGGACTGAGCCAAGCAGGCAGGTGTGGAGGGTAGGAAAAGAGGCCTTTGAAACCCTACAGAGGCAAATTCTCAAAATGTCAAAAGAAGTTCACTTAAAAAAAAAAGACCCCCCCCCAAACAACAAACCTCTTTGCACCAGCCAGCTGCTCACTAATGACAGCTCCTTTGCTGATTGGCCAGGCTGCCTCATGAATATTGATGTGAGTGCAGGATCCAAATGGCGCAGCTGTGCAACCACCTGCCCTTGCCAGCTCAGCTTTCTAAAGCTTCCAGACAGTTGCTTGGAGCTGTTGGGGCTTTGATTTCCCACCCTCCTAAAAACACAAGTTTGTACCCCCCCCCCTTCCCGTTCAGGCCTTGTGCTTATTTCCCAGTACCACAAAATCAATTGTCAGGAGATGCAGGGCAGCCAGAAGGAAACATGTCTTTATGCAATGCCTAAGTGGTGCTGTAAAATGTATGGAAGTTTTCTAGTTTAGACAGGAGCCAGACTGCAGAAGGAACTGTAGTACTGAACCATGCAAGGAGAGGAGCTTTTTTTTTTTTAATGCTACTCTCATGTAAAAACCTCCCTGCAAGGAGAAAGGTAGAACGCTAGAGCTTGGGTACAACTATTTTCCTTTAGATGCAATCTTTCTGTATGCAGGGATTTAAAAATATTTGACATGTGTGCAAGCATAAGAGGTCTTTCGACAGAATGACATAGCTGTTTCTGGAAGCAGTGGAGTAGATTTCAGCTGATTGCTGCAAGCCTCCTCTGTTTGACCCCTTTGCTGTTCCTGAGAGTCTTGATGACCCCTGGGATGAAATGTCAGGGGTGTTCAGTGAGGTGCAGCAGGAGGGGAAAGTTCTGCTCCCTGAGATATGCAAATAGTGGGATAAGTGCAACAGAACAGAAAGGAAAAACAACTCATCTCCCCACCAATTTTATCAACTCTTTGTGCAATTTGTAAGAGTCTCTAAGACTCTTCTCTCAAGTTCTTTTCCATGGTATGGAATCCGTGGCTCCCACATCCCACAACTAACAGGAATGGGGCCCTAGCTGGCAGTGGAACAAGCTTAGACACCTTCGCCAAGGACAGGTCTGTGAATGGCTGTTGCTGAATGGAATCTGCGTTCAGAGCCAATATAGCTCATAAATAGCTGCATGAATAGAAGTTAAAAAGGGAATGGCTGTTCCTACCACATCATGCTTGAGACCATGCTTAAGTATAGTTCCCAGACTGAGACAAGTTCCATCAGCTGTCATTTCACCACTAGATTTTTTCATGGCTGCTGTTCGAGGCAGAAGTCTGCAGGGTTCTGGTCTGGAGTGAGCCTGTGGTGGCTGAAGAGGAATGCCTCTGAACATAGCTAGACTGTCTTCTGCTGAGTGAAGTGCAGCTGAGATAGGAGGCAAGGAGGCAAAAGCAGGAATTCTATGGCTGTGCTGATTCCTCGCCCCTCCCCCCTCCCCGGTTGCCAACTTGCAGGTGGTAGCAGGTGATCTCCTGGAATTACAACTGATCTCCAGGCCACAGAGATCAGTTCCCCTGGAGAAAATGATGCTTTCGAAGGTGGACTTTATGGTATTATACCCTGTTGAGGTCCCTACCTTCCCCAAATCCCACCCTCTCCATGTTCCCCACCCCAAATCTCCAGAAATTTCCTAACCTGGAGTTGACAACCCTACTCCTCCATTGTTTTGAGCTTTCAAAAATCACACCATAGGAATGAATAGAGCTGCAGAACTTAAGGGGAAACTGTTCCGTACAGGAAATCCATAGTCAGTGGTATGCTTTATTATAATTATTAAAGATTTCTGCTGGGTTAGCCACCCTCCCTACTACCAAAGTATCAGCTTAGAAGGCAAAGGTTTCTTTTAGTGTGGCATTTCGCTTTTTATGATGAGTTGGTAGCTTAAGGCGTGGCCTTGATAAAACCTCAGATACAGACCTTTTATAATCGTTCCTATTGAGTTACTTAGCATTCAAAGTGCTCAGAATCGGCATCCGTATATCTAAAAGCTTTCCCACCCATCTAAAAGCTTTCTCTGGTGGCTGGCTACTGTTCCTCCAGAAGGTGCAAAATATAGTCTGCATGTGTTCAAGCCATTCACTTTGCAACAAACCAGATCTTGTTCTGCCACGCTTAATGGTGCCCCAAATCCCCCTCCTCGTCTTGCCTCATAATTCTAGGGCTGCCTCTTGCCTTTTGGCCCTTCCAACTCTTAAGATTTGCTCTGCAGGGAGACTGAGGGGTGGGTGGGCTTTAACACCCTTGGAGATGCAAGCTGTTAGCTGGGCTGAGGCACATAGTTGCAAACATCTCTCTGCTGGCTTTTTTTCTTTTTCCCCCCTGCTGTCGGCTGGATTTCTGGCAGAGCTTCACTAAGGCTCCCCAAGTCTCTCTGCCTTCTGCTCCATTCCAAGTTTCTCTTGGCAGGCATTTGCCCCTTTTTTTTCAAAGAGGGAAAGTAATTCTTGCTGTTCTTGCCAGCAGCCTGGAATTTCAGGGTGGTGATTAGAGGAAGAGAGGAAAAAAATAGAGGGGGGAGGGGGGAGAGCTGTGTCTACTGCAGGCTCATTAAGTTCAGGGTTGTGGGGTGGCAGCTGTGGATCGAGATGTGGGCAGCCATCTGAGACGCAGGGGAGAGAGAGATGCTTCCTTCCATCAAGGCCTGGGCATGAATCCTGCACCTCTATTCTCCACGCACCACCTCCTGCCAAAATTAAGGACAAGGAGAGAAAGCACCAGACTCCGGGTGAATCAGGGCTCCAAACTGGAACTTGCTTTCAGCACCAGATTTAGTCTGACAGTGTGCATTAGCACATTCAAAGCACATTTCAAAGAAGACCTTGCTTTCATTTCCCCCCCTTTCCCTGCCAATGCTGGCCTGAGCCAAGTTTCTAAACTGACGTGGTGCTAGGGCTGAAGCTTGCCTAGAAGCAGAGTCTAATTTGGGCCAGAATTCAGTCCTGGAACCTGAATGTGGAGTTTTGCCCTGCAACATATGAACTAACATAGGGAGAGGGATGCCGCAGAGCATAAGCAGAGTTCATTATCTTTGCCACAAATTACTTGTAGCCTGCGTGTGTGTGTGTGTGTTCGCTTCTGACTTGTGGCAACCCTATGAATGAAAGACGACAGGCAGAAACTAGAAAAGAGGTCCAGGTCAGGTAATGTGAGTTTGGGCAAGCTTGAATCCTGATTTTTTAAAAAAATCAGTACTGCTTGAAAGTTGCTCTCAGTCTCAGATGTTTGGAGGAGGGTAACAGTTACAATTAGAACGATGATCTCTGCACATGCACAGAGACATTGATTGTTACAAATTCCATAACTAAAAGGAATAATTGTGACAGTAGTACTTTCACCCTGCTTAGCTCTTTATCAAAAATCATCATTATTCCTGCATCCAACAGGAATATCTGTTGTTATGCAGAGGATTTATTTGGATTCAGGTCTCTCTTTCTAAACTGAGAGGTGCTGGGGTTCAAACCTTCCTGCATCCAATCTCCTTTGACTTACTTGCAAGCTCAGAAGGGGAGAAGAGGGGGTTGGCTTTGCTTGTCCAGTTGTGCAACAATGCCTAGGTGCCTATACACACCAATTGCACAATTCTGGAGTTGAGATGCAGTCCCTTAAGCCTTCTGCTACTTAAAAAGGAGACATCTCCATTAGGAGTGCAAAGATATGATTCACACTAGCCATCATCTCTTATCAAAACATGCACTTACCTTGCAGGGTTGTTGTATGGCTTGTATGTGAAGCCACTGAAATACTTTTCAGGTGCCAGCTGGTATTATTAATATCCAGGAAGTGAGATGAACAGGTGTGTACAGCGGTGTCCTCCTGAGTTGTCATTCTGGATGGAGGCTCCCCGGGCTCTTGCTGCAGCCAGTAATTTATATGCCATTGTTATTGCATGCTCCCCAACCTAAGCGGTGTGTTTGGGATTGTATGTTAGTTTGCAAACATACTTCAGAAACTTTTAAGGAGGTTTGCTGAAATGTTAACGTAGGCTAGTAAGTTCTCTAGTTCATAAATAACGATGCCTACAGTGCAGTTGGACACAGAGTTACATCCATTTAAGGTCACTGAAGTCAACGCATAATGAAGTGGCATAAAATAGTACTGTGTATCTCTCAGCTTGGTTTCCCCACTCCACCCAGATTCTGTTCAATATGGGAATTATGATACTGATTTATTACAAATGTGAAACACTTTGCACAATTTAAAGCACTACCTCTCTATGTAGCATTGAGTTCTGGTGAACCAGATTTGATGGACCAGGGAGGAAGAGGGTTTGGGAAAGGTTGGTCCTTTCCCAAACCTTGCTTGGTTACTTCTTACCCATTGTGGAAGCTGAAGAACTCAACAGAAGCTGCTGAGAAACAAGCCAGCTTGGGTTCTGTTTTTGGGTCACACTACAACGTGACAAAATGTTGGTAGTGCTGGCGGAATAGGTGTATCTCCTGGGAAGTTCTTCTGTGCATCAAAATGAGTCAGAGTTGCTCCCACTCATTTCTGGAAGGCATGGGCAGGAGAACTTCCCAATGACGTGTATCCTTTTTTCTTTCCTTTGCTGAAAGTAAGTCTGTGGTGGAGGAGAGTGGGCGATTTGTGGCAGGCAGCAATCCCTGTTTCCTGTAAGCTGAGAGGTTCAAATATGTCTTCCCAATTAAAGCACAGCTGTTCAGAAAGGGAGGGAGAGGGGCTGGGGGGGGCTGCAAAGCTGCTGTCTCTTTAAAGAGCCCTTCCAGTGAATGATGAGGGATGGAGAGAGAGACAGCCAGGCCCTGATGAAACACTCATCGCACAGCTAGAAAATGACTGTAATTATGAGCCAGTCCCTGCAGAAGGATGAACTCCAAGTTTGCTAATAACCCCACCAGGTGCCTCTCTTTCTGTCACTCTCTCTGCCCAAGCAGTCTCTATGGTGGCAAAGTTAGGCTTCCAGAAACTGAACACAAATCAATCCTGGACAGGAGGAATTCAGCACAACCATCCTGCAGATGGACCACCTTTGTTGACAGGACTGTTGGTATCCTGGGCCTTTCACAGCCTAGTGTTCTTTCTCTGACAGACCAACCAGAAGTCCAGAAGTCATGGTGAAACTCACAAGCTGGGCATAATGCACATTGGCTCCTCCCTTTTGTTTGCTCCAGCATCTGGTAAACAAAAAATATGTTGTTTCTGCTTTTCTCTAGCTCTTGGAGCTACAGCACAATTTATTGATTTGTCTTGAGGTGTTTTTTGTGTGTGTGGTAAATTACACCTATGCTGGTGATCAGCACAACATAATGTTAAGATGAACTGTGCAGGTTAAGTATGCATTTCCTGAAGAATCACAGATCATTTGAGACTTCTGCACTAACGAATTAAACGGATCCTCAACTTGAGCTCATAGATGCTGCTAGAATGTTGAGAACACACAGGGGGCAAAATGGCTGCCATGGAGTCTGGGGCCAGAGACAGAAAATTGGGCAGTATCCTTCTACGATGGAGAAAACTGTTTCTGAATGGGTGCTGTCTACAGAAACAGAGGTGATACCTCCAGGTTATCTTCTGAGGCCCCTCCAGCTTCAATGAGATAGAGAAAAGCCAGGATTTGTCTGTTTTGCTTGGGGGCAAAAGCACTGGAGAAGAACATGGCTCCCATAAACACTGTTAGGCATCATAGAATAAAAGCATGTATGTGGGAGTGTTTTAAAGAAATGCTCGTGTCCTCCACACTGTGTATGCTTTGCTGCTGCATTCCATGCAGGCAATCATGTTGGCAACATTAGTGCGTCAGTGTACTGACTCTCATTTAGAAAGCATCCCCCCTCCCTGCTGCCCAAAGGAAAGAGCCTTGATAATGCAACACATTTACCAGTCTATTTGGCATAAGCTCTCATAGACAAACACCCAGTTTCATTAGCTGCATGAAGCGGGCTGAGAAAGTGGCAGGTTATCTTCACTTGAACAGTGCTACACTGAAAAATAAACCAAGCCAGGGTGTTTCTATACTATCATGGCTTCTTCCACCCCTCAAAAAACTCTTGGGTGCTCTAGTTCCTTGAGGCAGTAAAAATTTCCCCAGAGCACATTCTGTTGGCCTACAAAACCACCATTTTCAAAACCTTTGGGGAGCAGTTTTGACAGCAAAACCACCTTCTATTTGTCACGAGGATACAGCTGCAGCAGGGTGAGAAGCCAGGATAACAGGAATGGAGAACTCCCATCCTTATTTACTTCTGTTGCTGTCTGAAATGGTTCTACTTACAGAAAGTGATACTTGGTTTTTGCATGACATTCAAAAAGAAAATCTGCCTGGCTCACAATGTCTATTTGCTCTTGAGGCCAGCACCCCATACAATCATACCAATAATTTAAAATGAGCATTTTTTCAAGAAGTTTTGCATCTGTGCAGTTGGAAGCATTCTGCATGGTGGCTGGCTGGACTGGCCCATGGCTACAATTTACTGTCTGGCTTAAATTAAATATACTGCTGGGTCATCCTAAACAGGTCATGTGATTCAAAGCCAGATATGTTTCAAGACTATGTCTGCTTTTGTGTTTGAGGAGTCAACAACATTCCTAATACGGTGAGCATACTCAGAACTTGGTGGATCAAACTACAATTCCCAGATGGCCATGCAAGAACACACAAAGTATTTGCAATCCAAGTTGATTAACACATACATGTTGGGCTTTGGAAGTCAGCTATGAACAAAGGGACAAGGACAGAATTCAAGAAAGGTAAATCACAAGGCCATGCCTCAACTTGAGACAAGTACAGAAAGCTTTGGGGGGAGAATATGTAATTTTTTCCCTGTCTTGTGGGTTGAGCAAATGATATGATGGAAAGGACAGTGACAGCAATGGGAAAACAGAAAGAGAACATTTGTAGTACAATTCAGAACAATGTTGAGTGTCCACTAAAAACTTAAATCACTTTGAGTATTCCAGTGTGCTTTGGCCTATTTGTAATCAAATAGCAATTTGAACAGATTTGCTTCCATCCACCACTCTATGTATAGCAACTTTAAATTCAGAGGATGTAGCATTTTGGTGAGATGAAATGTCCTCTGTGCCCTCCCCTCCTTTCCATATATTCCCATTCTTAATATCATGATCTGTATATATCTTGCATAAAACACCTACCCCATTTTTAAAAAGCATGGCTACTTTATAATTTTAAATAATTTAAAATTGGGATTATAATTTTGGCAGGAGCAAAGGCCTTCATACAAAAGACTCAGTAACTCTCCCAGTGTAAATCTTCCAGGTTTCTGGGGGAGAGCCCTGACAGTGGTATGTCGTATGCACAGACTATGTTCAGTCATCAATTGTAGCATGAATGCTATGTCTTATATGACATATTCTTTAAAGGAGGAAATTATAAGAAGCAGGTCTGAGAATCCAGGGACTGGAAGGAATGTGCTTGTATGGATGATGCTGGACATTTGTCTATACATATTTCAGCACCATGGAAAGTTCCCCTTCTTTCCCTTAAGCGCCTTGCTTCCATGGCTACAGAACATTTCTCAAGCCCAGTACTGTTTAAGTTGCAATGAATGCACATACCATCTATGTACAGTGTATAATTGATTTTTCTTTGTACATGTATCAAATCATTTTCATGTTACATTCATGTACACCTAGATAAACTCCACATTTATCCAGGTACTCCCCCTGCCTACATTTGTTTTGTAAAGTGAATGCTTGTTGGCTCTTTCTTACAGACAGACACACGTGTTCACTGTGACATGTGAACAGGGCTTCAGTTCAGGGGCAATCCTTGCTCATTTGGGCATGGAAATTCTCACACAGACAGGATAACAGAGTTCCTGCTGTCTGTGCAAATGCTCTGAGGGAGGGAGAAAACAAGGCTCTTTTAAGCCCTGTGGTGATCCTGTTTTGCTGTGGGTGCTGCACTTGTGTGTGTGTGTGTGTGTGTATATAAAATTCGAATTTGCATATTAGCAGAATTTTGCTTAATACTCCTTCCTCAAATGCATTTCAAGGGGTCCATTTTAAAATCAAATGTAAGGCTGAAAACCTGCACACAGGTTGCTGAACTCTTGTGTAATTCAGCACACTTCGAGCAAGCTGCTCATCTCAGGTTCTGATCAATATGGTTTGTATGTTAGCATTATCAGCATTGAAAACTGAAATATTGCTGACAAGACTCTTTGGTGTCCTTTATCCCTGTGGAATGAGGAAGAACTCCAGGTTTCTTACCAATGGGAATTTGGATGTTCCAGGTGATCAGTTCACTACTGCCACCTTGTGGCTTTAATAACCTCTACACCTGAAATACAGAGGAAAGAAATGGCTTCCCATTAGCTGGCATCACTGCATGGCAGATGGCTGCTGGTCTCATAGCTCTCCTTTGTCACACGCTGGAGGTTCAGTTTATCCAGAGTCTCAGATGTTAAGGGCGACATCACTTTTATAATCCCAGAGATCCAGGGTTTGGCAGGGCAATCTTCTACCCATGACATGTGTGACATGTACTCCCTCAAGATGCTGTAATAGGAAAAGGGCTGGCTGTAAGCTGCAGCTCACCAGAACTTGTATTTAGTGCAAATACTCAGCCTTGGGTCACAAAAAGAGAACAAATGCAACAATGAGGAAGCAGAGTGTCTGAGCACATACAAAGTTCATTTCTCTTACCAGTGAGGATCTGCAGTTACTGTCCACACACACAGGGCAAAGGTTCTCCAGGCAGAGGGTGTGAGTTCCAGGGCACTTTGAACCCCAACATCTCTCTTTTTGGAAAATATAAACTAGCTAGGAAATGACCTGGATGGCCCAGGTTAGCCCAATCTTGTCAGACCTCAGCAGCTAAACAGGGATGGCCTGGTTAGTACTTATATGGGACCCCATCTCTCTCTCTCTCTCTCTCACTCACAGAGGAATGAAAAAAACCCAGAATGAACTCAAAGCAGCTTATCCTCCTTTAGGGACCTTTAGGTAGAGGCAGCAATGGCAAACCACTTCTGAATGTCTCTTGCCTTAAAAGTCCTAAAGGGTCACTGTAAGTTGGCTGTGATTTGATGGCACTTTCCACCACCAGAAAATGCCTACAATGAGGCATTGTGCTAAATGGCTTGAGCAAATGCTTGAGCAAATCAATTCTGGCTTTCATCAGCTTCAACATTTCGGAGCAAAATATGGGGTCTTGAAAAAAATGAATTATTTGTGCAAACACTTAGCAGTTGTATTTTAGGTCTGATGGATTTTTCCTTATAATGTGCTGAATAACTTGTGACCTACCAAACTAGCCACAGTCCTATGAGCCATGAATGGTGACATATGAGCTGATATTGTCAGCAAATCTCCTGCCTGTCTGTGAAATCCATGCGGGGTCTTTCAGGCACTTAGCAAGTAACAGTAAATGGCTCATATGCGGTGTCCAGTTTGCAGTTCTTAAGTTGTTCAGGCCTGCTTTAGGGGGAACTGGCTGTCAATCACATTTGGATTCTGACCTTCTTCCTAGGAGCTCAGGGGAGTATTCATGGTTCTCCCTACCTCTGTTTTTCACCCTCATTAACAACCCTGTGAAGTAAGTTAGGCTGTGACAGTCTGCCAACAAGTTTCATGGCAAACAAGAATGTGAACTTGGGTCTCCCTGGCCCAAGCCAACACTCACACCACTGTGGGTGTTTGTACTGCTGCTAACATTTCTCTTAAATCTACTCCTATCACCTCTGTCCATTGATGAGGCAGCAATAAATAATCAAAACTGACAAACATTCAATTTGTTCCTGAGGCCTAAGCACCGCCAGCAACTAAATTTTGTTTAAAAGCTAGGGGAGGGTGGAGGCTTTTCCTTTCTGGTCTCTGTTCCTCTAGAGTAACACACCAACCCAGACATTTTGGCACTAAGCTGTCTTTTAATCATTCATACTTATATATCTCTTAATGGTTCTGATTATTATATCAGGGTCTCTGATGCAAATGGAATCTCTAGCTCGGGTGATTATCTTTTATCTGGGTAATTGTTTTTTTCTAGACATTGTATTCTGTACTAGATGTTGTGGACTTTGACTAAAAACCACATAATTTAGATTGTCAGGCTAACAAAAAAAGAGAGAACAACTTTAGCACAATGAACAATTTGTAATCAGAAAACAACAAAAATGTTTATTCTGGATTCTCATCAAACCATCAATTCCTTTTGAGTGTTCTGGGGGGTGGGGGAAACCAATGCTAATATGACACGCGTGACAATTCTGACCACCTTAGGTCCTGAGCAACTTTCCAAAATGAGGGCATGTGCTGGATGCAGCCAGCTAGAGAAAGTACCAAGGCAAAGTTAAGGATATGTACATCCTATCATGACAGAGCGGACATTGCCTTTGTACGTGTCCCGATGTGGGCTAAGGAGCATGTGCAATTCTTCTGATGTGCATGTGAAGAATAACAAAAAAGCTTCAGGGACGCACTTCTATTGGATCAGAAAAGCGGAGGATGAGAAGAGACGCAATCCCTGGGGATCTAGGAGTGAACACAACAGAAATGTGAATTCTATTATACCTGGGATGAGATATAACAAACAATGATTATTAGATATTACCAGTTATTCTTCTCCATGCTGTGCCATCTAAACAGGTGAGAGTTACAGACAGGCAAGAGTGACAGACTGCCTAACAACTAGGCATGTAGGCTGATGCTGTATCAAAAGAGGAAGAGCACCACTGCCTCAACACGAGGCTCCACTGCATTGAGGCCCCACTGCAAAAATGTGCAGAGTATCTCTCTTTGGTTTCAGAAATACCCCTAAGACTTCCTCTTGGCTGTTTTCCCTGCAAGAAGGAGAATTAAAGGTCTGAGTGGTGTACCTTTCATAGGGCAGGAAGTGGTACCACTTTATCATCTCTTGCCCAGATTCCGCAGAAAACTGGAGCCAACTATGCAATGAAGGCAAAATGGGGGCTGGCCTTTTTGCCCAAGTGTGCGGCAAGTCAGATACCAGGTACTGGATAACATGCACAGGCCACTATTTACCCACTTCTGTGCCCTAATGAAGTGGGGAGGGAGGAGTACAGGCAGGGCTCTATGGTATATGCAGGTCCACAGGTCCAGATTTGCCATATATCCCTCTGTTCCTTGCATTATTTAATTTCTCCATGTTGAAAGTTGGCCACCCTTTCAATAAAATGGCCTTTTAAATCATGGCAATTGATTATCATCCATAACTCCTAACTCTTTAACCACTGCCTTCTCAATTATTCCTCCTCTGCCCCTTCCCTATACTGTATAAATATTCTCCCTCTCTCCCTCCTGACTTGACCTTGCTCAATTTCATTCTGTTGTAATCTCAAAATTCACCTCTATGCTCCTCCGTTCTTTCTCCCAATGTGGGGAACTTCCTGATTTGCTCCAGCAGAGAGGCCAGAAGATGGAGCCAGAGACAGTATTCTCCCAGTTTAACCCAGGCAAGTGGGGGAAATTTCAGCCACAGAGACACTGCTGTGCCTTTGCAACAAAGCCTGTGCCCATGTCGCAACTGCCTGCTTTACTCCTAGATCTTCCCTAGGGCTTTCTGCTCATTGTTTAACTTAAGCCACTGTTCACCAAGGCTGCTTTTTTCACTGGCTGGGCTTGGATCCTAGAACATATGATATCTAATAAGGATCAGAGGATCTCTGAGCATGTTTAAGATAGTTTCCCTTCATCATTACTTATAAGCATTCCTGGCATATCTGGGCTAAAGGACCAAGCTTCCAGGTCAAAGGACAGGGCTGACAGACACATGTAATCCTTAGTACCCAAAACCTACATGATTCTCCTTGCAGTCACACTTTTTGTACAGCTATACTAAAGGCAAATGAATGTTCATATAATGTTTAAGACATAGTTAATATAGGCCTGCTGCTGTTGGTGTCAGGACATGCAAGCATTCAGAGTTACACAGCACTCTTTAACTGGTAAGCAAAAAAGGTGGTTATCTCTCAGTTCTCCAGACAACAGTTCAACCCTGGCTAGATTAAATGATTACAGAATTTGACCATGGCAGTATCATTGCGTTCTCTCTCTCTCTGGCTTAGAAGAGGCCAAATAGTGTCCCTATATATATAGAGAGAGATTCAGGTAGCTCCAACACCAAATTAGAATAGACAAGCAACTGCCAAGCCCTCACCACCCCTTTGCTGCCAAATTCTCACTGTTCTAGGCAGGGCTTTTTTTTCTGGTGGTGCATGCCAATATGCAGTACCAGCAACATTTTTCACAGTTCCAGCACCTGTTTTGGCCAACAGGCTTGGTTCCTGAAGTGGGAAACATCCTGAGGACCTCTTTAAAAAAAAAACAAGGAAAAAAAAACACTGCATCTAGAGCTCCCCTTTTTTCTTTTGGATAGCCTCTGAAGCATCTTTTACCACAAAGGTAAAGAAGAGCACCACCTCCCAGTGGATATGAAAAGAAGAGCAGAGTGTGCTTCAATGCTTTCAAATGCCCTTTGATTAACTCCAAGTCACCTCAAGAGGAAGACTGCCGGCTGATACACAAGTCAGATCAGGTAACTTTCCAGGCAGTAAGCAGCTGTGGAAGGAAGTTTTATGGTCTGTGTTAGTGCGGTTGCACAAGCTGAGGCTCCTCTGATGGGCCTGAACATTCCACTGTGTATCTCTGTGCAGACTTACCAGTCGGTAAAGCCAGGCAGCAAAGTGAAAGCTGGCAGATCTAAGCCAGGGGACACAATCAACGGCAACTTCAGCACAGGCACCACTGGCACGAACACGAGCTCTACAAGGGCATGGTTTAGGGCTTAGGAAAATTTCTCCCTGGGAAAACATCACACCCTAACTCCCCATTCATTGCCTTCTTACTCTCCCTCCCCCGGTCTCCGTACCCCCTTGAACCAAGGCTTCAGTTCTACCTGCTGCTCAAATGTCTTCCATGTCGTAGGCTGGCACGAGGTATTCCTTTGGGACAATCCCTACCACATTGTTCAGCTCTCCGACCCACCAGCCATACATGTTGTATTCCTGGAAATAAAGCAAGGGACAGCATTGACTGGAACAGCTGGGTGGGGAGGGGAGAGGGATGGAAGGGTAGAGCTGAAGAAAGCCTTCAGGTGAAAAGCAGAAAAGGTGCTGGATTCCTGACCTCGCCACAGAGCTTTTCTATGCAATGCTGGGCACATTTACATTCCCTTGCCACACTTTCCTGCCACTGGATCCCCTAAGAGAACTGCAGTGTTTTTATTCTGTTTCCAAATCTTCCTTAATGCACTGAAAAATGCTGAGCCTCAGCCCCAACATGCGCAATATGGGGATAAACACGGTGACTAACCTTACTGGGCGTTCTTACGGATTACTGAAGTAATGTCATTGAAGTGCTATGTAAATGATAAGTATTGTTATTAGGCCTTTTACAAGTGTAATTTAAGAACAACAACAGCCCCATTAGACAGGCAAGTCCTGCTTATTTTCTTCATATGGGCATCTAAACAGGCCCCTTAAGTAAACAAGCTGCACAACCCACCATTTGAACACTGGAGGAAATCATTGCAAGATTCAGTGGGGCCTGTTTAGTCCCCTCCCACTGCAATACATCCCATTACCTGGACTGAGAGGCACATTGGAGCCTCTGACAGTAAAAAGTTGAACGGCTCCTTGGGTGTGAGAGCAAACAATCCAGGGGCACAGACCAAGGTGCAAATGCTACTTTTGTTTGGGGTGTCTAGTTGGATGAGTCGCAGTGGATTTGGCATTACACACACCTTGTGTGTCAGTGGGAAGTGAAGTGCTCATTGGATTGTGCACAATGGCTGCAATGATGCTGCATAAAAAGGATGGAGTATTCATTTGTATCACATATTTATAACCTGCTTCTCTAAGAAAAGCATCCAACATGGCTAGCAAAAACAGTTTAATGCAATAATCCAATGGACTAAAATGTCAAAGAAAGCAAGTTTAGTTTTATTTTATTTTCTTCTTTGATAACCCACCTTTCTCCACAAGGGGGGGCCAAAGTAGCTTACATCATTCTCCTTGCCTCCATTTTACCATCACAACAACCCCGTGAGGTATGTTAGGCTGAGAGAGTGCAATTGGCCCAAGGTAACCCAGTGAGCTTTCAGGGCAGATTCTAGTCCAAAATTTTAACAACTACCTCATACTAGAAGCAGAAACACAGTAGTAACATAAAATACTTGGTGTAAAATCCTGACCATGTTTTAAATATTTATACCAGGGCTTCTTTCCCAGCTGGAATGCCGTGGAACGGATTTCCAGCACCTCTTGAAAATGGTCACATGGCCGGTGGCCCTGCCCCCTGATCTCCAGACTGAGGGGAGTTTAGATTGTCCTCCCTGCCGCTGCAGCACGGAGGGCAATCTAAACTCCCCTCTGTCTGGAGATCAGGGGGCGGGGCCACCGGCCATGTGACCATTTTCCCCGAGGGTGATTTAAATTTTAACCCCCCCCCCCCGTTTCAGCTGACCCAAAATGACATCATTGTGCAGTCCTGGGAGTGTGTGCGCACTTTGCACATGCGCATGTGGTACCAGAGGCACCACCTCCCACCAGGAGTTGCCCCCTGTGCTGGCAACCCACTGAATTCCACCACCTCTTTTCCTAGAAAAAAAGCCCTGATTTATACTATGCTTTTCTCCTTTGTGGGGGCCTATGGGGGAGGGGCTGTGGCTCTGTGGCAGAGCATCTGCTTTACATGCAAAAGCTGCCAGGTTCAATCCCCAGCATCACCAGCTAAAAGGATTAGATGATGTGAAAGACCTCTCTACCTGAGACTCTGGGGAGCCACTGCCACTCAGAGTAGACTGATTTCAGTATATGGCACTTTCATGAGTCATATGTGTCAAAGAGAAGGGAGGAAGACCAAAATTAAGAATGTACACACCACATGAAATGATGTTTTTACCATACAAATAGGAAGGGGCCGTGGCTCAGTAGTAGGGCATTTGCTTAGCAAGCAGAAGGTCCCAGGTTCAGTTCCCAGCATCTCCAGCTGAAAGCGTCAGGGGATGTGAAAGACCTCTGCCTGAGAATCCAGAGAGCTGCTGCCAGTCTGAGTCGACAATACAGAGCTTGATAGACCAATCACCCGATTCAGGAAAAATCAGCTTCATGCAACCCAAAGTGCTTACAACATCATCCTCCCCTCCTCCATTTTATCTTCACAGTAACAACCCAGTGAATTAGATTAGGTGGGCAAAGAAGGAGCAACTGAAAGTCATTCAGCGAGCTTCCAAGGCAGAGTGGGAGTTTGAACTCCAGTCTTCCAGATCCTAGTCTGACACTTTAAACACTACAGGAGAAGAAGAGTAAGCTCCAGGCAAACATCAGTGGTAGAATTCAGTCACCTGGGGAGCCATCTCAGATAAGGCCCTCCTGGTCGCCCTGCACTGGACGTCTTACTAGCAGTGGTGTATGGAGCAGACCATCCACTGAAGACTTCAGTAAGCAGGCAGATTCATACAGGAGAAAGTGATCCTTCTGCTGCTCTGGTGTCAGACCATATTTTACATATTCTAGGAGGTTCAACTAGGTCAACCGCAAAGGGATTCAATCACACCAAGGGGAGAAGGATGCCTCTTCCCACTAACACAATGCCCCTAGTCACAACGGCTTCATGGGGAGAAGAAACACGGCTCAATGGGATGGGCATTACTGGGCAAGGTTCTCCTTTCACTGGCAATGTGAATGTCCATGGACCTTCACACTCACAACCTGGCATATTGACAGGGAGGTTTTAGATAGCAATGAGTTTTAAGTCACTAGGGCAGGGGGCCCCAAACTTGATGAGCCTATGAGCACATTTGGATTGCTGAGGACACAGAGTGGGTGGCACCACTGAATGCCTGCCACAGGGTCTGGATCCAGTCCTAAATTCTGGGGGGTTCCAAGCCAAGCGTCCTCCTGTGATGAAAATGGATATGTCTGTGTGGATGCTTCCTACAGACAGAAAGGCAATGCCTCTTGGAGTCGTCTGAAACATCTCCTGCTCCAAAGAGATGGAGGAAAACCAGGACAAGCTTGTTGCTTTGGGGAAATGTGTGTTTGGGATGGGACAGAGTGGGCACCAAAAAACACATTGGTGAGCACCATGTTAGGGATCACTGCACTAGTGACTGGCAGGCACATGCAAGTTAAGCATCAGGAAACCCTTCCACCTATCAGTGCAGTTCTGGAAGGGAACAAGCCGCCTCAGAGAAGCTGCAGAGTTTCCCTCCTTGGAACTGTAAAAAAGAAGATGGAACTCCTTATAAGAAAGCTTAGGAACAAGCTACCCTGTGGTTTGGGTTGCCAATTTCTAGATATGATCCTATAGGGAACATGGGTTGCCAAGGGCCTGGAGAGAAAAAAAAGTCCTGTTCCTTCAACAGAGACTTAATGGGATGTTATTTACCTGCTTGCCATCAAAAACTTCAGATGACCATTTCTACATATTAAACCTCTATGAAGAGGACAGGACGTTTCCCCCCAGGCCGGTTGGCAACCCTAGTTGAATCAGAACTCAACCCTGAAATCTGTTTGCAACATCACAACTGAGTCCCTAAAAGATTTTGGGAGCAAGCATAAGCAGGTCTGCTCAGGAGTAAACCCCATTCTACTTAAGGAAAGTGTATTTAGGATTGTAGCCTTATTGATTTATATCCCTAAAGCTTAGGCCAGCTTGTATTTTTACAAAAGGAAGACAAAGAAATTTAAAGAAAAACAGAGGGAGAAAGAGAGAGAGCTCCTGATAAGTCAGCAAAAAGCCCCAAACCGAATCAGTAAATCAAGTGGTAACACACAGCAGATCAGCTCCAGAATCTCCCTGACTTATTTGCTTTCTGTAGGAAAGAAGCTTCCTTTTTGTGGGAGAGTTTCAAACATGCAACCCTCGACCTGCAGCCTGAAGGTAAAGGAAATCTGCCGGAAAAGCTTTTATCTCTTCCTGACG
Source organism: Eublepharis macularius (assembly GCF_028583425.1). Classification (NCBI taxonomy): domain Eukaryota; kingdom Metazoa; phylum Chordata; class Lepidosauria; order Squamata; family Eublepharidae; genus Eublepharis; species Eublepharis macularius. The sequence goes on from NC_072801.1 coordinate 43,088,722, forward strand.
CTGATTGTATAAAGGTGTCGACAGAGGAGTCTTTTGATGCTGCTCAGAGAACTGCAGGATGTTCTAATGGACTTCTGCCATGGTGTGTACATGCATGTGTGCAGGCAGAAGCACACAACAGTGTCATCCTGCTGCCCAGTTCCTGGGGTCTTTGCCCTTTCCTCACAGAGAGACTTCTTTTTGGGTGACAGCACAAGATCCATCTGCATGTAGATGGGACTGGATTCTCTTGCACTTTTCTACTATAGTAGCCAAAAATGTTAACAAAATAGTTACACAGAGTGCTTCCTTTTATAACAAGCTCCCCACAAATTAGTGGTAAAATGTAGTAAGCTCAGATCATTTCTAGACGTGTCTAAGTCCCAGCAATTCCCTTCACCTGCTGATCAGAACATCAATGGTGACTTGCATATTTATGGATTTATTTCTCACATCTTACAACATCTCCTTCCTCCTCCATTTTATCCTCATGAAAACAACCCTGTGAGATAGCTTAGGCTGAGAGAGCACACGACTGGGCAAAGGTCACCCAGTGAGCTTTCATGGCAGACCGGGCATTTGGACTTGGGAGTCCCAGATCACAGTTTTGACACTCTAACCATTACACCACACTGGCTTTCTCCAGCCTGCGTGAATGGGTCATTACAGACAAATCACAGCCCAGTTCCACCCTGTGGGTCTGATCCAGACAGCTTTTCCAATCCATCTCCCCAGTTCTCCTCCTTGCTACCACACCCGTCGCACATGGCTTTTGCCTATGGATGTCCTGTGGTCCCCCATGAATCCTTTTTGGGTGATCAAAGGAGACCCATGCTTCCTTCTTCACCAGCAGAAAAGGCAATCAGACCCAACTCTGTGTTTTTCCAAGAAAAAGGTCAGTTCACATGTTCTGCTGTGGTTACTAGCCACATGTGAGAGAGCTGCAGTCTGTGCTCTATCACAGAGTAATCAAGTGATGAGCATGCATGTGTGAACTAACCCAAAAGCACTTGGGGGGGGGACAGAAAAGGGGGAGTAGCTGTGCTAGATTGGGCAGATGTAATGACATGCACGGATTGGAGAACCCGACCCACCTTCCATGTGTTGTGGCGGCCTGAGCGCTACGAGATATTTTAAAACAATTTCAGCTTTGATGGATTGCTGGGGAGTTGGCGATTGCTCATAATAAAAAAAAAAGAAGAAGAATGGAATGCAAATGAGAGCAAGGCAAGAAGCATCGGCGCTGGGCGCTTTATTTCCCCACACTGTGCCAGAAAGAATTAAAACAACATTAAACTCCCAGCAATAATGTTTAAGCTCTCGTTTCCAAGTGCCAAATTACACCGCTCTGGATCATACAGATGTTCGTTAATTATGCTAATTTTTATTAAACTATTAAAACCGAGGAAGTTGCACTGGCAGAGTCCCGGCCCGAGGTGAACCCTGCTTTGCGTCTGGAGGTGCTAATTCACCAGCTTCTAGAGAGAAGCTGCTGATGCCGGAGGTTTGGGGGTTTGCTTTGCAAGGGGGATTGATTTGGGCAGGGGGTAGGGCGATGATGGACGGGATGGCTTCTTCAGCAGAAAATGGTGAAGCAAACATCAGTGAACACAGGATACTTTGACTTGGGGTGCATCCTATGCTCCAAGGTCAGCCTGACCCAGAGGTGGCTGTTCAGAGCAATCCCATGTAAAGAGTGTCCACCTGTACTAAAAGAAGCTCAGGGCCCTTTTTTGGCCACCCATCCAAACCAGAGCCCACAACACTGCTCTCACACTTAGCTCAGAGATGCTTTTCTTCTCATCCCACAGCCCCCACCCCAAGATTCGGCACTGCAGCAACCCAGCAATTACTCTGGGTTATTTAAAAATGTATTTTATTTATTTAGACTATTAATAACTCATGTTTCTCTAATGGGATCCCTGCTGTCTTCTGGTCACAGTTCAAGGGGCTGGTTTTTAACTTCTAAATCCCTATCACTTAGAGGTCAGACTCCTGTCTCAATATGTCCTCTCCAATGATCTGGGAGGAATCATTCTGGGTTGAATGAAGTACAAAGGGCAAGAGCATCCTGCGTGGCCTCTCTCTGGCTTTGGAAGTCTCTGGGTGCTAGACAAAGGCTAAGCTTAAATAACCCCTCAAAGTGACATCCATTTTAACAAAAATCACTCACAGCCAGGGAAAGGGAGTAGGTTGTGTTCAGCGACTGAGGGCACTTGGATTAATTTGGTATAGAGTTGTCCTGAAGGGCAGTATATACATCAAATTGTTATTACTATTAATTTCTAACAGAAATCAGCCCCTCTTCAGGAACAGTGTGGCAAATCCCTCACAACTGAGTCTCAACCCAAAGGTATCCTTGGCTAAAGTAAAGGCCTTCATGTGCCATTTGCCCCCATCCCGCAGCACAGTACATGATATCCCTTCGTCAGCTTAACTCTTCTTGGTCTTTAAGGTGCTACTGGACTCAAATCTTGTTCTTCTACTGCAGACCCACCTGAAATTGCTAGAACAGAAAAACTGTCACATACAAAGGCCTGGCAAAGTCTACTTGAGGTAGGGCTGCCAGCCTCCAGGTGGTGGCTGGAGATCTCCGGGAATTACAACTGATCTCCAGGTTACAAAGATCAGTTCCCCTGGAGAAAATGGCTGCTTTGGAGGGTGCACTCTGTGGCATTATAGCCAGCTGAAGTCCCTCTCCCTCCCAAACCCCACCCTCTCCAGGCTCCATCCCCCAAATCTCCAGGAATTTTCCAACCAGGAGCTGGCAACCCTAACTTGAGGTGACGTCCTGTATGAAACATCAGCCATGGATCCTCCCAGCTTAGCCACTGGTGAAAAGGGGAACTGGGAATCCCTTGGATTCCACTCCCTCTCCATGGCTATGTGGGATTCACGGGGCCTGCCCTGACAACAGTCATGTGGAACCAGGGCTGTAATAAGGAAGAAAATTGGGCAAGACTGAGTAAAGAAATTGTTGGGTCCAACTCAAGGAGAAAATGGTTGTGTTTTGGGTTCTGAGAGTGGGCCACAGTCAGATAGAGCAAGGGTGGCAGGATCCCTGGCGTGTGGGTATGTGCGTTAACTAATGCATGTTAAATTATTTGAAGAATCTGCCATAAACTTAGCTCAGAGATTATACCCTCTCCAAATACAAAGATGCAAAAAAAAATCCAAAGTAAAAATAAAAAAAAAATTATCTACCATCAGGTTCCCAAATTCCATGTCAACAACAAATTGGTAACAGCAGCTGTGTGCTGCTCAGCCGATGGAGGGATGGTGGTTCTTCAGTGGGGTTATGCACATACAGATGCAGAGGAGTTTATGCCACTAGTGTCCACCAGCGAAGGGGAAAATGACATCTAAAACTATGAGAAAGGACATCCTGCGTAAAGCAAAATAGGCAGCTGACAAGCAGCGTGGGGGAGATTTCCTGGCTACTCTCAGCCTCCTTGTGGGCTTTTACTGCTTTTCCAGCAGCGTCACGGGTGTCCTTTGCACGCCTCCTGTCTCAGTGTCTGGACTCTCTCTACCGTGCCGCGAGAAAGTGCTTTTGCAAGCAGGTAGCAGCAGGGGGTGGGGAGCAAGCAGCAGGCAGCTCTCGTAAGCCTGGAAAAGAGAATGAAAACCCCTGCGACAGAGCTGCTCGCTTTTAATTTCCGTCTGCCCCTGTTCCCACTGTTTCCTTATTTGTGGAACGTTCCGCATGACAGCTCAGCAACTACCCAAGATGACCACTGAGACGCCTTTGACAGGCGGGATGGAAGAATCTCAGGACTCCAAATGGCACTGAATATATATGTACATAAAAAGAGGTTCTGGGGCTCAAATCTACCCGGATGGAAGCTACTCTCCACTGAGCTCCCCATTTGATACCAGACATCAGTTCTTCACTCAATGAGTAATTAAATTGGGGAATTTGCTGCCAGTGTCCTAGCAGCCACTTCCTTAGGTGGTTTTAAAAGGAGGATTAGGCAGATTCCTGGAAGAGAGGTCTATGAACAGGAGTGGACTTGGAGGAAAAAATGGGCCTGGAAAAGGGCCCTGCCCTCCCCCCAAAGAGAGGGATAGAGAAAGAGTCAGCCAGCTTGCCTGCCCAGTGGCATGTGGGATTTAGTTGGGTGTTGTCCTCACTGCCACTGGGCTGGCCTACTCTTAAGTAGGGGGTCAGGCCATCAGCCCACTTGGTGACATCCTGGTAGCTACAATGGCCATCTGCTCCTGTCAGTCAATGGGTACTAGCCACTAATGACTAAAAGGGACTTACATGTCTAGAGAAAGCCAACTTCTAAATACCAGTGGAAGGAGGCAACACAAGCCTTTACACCACCTTGGCCTCTACATCCTACTTGCTGGCCCTTCAGGGCAATTGGTTGACCAGTGTGTCAAAGTGGATGCTGGACTAGATGGACCACTTCTTTGATGCAGAAGGGCACCTTTTATGTTGTGAATATTGGTCACTTAGCAGTCATGGGGACATATACATCTGCCTTACCATTGGTCTCTACAGCTGTGTGTCTGACTCACAGCAGCTGCTCCCTCAAGACTGCAGGCAGAGGACTTTTTAGTGTTTCCTTACTGGGAATCTGTGAGATGGAGAAGCTAGAGACTAGCCCTTGCATGCAAATCATATGCTCTGAGTGCCTTCACAAAGATCTTTCTACTTATGAATGGAGATCCTTGCTGTTTTATTATAATGTCACTTGTTACTGTTCTGAATCTGGGCACCTCAAGGCAATGTTTGTGCTAAACTCTGGGAAGGCTTGGTGTGTGCTCAAGGGATAGTTCAGATGGCCCTTCAGCCACGCACAGGAGCAGAAGCCATTATTTGTGGCAGTGCTTCACAGAGGGAGTGCAGTGTTTCAGTGAACTTTACCAGAGTTGCAGCTTCAGTGCAGGTAGCCTTCTGGTGACAGTGATTCTGGCATGCAGCTGCTCTGCGCATTGGGTTTTGTGCATGTGGCAAATATCTTTTCAACTTTACTTTTCCCATATACAACACTGCCATAATATATTGTCCAAACTGGCTCTAACTTGTGCATAGTCCAGACCAAAAATGAATCAGGTGGGGGAAAATTATTTTCAAATTCTCCTAACTTTAATTTGTAAGCAAAAATTAAATTTATATTCTTCTAATTATAGATGCTTTGAGATGTAAGCTTTTTAGTGGAAGAAAAGGAACAGGAGAATGCGTGCAGTGCTGAGTTTTGCATAATTTATGATTAGAGTTCTTGCCTTAAAATTTATCAGCCAGCTATAGCTTTCTTTAAAATGAAATTTTAAAATTATGAAAGTCAAGATTTCAGACTCCGAAATGCTAAAATGTTAATGAATTGGAAATTGGTGTGAAACTCTTTCAGATCTAGAAGAGTCTGGCCCCTATCTGAGGTGCCGGTTTGACAAATCTCTCAGAAGCTAGCTTGCGAAATGCTTGTGTCGTATTTTGGAATGGTGAAAAAGTTACAAAAAATGGGATGACTCTACCAGGATGCCGATCTGCTAGACACACATCTGGAATACAGATCTGACTGTGCACAATCTACCTCCTGACTCAGTTAACTTCTGAAGTCCCCCCCCCTCCCCAAGACTGATGGATAGGGCCTGATCTCCAACACTGGCAGCTTCTGCGCTGGTACTAGGAGAAGTGGCCCCTCTTGACCAGGTGCTGTAGGACCCATGAGGACAAAAAGAACTGCAGGAAGGCAGGAACTGAGTGAGATCATCCCTCCATCCAGCTGCACCACCGAAAAAGCTGGTAGGATCCAACCTGTTATGTTAGTTAATCTTTCTAAAGGCCTCACTTTGACCCAGCAACTCCACTTGTTCATCTAATAAAATTAAGATGGGTATTCTCATATTCAGATTCATCTAGGTTGAAGTTTTAAAGACACATTAAAAACATAAGCAATAAGACATCTCCTTTTGCCAAAAGTTAGATCTCAGAGGTAGATTAAAGTACCTGCCTTCCTCTCCTTCCTATTTCAAAATTTCAATGTTTGCAAAATTCACCGATTTTGGTTGTACTCCTCACAATGGGTTGGATCCAACCAGTTTTTCCATTGGTGAAAAAGGGACTCCTTTGATCACCCCAAAAGGCTCTGCTGGGGATCATGGCACCTGTGTGGACAAAAGCCATATGGGATGGGGGCTGTAGTAAGGAAAATTGTGGAAATCTGGCTGGATCTAATCCTAAGAACGCCCCATGAAATCACAGGAATTTATTTGCAAGTAGTAAATTTTGGTTTGGAGTAATAACTATGTAATAACTATGATATATTTGCAAACCTGCTGAGGAGCTAGCTCTTGCAAGGAACTCAGCAGCTCAGCTTCCACAAAACTTATTCTAAGCATCAGCAATGCAAACCAATCAAGAAATAAATCTTGAATGGTGCTGATGAGAGCACTGGCAAACGACAACATGGCCACGTGTACGATCCAGAAGGGGACAGTAAGACTGAGTAGGTTTCATGGTGGGAGATAATCAACACAAAGGCCAAATTTTTAGAAATAAGAGGTGCCAGGCCCCAGGCTTGCCCGGAATAATACCTTCAAGTCCAGAAATTATTTCTTCAAATCTCAATAGGTTATCCTGCAGCTACACAGGTTGGCATGATGTGTTATGGGAGACATACAGCTGTGACAGTGGCAGAGCTCATGTTCCTGCCAAACAATGATATGGAGCAATGCTGGCAAGAAGTCATCAAGGCATGGGGTTAAGTTTCACTATACTGTGAAACTTAACATCACACTATGTTGTGATGGAAAGAATGCAACACAGGGCTGCCATTGTTGCCTTGCAACATTTAATTCTGCCTTCAATGTTAAAAGAGGTATACTTTACGCACGGGCAGAGACAACCTCCTCTGTAAATATTTCACATCTCTAAGCAGAGCTGTGGCACAGAAAACAGTTTCCAGAGGTTGATGTTCCCAGTCTCGAATTAAGTCCTTGGTATACACAAGAAGTCTGGAAGCAGCCTCTTTTCTGCATAGGGAAACAAACCCTGTTTTGGAGAGGCTCGCTGATTCTGTACCCTGCTGAGCTAGCAATATTTATTCCTCAACACCTTAGCTCTAGTTACAGTCCAAGCGCCTCGTAAACAACCCCGGTCCTACTCTGGTGACGCAGTTAATCAGCCTCAGACCTCACAGAAGATCAATGGAGGGATGACGGATGCCCGAGGAGAAAAGCCAGAATCAATCACAGGCTTATCGGTATATGATTGCTTGGTCCCATTATTAGTGCCGGAGCATCGTACATTATTGTTAGTAAAATGGAGGCCTCTAATTCATAGGTGAGCCATGTCATGCCTTATTGTAAGGTCGCTTGACATAGAAGGGCTTTATATTGGGTCACAGCAGACATCTGTTTACCTCAAAAGCCGGCCAGGCGCTGAAAGCCAACTCAAAACAAAATTTAAGGGCTTCTTGCTTGAAAGAAAAAAACTTAAGTATGTTGGCTAATTTCTTTTTAAAAAAAATATGGCAAGTTTCTATAATCATCCTAGAAGCTGCAGTTGCTTGCAGGCATTTGAAGAGGGCTTGCATATGTGATCTTAGCTACCTGCCCCCCCCCCCCCAACACTGGGCTGCTAGGAATTGCCATAGCCAGCGACAGGATATTGTATGGCATGAAGATAACCCCTACTTACATTTCCTCTGGAATATTCCAATAGATACGTTATGTTCATACTCAGGGTCTGATTGAGGTATGGGGTCACAAAAGAGTTTTGCCTCCCAGATCAGTCCACCTTTCCCACACTAAGGAGCAGATTTAGGAATTGTTGGGGAGATATCTAGTTAAGTAATGGGCTCACTGAATCTCATGATCAGGAGGATTCTTGTCTGGGAATGTTAGAACCTCGGTTTGATCCCTCCTCTGGCCAGCAGGAATACTGTCTGCCATCCTGGCTTGAGCCGTACAATGTCTGATATCACTAGGGTCTGAATTGCATAGGGTATTTGGGTAGATGGGTGAATGAATGACCCAGATTTGCACCAGAGGAGGGCCTTGGCTACTTTATATGTGTAGGTTTATTGCAGTTGCTCAGTGACGAAGGGACTCTGCATATGTTCAGAAATACCCTTTTGTTTCAGATATACTGGGGATGGACCCTGATGTTCAAATGTTGCCTAAAAGGAGCCTTCACTCAAATGAAATCATCTGAAATCTGTACTGAAAACAGACCGTCCACCGCTACTTTTTGAAGGCAGTCTGTTTTATTTTGGATATTTTCCTCAGCACCTGACATTTTCATCTGCTTTCACTTTGGCCGCTTATTTAAACATTTGCCACATTTATTTAAACTTTTTAATGTGCTTTGCTAAGGGAGGGAAAGTAGCTCTATGAATGGCACCTGGGCCAAACAATGAGTGCTTTTACAGATTGGCTCTGAGAAGAGGGTCTGTCTCTGTGAAGACGCTTGGAGTATACCAGTCAGTACTAGGTGAATCTGGTTTTTGCTATCATCTCGATGAAGAGGTTCTAGGGTGGCCAATCTCTAGATGGGGACTGGAGTTTTCCTGGAATTAAAGCTGATTGTTAGACTATCCTGAAGAAAATGGAAGTTTCACACGGTAGATTTTATGACACCACATGTTTTCTGTGCCCTTTCCCTTCCCTCCACCCCTGATAGATAGTGCCCCTAAATTTCCAGGAATTTCTCAAGCCAGAGTTGGAAAACCTATCAGGTTTCCCTCCCCCACCCCTGCTCCCCAGGCTTTGTGTGTCTGTGTGAGATACACTGTGAGTATCCTTTTACAGCAAACTCTTCATTGAAATGATGTACATTTGTACATACCTCTAGTTTTTGCACAATATAAAACAAGGAACGTTCCTAAAATGCATTGTGCGTTCTATGTTTAACTTCAGTCATTCCCTATAAGCAAATCTTTGAACTCCCCCCTCCCAGTTCAAGTCTCTTTGCCATGACTATGGAATTTTTTAACCTTCTCTATATTATAGACCAATGGGAAGTCAAATATTTGGAATTTCTAAAGACCAAAATTCCTTAATGCAAGAGATCTGTGATCAGATCTCCCACCATTTTGTTTAATGTTATAAAGCTGAAAGGGTGGGGCATGGTATTTAGATCAGGACCACGGCTCTGTAGGAGGGAAAATTAATGCTTCCTTTTTTCTCCACCTTCCTATTAAAACTGCCCCCTAAAATTACTATTAGCCACTATAAGGACAAAAGACACATTCAATACAGGTTTAATATAAAACATAACATGCAGTTGTGTCTTTTGAAGTAACCTTCTTGGACAATGGAACAGCAGAGCAACATCTTCATTGAACCCCTTACACCCCTACGTTTTCTATCACAAGAAACCTCAGCGGAGAATCTCCTTGGCAAAGAAAGCAACATCTTGTTGCCTTTCCTTCCTGTCTCTCCCCACCTCACCAGCCTGCCTCCTTTCTTTCTTTGAGAGTTGTAGTTTCCCCCCTCCCCCTTTCTGCTTCTTTATCTACACAAATGGTTCCTCCAATAAATCACAATTAGGATGAATTATTAAATGTAACCCCTCCCCCGCAATTGCTTTTTTTTTTTTGCTATTAATTTCAAGACCACATGATATAGCAAGACTCCTGCAAGGAACTTCATAGGAAAGAGCAAAAAGCGGGCAGTTTATTTCCAGACGGAGACAGAATAATGGGGGAGGGGGGAGAGAGAGAAGAGCAGTGAAGATGGCTATACCATAAGCAAGACCCTCACAGATGTCTGAATCCGTGTGGTGTAATTACAGGGTCAAACAAGGACTAGGTGACCTGGGTTCAAATCCCTCCTCACCTGAGTGACCTTATGCCCAGCCACTCTCTAACCCTAACCTATCCCACAGAGTTGCAGGGAGGATTAAACGGACGAACAAGAACTGTATGTGGTCCTTCTTGGAGGAAAGGTGGGTCAGAAATGTCACCATTTAGAGTGCTGCTAAGTTTAGCAGAGTGAGAGACAGACAGATCTGATCCATGGGGAACATACCAGCAGGATCTTGACTTGTGGTAAGCCCTATGGAAGTGGGCATTTCCCATTTATTTCCAACAGTTGTGTGTGGGAAACATTCCCTCTGGGCTGTGCATTCTTTCTTGTGCTCCTGATTTTTGGCTTGTAGCATATGAGTTATAGGCAGTGATTGACATATAAAGGATTGTATATTGCAGAGAGAATAATCTAATGGTGGGATCCCCTAAGAAAGGTGAAAAGTGGAGATCTTAATCAACTATTAAACTGATACTTGGGAGGAAGGAGCGAGTAACTGATGAATATTCTACACAAGCTGAGGATCCACACTTATTAACAATTAAAATAGGAAGGCATGCAGAAATATTTAACCACAGTAATCAAACAATAATCTCCCCCATTTCCACTATTTTCAGAATGTTGTATCTACTTGCCACAGTCAATAATTTTCGGTCTTTCCCACTCATTAAAATCTCTTAAATCATCATCAGGGATGTTAAAAACCCAATACAAACAAATTAATTTTGCTATCAGATTTGAATTAGTAGGATCTAGTTGAGAATTCTCTCTTCCCCCATATTATTACCCCTCCATTATAGCCATTACAGTTTTTCAAAGAGAGCATTTTGTTTAAAAAGTACTTACCTCCTTACATGCAACCATGTCTATTTTTTTCCTTGACTATCCATCTTGAGGAGGATTCCTGTGTAACTCAAAAGCTTGCATATTGTATTAGGAATCCTGGTATTTAATTTTGCTTCATTTGTACCCCCAACTTTATTCTCAATGGGGACTCAAAGTAGCTTAGCTTACATCATTCCCCTTTCCTCCATTTTATCTTCACAACAACCCTGTGAGTCTAAGTATATGTGACTGGCCCAAGGTCACGCAGCAAACCTCCATGGCTAAGCAGGGATTTGAACCTGGTTCTCCCAGATCCTAGTCCAACACTCTAACCACTACACCACACTGGTATGTCTTACTAAAAAGTATTATTTTACTGATCCTGAGAAAAAATTAAAATAACAGTATCTGACAATTCTTTAGCATAAAGAAAGCCAAGTGTTTGGGGGGGGGGTCAAGGGGAGGGGATGTTGCCCCCCTTCCAAGGAAGCTTTTGCTGACTTGAGAAGAAGACAGCCTTCTGATCCTTCTCAGTATTAAGAATCTTGCAATTAAACACTATTTCTTTTTTGCTTGAAAAGTGCCTTACAATTCTGGCATCTTCCACAGAAAGCATTCAAGTTCAGAAACAATAGCAAAGGCTCTAACATTTCTCACTCTCCCCCCTCATCACCCCGAGCCAATGGGATCATGAAATCACGTGGTGCTGCCGTATTAATATTTATTCCATAAAAGCGTGGCGGCTTCGTACCACTCCGCTGCGCTGCTCTGACCGCAGTGCCAACCCTCAGGCACCGCAACACAATTTGGAAACAATGTGACGGAAATGTTTAATCTGTGCGGCCCATCTGTGCTGCGTATTTCTCCACATCTCCCCGAGAGAGGCGCCTTTGAATCTCCACACTGCCTTTAATATTCTCCTAAATCATTCCCCCCACCGCACTTCAAGGGCCATTGCTACAATTTCACAGGTTCATCGAAAGTGCACCAGGGAGGGAGGGGGGATGTTCCGGGGGTGGGGGGGGGGGAAGCAGGGGTAAGAGGGCATTAGTTGCCTGAGATTTGTTTTGTTTTGTAATAATTTTTAGAGATTATGCTCACACTCGCTCCATGCCCTTTGTAAAGAGGCAGGGAAAACACCCCCTTAATAAAGACAACCATCTGTTGGCATGAGTCAAGGTGCTTCAAAGCAAGCAAGTTGGAATAAAATGTTTCTGGGTAGCTGATAATTTGTCCTTTTTCAGCCCTCAGAAGAAATGTATGCTATGGCCAGATCTGGTAGAGTGCTATCAAGTATGATAAGAAAATAACTTTGGTTATGATTTTGAGATTTTGAAGGCTACCACGCCCGCCTCCCAGCCCATTATTCCTGGTTGATGCTGTGGAGTAACTTGCTCAGGACAAATCTCCAGACCAGCACAAGTGTTGCCGATGTCCACTCTCCAAATTAGCACATGGATCTGCCATAGCAGGCATACAAAAGCCAACTGTGTGGGAAATCACGGAATTCACCCAGCAACCTGGTAATGCACCTGTAATCCCACACATTACCATGCAGGGACATTTCAGCACTGCAAGCTTTCATCATAGGCACCCTTTATTCTGCTCCACAATCTCTGTGTTATGGAGACAATACACATACAAAATGGCGTAGTAGGGTTGTTAGTTTAGGGTCACTTTACCTGCTACTTGGAGGAGGGGGTGGTTGCTGCTGCATCAGAGCTTATTCTCAGGCCACTCAAGGAATGTTAGAAAGTTTCTGCTCCTTTGATTTGGCTTTACTTCCATATTTACAAAATGGGAGAGGGGGAGGGAGGATGAAGGTCTGCTTTTAAGATGCATATAGGTAATCAAAGCATAGCCCCAGCCCAAAAGGTGGCTGGATCCCACCCATCATGTGTGAATCCTACTTTGTATACTGCATGGCTGGTATGGTCCAAAAGGATGTTCCTAGCTGATCTTCAGATATCATGCTGGGTCACTAGAGACAAAGAATCTATACATGGTTCTGATGAATACAGATTAGGTGTCTGTTTTCGTTCACTTCCTGGCTAAAAATGATAATGGAGAACTGGGAACTTTTATAGACCAGATCCTGTAGAGCTCTCTCCCCCAGTGATCTCTTTAATGAGAAAGGAAACATGACCAGATCAACACAATCAGGTAGAAGAATACCTTGTTATAATTGCCAATATATTTATTTCTGGAGTAAGAGAAGAGGCAGAATGTAAACTATGAAGTTCCTTCTCTGAAGCCCAATCAGATCTGAGCCCGGCCAGTAACCAGACATGAGTCCATGTGGGATCCCTATTCTACTGCTCTGAACTCCTTGGAGGACAGGAGGGACCCCAAGGATAATAAAAATAATAAATTTAAGTGTACAACTGCCCTCACCTCACCCTTCAAGGCAGAGAATATTGCAACGTATAAAGCTTAGACAGGAATATTACGATATTAAATTTTATCTTTTAAAACAGATGTATAAAGTACATCTACAAAACACAGTTTAAGTGAACAAGCTAAAATAAACTTAAACAGGATAAAACCTTGGTTACTTGCCCAAACTGGGAAATTTACATCACACAAATGAAGGAAAGTTACATATCAGGAAAAAAAAGCAAGTTCTGGGGAACCTCAGAAGGGAGATCTAGATAAACAAACCTCTGTGAATGCCTCTGTATGAAACTTTGTAGTTTAAAACTGACATACAGATGGAATTCTTCAGAGGATGCTCTCTGCTGATCTTAAGGGTCCTGCGAAGTTGTGAAGAAGGACCCTTAAGATCAGAATATAGGACAGAAATGAACATTACAGGTCAGTCCAGGCATCTTTGGTTGTGCTTATAATATGCCCCATATAATTAAGTTGTGTGTGCTCATCTGCCATATGGGATTTAGCTAGCTATGGCCAATCATCCAAACATTAAAAGTGGAATTTTGTTCTCAATTCCATTTCCCCAGGAGCAGAATTCAGTACAAAATTCATCTCCCTATGCCAGTTTCAGCCAGTTATATTTGCACAGTATTCCATCAATATTGTTGCTCCAGTTAAAAGTTCCTAGATATATTTTGCATATATGTAGTTTGCTTACAGTCACATTGCATCATGGGTTCTGTAGTCATTAAGGCCACATTATTAAAATATAATGCTCATAAAGATGGTTTGATGAAAAAGATGAGAACACTTATTGCTTGTTCATAACAAAGTCATTCTCAAGCAGATTCTTAGGAAGCATGGTGAATTTGGGAATGGGTGACAGAATGTTCAGATCAGAACTCTGAACTAGTCAAACTGCTGTATTAAAATCTGAATTCTTGTTTCTGGAAATTAGGCATTTTATTTAATCTATTAGGCTTCTAACGATGGAGTAAAAAATTAAAAACAAAATAATCCTCTCATTTATCTGAACTTCACCTTTATAGTATGGAGTGTTACTTTCCATCCACATGACTGATTATGTAACCTTTGGCTTCTGAAGCCTTGAAATACAGATTTCATGCATGAAATGCTGACTTCTACATTAGCAAGTTCTGCTTGGTTTCTCTTTCCCTGATTTTCCTTTTCCGGAATTCAAATTGAACTGTGTCTAATTTCTTAAAATTGGCTGAATTTCTACTAATATTTGAGTCAGAACTGAGCCAGAAGTGTGTACAGACCAAACCTAAACTAGACAAAATGTAAATCTGTGAGCAGCCATACATCCTGAGGCCCTTGGGTTGTCAAGGATGCCCTTGAGTTGAACTTAATTCTTTCAAGCCACCTCTTACAATCACCTTGATTTTCCTATGCTCTTGTTTTCTTCTGGATTTGCCTACAGCTGTATCAAACAGCAGCTGGGAACAGTGGAGAAACTTCAAGCTATACTCTTCTTTCGATGAAGTGCATAATACTTAAAATACATCCCTTCTTTCAGAACACTCCTGTTGCATAAAAGCATCTCTCAAGTGCCTTAAAGCTCCACAGAATGGATCTTCTATGAATTTTCTATAAACAGTGACAATCCCCCATCTTACATCAGATCCACTGCTCTTCACAAAGCTATTGCCTAATTATTCTTTATTATGTGTAAAAAGTGTTAACATTTTCTCTTGCAATGCTTATTTCAATATGTTCAGTACCCGACTGGTCCCTCAATCTGGTTTAAACTTGTAATGGAGACATAGAGAATCAAATGCACTGTTAGCTTTGCAAGGTCTAGCAAGGGTCCAGCGAGTACAGCCTTACCCACCAGCATGAGTACCAATTTAAGAATGTTCGAAACCAAATTTTTTTAAAAAGATTTTTTAAAAAATATGTAGCATTTAAATAAAGACGACTTGTTTTCAGAACAGGGAAATTTCTGGTTTAAAAAAGTGATGACTTGTCACCCACCCAAGTTCTATCACACTAGAGCCATCTGACTTGAGACCAGGGCTGCCAACCTCCAGGTCAGGCCCGGAGATCTCTAGGAATTACAAATGATCCTCAGGCTACAGAGATCCGTTCCTTGAGAGCAAATGGCAGCTTTGGAGGGTGGATTCTATGGCAGTATACTCCACTGAGGTCCCTCCCCTCTCCAAACCTCACTTATCTCGTCTCCACTCCCAAATCTTCTGGAAGTTCCTACCCAGAGTGGGCAACGCTACCTGTTACACCTCCTGTTACCAAACACAAAGCAGTAGAGTAACGTATCATCAAGGCCAATCAAAATATCACAACACAAGTCAGTAGTCTTCAATCCCGAGTGTTGAGACCCTTGGGTGGGTCATCATGAAGCCCTGCCTGCTGGATTACGAGCCCCTGTATAGGTGCCATTCTCCCCATGCTTTCTGAATGGGCCCATTACTGGTGTGTGTTTTCCCCCCAGAAGTAATGCCAGTCTTCTCTAGGAATCACTGACAATTCTATGGATTCTGGCTATTCTTAGAGAGGTGTGACATCACTTCTGGCGTTTCCAGGAAGTGTCATCACACTGTCACTGAAGGTCCACCCCCATATATTCCAATCACGTCTCCCATTGATTGCTAGTCTGATCCTGGCAACCCTATATAAAAAGAAAAGTGTAACATCTTTGTCTCCTCTTTGCATACATGCTGAAAGGAACAGCAGGACAGCGAGATGAGGTCAATCAGCAGAGGAGATTGCACAGGCATGTTCAGATACTCTAGTTCCTTAGCTTCTTGTCACATGCTTGTGATTTCATGTGACCCTGCCATGTGCATGCAGCTCAGCTCAGCAGGGTCCAACAGGTCCCAGACAATGTTGCTGAAGGCAGTAGCATGAGATGCACAGCTTGTCTGAAGGCCAAGGATGGCTTGGGACCTTCCTTATAATGGAATGCCATTCCTTTAGCCTGTTCTCTTCCTCTCCATTCCCCTAAGCCCTGGAACAGAAGCCAGGGTCAGATTAAAATATGTTAAGGCCCTAAACTTTGTTACGCTTTGAAAGACCCCATAGCATTAGCAAAATGTGCATTGATTTAATATTAAATTTGGTATTTTTTAAAATTTAGAGGTCTCTCATAATCTGAGGCTCTAAACTGTAGTTTATTGCATTTGTGTGTCAATTTGGCTCTGATAGCAAAAGGAACAGTGGATCATGCCCTGACTGAAAGCTGCACTTGCTGATACTTTTAAATATGCATGGGGCTTGTGGTTTTTTTGGGTGGTGGGGGAGTCCCAGGAGGGGAAGGGGTCCAGTAAAGTATAAAGTGCTCTGGAGGGATGCCCTTAGCGAGCTTTTGATCCTTCAGTTCTGCAGTCCAAAGGGGTAGAAAAAATGTACATTCCACACATTGAAAAGGAATGAATGAATCATGTTAAAAGCAGCAATTGTTTCGGTAAAGCTAGTTTTTGTGTGTGTGTGTGTCTCGGGGAGGGGGATGAGGGAAAGGGAATTGGCCACATTCTGGTTTGCCAAGATTTCCAGGCTGGTGGTGTTTGTTACATCATCTGTTCAACAGAGGTGTTGCTATAGCAGCTGCTTATAGCTTCATTTCCTGGATACCCCCCCAGGGGGGTGTCACAGCCGGATCCACCTGCTCTTTTACCCTACCCTCGGCGGGGTCATCTTAAGGTCGCCAAAATAAATGAACGCCGTTGCTAATGATCTGTTTGCTGGCTGTTTATGCTCCGCGAGTGTCAGGGGTGCTCACATTTAGTAAACTCATTATGGGTCCAATTAGACTTCACCATTGCTAGATATTTAACTCTTTTTTTTCCTTTTAAATTAGCATTTTAATAACATTCTATCCAGCAAAGATGAGAAGGGGGGGCACATGGGGAACAAAATGACCATTTTTCACAGACAAAAACTTCTTTAGCCGTAGGTGGAACTTTAATAGCCAGATTTGGAAGGGCGGCAGGAGAACAAGTCCACCTTCTGCCCACCCCCACTGCCATGCCAGAGAGGAAACGATGAAGGGGGGGGGAGCTGAAAAAAATAAAAAGGAAACATTTCTATTTGCTTTATCACACACTCAATTTCCTAAATTTGTTCAGCAGCCAATTATTTTCAGCGTTAACGTCTTGAGCCGCTCGCATCTGATGAAAATGAGCAGCCATCAGAGTTAAACTTTGGAAGTGACCTGTGAAGGGGCTTGGAATAATTACGTAAAGGAGTCAATTTATTTCAGATTCCCCCAGCTGGGAGAGAAAAAAGGAAAAGTACAGGAGGGGGGAAGAGAGAGAGAAATTAAAATAATCAAGTGCTGATTAGATGATTAGAATTATCAAAATATCTCTTTGACTGGAACCCCCCGGAGGGCCACTTCTTTTTAAAAAGGTCACTCCAATTATTTCCAGTGTCTTTTCATTCTCTGAGATGACTGTGCAGAGCCATTCTCTCTCCCCACCCCTCCACCCTTCTTTCAGCAACCTGTAATGACCAATTCTGCAAAAGGAACAGTGATGCTAAACGGAAGGCGTCCCAAAGACTAGCTTTCGCTAAGGAGCAGTGGCTGATTTTAAGAAAATAACTGCTTGGTCAGATTAAACCAAATGTCTGTCTAGATCACTGCTAGCTCTGACTCTAGCTAGTTAAGATGACACCCCCAGAAAACTCTCTAGCAGAGCGTGATGGAGGAAACCAATCCTCCTTGACTATTCTCCTCTGCCTCACACCACATCTGGTAGTCAATAATACAATGTGTGAACATGGAGGTTCCATTTTTACCTATCACAGCTATTAGCCATTAGTAGATCTTGTTCTCTAAGAGTCTGTTTATTTGTTTAACTGCCACAGACTCCAGCTAATTGAGTTTTTAAAAACCCTTCACTATTTCCATCGTATGCTTAAAAGGGCCACAATATCTTCCTAAGAGAATGGATCTACCTCTCCTGACAAAGGATGATCTTTTTCACATTTTCTACAACCCATTTTAAAGTGGAAATGAAATCTTTAAAGTGGAAATGAAATCTTTGGAGCTGGTTCTCAAGATCCATCCTATCACAGCACCTGATGCATGCGTCAGATCTCAGCCTGTGGGACCACATGCTGCAGTGGCTGCGTAAAGGTCAGCAGCACTACCGGTGGCTGTGTGAGGGGTTCAACCCTTTGCTGATGCAAGGGCAGCTTGTCGAGCACCTAGGGAAAAAATGCTGATCCACACAATCATAATACAAATCTGATACAGGACTTGCTCAGTCTTAATGTATGCGGGTTTGCTCTGTACATGCAATGGAATAAGGTGGCCTGAGATGGTAGAATGAACTGTACAACATCAGGCTGCAGGGGGCAGATGCTGCCTAAAAGACACCCCCACATACAATTAGAAATCAGCACATCAGGGAGAAATATTCTTGCCCAGCTCATTCATCACTGTGCTAAGTTTTCTTCTCGCTGGAAATGTGTTTTTTTACATAAGAGAACATTCAGTGTGTAATTCTCCCCCTGCAGTCTGAAGTGGCACAATCCATTCTTCCACCTCAGAACTCTTTAGACTCCTTTCCACTTCATTCGGCTGCACGTGAAGACCTGGCCCTGATAACCCCTTTTTAAAAGCCTGTAAGGTAGGCCTGTATTCTTCTTCTTACATTGTGTGTATGGGGGGGGGCAGGTTACTGATGTGCTTTGATGGTCTCCAATCAACTGCTTACAGGTGGTCAGGTTTCATATCAGATCAGGAGCTCCAAAGGCATACTCCTCAAGCTTGTTGCAGGCAAGTTGCAGTTTTGAGGACAGATACATAATGCTGCTGCTGAGAGCAATCACAGAGTGCTAGAGCGTTCAACACAATGTTGGGAGGTCCCAAGTCAAGTGTCCTCCTATGATGGAGGCAGCTGTTTCCAAATATGCCCTTGCAGATAGAAAGACAATGCCTCTTTGGTCCTTCTGAAGCAACTTCTATTCCAGTAATGGCAGCAAACCAGGACTGGCTCTTTTCTTTGGGGATGAAATCAGTGGGTACTCAGAAACACATTGATGGGTGCCACGGGGCCTATGGGCACCGTGCTGGGGGGCACTGCTGTACTCTAAATGCGGTTTCTGTGCCAGCAATGCACTATTATCAGTGCTACTGACACAGGCATGGAAAATCACAATGTGACCCAGTGAAATTATGCAGTTTGAACCATTGATCGATGTCAATAACATGAAGTCTGGCCACAGAGAGACATTTCTTAGGGACTGTCATGCTGTACCCCTAATCACATCGTTTCCCCCTCCTCCGCTTAATCTCTACAACATCAACCTTGTGAGGGTAGGTTAAGCTGAGAGATTGTGATGGGCCAAGGTCACCTGGTGGGCTTCCATGGTTCAGCAAGGGATTCAAACCTGGTTGTCCCAGGTCCTAGTCTGACACTTCAATGATTATACCATACCTGAGGGGAGAGGTAGAGAACTGTTGCAGGAGAGGGGTATTAGCTCTCCTCTTTCTTATGCAGGTCTTTTCAATGGGCTCCAACCCAGGGACTTCCTCCTTAGACCACACTCTCTTAGATACTAGCTCTGTGCTACCATAATATTCAGTCCAAGTTCTACACATAGTTTTAGTCTGACTGTCTAAGCATGCGCATCAGTGGTAGACTGTGTGTACAAGCGACCATCATGCCAGAGATGATCATGAGAACGGAGCCTAATATGGCTAACATGATCATTGTTAAGTTCCTGAATTGGTGAAAATTTATGCCAGGAACCCTGATTAAATTGGATTGCATACTTCACTAGAACTCCCATAATGTTTTGCTGGTATTCCACGGGCAATTTCACACATAAGGTTAAGTACTCTCTCTTTCTGTAAAACCTATATTGGCTAAAATATATAATGACATTATCTTCAGCATTACAGCAAGCTCTACTATAGCTGAAGACAGATGTAACAGGTGCAGAGTGCAGGCTGGATTTGGACATGTCTGTACTATGTTTTTAAAAAAACCTTCTCCAGAGTCAAGCTCTGAAAACAAAAACTAGCTGTGGATGGTATCAATTGGCTAGTGCCTGTAATGCTAGCAAGGCACTTTTGCAAACATTTTGAATTAATGTATAAACAAACATATGTACATGTATCATTTTTCAAAACTGAAGTGGTCAGCCCACCTGAACCATGCAGTGGAGGGCCAAGCCTAACATCTGGACCTGCGTTTTACTTGATAGAACATACCTGTCTGTTATATTGTAAATTGCAAAGATTGGTAGAAGATGGACCTGTGCTGCAGGTGAAAAATGTATTGCAGCTTTTCTTTCAATATTACATCTGTCTTTACCCTGTGAGGCAAAGCAAGGATACTGGATGCTATTAATGGCAGCCAAGAAGAAGATACACTGTCTGACTCCATTGGCCCTGATCCACAAGGAGGTTGTCCTGTACATCGCTTGTACAGTTTCTTGTACAATCATCCCAAGAGAGAACTTCCCCTTTTATGTTAATTAGAGCATGCAATGGTATCATTTGGATCATCCCTCTTGGGCACCAGACTGCCTTGCACTGGTCCTGTTCAGGGCCGGTGCCAGAGTTTCTGGTGCCTGAGGCTGGGGGCACCACACAGCATGTCGCTGTGAGCCGGCCCCATTGGCGCTCAGTTGCCTTGTACTGCCCCGGCCGCCTGTTGTGCCTGGCCCGCAGCTGCGTGCAGGCAGTGGCGGCAGCACAGAGCAACTGAGCGGAAGGGCTGGGAGGCTGCCCACTCAGACCGCCCCGCACTGCCACCGCCAGCATGTGCTCCCGGACAGGCACAGCAGCGCAGGTGGCTTCTCAGCCCTTCTGCTCAGCCGCCAGTGCTGCTGCTGCCAGTTCCATGTCGTGCGCCCCCGGCGCCCCCTCCAGCACCTCAGTGCTCGAGGCAGCTGCCAGACCCGCCTCAATGGATGCGCCGGCCCTAGTCCTGTTCATAGTCTCTTCTGCATTAACAATACTCATAAAGCCCAAACACCACAGCTCAGAAACAGAAGTCTACCCTCAAAGTTGACTCAGAGACTCCAGGTGGTTTAGAATGCTGCAGCTCGTTTAATCAAACGGACTATGCATATCACTCCCATTCTGCAGTCATTCTACTAACTTTCCATCCATTACTGGGCTCAATTCAAGATCATGACTATCACATTCAAAGCCCTTTTTGGCCTTGACCCCTCATATCTGTGTGACCACCTCCCTATGTTCCACCATGGTAACTTTGTTCATCTGAACAGGGCCTGCTGCAAATGCTACCCTGCCATTGGGCAAAATCAACATCTGCCCACAAACATGCTTTCTTTGTGGTTGCCCCCACCTTATGCAACAGCCTGCCCCTACATTATGGAACGGAGGTCAGGAGAACTTCCACTTTCCTGACTTTCTGTAAATTATGCAAGACTGAATTATTCGGGAGGGCTTTCTACCCAGACTATTGGACTGTGCCATAAGAAGTAGCTGAGAAAGATACATTGGTAGAGAGAGAGAAAGACAGTCTATATACTACTCTACTGGATACAGTCTGTTGATGTAGACATGTGCCTATTAGGGAGTTTCCACATTGCTAAACATACCACGTAAATTAATTATGCTTTGTTTCAGAAAGATTTCATCTCTGTGTTCAACTTTCAGTGCCGTAGTGCGGATCACTGGTACTTGGGGGCAGCTCCAGGGCTGTTGGTGCCCTTGCGACCACTCGTGTGCGTGCGCACCTAGACTGCACGATGATGTCACTTCCTGAAAGTGACATCATCATGCAGGGCACACCGCCCTCGGGAGCACACCCCCTCAATTCCATGCGCTCCCAGCCAGCAGCTGCGAGCTGGCCACTCCATCGGCATGGTAGGCGGCCAGGGCAGCATGCAGGCGGCCTCCCAGGCCTCCTGTTCAGTTGCCCCACGCTGCCACCGTGTGGCAGGCAGCCAGACGCAGCTGTTGGTGCAGCTGGTGGCTGGGGTGGTGCACGGGCGGCCTCCCAGCCCTCCCGCTGAACTGCCAGTGCTGCTGCTGCCAGCTCCGCGGCGCGCACTCCCAGCCGGCAGCCGCACCTGGCACTCCCTCTTTGTTGGCGCTGGAGGCAAGTGATCCCCCTGCCCCCCCCCAAGAGGCAGGCGGCCCTGTCAACTTTATACTTGTTTTTCAAATATTCTGATACAGTTCCCTATTGTATCTCTTTCACTGAACGTTCTTGAATGTCCTAACTGCTGTTCATTATTGTACTTTGCTCAATGAATGTCCTAGCTGTTGATTATATTGTATTTTCACCTGCACTGTGTAATCCACCTTGGATTTCAGAGAGAAAGGCATAGTAATAGTAATAGTAATAATGTCAGAGAAGTGTTTTCCTGGAGCTCCGCAAGGATTCACCAGCACTCCCCCTTGCCTTCTCTTTCCTGCTTGCACTGTGGTCTATCAATGACACTGCAACTTGGTAGCACTCCACTTAGCCAAACCCATTTGAAAATGTACCATCTAGGGTGGGATCTACCTGTTCAATAGAAGGAAGAGGTGGAGGCTTGAAAGAATGGGTCATATATCTAAAGACTGAATGTGAATACCTACATGCCAAAAAAACCCTAGAGAAAATGAGCATATCATATGCTATTGGGAGTTAGGTTTTTGGTTGAGGGGGGGGGGGAGGAAGCATTTTACTTAGGAGAATGTTCAACTCCACTCCCCACCCCCAATCCCGACAAGTGGCACAACATTTGCTGAATTGTCTCAGGACCTTACTATTTCACTCTACAGCACATTTTAAGATTGTAAGCAACTAAAACAGTTCCCATTCACGCAAAGCAACAGTTTGCAGAACCGTAAAGCATTCACTGCATTATCAATCCTTCCTTCAGGATCATGTACAGGACCCCCCATTTTAGCCTCACAACAACCCTGAGAAGTTGATGTGTGTGTGTGTGTGTGTGAGAAAGAGAGAGAGAGAGAGAGAGAGAAGCCCAAGTGAGCCTCATGGCTAAAGAGGAATTAGAACTCAGATTTCTCTGGTTGTAGGCTGGACTTTATACATGGTTCTCTGGGCTTTCTATGAGATGTCTCCTCAGAGAGTTAGCCTGTGTCCGAGAAGGGCACGAAGTGGCCATCTCTCCACAAGTGGGGTAGGGGGACTAGGCACTGGAGGAAGATTATAGTCATGTTTTCCCTTTCATTTTCCTGTTGGTACTACATTTTTCCATTAGCATGACAAAGAAGGAGTCCTTGTACAACACGGATGTATATTTAGGTCTTCGCAATCCCCCTGTTGTATCTTCTTCGAATGGTGGTGCTGGATGCTGTACAGAAGAACACGCAACTGGCAGTGCCCATTGCCCTAAAAACTTGCCACGCTGGTCCAGTGCAAATCCACCTACCCCATTTTTGTTCACTAGGTCCTCAGTCTCTGGAGGTAATAGTAATAACAATAGTTGGATGTCTAGCTCATAGAACATTTTCTGAAAAACAGGTTTCTCCCTTCAGCACATTAGAAACAACCTGAACTCTGCAGACCCAAAAAGTAGGTGTTTTGTTTTTTTCTGGGAAGGAAGGAGAGATCAAAAGATCAAAAAGTTTGCTCACAAACACCTGCCTGTGTGTGTATAGAGGAAGAGCCCTAAAATGGCCCATTTAGGTCTGATTAAAATCTGTAAGTGGAGCCTTTAGAGAAATCCAGATGGTCCTAATTTCAAGGAGCAGGTGTGGCAATTCAGCATTTCTGATCCCCATGGCCCAGACATGTGGGATACTTATACTGGTCCTTGTCCCTAACAGTCCACACATCTGACAGGGACCACAATGGGCACAGAACCGTTCACATGGCCGGCACACTGCAGGGAATGCCAGTAGGCAGTGAAGTGTCTCAGGAAATAAGTTACCTGTCTTTCTATAGGACACGCCCTGCATATCTGGCTAGGCAAAAGAACTTGCCATTTGGATATATTCACAAATGTTTTACTTTTACAGCTGGACATGCGACCAAAAGGGGGAAAAAATCCTTTTTCAAGAAGAGAGACAGCAGTATCACATTTTGGTGGAACTCTCTAGGTCAGATGAAGGGAACTGAAAAATGGGAAGCTATCCCAGATTCCCCAAATGCTTTTCCCCCTGTGGAAATTATTCAGATGCTTCTGTTGTACTCAAGGAGAATTTGGGGGAGGGAGGAGGAGAAGAAAGGAGAGAGAGCAAAGAAAAGAAAAACACCCTTTTTTTGACAGCAATGGTTTAAAATGTTTACTTTCTGTATCAGCTCAGTTGCACCTTCAAAACTGCTGTTTCATAAATACAACCAAGGACAGCGCAAGCTATAATTTGGAGATAGCAACCGCAGGACATATCTAGATCCGTTTGCACTACTTTAATTAAATACTGCATTATGGCTTGTGACAACTTCATCACTAAAGCGTAAATGAATGTGGAATTAAAGTGTTACTTAGGCTTTGAATGCCATCATCTTTTGGGGTCTATTTTTGTTTGCTTCGTTTTTCTGTTCTTGTCTTTTGCGGGGAGGTGTTTTGTTTTTTTGGCTCCTCAGTCTCCATTTCTCAGTTTAACAAAGAAAAGAGCCATAAAATCAAGATGTTTGTTCATTTACAGATGAAGCAGGCATGGGGGTGGGGGGGGGGGCGGGAGTTGGAAAAAAGGAAAAGAGAAGAAAAAGATGGGCTACCGTTCTGGGAGTCTACAGTACTCTCTCTTCTGAGGATTCTCTGATAGAAGGTCGAATTCTTTCAATGGGAAATGACTGAATATTAATTGTATGCACGACTCTTATCTTTCAAACCGGGCTCCTTATGAATGATAGTTTCTTAGGGCTGTGGAATTTTGCTTCTTTTGTGTGCCATTTAATAGCCTGCCCTTAATTCTTTTTTTAAAACTGTTGATTCGTTACCACTCTGTTGCAACAGCAGCCTCTGGAAATTCATACAAATTTCATTTTTGACCATTACAATTGGAGTTATTTGCACAGCACAATTCTCTCTGCTGTCCCCTCTATGCCCCCCTCCCCAGCTGAGTCCATCATATTGGAAAACTTGAAAGGAGTTATGGAGCTAAGGCAAACTTATTTTATCCCCAGAAATATAAGCTCTGATCCCATCAATCTATCTGCTTTTTTCTCTAATGAAAAGCCATGCTGAACGTGACATTTCATGGCACTAACCACTTTAAATGTTACCGACATCAATCGGGTTTTTAAATGTTACTCGCATCTCGCACGGATCGGGAAATGGTTTTATAATTATCTCTTGCTCTCTAAATGAAGGAAGAGATTTTCACTGCTGCTTGCTGGGTTGTTTGGGGTTTTTGTTTGTTTTGTTTTGCTTTTAATTCTTTAACGCAACCAAATTAAATGACAATGCATATTTATATTCTGAAGCTGTAGGAAATAAAAAATAAAAACTTTAAAGCGAAACAAGTTTTGTCAGAATTTGCAGTTGCCTTCTCTCCCAGATTTGGTATTTTAGAGGAAGTTCTAACAAATTTTATAGTGTAGGAGGATTGCTTTGTTTTGGGTTTTTTATAGTTTATTATTATTGTTTTGAAAGAGCATAATTGGATTCTGTTCACTGTTCACTGTATCATTGCAAAATACCCATCAGAAGGAAAGGAAAAACAGAAATTAAAGGAAAAAGCTACCAAGCATGGTTCTGTCTCAAGATTGTGCTGAAACAACTTTTTGCATCCATATTTTTTGAATTCTGAAACCCAAACAGAAAAAACGGCCTTACATCATCCTTCCTTTGAGATAATTGGCATCTTTCAATAATTGGTAGTGTTGGAATCAATTATTTCCAATGCCAGTTCTAAGCAAGGTGCCAACAGAGAAGCATCATCTCAATAACTAACCTGGGCAGATTTGCTAAAAGTGTTTAAAACTAAATCTTTGTCTAATAAAGGCAGAGTTGGTTTTCTCCAAGAGCTGCTTGTTATAAACCTGCCTTTGGAAAATGGAAAGAATGTCACATTTAAAGACACAAATTTCCCTGATAATATATTCGAATGGAAACACACCGAATCCAGTACGACACAGGCATAACTAATAAATTTGCAATATTTCAGCCTCAACAGCCTACTACGGTTCGTTTTAAAGATTTATGCAGTAAAAAATTACTCAGCGATGAATGGAGTTTATTCTGCGCCGGATTGGAAGGTATAAGGAATTAAACTACTGTCTTTAGCAGTGTATTTATTATTACCTCTGTCAAAGAACGAAGGCTTTAACAGCGTCCGTGATAAATTTCAGCACAAAATAAACGGAGAGGGAGAATAGCACACATGCAAACATGCACACATATATATTATATATAAATATTATACAACTCACACACGGGAAAATCCTGCGCGTTTGTCTAGGTTTCTTTCTGTATAGGATTAACTGGGTTCCTGGAACAAAATTGAAGGACATTTAGAGTTGGAATGGATGAAATAAGGGACGTTTATATATGGGGTTGTAATATCTTGGACTAAAGGGATGACATTTTAAATTAAAGGAGGCTTCTGAAAATAATGAACGCTAGCCAGGCTCAGAAAATATTCCTGCCATGGAGCTACCTATTTGTTATTGGGAGACCCACAGCAATGCAAGCTTGCCATGGTTATTGCCCATCAAAGTAATGGGCACATTCTTGTATAGGTGAAAACACCTATTGAATGGCAGCTTTATATTTACCCTTCTTTAGACAGGCTTATTTTACCAACATTTCAAATCCTATGTTCCAGTACAATACTTGGGGAGATGCAAACATGACAAGCTCATTAAGTTTGAGTACAAAGGTAGGACTAACAGACAGAAAGCCAAATGACACCTCCCTCCTCTAATTAACATGGGAACCAATCCACCTGCAAGTTTGCCTGGGCAAGTGACATGGAAATAAAGCACTATTGCACAGATCCTATTCATTTTGGCACGACTCACACAGAAGAACTCCCTAGTGGGTTGTGCTACTTTGGCTCAGACCTGTCCATGTCCTACTCTACCACCACAAATGGTGGCACTCAGAATCTGCTCACTGACTATGCTTTGCGACACGGCCACCTCTGTTCCAGCACGAATACTTCACAATCTTTTAATGCAGATTAAATTTAGCAGCCTTTAAAGTCTTCTGCTGCAGTTGCAATCCAGGTCCTGAGAGGGCGGATTCCTGCTTCCCCCCAGCCTTTCAATGCTTGCTTATGGGTGAAGTGGGGATTCCAGTCCATATTAGTAGTTGAGTTACAGAACCAGGTGCTGGCGTTTCTTCCATATTAATTAGCACTAAAGTACGAGACTATGATCTTGCAAGCTATATAATACAACTCCCTTTGCCTGCCCTTTGGGTGCCAGTAGATTCAATATTCCAGTACAGATAAGAGATTCTAATACTCACCGTGGATTTAAAAAGCAATAGCTGCAGGTGACTTTAAGGGCTTCATGCATGTACCTTTTAAACAAACCATGATGTAGCCACAGTCAGGTAAGTAAAAGAATGGTAAAAACTCAGATTTTTCACCCACCCTGTTCATTCCATATACTCATGGGTCAATTGGAGGTTCAGTTTAACTTCAGAGGTTCTGAGTACAGGAAAGGGGGGGAATCACACTTCGGGATTAATTATGAGGGAACAGATCTTGTAGATGTATGGTAAACAACGTATCTCATTCTCAGTGATCGTGGGGCTGCTGGAGAATTTGGAAAGTGGATGTTTGGGGGGAGGGCAGTAAGTTCCAGAAAGGAGTTAATATGTTTTAGAGGAAAACACAACTTGCGCTTGCTCAGCCTGATACTGGATGGAGGGGGCTGGGGGGATGCTTGGGTATGCAAAAAAACCGGGGATTATATGGTTGCAGATACATGAATTTTGGAATGGGACAGCTATTGAGTAGTGACGGTTCATTATAAGGGGTGGAAGCATGCAATTCTAGCCCTAGCCCCCAACCTACCCCATAACCCTTTTTGTCCTTTTTACAGAACGATGTATAGAAAATTACGTGGGAGGAATGAATTGTCTGGGGGTTTGTTTCTGGGTGGCTGGTTCTTGTCTGAGGGTGGAAATGGAGGGGGGTTGTGTTAGGGGAAGGTTTTTGAAGGGGGGGGAATAGCCTTAAGCCTGAATTTGACCGGTGTATGACCGTTGCCTTCTAGCTGACCTCGAATTCTATTCCCAGGCCTTTTCCGATTCTATAGTCTGCTGTCCCTGTGGGGGTTATTAATGGAAGCAAAAATGCCCCCCTCCCAGCCACCATGACATCCTTCGTCATTGCAATGCAGCTTGTTAAGAGTGGCAAGATGCCCGGGTGGGGGGAAGAGGGAGGAATGATGTGTGGGTTTAAGTGCCACTTGTGAAAACAGCCTCTGTTGAAATCAACGTTCACAACGTAACCCAATTGTTCTTCTGCACACCCGCCCCCAGCTAAAGTGCTGTTTGTCCCTCCCTGTAGTACCATGGAAACTCCACTAGATGTCACCAACCTCCTCCTTTCCTTCCACGGCCTGCCGAAATAAAAACACTTAAAGCAATAAAGTGCATTCTCCATGCAGGAATCTCCTGCCCTCCCTAAAAGGAGCGAACTAAGAAAATAAAGGAAAACAGTCTTGATAAATTAAAATAATTGTGCAAATGTAGAAGTTATGCGGGCCGAGGTGGGGATAGGGATGCAGCATGGTGGTTGAACAGTGATATCTTTAAGGATGGATAAAAATGGAAAGAAGGACTACTAAGCGACAGCAGACAGACAACTTTGGAACAGATTGCCCTGTTCCAGAAAACTGCAGGAGCGCTTGCTAAGAAAGAGTGCCTGCATAGGACCTTTGGGATATACGTGGATCCATAATGGTAACATGGGCAGTTCCATGAAGTGCGCTGGTTGCTGTTTGCTTTGTAGTTTTAGATGTGTAGCCATGTTGGTCTGCAGTAGAACAGCAGGATTTAAGTCCAGTATGGCACTTTAGAGACCAACAAGATGTTCAAGGTGTAAGCTTTTGAGAGTCTGAGCTTCCTTCTTTTTCATTCCTATTTATGTCTGAAGAAGGGAGCTCTGACTCTCAAAAGCTTACACTCTGAAAATCTTGTCAGTCTTTAAGGTGCTATTGGACTCAAATCCTGGAGTTTGCAGCTTGCATCTGATTTAACAGCCTTTTGAGAACCTGATACATCAAATCCACAAGTGGAACACTGTCTTCAAATACTGATTGTGTCTGCTGCATCAAGGTGTTTATGTGAACCACATTCCACATTCTAGTGGCAGTAGGATGGGTGAATGGAGGCATAGCATCCCACCCCAGCTGTTTTGGCCCAGGAAAAATGGTGCAGGGAGGACTGCTGAAGATCCTTTTTCTCCTGCACTGCGGTGTGGGTCCCAGACTGGGGAACTTTGTTTCTTGCAAGTAACTTCTCATCTAGTTTTGCCCAAATGATGCTAGGATTCCAAAAATAAAGCAGCAGAGCATTTTGGAGCCACAGATTCTTTCTCATTCATAGTGCTGCACTGAATCAGAGCCAATGAGTGTGCCAAGCCCATTCTGCTTGCCAATAAGTAGATCCTCTCCTATACTAATGTGATCTTCAGCCCCTGTCCCCATGAGACATCTCCCGACAAATCCAGGGAAGCACATGCCACAATTCTATTGAGCCATGTGCCAAAGGTACCAGCACAGCAGAGAGGTTCAGATGACTCATGTAAGTGAGCTATCAAAAAGAGTCCAGTAGCACCTTTAAGACTAACCAATTTTATTATAGCATAAGCTTTCGAGAACTTGATTCTCGAAAGCTTATGCTATAATAAAATTGGTTAGTCTTAAAGGTGCTACTGGACTCTTTTTGATTTTGCTACTACAGACTAACACGGCTAACTCCTCTGGTAAGTGAGCTATGTCACACATGGCAGAAACCAAAATACATCCGCCTCGTAATCACTAGCCAATCTACCTGAACAGAAAAATTCCTATCTGACTGCAAATATGCTAATAACTCAGAGGGGTAGAAGCAAAACTCATCACTGAAGGCCGTTCCATACGTTAGCAGCTGGGTTGGGTACACCTTTCCCTTTGAGTTTGCCTGGCACCCACGTTACCTTCTTTTAGGCACCAGACCAAAATGTTTCTGTTCACCCAGGCTTTTAATTAAGTGGTCTCTTAACAGCATTTTAGTATGCTAGAAAGCTGTTATTTTATGCTGGTCTATGCTGCGACTGGATCTTTATTGCTGGATTTTAATGCTGGATTTTCATTAATAACTTCTGGTGTTTTGTTTTAATTATATTGCATTTTGTAAGTTGCCTTGAGTAGGTTCCCTGCAGAGGTGGCATAAAAATTTGCTAGATATATAAATATATCTTTGACAGGGAAGTACAGTCGATCCTGACATTCTGATGAGTGTACCTATATGATGCATGTATTTCCAAACATGTGTTTTCATATTCATACATTACAAAATAAAAATGTACATGTATACACAGTTTTCAAACCAATCAGCTACTCTTGCCCCTCTGCTTCAAACCTCCTCCTTCTGTAGTTGCTTTTTTGTTTTAGGAATGGTATGTGTCTCTGTGAGATGCATTTTTTGTTACATATCCTTAACTGTGAGTGGACCATTTTGGGCAAGACATGATCTCTCTCTCCATGCCACTGATTTCATGGGCATGGATGGTGGGGAGGAACTAGATTTTCTACTGGGTCCAACTCATAATTCTTCTCACGTATTGTAAAAACCTTTGATGAAAAAAATGGTTGTACAGAAATGAATAATAATACACTCAGCTCTTCAGGAGGACAATGAGAGTGTGGATTTGTAGAAATGTACACTGTCTGGGGCAGAGACGATGCCACAACTGTGTTCTGCGCACTGCCTGGCACAAAATAAACATTAAGGAAAAGGGCATAGTTCTTAAAAAACAAAACTGGGTCATCTGGCAAGTAAGGCCAAGCTCAATCACAAGTGTTGTCAAAGTTTACGCTCAAGTTGTTGCACCTAACCTCCGACTGCCCTATTAATGAGGATAGCAAGGAGCTCCAGAACAGTGTTATCAATGGAGCCCGAGATACATTGCTAGCTCAACAATCTCCTGCTTCGCTCAATAAGCTCAGCCAGGCATGGCAGTAAAAAAGGAATGAACAATATTATTTTTTAAAAGGGCCTTCAGCTAGACAGACCACATGTAACCCTGTCCCAGCCCTGTCCCAAATACCTGCAGGCTACAACTATCTTGGGGGCTGGAGGTATATGCCTGGGACTTTGGAAGCTGTGCCGGGTGGACAGTGCCAGGAGTTGCTAGACCCAGGCTGGAGTTTATGAGAGAAATGCTGATTATACACATAGAAGAAGTCCACCTTTCATCATATCCATGCAAGAGGAGTGAGTTCACAGATGTGCCTGACGTATGTATTAATACTCCTCTCTAGCACAGAAGAGAGGAAGCCAATTACTACAGCCTGGCAGAGGACAAAAAAGGTACCCTTGGTTAAAAAGGCATTAGTATTGCTGCAGTTTTTTATAGGACTCTTTGTATTCTGCAAGTGTGATATATGATCCTGAATGCAGAGACTCAATCTCTGCTTTCATTCAGTCTAAAAAACAAAATGAAACTCAATCAAGCCTTATGGCTGTGAAGCTATATTTAAAAATATGTGGAGATTTCTGAACATTTTAGCTTAAAAGGGAAATGTACTAAGGCTGTAGAAACATACATGCTTATGCTGAAATCCTGCGTAGGAAATCAGTTTTCCACTGAACCAAACTTAGTGAGGAAAGGAAAACAGAGGACAACAGGCATTTGTCATGTGGACAAGCTATCTGCCCATCATCAGTTTGGTATTGCATAACAACCTCAAATGAAAAGGAGCAGCTTTGAAACTCAGTCTGTGAAAACACCCATAGGCAGAGGTCTTTCCCAGCTGAACAGCCTTCGCTACTTTAACCTGCAGTGCCAGAAACTTAACTAGGGGCCTAGAAATGTGCAGGTGGGGAACAGTGGCCCCTTGTTTTTGCAGCATCAGAACAGGCAACTCTGTACAACCTTTCTAAAGGCCAACAGTGACCCAAAATCTACTTCAACATCAGAAATACAATAACTGTGAATACCACTCTCATGTCCCCAAAAGATTCAGCCACAGAAATACCCCCTTTCACCCCCAGAACAAAGTATGGTGCCGTGTGGTATAGTAATTTGAGCCAGTCCTCTGAATCATTTAGTACTAAGAGAGGACAGTTTCCATGCAGTTCCAACACCTGACACCTGCACTAATTAAACCATTGCTCATTTTAACATTAACAAGCAGAGTCCTCAGTAGTGACACTTTTTAAGTTCCTTGTCTTCAATGGACTTAGAAGAGTGTAATTCAGCTTAGGACTGCACTGTAAGGCTCAAGGAAAGACACTTGTCCTATTTTGCTCTCCTGAAGGCCACACCCAATAATGAGCCCCCTTTTAAGTGGACAGAGACCCTGAGGCAGTTTGAACCCACCCTCCATTCCTCTCACATGACTCCAAGAGCTTGCTCACATTATTTATTTTCCAAGGTTGAAATCAAAATGAATGGATTTAGCAATTCAGCAACTGGTCATGCGAATAGCCCCGCCCAACACGTGAGCCTAGGTCCAAGAATCAATGATGCAGAATTTCAGAGAAGCTTAGATCTCTTGCCTTTCACCATAATATTTAGAAACAGGTTGTAGGTGATTGTGATATGAAAGTCACAAGTCTGAATACTGCTAAAGACTAGGGAACCTTCACAAAAATGCTTCAACTGATTTTTGCATTTCTGTATCTGTAAATCAAATTAAAAGCCTACATGGATAGGCATTAGGTATAATACTCTCTCTCTTACATTAACATCTTTGGCAAGAGACGTGAGCAGCAGAAAAGTTGAATGTGATTCTGCAAACAGTTGGTCATCAGCAAACTCTCAGTCTGAATTAAACTGAATATGATATATACAATTTGACATTAAGGTATACTTTTAAAAACTTTTTTAAAAAGTATACCTCAAAATTTTGCTGATTTATTTTATGGCAAAAATGTGACAACTCCGTTTGCAAATTCAATACATTTATACCATATTTTTTCCTTGTAAGTCTTCAACCAAACCACAAATTTAAGTGAGAAAATGCATAAAATTAAGATAATATAAATTATGTATTGTCAAAGGCTTTCACGGCTGGAGAACGATGGCTGTTGTGGGTTTTCCGGGCTGTATTGCCGTGGTCTTGGCATTGTAGTTCCTGACGTTTCGCCAGCAGCTGTGGCTGGCATCTTCAGAGGTGTAGCACCAAAAGACAGAGATCTCTCAGTGTCACAGTGTGGAAAAGATGTAGGTCATTTGTATCTACTCAGGAGGGGTGGGGTTGAGCTGAGTCATCCTGTAAGAGTTTCCCAGGGTGTGGAATGCTAATGGCGGGAGTCTTCACTGTATCCTGAGGAGGTTCTTTTGCATATGGATTGGTTCTTGATGTGTTAATCTTCTCTGCAGGGCTATTGTCGGGGATAGAATGTTTTGTTGGCCTGGTGTTTTTCAGAACTGGAAACCATGCTCTGTTCATTCTTAAGGTTTCTTCTTTCCTGTTGAAGTTTTGCTTATGCTTGTGAATTTCAATGGCTTCCCTGTGCAGTCTGACAAAGTAGTTGGAAGTGTTGTCCAGTATTTTGGTGTCCTGGAATAAGATACTGTGCCCTGTTTGAGTTAGGCTATGTTCAGCCACTGCTGATTTTTCAGGTTGTCCAAGTCTGCAGTGTCTTTCCTGTTCTTTTATTCTTGTCTGGATGCTACGCTTTGTGGTCCCGATGTAAACTTGTCCACAGCTGCAGGGTATACGGTATACTCCTGCAGAGGTGAGGGGGTCTCTCCTGTCTTTTGCTGATCGTAGCATCTGTTGTATTTTTCGGGTGGGTCTGAATACTGCTTGGAGGTTATGCTTTTTCATAAGCTTTCCCATTTGATCAGTAATTCCTTTGATATATGGCAAAAACACTTTTCCTGTAGGAGACTGTTTTTCCTTGGTTGTTTGATTCATCCTGGGTTTGATTGCTCTTCGGATTTCATTTCTGGAGTAGCCATTTGCCTGAAGTGCGTGGTTTAGATGATTAATTTCCTCATTGAGAAAGTGCGGCTCACATATCCGTCTTGCACGATCCACTAATGTTTTCATTATGCCTCTTTTCTGTCGGGGGTGGTGATTGGAGTTTTTGTGTAAGTACCGATCAGTGTGAGTTGGTTTCCTGTAGACCCTGTGACCTAACTGAAAGTTTGCTTTGCGGATGACCAAGGTATCCAGGAATAGCCCTGCAGAGACAATAGCCCTGCAGAGAAGATTAACACATCAAGAACCAATCCATATGCAAAAGAACCTCCTCAGGATACAGTGAAGCCTCCCGCCATTAGCATTCCACACCCTGGGAAACTCTTACAGGATGACTCAGCTCAACCCCACCCCTCCTGAGTAGATACAAATGACCTACATCTTTTCCACACTGTGACACTGAGAGATCTCTGTCTTTTGGTGCTACACCTCTGAAGATGCCAGCCACAGCTGCTGGCGAAACGTCAGGAACTACAATGCCAAGACCACGGCAATACAGCCCGGAAAACCCACAACAGCCAATATAAATTATGTTTATAACCTAATTCAAGATCAAAGAAACTGAAGATTTCACAAACCACTCCACCCCAATTTCAAACTGTCCCTGACCTAGTTGGCCCAGGCTAGCCCAATCTCGTTAGATCTTGGAAGCCAAGCAGGATCGACCCTGGTTAGTACTAGGATGGGAGACCACGAAGGAGGTCCAGGGTCACTGTACAGGCAATGGAAAACCACCTCTGTCTGCTTCTTGCTGGGGTTGCTGTAAGTTGCCTGTAACGTGATGGCACTTTACACACACATCTCATTTCCAAACAACAACAACAACAACAACATTTGTTTTATATACCGCCCTTCAGGACAACTTAACACCCATTCAGAGTGGTTTACAAAATATGTTATCAACTAGCAAGTGGATATGCTTCATACATTACTTTGTTAGGTGTAAATCTAAGAATTCTTTTATTTACTTATTTACTTCATTTATACCCAAATGAGGACCCAAAGTGGTTGACATTATTCTCCTCACTTCCAGTTTATTCTCATAACCACCCTGTTAGGTTAGGCTGAGAATGCGTGACCAACCCGAGGTCACCCAGCAAGCACCCATGGCAGAGTGGGAACTTGAACCTGGGGCTCTCAGGTCCTAGTTTGGTACTGGATTTTAAAAGCTTTTAATGGATGGGTTAACATATATTCATTATACATATTTTCAAATATTCCCCATTATCTTAATACATGCATCCCACCCCCTCCCCCCTTCCCTATATTGACTTCCAACAGCACTATAACCCCTTTATTTCTTATCGTTAACTCTAGATCCCATCTGTCCCTATTATTAAAGGCAAAGTTCTTACTACTTCAAGGCCCTAGTTTGGTACTGTTACCGCTACACCACATTGGCTTTTTTTAGACTGTACATGAAAGAATGCTAAATATGAATATGACAAACAGGTGTTTGAAAATGTCATACAGGTATATTCTTCAGAGACCTGTTCCACATTATAAACGTGTGTAATGATATAGCCCAATGGTGTATTTTTAACACAAAAAAACTGCTTAGATTTGCACTGGAGAAATGGCAGGTATGGAGCAAAGAGAAGTACATCTCCACTGTTGCTTCTCCACTTCCAACCATGCTTTCCCAAGGCTGCTGTTGCTGTCAAACAAGAGCTATCAAACGACTATCACACAGCCCTCGCACCTATACCATTTGCTCTGTTTGGTCCTTGCCTTTTTGGGGCAAAATGGAGTTTGTTGATACATAACATATGAAACAGCCTACCAGGTGAAAAGTGTTTACATAAGCACACAAAGTTTTTCTTCAACAGAACAGGAACCTTTATATGTTATCAAGGTGGCATACTGATATTTGAACCTGACCAAATGGAGATGACTTTTACACTCCACAGCTAGCAGAAAGGCCTTGCTGCTTCTCTGATTGGAACTACCTACCAACGATACTGTAGCGGTTTGTGCTGCCAGTTTCCCCTTGCCCTGCTACAACACCTGATGGACTTCTATCACTGGCTCTTGAATCTCAGCCAAGTAGCTCTACCCCCCGCCCCTGAATCACGTCTCCCCACGGCTGATGCACGAAATGTCAGACAGGACCTTAGCAGCAGACGGCGTGCATTCCAAACAACACCAGATGGATTTTTATATTAGCTACTATTTCATGTTCAAGGCACAGCGACCGCGCCACTTTAAAAAAAAAGAAGCAAGCAAGCTAGCAACCCAGCCTCTGAGCCGCTGCCATGCTTGCTTCGGTGAGATTAATTCTGCAAAATTAATTGGGACAAGATTGAAAAGGAAATTAAAATGCAGCTGAGTGAACAGGCTTTTCAAACACCTTTCTCTCTCCCCCTCCCCCCTGCTGTTCAACTGTCTCCCCCCCCCCCCAACACACCAAGCTTTATTTAGCTTCCACTCCTTCGGTGGTCATAGGTGAGTTCTGTTGCCACGCAAAGCAATTTACGAAAGGAAGACACGGAGGACCAATGGGTTACATGCAAGGAAGTTGCGTCAAGCTCCACTCTGGAGCCACTGAAGAGAGTTAAAACCAGGTCACATTCTCATGTGGTGGGGAAAGAAAGGAACCAAAAGGCAGGCAACAGTAGGCTACATGAATGCCGATTAACATCGAAAGCAGCTTGTTTAAGATAGCAGTACATCATTTGATTAGCCTAAATAATAACTGGTGCTTTTAAATCTACGTGTAAGGCGCGGGGGGGGGGACCTTAGAATGATGTATTCAGGAAATCATAATACTGGGTTGAATCCCAGTATTAGTGATAAAGGAGGGCAGGGCTCTCTTTGATCACCCAAAAAGGCTCTGATGGGGATCATAGGACCTGTAGGGACAAAAGCCATGTGGGACGGGGATTGAAGTAAGGAGGGGAGTGAATGAGACTGAATGAAAAAGCTGACTGGATCCCACCCATTAAGGAAAATTTCCCACCCATTTTAAATATAAAAAGTTAGTTGGGTTAGGCCTAAGAAAACGGAGAAGAGGGTGGGAAATTTTCCTTAATTATTGTACAAATGATTAATGCTAAATATTGCCAACAGAATGGTGGTGGTGGTGAAACAAATTGAAGAATTGATGACTGAAGACTTGCGAGATTGTTAAAATGTTCCGAATGACAAATTATGTGGAACCAGAGAAAATTAAGAAAAAGTAGAAGCCTTGAAAAAACTGAGAAGGAAGAAAAGGAGGCAACTGTATTATTTCACACATGTGAGGTCTGGGATGTAAAAGACTGTCTTAGGCACAGGCAAGAGCTCAAGCCTGACCATGGAGGCAACATCCCAAAGCCCCCTTGAATGTGTGAAACTAGGTGCGTGGTTCTTTGAATCTTCTCATTTTATTTACTTACTTCAGTGTTATCCCACCTTTCTCTGCAATGGGCTTATATCATTCTCTCTCCTCCATTTTATCCTCACAACAACAACCCTGTGACGTAGATTAGGCTGAGAGTGTGTGAATAGTCCAAGGTTACCCAGCAAGCTTCCAGGGCAGTGTGCAAATTTGGACCTGGGTCCCACAGAATCCTTGTCCGACACTCTAACCAGTACACTTGTGCTTCCATGGCAGAGCAGGGGTTAGAATCTGGGTCTCTACAGATCCTAGTCTGACACTCTAACTATTGTGCCATAATGGCCCTCCAGCATGATGTTTTAAAATATGCATTTTTGTATAAAAAATAATTTAGGTGAAAAGCCTCTCCACTTAACTAGGATGCTTCATTTTCATTCTCAAGGGCCAGCTGTTGAAAATAACTCTAATTTACCTTGGCGTGGCAATGCCGCCAAAAAGCTGGCAGAGAAACCATGAGTAAGAGGCAGATTTTGTTCTGGAGCTGGAAATGGAATGGAAGAAATACATGACCAAGTGCTCCCGCCACAGTACCTGCAATACTATTATTTATTGCACGTACACCTTACCTCTCTTCTATCACACAATGCAAGCTGGCAAACACAGAGGTCCTCAGTACTCATCTAGGCACTAAAGAGACCTAGAGCTGCTTCACTGCAGCAGCATATGCCTTCAGACCATACTGTGGGACCAATGCAAGTTGGATTTGCAACCATGTTTCACACATGCACATCCTTCCTTGATTTTTCATCATGTGATTGCATACAGCTGAATGCATAAAGCAATGACTAAGCACTACATTTGAGAAGAAGCGAAGGGATATGAAAATTCTAGCTGCAGTGTCTGATCTGTGTTGAGACAGTCACACATGCAAATGAGAGCTAGCATAGATGTGGTGCTTAGTGTTGGGCTAGGGATCTGTGGGACCCAGGTTCAAATTCCCATTCTGCCATGGAAGCTTGTTGGGTGACCTTGGGCCAGTCACACACTCTCAGCCCAATCTACCTAACAGGGTTGTCGTTGTTAGAATTACAATCAAAGAGGGAAGAATGATGCCTAGGTCTACAATGGGGAGAAAAGAGAGTTATAAATAGACATGGGCCATTCCCACACGGCTTACCTGAACCCGGAATGTGGCGCAGCATGCGCAATATCGCACAAAACCCGCGAGAGAAAACGCGAACTTCCACATTTTTTTCGGCATGCTGCACAGCGTTCCGGGTTCAGGTAAGCTGTGTGGGAACAGCCCTGGGCACGAATTGAAATACGAAGCAAATTTCATCACAAAACGGGCTGTTTCGTATGTCGCGAAACAGTGTTTTGTGGGGCCGCGGTTATCATGAAATTATCCCAAAATTCAGAGAGAACCCACATGGTGTATATGGTGGGTGCCCCTGAGGGCACAAGGGAGGTGCGGGCCACCCCACCCCCAAGCCTGTTGCCCATGGGGGGCAGAAGGGAGGTGGTCAGCTCTGCTGACCGTCTCCTGGGCCTGTGAGGAGGGGTGTCCACCGAGATAACCCACATGCCATATTTGGGGGCTGCCTCTGAGGGCACCAGGGGGTGCGGGCCACCCCCACCCCCAAGCCTGTTGCCCACGAGGGGCAGAAGGGAGGCTGACCGCCTCCCGAGTCCACAAGGAGGGGCAGCCACCAACAAAACCCACATGCCATCTCTGGTGGGCGCCCCTTAGGGCATATTTCAGGATGAATGGTGGGGTTTTGGAGAAACCAGCTCCTCCTCCACATCCCAAACTCTTGGGACTGTCCCTGCTTGCCATCCACTCTGTCTTCCCAGCCCAGCTCCACACCATGGCCAGTCCATCCTCCTCCTCTGATCCAGCAATTCCCGGTTCCCATTTCAGTCATGCACTCTGGCAGCACTTCCCTTCCCACCCTTCCCATTGACCTTCCTGATCACCGTATTGCAAACTGGGAGGGTGGGTGAAGGAGAGCCTGCTGAAGTCTCCCTGCGAGTTTGGTATCTCCAGGTATGAAGGGGGCCATTGATTTACATAATTTATTCATGTCACCGAATTTGGCTTTTCATGATCCAGAATTTGGATGACCTGAGCACAGAAATGTATTTTATTTTTTCTTCATAGCACAGAGGACACACAGCCTGGCTGGCTTTGGCACAAATGACTACAAGACATTTTCTGTTTTCCTTTTCCCTTGCCCTGCCTCACTGCCATGCCTGTCAGTCATATTACTAGCTAATTTATTCACCTGCATGCTTGTGGCAGAGATACTCCTTTCACCAGGCAGTATTCCCTACCATGCCTGTCTGCCCTCTCATACATTGTTCACTTGCAAAGAAAGTGCCTGAATACACACTGACAATGCCTCTCCTTGTAGCACCTATAAGCCTAACAAAATGTGAGGTAGGGTTAGAGCTTTTGTGAGTCACAGCTCACTTCTTCAGATCTGAAGAAGTGAGCTGTGACTCACAAAAGCTCACACCCTACCTCAAATTCTTCAGATCTGAAGAAGTGAGCTGTGACTCACAAAAGCTCACAGCCTACCTCAAATTTTGTTAGTCTTAGAGGTGCTACCGGATTTTTGCTCTTTTCAAACACCTCTCCTTAACTGCCCTCCTTCCAGCAATGCAACTTCAATTCAAGAGCATTCATTAAAAGAAACACAAATAATTATCTACTTCCTTCCCACGTAGCAATGTCCTGCCACTTTTAAAACTTGGGTTTAGTTTTAGTGTGTGAGCCAAACTAGACATTTCAATCTTTAATGAGTCAGGTCCAGGAACCTCCACAGCAGCTGCGGGGAACAGCTTTTAAAGGACTGTGGAGGCCTGATTTGGCTCAGGAAAATGGCACAGAGTGGGGGAAGGCAG
Source organism: Eublepharis macularius (assembly GCF_028583425.1). Taxonomy (NCBI): domain Eukaryota; kingdom Metazoa; phylum Chordata; class Lepidosauria; order Squamata; family Eublepharidae; genus Eublepharis; species Eublepharis macularius. Next base: position 43,128,913 of record NC_072801.1, read on the forward strand.
CTCTTCCTCCCTGCCTCCCATGCTGTGGTCCCTCCAGGCCTTTAAAAAGCAGCTGCAATGAGGCTGCAGGGAAAGTAAGTTCAAAAAGTAATGTGTAGCTTAGCCTTTATTGTCTACAGCCCATCCACTTCTGCTTTCCTTGATCAGGTTTGCCGTTTGCCCACTTATGGAGGAAAAACCTCTGCCCTCAGCTCCATCTCCTGCCCTCAAGAAATTGAGGAGTAGGGGGGAAATGGCTGGAAAATGTCCTCCATAGTGATGATTCAGGAATTTCTCTGTCTCTCTGACCTGGATAGTCCAAGGCAGACAAGCCCAATCCTGTTAGATCTCGTAAACTAAACAAGGTCAACTTTAGTTAGTAATTGGATGGGAGACCTCCAATGAAGACCAAGGTTGCAGCGGCAGGCAATGGCAAACTACCTCTGTTCATTCCTTGCCATGAAAACTCCACCATGGGTTGCCATAAGTCATCTATGACTTGACGGCACTCTCTACCACCACTTACAGTTTTTACTACAGAGATTGGAGAAATTCCAAGAGTGTCATCCAGAAGTGATATCACATCTCTCCACAAACTCCATGCTCCCCAGGTACCATCCTCAGCAGAGTTAGATCCTTTGCAGTGCAATCCTAATCAGAGTTACACCCTTCAAAGCCCCTTGATGCCAATGGTCTTAGAAAGGTGTAACAGCTTAGGATAGCACTGTTGGTCCATCAAAGCCAGTGTTGTCTACTCTGACGGGTAGTGGCTCTTCAGGCTCTGAGGCAGAGGTCCTTTCACATCACCAGCTATCAGATCTTTTTAAATGCAAATGCCAGCAATTGAACTTGAGACATTTGGTGTGCAACACAGATGCTCTTTAGGGTTGCCAGCCTCCAGGTGGTGGCTGGAGATCTCCTGGAATTACAACTGATTTCTAGGCAATAGAGATCTGTTCCCCTGGAGAAAATGGCTGCTTTGGAGGGTGGGTTCCATGGCATTATACCCTGCTGAGGTCACTCCACTCCACAAACCCCACCATTTCCAGGCTCCACCCCCAAGATCTCCAGGAATTTCTCAACCTGGAGCTGACAACCCTAATGCTCTTCCATGGCACCTCCCCAAACTATTGGACTCAAAGTGGTGGTGGAATGCTTGCACCCAAAGCTGTGAGTTAAAACCATGTATTTTGTGTACCTTGCTGAGGATGTAGATCAAATCTCCCCGCTGGAAGGATAGTTCATCCGGGTGGCCACTGGTACAGTCCCAAAGGCCTTGGTAATAATTTGTATAACTTCTGATGAAGCTTCCTGGAACCAGAAAAAAAGAGAGATAAAAAAATATAATTGCCTGCAAAGCAATTGCCACAAGACTGGCTTAATTCCACCTCAGCTTTAAAGAATTTAAATGTTGGAGATTTTTAATGTTTTTGTGATGATTTCTGTGCTGCTGTTGAAACTTTGTAATCCTGTAATTTTGTAATTTTTAAAATAATTATATTGTATTTATTTGTGGTTTTAAATCTTTGAAATGTGTTTTATTGAAATATTTATACAGTGTAATCTGCTCTGAGCCTGCTGGAGTGGGGAGGGCAAAATATAAGTTGAAGCAAATAAAATAAAATAATAAATCAATAAATTGGTGTGGTACAGATGAAGAGTGGGGATGAAAGAGAGGAATGAGTGAGTGAGATGATGACTGAGAGTGTGGGCAGAATGAACTGCAGTTTTTAGTTACTGAGTGGAGAAATAAGTCAGTCTGGGCAGAGCAGGCAACCTGTGTGAAAGTCTGAGGGGATTCTCATTCTAGTTCATTTAGGCAACCTGTGTGGAAGCCGGAACTATGTGGATCTGTGAGAGAACATTCATCCTGCTTTTGGGTTTTGACAGGCAAACTGTGTATGTGCCTGAGACAGAAAGTTTATGAAGATCTGTGTGACTGAGCCTGTGTGAAGAAACGTAACAAATGAGAACTATCTTTGAAACCATCAAGTTTAAGTACTAGAGTGAAACGGATATATTTCTTGTAAAAAAGTTTATTTTGGTTTTTTTAAATCCCAGGGTATTTGTCATTCCTATATATCCCATTCCTATCCTCAGGGCCACATAGTCCCACAAAAGAGCCTGACGCTTGGGGCACATTATTAAATGGGAAATTTAAATTACTTGTTTTGGAATATAATTCCTGGTGGCAGCAATCTACCCAGTGGGTGTAAGAGGAGGGTTAAAGGTAAAATCAAACTGAAAAAGAAAGGGGCTCATAACAGTTTTGGAGATTTACATTTTGGATATTCATCCACAATCTGCTTCCCTTAGGCCCTAACCTCTCTGGCTTCAGCCTCTGCTGGTAACAAAGGGATGGGGAGCTAAGTGCCTTCAAGCCCAGTGTGCATGTGTATCCTGCACACCACTTTCCTTCAGCTACTACAGTCTCTTTGGATTAGACTAATGAATGCTGATGCTGATTTCTTGTTCCCAATTCCTTATGCATAGGGGTGGCTCCCAAAATTCTCATTCAAATGTCTCTCTGGAGTTCAGAGTTACGAATAACTTGTTTCCAGTGAAGAACGGATGCATTAGGAATTGTTCATTGTTCTTTCTGTCATTTACAAATTTTGTTTAGAGCACTCTGTAAGTGCAGCATGTGACACTGCTCAGGTACTTCATTAATTTGTTTGTATCCTTTTCCTCCTCTGCATTATGCTTTGCACATCCATATTGATAAAACATTGAAAAGAAGCAGTCACGATGGGATTGTATGTATTGCTGCAGGAAGATACTTTTTTTTGGGTGATGTTTTTCCCTCAGTATAATAATCATAAGGTAGCTTTTTCTGCAGTGTTTTATCAGTGTACATGTGTATATTGGGAACATGGGGTAGAAGGAAACCAGAGTTGCCAGGTCCCCCATTGAGGAAACTAGGGGATGGAGGAGGGGGTAAGTACTTCCCCGCCCCCCCCACATGCACGTCTGGTGAAGTAGATGGGCGTGCTTGCACTTCATGTACATGCCTTAGGGCTGCATCCCCTGTTGTCCAGTGCCTTCCCCCCTCACCAGCCAGGTAACCAGTAATAGGGGGTGGGAACTGGCAGGTGTGGGGATCCCCTGGGGTAAATGATCCAAATAAACTGAAGGGATTAAAACAGAATGAAGATGTGCATGTTCTAATTCCAACATTAAAATCTGAAATTATCCTGCTGAACTGTAACAAAGGAGGAGTGAAAGTAAATACAGAGCACACTAAATGAACAGGCAAGGGGAAATGTGCCAATCCCTACTTATTCATCAAAGGAGTGCATGTGCAGCCCAAATAAGGAGCTGAAGTTTAAGCACTCTGTCCCATCCCCCAAATAAGCTTTGCCCTATCCTTCAACACAAACTTCTCATGGCTGCCCTTGCCAAGATGCCCAACGCCTCATTTTCTTGCACAATCTATTTTTATGCAAAATGTGCCCAACACATATGTATAAAGAGTTGAAATAAGCTTCAGTCACTGCCAAATCATAACCCCCTACCACGGGTGACTATCCCATTACATATGCTGATCCAAATCTCTGCTTTTGTTCAAGGTGGAGCTAGTGTGGTGTAGTGCTTAGGGCGTCAGACTAGATTCTGGGAGATGTGGGATCAAATTCCCACTATGCCATGGAAGTTCACTGGGTAACCTTGGGCCAGTCACACACTTTTAGTCTAACCTACCTCACAGGGTTGTTTGAGGATAAAATGATGGTGAGAAGGATGTAAGCAGCTTTGATTCCCCAGTGGGGACAAAGGCAATAAGTATGGATGTCCCACACCAGATACTCTCTTTGCCAATAAATACATGAATTTCAACATCATCAGTTTTCAGTTCATCTAACTATGCAGAGGACCTTGGTGCAAATGGATATTGGCAAATCAGGGAGAGATGCATCTCCTTTAGAGGAATTTTTTCCACCTCTGCTGATAGATCATCAAGGCAGGAGAAGTGTGGAGGGTAACTGAGGAAAGCTTGGCTACGGCCACTGTTAGATGGCCAGAGGGCAGAAGAGAGGAGGCAGCACATGAGGACAAGTTTCATAGGACCTGGTCCTCTTGGGTACACAGGGTGGCCTGGATTCTCTGCTCAAGAAATCAAATACAGTGATGAAGTAACCCCAACCTGTAAAAAAGTTTGCATATTATAAATATGCTCATTTTGCATAATTGATTCCTCTTCTGTCTGCCACAGGGCAACAGACCAAAGCAACACTGAGCACTGAAATGTCACTCCATTGACCAATGGAATCTCAGCATCCCATCCGAAAGTCCAGTTTTCATGGTTCTTTCTGAAATCATGAGGTCTAGAAGCCTGTTTTACATATTTCTCAGGTTAATGAATTGCGCATCCAAGCTGGGTTTAAACAGTGTGTTTTTCAAGGGGTGTCATCATCCATTTGTGTGGTAGGATTTCCTTATGTTAGGTGGCTGGGCATCAGCAGCTCAAGTCTTGGATCTCTTTACTTCTTGCACTTAACTGAGAGCAAAGTAAATTCGCTGCCACTAATACAACCCTGCTGTGCTATATAACAGGGGGCACATATGATGAAGGTAGGGGGGAAAAAAACACCATTCCGAATTAGATGTAAGAGACTTTGCAACAACCACCTCCCTGGATTAGTGTGGCCAGTTTTAGATTACCTAAATATGTCGAGGGCATTTGCGGAAACGAGTAATGGCAGAGCAGGGAGAAAGTCAGTCTCGGCAACTGTGCGTGAAAGAAAGTAGGTCTGCTTTTTCTTTTGTTTGAGATATTGAAAAGGGAACAAGAGGTGAGCGTGAGACATAGGACTGGGAAGAGAGCAAAGGAGCTCATGTAGAAAATTAAAAAACTTCTCAGGGCTCAAAACTTCTGATTTAGAGAGAAGCAAGCAAGATAGGGCTAATCGCTAGGCAACAATAAAGTGGGCAAAAGGACAGATTTAGGATTCACACTGGTTTCTTTTCTCCTGTTTGAAATGTCATCTCCATTTACCTTCCTCAATTTTCCTCTGTTCTGGTCAACTTTTTTTTAAAGTTAAGATCACAGTCCTTGGGGTATGAAACATGCTACAGCACATCTGCTGAAGCAAAGCAGATCCAGCTGGTGCACAGATAGGATACCTCCTGGGAATCTTCTATAAGCTGCCTTGGAATGCCACCATGGAAGAAAGGCAGGATACAAGTGTGCAATAGATATAATAAATAAGGCTCCCCCCAACTTTCTCTTGCCAGTTAATTAAAGGAAGCTCACCAAGAGCAAAAGGTAACAGGATTCAAGTAGGGTTTCAAAATCTTTTGGGTGTTTCACCGGAACCTTCAACAGTTCTTTGTATTTTGCTTTAAATAAAATTCACTGGCTTCACAAGTAAAGTGCAACATCTCCCTCCCACAAAAAGTCAGTGGTTTACTGAAATTTCCTTGGACTTCCCTTGGAAGTTTCACCTGAGAACAGGGATGAAAATAACTTGCATTTCTTACCTATACTGCCTCTCTTGGGGTGGTGGAGGGGACTTCGAAGCAGAAGATGGAATGTAACACTTTGGGTATTTTTGCTTTGCCCACTTTCTTACTGGCACTCAGCCCTGGTTTATACCAGTTTGCTTTCACCCCTGCTGGAGGAGGAACCTCTAAATTCTCCTTGAATTTTCTATTTAGTCAAAAGTTAATGAAAGCTCTAGATTAAAACAGAGCTACCTAAAAGACTTCCACTGCTTTACAAGTAAAAAAAAAAGAAAGACGTTTTGCACCACCTGAGCTGCTAAATAGTTAAGATCTGTGTCTTAAAAAAAATTACATCAAGGGAAATGTTCAGAAAAGATGACAATTTGCTTATATAGTGCCCCTCCCTGCAATTAAGGCACCTTAATCAATGTAATAAAACAACAATAAAAACATATTAGAAACCACTAAAAATAATTTTTTAAAAATTGCGATGGTAGGGGAAAAGCTCCCACAAAGCACATTTAACTTGAATCCAACAGTGCAGGGTTTACTTTAAGCAAGAACTGAACCCCAGAAACTGTCAGCCTTGGAACATATACAACAGTTACGCACAGCAGACAGCTTCTGAACATGAGAAGAGTGCATTTCTTTTACTATTGAATAGGCCACAGCCCATCACCATACATCTTAAAGCAGGGGGCAGAAAGTTTTGGTAACAGAATAGGGCTTTTCATGGTTTCTGGCAGAATTATATCAACCCTTGCAATAAGTGTATCTCCTAAAAGAGCTATCCAAACCTCCCCTGCTTGATGTGGCAGCTGAACACTTATCCCACCTCCCACCACATAAAAAAGTTGGGAGCTCCATCTTAGTGGCCTTGATGAACCACAGCTTATTTACACACTCCTGTTTCCTGCACCAAGTGCACAAAACGACACCCAGAACTGCAGGAAGCTCAAAAGTGGCTCCACCTAAGTGCTTCTTTCCTGTACTGGGTCCGGAAGATTCAAGAGGGGGAGAAAGAAGTAGGTGGCCAGTGGGTAGCTGGAGGGAGGAGTGGGCGGGCAGGACAGGGCTGATTCCAGGAAACAGGCTTTCCGTTCAACTCCCATGAGGCCAAAATTCTCAAGGAAAAAGCAAGGGTGGAGAACGAAGGCTCCCGGTGCACTCTGGAAGGGAATGCTGCCTGTCGATGGTGACTGGAGGCAGAGATGGAGAAGGCCAACTTTCCAGTCCACAGCTTTTCCTTGCTCTCCCTTCCTCTTGGCATGGGCAGCTGTGACTCTCCTTCCGCCCTGCCTCTGGTTTGCCTGGCCATTCCTAGCCCCCCCCCCCTCTACCTGAGCTCTCTCTCTCTTCTGCTTTCCTCCCTCCTTGGTTGTTCTTGTCCCTCCACCCTTTTGTTGCCTGGCGTTTATGAGTTTGGCTCTTACTGAAAGGTTTTTTGGTACCTGTTTCCTGAAGAAAGCGGGGTGGGGTGGGGGAAGGTTCAGAGCATTGGCACTTGGGGGAAAAATACTCAACACCAGGATGATGGATCAGGCAGCTTGATGAAAAGAAAGCCCTATGATAATTGCCATACATCACAGAATTGGGAAGGAAAGGAGCGGCAAGCAGGGCAAACTTTTATCCTCCATTTTAAATTCTGCACAATGTGAAAAACCAGTGATGCTCTTGGGATTAGAAAATTCAATTTTGTTTACTTTGGTCTGATTGGAAGAGATCATGTTATTCCCCCACCCCCACCTGCATAGTCTTTCCCCCCTTGTGCTTTATTTAGTTGGAAAATTAAACAGGAGTCCCATGACAACCTTAAAGATTAACAAAATGTATTGAAGCATACACTTTTATATGTCAGAGCTCACTTCATCAGATGTATTAGAGGAGAGTAGCGCAGAGAACCAGTTTGGTGTAGTGGTTAAGAGCACGGGACTCTAATCTGGATTGCTGGGTTTGATTCCCCACTCCTCCACTTGAAGCCAGCTGGGTGACCTTGGGTTAGTCACAGCTTCTAGGAGCTCTCTCAGCCCCACCCACCTCACAGGGTGTTTTGTTGTGGGGATAATAATGACATACTTTGTAAAACCGCTCTCAGTGGGCATTAAGTTGTCCTGAAGGGCAGTATATAAATCAAATGTTATTATTATTATTACATTTATAACAGTTATGGATATTCATGTCATGCATCCGATGAAGAGAGCTCTTACTCATGCAAGCTAATAAATCCTGTTGGTCTTCAAAATGCTATTGGATCCTTTTTAAAATTTTGCTACAACACACTAACATGGCTACCCCCTCTGGATTTTTTTACTAGGGTAAAAGATAGCTCTGCTTGAGTGCATCTATTTTGTATGATAAGATGGAGCCACCACAAAGCATACAATCCCCACCACTGTCTTCCCATGGTAAAGAAAGAAAGAAATGTGCCATTGAATAAAGGGGGACTTGCCTTCCTGGGGTTATTTCTGGTTCTCTTGGCAAGGTTATACCATTGTTTGGCTGTGTGTTTAGATTATGTTCCTGTTTCATCTCAAGAACTTCAGGAGGACTACAAGATAGGGCTGTCAACCAATTAAAGATTTTTTAAAAAGATAATTAATGGCCTAGGTTTTAATTGTTTGATTAGATGTAAGCACATTTGTAAATTGCCAAAACCTCATCACAGGTGCACAGGAGGAAGGGTGGAGTTGCTCTGAAGCATGAGAAAATATAGCTTTTAATTAGCAAAAGTGAGGACTTACTGCTGGAAAGGATGGCCATCTTTCTGTAGTCTTTCCTCCTTTTTAGGAGAATAGAATATTCCAAGAGCCTTCAAAAACAGACAAGCTCAGGGACTATCAGTACAAGAGATGGAAATTTTAAAAGATATATTGGCAATTGTTCTGACTGAGTGCTGCCAGCTTCAGAAAGTGGCTGGTGACCAACCCTTTTCAAGCGTCATGGGAGAAGACAAGACTTGCTGCCATGCAAGGAACTGCAGCCACACTTTGCTCTTGGACAAGTATACCTGTATGAATCCCGTTTCCAAACCTGCATGTGTCTCATGTACACTTTATATATTTAATGGTACTTTTCAGAAACATTAGGGGGGCCCCTCAGAGATGTAACATGTGAAGCGACCTTCAATAGTGATTTGACCTGAGCCCCAATCCAATCCTCTTTTATTGGCACCACGCTAACCACTGACCTGTCTTCTCTAACTTGTCAGCAACTTCGATGTTGTCTGGAGCAATCAAGCCAAGCTCCTCATCTGAAATGAGATTACAACAAATCATTAATCCAGCAGGCACCTGCTAACGGGTGCAGACTACAGGCGACACTGGCGTTTTATGACTGGAACTCGAGATTTATTTATTCCATTTATAGTCCACCTTTCTCACTGAGACTCAAGGTGGATTACACAGTGTGAGATTACCACAGTCAATATCAGGAACATTTCCATAAACAATGCCATAGGGTAAACAGACACAAGTTCATAAAGACTTTGCATTAGTGGTGAGGTCTATGGTTCCTAACTCATTAGTGGATCATCTGATGTCTAATCCAGTTCTGAAAAACAGCTACAGGGATCTCAATATGGATCAGGACTACAGAAGTGTGTAATGGTGGTGGTCGGGTAACTTCTCCCCAGTATGCTGATTCCCCCTCCCAAATGGCTGCTTTGTTTTATTTATTAAAACATTTATAACCTCACCTTTCCCTTGCAGCTCAAGGCAGCTTACAAATTCAAGATTAAGAATCGACAAAGTTCAATAAATCCCCATTAATACACTCCCCCTCCAAGAAACTGCCTGCAGGTTAAACCATGTTCAAAGCCTTTGCAAATAAAAGAGCCTTACAGCACTTCCTAAAATCTTCTAAACACTGTGTCCCTCTACCTCCTCAAGGAGTCTGTTCCACAAAGTAGGAGCCACTATACAGAAGGAATGAGTCTAATGATGCCAAAAGGGACACTTTATGCAGAGCAAGAAGAAGAAGATGGCAACCAGAAGTTTGTCAAGTGTACAAAAATCTGCCAAGAAAACATGGTGCTGTGACGTCTCCCATGGGTTGGTGCTTGCACAGGGGACTACTTTTACTTTTTTAATGGAGGCATATGGGAAGAGATGATCCTTCACATACATGGGTCCTACACCGTGAAGGGCTTTGCAGGTCATAACCAGCACCTTGAACTGAACTTGGAAACACATTGGCAGCTGTTTTAAAAGAGGCTAGACCTTGACAGTCACTGGCTGCTGCATTCCAAAGCAGGTGAAGTTTCCAGATTGTATACAAGGGCAGCCCAATGAACAGAGAGTTACAGCAGAGCTTTAATCTCTAGTAGGGAGGGAAAATAGGCACAGTATGGGTGCCTATCTACTTTTTTCCCCTACCAGGGTATGAAGGAGAGGAGGGAGGGGATTTCAAACAGAGAAAAACCATAGGTGGAAGAGTCAGCTCTCCCAGTACTGTGAATCTGATTCATATTTCAACCCCTCCAGTCTGCTCAGTTAAAACCAGGTGTGATAAGTGTCTATTGGCTGTTGCTCATGCTGTCACCATCATAATCCTTTCCAATATCGGGAGCAGTTTTTCAACTATTTTTGTTTGAGAATTTATTTTGAAAGGTAAACAATGAGCATATATACTAATACATGTATTTGTGCAACTTTTTTTTTAAAGGGCTCACCTAAAACACAAAGGGAAGGGCAAGCCTTAGAGTTGATCTTCCATCTGTCTGTCTCTATATGTTATTCTTTGGATCACACACTATTGAGATTAGTGGGTAGCCAGAATGGTTCATGGGGAAAAATCGAAACCCAGCAGTAACATAAAACTTTATTATTAGGACCAACCGAAATACCACAAATTTTGCATTATTTAGAAGATGCTGCATGGCATCCTGTGAAATGAAAACAAATGTCTGTCTTCCCCTTCTGACTGTGTTTAGAGCACCTTAACTATTAACAGAAAAGGAGGGAATGGGGGGGGGATGATTTCACTTTACCTAAATTGTAATTGCAAGCAGTAGAGAACCGAACACTTTAATAAACAGAAGCTGATAAAAACTAAGGTGCTCTCCTCGAGCCACTGGAGGAAACAAAGACGTATCAACACAACTCTTTCTTCTTGCAAGATCTGTTTGATTCAATGAGCGGAAAGGTTCTCTGTCAGTTTGTTTATCTCACAACTTTCTCCCCTTCCCTCTAACCTCCTTGAATGCTAAACTGGACAACCAGGCACAGGAATAAAAGATAAATTAGTATTAATATTAAACAATGGAGTTCGTTTTCTTATTTTCATAATTGTTATTTTTTTCATATGTTAGTAAATTAGTGCACATTGCTAATAGGAGGTTGATTTCAGATGTGAAACTGTAACCAGACGAGAAAAGAGTTTTGGGAGCAACCAACCTGCTACAGTCACACTTGAACCAACCATATCCCCTTGCTGTCTCTCAGCAACAACCTATACTGCAAAGCTTAACATATAGAAAAAGGAAGGGAAAATGGGTTATCACCTGCTAGCAGAGGGAGGTAATATTTTAAAACATGCCCCATAAACCTATCAATTGTTATTTAAGGCAGTAATAGCAATCACTTGTTATAGCATCATAAATTTACATGGCACTTTATAAGCATAACACAAGCGGGGAAAGCTTCCTTAGCTTTGACAAGTATCTCCGGTCTCACTAAAGAGAAGACAATGAATGAAACACACTGTCAGGAGATTATGGAGGCCAGGGGAAGAGGAAAAGGAGGGGAGAAGAAGGAGGGGGGGCTGTGGGCGGAAGGACAGCCTGAGTGGAGGGGGAGGAAGGATTCCAGAGGGAAGTGAGCACTAAGGAGACAAAGGGTGGACACCGACAACCATTTACCAAGTGATAATTTAACAGTGTACAAGGCAATTGGTGAGCAAAGTCTGTATCATTGACAAATGGTGACGAGGAATTTACCATTCTGCATCTCCCCCTGATTTTCTGTGCAGTTGTGTGGCAAATGGTTGAAGGGAAAAAAACATGGCAGGATGCTGAGGTGATTTCATGCCTGGTAGATGATAATCTGTATTTATATACTGGCACCAGGAAACATCAAACATCACCCTCCCACTGCCAAAGTCATTGTGGATCACTGTGTGCCAATGGATGGCTGTGGGACATCTTGAGGAAGGCAGTCTTTAGCATGCAGAATCCTGCCTGCAGATATGGAGACTGAACTTCTGGCAAGCCATGGATAGTGGCGCCATGGATAGTGCCCTTCTATCTAATCTAGGAGTCTGCAACAGGTAGTGCATGAGCTATCAGTAGCTCACTGGCTGTTACAGAGCAACTTATACAGACCATAGAAGACCCAGGAAAACATTGCAAGAAGATCTGCACTTTGCTTCTCTTTTTCCCTAATATCGTGTGTGTGTGTGTGTGTGTGTAAATAAAATGCTTAAGATAAAATAGATTGGTATACCATACACTAAGATGAATTTTTACTAACTGAGCAAATCAAGCAAATTTATACAAATGTGCTGATTTTGCATATTTTCTTTTGCTTTGATTAGTCACTGGGATTCTGGAACTGCTTAGTTTGACCAATGGAAGCTCCACTAAGCCCCACCTTCTAGCTTGGAAATTTCATAAGGTCTTGGCAGCCTGACTTCATTCTTATAGCATGCCCCTCCCCCTCGGAAAGTGACCACAAAAACTAATTACACAACACATTTTCCCCAGATCCAGTCAAAAGACATTGACTGGGAGTTCCATGCTTCACTGACATGAAGGGCCCTGACTTAGCTCAGGACCACAGAGCAGTGGGAGAGGGGGTTTAACTTTTCCTCCATGCCATTTTCCTGACATCAACTGTTACTGCGGTGCTGCTAAATGCCCTGTTAGGGAAGCGTAATGTGTACTGATAGGCTATATGTAAGTTTCTCCAGTGGCAAACACAGGCACAGAATTCTCAGACCCCACCTGTAGATAAGAGCTGGGGACTGACTAGACTCAGGGTGCCCAGAAAGGTAGCTGTGTTAGTTTGTAGTCATAGAACAAGATTTGAGTCCACTAGTGCCTAAATGACCAACAATGTTTTCCAGGGTATTGTCAGGCTATGGATGACAGGATATGGCAGACAGATCCCTGTCCCATTGCAACAATAAGTCCAGGCTCTTGGTTAAATGGTTTTATTCAGAAATAAAATCATTTCCATATATATGTCCATAGGATTACTCAGAAGCAAGGTAAGCATCTAAGCAGTAAGAGCAAGATTGATAAGAATAGTAATTCTTGGGGAAAACCTTCCTCTTAACACACATGTTTGCTCCTTCCCCCCTCCCAACAGTAAACAGGATTTTTGGCACGAATTTGCCCTGAGAACATCTCGCACAGCTGTACTATCAAGTTGAGTCACTGAGAAAGCAAGACATAGCAATGTACGGGAGTGAGTAGTACACAAAGTCATGAACACTGAAAGTTTCTACAGTCCGTTAGATAAGCACCTGCAAGCAGCCTGTGAAAGAAACAGTTATGGCATTGGCAATATGACATCAAGTTACAGTATGAAGCATTAGTTCACTATTAGCATTGGCATGGGTGGGGCTCAGACATGACAGGTATAAGTTTTTGTGAGTCAAAGCTCACTTCATCAGATATGTACTATACAGTGACATCCAGATAAGATTCCTGGGTTAATGAATTCTGGCCCTAATAGCAAATTCTGTGTTTGTCTAGCAAAGAGTTCAAGGCAACCAGAACAGGCATTTGACAGGTGGTTAGATACAAAGTCATTCAGTCAGAGAGACAGACCTTTTGATGATATCATACAATTTAGTGCAAAGCCCACTAGACAACCGTGTTCTGCTGCACTTTCGGGAAGCCAGAACTTCTCCCCACCACCACTTTGTCTAGGGCACAGCTGTCTCTTGCACTCAATTCAAATCAATGCAAACCTGGTCTGGCCATCCCTCTGTGAATTCAGAATTGGATCTGAAGTTGGAAGGGTCAGAGAAACTGCACAGCCCACCCTGCTCCAACCCCCACCGTCAGACGGGAAAGTGGCACCAAAGATCTTTTCTAAATAAATCAGCCTTGATTGTACAACTCAAGCCAATGATGAGACGCAACCTCATTAGCATTGATTTTAAAATAAATTATTGAGTGCGCCTCCCCCCTCGCTGACACCGCCCCATCCTCTGTGCATTTGTGAAGGAGAATCATAAATGTTATTTTCTTGCAATGATTTTTTTTTGAAAAAAAGGGAAAAGCAACAATAATGGAACAATCAAATAAGATTAATATCCTTCCAGGCAATGCTGTGATGCAGAAAAAAAAAGAGTTAATGGAACATTCAGGGCTGCTCCTCCTTTTCCCCTTCTAAGCAGCGGGAGGTGTAGAGGACAGCCTCTGGAGTCCTAATTGCTGATCAGGGCCCTCTTTAGCCTTTGTGCTGACTGAGACAGAAAGCTGGCCAAGGCCCCTCCCTCTTGGTCTCCTCCTCTTCCCTTTCTCCAGTGGTGGCTGTGGAAGCACCTCCACAATATGACAGGCCATGCTCACCAACATCCAGGCTTCTGACAGCAACTACTTTAAGACTTGCGTCAGAAGCATCATTTAGGAAAAATGGAGATTCCATATCTGTCTTTCAGATTCAGCGTGATTCTTAGGGTTGTCAGGTATTCCTAGTGATCGGTGGGAGTGTGGGGCTGGTGGTACTTACCTGTACTTCCATATTCCAAAACAGTATTTAGGGTCAATTCTTTAAATAAGCCATGAGCACACTCCTGCCCTCCGTGCAATAATGTCCCTTCTGGGAGTGATGCCATTGCATGCAGGGTTGGGAGCACATACACCCCTTTGCTTGGGTTGCCTGCTGGTGGAGGGCAATTGCTGGATGGCCTGCCTCCTCCCGCCAATCCCCAGTACCTGTCAACCTAGTGATTCTCCATCATACCTGAGGTCGGTTAATTTAGTTCTACCCAATGGGCTTATTTCATAGGTGTGTCTGTTAAATGCACAAATCCTGTTACTTAAAGGGTGTGCGTGACTGTTCTAAAGTGGATGACCTTTCCATAGTTGTTATGCAGTGCCATCCGAAGGAGAGTAATTCCTGTGTCCACTGGAGTCAATGAGTTCAGAAGGGTGCAACTCTGCATAGGATTGCATTGATGAGGCATACAAATATTCATGGCAAATGCTCTTACACTGTGTTTTTTAGCCATGTTATCTTAAATGTATCTCAAAGCAGACCTTGAACTTCATGCACAAATTTCCCGTGCTTGTAAATCAAACTGAAAGCGTCTTGGTTGGGCTGGTTGACAACTAAGCTGGGAGATGCAAGGGGAAAGTTGGGGAGTGTGATCTTGTTGATTCTTTTGGAACTCTCAACAGCTTTTGAGATCATCAATCAAAGTTTCCTTCTGGACTGCCTTTCAGGGTTGGGACTTGGAGGCACTGTTCTGCAGTGGTTTCAGTCCTGCCTAAAAGGCAGGCTTCAGAATGCAGTGATGGGGGACAGCTGCTCCACCCCTTGCCCACTTGCCCATGAGGTACCCCAAGGTTCCAACTTGTTCTCCATGCTTTTCAGCATCTACATAAAACTGCTGGGACAGGTTGTCTGGAGATTTGGGTTGAGTTGCCACCAATACTCAGATAACACTCAGCTCTACCTTTTGCTTGTAGCAGATTCCAAGGCGGCAGTAGCAGTAGAAACTGAACAGGTGCCCAGAGGAAGCTTTGTGATGGATGGCTAACATGCTGAAACTTAATCCTGACAAAACAGAAGTACTACTGGTGTGAGGAAGGTTTGATTCAGGAATGGGGCTCTCTCTTGTCTTGGATGGGGTTGTACTCCTCCCTAAAAAAAGCAGGCTCTGGGCCTCCCACTGGACAAACAGGTGGCAGTGGCTGGTAAGCCAGCTGTGGCCTTCCCTGGGCAGGAAAGATCTTGCCACTGTGGTGCATGCCCTGGTAACAACTAGATTAGATTACAGCAGTGTGCTCTTTGTGGGACTGCTCTTGACAACTGTCTGGAAGCTACAATTGGTATGGAATGCTGAGGCCAGAATGTTGACTGGAATGAGTCACAGGGACCCTATCACTCCAGCCTTGTTCCATTTACACTGGCTCCCAATTTGTTTCTGGGCCCAATTCAAGGTGCTGGCATCAACCTTTAAAGCCCTACACAGCTTGGAGCCTGCATACTTAAAAGACTGCCTTCTCCCATAAATCTACCCATCTTCTTGGGTCATCTTCAGAGGCCCTGCTTTGGATGCCCCCGTCATCTGAGGCTCAATGAGTGGCAACCCAAGAGTCTTCTAAGTCATGGTGACAAGACTTTGGAACTCCCTCTATTGTCTTCCTCCAGCAGATGAAGACTTTTCTGCTTTGTTTGGTCTGCTCTCAGTGACCTCACTTTCCATCAAAGTGTTCAGATTTTGTTGAATTGTTTTTATTGTTTATAAAGATATGCATTTTAAAATTTGTTTTGATGTTTTGTTTATTTATTGCCTTGAGACCCTGAACTGGGTGGAAAGGGGGCATAAAAATGTTTTAAATAAATATTGATTCATACGTGCATTCATTCTGAAATCTCTTTTGCTTTCTGCATTTGCTTTCTTTCTTTTTTAGGATTGCCAGGCGTCCGATTTTCACCCAGAGAGTCTGATATTTTGTTGGACTATCTGGGGGAAATGGACTCAAAATACCAGACACTTGGGGGAGGGAGGAGAAGAAGAGGAAGGAAAGGGGAAAGTGTGGAAAGAGAGGTAGTGGTGCTGAGGAAGCCATCCCACCCTCTGCTGCAGAACAGGTGGGAATGGCTTTGGTAAGGGGGCTGATGCTGCTTGTAGGCCAGGCCCACAGCATTCCAGTTCTCTGCTCCCCTTCAAGCAGCACACCACTGGGAGGGATGAGTTGGCCAGGCCGGCTCCCAACCTCCGGGCCCTGGCTGTGCGGTGCTGCTGCTAAGAGACTTGGGGGATGGAGTCTGAACAGCCAGCATGATGATGCCCCTTCTGGAAGTGACACTATCGCACCTGGGCAAGGAGCACATGTGTGCTCCTTGTGCTTGTGAGGATCTTGCCAACGATGAGTACCAGCCCCCCCCCTTACCAGGGTCTGGTTTTGGGGGGAGACCACCTGGCAACCCTATTCTTTTTCGCTTCTCTTCCTCCCCAAATCCAAAATGTCACCCGATTGGTGCACACTGCACATGCACAGCTCTATTTTGCAGATGCTTCTTCCCTGGTGAGAGGGAGGAAATGATAACATGGGGTGGGCAGGGGAGGGCACAGGTATCCAACATTTTCCATGCCTAAAATGAGCTCTGAATATGCTCATGAATCCTGAGGGAAGACTGTGCACAACAAATGGGAAACAAATGCACTTTTAATGTGAAGTAAATGGATAGGCCCAGAAAGGTCCTAAGGATAAAATCCAGCAGAGAGTTCTCCTCACAACTCCCATTCATTGAAATGATGCATATGTAGAATTTCCTGTTGGAGTTTGCTCAGAGCCTTCTGGACTTTGTTTATTCATTTGCAGCATGTGCATCATGCCTACCCTCTAGGGAGATCAGAGGAGTGGTTAACATGGGGATTCCCGGAAGGTCTTTTATCTAGGCAACTTGCCAGGCATAGATCAGAACTCAGGCACCTTCAAGACTATTCTCTTAATGACATACAGAAAGCAGAAAGAGAACCCTTTCCAAATCCGAATGCATGCATCAATCAATGGGCTTTTCTGTGTGATTTACAGACATGGGAAATTCAAATGCTTCTCTTATGAACATGTCTACTGTGGAATAAAAAGGGGCAAACAAAAATGTGTGGCAGATTCAAATGACAGAAAACTACCATGTAACTTTCCATTCCAGGTCATCTTCAGGACTAGGCTGGGGCCCTCAGCAGCCGTATCCATGTTCAGTCCTAGAGGGAGCTTAGTTCCAGTCTAGGATCCTTGAGATTAGCTGCCAGAGTCCAAAAGACCCAGCTAGAAAAACCCACTGCTCTTCTGAGCAAGCAACAGCAGATGCTCGGACACATAGTGTCAATGCCTGGCCTGGCCTGGCCTGGCCAGTCACAGAGATTGAGATCTTCCTTGCTGTGATTTCTCTGAGGCCTGAACATGGAATCCCAGGGGGCTCACTCACTATCAGTGCCACACTATTCTGAGTTGCTGTAGTCAACAAAGTCCAGTGGGTGGAAAAGGGCTTAGTCTTAAGCAGGTATAGGATTGCACTGTGAATGAACTCCTAGGCTGTTGGCATGAAGGTCAAGCTCCAGAAAGTCCTTGACAGGTGTCTGCAACTGTATGAGAAACTGTTCCATGCAGCTCCTCAGCTGCTAAGGATTCTGGGGAAGCGGACCTCAAGCTGCCTCACCTGGTTACAAGCAGCAAAAATCTTCTGCATGGCATGGTACCCAACCCACCAGAGTTCATTTTAAGAAATGCGTTAGGGTAATGCCGGTGCAGACACACCTCATGAAGTTTACTACAATAAAACTGGAGGGATCCTATTTGAAAACACTGCACTGCTAGCTCCTCCTTTTCCTCCTTTTGTCTCAGATCAAGTCCCCTCCCTTCCTCTCTATCCAGGATGGAGCTCAAATGCCTTGGTAGAGCTGTTTAGCAGAATGAGCTCTAGACATTACCCCTAGGAGACTGCCTTGTCTCGCACTCTCTGTGCTTTGCTAGAAACGCTTCTCATCTCAGTGGCTGTGCCAACTGCATGAGATGAGCTTGTTTAATGGGTTCAGACAGTCCAAGCCCAAAGCCCCAAAGTGAGCCAAAGTTCTACAGAAAATCTTCTTGGCTATGCCTGTGTTTTTCTGACACACTAAAACATTTTTAGTTCCACATCCTCCTTTATTCGTATAAACACACCCAATGCAGCTTACACCATAATAAAATACCTCCACTGCAAAACAGAATGTACATTAATAATGAAAAGGGGAAAAATGATGTCAAAGCAATTGGGGGGGGGGGGGGTGACGACGAAAGAAAAGATGATGTAAAAATGGCAACAAAGCCCCACAACTGAGCCACAACAAAGTAGAAAAAGTGTAAAACCAGCTTCTTCGCCACTCCTTGTTCACCAAGTTATCTAAGCCATGAAAGAAAAAAAAGAAAGGTTTTGGCCAGACTCCTAAATATTTGAAGAGATGGTGCCAGATGAGCCTAACAGGAGAGGGAATCCCATCATCTTGGTGCCATTACTAAAAAGGCTCCATCATATGTGGTCACCTCCCAAACCTCCAGTGTTAGTCCCCACACGCAAAACAGGAGATCCCTGAAATATAGCACTTGCAACAGTCTTCCAGGGATCCCTTGCCCCAAACCATTTACGGCTCTGCTCTTTTATGCGGATCTGTATTAAGTTTTATTTTCGATATTGGCATACTGTCTTTCTGCCTTTGCATTCCAGGAGGTTTACCATTCAAAAGCATACCTCCAATAGAAGGCACAAAGGAAAAGGGGAAGGGATCAAAAAGAGAAGAAGGAAACGAGCAACTAGTGACCAGATGGAATGGTCGCTGCAGGAGATGGTACCAGGAGCAAAGGAACCAAATGGTAGTCTGTCCCAGGCAGGCCTGCTGTCTTGCCTATTGGAGACAGGTAGAATGGCTACTATATGCCCAGCAGGAGGACCTGTCCAGCACAGAGGTTTTTTTATCTACTGCTGGCTCCGCCAGGGCTCTGACTGCACAATGCTTGGGCATTGGGCCGAAAGAGTAAAATCCAAGGCAGCCAAGTTGAAGGATTGCAGCTGAAACATTAATGTCATAATTAAATGCCAGACTTTCCCAGTTGCACAGTGCCCCTAAAAGCTTGTGATGGATGGCGGCTTTCGGGAAGGAAGCCACTCACACTTTTCCTCAAGAAGGTGTTGCCAGCAGCCCAGTCACTACAAGCCGGTTTTCAACGAAGAGGCTGCAAACTGGACTCCATTTGCCCTCCAAACTGCCTCCCCTTGCCTTTGGACACTGACAGAAAGAGGGTGAGTGCAGCTCATGCCAGAATTTCCTTTGTAAGGCATCAGGGAGAGACTGGGTAAAGACGGCAGAAACATGCACGCCTTGCATTTAATTAGGATATTAATGTTTCAACTGCAATCCTTCAAACTTGTCTGCGATGAATTTCACACACTGGGCTCACTGCCCAAATATGGTGTCGAAGCCTTGGGTAAGCCAGTGGCAGCTGAATGCTTGCATCGCCCAGGACACCCTCCTCAGCAGACATTCCCCCTCACGGACAGATAGCCCTATCTTCATGCTTGACCAAGCCCATTTTTCATATGCAGTAAATAATGTTACACATTAGCCCCTCCCCCCACCTATGCAGATGGCTCTCACATCTATGAGCAAAAAAGGAGAAGACCTCAAAGCATGCCACACCTGAAGGAATCTCAGCTAAGAGCCCAGTAAAGCATCTTAAAGATTATCAACGTACACTTCTGGGAGCACAAGGAGGTTCTGCCACAATAAACTTGCTTTGAGTTTTAAGAGCTTATCTGCACAACATGTGTGATGCAAGCCGAGATCTTCAGAACATGTGGACCCCAGCAGCAGGGCTAACAGCCTCTTCCCCACAGATGTTTCCGCTCTCAAAAACAGTGCAGAAGAGAAGGCTGAAGCCCTCCCCTCTTACAACACACTCCAGAGCAGAATCAAGCCCAATGGCTTTTTTAAAGGTGAATCCCTGATCACACATGCAACTGCAAGTCCATCAGGGACCCTTGACACTACTCACAGCCCACATTTTGTGTAGATAAGCCCTATGAAGCCACAAGACTAGGGTTGCCAAGTCCCTTTACCCTCTTGGTGGGCAGGGGGTGGTGGAACCTGGCACCTTACTTTTCCTCTTTACATGCACACAAAGCACACACGACGCATGCTTTGCACTGGGATGACGATTTGGCCCGTTTGAGGCCCAAATTGGCCTGCTGCAAAAAGTAGGAGTGCTTTCGGGGCAGTACAATGATGTCAGTTCTGGGAGTGATGTTGTCGAGCCACCCTGGAAGCGTGCCTGGGAGCCTGTTCCCCCACCTTTCCCCCTGCTGGCCAGGTGAGTGGTGGTGGGAAGGTGGGAGTGGGGGACTCCCCATCCTCACTGGGGAAATGCAACCCTACATAAGACTCTGGGTTGTTTTCTCTGCAACAGACTCAGCTACCCCACTGGAGGACTTGTATGCCACCATTTCAGATTTCAGCAGGGATAGGTCCAAATCCCTGTTTTAGAATACATTCTAAGTTAACTGTAAACCTTCCAAGTCTCCAAAGTTTTTAAAGAGTTTCTGCTGTGATTTAATTTGCTTTTGCATTGTGTATGAATACACAATGTATGAATACACAATGGAATTTTTTTTGCTGTGTGGACGTTGCCAGAGATATAGGGGTTAAGCCTCCCCAACGAGTGCTTAAATCAGTATTCCTGGCTACAGGCCTGCTGGTTGTTGTGATTAGAACGGAAGTCTTTCTGTCTTTGCTGACCCTTTCCCTGGTGAAAGGGTGGTTATTTGCTTTCTTCTACTGAATAGGCTATGGGGATCTGAACTAGAGATGGGCATGAACCGGGAAAAAACCGAACCATGTGGTTTGTGGTTCATCAAATTTCACGAACCACGAACTTTCATGAACCTGCGCCTGGTTCGCGAACCGTTTCGTTTGGTTCGTGAAAACATCACATCCAGGTCAGAAAATCATCACTTCCGGATCAGCAGAAGGTCAATTCCGGGGCCAGCAGAAGTTTATTTCCAGGTCAGCAGAAGGTCTGCAGGAAGTCCATCCCCTGTTTCATAGGAAACTGATTGATTGGCACCAGGCGGTAGGCAGTGACGAACCAAAAAATGAACCAAACGAACCAGCCTAAAGTTCGTGGCAGTTCATCAGAAACAGGATCTCATGAACCGCTGGTTCGCGAACCACGAACCGGCCTGGTTCGTGCTTAATTTTGGTTCAAATTTCAGTTCATGCCCATCTCTAATCTGAACTCCAGCCTGAAGGTAACACTAGAGCTTCTGGCTGCATGCACCAGTTACTGGTTTTCTATCCACTGGCCCATGAGAGGCACTATTGAGACAAGGGAATCCCTCTGGCAGGGTTTCATAACATGGGCACTATGATATCCGCCAATATTTCCCTTGGCACCCACTGACTGTTTCAAAAAGTGGAAGGGGGCATTGTAAGGTAGGGCATCTTATTGACTGCCCACATTCAAATGAAAGGGGTTTCCACTTGTGGACTAGTAAGAACCTGGACTTCCTTAATCAGTGAGTGGCTCTATTCCCCACTTCAGGTTTTCCTTCTTCCTAGGAGGTGTGAGGCATTCTATTTGGCTCCACCTCATTTGGCAGCCATTTTGGGGTTGGCAGTCACCACCCCTTCTCAAAAAGGTACCTGCAAGCTCAAAAACATAGGCACCCCTGTCCTTTGGGCTCTCCTCAGGACAAAGCTTGTGCATTTTGTGCAGAAAGGGCACGGGACCAAGCTTGTGCATTGTGTGCAGAAAGGGCTGATGTCATTGTGAACATTGGGCCATCACTACACATTGTTTGGTGCTTTCAGTGGGCATAGACTGGTTAACTCTGCTTAGGATTTTACTTTTAATGTAGGAGCATGACTGTTAATCCTGATTCCCTGCGCAGAAGCCATCAGCACAGTGATTATCCTAATATCTGAACACGGTCTTCTGTAAGTGCGACCCTCCACATGGGCAAAATCAACAGCTGCCTGTACATGTGCATTCTCTGCTGTGGTCCCCCCCTCTCCTTATAGAATGGCCTGCCTGAAGAGGTCAGGAAAGTTCCCATCTCCTGCCTTTTCCCAAACTATGCAAAACTGAAGTATTCAGGACAGCAAGTCATAGGACTAGGGGTCATTTCGTAGAAAAAGAGCTGGAGGAACTCATTAGCATAACTAATTAGCATAACTAATTAGCATATGCCATGCTCCTTGACATCATCGGAAGTGTGTCATTAGCATAACTGATTTGCATATGCCACACCCCCTGATATCACCTATCCTGGCTGTTTCGGACCCAATCCTGGCCATTCAGGGCCGAAATTGGGCCCAAAAAGGCAAAAAGGGGCTGAAAATGGCCAAAAAGGGGCCCAAAATGGTCAGGATCAGGCTGCTGCTGAGTGGGAGAGTGATCCACCACCCGTCAGAGGCCTGATCTGGGCCATTTTGGCCCCAATCCCAGCCAAAACGGGCCCCAAATGGCAGAGAGTAAGGTGGGCGGGACCACCTGACATGTGACCTCTATGGGGAACTACTGGAACTGCCTTCCTGTGCGTTCCCCCTCAAAATGAGCCCTGCATAGGACTATGCTATAAGGAAATCATTCAAAGAGATGTGCTGGAAAGGGACAGGGACTGCAGACTATACTTCTTTGTATTGTCTGTTGCTGTAAGTACGCTCCTACTGGATAGTTCTGCTTCGTGTAATATATCATGTCAACTTGCTTATGCTTTGTTTTCACCATTGTTATTAGCTCCGTATCAGATTTCTGCTTGTTTTCAAATTTCTGCAATCCTCACCCTATTGTATTGTTTACTGATTGTCCCAACCATTGATTATATTGACCTACACTGTGTAATCCAGCATAAATAGAAAGAAAGAAACAAATAAATATTTAGAATATTAGCAAATAAAAAAGACTAATATGAAGGAAAAACTAGTCAAGATATTTTACTCATATGTAACACGGAGGATGAAGGAGGAAGATATTTTGTGTTCTCTCATTCATGTGTAAAGCAAGAGGTGGGGCATGCCTATATTTTGAGCATAAGGAAAACTAAACCATGCTTTCTCTCAACCACCTTACTTGGCTCTCTTCTACTAACAGAGTCTGGCTGGGGGCAAATGCTTAAAGCAATGAAGTGCAGTGAGGTAAGCAGGAAGAGGGGCCATGGATTTGACCCATGTGCTCCCTTTCATGTGAACAAATAAGACTCCCCCAGTCTCCTACTTTACATGTGAACAAGCAGCAATATGAATAAATACTCATGGATTCCTTTCTCCTTCCTAGCCAGTCCTTGGTCAGGGACTTTGCTGTACAACAGTCAAAGGAACTCACTGCCACTGGATTATCTTGCAGACACTATCCAAAATGGCTTTGAAACATTTCAAGGATCAGAACTAATGGTGGTTGTGATGGCCACAAATGTGTACACAGCATCCCCTCTCATTACCTGACGCAAGGGTCCAGCAACTGGACCCAGAAACTGCCATTATATGTTTTCCTTGGGTAAAGGATTGGTCAGCTCCTGTGTGGAATGGACTATCGGTGTGATCCAACATGGCAATTCTAAAAATTCAACAGAGGTTTTTTTTGTGTGTGTGTGTTGTTTCTTTTCTTGTGTAGTATTTTTTTATTATGCAAATAAAAATCTCAGTTGTAGTTGAGTGTTCTTTTTTTTAAGAATGAAAGGGAGTGAGACTGGGGTAGAGAAAGGGGGGAGAAAGAGAGAGAGATAATTTCCTCAGCAAGTCATCGTCGCTAATGAAGTTTTACAAAAACAGATACAACCAAGGAAAAATAAAATTTCACAGGTGATAAATTTTTCCAATTTCCGAGGCAGAATTCGATAGGATTGTTAAATTAAGAGTGAAGGTGTCTGTTAGGAGGCAACGAACAATGATGGGTAATTTTATAGAGTGGAAAATTGAATCAAATTGCAACATTAAAACACAGCTCCTTGGAGGATCTGCCCCGTATGCAGGCCTGCTTCAGTACAGGGGGAAGGGAAGCAAAGATGGTTTGACTGTGGAGATATGAGCAGAATGAAGACCTAGCCTTAGAATCAACAAGTCTGAAGATGGGGGGTCAGGATGAGAAGGGGGGATGAGAAATCTAGCTGCTAGGTCACAGAAGAGAACCAGCGAGGTGTAGCGGTTAGTGTCGGACTAGGATTGGAGAGTTCTGGTTCAACTTGCCACTCCACTATGGAAGCTTGCTGGGTGACCTTGGGCCATTAACACCCTCTCAGCCTAACCTATCTCACAGGGCTTTTGTGAGGATAAAATGGAAGAGAGTTAAGATGGGCTGGTTACTTTGCATGCAGATGTGAATGACTATGGATATTGCTGGTTTGCGTGTGCATGTGCCTTATGTATCATAATCCTTTGCTTCTCTTCAAAGGTGTCAAGACCCTGCATTCTCCAGTGCCCAAATCCTAAGGGACCTATATGAGGATGAAGCTGGATTGTAACAGGCCTCTTGTACTGAAGCAGCAGCCACAGAGATGCCTGCGTTCGACTAAGACCAACCCACAGAACAGCTGAAGCTGGGTACCCAGGCATGCCTCCACCATGTTCTCCTCCCTTGTGAAGCTCCTCACACACTGCTGCTACCAGGAGCTGCTAAGACTCCAGAAAGGAGTGGGTCTCAAGGGTCTGCAGTTCCTCAGTAGCACTCAGGACTCTGCTGGTGCAATATTTTTCCTGCCTGGCTCCCTTGCTTCATCTCTAGCTGCACCGCAGAAAGCAGCACGCGGAGCCAAGAGCTGCAAGATGACTCAATCAATGGAGCCAAAGCCACTCACTGCAGAAGAGATTTGAATATCTGGAGGACAATTTTATGTTGGTCCCAACTGATGTTGAGTGTTCAGAGTGCAACCTACCCACTCCTGCTGGAGAACCACTTGGTCCTCTGCTGACTCTCATCTCCTGGCTTTGAGGGTCACTTTCCAAGCAGTACTGGGGAGACTATGAATCAGGACATGTGAGAACAGAAGGCCAGGTGATGAAGTTGTGCTGCCTTTTCCCATCTCTCCATGTGGAATGGCCATCGTCCCATGCTACCAGATACTCTATTTTTCAATGTGGTTTTTGTCTTGCAGTAAGCAGCTGTCTCTGGTTGGAAGTCTTGCCTCTCGTGATCATCTCTTTTGAGGTGTCTTCCTTTGCATTTTGGTTTGGGATCACTTTGCTTTTACTGGGGAGATGATTCAAACCTACCCAGATATTATCCTTTTCTACCTGGTAGCATTAACATGGAGACCCTTTCTTTCCTATCTCTGTTCTTTGCCAGTAAACAAATACAGCCTCAGCTATAATGCATGGAGGAGAAACATTCATCTTTTTCTCACCTGTAATCTTGGAGTTTCCAACTCCATTTCAAGGATGAGAACTAGCAATAAGATGTTGGATAAATGTGAGTCCAAACAAAAAGTCAATTTGATGGATTTTCATGTATAGGATTTGCTAATGTATAGAGTCTGATCAGGTCCCACCTACAAGATATTGGGTTGGATTCAGACTAAATTTTCCAGTGCCAGAATGGGGCTTTCCTGCCTCCCTCCTTACACTGATCTTCACAAAATACTGCTTCTGGGGGACCCTGAGGAATGACATGAGGGCAGCCTGCAGCAGGAAAGAGGAATTGGTAGAAACTGTCAATTTATTCTGGATCCAATCCCTAGAGTTTTTGAGTTGTGTCCAGGTCTGCCATGAGGACTGTCAGTCACATGTGAATTTGTGAGTTCCCTGCTTGGGCTGCCAGGTGTGACAGGACCTCATTCTGATTGGAACTGTGGTGCACGTGGAGTGGGTGCATAGGCCTTATGCTTTTTTTCCTGACTTGAAACGGCCCAGGGGGGCACTATTTGCCACACTGGGAAAACCTTCATGTATTCCCCCCAGTGCACCCTCAGGCCAGTTTCAGGATGGGGAAACATATTTGGGGGAGAGGGCTGAAGCCCCATTTCCTCACATGCTGCAGCCTTGATCCAAATCAGGCCCCATATACCTGGGATTTGAGTTCCAAGTGGGGAACTTGCAAGTGTGTATAGATTGGGAGAACCCGGAGAAAAGGATAATGTATTATAGTTAGTGATTACAATATTTAAGAGGCAGGAAGATATTCCTCTCTAGGCCAGGCCCTCTTGTCTGAAACATCTGTGCTTTGCTCTGTAGCTACCTTTCTGCAATGCAGCTATACATATGCAAGGATTCTGCATACCAGCGTGTCCCTATAGAAGAAGTGCGGCTGTTCAAGAACCCCAACTGCAGAGCATTCCTCTCCCTCAATAGTTCTATTTATATTCTTTAGAGCAACCAAACACAGCTGCACTGCAAAGCAGCATCTAAATACCTCTGATTCAAGAGACCTCTTCTGTGTGTACTGGGGATACTGTGTGCATCTTTAGTGGTGGTCTACGGGATCCTGCTGCACACAGAAACCTAGACTCCCTGATCTACATCATGCACAGAAACCCATGTGCAGATCTTGCTGTTTGAAGATGCCAAGAGAATCTTGCTCCTGTTTGAACAGCAGGTCTGTTGACCGCTTTCCGTGTGTGGGTAATGGCGATTCCAGGGTGGATGGCTTGTGGATACTCCCAGATTGGCTATTCACATCTTAACAGAAAGGGATGATGGACATTTACTTCAAAATGGTGGTATGCATCTACTTCAAAATGGTACTGCAAAAGGGTGCTGTCTTGATTAGCATGAATTTGCTATGATTTCACCCAACAGATTAAATGTTAGCACTTGTGTTCCTTAACTGTTGGAGATGTTCTTCTTAATGGCTGGGAAATCGCTCTCCCCTCCTAGCCTTTAGTATGTGACACTGGCAAAGACAGCAAAAGCAGCAGAGAAACAATTTGGAGCATGTTTGAATTTAGAACAGGAAAGGCAGAGAACTAGCAACAGCTGGGTGGGGGGGGATAATGGAACTGGGCTACAAAGGTCCAAACATCTCAGGAAATTCAGGGCTGAGCGTACATTACCAAAGCAGCCACTTTTCATTCTTGGGACCACGGTAGATGCTCCATGACCATCCCTAAGATTTGAGCTATCTGCTAGGTGCCAAACTTGCAGTTTTACACCCCATTGAAAAGCTCAATGAGGTTTGAGTTGAGACAGGTAAAATTTGCAAAGGTTTGTACCACTCCCTCCCACCCATCTCCTTCCAGGTGCATTCCAGGTGTAGCTGAAGCCCCTTGTTCAATTTTCTATTTTGTTTGCTTTCACTTGCAAATTGACATGATGATTTACACTGATTTGCGTAATAATATATTCTGGGCAAAAGTATTTTGTAGACAAAAGGACTGTGTCCCAGGGTGGACCCATTCTCAGTGGGCAGTCTTGTATTTTCAGATACAGGGGCAGAAAAAAGTTACTGCACTGTGACTATTAAGGATTAATAGGATTTTATAAATGCACACACATTATCTTGGACTTGGAGGCCTGTCAGAATAGACAACATTGTGCTGTCAAAGAGACAAGATTTGTCCATAAGTGCAAATTGCAGGCTTATGCAGCCTCATATTGCCTTGGGGCTGTGCAGGGAAGGGAGAGGGAGTCTAATCCTTCAACTACCACTCAGTTTTGCTACATGAAAGTGTCTCTTTTGCTCTGTAATTGGCATTTTAAAGGAGAAAAGATGTATCTTTAACCCTTACCTGGTAGGATTTCATAAATGCCCTCTTTGCTCTCTCCCTTAGTCTCCTCTTCCTCCAGGTTCAGAGAAAAATTCTGTTGAAGCGTTGTACTTGGGGAATCAAAACTATCAATGTCATCATAGGTTTCTTCTTTGTCATCTTCCTCATCCTCACAAGGGATAATGAGGGACCTCATATCTAGGAGAAGGGGATAAGCCAGAAGAAGGAAAAGACATGATACACAAAGGAAGAGGAAAACAAGAGAATCATGGGACAGGAAAACTGACCACCATGTTCATGCATTGGCATTTCATAGATCGATCCAAACATTTACTTAATTGTACTGATACCCTCTCTTTTCCTCCAAAGAGCTCAGGGCAATATACACGGTTTTCCTCTCCTCCATTTTATCTTCACTGCAACCCTGTGGGGTAGATTAGCTTGAACCAACTGAATGGCTTAACATCACCCAGTGATCTAAGCGACAGAGGGAGGGGGATTTGAAGCAGGATCAGGTGAATGAGGATGGAGCTTTTCTCTGCCAAGTACACAAAGGGATGTGGGACAGTCCCATCACATGCTCGGATACTAACTCCCGACGTCTCACTCGTGATCACAGATACTGCAACATCAATCAGCTTCATATCTTCAGATCAAGTGTCAGACTGGTGCCAGAGAATGATTTTAAGATGTCTGATGTAGCCACACTTCTAAAGCTAAGACGATCTGGAGCTGGCCATGACTCTACCGGAAGGCCACCTTCCCAGCGGATTAGGTCCTTTGATTCTTCTTTGATGTTCAGTGTCAAAGGCCTTGAGCAATTAACAAAACTGAAAAAAACACATTTTAAAAATGGAGGGGGGGGGGAAATCCCAAACATTAAATGCTCCAGTCTCTTTCCTGGCTTAACTTCCACCCAGAATTTTTGCGAGCTGTGGCAGCCCAAGTGAAACAAGAAAAAAGCTTCTGAAGAACAGGGGAAATGGGGCTGCAAGGTGCTCTGGGAAGGGAGTTAGAGAGCTGGAGAATGTCTGTATTTGTGTATGGCAGTGTGTGTTCTGGCAGTATTTTTGAGATATAAAGGATGAATCTAGAAGATCACTATGGGATGTATGGGAGGAGATTATTTCTATACATTTAACAGGTGGTAGGGAGAATACCATAACTACAAGTGAAACCTAAGGCGTGTGCATGCGACCTTTAAAAAAATCAAGAGACAGGGCACATAACCACTGTTCATTACAACATCAGTATAGGAAAGGCATGCTACCTAATACATGAGGGAGGGAAGGCAGCCTGGTACAGCCCAGATCTCGGAAGCTAAGCTGAGTCAGTGTTTGGATGGGGGACCACCAAGGAAAATTCTGCAAATGAAGGCAATGGCAAACCACCTCTGCTTCTCACTTGTCTTGAAAGCCCCTTTCTGTGGTTACCATAAGTCAGCTGTGATTTGACAGCACATACATACATAATATAGGCAGTTCAGTTAATCACAGAACTATTAGAAAGGGGTAGGTATGCCCAATAGGAAATGGAAACTACACTGTCCTTTTACTGGCCCCCCACCCCGCAACACAGACTAAGTGGTAAAATTTTTCTCTTAGATGCAACAGGAATGTGCTTGCTTTCTGCTACACTCGCAGGTCTCCGGATCAGAGCCACTATGTAAGCTGGACTGGTAGAGGCAAGGGATTTCTGTCCAACCCCCTACCACACACAGCAGTCTTTTCTGCACATGGTTTGGGGCAATCTTTAAATCAAAAATTGTTTCTCACACAGATTGTATCTTATTGGACTGGAGCCCATGCAGACTAATTTCCACATAGAAAACAGAAAACTATTTGGTTCAAATCCATGGTTAACACACCACTTGCATTAAGCCACAAAGAGAACTTGGGCCTATCGTCTTAGATAACTGATTTTTAAACTAAGGGGGCTGGTATTTGTTCAAGCTTGAGTGAAGGCATTTTCTATGGCCTGAGATCTCTTTCCTCTGATTTTAAGATGCACTGAGTAGGGATAGAAAGCTGGTTGAGATTTCCCAGCATTGCCAAAGGTGCTCTGGATATGCCAAAGGGGCTGATTTTTTCCGTGATTACTATTTTACATGGTTCAGACCTGAACAGCATCCAACCAAAAAATCTAGAAAAAAATTGTACAAAATTAATTCAACATACTTTTGCCATGCTGACAAAGCAGTGGAATTTGAAGCAACTGGAAAAACATGCTGGGAGAAGCTCCATATGAACCCCCTCCTCTGTTCCGGGGGGGGGGCTTCTCTTCTCCACTAGGGGCACGCCTAGAGCCCTTTTTACTGGACACTTCTTCTTAGCATGTAGCTTACCGTGACCTGCCTTTTCTCACTCCTTTACACTATGGTTAGGATTTCATTGGCTAAAGAGGGCAATTGTGGAGGAGGAGGATAGACAGGCTTGCTTTGGAGATGGTGTTCTGGTTCCTCCTAGCTTCATGATTCTATGGAAACTACCATGGGTTTTGGTTACAACAAATCCAGTGGCAATGTCAGTTTTGTAGACTGGCCAGCAGAGGGCACTTTCAGAGCACACATTCTTTGCTAGCCAGAAAGAAGGGGGGAGGGGACGACTCCAGTGGAGCAGATGGGAGTTCACTTTTTAATTAACCCATCACACACAACGCTTGCTATCGTCAGGGGCTTAGGTTTGTGCTTATAATAAATGCCAGGAAATGAGGAAGAGCAAGTATTGCTAGCAGCTTTTATTTTTAAGTGGACAAGGAAGAGGGCATCGACTTGCATTTGAGCATTGGCTCGAGTTTACCTCATTTTATAGCACATCTACAAGATCATACCCCTGGACTTTGAGTTAATTGAATCTGGTGCAACTCCCAGCCCCTAGATTCATACCCAGAGGCACCAGAGTGGGGCGGAATTCACATTTCACCCATAAACAAATACAGAGTGGGTAGAAAAGGCATTCTTTGTTCAGCACCCCAATTGTTG
This sequence comes from Eublepharis macularius, assembly GCF_028583425.1. NCBI lineage: Eukaryota > Metazoa > Chordata > Lepidosauria > Squamata > Eublepharidae > Eublepharis > Eublepharis macularius. Next base: position 43,159,666 of record NC_072801.1, read on the forward strand.
GCATGATAAAATGATTAACGAGCAACAGAAGCTAACTAAATTGGCTGAGAGCCAGCATGGCATTGTGGTTAAAGAGTCAGGCTAGGATCTGGGAGACTTAGGTTAGAATCTCTGCTCTGCCATGGAAGCTTGCTGGGTGACCTTGGGCCAATCACATACTCTCAGCCTAACCTATCAGGGGTGTTGTGAGGATAAAGTGGAGAAGGATGTCAGCTGTTTTGGGTCCCCACTAGGCAGAAAAGTAGGAGATAAGTGAAGTAAGGAAGGAAATAAATAAAATGTGTGATTTGTTTTTTATATTAATCCCTTTCTCATACTTTGCCCCCATCCCTAATCCACAAGCCTAGAATAGCCTCCTCTTTTCTCTTTCTTAAGTTCAGTACAGATTTGTACCTTTTGGTAAACAGGTGGATATTTCTCCAGAAAAGACAGAAATTGCCTGTATCTCAAAGGGGACTAAGGTGATTCAGGGAGGTGAGGCCCACCAATGGCTACTAGCCTTAGTGAGTAAATGGAACTTCCACATAGAGAGGCAGCTAACCTCTGAGTGTCAGTGCTAGGAGGCAACTCTGGAGGCCTTGACTTCTGTTCCCTATTGCTGGCCTTATAGAGTAACTGGCTGCCCACTGTGTGAGATAAGATGCTGGACTACATGGACCAGTAGTCTGATCCAGCAGGGCTTTTCTTATGTTCATCCTGCATGCATCCTCCATGTCCCAGGAGCTCCCCAGTTCATTTCTTCCCATAAATTCACTTTCTGTTCTTTTCATCACACATGTGCCCAGACACAAACCCCTCCTCCCTCTTGATGGATCTCACATCTCCCGACTTTCAAATTTAGATAGGGTTGCCAAGTCTCCTCGAGTCCTCCTGAGCCAAGGGGCAGGTGGTGGGTAGGGCAGAGGGATGCAGGGTAGTCATCCTTGAGCATACTCCTGCACTCCCCTGTGGCACTGGAAAATGGGTCGCACCAGGGGGCAAGTCATTTAAGAATTGCTTTCAGACGTGTGTCTCCACCCCAGGTGCCTCCCCCTCACTGCTGGCAGGTGACTGGAGGCAAGAGGGGCAGGGGGCAAGGAATCCCCCCACACCCCTAAATTTAGCCTTGGAGTCAGCTGCAAGTGTTAGGCCGTCAGGAGTTCAACACATACATAGGTGCATAGCCCTGAGCCGTCACATATAGCTTCCTTCCCTATTTAGTTACTCACCCTTAAGCAGAAACAGGATCTGATCCACCCAGTCCTTGGCTTCTTCTGGGCTTGGAGCTGTGAACTGAGAAGATGGTGATTGTAGCAAGGTCTTTACCAAAACCTGCTGCATTTAGTGATAAACTGCTATCAACAATCCTCCTTCCTGTTTTTTTTATTTTGGTTAGTTGTCACTTTTAATTGTTACATATAAATATGTCTTTTAAAACATGGTTTTAATGTTTTTGATTGCCCACTGCCTTGGAGGTCCTAAGTCAGGTGAAACAGCTACATTATAATGTTTTACATAAAATAAATAAAACTGTACACCAAGAACTTTTGGTCTGGGTCGTATTTCAAACTCATGCTAATGCTCAGGGCTTTTTTTCAGGGGGAATGTGGGGGAACGGGGTTCCCGAACCACTTGAAAATGGTCACATGGCTGGTGGCCCCGCCCCCTGATCTCCAGACAGAGGGGAGTTTCCATTGACCTCCGCGCCGCTCAGCCAATCTAAACTCCCCTCTGTCTGGAGATCAGGGGGCGGGGCCACCAGCCATGTGACCATTTTCTCTGAGGGCAACCCACTGAGTTCCACCACCTCTTTTCCCAGAAAAAAGCCCTGCTAATGCTCATGCTACTTGGTGGGTTTGGCAGGGGGATGAGATTGCAAATGTATTCATCACTTGCCCTGCTACATCCCCAACTGGCATGGCCCATCCTAGACCAAGTGCCAGAGGCAGAGATTTTCCATATTACTACCTTAGTGGAGACAAGGCTGCCCCCCTTCTCCTTCTCTGGCCTTGAACAGTAAAAAAAAAAAGCAGTAGGTTTGGAGGAAGGGAATACAGAGCACTCAGTTAGGCTACAGACTGTCAACTGCCATTGCTCAGCTCCTCAGCAGAGGAAAGGCTGCTACCACCTAGCTCCTTTCTCTGAACTGGGACAGTGAAAAGAAGGAGCAGATTGCAGAGTGAAAACAGCCCTGGAGTAAGACAAGCTGAGTGGTTCCTGCTGTGCTACAAGCTAGCACTGCAGGACTGCTTGGCTCAGTGTGGCAGACGACAGGTGTTCACTCACCCACAGCATCTTCCTCAAACTGGAAGCAGGGCAGGAGTTGTTGTTGAGCTGATACAAAATGCCATGGCTGAAGAGGAGCCAAGTGGACCCTGAGGCTTAGAAAGAGTTGCTGAGCTTGGTTCTGCTTGTTCCTAGCCACCAGTAGCCCTATAGAATAGTGGCCCACCAGGAAATTTTCCTGTAAGTGACATGGCTGACCTGTCCTTGTTTAAAACAGTCCCCTGCTACAACAGCAGCCTAGGGTTGCCATGGCCCCTGCTCCCACCCTCTGCCACCACTCCCCTGGCCATTGGGGGGAACATGCAGGGAAGAGGCCTCCCAGGCACATTCTTGGGGTGGGGTGATGTCATCTGCAGGCCCCGGGAGTTCTCTTGAGCTTTGCACCCGGTGCAAAGCATGGGAGCACTCCCAGGACCTGCATGATGACATCACCCAGAACTGACATCACTGTGCTGTTCTGGGAGCACGCGCACAAGGGCAGTAAAAAGATAAGTGCTGACTCCCCCTCCTGTTGGGAGGGTAAGGGGTCCTGGCAACCCACAGTAGCTAGCAATGCAAGAATGAGTGGGAGCATCTACACATACCAGATCCCCCTCCTTGTGCTGCTGATGACCTCAGCCCCCACTCCGTGCCTTCCCTGGCTGTGCCTGCATAATAGTGTAGGCATGATGGTAATCAAACAAGACCCGCCCCCCAGTCCTGAAACCCTCCCTCCTTTCCTTACTATGCCACACTGTAATGTTACAACATGGCTCAGCAGGAAAAAAGGGGTGAGAGAGCTATTTCAAGAGATAAAAGATGAGTGTGTGCAGCCATAAGCTGGCCATGTGCCCAGTGCCTGTAGTGGCAGCAGAGGAAATGGCCACATGGTCACTCTCACAGCAACTCCAAAAGCTCCTCTTGAAACCCAAAGAACACGTTCGGTTTTTTCTCAAGAATAAAGAGGAAAGCCCCAGGAAGGATGCCAGTCCTACTCTGCATCAGTGTGATGTCATGTGGATGTTCTACTTCAGTCCAGGGACTTCCTGCTTTCCGTAAGGAGGGAAAATCCCCAGGGCAGCCTTTGCTAGTCTTTTATATTTCCAAGGTGGAACAACCCTTTGCTTCTTCATCCCAGCAGCTGCTGGTGTTACCCGAGATCTTTTTCTGCACAGTGAATGGGCTTAATTTCATTAAGGCTGCATTAATGCTTGCAGTGCTTTATCTGAAGACTGCAGTAATTTGTGGATTGGATTAAGAAGCTTTCCCCATCATGCCCCAAAACATCTCCCTCCCCCATTTTTGGTTTTAACATCCAGCCGGAGGATGTTCTGGAGATAAAGAAAACAAACGTACTAATTATCCGTAATGAAATGTTGCTATTCTTATAGTGTTTTTCAGTAACACCTTTTATGGAATCCCACATAATCATGTTTTTATACACCCAGGAACAGTCACTGCAGCATGCTGGGATGCACAACTTGTCTTTGCACATATTTCAGCTGATATACCAGCTATGGCCCTTCCTTGAAAAATGCGATTTGGGTGCAGTGATCCCCACGTTCTGATCACATCCAGGTTAGATTACTGTACTGCGCTCAGTGTGAGGCTGCCTTTGAAAACTGTTTGGAAACTTCATTTGGTCTAGATTGAATGTGGCAGCCAGGTTACTTTCAGGGACTGGATACACGGATTGTATCATTCTTGTGCTGAAAGATATACATTGGCTATTTCTGGGCACAATTCGAAGTGCTGGTTTTTACCTATAAGGCTGTAAATTGGTTGTTGTGGGTTTTCCGGGCTGTATTGCCGTGGTATTGCCGTGGCAATACAGCCCGGAAAACCCCCAACAACCATCGTTCTCCGGCCGTGAAAGCCTTCGACAATACAAGGCTGTAAATTGTTTGGGGCTCAGGTATTTGAAAGATACCATATTGTTCAACCCTCCTCATATTGTCCAACCTACTAGTCGGGAGATCCTATTCTCAAGCCCTGATTTCCATGCCCCTACCTGTAGAGGTAAGGCAGGTGGTGAACAGAGACCATGAACAGCCCTTCACGACCTGGTCCCACATCAATTTTTAGGCACCTTCTTTCCCACCCCCTGTATACTGCATTGTTCACTGGACATATTATACTTCCTGAACTTCTGCTCTCTAATTATGAAAACCATTTTTAAAGGATCATTGTTCTCTAATTTTAAAATCCAGTTTATGTGATATATTATACTGTTGCTGTTTCTTGACCTTTAATTTGTGTAATGCAGTTTTATTGCACAGTTCACTGTATGTATTATGCTGTGTTTTGCATTGTATTTTATAACTCTGTAATCCTCCTTGATCCTCAGCGAGAAAGGCAAGAAATGAAGTAAATAAAATAAAACACATGCTGAAAAAATAGGTCAATGACAGACTTTGGGGGGGGGGGCAAATCCAACTGAAGTATGAACAACTGCAAGACAGGAAAACTGGTTTAACCATTAACTGGTAATCACTGATGCCCAAACTACATGTGAGGCAAACACTGCATATGCATGAACATGCCCAGTATAGATGAATGCAGCACTGCAGTATAGAAGCCAAATGTGGATCACAAGGCCAGGAGAGGGAACAGAGTGAGCTGCAAGAAGAGGCTCAGGAAGAGGCTCACTTCGGGTTTGTGTAAGCTGCAAAATGACCATGACATTTCTTAACCTGTTGCTAGGTAACACTGTATATATAAATACCAAATGTGAAAAATCAATTATAAACTTGATCACTGTTAACTGCTATGAGAGTAGCATGGAGTTAGTTTGCAAGCAGGTCCTGATACGTACAGTACAATTTAATTCTCAAAAAGTTTGAGAATCACTGGATTGGTATTAAGAGTTTAGAGGACATGAGCACACATGCCCAAAGCTGGCATTCCCCACCAGGCACCTCTAGGTGGCATCCTAGGGCAGTGCTTTGAAGGAGAAACTGCTCTTGCTCCTGCAGTGGTGGACACTGCTGTTTCTGGCTGAGCAAAGAAAGGAGGGAAGGCAAGGAGAGGTGCCCATCTAGCTGCTGTCAGAAGTTCAGCAGGCTGGCCAAGTGAGCAGCAGTAACAAAGCAATAAAGAGCAAGATCTGGTACACATGAAGACAACTTCATACAACTTACCCTGGTGGATTTCCACATGTCATTCAACCAGTGTCAATGCCAAACATATAACAAAAAGGCAGAGAGGTGTGCCCTGAATTTCAGAACTCCTGGGTTCCATTCCCAGTTTGGAAAGATGTTGGGAGCAGGAGAGAAATGGGTCTGCCAGTTTACAGTGGGAGGAAGAAAGTTTGATGGCATTTACTTCAAGGGGCACTTTAAGCCTCTTGTAAAAATACCTTCAAACTACACTTGCCACAAGCGAGACGAAGGCTCTCCTCTGCTTTCACGTCTGCATTAACCACAATCACATGATTCATGTGTACAGCCTGGAAGAGGCTCAAAGGAAATTTAAGTCTCACCGGTAAAAAGCTCTTTGAGATGGGACTGTACAGCCAGCCAAGGAAGAAAAGCTGATCTAACACTGCAGGCAATCCTCAAAATGTGAGGTGGGGCTTCCTAAGGAAGATAGTTTCTCTGTCCCATCCCTCCTTCTCCCAATGAGAAAAATTAGAACTTCAGGGCTGAGAAGTATAATGGGGCTTCATCCTATATGCTATGGACTGAAGTGCCTACCGCTCCCTTCTATGTTGAGCCACGATCTACATATATTTGTGGTTCTCCGACCAGTTTACACGGTGGGGAGGGAGGGAAAGCACCTCTACTCTATGTTCCAGTCCCAGATGTCTGTAAGTGAAGTAGGTGAGTGTCTTATGGTGCAATCCTAAGGGCTCAGCTAAACAATATGCTTGACACGAGTTGGGTTGAGCTTCCTCCAATCTGATTTGCTTCTTGACATGCATACTGTCTGGGAACTAACCTTCCCAAGCATGCTGGTCCCAACAGGACTCCGAGCATAGCTCGGGGGGGAGAGCTTCAGCCTTCTCCCCCATGCCATTTTCTGAAGACAAAATGGCTATGGGGTAAAGCCCTGTTTGTCCTGCTCTGGAGAGCCACATGCTGCAGTCAGTACATGTGAAGCCTGACAGTGGGGCAAACAGGGCCCCCCTGTTAGCTGTTTGGCTTGGGAAAATGGTACAGGTCTGAAGCCCCTCCTCCCATGCCATACTTGCGAGCTCAATCCAGCTCCACAGTCCCAATGTTATATATGACATGAGTTGAGTCAGAGGCCTCCTCCTGACCTGATTTGTGTCACATATATTGTCTCGTTGAGCCCTAAGCAGAGCCAACTGACTTAGAAGGGTGCAACTGTGTTTAGGAATGTGTTGCATGCCAAGTGACTAGGCACACCTGAACTGTACGCAGCTGCAGCATCAGTCCCCACTGGCTTCCTTCCTGTCTGCATGACTAACAAGTCAATTGTGGAACCAAAAAAAAGAGCTGTGCAGATCACCTAGAGGATGTGTCCTTGATGACATCATTTGAGAGGGAAAAACGATTGTTCTATTTCTTCAGCATTGCCAGTTGTGTACAACAGAGACAAACCTGGCAAATGGGAATTTGCCATTCAAACAGGTCCAGAGAAGCTCCCTATGACAGATTAGCTGGCAATCAAAATTCTGCACTAAGCTAAGATTCTGTGCCAAGGACAGTTGGAAAGTTGCAACTTTTGCAGTCGAGCATATATGATCAGTTCACCTTTAAGCAGTATATTCTGCTTCTGCTAGTCATGGAAAGGGACAAAGAGTTATGCAGGGCACTAACCTCCTAACCTGAAGGGCTAGAAACTTGAGTTTTTGAAATGCATGCTAATATCCTTGGGGTGCTGAATTGTGCTTTGGTAGTGCTTATGCAGAATCACAGAGTATATAAAAAGCCTTAATGAATCAGGTAGACTGAAGCTGAGAGGTGATGGTCCTGGGTGCTGTCAGTTCCAGACCGCTCTAATAGCTGGGACTAGATGTATAATTTTAACCCTTTCTTTCCATCCCTCACAGTCCAGATGTGCAGGATGCATCAGGTGCCCTGGTTCCCTCTCCCCCGTCAACATGCAAGGCTGCCAAGTTCAGACAGCAAGCTTGGTCCAATGGATGCAAGGCCCTACATCTCAGAGGAGGATAAAACTGAGAAAAAAGAGGCCAATAGATTAAACCCTAGATATGAAACAGGACCTGCATTCCCCTCCCTTTAATTATTTTAGCTCAAAGAGGAAAAGAAAGAACAGTTTTCAGCCTCTCTCTCAGGCAGATAGATTTCCTTCCATTTTTGCTAAACCTACCTCATAGGTACGCTTTCCAGGACACATCAGTTCAAAACAGCAATCTCTTCGGGCATCCTTGCGCAGGTAGGAAGCCAGCCGGGCACGGTAATTCTCGATTAGGAACATGCCTTTGGGTTGCTTGCCTGCACAAGATGGTAAAGGTTATCCAGTATAAGCACTGCATCAGTTTAAAGCCACTATCTTGCTTGTTGCTGGTAGTTTTTACAACAAGCAATGCAAAGGATTCAAAAGTGAAGTGGTCTCATAACCAAGGCAGGCATGCCCACCCTTGTGACATGAAACCCTGCAGACAATCGGGCTCTGCAGCAGGGATCCTCAACCTTTTTGATCTTGTGGGCAGCTTCGGAATTCTGCCAAAGTGTTGTGGGTGCAACTGCAAAATGGCTGCCACAGGAGGCAGAGTCAACCACAAAATGTCAGTCAGCATGGCCATGCATAACACTAGCAGTAACTCTCCAACATTTCAGGCTGAAGCTCTGTTTAACAGGTCTTTAAAAATGAACATACGGTTTACAAATATTTTCTAGCATATACCTTTGGTAAAGATCCTTGTACTGTGGTGGCAGCTGCTGCCAAAGAAAGGTTTTGAAAAATCTGCACAACCAATCAGACTTCCAATGGTCAGTCAGAAGCCCTGCTGGGCAAAAGCCCTGCCCACTTCTGAAAACCACTTGATGGGAGCCAGGACATGTGTTGGCAGGTGCCACAGCGCTCACAGGTACCACACTGCGGATCCCTGCTCGAGTGAAACTTTGCTCCCTTGTAAATCCCAGCACTTGTTGAGCACATTAAATGCAGCTGTAAACAGAAAGCTGTTTGCCTCAGGCAGACCCTGATCCAGTCATGCTTTCCTCTGCACTCAGACCTCACGTATAATTGCAGCTAAGGAATAATGCTGCACAAACCCAGTTTCTTCCTGGGTTTACTCATGCTCCTTTTTTTGGCACCAAAAATCATGTGAAACTCTCTTGCCTGATCTATGTATATGAGCCATTGTACAGATGTTGCAGGCATGTGCAACATCTGTACAATGCTAGGTTTCTCCCACTAACTGGGGTTATAAACTCCTGGTAACCCATGCACCTGCATTTCTATATAATGAGTAACTTGAGTTACTGCTTAACCACGATTCTTGGGGCAAGGAGAGAAGGGAGCCCACCAGCAAGCTGGCTTCGTGTACATTTCCCCTTAATCATGGTTTCATCTGGCACATGAATGCAGCCAGACACAATACAAGGCCTTAGGATGCATATCAACAGGGACGACTCCTCCCCCCCAGGTTGCCTTTAAATTGCAGTTTAAAGTACATCATAGGCTAGCAGCAGTGGCAAACTGGACCCTCTACTGCCCTTGCTTTCCCACCCCAAAGCACTTTTTCAAAAGCCATTTCCCCCCTAGCAGGGATTATATCTGGTCATGGAGTCTCATCAAGGCAAAAACAGCTTTAAAAAAACCCACCGTCAGCCACCACCATCCAAACTACATTCTACAATATGGGGCCTAATTTACACGGTTATTTAAAAGATGGCTGTAAGTGGAGTGATGTGAACAAATGAAAGGTACTATATTAAGTGTAAATATTATTATTATTGGCAAAAAATATAGCACAGTAGAGCTCTTGCTGCACACAAGCATATGTAAATAGCTTTATACAGCAGCTGTTATCATCATGTGATTAGATGTTGTGTGCGGTTGCTTCCCACGCAGATTTCCTCCACTCAGTTACAAACGGACCCCTCCCCTGGGGGTTTCAATGGCATGGAGAAAATTGCCTGATCCACATATGTGTGCCGCTGCACAGAAAGAGCTCATCACACAGTTGCCACTTGAAGCAATTTAAAGCAGTCTCCTGTGGCAGCTTTGAATTGTGTGCTGGCTTTGAGATAACCTGTAAGGATTGGTAAAGGGAAACAGGCACTTGGCAGGATCTCTGCATGCCTCTCACTGGCAGAGGCGATGGGCGACAGGCAGGATTTCCGCCTACCCCAGCAATGTCTCCAAATGTATGTCACTACTGTGATTAGGGACTAAAACCAGTGTCTGCTCTTGGTGACCCCCCAGGGACCTTAGCCACTGAAAATCAAGTTGGTTCTTATCTGCAAAGGCCCTCTCAGGTCACCAGGAGGATTTTCAGTCAGATAGGCAACTGTAGTTCAATGCTTGGAACTGAATTCCCAGGCGTGTGTGGGCCAGATTGGGATCAGGATGAGAGCACAAGAGGAGAAGGGGATTAAGCTTCACCCCAATGCCATTTTCCTTACCTCAAGATGGATCCAAGAAGCGACTGGGTGTCCTGTTGGGGAAACTTGCCATGTACTGATGGCAATGCAAATTTCTCTTGTGGGTTAAGTAGCAGCTCCATGGGGCCATTTCAGGGGCAGAAAACCTAGGCCTCATCTCCCCAGATATCATAGTCCTGATCCAAACTGACTTCCTGCAAGTGTGGGAATTTTCAGGGAAGAACTTTCAGACTATGTTTGGAGAAAGCTCTTGTGGCGGCTACTTGGTTGGACAGCTGGGGCACTGGCTTTTATTACACAGTACTTCCTCAAATGCAAGACCAGTTTTTTTCCACAGGTATGCCATCAAAAAAAGAGAGTGGTCATCTTACATGTACATACAAGTTACAGTTATGTCCACTAATCATTTTTGTGTGTATAATATTTTTAAGGCGGTTGTCTTACATTCAAAATTGTCTTCCTTTTGAGTAAATACAGTATATGGATATTAACAGAACAGTGTCCCCTACCCCACTCCAATGTTCATCATCCCTTGAATGGCAGGAAGAGAAGTCCTGTCCCTGAGCCTGGAAACTGCAAATGTTGTCTCTCTTTGACTGCTCCTCCCTGTATATATATGTATTTAAACGTGCTCTGCATTCAATTGCTCTGGATGGGAGGCACTGTATAATTGTAGCCCATCTATCTAGGCATGCCAAATTCAGTTGGAAGTATTAGCTTCCTGTTTATATGCATCTGATGGAGCATAACTGGAAAATATTTATACACCCCGACACATGGATTATATATGGTCACTTAGGGGAGGGTTAAAGCCTGCCTGACAACTAATGGAGGAAAAAAATGGGCCATACTTTATTTACACAGGGCCTTGTGTCCGTATTTCTCCTTTCCCTCATTCTTTACTGACAAGGATGCTACAATACAACCAGACTGTGGTCTTCCTTCCTAAGGCTGCATCTGAAAGGAAGCCTCCCAAGTTGCCTCATAAGCAATTTGTCACTCAGCTGTGACAGCCAGTGTGGTGTCATGGTTAAAATGTTGCACGTGGACTGGGGGAGGCCCAGGTTCAAATCCCTGCTTGGTTGTGAAGTTCCGTATGAATATGGTATACATCTGCAATATGTATAGGAAGATGTACCAGGGAATAAAAGAACTACAAAAGCAGCAGCACTGGATCTAGGGCAGACACGCTTGGGCAATCCTTTATGATTGTGGCAGCTTTCCCACCACAGTGTTTTTAACTTGAATGGAGCATACTGTACCCCTGCATTCAAAGGAGGAACAAAGTGGAATATCCAGGTCTTCAGCAAAAATCTGATAGAGCCAGAAATAAGCTTGGCCTTCCCTCCTCCCTCTTTAAGCCCTTTAACAGGCTTTCCCCTCTCCTTTCCCCTGTTGAGCTACAATGTTATTTTACACCCTGGCTCAGCTGGGAAGAAGAAAGGGAGAGAAAGGGGGGTTTGCCAAGCCACAAGGCGGGGGTGCAAAGTGAATGCAGTCATGTTGGTGCTTCTGGGAATGGGGGAAGTATTTGGGAACAACAGCCAGTGGCATTCCTGCCTGCTTTCAGGCAGCAGGGGTACATTTTCATACCCCTCTTAAGGAAGCAGCTTTTATCATCCTATGCTGGCCCTGCTAGACCTCTGATCTGATGCTCTGGAGTCCTATAATCCTGTCCCTGCCCACTCCATTCTACACTAATGATTTGTTGGGTCTAAAACACAATCCTCCTTCCTTCAATGCAACTGGATGGTGTGCTGAAAACATTGAAGGTATGGATGTGCGGGAAAGTGTAAAAAAGTGTGTGTGTATGTGTGTGTGAGACAGAGACAGAGACGGAGAATGGGAATGTAACATACTTTTTTCATTTGCATAGTAGTAGAAGGCCATCTGGTCAAGGACACACCACCTCTTCTGCCATTCTGAGCCAAAGATTTTGGGGTCTGTGAAGAAAAAAGGGAGAAAAGGCAAAACAAGGCACATCTGAGAAACAAGCAATGATTCTACAAACTCAACAGGTTTCCCAAGATGTAACTCCATTGTTCTTTGTTTAATTACTCTTCCTGGGGGTTTCATCAGCACCAATTGTGTGCAAGGTGCTGCAAGTGGCCTGTCTGTTGTGGCTGGACTCTAAACACTCTGATGGTTTCCCATAGAACAACATCATCTGTCTGTGTCTGTTTGTCTGTCTGTCTGTCTCCTGCCACAGGGTTTATGACACATGAACAATACAGGGATGGTATGTGAACTGACAAATCAACAGTGGTTACTGAGAAGGGTGGTTCGCAGGAAGTTTACCTTTGGATTTTTTTTCCAAGTATCCTTGTTTCAGAACAAGTCCCGGCTCCTGAGTGGCCTTTGGCAAGAAATTCTCAGCACCTAAAGGGAACAGTTTTGGATTAAACATGGGAAATTACACTTTCGTGTTTGGAGACTGTCCCAAGACAACTTATCCAAGGAAACAAAATGGTAATTTAAACAAATGATACCTAATTTTTGTGTTATCTAAATGACAATAAAGGCAGTAACTGACCAATGCTTCCATGTGAACTTGCCCCAAGTCACCTAAATAATATTAATTGACCAATCAGTTGGAGAGCTAGAATAGTACAGTGGTTAGAGTGTTGGAATAGCATCTTCGATACCCAGATTTGGAGTTGAATTGCCCATGGAAGTTCGCTAGGTGACACTAGACCAGTCACTTTCTCTAAGCCTGATCTCCTTTACAGGGTTGTATTGTGAGGATAGAACAGAGGAGGGGAGAACATTGTTGCAAGCTGCTGTCTCCCACTGGGTATGTATGTATGTATGTATGTATGTATGTATGTATGTATGTATGTATGTATGTATGTATGTATGTATGTATGTATGTATGTATGTATAAATAAATAAATAAATAAATAAATAAAATAAAGGGGGGAAAGCAGGTTACTTGACGCATGTGAATTGCTATCACACCAGCTCTGCATCTTCACTGAAATGAAAAATTTTGCATGGTACAGAATTTAGATGCTCTCCCTCTCCCTCCTCCCCCTCAAAATTTAGGTTATAACCTACCAGTCATATTTTGCCTAAGAATTCTATTATGTTTTTTGCGGGGGGCTTGTGACAAATTGTTATTGTGGGCTGATGTGCCAAAACCCCATACATATGCTTTATAGCTGCAAGTGTGCTGAAGAGATCATGCCATTGTTTCAGTACCTGTCCAGCTTCAAAAGCAATTCACATTTCAGATGTCAGGCACTGGAGGTGGCTAGTACAATTCTCTTTAAGTAAGAGGTGCCAGAGCTCTAACCTACATGGAATTGCACCCTCTGCCCTGAAAATATTTCTCTCTAATCACAGGGATGTGGGATTTGCCTCTAGTTTCCCAGTGGCGAAAAAATTGAATGGTACATTTTTAGAAGGACTCGTCTCTGTTATTGCTTCATGCATACTAAGCCTTGCTATTGAGAAGCTGAGTGAACATAGGCTCTGACAACAGCCTGAAAATTGAGTTTTAAACACATCTATAAAACACAAATGCCCTCCCCTTCATGACTGGGAGCACTGCACACCACAGATGCATTTAACACACATCTCAGCACATCAAACTTGGCCCCGTGCATTGATCTCGTTTGCCTCAGCCAGAGATTTACACCCTTTCTCAGACATTTACATAACCTTTTGCCTACTCTACTTATATTTCTTTTTAATTAGCTGAAAGCTAGAAATTCAGAGTCAATTAATTCTCTCCATTTCTCAACAGGAGGAAAGGGAAAACCAAAAGGTCCCAACCTAGAGAAATCTGTGGGGGGATATCAGCAAAGCTAGCTTAGAAGATTTTGCTGCTGCACAGGGTTGCCTTGCAGTGTTGCAAAGAATGTGGAAGCCGAGCGCTTGAGTCAGATAGTCTCAGAATTCCATGCAACCCTAGGAGCAATTACACCCTGCTTTATTGGCACTCCCAAAATATGGGCTCCTTAAGCAGCTAGTGGGGTGGCTTGTACAGTTGGAGCTAGTCTTGAGCACGAGAAAGATGCAGACAAGATATCCGTAAATAAGCACTGTGGGAGCAGGTAGGAAAGCATTCACATGACCTTTCCCCACACTTCTGGCTGTTGCTGCCTTCTCTCCTCTCCCTTTCCTTCCATTGTGTAATTGCAGACACACGAACATGATGACAATTGTGCCCCCCCCCTACCCCTGGCCCTTCAACCCGCTTCTCACTTCCCAACTGAACAGGGGACAGAAGTTCTTATTTGGCTTCAGGCCTTTGTTCTGTATTTAAAGTTTCCAGCCCTCAAAAGTTACACAAAACCATGCCTTGCATATTACTCAGAGCTTGTTTACAGGTACAAGATCCAGAGATATTGTCAAAGGACTATTATTCTGAAGGTGGTAATCCTTTACATTGCCAAAGGGCATTTCAGTCACATTCCCTTGCTGGTGGCTTTCTTTGGTCATTCACAAATCACAGGGTTGTTTCTGACCACTCCATGCAACTGGAGCCTTCCTCATGCAGCAAGCTCCAGGAAGGGCCAAAATGCAGCTCCATACTGGGGGACAGGACTTTTCCCTGGGCTGTTTTGACTTAAAAAAACAGCATTGGGGGGCGGGCAGCAGAAGCATTTCCTCCTACCTCCATGCCTCAGTTTTGAGCCAAATCAGGCTCCTGCTGATCTTTAAAATTATGTTTCTCACACCTGCTGTGTGGTTGCAGAGAAATCTAGACCCAACTTGCCAAAAAATGTACCATGTAGTTGGGTTGAGAGGAGAGGTCAGATACAACCTGCTGTCTTTCCAGATGGAATTATGAGCTCCACCCACCACAGAAGACAAGCATGGCATTGCATATGTGATTACTTAATCTAGAATGAAAGCAAATGAGTCAAGAAGCTTAGAATTTGCCAGGGACTGATTTTTCCTACCTCATGTACTGAAACAGCACATTATGTGTGATTGCCATTTTGTGTGAGCAGGCATTTTCAAGCTTTCTGTACATATGATTGGAAGCCTAGGTTTGCTTTGGTTCATGTGTAGTAAAACTTGAAAATGTGTGTATTACTCTATTCACTCATAATGATGTCTGTGTGTATCAGTAGGAGTTGGTGTGCTTTCCTAGTACATGATGCAGGAGTGTCCAAAATGAAATGCCTTAAAAAGTCTATCCTACACATTATGAGGTGGTAGAATTGTGGTCTATACCTCTTCAGAATGCCCATGGCAGAGTGAGGATTTAAACTTGGATCTTCCAAAGTTTAATCTGATACTCTAACCACTATTCCACACTGATTCTCATAATGGTTTATGAGGATTCACTTCACTGGTGAGGAGCTCAGTACCACAAAACATTCTTTCAGCAGTTCCCAGAAGAAGAATCTTTAAGAAGTGAAAAGCTGGGTGGCCCTTCTGTAAAGGGTATCATCTGTTAATATTTCTAGAGCTAAAAAAGGAGACCCAGTGTGGTATACGAGCAATAGTGGCAATGTAGAGACCAACAAGATTTTTAGGGTATAAGCTTTTGAGAGCCAAAGCTTCCTTTATCAGAGACTTGAAAACTTATACCCTGAAAATCTTGTTGGTCTTTAAGGTGCCATTGGACTCAGATCTTGCTGTTCTATGGCAGACTAACATGACTACCCACTTGAAAACAATTTGATGTAATGGTTGAAGTACCAGACTAGGAGTAAGGAGACATGGGTTCAAATCACCAGACCACTATGACTGGGTGACCTAGGGCCAATCATACTCTAAGGGCTCAGACAGATGTGACACTGGGATTTCTGTAAAGAGAGCTCCCTAAATTTCTTTTTATCTAAAAAAAAACTTTTAGAAAAAAATTAACAAGGGGAGTTCAGCATCCAATCTCATTAAGTCCTCAGCTCCATCTACCTCATAGGGTTGTTAGGCACTGCAGAGGAGGAGACATATATGCCAGTTCATTAGAGGAAGGATGGGATACAGACGGAAAAGCAGATCAAAACTACCTGCAAGGTAGAGGCTGCATTTGATGTTCTCACTGGGCGTGTGTATTCATCATCATCATCATCATCATCATCATCATCATCATCATCATCATCATCATCATCATCATCATCATCATCATCATCATCATCATCATCAGTAGCCTGCTTTTCCCACTGTGATGCAAAGCAGATTACAAAATATAGGGAAATAGTTTGGAGTTGGAAAATGAAAGAGAAGCCAGACTTGCTGCAACAGGTTGGCAAAGGAGTTTCAAAGGTTGGCCTTGAAGGGTTTCAAGGGCAGCCTGGTGTTTTTTTTGTGGGGGAAACTGATGCTGTTTTGAATACTTGTACTATAACTCTATGTGCCCCCTTATGTTCAACTGGTATTTTTCTAAATAGACATCACAAAGTAGAAAACTGCAACCGCTTTGTGCCTAGGTATCTCCGTCTCACATCTGAACATGCCCTCATGATAGAAGTGTTGCGTCTGTGGTTTTGTAGCAAGAGAAGAGTACACATGGGTGATGGTAAAGTCGTGGCCTCAGAGGTGTTAAAAATGAAGCAATCCCACAATGCTTTCAAAATCAGCCAGGATCACATCAGGATTACAAGAGAGCCCACAGGAATCGGACTCTTCCCAGAGGTTGAGAATTCTGACCTCTGGATTATGCTGTTAGCAGTGCACACCAAACTCCTGCGGAAGCCTTGGCACTGTTCCAGGTTGGAGTAACTTTACACTCAACCAACACCCCCCACTGTCTAAAAATGCTACTGATCACCTCCCCAGAGGCCATGTTCAGCAGCTTTTTAAGTATGAATCCCCCCAACCAGAAGGGGCTCTTTTTTGTTTTGCTAAGCGGCTCTCTCTTAACATGTCAATTCATCCATGTTGTCAAATTTTCCCTTCCCTACTCCCTCTCTTCCTTCACAGGACTATTTTCATTTCAGAGTTTTATGACTCTGCAAAACTCTGGGGGTGGCCATAAATCCTCACAAATGTGTCTCAAGGTGAGCATGAGGCATAACTGCAGCAGCCGAAACATAAGAGTTCATTTGTGCAGAAGCAGAAGCCCCCTCTCCCCCCAAGTTCTGTCCTAGGATCTTTATTAGGGAAGAACAGGAGCTTTCCTTTTCTTTCACCCAAAGTGAGAAAGCCTATTTTTAACCCTATTTTCAGGACTGGATTTCCCCCCAGACATGCAAGCAGTAACCCACTTTCAGGATTGGGCTCTGGAGTATGAAGAGTCCCAGGAAAGAGAAGTTCTTCCCCAGGAAACTTGCATAGCAACAGTGGGAAGCCGGATGCACAGATTAGCACTTTTTGCTTAAAGGAGGGGGTTAGGGAAGTCAGATTGACCAGTGACCCTGCTATGGGTATGGGATGGCAGTGGAGTTTCTCTTGCAACATGAATGTTGACTAGCTTCTTAATATAACAGATTAAAATAATCCTTTGCCTCTCAGCGTCTCTTTGCCATTGGCTATACTGTTGTGATGTCATGGAATGTTCATTAGTATTCTGTCAGGAAACAGAACATTGATGCAGAGTCTGTGAGGGAAGTAAAGGTCAGTCTGGCTGGGGAAAACCTCATACAAGGCCTTGTAAAGATAGCAGGGATTGTGTGTCATCCTATGGCAGGAACATGGGAAAAGAAATATGAATGGAAGGCATGCAAGGAGGCTGAAAACTACAAAGGTGAATGAAAAGAGGGCCTCAAAGTAGTGCAGCAGCAAGAAGAAGAAGTATATATAAGGGCTTTTAAAATAACTTTTATCCTGCCTTTCCTCCAAGGACCTCTGGGTAGAATACATCTCTCTTATCCTCACAATGACCCTGTGAGGTAGTTTAGGTAGAAAGAGAACATGAGTGGCCCAATGTAAGGCACTCTAGTGTACAGGCTAGAGTGTTGGATCAAATATGGACAGTCCCATATTCAAATCTCATTCAAGAAGCTCACTGAGTGACCTTGGGCCAGTTAATATTTCCTAGCTTAACTGGTTGTTAAAGAGAAAGGAATGGGGTGAACCACCATGGATGCCGCTTTGAGCTCTCTGGAGGGAAGTGGAGGATAAAAATCTTACAAATAAATATGACATGGAATTCACATGTGGTTCTGGTTCCTAGCATGATCTGTTTAATTACTATGTTGCTCAGTGGTGAGCTACTGTAGCATAGTGGTTAAGTGGTTTGGCTGCAAATCAGCACTCTACTGGTTTGAATCCCACTACTGCCATGAGCTCAGTAGGTGGCCTTGGGTAAGGCACTCCTCTCAGCCCCAGCTCCCCAGCTGTATTGTGGGGATAATAACACTAACTTGTTCACCACTCTGGGTGAGGCACTAATCTGTCTAGAAGAGTGGTATATAAGCACAGTTATTATTATTAGTTATTATTATTATTACTGACCCTCTGTGATAAGAAGTAGAGATGGACAGAGGTTGCTGAGGCCAAAATTGAGAAGGATGTATGGAACAGGGTGGGAGGGACAAAGAGAAAGATGGTCTGAATCAGGGTACAGTGAACTGGGGGAGGGGAGGCTGATTGTTGCATATTTGTTTGAACTAAGCCCTCTCCCACAATCCTAGATGATTTGGGGCTAGCTAAGCCACTCTCTATACACCCAAACAAGTTGCATTTTTATTACTTCATATGTTCGAGAGACAACACATGGCATTAAAGAAGAGGAAACATTAAGGAAACCTTGGCTGACACATCTCCTTGTAAGAACTCTGAGCAGAAAGTATCTCTCTTTGAATAGCACAATGCTGGCTAAATCTTGAACATGCTTGCCTGAAATGAAACTCTGCCATTGCTATTATGGCTTCAAGAGGAGAGCATTTCAAGCATGAACAACCCACTGGAAAGAAGAGATCAGGGGTCAAAACTCGACACTCTAGTTTAGGTCCAAAGAACTGCAGGCTGACTGATACATGGATTAATAGAACCTGCCTGGTGCTTCAAACTGGACAAGCAGGTCCCTATGGTACCAGTATGTTCCTGAACATGTTCTGCTTTTTCATCCTATAACAAAATTCATCAGATGTGTATGCATGGATGCATGGAAATATGGCACTTGGACTGGGTCTAGTGGAATTGAGTGATTATGAAGCATTGAGTAAGAGAGTCTCTCCTAACTTGGCCAACAGAGCAATGGACCAACCTTCCAGGGCTACACAGATCGTAATCACAAGTGGTACATGAATGCAGACTGAGCTTTAGACATATTACAGCCAAGGTCTTGGAGGGGGGCTGTGCAGTGTCCACCAGTGGCTAGCACAGGATGTTAATATAGTCAGCACATGCCTACAATGGTCAATGGAGACCACTGCAAGGTACCAAAGCTTCTGGTCAGAAGCAGAAGTCGACCTGCACCAGATAAGTTTTAGCTACCTGTCAAAATCAGCTCCTCTTTCTGCCACCTTTGCCCTGTCTTATGCTAGGGTCAGCTTTGCATAAATGACAAATGGGAAGTGTACCTCTTTCACGAATCCCATCCCCCTTCTCCGCTTGCATTGAAGCCTGCAAATCTAAATGTCATCTTGCGGCATGCATTTATAATTACCAACACAGGCCTGATACTCGAGGAGAAATCTGCCAGTATGAATATTAACATTAATGTGCCCAACGCCAGCTCGCTGATCCCGCTGGCAGGAACATAAAAAATGCTTGAGTGAAACTTTTATTTAGACGTTAAAAGATTCCATACCTCAGCGGGGGTGACAGAGGCAGCCCCTGCGAGTTCCCATCACTGCTCGCGCTCGAATTGAATTACACTGGGGGGCGGGGAGGTGGGGAAGCTGACAGTGAGCTGCCGTGCTTATTTAATCTCATTTGCTATCAGTACATAGTCAGCATGAGGCTTCCCTTGGTTCTATCCCCAAGAAATAAGGCTGCAGGGAAAAAAACAGCCTAGGTTCACTTGCTGCTTTTGCAGAAGCCCAAATCAAGAATGTTTGAATCAGGAAGGACACCAGAAAGTCCTCTAAATTACACAGGGAATTACAACTGATCTCCAGTCTATAGTGATCAGTTCCCCTGGAGATATGGATGCATTGGAGGGCAGAATCTATGGCCTTATATCCTGCTGAGGTCCCTCGCCTGTCCAAACTCTGTCCTCCCAAGTGTCCACCACAAATGTCCAGGAATTTCCCAAACTGGAGTTGTCAACCCTATCTAAATCATACTTGGGGTTGTTAAAAATGCATTTACAAAGGCTAATCTTAAACCTGGTCCCATGGAATGGTTTGAGCTGACAATGTGTTAACACTGTCCCTTTCTTTGAGTTTGCTCTTTGTCTCCCCTGTGCTCTTGGAAACTCAAATCACAGAGGGTCCACGTGGAGAGTCTTTGATATTCTTTCTTTTCTGAACAATATGCGTAGAAGATATTCTTTTTTCCTCCATGAAAAAGCAGTTGCAGAAGCAGATACACATTATCATGGCGAGTCAGTGCATGTGCACTGGGGGAGCTGTGTTAATTGTGGGTGGAATGCACAGAGGAATGTGTAGCTCGACAAAAGCAGTGCAGCACTGACAAACATCTTCTCTTGGACATAAGCTTAGGCTCTGCTTTTCCCTTTCTATACCTAGGTTGCAAAAATGCTTTGCTTATCCAGTTGCTATTTCCTCCCCTTCCTAACACAACAGTGAATAGAACAAGGCAAGTTTAAGACAACTGTTCATACCAGCAGGACAAGAATATCTGCATCAGACACTTAATTGAGTGGAACAGCAGGACTTGAGTCCAGTGGCACCTTAGAGACCAAGAAGATTTTCAGTGTATAAGCTTTCAAGAGTCACAAAGCTCCAGATATCTGACAAAGGGAACTTTGACTCGTGAAAGATTATACCTTGAAAATCTTGTTGGTCTCTAAGGTGCCACTGGACTCAAATTCTGCTGTTCTACTATACACCAACATGGCTACCTATCTGAAACTATCTTAACTGGGTGAATTACTACAACATCTTTGGTTTCTGCCATCAAGATTATAAATGGCAGTCATATTGACCTGAGAAAATGATCACTGGATTTGTAAAAATAAAATAAAATAAAAATAGCTAACCTTAAGCTTGGCTAGCCCCACAGAAAATTTTTCACCTATTGAAAACATTCCTGCTCCATTTCTTCATCCTTTTAACATCATCCACCTATAATGGACCTACCAAATTTTAATCCACACCTGTGTTGGAAGAACAGAGAGGCCTGAAAGTATATAGAGGGTAGCCATCTCTAATTCTGCCAAAGTGCTTGCCACAGATATCTGCCTGTCCTTTTCTGCCCCCCCCCCCCCGCCGAAGTTTTGGAATGACAGTTTCCTATTGCTACATATTTCTCAAGGAGCTTCCGTAGTGGTGCTCTCTGATGATCATAATAATAAGGCTTTCTCTGGGGACTGGCATTCAGCGTGCCAGAACTTCAGAAGCTAAATGGGGCGCTGTGGTGTAGTGCTTAGGCTAGGACCTGGGAGATCCAGGTTCAAATCTCCACTTGGCCAACGTTAGGCAACTCTGTCTCAGACTAAGCTACTTCATAAAGTTGTTGTGAGGATAAGGTGGGCAAGGCCAAACCACTTCATGCACCTGGAGCATGAAGGCAGGGCAGGATTAAAATGTGTTAAAATTTATTCAGAAATTTATGACTTGCTTTTCTCCTCAGTGAGGACCCAACATGGCTTAAAGCATTGCTCATCCTTCCACAACCACCATCCTTTAGGGCAGGGTAAACTGAGAGAGTGACACCCAATGTCACCCAGCAAGTTTCCATGGCAAAGAGGGAATCAAACCTGTTCTCCCAGATCCTAATCTGACACTCTCTAAACACTGTATCACATTATATACATAGAATGTCGTAGGTCAATCCCCATGATGACTGCTACCATAGTTCAAACAGATCAGCAGGGTTTCCTCTTTCTCTTATAGGTTTAGTACCTAATAGTACCCTTACCTTTAATGCACTTCCCTTATGGAAACTTTTCTCACTGAAGCATGGAGGTCATGCCTACTTTACTGACTTAAACCAGCAATTCTCTCTCCCAAAGGACTTCTGGGAACTGTACTGGTATGAGGTGTTGGGAGGCACTAAGGATCTTTAATTCTAAGCACCTTAACCAAACTATAATTCACAAGATGTGTGGGTGACTCTCTGGAGAGGCCATGACAAATAGAACGCAAATAAGAATGAGGTCCAGTGTCCTGTAGTGGTTAAAGTGCCAGAAAAGGATGTGGGAGACTCGGGATTAAACCCCCAAACTGGACAACCTTGGCCTTTTCATATACACTTAGCCTGACCTACCTCACTGGGTTGTTGGGAGGAAAAAAGGAGGGGAGAATTGTTATAAGCTACTTTGGGTCCTGGGGAGAAAGTAAACAAACAAACAAACAAATAAAATGTGTGTATGTTTATAGTTTAGATCTACATGCTGGACATTCAGAATTCACTGATTGTGTGGGAGGGTGGGGAGGAGTTGTGATAATCCTTGGGCTAATCATTTCTAGCAGCAATGTGCTGCTCATTTGCTCTGTAACTCAGTGGGCAGATTTAGGCTAGTTACCTCACAGGAGCATTGTGAGGAGAAAAACTGGGTAGGATCCAATCAGGGTTTCTTGCTGTTGAAAAAGGAGGGGGATTGTCACCTTTGACCACCAAAAAGGTTATGCTGGACATCATAGAACCTGTATATGCAAATCGGCTGCAGTAAGGAAAGGACCTGAGGGGAAATGAGTGAAAAAGCTGGCTGGATCCAACTCACTGTTTTGAATGCCCTATCTCAAAGGAAAGATTGGGTACAAATAAAATAAATCCTTATACGTATTAACAAGCTCATTTAGAATGTAAAGGGTCAGTAGCAAGAGCTACTTAATACTGTTTGCATCAATTCTATGAAAAAGTAGAGCAACAAAAACACAGGATTTACTATGCTACCTTCATCCCAACCCACAGAAACTGAATGTGTGTGTGTGTAATTTGTTTTAATACCCTTCTTGGCTTCCTGTACTTATAAGGTATAGTCCAGTAGGAAGTACCCATGTGAAATCCTTGCCAAAACAAATAAGTTGTCTGCAAGAACATTACAGGTATGTCTATGACTCAAGAAGGTGAACTTCCTGCCAGATTGTGCCTGTGGTTTTTAAATATATGACAGCAAGTGCTCTTCTGCCTGCATAATTGTCTTCATAATTTTGTTGTCACCTAAGCAGTGGTTCTCAACCTTTATTTTGCATCCCACCAATCACTGTCAAAGAAATTGGGTCTCACCATGATAGAAACCAAAGCTCACTTCCCCATGAGAATGATATTTATCGTGAAATTATATTAATTTAATATTAATATATTAATAGTAAGTCTTAAGAATACAGAAAATTGCAGTAATAATAACTGTGCTTATATACCGTTCTTCTAGACAGATTAGTGCCTCACTCAGAGCGGTGAATAAGTTAGTGTTATTATTATCCCCACAATACATCTGGGGAGCTGGGGCTGAGAGGAGTGGCTGACCCAAGGCCACCTGCTGAGCTCATGGCAGTAGTAGGATTCAAACCAGTAGAGTGCTGATTCACAGCTGAACTACATAAGCACTGTGCTACAGCAGCAGTAGTATTGTTGGGAGTAAATTTTTTTGCTATAGGCTTAATAGACAATCCCTGATTGGTAGATTCTCCAGGAAGCATCTCATTGAAGACTGGTTGGTGAGTGGGGGTGAGCCATGGGATTCGGAGATATACAAAGGTTGCTAGTAGTATGTCAAAAGGTCACAGGTGGATAATCTATAGCAGGTAGGACTGGCAGGAGATGGCACATTACACTTATTGGTAGACAGAGGAATTGAGGGAGATCAAATTCTGAGTAATTGTTATGAAAACCCTGCCTCTCACTAGAGTACTTCTTGTCCCACTTGTAATCCGAGTATCTCTGGTTGAGAACCAAAGGTTTAATCAACTGTGGAGAAGAAGCAGTCACAAATGCAAAGTCACTCTGATTTTGTGAGTATCATTAATCTTCTCTATATCTCTCATTAAACACTTGCTGCTAAAAGACCTTCAACTAACTTTTACTCTAACCATCTATTTGTTCAACTTCAATGAATATAAACTTGGGAGAAAAGTTTGGAATACTATACCCACTCCCAAATGTGGCAATATTGTTGCGTTTTTAAACCAATTTTGCACTACAGGATAGTTTGGGGTGCATGCAAATTTGGAAGATGATATTGGGATGGACCCTAGCAGCTTTTCTGCTAGTGCAGAAAAGAGATGGAAGTGATCATACTCAATTGTTATTGAAGCCTGTTCTGCATGGCATTTCCTCTCCCACATGGGTCCCACAATCCTCAGCACAGGTGAAAGAGGACCCTTCCCCCTCCTCCAACAACAGAAGAGATCCACCAGGTTTCAGTTCTGGTCCACTCAACTAGGAGGTTATTATTTTAACAGATTTCTACCAATATGTGCACTGGGAAAATCTTCTATATCTGCTGAATGTGCAACTGAAAGAACGGGGTACTTTGCACTAAAAAATTCCCAACATCCTTCCTCAGAATGATAAAAGGAAAAAAAACACTTCTCCCTGAAAAATGGAAGCAAGATTATTGTGAGAGTCAAAAGCCAGGTGCGAGATACCTCTGTCATCTCCTGTCTGTTCTTTCAACTTTCACAGAGCAATAAAGATTAAAATCTATAGAGAAGTGCAAGCTTTCAAAGTGTCCCTTTGCTTTTAAGAGCTCAAGTGTGCTAGCTCGTAGGAGAGATGGACTGCCAAAAAGCAAACACAATAGCCTCCCTCAACTCTGGCTACCTTCAGACCAGGTCAGAAATTCAGAAGAGGGCAAAAAACCTTCTTCTGCACTTTCTACAAAGAACTTAAAAAAAATAAGACAGAACCCTGTCCTGCCACAGCAATATGGCTTATGAGGGCATTACGTGTGTCCTGTCCAACCAGATGGTTCTGGACTGGGGAGGGATGGGTGAGAGAACTGGGGAGGGGTAACTGCAGCATTGCACTGCCACTGGGGTCTTCTCTGTGACTTAAAACCAGGCAGTAGTTTGCTCCAACATGGAACCAGCAGATCAAGCAGCTAGACAACTGAACAGTCAACTGCAGTATAGTGGTTAAACTGTTGGGTTGCAAATCAGCACTCTGCTAGTTTGAATCCCATTACTGTCATGAGATCAGCAGGTGGCCTTGGGTAAGCCACTCCTCTCAACCCCAGCTCCCCAGCTGTATTGTGGGAATAATAATAACACTGACTTTGTTTACCACTCTGAATGGGGCACTAATCTGTCCAGAAGGGTAGTATATAAGCACACTATTGTTGTTAAGGGCTTCTGCCAGGGCTATGTGTATTCTGCAGTTCTACAATCATACAAGTAAGAGTAGGCTTTGATGTTGGGAGCAGAATCTCACTAGAGCAGAGGGACTTCACCTTTTACTGTCTATTTAGTCTTGTCCCTTGCTTTTTTTAACCAGTTACTGACCCATCCTCTCATCTCATTATTGCTATACTTTCTTAGCAGGTGAGGGACTTAAGGCTCAGCTTAGACATAAAACAAACAAAACAAAAACCCTAACTATGGTTAGTGTGACTGTCTGAACATGGAGAGATCATGGTTCATTCACACACACCCAGTTACAGAGACCTTTGACCAGATTGATGGCAGTCAAGCATTTGTCTTCCCAATTCCCGGAAACTGTATAACTGGATTGTCAATAATAGACTTGAATAAGTTAAGCACTTTAAATACCTGGGTGTCTATTTCCAATCTAATGCTATTTGAACCTTCCACTGTAGGATGGCTATTAATGCAGCCAAAGTTAATGCTGCAGCAATATCTCGCTTTTATTTTTCTGATCAAGGTAACCAATATGTGCCTGCTGCTCTTAAAGCTTTCAATGCTAAAATAGGAGCTCAGTTATTGTATGGCGCCCTGCTCTGGATTGATGCTATTGACAATTCAGTTAAATGTGTTCATTCTAACTTTCTGTGTAAGATCATGGGGTTTCCCAGGGCTGATTTTGAGGGGGAACATGCAGGAACACAGGTGGCCCCACCCACCTGATTTTTGGCCACTTTGGGTCCATTTCAGCCTGGATCAGGGCCAAAATGGCCCAATTCAGGCCCAAAATGGCCAGGATCATACACAAAACAGCCAGGATTGGTCCCAAAATGGCCAGGATTGGGCCTTTGATGGGTGGTGGATCACTCTCCAGCTCAGCAGTGGCCCAATACTGACCATTTTGGGCCCAATTTTGGCCCTGAATGGCCAGGATTGGGTCCAAAACAGCCAGGATAGGTGATGTCAGGGGGTGGGGTATTTGCAAAATCAATTATGCTAATAACACACTTCTGGTGATGTCAAGGGGCGTGGCATATGCAAATGAGTTATGCTAATAGATCCAGAGGACTTAGCCGTGTTAGTCTGTAGTAGCAAAATCAAAAAGAGTCCAGTAGCACCTTTAAGACTAACCAACTTTACTGTAGCATAAGCTTTCGAGAATCACAGTTGTCTTCTTCAGATGCATCTCTTCTTGCATCTGACGAAGAGAACTGTGATTCTCGAAAGCTTATGCTACAGTAAAGTTGGTTAGTCTTAAAGGTGCTACTGGGCTCTTTTCAGTTATGCTAATGAGTTCCTGCAGCTCTTTTTCTACGAAACGACCCCTGGGGGATCCTATGTGCATTCCATATGTTGCCTTATGCTTAGAGTGCGGTCAGAATCTGTTGGCCACTAAGGCATGGCTTCACACTATCAAATATTGGTTGCGACTTTTAATTCTGACCCCCTCAGTTATACGTATCATTTATTATCTGAATTTGTCAACTCTAGTTGGTCAGCCGGTATTGAAGCTAAAATAAGTTTCTTGAACTTATCTATAGAATCTTTATCCCTGCTTTCTGAGTCCTTCTCAAAAATAATTTTAAGGTTCAGTTTCTTCTTGACAACCTAGATGTGGAAATAACTGAAATAGTAGTGAAGTTTCTCTACAGTGCCATGGCTATATGCCCTGACAAGTAATACTCTATATTGGTTTTGCTACACTGTTGTCCTGTTCCTATCTGTAATTTTAATTTTACTCTGTATGGACTCGTTTCTGTATTTAAAATTTTATATTATATATATATGCCAATAAAGGCTTGCTTGGCTTGGCTGGCATTTGTCAAGACAAACCAGGATTTGAGTGATTGTCTGTGAACTAAAACAGACCACAGTTTTACATTATGGGTTGGATCCAGTGCTAGGAGATTTGGGGCTAAAGCCCAGGGAAGGCAGGATTTAGGGAGGGGAGGGACCTGAGCAGGGTCTAATGCAATACAATCCAGCCTCCAAAGCAACAATTTTCTCCTGGGGAACTGATCTCTGTTGTTTGGAGATCAGTTTTAATTCTGAGAGATCTCCAGGCCCCACCAGGAGGGTGGCAACCACAATCTAGTCAGCTTTCCTACTCAATCTCACCCAGTTTCTTTCTATACTACAGCTTCCACAGACTGCGCAAAACACAAATGTTCAGGAGAGCATTTTTCTTTCAAAGGGTTTAGCACTATAGTGTAAAGGAATGATTTTATAAGGGAATAGGATTGTAGTTAATCACAGGTCATACTGTATGTATCATCTTGCTTTTACTGCTTTGTCTTCTATCTTTGTACCCTGCTTTCTGTATTGTTATGCCTCTATTGTCTTGCCTTAGAGTGTTTTCTGTTTCCATTGTTTCTAATTCTGTAATCTGAGTTCTATTGCATTGTTCATTGGATGTCTTATGTTGTTTGATTACAGTCTTTTTCATAATTTCACCTAGAATCTCAGCAAGAAAGAAAGGCTTTAACAATAAAGACTATAACTAACTAACTAAATTTACATATTGGCTGACATACAAAGAATTTGATAAAATTGGTTGAGGGGAAAATTCACCTTGCAGATTATTATTGCTCAAAAAGGCACCCTCTACTTTTAATAATTTTAAAAACCAATTTCTGAAGGACTGTTTAGTTTCAATGAATCTATAATTTCCTTAATTTTTTTAAAAAGCTGGTGTTACACTGGCTATCTTTCAATGCTCTGCTAAAAATAGAGGAGGGCAAAGCAACAAATTTTAGTTAAAAGGTCAAAATGTCATAGTTATTAGTTCTAAAGCTTCTTTACTGTCAGCTTTTTTTTGATATAACCTTTAGGAGCCTGCCCTGTTCCAAGTGTTGTTACAGTTCTTTTACCTACTATTGTGAGTGACTTTTCAATACCTTGAGATTATGGAGAGAACAACATAAGGAAATATTTCAAAAGAAACAAGTAAGGAGTGTGTGTGTGTGTGTGTGTGCGTGCGTGCGTGCGTGCGTGTGTGTGAGAGAGAGAGAGGTTAAACTGTAACGCAGTTGTCAGCATATGGATCACCTGAAATTGATCCTACATAAAAGTTAATTTTATTGCATTGTTCCCCAAAGAAAGAGAAGTGCATGAAAAAAGATCAGGCAGAAATATTTTATGTGGACATTTTTGTAAGATGCTAGTAAGCAGAAATCCAGAAATTGTGGGCATCAACACGAAGTTAACTACATCAAGTCAATGCTGGTGTGAGAATCGATGGTAGCAAATCATATTCAGGTGACAGATTTATCACCAGGACTTCGTGTTTTGCATTTCTAAGTGTACCTTCAAATAGAACTTTTGCTATTTTTTTTTAAATTATATGCTACTATCTGAGTTTAACAAAAGCCCTAGAAATATTTCAGAAATACTGAAATACACAACTATTTGCTAGCGTTCCGTTATGCTGATTCAATGCATCTGAATTCAACAAGCCACACATCACTTGTTTAGAGTTTGTACCAAATGTTAGGTAATCTACAGGGCAGTTCAGAGCAGTCTGCAGGGCCAATGCAGGTAACATTGTCTCACCCAACTTTGCAACAGGTCACAGCATGGTCCATCTGGTGCTGTACCTAGAAGCCCAAGCAAGGACTGTTTTATACTAACTACACCTGGCAAGGAAACTGCAGCCTTTTATATGGCGGCCCTGAAGCCAGGCTACTATCACACCCTTTATCCATAGCACTAATTCTTTTTGGAAGTTTCAGCCAGTGCAAAATGCAATAGCCTCCCTCCTTGAGGAGTATAGTAGATTAGTGCTCATCATTTGTATTGGCTCTCTATTGGCTCTCATGTAAATTAAAAGTGTGGATCTGATCTAGAAAGTCCTACAAGGCTTAGAGACTGCCAATTCCTCCTCTTATTCAGAGGAAAGTTGTCTCTAATGAATCCATCTGCACACCAGGTTCAAACAAGAAAAGTGCAAAAAGCAGTCTTCTTTCTTGTACCATCACATACCCCTCCTCCGCAGTATGCATCAACCGACAAGGGCATATCTATAACTCAAACTGGTTCAAATTGCTACTTTTCTCTACAAGAAACACAGTAAAACTGTAAGTTTGGTGTGAGTAGTTTAACTCTTACTTCTGCCGTGAACTTTGCAGGTCGCCTTGGGTATGCCACTCTTCTCAGCCCCAGCTCCCTAGCTTTACTGACCTTTTAAACTGCTCTGAGTGGGGCACTAATCTGTCCAGAAGGGTGGTTATCGTTATCATCATCCTCATCTTCATCCGAGTGGGCAGGCAATTTCCAATGGGACAGTAGCTAGGGATGGAGGATATAGTGCACCTTTATGCTAGTAGTACTCATTCTGAGGCTCAAAAGCCACATATGGCTCTTTCAAATGTCACCTTTGACTCCTCTTCTAATTTTGGTTTACGGTGATTTGTTTTGTGTGCAATCAATATGTTAGAGAAATTTAGGCCTGTTGCACTGAAAATGTATTTGGTCATGTTAACAGTTGTATTTAATATTGTAGTATGTGTGTGCTTGGTAGTGTTATATATAGGCATACAAATGCCATGTGGCTCTTTTGGTTGGCAATAATTGTGAATGTGGCTCTTTCAGAGTAGCACTGTTGTATGCCCACCATTATTTCCTGTAACTGTTGCCCCATCCCAGAATTATCTATAGTCTCCAAGTATAGTCTTGGAGCCTGTTTGGGAGAAAAGTCAGGGAAAACATTTGTAGGGGATAGCAGACAGAGGAATGTCCACTGCTTCTCCACCAAAGTTGCCCCCTGCTCTACTGTTTGGTGGCCCCCTGTTGAAGAAACATCATGTACAGCCCGACCCCCTCAAATCCACCACTCCAGCCACTGCGCTCTGGCAGCACCAAAGTGGGACAGATATGGCCGAATTCATGATCAGCAGCACCCTGTTGGTCATAGACAGTGAAACTCCACCAAGGTTTTTTTTAGTGACTTGTTCAGGAAGGCTCTGGGAGTCACTGGAGGGAGAGGGAGGATGTTTTCTTCAGTGTTTTAAATATTTTATGGACCTGGCATGATATTTTATTGTTTTAATTGCAACTCTTAATTTTTATTGTGGATTTATCATTCTGTCTGTGTTTTTTGTAAGTTATAAGCTGCTTTGTGGGCTGTTTTGGGCTGGTAATGCTATGGACAAATTCTAGAATTAAGCCAATATACTCACTGCCCATAGCTGAGCAAATTCTTAAGCAATGTGGAAAATGGTTGTTGTGGGTTTTCCGGGCTGTATTGCCGTGGTCTTGGCATTGTAGTTCCTGACGTTTCGCCAGCAGCTGTGGCTGGCATCTTCAGAGGTGTAGCACCAAAAGCTTTTGGTGCTACACCTCTGAAGATGCCAGCCACAGCTGCTGGCGAAACGTCAGGAACTACAATGCCAAGACCACGGCAATACAGCCCGGAAAACCCACAACAACCATCGTTCTCCGGCCGTGAAAGCCTTCGACAATACAATGTGGAAAATCATGAGGAGGGAGAGGAAGAGCTGTGCTGCCCCTCATTATTCATACCACCAGACAAAAATCTAACTAAAGTCATCATACTTGCTCAACAACATTGCAGAAGGCAAAAGCTGCTATCGCTATGGTATGATGGGAAATATAAAATCGGTGCAAAATACTGGTATGAATGCTCAGGTATCTTTGCAAGTGCTGATCCTCAGTGAAGACAACTGGATTCCATGCAATAAGTAACAAATGTAAATTTATATGGCTCTGTTTAGAAATTATTATAGAATAATAACGAGAACAATAATAGAAAAATCCTTAAGAAACATAACCCCTGCCCTGTCATGTGAGGACACAATTATCTCCATATTAGCTTTTTTTGGTTTGAAATTGCAATTATTTGCTCTTGTTGTTATAAAGAAGCTACTCTATCTATGGCATCCTAGTGCATTCTGTGTTGTCATTCTGTTATTTTTCAGGCCTGGATCGTGGTGATATCTTTGCCTCTGAAAAGTATTGTAGTGCTAACTTGTCCAGTGTGGCTTGGTAAAGCAGTATCAATGTACCTGGCAGGAGGAATGACTGACATGGTGACATGGCCAGTTATGCCCTGCCATTTCGTGGTTGCATAGTCATTTTAAAACGCCATACAATATTGTCTCTGCCCTGATCATTTTTAAGCAGTTTAGGATTGTGAAGAGGAAACAAATGTTTCATTAAAGGGCCAATTATATAAACGGTGGTAGTGGTAGAAAAAGCATGAGTTCATAATTAAAAAAAAAATTTTTTTGCTTGCATGTGGAAGTTTACGTAACAATTTGCAGTTCTGTTTTGTGCAAAATGGAGAAATAGCATGACTGACAGATCAATTAAAATTAAACAGCAACTTGTGGGACTGCAAAAAGAAAATGAGATCAGAAAGTGATTAAGGAGCTTGTTACAGTACTGTTATTAGGGCAGAGAGGGAATGCAAATTTAAATTATTTTCTAATGTGGATTTTTTCAAAACACTGCATTCAGCTACTTTAGTGTGCAACAATGAAGTAGCACAGTCCCTGAGCCAATAAAAGCACTTGCTGAACTGCCTGACTTTGGCTTGGATTCAGCTCAAACAAAAAACGGACTTACTGCAGTTCCACTTGCACAAAATCTTATGCAACTTCTGGTGCTTTCCTCCCTATAGATTATGGTGTCCAGAAATTTGCTTGCACAAGGCAAGGATGTCACAGAAGCAACCAAGGCTGAATGAAATGGCCTGAGATCACAGAACCAATCTGTGTGAAGCTGCCCCAAATTAACAGCTGTCATAAACTTTTGACCAACAACTTGTTATAGAGATCCATTCTTGAGTTATGCCTCATTAGTGTTTGAAGATGCATGTACAAGCAAATGGAAGAAAGTTAGAATTCAAAAAATTAATTGTGCTGGATTTTCTATCCCAACATTATCATCTTACAGTTTGGAGAAGACCCAGGCATCAGTTAAACAAAAAATTCATGTTACATGAACCCTTGCGCCATTTTCCCAACCTGAAAAAGTCCCAAGGGCTGCTATTTGGGAAAATACAGGTGTTTCCTGGGATACACATGGGATTCTGCAACAAGTTCATTAGAGCTCCCCCCTACTGCCCCAGACTGTAATATGAGAAGAGAATGCTATGGTATGTAGATCTTTGTTCATCTTAAAATTTTCATTTAAACTTTTAAAATAAAGAAGCACTTTTACATTAGCACGTTCACCATCAGTAACCCTTGAAGATCATCATAAACAAATGCTGGAAATCAACAAGTCTTGGAACTTGTTGGTTGGTTGGTTGGTTTCTTTCTTGGATTCTGACATTGGCCCAAATGGAAGGGAAGTTTTAAAGCAGTTAATGCCACACAGGGCAAGGAAGTTCCCTCAGCATGTATATATAATAGAATGAAGAAGCTGGGACTCTTAAGAGATTTTAATGAACAAGAGAGAATATCTGACTATATATGTGTGTGGAAGGGATATGGCTATGTGTGGAAGGGATATGGCTAGGAAGGTAGGAGATCTTGTCTGGGGTCAGATTTGGATACAGCTGGAGACTAAACTGACTTCCTTATCCAGGCCCATCGCCACTTACACATGATGAAAAGATCACGGCTGGGGGAAATGGGGATGGTGGTCTTTGAATAGTGGCGAGACCAAATCTTGTCTCCTTTGGTAATTTTTAAACAACATACAAATAGATCCACCAAAAGAGGAAGTAGAACATCAAGAACACCTACATACTAGTTACATTTTGCCTTCCTGGCATGTAGAGTTGCTAGTCCCCCAGCTGGAGCAGGGGTTCCCCTGTCCCACCAGATCTCATTTTCCATTGTTGCTCAGAAAAAATACTTTTTAAAAAATGGCTGTTGGGAAACCAGGAAATCATCACAAGTGTGATGTCACTTCTAAGGAAACCAGGAAGTGATGGTATGCCTCTCCAGGAATTTCTGAAAACGATATCATTTTACCAGAGAGTTTTTTGTGATTCCTAGGGAGGTGTGACATCACTAAAACTAGAAGTGGCATCATGCCATCACTGATGGCTGCCCCCCCCATTTCCCTGCCCACAGTATCCCATGTCTGGCAACCATGCTGTCATGGGTGACTTCAGGTGGCTTCAATTTTTTGGAAGCTTCCATTCTTGAGACTTCCCATTCCTGGAATGGGTCCTAAGACTCTACAAGCATTGATTTCTTTAGTTTCTTGACAAAATATCTTGATGCATGTTAAAAAACAAAACAAACCTGGAGAGCGGAGAGAACTTTCTTCTAACAGAAAGGTGGATGGGTAGCCACTAACTCTGAAAATGTCCACTGTTGGCTCCACATTTCAATGCCTATTTGCACAGCTCATTAGCTAAGGACGAACACTTGAACAAAGAAGAAAAGAAGGGAGGAAAAAAACAAAAAGAAAGCTTGAACACCAAGAACAGTTGAGAAGTTGCTATGGAAACAAGGCCTTCACAAAAGGCTTCACAACTCCAACTTAAAAGTCCTCTAATCTGTTTGTCCTGTTGGTATGTCTGCCTGTTCTGCCAAGGAGTTTAAGACTGGGGGAAGGAGGGAATCAAAAAATTTTCAATGATGAATATCCTCCATTCTCTTGTTTCTTCTCTCCTCTCCCCCCAAACATAACATTATGTCAGCCTTTCAACCCGCTGTGCTACCGGGACAACATGATTTACTATGTTAAAAGGCAAACCCTATATCACCTCATAATGAAAACATTAAAGTTAATGCGTCATAAGTGAGGAATTTATTACCATTAACTCCAATAAACAGTTATAAAACATCCGTCCTTTCCTGTCCAGAAGACGCAGAACTTCATTAAGCTCAACTTACTTTGCTCAATCTTCACTAGACCGGTCATGTGTGCTTGCGAACTGGCCACCATTTATTGTTAAAGCAGACTAGCTCATTTTCCGGGGGACTGAGGAAGGCTCAAAAGCACCTCCCCCCTTGCCTCCCTTACCCTCTATTCATTTTGTTCCACAGGCGGCTTGGAGCAGACGGATGGGAGAGAAAAGTTCACGCGACGCGAGTCTCGATGGGCTTATTTAAACATCGCTGAAATATATGCTTGACGAAAGCTGGTTTTGCCTCGGCCTGTAGGCCATTACTCAGGGAGAGTTGATGTATAAGTAATAACATATGGGCAAGCTGTGTGGTGACACGGCCGACACACTGGCTCACTTCAGGATGTCTTTGGACTGAAAATTTGCTGCCAGCACCTGCAGGCCTGAGACTTAGGGGTCCTTTGGGCCTAGAGAGATAAGACTCAGCCTCTGTAGGAGGCCTGGGGAAGGAAAGACCCATTCCATCAGGGACTACTCAAGCCCCAGTTGGCTAGCATACCACCGCAGTGTCATCCCATTGGCTGAGAGCCTTATATAAAATGTTCTGTGCCAAGATTGGTTACTCACTACAAAGGACCTCTTTGCACAATGCTTTTGGAAACTTCCAATATGAGCCCACAGTGTAAGGATCTGTGACCAAGCGGGAGCTCCCTGCACAGTAGATATATATCAAACACATGCTGTAAACCACCCACCATAAAACACTACAGATTGCATTTGTCTCACTTGCCAAGATATTCCTAACATGTAAAAGTGTGAAGAGGCCCTAACAAATCAAGACAAGGTCACTTCCCTATGCCACATGACCTACAAACTCCTGCCTTCCGTACTAGGGCTGCCAGGTCCCAGCGGGGGGAGGGGGACCTGGCACTTAACCTCGTGCCAGCGGTGAGGTCCTTTTTGCACAAGTGCAAAGTGCGTGTGCGCTCTGGTGCCAGCACAATGACATCACTTCTGAAAGTGACGTCATTGCTCTGGCCACGGTAATGCTCCCGTGCTCCATGTGGAGCCGTTTCAGCCCATTTGGGACCCAAATGAAGCGCAGGAATGCTCCAGTGGCCGGCGCAACAACATCATTTCTGGAAGTGATGTTGCCACGCCTGTTGGGAACACCCGCACGGTGTGCATTCCTGAGGTGCCTGCCGGTGGTGGGCAACCTCTGGGAGCTTGCCACCACCTGCCAACCGCTGGTAAGTTGGCGGGCAAGCTGGCAAACCCCCAGGAGTTTGTTCGCCACCAGCCGGCACCTAGGAACCCTATTCTGTACCTGTCTTTCCTTGTATGTTCTTGGCCTTGCTAAACTGCCTCACCATAATGAATCCCAATTTAAGCTCTGTGCTGCAAATTACCATACAACACTTTTAGACCCTCTAGACATGTACCTTGCTGCTCATGTCCTCTATAGGGTTGCCACCCTCCAAGTGGGGAGATCTCCTGGAATTACAACTGATCTCCAGATGGCAAGGATCAGCTCCCCTGGAGAAAATGGCTGATTTTGAGAAGAGATTCTATGACATTATACCCCACTGAGATCCCTTCCCTCCTCAAACACCACCCTCCCCATGCTCCACCTCCAAATCTCCAGGAATTTGGTAAACTGGAGCTGGTAACTCAAGAGGAGAAGCTGCTTCAGTCTCTCCACACACACACCCTCAAACTGCCCTGTGACTCCACTATTTGTTCCTTTCTAAAATCCTGTTACTTACTACCAGGGCTTTTTTTCAGGGGGAACGCGGTGAAACGGAGTTCCGGAACCTCTTGAAAATACTTGGCAATAGTGCTTGAAAATAATATTATTTCAAAGAATCCTGTGTATTTTTTCCTCATTTCCCTCTTGAGAGTTCCACCACCTCTTTTCCCAGAAAAAAACCCTGCTTACTATCAGTAATTTATACAATGGAACCAATAGCAGCTCCACAGGGGTTGTAAGCAGAAAAGGGGTGGTATGTGCCTGGGAGGCATGAAACTACCATTTCTTGTCTGATACCAATACCTCCTGTTCTCCCCTAGCAAACACAAGGATTTTGTAGCATGAAGATTGGTCCTAAGTAATCACACTCTGCTTCAATCCCTGCTCCCCAAACATGGAATTAGGAAACAGAACTTCCAGCTAGGCTCATCTTATTTTAACTTCTCCTGTCCAACTCTTAGACTTTATAATAGTCAACTTAACATAATTCTTCCTGATCGTGTCAACAAATGAAAGCAATTTAAGTGAAGTGGGGTTGGGAGACAGGCGGAAAAGTCAAAAGGTGTAACAAAACAGAGAGTCATCTTTCAAGTGGAAACAATGGTAATATGAAGATATATAGGGGCCATCTGGCCTGTAGGTTGAGGGGGCTTAGCTCTTTTACCTCTAGCGATGTCACTTAGGTGACCTCTGCTATTTGAGGCATCTTGGCTCTACTTGCCCAAGGGATGATCCAGAGCACAGAAGAGCGGATGAACGATGCCTGCTTCTGACCTCACCTTTGCATTGGCTCATGCCTCATATCAGATGTATACCCCAGCCCTCCTCCATCTACCCGAGTGTCAAGAACTCTTGTGAGAAGACAGCAAATATTCCGTACTTCTTGCGAAAATATTCTCCCTGTCTTTAAAAAAAAGATTTTTTTTCTTTTACCATTTTACAAAAAAGACAACTGTTTCCCCAGCACCTGCATTTGTACATAAGCCATCCAACAAGTTGGTTCCACTTTGGAGAAGCAGAAACCATTGAGCTGGAAACAGTGTTTTCTACCTAATATATGAGCAGCTAACTGGATTTCATGGTACCACACTTGTTTGGTGCACCTTCTTTAATTATTTGTAGCCCACTTTCCATGACATTCAAAGAGGATTACAACATTTTAAAACAACCACCACAAAAATATATATAGTTAAGTCATAATTAACCATATAAATGAAGTAAATTACAACAGGTGTAGATGGAGACCAGCAGTGTATAACAGCAGTTTGGACCTTACATTTTCACCTTACATTTTCTAATTTGAACCAAGGATATGGCACAAGGAAAGGGAAGTGTTAACTTCCTTGCACCCTTTCTGCACTGCTTAGTGCACCTCTGTTTTCCCCCTATCTGTTGGTTGCATCCAGACTAATTTTTTCAATGGAAGAATGGAGATTTTCTGCCTCCCCTTTCCCTCCCACTGCAGATCACTGATCTCTACAAAATGCTACACCAGGGGGATCGGTACTGTGGGAATGGCAAGAAATGGATCTCTGCAGTAGGAAGGAGGAATTGGTGGAAACTGCCAATTTAATCTGGATCTACCCTATAAATCTAATTCTGAACATAGTCCCAGAGAATAAATTTTTAAAATCCACACAATGAGACTCCCAGTTTTGCAAAAATCCCCTAAACAAGCAACCTCCCCCAAAGAACGCGAACAAATTGCCAAATGAAATAGCATAAATGTCATGAGATCGCAACCTGCTTTCTTCTCCAAGTCTCCCTCTACCAGTCAGTGCTGGTCCTACTGCTTAGAGGTCTGTGCTTGGACCTGAAAGTGTCCCAGATATGCTTTCTGCTCCAGCCCCCACCATCACCTGGCCAGTGGGCAGGGAAGCAACTTATCACAGAGGGGACAAAAATGCATGTCCCCACAAGTCCCTGCAGATCCCCCAGTCATGAGGTCAAATGCCAGTGGAGGGGTGGCACCTCTCTTGTAGAAATGATGTGTGAAAATGTATCCTCTCTACTCTAATGTCAGGCCCACTTGAGCCACATCCATCCCCTCAATCACTTTTAAAGCTTAAATTACATACTGGGAGATCCAGTATTGCAAGCAGTTTGGTCCATAGCCAGTTGCAAAATTAATCCCGAGCTCTTTATAAAAATGAAGTAGCATAACTCAGGTTTAAGAAAGAGGAAGAACAGGCACAAAAACAATTCAAAGGCTGGGCACATGAAAGGCATGGCTGCATCTGCTTTGTCTTTGCAGCCTAGAAATGTCTTTGTAAGTTACCTTCAGTCTTCCACAAATGGTGAGGTGTAAATATTTCAATACATAAATAAAAGTTAGCTGTATTGTCAAAGGCTTTCACAGCTGGAGAACGATGGTTGTTGTGGGTTTTCCGGGCTGTATTGCCATGGTCTTGGCATTGTAGTTCCTGACGTTTCACCAGCAGCTGTGGCTGGCATCTTCAGAGGTGTAGCACCAAAAGACAGAGATCTCTCAGTGTCACAGTGTGGAAAAGATGTTGGCAGGTCATTTGTGTCTACTCAGGAGGGGTGGGGTTGAGCTGAGTCATCCTGTAAGAGTTTCCCAGGGTGTGGAATGCTGTATACAGTGAAGCCTCCCGCCATTAGCATTCCACACCCTGGGAAACTCTTACAGGATGACTCAGCTCAACCCCACCCCTCCTGAGTAGACACAAATGACCTGCCAACATCTTTTCCACACTGTAACACTGAGAGATCTCTGTCTTTTGGTGCTACACCTCTGAAGATGCCAGACACAGCTGCTGGCGAAACGTCAGGAACTACAATGCCAAGACCACGGCAATACAGCCCAGAAAACCCACAACAACCAAAAGTTAGCTGGCTAGCAAATGCTGTAAACATGACCCCAGGCTGAACTGCACTGTTGCCTCAAGGTACAATGGGAGGGAGCATGTGTGAATGTGCTCTAATGTGCTCGTTCGCTTCTGCTCCTCCTCTCCAGAAGAGTAGAGGTTAGGAATGGATGGTGCAGGCAGAGGTTGGCCAGGGTTCTTCTTGCACAAGTACAATGACAAAGACAGGAAGAAGCAGTAGCTGTCAAGGACTCAGGAAAGGGAAAGAGTTCCCGTGGTGCCTATACAACAGGCATCCATACTGCTTCTTGGACCCTGATGGACTGAGGATGCACTTTGGACTAGTGTGGGGCAGACATGAACACTTTTAAAGTAATGGGGAAAGGAAAATCACAGGGCACACAAACACTCATCACTACCAACTTGACCAACTTCCTAAATAGCACTTTTCCAGTCCACACTGGATAGCTGGTGCTACAATTGTATTACAAATCAGGAAAACAGTCATAAATAAGTTCATAAAAACAACAAAAGGACAACAAAATAAACACTGGGATGCAGCTGTTCAGCAATGAGGCTGTTTTTGGAATTGGAGATGATGATTTCCACCAATTCCCTCTCCCAATACAGACCTCTTGTTATGCTTTTTCTGAGGGTCCACATCCCAGAAACAAAATTTCAGGAGGCTCAATAGACTGCAGTGGGAGAGTGGGATCCTTCCATTGCCATTATGTGCAGGTGGGAGGAGCTAAAAATGGTGCAGAGCAACTCACAAATATCAGCCATTCCTGCTCCTCTTTCCCTGCTGATCCCCATTGTACTGCTACTGTGTGGCTCAATATGGAAAGTAAAGGGAAAGGGAGAGCTTAGGGTCATGGGGAAACCCAGTGCAATCACTGCTGCACATGCATTTTGCACAGATGTGCCAGGGGAAAAGGGGGAGGAACAAGGGCATTGACCAGTTGCAGCAGTGAGTGGTACAGGAAAAGGGTACATGTGGAAGCTGTTCCTGTGCTTCTTGCTGTTGCTGCTGGAGTATTCTATGTGGATGTAGTCACTGTCGACTCTCACACGGAGTAGCTTTCCAGTTGCAACTTACGTGCTGTGGGCCAGCTGGGGTCCCATCGAATGATACACAGACACTTCCCGTTTGGTTGATTACAGCCCTTTAAAGCATTGGCAAGGCATAGGGCAGCGGATCACCGGCATCGAAAGGCCCTTTGCTGTTCGATGTGTTGTTCCTCCAGCCATGATGCTGGCAACTGTTGGATGGCAAGTGATGCTCTGCCGCCAAAAGCTGCTGGACGGCTCTTGCCACTCCTTTTGGCCGCAGAAGTGAGCTGCCCGTTTTGAACTGCTCACCCCCCTAGGATACGACCCAATGACTCAAAACTGCCTAACCAGCTAAAGTTGTGATGGGCCACACCACCAGCCCCCAAACAAAGTGTGGGTAGGCAGGGAAACATCCTGCTCCTGCCGTCAATGGTTGAGAATGGCGCTGACCATGCTGCTGCATGTGGAAGAAGGTCTCCTGGTAGGCTCCTTCTGTTCTGCAGCCGACCTTCACCTCATCCCCCCAGCCTACAGCTTGTGGTGAGTCTGCGAGCGTCCTTTGTTGTAAATTCTTGATTGAACCTGGAATCCTATGTGTAGCACATCAGTTTAGAGCAGCTGAAACTCTCCTTTCCCCATTATATTCCTGCATCTTTCTGACAGTATAGGTACTCTATAGGTGGGATCAGGGCTTTCTTTCAGGGGGAATGCAGGGGAACGGAGTTCTGGAACCTCTTGAAAATGGTCACATGGCTGATGGCCCCGCCCCCTGATCTCCAGACAGAGGGGAGTTTAGATTGCCTTATGCGCCACTGAGCGGCGCGGAGGGCAATCTCAACTTCCCTCTGTCTGGAGATCAGGGGGCGGGGCCACCAGCCATGTGACCATTTTCTCTGAGGGCAACCCACTGAGTTCCACCACCTCTTTTCCCAGAAAAAAAGCCGTGGGTGGGATGATACCATGGCCGATTCCAGATGGCCCTCTGCATTCCAAAACGTCGCGCGTCGTCGCACGGAAAACATGAAATATCGCGTTTTCTCACGCGAGTTTTGCGCAAGGTCACGCAAAACTCGTGTGAGAAAACACGATATTTCGTGTTTTCCGCGCGATGACGCGCGACGTTTCGGAATGCAGAGGGCCGTCTGGAATCGGCCTAAGTATAGGTTTCACACTTATCTCTATAGTTTCCATTCTACACCTGCTTCTTCCTTTGCTTTAGCAAGCTTGGCATAAAGCCACACCACAGCTGGGAAGTCAAGTAAACTTCCTCTGAATCATATCCCCCCATTCCACCCAAGGAAGAAAGAGTACCGTGATCTTTGTGTGGGAGAGGAGGGGATCACAAGCCCTGGTGTTGGGCAATATGTAGCTCTTAGATAAAAGGGCTTTCCATTAGTAGAGTGTGAGATTTGTGCTAAGTGCAGTTTATCTGTTAAGGACAGAATCATAACAAACCCTTTACAGATAAATGAAGTAGGTGTTTCTACTTGCCTCCTTCTGGCACTGCACTCCATGGTTTCTTTTTTGAATTATGAAATCAACAAAGTGGGGAAAGGCAAGTACTAGAATTTTGAAATAGAAAAGAAATGAGAGCAAACCTAAAAATTATGAGGAAAGTGACCAAACACTTTTTTTAAAGCACGTATCTTTTGATGATAGATCACTGTTAGGATTTTAGGTTGTGATTAGAAGGCCAGACCACTTTAAACTTGTGGGACTTAGCATGTTACAAAGCAACTTCATGACCACTTCATAGAAAGTCCACTTCTCAGCATACTCAAACATAGAATCATAGGGTTGGAAGGGACCTCTAGAGACTCTTCTAGTCCAACCCCCTGCACAATGCAGGAACTTCACAAATACCTCCCCCTCCCCCCGCAAGCACACACCCAGTGACGCTTACTCCATGCCCAGAAGATGGCAAAACACTGTCAGGATCCCTAGCCAAACTGGCCTGGGTAAAATTGCTACCTGACCTCAAGGTGGCAATTGGCCTTACCATGGGCATGTAAGAAGGGGCCTCAAGAACTAAGCACTGATGTAGCTATTTCTGCCCTCCTTCTCATGTGTGCATGTGAATTGGTTCCATGTTCAGGGCTAAATATCAGCTGGTGCTCATCTGTTCTCTCTACTATGTCTCAGCCCTAAAATGTGATTTTTACCTTCAAGAGCATATACACTTGATTATTATTATTTTATTATTATTATTTTCATTATTATTACTATTTTCATTCATAGTCTCCCTTTCTCGCTAGGACGCAAGGCAGATTGCAAGTTTGATAAATGCTTTTCAGTCAAGCAGTAGGCAGATTACGAAACAGGATAACATCAGCCAATCGGTAAGCAGATTGCAAGAAAGAATAACATTTGAATCTAACAGTACAGCTTCCTAGTGAAACTTGGACTGCAGAATTGGGGGAAGAAAAGAAAAGGAACAATGGAAGCAAACATTTGTTTGAGACAACAAGATCATCAGTGTAGGAAAGGCTTTATCTCTAATAAAAGTTCCCAGGAATTAGGTGAGAGATTGAGATCAAAGAGTCTTAACTTGCAGTCAAGTTTGAGCCCTCATTCTATCTCCATCTGAGAAATCAAGCATTGTCTGAAAGCATCTTTGGACTTTTACAACAAGTGCATACAATTTAGACGTGCTTTGCCTTCACACAGGTGAAATACACAAGCACTTTGAGTTTGTGCATCTTTATAGAAAACACACAACACAATTACAGACCCCCTTATCAACACTTGTCTGAAGCTGCTCTTGTGTGTGCATGTGTGTTTTCATGGTCAGTCCTTGGATGGTGAAAGGCACAGCCAGCCTGTTTCACAAGTAGAGGGCCCAGTCACTGATAACTAGAGTGGTATAGCATCTATACTCCCTGTTATGTTCTTCAGATAGCCTTCTCCACAGGATGCCCTTTGGACTGTCTGTACGGCTACAGTAAGATCACAGACTTTTTCTGTGATGGGCCCAGCCCTTTGGAACTGCCTGCCAAAGTGAGTGAGGAAGATATGAAAGGCCCCTGTTATAAAAGATGCATGGCCTGACCTGTATTACACATCTGACTGGAGACTCACCTTAAAAATTGTTGGGGGCCCCAAATTGTCTTTGGAACATGGAGCGATGGAAGGAAGGACTTCAGCGTTCTCTCTTGGCCATTTTTAGCAGCAAATAGGTCTGGTTGTTAAACCTGCTGCTGGTTCCACATGTCTGCCCACTTGTCCTGGGCAGGCATGTTGAACTGTCAGTGAGACAAACAGCCCATCTCACAGCTGTTATTTACTGCCCAAAACAGTGTGTGGGAGAAGACTCAAGTCCCTCCTTCTACTGCACCATGCTCCAAAGATAATTTGGGGGCTCTAACAATTTTTAAGGGGAGTCTCCAGTCAGACGTGTAATATGAGCCGGCCCAGGAGAACTCCCAGTCTGATTCATGTTACATGTCTTGTACTCATTTTAATCCTCATTCTAATCCTGGTGTTTTATGCGTATGTGTTTTAAATGTTAAGTGCTTTCAAATTTGTAATTTTTGTAAGATAAGGTAAGGTAAGTTTATTGTTTGTGGACAAAGGCCGTTACAATCCAAACACATAAAACACTCTAGCATGTAAACATATGTACAAATATTAAAAGATTAAAATGATCTAGGCAGAAAATACCAGTGAGATAAAACCATTGCTGTCTCTGGAAACAACTCTAGCCCGGATTTTCTTGGCTGCTAAGACGAACAGAGAGACTTTATAAGAAACAAATGCAGCAGTGTCAGACAGGAGAAAAAACAACTTCTCAGAGCCTGAAGAGGAATTTAAACCAATTAAAAACTCTTCTAGGAATTTATTCCTTGGCTCTGCATAAAGTGGGCAGGATAGTAGGTAATGTGGTAAATCCTCCACAACGTGAGCACCACAAATACAGTAGCGGAGGGCCTGAGGTGTTTTGGCATAGCACCCAGCTAGCAGCGCTGTGGGCATAGTTTGGAACTGAACTGAGGTAAAGGCTATCCTGAGGTTGTGAGGGAGGATGTTGACCAAATAGGGTGCCCTAACATGGTCCTTCTTGAAAAGTTTAAACCATGGGGAGAATTTAGAATAGGAGATCGCCTGCCTATCCATTATGGCGTCACAGTGGAACACCCATTCCTGAATGTTAAAGCCAGCAACCGGGACACCCTGGGAATTGTCACTGATGGAGTACCATCGACGGATGTTGTTATAGCTGGCTAGTTGTACAGCCTCATTTTTATGCATAATTTTG
Organism: Eublepharis macularius; assembly: GCF_028583425.1. Lineage (NCBI taxonomy): Eukaryota > Metazoa > Chordata > Lepidosauria > Squamata > Eublepharidae > Eublepharis > Eublepharis macularius. The sequence continues at coordinate 43,203,385 of NC_072801.1, forward strand.
TAGCATAACCTGTGCAATAGATTGGTATTGTCGTTACGCTCCTTCCTCCAGAATCTGAGCAGGGTTAGATGTACACGGGCTCTGACTGAGGGCAGGCCAATTTGTGTAATCTGTGTTTTAAATTTGCCATCTTGGACTGTTATCATTTGTGTCCTTGCAGCTTGGAGAAGACAAAGCATGATAGACATGTTTGGAAGGAAGGGCAGGAGGGACTGGGCTATGAACAAGGAAGTGTTCTGTTCAAATTTCTGCCATGAATTTAGAAAGTAGCTAGGCACCAGTTCCTTGTTAGCAATAAGGGGATAATAATAATGACCTATCACACAGGGTTGTTGTAAAGATTACCAAGATAACATACATATTTTAAACTCATTCTGAAAGCTGTAAATCAGTGCCACACAAATTATGCCCTGAGGGCCACTGCTGGCCTGCAGACCTTTTCATCTGGCATGTGAAGAGTGATCAAATCAGGGGCTGCCAAGTATCCAGGTCAGCTCCAAACCTGCAACAGCCTGCCTGGAAGTAAGCATGAGAGCCTGAAGTGCAGTGGACAGACAGCCATGCGTGTAACATATGCTTATTTATAGAGAGACTCTATCCCCTTTACAAGTCCTAGAGTGGCTGGGGTATACATGATAAAGAAAAGATACAGACCACAACCCCACTTGAGTTGTCTTGCTAAACAGTTTCCCTCAACGTGCCCTCAAACCAAAATGTTTGGATACCCCAACTCTATACAAATGTTATATAGTAACATAACGGCACGGGAACTCCTTTTTGTGCTTCTTTACAGACAAAAAAGTCACATTTGTCATCACATTTTGGAAGGGTTGTCAGTAAACTCAATCGTCTCACATGACTACACAGAATAAGTATACGTTTTATCTTCCCAAGAACAAAAAAATAAGGGCAAGGAGTTTAAAGGAGGACCAGCCAACGCCTGCATGAGATGTGCGCATTGGCAATTCTCATGCACAGCCCCCCAACACTTTTACCTAAAACCATTTCTGCCTCTTTCAGGAGTGGGGAGGGGAGAGACACAGAAAGTCATAGATGATGGATCTGAGCACCTTAATTAAGGTAAACAAGCCCAAGTGGAACATCAAATAATGTCTTCAACTGCTTGAAAGACAAGAGGAGTGAGGTGGTCAGCACTGAGTGAAACGCAGAGGGCTTTTGATGTGTAGGCCGGCAGGTCCCCAACTCTGTAAATAAAGATGGTCCCCATATCCTGGCTTATCCAAATATTTTCATTTACCCTCACAAGCTGAGAGAAGGGATTGACAGGCCTGGACTCTTCAACTTTCAGCCTTTACCCTGAAGCCCTGGGGAGGAGGGAAGGGGGAGGCAGACACACACAAGTTGCTTAATTTTCTCACAGCCACTCTGTAATTGCTTCACATTTGACTGTTTCAACACAGCTGCACTAGAGTACAGGACGCCTAGGGTTGTCACCTTTTTCCTGGCAGAACTTCTCTGCCTTTGGATAGCTACATAAAAGACAAGTCTCTCCCCTATCAGATACAATTACACCCACTGAACTGCTGTCAGTGAACCCATATAAAGGTGGCCACAACTATGTGGGAAAACACCTGCTCCAACTTCTTGGGATGGCAAGGCACCCCTGACTGCCTTTCTGCCGCACAACAAGGAAAAAAAGGCGACCCCTGAGATATCTACCTAATGTAAAACACTGATACATATTATAAAAGTCTACCAAATGCTACTGCGTGCCAATACCCAAGCACCATTGCATAATAAAATACTGTTAAATATTGACATTGGCTCAGCGATGCATAAGTGGAAACATAATTGCAGTTTCACTTGCAAAAAATCTTGTGCAATACTTAGCACTTCCCTCCCTATATATTAAAGTACTCAGAAACTGGCTGTACAAGATCTCACACCAGTAGAAACGTAAGCAAGGATACAAAAAGTTTGACTTAGCACAAGGAGCTACCACAGTCTCCTTGCATTTCCACTTGTGCAAGAGATCTAGTGCAACCAGAAATTTCACACTGGATCCAACAATTTATCCATATATTTAGAATGTAGAATATTTATTATCCAAACTTGCAGAATATTTTAGAAAAAATCTTATGGAATAAACATTTTTCAGCTTCTTCCATAAGCTCATCACCCAATCACACACCTTTGTCATGTCTCACTCTTATCTTTGTGCCTAGAACAAACATTTCCTCTGCATTGTGTAAACTCTGCCCCCCCTGCTTTTTACAGTCCCATTTCTTTAGCAAAGCTTTTCTCCATGCAGTTCACAATTACACCCTTTGACTTGCCTCACTACATTATTTGAAGGCAAATATTATCCCAAAGTTTCAAGGGGACTAGTCCATCTTCCCATTAATTGGAGAGGTGACATAACCAGTATATGGCACACTTACTCATACCATACTGCTAATTATGACATGATGTTAAGGCACCATAGGATGTGAGCAAAAGCTCTCCTGTGCCATCACTGTTGATGGCCAGATGGTGGTATTGTAACTCTCAACAAAGTAGGAGTCTGAGGACACTAGAGTTCCACTAAATCCTATGAACTTGGTTTTGGGAGGTGGGGGCGGGGGGAGGAAGGCTGTTTCTCACTCTCAGCAAACTGTCACCCAGCCTATCTGAGCTTTCAGACTGTCCATCCCTGAATACCCACTTGATTGCCTCCCTGCTTCCCACTTGCATCCAAACAGACAACCCTGACATGTGCTCCATCCCCTTTTCGGCAGCAAGATCAAAGTGCAGCCTCAGAATTTAGAGAGGAAAGCCTGCAGTGAACCAGTGGCCTTGCCTCAATGTGAAAGATCAAAAGAAAACATTTTAAGAGGCATTGAAGCAGAAACTACCACAGAAGGTTCAGGAGGCAATGCTAAAGAAGTTATTGGACTCCTTAAAAACCAGTTAGAATATGTTTGACAACCCCATCAACTTTTGGCAAGAAAGCAACTTTCACAAAGTTTTGGTAGGAGGCCTGTTCTAGTGACATGAAACCCATCATTCAGGGAAAGAACTAATGAAGATATTTAAACCACTATAGTCCAACACTAAAAACTCTTGAGGAACTTAAGGCAGCAACAAGCGCAATGAAGACAACTAGTTGCTGTGCAAATCAGGAGTGGTCAGACCTGGGTCAAGCAAAGCAAACTGCTTTTGACTTTAGAAATCTTGTATGTTTGATAGGCTTTACTGCCCAAAGGCAATGGATGGTGAGGTGATATCATGTTGAATGGAGCACTGCCACCATCTCGCTCAACAGATGTCTCTCAGAGTTACACAGCACGGAAAATAAGCCCATGATACAAGAACCAAGCCATGCTGTACACTCTCCTCAAGCAGGGCTGGCTCAAGTATGCCCATTATATGCATTAGCTGTTTATCAATGAGGAATCCAAGCCACTGAGCTTGCCCAACAGTATGATAAAAGGCTTCTTACAAATTTTGAAGAGTCTTGCAAGCAACAGGAACCCATGAAGTATCACTTGCTTCAGTGAGGGGAATGAAAGTCAGGACTGGCTCTTTGCTTTGGGGGAAAAATTCTGCAGGAAGGAAGGGAGTGGGTGCCAGGAAACATAATTGGTTGGCACCATACTAGGGACCATAAGACTAGAATATCACTCTTAAAGCATTGGAAAAGCTGCTAACAGCAGAGAAGAAGGCAGGTTTTCTTTGGCTGGACATGTCTTGTGATAAGCTTTTCCAGGAGAAGAATATGTGAATGGTGAGACTGTGCTTTAATTGAAGCAAGGGAAGATTCCCGGGTGCTTATTAAGATGCTTTACGATGCACCTAAGAATAGTCTCTTCAAAGACGGAAGGTTACATTTAAATAAGCATGATTGTCAGCAGGTAGATATCTATGAGATATCAACCTGGATTTTATTACCAGGTTGTTTTTGTATTGATGCCACAATCCAAGCTGAATATACAGATTGTGACATCCAAATATTACTCCAAACATGGACAGCCTCACTAAAATCCACTTGCCTTAGAGCAAGGGGTTAGGCCTCAGTGAATTCTTCAGGGGAAGTCCCACAAATGCTGATCATAGAGGCAGGTGGGAACAAATGCCACATTTCTTTTTGCTTTTTTGTCCAGAAAATGTACTTGAATTCAATTAGAGCTGGAGGGGGGGGGGCATCACATCATAAATATCTTACGCCTTCCCATCCTGACACTGAGGCTGCGTTTTAAGTCTTTAAAAACACATCTGTAGGAAATCAAGTACTTCCATTGGCTGCTTTGGCATATTTACGGTCACCGGGAAGGGCTTGCGGGCAGAAATCTGACTGACTTATAAAGAGACTAGCAAAAGGTCAGTGTGTGGATGGATAAAGGTGAAATCTCTCTCTCATTCCTGTGCTCTGACCTAGCTCTTGCTGAGATGGTAAACCTGGACTATTCCACTTCAGGTGTGTGTGGGGGTCTTCCATGATGGAATGCTCCTCCAATACATAAAAAAAATTCTATATATAGATAACTATCATGTCAATGAGATGTTTAGGCTAGAAAGATCCTCTCTGGTGTGGAAGTTTGCTAGGCAGAGGAAATTTTTGGATTCAGTCACGTGAGCCCCTGCTTGCAATCTAAGGGACAGTTCACATGTTACAAAGTCCTTGTTTCCTCCTGTGAATCAGATATATGTCTAGAGTTCCATGCACAGAAGTTAACGCCTAAGTACACACAGGCCCAGGCTCTCCTCAGTGTGGTGCCTGTGCCCTGCTCCCCAGCAGCACTTCTGCGATTTGGGCTGCTCACCTCCCCGCCCCTTACTAGGCAGCCCTCCGTGCCTGAAGAAGGTGGGGTGTGGAGATGAGGTTGCCAGATCCCTATACCCTCCCAGCGGGAGGGAGGGAACCAGGCACTTACCTTGTGCCTCGTCCATGTTCTTTTTCTGTGCGTGCAAGAAACGCGTACATGCTCCCAGTGCTTGTGTGATGACATCACTTCTGGGATGTGACACCATCATGCTGGCCATGAGTGTGCTTGCACAATTTGTGTGGGGCTAATTCTGGCTCTTTTCAGGCCAAAATCAGTCCCAACGAAGTGCGGGAGTGTGCCTGCAACCAGTGTGATGATGAGGATCAGTTGTAATTCTGAGAGATCTCTAGCCACCCCTTGGTGGTTGGCAATCCTACCAGAGAGGGCTCCTTAAACCAGTCTCCTTTGCGCGGGGGAGGGTGGTGGTGGTGGTGGTTTTGAGATAAAAGGAGTCACTGAGGGTTAAACAAGGCAATTTTGCAAGTGAATGCTGCAGTTCCATGTCATTGCCACAGGGAAGCACTGCAAGATTAGGATATCAAAATAAACCAGAGAGCCCCATTTCCCATACCTCTACTCAGAGTTAACTCCTGAGGGCACTGAAATATCTAAAGCAATATCTTTTATTAGATCAACTCCTGCTGGTGTAAGAAAATGCAGACCTCAAGTTACACAGAAATCTTCTGTGAAACAAAGGCAGCAAAAAAATCTCTAGAACAAGTAGTGAGAATCCGTACTGTATGTTGCCATCTCCCTGACCTGGAAGCTTCGAGCCTACAAGCTTTATGTGAGCAGTCTTGTTAAATAAGGACCATGGCTCAATGGCAGAGGACATGCTTGGCATGCAGAAAATCCCAGGTTCAAATCCAGGGTCTCCAGTTAAAAAGATTCAGGTAGTAGGTGACGTGATGTGAGAGACTGGGAGCCAACAGAGCTGCTGACAGTCTGATTAGACAACACTGACCTTGATGGACCAAGGGTCTGATAAGGCATCTTCTTACATTCGAGAGAATCTTAAAGCATGTACAGAATGTATGGAGGACCTCTCCCCTCCTCCAAAGTAGGATATATGCAGGTTTTCTCAAAGAGCCAAATAACACCTCCACCTTGGTGATATTTCAGGTTAGAAGGGGGGGGGCTGAAACCCTTTCTCTATGTGGACCATGGTCCAGACCTGAATTAAGAATCATCTCTACATACATCAAGGGGAAGCCAGGGCTCAAATCTGACTGTTACATAAGGTGGGGACCCCGGACCTAATTTGTATTCTGTGAAATGTTTTATTTTACTTTCCACCTTTCTCTTCAAGGGGGACTCAAACTGCCTTACATCATTCTCCTCTCCTCCATTTCCCCCTCACAACTATATGAGGTTGGTTAGGCTGAGAGTATGATTGGCCCATACTCACCCAGCAAGCTTCCATAGCAGAGGGGGAATTGAACCTGGGTCGCCCAGATCCAGACTGTCACTAAAACTGTGCGAATTGGACCGTCAGACTCAGACCAGAGCTGTTGGTAGCTGTAGTGAATCCAGACTCAAAGAAGGGTTCTTCAGCTCAGATTTGGAACTAAGGACCAAATATTTCACACTTTTTTTTTAATGAATTAGATCTGGGTTCCGCATACCCAGCTGTTTCCCCACAGCCACACAGCAGCTGCAGGAAAAGCACTGTTGAAAAATAAAGGAGAGCCCGTTTGGCTTTGGAACATTGTTGTGGGGGGTGGGCAGTCTCCTGCCTCAACCCCTGACTTTTCTCCATGCTGAAATGGTGCTAGAGGCTGTTATTTCTTCATCTGCAGAAAAAACAGGGAAATAACTTTTCCCCCAGCACAATTTCAATGTGACAAAATGGCAGTGTAGAAGGCAGAAGAAAAACTGAAGCAACGGAACTGAATACAGACAACAAAGCAATGGTCAAATGTTTCTCTAACACCAAATGGAACACATGGGTGCCTTAAAGTGCCAAGAGCAAAGGAAAAACATAGTAGTCCCTATATTACCAATATTATTTTTAGTTGATGCACTAAGTAAAAAATCAGTGTAAGCTAAACCATGGTATTATCTAGTGAAGCTTTCCAAGTTTTTTCTTTCCAGTTAAAATGTCCCTTTCTTTAACAGCTAAATTCTGATATTCTCAAAGTGGAGAAACAATCCGGTCCACAGCAAAATCTAAAAGCCATGATGACATCCTTGTTCAGGGCTTAATCCCAAAGTCTGCTTTCAGAACTCTGTTGCATAACAAGTACTAATAAAGACAAGAGTTCCTTTGTGTATGCACAGTGTAGCCTTTCCTTACCATTAGTTTGCAGCCTACACATTATGTGTGATGCTTTTTACAGATGGCTTATTTTATACTTTAAAAGGGGTAGGCAGGCGTAGAAGGAGAGGGGTTCTTATTTATTTCCCCTTATGCCATTGTCCTGCTAAAAACTGCCACTCATGGGGAAAACCTATGTGTAAATGTTAAGTTGTCCCTAGTAAAAGCGATCAGAGGGTGTTGACTTTCATCATGACTGAATAGGGAATACAGCTTCCTAGAGCATATGCTCTAACATAACACCACACCTGCAATAAAGTTACGCTAATGACCTACCAGCATGTCACAGAAGATGCATGCAAGACCAGGTCTTAGCATGATGATCCAAAAAACCTACCTCCTACCATTCTATTTTTTTTAAAAAATGGTAACTTCCAGCCTAATGAAGAGTTCTAGTGAACTTGACAGCTTGCGCTATGTTTTTTGTCAATTTGGCTGGTCCTAATAAAAGGCATTACATGGATTTTGTTCTTGTTTTTGGATTTTCAACAGGAACATGGAATGAAAAAAAAATGATTGAGAAGCCTCTCCTCCCACCCCCAGCCTGGTCTTCACCTTTAAATTGCAGCCTAATCAGCAGTACTGTATAAAATAATTTTTAAAAAACTGTAAAACTATATGGAACATGCATCTCCATCTTATGTAACTGGAACTGGGATCAGACAAAAGGCAGCTTCTAAATGAAGCAGACTGGCCATTGAACTTACAGTGAAATTTTTCGTTGGGACACTGCCCTAGTAGCCCACTGGTGGCTAGAAGCAAACTAAACCCCTGCACCTCTGCCAGTGCCTCAGAGGCTATTTGGCTCAGACCTTTCATGGACAACAGTAATAGGCCACTCAGCTCAGCTTGCTCCAGAGCTGGTTTCACTTCCCTGTCCACTCCTGCTTATGGTTGGGAGGGGACATGAGGAGGGGGACATGGGGGTGCCAGTAATGGGCACACTGTGGCATAACTTCTGGGTGGAACCAGAAGTGATATCACATTATTCTAGGAATTGCTAGAAACAATATGGTGAAATACAGATTTTATGGCAATTCCTATAGTAACAGGGTTTCCCCAAAAGTGACATCACACTGCATTTGACACTGGTATTTTTTTCTATTTTTATCTCACAGCTGAAAGGAGTGGAACTGGGAAGAGAGGGTTACCACGGGGAGGTCTTCTGCTACAGCTACAGCAACAACACAGAGAGAACCCTTGTATGGTTTCATGCAATAACTCTTATCTATTGACTCCCCCTCCACCTGCTTTTGTAAACTTTTCAAAAACTGCCGAATCCAGCTCTCTTTTAAATTGTTACTTATCCAAACCTTTGAAATTGATGGGGATGAAGATATGGGTAAAAACTCTGATTAAATGGGAAAAAATCATCAGCAAAAGACAAAAAGAAATCCACCCCCACCCCTGGTGGAATCCTACTTTTCAAAATACAAGTGACAGGCCTGCATAAAGAATACTAGGTAAAAAAACAGCCATCTTTTACTACTATCTGTGAAACCCTTGATAATACAGTAAACCCAGAAAAGTGTTATAGATCAGTGGTTTGTTATAAGATACGAGATATCAGTTTGTGGCTGACCAGATTAATCTGGTTCCCCCTCCAGAGATCTTCAGTGTTCAAAAATCAGCATTTTATGATTTCAAGAAATGGTGGGCTCACAAACTTACACACTACTTTGTGCTAATTTGGTTGGTTACTAAAAGATATTACATGGATTTTGTTTTCACCCATGGACACTACCGCCATTCTAGAGCTGAACTCCCTCCCCACAGTTGTTTCAGCACTGGAAAAGGTGAGTGCGGGGTGGGAGGAAGCATCTGGTTCTATTGCGCTGCTAGCCCTCATGGCTTTTTTAAATGGCCTGAGTTCAGCTCTGAAACAGTGGCAGCATCTACTTTGGCCCTAAGGGCTAATCTCCAAATGGACTTTCTATACATCTGTTCTATGAGTTCCCATCTTGAAACTTAATCCCAGGTGCAAGTGGACCCAATTCAAATTGGGGTTGTGGCATACAGAAAATGGCTTCAGCCTTCCTCCTTGTGCTGTTTTCAGACCTGAAATTACCCAGCGGAGCTGTATTTGCTAGTCTGGGAAACTTACAAGTACTTACATGTCAAATAGCATCTTTTTCAGGCTTTCTGGTCAAGAAACAGTTGGGCACTGAAGGCACTCTCCTAGTGAACTATGGTACCTGTCCAAATCAGGCCCATGCCTGCCCAGGAACTGCGATCTTGGCCCTACCGAAGAAGGTTAAAGAAGAAAGTGCCAAAGCAGGATTACAGCTGAACATCAAGAAGAAAAGTTATGACTACCGAGGAATTACATAATTTTAAGGTTGACAATGAAGCAATTGAAATTGTTAAAGGTTTTCTATTCCTTGGGTCAGTCATCAACCAAAAGGGAGAATGCAACCAAGAAATCAAAAGAAGATTGAGACTTGGAAGAGCAGCCATGAGGGAACTAGAAAAAATCCTTAAATATTAATATGGGCAAATCCACACGCCCTTGGCACATCCCAGCGTTGCACTAAATGTTTGCTAAACACCCAGAAGTATAGCGTCTTTCCAGCGCAATTTCAGAAATCGCACTTGAAAGACAGTATACTTCCGGGTGTTTAACAAACTTTTATCACAACGCCGGGACGCTCTAAGGGCATATGGATTTGCCCTATGTCTCAACTGGGACAAGATTAAGATAATCCAAATTATGGTATTCCCCATGACTATGTACGGATGTGAAAGCTGGACAGTGAGGAAAGCTGATAGGAAGAAAATTTGAAATGTGCTGCTGGAGGAGTTTTGCGTATACCACGGACAGCCAAAAGGACAAATAAGTGGGTTCTAGATCAAATCAAGCTTGAATACTCTCTAGAAGCTAAAATAACAAACCTATTGTACTTTGGTCAGATCATGAGAAGATGAGATTTTCTGGAAAAGTCAATAGCTAGGAAAAGTTGAAGGCAATAGGAAAAGAGGAAGACCCAAAGAGAGATAGCTGAACTCAAAAAAAGAAGCCATGTCCTTCAGTTTGCAAGATCTGAGCAAGTCTGTTAATGATAGGATGTTTTGGAGGCCTTTCATTTGTAGGGTCAGTGCAAGTCAGAAGCAACTTGACAGCACATAACACACACACAAGCCTGCTATGAAACCACAGTCACTCCATTTTAATCCAATACACAACCTTCTCTTAAATATTGCTCTCAGATGATACTAGGCAAAAGGACAGGGAACAGCACTGCTTTACCGATCCTTATGCCAATCACAAAGCCATCCCTCTCCTCCTCAGAGTAATTTTCAAGAAGATAAAAAACACATTTAAAAAAATGCCCTCCCCAAATATTTAAATTGGATACATTTGTAAGGGGGGAGCAGATAGCTCACTAGAAGCTTGTGGGAAGTAGAAGCTTGTAGGAAGTAGAAAAGAGGAAATAACCATTTGATGTGGCAACAATTATGTGTGTCATTGAAAATGGGTGAGTTGTATTCATCTAGCAGCAGGAAACAAAGTTGTAACATCTATTTATTTTATCTTATTTATTTATTCACTGTTTCTCCATACCTGCTAACATTGCTGTCCTACACCTTCCAAGCCTACTGACTTCAATGGACTTTATGTCTAAGTAGTACTCATAAGAGGTACAAAACCAAAATGTAGGTCTAGACTAGAGATGGGCATGAACAGCAATACGAACTTTAAAAAGCCACGAACAGCCCAATCAGCTGTTCGTGAACAAGCTGTTAGTGAGGCCCCATTCTAAACGAACAGGTGGTTATTGCAAGCCTCACTTCAAGCCAGACAGTCTAGCACCTGCAATCAATTCCCTCGGCAACTGGAGGCAGGGACTGCCTGAACTTTGTCTAAACTCCTGCTGTTGCCCTGGAAACCCCAATCTAAACCCAATTTAGCTTGATAGTCCTTTCAAGTGTGGAGCTCCAAATTTGTTACAAGGAAGCAAAGAGCAGGGGGGAGGGGGACTCCCAGTGCTGGTTTTGCAGACAGTGAGGGAGAAACAGTTGCTGTTGGCATTTTGAGAGAGAGACAGGGAGAGTGCATTGGAGTGTAACTTTTGTTTGTGGTGGGATAGGGATCTACCTCTTCAAGTTCCAGGGCTGCTGCCAGGTTCTGGGCCAAGCTATTTATTTATTACTGGTACCTTTCCTGCTGCCTGCTCAGGTAAGGTTTCTGGGAGTGGTGCAGTAGGGATCTACCCCTTCATGTTCCAGGGCTGCTGCCAGGCACTGGGGCCAAGCTATTATTTATTACTGGTACATTTCCTGCTGCCTGCTCCAGTAGGGTTTCTGGGGGTGGTGTGGTAGGGATCTTGATGGCTGGAGGAGAACCTGCTGGCCCCCATGAACAACAAAAATGTTCATGAACAGGTCATGTTCGTCAGTGTTCGTTGTTCATGGATGGCAACGAACAACAAACACCATGTTTGGTTTTTTTTCTGTTCGTGCCCATGTTCAGTCTAGACTCTCCATAAGCCAAAGTCTGAAAGTGGCATGGAAAGATCTAAACCAGCTGCAGTGATTTGGAAAAGATGAAGCAGGGAAGAGAAGCTCCAAATCTCCATAGGATCAAACTGCTGGCTGCCAGGATGTCTATCACCTACTTAGGGTTAGCAAGATTTAGGTCAAATTCTACTTTAACGACCAACAAGAGTTTCCAAATATAAGCTTCAAGCTTTGCTCATCAGATATGAGTGTGAATGGAGATCTGAATCCTCACATCTGATGAAGGGAGCTTTGACTAGTCTCGAAAGCTTATACTCTGTAAACTTTTGTTGGCCTTTAAGGTGCTACTGGACTCAAACCCTGGCCATCTACTGCAGACCAACAATTATTAGGCTCAAATGGCCCTAAACTCCAACCCAACGAGAACAGAGATGGCTGGTTAATTCCCAGGGAGAAAAATAATGTGGTCTCGAGTCTAGACTCTCTTCATTTACTGCAGAAGTAGGTAAACAAAATACTGTTGCCCAGGAGAGATTAGGTTTAGAGAAGATAAATGTTTTAATTTGCTTAGGGTGGTTTTAAAAAAAACATTTATGCCAATCCCACATGATGTTATCAACTACTCTCCTATTTACAGGCTTGGATTCTGCAGAGCATTTCCATGAGCCAAAGGATTTCCGTCCATGAAGCATGACTTTCTCACCTCTCTCTTCCCCCAACCCCCAGCAAAAGCATTTCTGCTGAATCCAAGCCTGCACTGTTTTTTAAAAAAAACAGAATTAAATTTTAGCCCAAGGGAAATGGCATGGCCAATGAGATATGTCCCAGAGTTTCACCTAATTTGAGAACAAAAGTCAGCTTTTACACCATCCCTCTATAGTTTTTTAAAAAACCCACTCATGTCAAACAACTGACTGAACCAGCTCCGTAGATGACATTTTCAGCCAAGTTTGTCACAAAGACAAGGAGGAAAGGTTTCGCTCAAAGGTGAGAGATGCTGAGACCCTTTGAAATGTACCTCATCAAAAGAGAACATTAGGTTTAACAGCCCCAATGACCCCCCGAGACCCATAAAAAGTACCAAGTATCAGTTATGAGACTACATTCTAGCATTAAAGGAAATCTGGTGAGCTCTGAGTGATTGAAGTAGTTTTGAAAATAAATTAAAAGGTTGCTTGAAACCTCAAAGGCAGACACTTTATGAGGGTATCTCCTGGAGAGTTAGTGTAACTACTCTTTGCCATGGCAAAGCATGGATGCCTTGTGGATTCAGGACTCTTTGCAAGGAGGAAATATGTCCTGGGTCAAGGAAGCCGTTTTTGCTCTAGAATGTAGTGTTGTTTTGAATTCCTCTTGAGATAATCAGTTCTTTGTTTCTTCATCAGCCTCAAATTCAGTTGATAAATTATGTACAATAATTTTACATATGCTGAAACAAGTTTGCTTCCAAGATTTCTTTGATTGCAGGAGAATGTTCTCCAAACAATATTCAACACATAATTGACACAAATGTGACACCTGGGTAATACTTGACATTTGTGCATGTCACTTGCTTCAATATTGGTCCACTGGCCTTGTTGAGGGAACAAGGCTTGTGGGTTTGCCTATGAAATGGGATGGATGAGGACTGCTTCTGCCTTTGATCCACAAAGTATGGTATAATGCCTCTGACCCCAAAACTCCCTTACTTCCTAATAAAGGGACAAAAGGAGGAAAATGCCAGTCACATCTACATGGGGTGCGAAATGTACCCTCTCCATGGCAGCCCCTGCAAGCAGTGCTGGAACAGTGTCCACATGACCCAGTCTATCCCTACTCACTGCTGCCACCTCCAACCACTGCTTCTCCTCCTTTTCTTCATCATGCTTGCTCAAAACCATGGGTGCCAAGGTGATTTCTGTGGGCTCCCCTTCAGCCTGGAACCCCCCCCCTTCCCCTAATGTAATTCAACAGCACAACTAATCAGGAAAAGCTAAAGCCCTTTAAAGGGATGGGACGGAGGATTGCACATGGCAGCCAGCTGCCCCACACTATTTTGAAGGCCTGCCCCTATCAATAGAGGCTGTGGTTGGAGGATCCAAACTGGGCATTTTGCCTGCAGCCACCCCACAGTTTCTGCTTTGAGCTGCACAAAATGAAGCTTTAATTTTCTCTGGTTCAAGGGGGAGAAAAGCAGGCGTTTGATGAGTCATGTCCTCACTTGGCATGGCATTTGAATGCTCCCATTTACTGCAGAGGGCTTCCTGCTGGCCATGCAGGGAGAATCCCTGTGTGGAAGCAGTTGCAGCTTTGTATGCTGTACTTCTGTCTTTTGAGGAGTGAAGGCGGGGGGGGGGGGAGCGCAGCAGAAAAAAACCACACCCACTCTGCACATACCCTAAATTACTAAATGGGGGTTGAAGCATCTTTTGTCACACATGTAAATGTGTGCCAGGAAGAGAGAAGTTGTTAAATGTTATCATGAAGTTATTTGGAAGAGTTTTAATGATTGTCTGCATTCTGATTTTAAATGTTTTTTGAAATGCAATTGTTTTTATTATTTTTAACTTAATTTTATTAGATCCCCTGACAAAGCCATTTGGGAAACACGTTGGGATCTATAAGTATCAATAAACAACTCTCCTATTGCTTTTCTTTTTTCTCTTCCAGGACCTCATTGGTGCAGCTCTTTTTTTCCTGACTGTGCGCACATGAGCACACAGCTTGCCATTTGATCAATGTAGTAGGTAAAATTCATTTTGAACTACTGATCTACATATTATGCAACTACTATACTTTATCATATATTGAACCAAAAGAGCAGGCGCTCCCACTTGGTTTTTACATCCATGCAAGGCAGACTATCACAGGGTAAATTAACACAGCTTAAAAGAGGTACAAAGAGCCTTCAGCTGTCTTTAATAGCAGAGTGGGGCTCAGTCAGTGATCCTTGGCATGAGAATGAGGGATGTTACAAGTATATAAAAAGGCTCTCTGATTTCATCTGAAAAGTTGGAAGTTATTGCTTCCATCCACTGTAATACTCATAGTGCTATCCTAAGCAGTTCTACTCAGAATCTTATTCAGTTCTATTCAATGGGACCTACTCCTGTGATCTTAAAGTGATCTTAAAGACTGCTGTCAGTCTCCTGGAGCACTCTCAGAGAAGCCCTGTTCAGTGGTTATGATTTTGGCACTCCGATGTGTGTATTTTCTGGCATCTAACACATACTTTTGAACATCTGGTTTTCTGATCATGTGTACCAAATCTGGAAAAAATGTATTGCCCTAAACAGCAACCACATATATTGAGAAGATCGCACAAAGTACAATCTCTCCTTAAATGCAGCTGGAGAACCAAAATCATAATGACTGAAAAGGGATCAGATGTGATACTTTCCATGTGACTCAACTTGGAAGGTAACTCGGAAGAGTTGGGTTCATCTACATATATGTTGCCATTAGTGTGGAGATGTTGCTCCACCCATGTAGAAACAAAAGCTTTTCCCTTTGCATGGAGAAAAAAAGGAAGTATGATTATGTCACTTGGAAAGGAAGAAGTAGGGTACCTTTGAAATCCCACAGTGAAGAAAGGAAAGGAGCGAAAGGGCTAGTTCCCCCTCCTTGCGAAGTTCTCTATAACACAGATGGGGTGGGGGTTAGAAAGAGGAGGGGAGGATGGCAGTGGCAAGGAAAGATGCACCCAATAAAAGCAACTGCGGCAGCACACCATCTATCACCCTCACCACATATTGTGCTATGAAACGGCTTTAGGGGGAGAATTCAATCCATGCTGTAGCTTTTCTCGCATCAGCCCCTGCTGGCCTAGCCTCATAGTGGGATTTCCAAAGGTTCCTCATCTTCACTTCCTTTTTTCTATGATCACCTTGTTTTTCTCCAATCCTAGTAGCTAGGCTAGTGGTGACAGCCACTAGTGGTGATAGCACTTCTGAGCTATCTGTAAGTGTACAAGAAGTAAATGTCAGCAGTTCACATGAGGCAGTTGTGATGCCCAGTATGCATGGCTGGCATCCCACACAATATGACTATGCACTTCAGAATTAACTGCAAGTCTTTGCTGGGATCCTTGGCAGACAAACTAAAGTGGAAAGAGTTCCCTAACAGTACAAGCCTAAAGTGAGTTATGCCAGCCCAAGGACTTCAATGGACTTAAGACTCTGCACCTTTGTTTAGGATTGCATCACAAAAGTCAGATGTTTGAAGTACATTGCCTTAGGGGGAAAACAACTATTGGTGGTCCCTGGCCCCAGGGAGGCCAGCCTGGCCTCAACCAGAGCCAGGACCTTCTTGAACTCTCTGTCCATTGAAACCAGAGCCTGGTAGGATTTGCTGTCCATTCACCAGGCCTGTTAAGAGATGTTCCCCCAGGCATATAGCTGAGGCTGGTTAGGGTTGCCAGCCTCCAGGTAGTGGCTGGAATTACAACTGGACTCCAGGCCACAGAGATCAGTTCACCTGGAGAAAATGGCTACTTTCGGGGGTGGACTCTATGGAATTATGCCATGCCAAGGTCCTTTCCCTTCCCAAACCCCACTTTCTCCAGGTTTCTCCTCCCAGATCTCCCAACTTGGACCTGGAAACCCTAGCCGGGCTAGGCCCCTGCCAGCCATGTGTGGGAGGAGGGCATGAATGAATTTTTTAACCCTCCTCATCAGATGTTCCACCACCACCCTACTTTTTAACAGCTTAATAGCACCTGAAAATTACAGCAATGGTTGCTGCTATTCTGATTATTAATACTATTGTTATAACTGCTTAAGATCGTATAATGTTTTATATTGTTTTTATGGTTAATTTGTATATTTATTGCTGTATTGTGTTTTAAATGATGTAATCCGCTCCGAACCCACTTGCATGGAGGGCAGAATAGAAATCCAATTAAATAAACAAATAAATAACGCAAGATAAACTCCTGCAGCCTGGTTCCAATCGTTCCTAACAAATTCAACAGATACCTGTGGATTAGCCATACTCTCTCAGACTTATCCCTTCACATAACATACAGGAATAATAATAGTGATCTATTGGTTGAATCAAGTGAGGTCTATGGTTTAACTCAATTCTTTATAACCTCTTGAATGCAAAAATCTAGGGCTTAATTGGAACATCGGTTCCCCAGAACTGAGGGCCAGACTAGACAGTACCTGTGACACACATTAGATTGGGGGCCCCTGGCCCTACTTGCTGTCACATCTGAGTTTGGAAAAATTTTCTGAAACACACCAGTGCCCAAATTGGTTCCAGAGCACAACACAAGGGGACAAAGGGCTTCATCCTTCCTTCCCCTGTTGTTTTTCAGAGCTGAAACACCTGTGTGTGGGGGGGCACTGTTTGCCCTGCTGTGGGGCTCCACATGCAGCACTCAGTACAAACTGGAGCTGTTTCAGCTTCGGAAACAGCATGGGAGGGAAGAATGAAGCACCTCCTTCTCCTGAGGTGTGCTCCCAAGACAATTTGGGCACCAAAGCACTTGGGAATATTAGCTCCCTGAACTCACAACTTAGTACACATAACATGTATCTTTTCTAGTTTGGCCCCGAGTCCAGAGATCTGCTTTGAGCAATAGAGGCCGTTTCCACACGGCTTACCTTGTTCCAGAAACCAGAGAAATCTCGTGAGAAGATGCTGTTATCACGTCTTCTTGCACAATAACAGCATCTTTTCATGCAAGATTTCGCTGTTTTCTGGAACAAGAAGCCGTGCGGAAACGGCCAGAGTTGAACCCTGGGATATATGAAGCAATAATAAGGAAGACAGAGTGCCTCTGAGCAAGGGTGGAAAGACTACTCCAAGCTGCTGAACAAAAACAGCTAGCCAACACATATTTGGGATTAGAGACAAGGCACTGATTTATTTATTTTTTTGCTTTAGTCTTGAGCCCTGGAACCTCCTTTTTAAAAAAGAAAGAAACTGATTGCTGCTAATATTCCAGAATGAAGAAGTAATTTTCTACCTTCATAATCAGTGTTATATTTTTGAGAAGAAAGCAGCTTGGCTAGCACGAAGGATTTTTATCGATTTTGAAGATTCTTCCCTCTAGGACGAGATCAGCAAGTTCTGCCCAAGCTTTCTAACCTCCACAAGCAACTCTTGGCACGTTGCAAAAGATGGGGACGGCCACCGATACTCCTGCTGACGCCACACGAAGAATTTGTAACTCTGCATGTCGAGATGACATTTATAGGGCTCTCAAATTGGAAACTGTACATTTTATTACACTCCCTGTCAAAAAAATGCAGTTCCATCAGAGGTTAGAACGACAAGGGAAACCAACCAATCAATATTGGGGCCTCTAATATCTAGGCTGAACAAAAAATCATTAACCTGTTACTTTTATGATGGCGTTCTGCTTGAAATAAGGTACTTTAAAGTTGTTTCCCATTCCCCAGATGATTTTTAAGGGGGAATCTTTCCTTTCTCCCTGCTTTTTTCAAGTGCCCATTGGGCTTAGCAGACTTGGAAAGAGGGAGATTCTATTTCGTTGGGGATTTTTACCACCATTCCAATGGCTTAAGGCAGTTAATGCACAGCCAAACATGCCAAAGATATGGTAGTACTTCTTGAAGACTGCACCCTTCCCCCCCCCCCACACACACACATGCACAAACTAGTAAAATGACCACTAATGTATAACATTAGACTAGGGTCAAATCCACATTACTCATTCTAAGTCGCATGTTCCCCGCATTCCCCACGCAATCCCGAGTGCCGGTCACATTACCTCATTAAACAGATGCATTTCATTCGCATTTCTCCCGAATATGTGGTCACAGGTTTTCAACGGGAGTTTCACGGTGGCCGTGAACGGGCCAATGCATAATTTACACGGTTTTTTTAAAAACCACCCCCCTTCCCGTCTCTCCGGCCGTTCCGAGAGTTCCTGTTGGCTGATTCAACTTGCAAGTGCTCCGTAGTCTGCAAAAGACTGTTTTTGACTTCATAGCATTGGATTTATTGATTATGCTGTTTCTGAATCAAATCTGGTAGTTTGAAAAATCATTTTGGGGTGAATCCATCCTCAGAACAGACTCGCGAAACTTCCTTTTTAACTGTTTTTTATTTTTTTTATTTTATATTACTGTAATATCGAAATTACGAAATATCGAAATAATGACACTCCAAGGAAGTGAAACTTCAGTAAAATTCAGGCACTGAACTGTCCTGCATAGGAAATGCCCACGAAAGCTTCCCACATGCTTCCAAATTTCCAAAAAAGAAACGGGAGAGAGCCATCAGTGCTGTCAGTGGGGGAAAGAGAGGCATCATTATCTTCAATGATGTCTCCTTATAAGGCAAGATCGAAATAACGGAAAAGTGCGCTCAAAAAAATTTTAAAAAATGGGCGGGAAAAAAGGTCCCGCCCAAAAAAGTGGTTTTCGAGCGGCCATGTGACCGGAGGGGCGCACGAGAAAGACGGATTGGAAGCAGGAATGTGAACGAAGAGGAAAAAATCGCGGATTGGAGGCAAACGGAAGATATCTGATAAACATGCGGGTAATGGGTGAATGTGGATTTGACCTAGATTACTGCTAGAACGAATGAACACTTAGGATCAAACTACAATTATACCTTCCCCAAGGTTTTTTTTTTATTCCTTGATTTGACTTTCAGTCAGTTAAACATCAGCAGTGAGTTTTCTGCAAGTGGAGGGTGCCTGATTCAGATCAGGACCGTGGTGCATCTGAGAGAAGGGGCTTAGACCTCCACCCTGTGCCATTTTCTGATCTGAAATGGCCCCAGGTGGGTGTTAGCTGCAGTGTAGCCCACGTATTCATTGGCTACATGTGCAGCCCCCCCAACAGAGAAAACAGCACCCCAAATTTCTCAGGTCAGGAAAACTGTGTGTGTGTGTGTGTGTGTGTGTGTGTGTCATGTGCCATGGTCATGATCCAACTTGCAGCTGATACGTGACTGACTGGACTGAAAATCAGGTTGGGGAACCTGGATACAGCCTATGGAAGCCCATAACATGCAGTTTGGCTCTTTTCCCTTGCATCAGAGGTATAATTTGCTTGACTAGATCTCTCTGCTTTAATTTAAAAAATAGAGTCAGTATAGAATAAGGATGTCAAACATGGTAGTGATAGACTTTGTTCTCATTTGTGTCTGTTTCATTCACATATAAAACAAGGTGGATTGGGACTTCATTTTAGCAAAAAGGAGCATGTGCTCCCACCCCCACCACCAATTCAGCATCATAAATCTCAATCAGTTGCTTCATGAAGTTTTCTCAGAGGTATTGTCAAGTTTCATAATCGTTTTGTTTAGTATATGCACTTTCCAGCAGGGTGCAGTAATATATAGTAGTCTTCAACATTTCCAAACCTAAGACTCACCTCTAACTCTCAGGCAGCATGGGACTTGCTATGTCCTTACAGGTGTCCAGGCCAAACCTGCGGCCAACAGCTAAGAGTGCTGTAGCCAGGAAGCACAAACCAAGCCCGAGAAAGTGTACTCTAGTGAGGAACAAGTCAAGGGTCACAGCCACAGAAGAATCCTTTTCATCATTGAGTGACCTCACTTTACTGTTCTACCACTCTTCTCAGCATGCATATAGAGACAAGAAACACGGCGCTCTTGCACTCTACACATGCACAACAGAATCATGCCCTTCCAAAATACAGCAGAAAAAATGTGGAGGCTTGTAGCCAAGAAGGAAGAACTCCATGACCCATGGGTTGAAGTCCACTGGTATAATATGAATCAAGGGTAATTTCCCTGAGAAGTTTTTATGCAACCTAGGATGTTAAATGAGAGTCTGCGCATGTGTAATTAGTGTAGACCAGGATCCCAAAGCTACCTGTTTTCCAACTCTTGTTCATTTCAGCAAACTACATGACCAAGCATCCTTTTCTTTGCGGGGAATATAATAACTATTGGGGTAAATTAATATTTTTTCAGTGAAATCCTAATCAGAGTTACTCCAGTCTATGTCTATTGATATCAATGGGCTTAGACTGGAGTAACTCTACTTAGGATTTCGATGTTTGTTACTTACAAACTTTTTATATGGGTTTATCCCACAGCCAGATATCCCACCCCCCATTTCTCTTTCTGTGTGTGAGAGTTAGGGGGAGTGGTGAATTTCCAAGCTGCTCTCTGTTCATGACTGAAATTATACAGTAGGTTCAGGGCAGATGAGACCAAGCTATAATTCCTGGGGCATTGCACAAACGCACATGCACAATCCAGGTACATTTGTGCACCAAGAACTCTCAGAAAAGAGAAAAATACCCAGAGAAAGAGAGCTAAGGGCTCAGTTAGATGATGTGTGTGACACATCAGGTTGGGGTCCCTCTCCAAGTCTTGTCATATGTTAGCATTGGGAATCTAAAGTGCTGTGGGGCTGGACCAGGTTTGCAAGTATTCAGGAATGTTGGTTCCCTGATGTTACATGTGACACATGTCAGGTTGAGGAATCTCTGACGCAACTCATATCACACATATTATCAAGTTGAGCCCTAAGGCACAGAAAACAAACACTCTTATAAAAAAAAACTTTCCAAAAACGTTCCAGTGGGGTGTCAGGAAAAATGGGAGCTGCATAGGACTAAAGGAAGGAAATTGTGAAAAAACACTAGTGTGCAAATTCCGCAGCTGAAGACTCTGCCTCTGCATTCATACTGGTGATGAAAGCAATATAGAGATTTCTCGAGGTATGGAATCTGCCAAAAACAGATTAAGTAACATTTCAGATTAAGTAACATTTACTGTACAACATGGTAATAGGAAGTATCATCTATGTGTTTGCTTTTAGCATACAATCTGGAAAATGCAAATACATTTTCTATGGCTTTCATCTTTTATTTTTATTACGGGCAGAAGAAGCAGTGAAAACAGACCAGTCTAACAGCTGTCAACTGTGCATTTTTACTTGGAAACAAGTTCCATGAACTTCAAGGGGATTTAGTAGCAAAGAAGCATGAGCAGGATAATAGTCCAGACTTGAACCACGGAGACATGGGTTCAAATCCCTGCTCAGCCATGAAGCCAACAACAACATTACTCAACTAATCTCATAGTTGTGAGAATAAAATGGGATGATCCCATACAAAGCATAAAGTTCCCGGGAGAAAGGTTGGTCTACAAAAGTGAGAAATAAGTACATATAAATCTTCTTCATTTTGGATACTTGAAACTTGGCAAGGATGCTCAAAGCATTAATTTTTAGAATCATTTGCATTTTGAAAGCAAAGAGAAAGGACTGTGTGGCTGTAGCAAAGTCACCGAGAAGAGGAAAGGCAGATCAATTGGCACAATCCATCAAGCCATAAGAAGTCTAAATAATCCAGGATATCAGCTAGGCTGATATATGGCCGATTTCAATGAGGAACCCTTAACAAGGCAGCTGTTCCGACGGCTGCTGATCACAAACTGTCTCGGCATACGCTGGACCAGGCACAAGGGCTCAAGTCCATTCATCACAGCCCTGCCCTAATGACCAAGCTTATTAGTAAACATTCCAAGGGCCTGACAGTCTGCAGCTGTGCACGGGCCAGCCTTCTCATCTCAAAATCCTTTGGAGAGGCAGTATTTGATTTAAAAAAAAAAAACAGTAAGGACTGAAAACTGAGAATTGCTGTCTTTGAACTTCATTTCAGTAGTATGGAATCACAGAGAAAATAGATATTCCCTGCATTGGGAAGAAACATCTTAAGCATTACACAAGTGTTCTTTCTCTGAAAATAATTATCCCAATCTGCAGAATATAATCTGCATGCCAAAATATGTTTCTGCACAAAAAGCAGCTATTCCATGAATAGGGGTGGGTACTGGTTCTTAATGCACAGTGGGTTGGAGATACCAGATTTTTCAGTCATGAAAAAGAGGGTCCCCTGACTACCAAAGAAGATAAGCGAGGAATCATACGTCCCCTGTATCAACAAAAACCAGCTGGGATAGGGGATGTAAAGGTAAAGGTAGTCCCCTGTGCAAGCACCGAGTCATTACTGACCCATGGGGGGACGTCGCTTCACAACGTTTTCTTGGCAGACTTTTTATGGAGTAGTTTACCATTGCTTTCCCCAGTCATCTACACTTTACCCCCAGGAAACTGGGTACTCATTTTACTGACCTCAGAAGGATGGAAGGCTGAGTCAACCTTGAGCCGGCTACCTGAACCTGGCTTCGTGAACTCATCTTGGGCTGCAGTACTGCAGCTTACCACTCTGCACCACTAGGGGATGTAATAAGGAGGAAAACTGAACGAGCTTGAGCAAAAATGTCAATGTTATCTAACTTGATACTTAGTATTTAGGTTTTCAGTGTGCAAAGCAGTTAACACACATTGGGTTGGATTCTATAAACTGTGCACTGAAGAGCCCTTTTCAGTTGTTAGAGTTCTGGTGCTTCAATCTCAAGTAAGAGGACAGTGACCCACAATCTTCTCAAGTCACATGGTTGCCATTTTGTGAGAACAGGGCAATGAGCACATTTTCAATCTTCGGGTGTGTATAATAAGAAACCCAGATAACTTAATGGTACAGTTTCAGATGGGTAGCCATGTTAGTCTGCAGTCGAACAGCAAGATCTGGGTCCATCCTGCTCTTTGATGGTATAGGTTTGTGAACACCAAATCTGGAAAATACTCATGTTGACCTCTTCACACAAAATGGTGACCGCACGTTAGGAGGATTGCAGGGAGTGCAGTTTCCTGTTATGCAAGGATGGAGGCCCAGAACTGTAATGATTGAAAAGGGCCATTGAGTTTGCAGCAAGGATCTCTGTCCCTTACCCTTAGAGTTGCCTGTGGTGCTTGAAAAGCTGTTCTAGATGATAAGGAGAGCTTTAGAAACAGCTACAGCACAAGTTGAGGGCCTGCTGCAAGAAGGGGAAGTCCGCAGAAATCACCTCTCCACCTCTGCTTGCTGTTTGTGCAGAAGAAGATGGCTGGTTTCACATGGCCACGCACCCGGAAGATTGTGCAAAACTCACGGCATAAAAGCGTCTTCCTAGCACGATTTCCTAAATCCCATTTAATGGCCCTTTTTCTGATGTCACTGGGCCATTAAAGGGGATCGTGCCAGGAGATCATGCTAGGAAGACGCTTCATGCTGTGAGTTTGTGCGATCTCCCGGTGTGTGTGAGAAAATGGCCAATGTGACTTCTGAAGATCCCCCCCTTCTTGCCACAACATCTCAAGGGTTGCCTGGATCTTCTTGAGAAACTCTTCAGGAGATGCAGGAAGCTGCAAAAGGAAGGTGGAAATTTCAGTCAATGAATTTTTTCCAATTGGAGTATCCAGCCCAGTATCTTATAACAATCATTATAACATCCCTGTAAGGTCAGCTAATAATGGTGAGGCTGAGAGCGGCTTGTGTAAGGCTTTACGGAGAGTTGGAGGTTAAGGAGAGATTTGAACCAGCATCTTCCCAGATCACTACTCATGTCCTTAGCTATGACACCAGCTCCCTAATACATATATATAAGAGCTGGTTCCCATTGTTCCATCACTTTTCAATGCCACACTAAGAAATGGAACTCAGGGCAGGGTCCTACAAATAAAAGAATGCAACAAGACAGACAGTAGTTAGTTCGTTTCCATAATTCCCATTAAATTCCCTGGGATAAAGAAAGCAGGGTGCTATCAAGGACACAGCTGAAAAAAGGCAATATTAAACCTTCAATATGAAATTCTGAAATTACTAGAGGCAAGTTTATCTTCCATCCTTTCCTTTCTCTAATATGAATCAGTGGCTGCCATTCACTCATCAGGAGAAAATAAAGTGCTGTCCCCAAGTTGCATGTAGCAGTTAAAATCTGCCTAGGACCCAACAGCAGGTAGCTCAGACTTCTCCAATAAGATTTCATGAGGAGGACGCAGTATGTTCCTGCCTACAGAAGTCACAAGAACAAACTGCACTCTCTACGCACACATATGCTGTGTGTCACAAATCAACATTTTCCTAGTAAATAGAAGAGGTTGCCAGCCTACTGTTTCCGTTATGGCTCAAGGTGCCAGCCCCCAAACCTTCTTCTCAAACAGAGGTCAGGCCCCCTTTGTGAAACCCCTCAGCATCACTACAGTCAACACAACCCCTTACTTAGCTTAAGTTCCTTATTCTCTTCCCCCACCCCCCAGGCAAGCACCTGCAGGTCTATAACCCGCTGGATTAGCTGAAGCCTGCCTGATTGCTGCAGTTTCAATGGCTTGTTGAGACCATCGATTGCCGGTCATGTCACCAGGAGAAAAGGATTAATAACGGATTGCTCAGGTTGGCTCAATACTGCTGATAGTGCCTGACAAAACACTGTTAGTAGCACTCCCGCAGGGACACTCTCAGTGCAGGGGAGCCACAAGGAACATTATTCATGGTTTTGCAGAACAATGATTAACTCCAGATCTTCACACTGGAGGTGGGGGGATGGGGAGAGCCTCAACAAATAGTGACTATTATTTCCAAATAAATTCTGCTTCCTCTGCTCAGTCCACTGCTGTTTCAGGCACAGATCTTTTGAGAGAGATACCTGCTAGGGAGAAGATGCATTTTCTTCTGGGCCCTTTGGTGCTGTATAATCTGTCCCACAGGAAACATAGCTCTCAAGCTCTTCTGAAATCTTGTTTAAAGAAAGCCATCAATTTGGCAAATTGGTTCAAGTTGCACGTGCGTGCATGTGTGGTGAGGGGGAATCCAGGGGTCTGTGCAAGGAAGCATTTGAGCTAGCAATCAGAAGTTGATTTTATGACAGGCCTGTGTTTCTAGTATGTGACTGACCCTTCCCCCTCTGCATAATGTTTGTGAACTTTCTATGACATCATTAAGTCAGTAATAAGCTAAACAGAGGGGTGAGCAAGTGATAGGAGGTTGCTAAAGTACTCTATAGTGGCAAAACACATGGTTGGCGCATATAAGAACACCCCTTCCCACTGAGAAAAGCTAATGTATGCACCCAGATAGGAATTAGAACTTACAAAGGTGGGCATACACAGACCCTCCTCATTTTATCCTCATCTTGAAGTAGGTTAAACCTCCCCAGCAGTAATCTGAAATTTTAACCTCCATACCACATTGATTTAGGCTTGCCATCCTCCTGCTCAGGGCAGAGGAACTTCCGCCACCACCTCCCACCCCTCAGCTCCATTCACCTGGCTGGTGGAGGGGGTAGGCATGGGCAGCAAAATTGTGCACACGTTCTCCCACTGCGCCAGTGATAGAGGAATCACTGTGTGCACTGAAGCTGAGCCCTGTGAAAACTGCCCCTTTGGAGGTGGTTTTTACTTAACTTCATCTCAGTTCGCATAGCAACTCCTCTGTTGCACTCATTTTCCAACACAGTGGAGGAATCATGAGGCACACTAAAGTGGAGCTCAGTGAAAACTGCTAAGTGAAAATGCCAGAGGGGCAGTTTTCACAGCTCTAGGCTTCAGCGCATGCCATGATTCCTTTGTCGCACTGGAAAATGTCATTTGCTGGCACCACAGGATAGTGCGAGAGAACATACAAACTATGCATGCACACAGGAGGTCAGTACCCTGCTGTCCCCCACAACCCAGCACTCCACTTTGGCCCCCCTTGGGCCCCTGGCAACTCTACATTAGTTAGTTTTGAATTTGTTAGAATTTAAATCTAGAATGTAATCCTGTCACCTCCATTTGATTTCGTTTTTGAGCCTTTCTCCTCAGACCAGCAGTTCCAGTGGGTAACTATTTGACATCTTACACAGTGAAAAAATCAAGACAATTCATTCAGATTCTCCCTATCCTCCTTTAGTAATCTTTTTCCTCCATTGTTATCTAATGGCCCAACTAAATTCTTAAGTCGTTTCCTGTATATTTAAAGTATGTTATTTGTCTTGTATACATGAAGCTGCCCTCATGAATCAGACCACTGGCCTCTCAAGGTCAATAATGCTCTCACTGGTAGGGGCACTGAGAGAGAGGGGTCTTTTACCTCACCGACTACTTGATCTTTCTGAATTGGAGATGCCAGGGATTAAACCCAGGATTGACCATGCTCTACCACTGAACCATAGCCTCACTTCAACACTTGAAGCAGCATTATACTGAGACAAACCGCTGGTCTTTCAATGCCGGCATTGTTTACTCTGACTGGCCGTGGCTCTCCAGAGCCTTTCACATCACCAACTACCTGAACCTTTGAACTGGAGATGCTGGGGACTAAACCTGAGACCTTCTGCAGGCAAAGCAGATGCTCTATTTCTGAGTAATGGCCCCTCTGCGTCTTAATGATTTTAAACAGTATTCTCCTCAAATTCTATTCTTGCTTGCCTTATCAACTTACTTTATTTTGCCCCTCCTTGGTCTGATCTGATGATGGTATCCTCTTTATAAAGGAAGCCTTTTTGCCTTCCTTGACTCTACTCATGAACCATATAAGCCCTTGATTCAGCGTAATCTTAATATTGAGCAGAATGGGACACCATACATTCACAGATCCTTCACTCCCATGTCTCAGAGTCTCTTTACACGAGATGCCACGGCACGTGTTCCTCAAGTGTAGGGAAATGCATTAGCCGGAAAGCATAGTTTTAAAAGACAGAGCTGGAGGAGATCAGTCCTCAGAGGGTTTGTTAATTTCATCTTTGCCTCCCCAAAGGCTCTGTCAATTTCACCTCTCTAGTCTAAAACTCTGAGGAATTACAACCAGAGGGCAGGAGGAATGGAAATGGGCGGGAGCTGCCTTCCATTGCCAGGCTTGGACCTGAAGAGGTTATAATGGGCTGAAGTTTCCCTTCTGGCATTGCATAGCTCATCCACACAGCTCCAGCACATAGCAAAGCCTTTGCTCTGCCACTGGCTCTGGCTCTGTCTTTTTAAACTACTCTTCCCAGCTACCATTGCATCTCTCAACTCATGTTCTTCACATGTCAGATGTCTCATGTAGAGAGACTCTCAGTTGCTTCTTCCAAGGAGATTTATCTTTGATGCTATGACATTTTTGTCACAGGAGCTGCCTTGTGCTTGCAGAATTGGGCTCTTTTGCAAAGTGCCCCTAAATATATACCTGTGGCTAACTCTCCAATTTCCTGTTGTAGCCAATTAAAGTTAGCTATTAGAAAAAGCTATTATAGTAATTGAGGAATGGTTGGTGATCAAAAGGAAAGGATTAAAGGTCAAGTAGTGCCCCTCAGGGAGCAGAAAGCTAGTTTACCTTATAGTTTTAAACTGTTGTCCTCTTGGGCTGGATCCAAAAGATTCTGTTCCACTAATGATGAAGCCTTCCTATGGTGGAAGAGGAATGTCCCTCTGGTGGAAGGCTCTGTCATTAGTGGGAAAGAGCCTTTAAATCCAACCCAAGGACTTTAGTGCAAGAAACCTTCCACTGGTGGAAGAGACATATTCTTTTAGCTTAATGTATCTTACACTGCAGTGTGGTGTGTATGTAAAGTGCCATCAAGTCACAGCCAACTGATGGCAACCCCCTCTGAGACAAACAGAGATGATTTTTCCATTGCCTGCCTCTGTTTAGTGACCCTGGACTTCACTGGGCTGACTCTGCTTAGCTTCCAAGATCTGACAAGATTGGGCTAGCCTTAGTCATTCAGGGCATTAGAACCCTAGGCTGGATCCAAGAAACCATCCACTAGTGAACATCTCTTCTACCAGAGGAAGGCTCCTTTCAGTAGATTCCTCCATTAACATATGCAACCGTTAGGTCCATCCCTGAACTTTAACATTAAAACTTTAGTTTCAAAATTAATCCATTCCTTTCCTGTTAAATCTGCCCTGTATTTTTAAGTTAACCTTTCAAATTAAGTCAGCTGTCTATTTTGAATTTAACCCCTTCCAGCCTAGCATAGGTCTATGCTTAGTTGTATCTGATTTTCTAACTGCTGCAACAGAGCTGAGAGGATGTAAATTGCTATAGAATTACCTCCTCACTCAGTTCTTAATGTATTATAGCCCTTGTTTTAGCTTATACTGCATTAAATTAAATATAAAGTAGCATTTACCTTCTCCTCGCTCAAGTGCTTAACCTCTTACCTTTTCCAAGCTGTTTTGCCTCTGATGTTACGATGCCTTCATCAGTGGAACTTCCCTCCCACTCACATTCCCTGGCAAAGTACTCCTAAATATATACTTGTGGCTAGCTCTCCAATTTCCTCTTGTAACCAATTAGAATAATAGGGCTTAGCCATTACAACAGAGTTTGTGACTCAGCTTCTATGAACAATGGGGGGTAATTAAAAGGGGAGGGGAATTAAGGGTCACTCAGGCTCCCCTCAGGGAGCAGAGATATAATCTATCTTATAGCTGTAGACCTGAACTTTAATTTAAAGTTTTAGCTCCAAACCTCTAGCTCTAAAATCTTTGTTCTAGAGTTAACTCTTTCAAATCTGGTTAAGTCTATCCTATAAGTTTTAAGCAAAATTTAAATCTAGGTCTAACAATATCCATTAGAGGAAAGGATGCTACAGAATTACTTCCTCAACCCATTAACTCAGCCAAAGGCCAAAAAGAGGGTTTGTAGGTGATAGCAAGTTAAATTATTCTTTGGTGATAAAACATGTAATTTGCACTTGCAAGGCCACCATTCTCCACTTAACTGGCATTCAGCTGAAGATTGCATGGACTGAACCCGGCATCCTTGCATAATAATAATATACTGCCCTTCAGGACAACTTAATGCTCACTCAGGGCAGTTTACAAAGTATGTTATTGTTATACCCACAACAATCACCCTGTAAGGTGTGTAGGGCTCAGAGAGCTCTAGAAGAGCAGTGACTGACCCAAAGTCACCCAGCTGGCTTCAAGGGGAGGAGTGGGGAATAAAAGTGGAGGAGCAGGGAGCTACTGCATTGAACCACTGTCATTCCGAGAAACTTACATTACACTTGTAAATGTGGTGGAGAGAGCCCTCAGTAAAACAAATTTTCACAACAGGAAGCAGACTGCCAGTGCTCAGTTTTCCTCACAATTTCCACAGCTTCAGAAAGGGTAGTGGGAAGTGTGTGAGACATAATTATACTTGGGGATAATCATAGAGTTGAAAAGGACCTCTAGGGTCATCTAGTCCAACCCCCTGAACAATACAGGAACTTTACAAGTAACCCCACCCCCCGGGTCACACACCCAGTGACTCTTACTCCATGGCCAGAAAATGGCAAAACACTGTCAAACACTAGCCAAACTGGCCTGGGGTAAATTGCTACCTGACCCCAAGGTGGCGATCGACCTCACCCTGGGCATCTAAGAAGGGGCCATGAGAACTAAATACTGATGTAACCCTTCCTGCTCTCCCTCTCATGATCTGCTGTCAGATGGCCTTCTAGCCTCTGCTTAAACACCTCCAAAGCGGGTAGGATTGCTAGGTGTAGGTTGGGAAATTCCTGGAGATTTGGGGGATGGAGCCAAGAGAGGTGTGATTTAGAGATGGGAGGGGCCTCAGTGGGTATAATGCCATAGAGTCCACCCTCCAAAGCAGCCATTTTCTCCAGGTGAACTGATCTCTGTCACCTGGAGATCAGGTGTAATTCCAGGAGATCTCCAGCCACCACCTGGAGACTGGCAACCCTAAAAGGGGGACCACTGCTTGGTGAATATCTTTGCTCTGCATTCACTTTACTCTGGGCACTGCAAAGGGAGTTGTATGCTGAAAAACACTGGAATTGTGCAAATGGAAGCACATGGCAAAAGGGAAAGTGAGCTCCACAGCAGAGGACTGCCTCCATAGCAGCTGGAGGGGAGTGTACCCACAGCAAAAGTATCGTATCCAAGCCCATAAAAATAGCTTCATGTGGGATGGGTTTTTTTAAAAAATCCTCATACTCAATGTCAAGATTTTGTTCTTTTTTAACATTGTATCAAGATATTGGCTCTTTTGGTACTGAATTACACACCAATTGATACTCTCTGCAGTCATCAGAAAGCATGATCAGGGCCAGTTTTGTGATCTGGCCAAGCCAAAAGAAATCTGTAGAGCAAGTTCTCAGGCCGCAATTATGGGGCAGCATGTCAATTATCCAGGCTACCTCTATATTTTTACTGCAACAAAGAGACACCATTCAGGTCCTCTGTCTATGTCTGTAACGAAATAATTTTGGGTCCAAGACCTTTAGAGCTTATATCATTTTTTTGTTTATTGAACATAGCTAAGATGGAGGTAGTAAAAGAAGCTACCACCATCATCTAAGGCTGGGGCCAAATGAATAAAATGTGGTATTGGTTTTGATCCTATAAAGTTAAAAATCTGCAAAACCAATTTTGCTGGTGTTAACAGCAGGATGAAAAAAGAAACCTGTGTGTACCCCTTTGGGTCCCTGGTTTTCTTGAATCTGTGGACTTGAATTTTGAGAACAGGCAATGGCTGCCACAACAAAATGGCTGCTTTGGAACTAATCATAAAATGGTTGCCATAGGGTCTGGATCCAATCACAAAACATTGGAAGACTCCAAGTCAAGCATCCTCCAGTGATGGAAGCAGCTGTTTCTAAATGTACACTCCCTGAAAACATAAAGGTGGTGTTTCCTGGACTTTTCTGAATTACTTCCTATGTTAGTGAAATGAGGGAATGCCAGGGCTATTTGTTTTGGTAAAGAGATACTTTGGCGGGTGCTAGAAAACACATTGGTGGGCACCAGGGCATCCATGGGCACCACACTGGGGATCACTGTTGTACACCAAGTGAAACAATGTCTTGATCATTTCACCACTAGCAGTCTCAAATACTATTGTGTCCATCCTGAGGAAATAAATGCCAAACTGAGGATTAGGCACAGAGTGCCAGGTAACAAGCCTCAAGAGGCATTTAAAAGTGTGAAACAGAAAAACAAGTACCACACATACACATTCTCACAAATATGTGATGCCAGAGAATCATTAACTGACAACAGAGCATGATGGGATTCTGTATCTGCTGATGCAAGGAGAAACAGTTCTACATTTTTTCCCCAACAGTCATCCCATATATTCCTGTCAATTCTAAACATGACCACTGAAATTCCTCTATCAGTCGAATCAAACATTTCCCCAGCAGAATTTCATAGCAACAAATATTTGACACATCCTTAGGCAGGAGACGGATGGTAGATTTGGTTATTCTTGAGGGGTTTTTTTTAGGAGAGCTGATGGCAGTTTTTGAAAGAGGGACTACTGCTCATTATATGTGTACCACCCCTGCTTTCACCTGCACTAAACAAGTTCTTTTTTAAACTGCTTTTTAAAAAAATCCCACACAAAACATGTTTGAATGTGACAAAAGAAACACGCGTGTGTACACTGAAGCCACTTTCAACTCTCTTAAAAACTATCATCTCCCCAGAGCCTTAAAAGAAGCAAATTGCTCCCCATTATTTCCAATCTGTCCGTTAGCTCCTAAATTTTTGCACAACAAGCGCCTTTCTGCCCTACAGTAATCGTAGCCTTTCGAGCGCGAAAGGTGAACGTTCCGCATCCTCATACTCTGGACACAATTACATTTACACATAACACCCCCCCCAATCCCTTGTCATGATCTCTCTGCCTGACATCCCATCCGTCAGAGGCCCATCGCTGGCCACGGATCTAGTGACCTCCCCCTGAATAAAAAGAGGAAGGGACAGGGCAGTAAATCCCATCCCCAGAGCGCATCAGTGCGGCAGTAAATTGGAATCCTCTCCGTGCCCCCTTTATTATCACACTCACAGCATGAAGTTATGAGCCTCCACACAGCTCCTGCTATAAAAATGTGATGGATGGGAGGGAAACCTCGGGGAGTTAATCTATTCTCCCATTAAATTTTACTTTAATTGGTCTTTGAGTCAATCAGAAACTCACTAGACAGTGAATTAAGAAAAGAGGAAAAAAGGGGGAAAAGAAGAATGAAATGGGTAGGAAGATTAAAGAAGGGGTGTCTCACAGAAAGTCATATGATAAGGGATGTAAGGAGCCACTATCTGCGGAGCACAGTACTTCCCACCTTGACTGATAGTAGTATCTTGAGGGTCTCAGGCGTGAGTGGTTTCGCACCCTGATACCAGAGGGATTGAACTGGAGACTTTTTGACACTGAGCCATCATTAGCAAGGACACTGAGAAGTGCAAGAATCACATTTTGAAACATTGTGGGTCATGATAATCACTGTGCCATTAAACACAGAGTGGGATTAGCCATTCAGCAAAGTACTCTAGGGTTCGGATTCCCAAAAGCCTGACTCTTTAAAGATGTAAGGCTTGAGGTATACCTCAGTGGGTGAGCCAGCTGGCAGGGGTGCGCTCAGGCTAGCCCGCTTAGGACATGGAAAGCTCTTGGGCTGGCCCTGGAAGGGCCCAAAAGATCAACTCTAAAAGCAGGTGGGTAGCCATATAGTCATTAGCAGCAAAATAAAACAGGAGTCCGGTGGCATGGTAGAGACTAACAAAAATTATTCCAGCATCATCTTTCTTGAGCCAGAGGTCACTTCATCAGATGCATGACGTGTACATCCATTAGGCCAACGCATTTGTATTTATAACAGAAAGACTGGGGGTGGGGGGAGGGATAGAGAAAGAAAGAGATGTTACAAAAAAGTTTTCGAACTGTCCAGGGGGTTGAACCTGCCACCTTGGTTTCAGAACAGTTTACAACAACATCTAATCAGAAGATTCACTCTGAGTGGGGGAGATCACTCTCTACTGTAAGTAGGATCAAAGTAGGAAAGTGTAAGATTTTTTTTCAAGCACAGTTTATTGCATATTAAACTTGAAAACTGATTTGTGTGTACAGAGATAGTTTATATTGAGAAGAAAACACATATACCAACAAACCATCTCAAAGTACAGTACACTGAAATTCCCCAGCAAAATTTATGAATGGCAAAATTTGACTTCTTGGCTAGGACTCACATTTTTTAACGCTAAACTCACAAATTCAAATGGCAATTCTTCCCCTCTTCCTCACACAACAGTCCACTGGAAAGGTCCATAAATTTTTGGCTTAGCTTAGTTGCTAGCAATTATTTGAAGTAATTACTGTCCTTTGCCTTCCAACAAATCCTCTGGCATTAGATATTGACTCTTATTCTGCATCACAGGTTAGGGAAGGTAGAAGCAGCAAGAAATCTCAGGAACAAAACAATACCATACTATGTTTTTCATTCCTAAGTTCTCTGAGCACACCAGAGAATTCAGGAGAAGGAAGGGGTCAGACCATATGTTGCACTAGGCAGAAACTGTGTGAATAGTTCTGATTAGAGATGGGCCCGATCTGAATTACGATTTCAAAACCCCTCCGATTTTGGCGTTTGCTCCATCGTGACTCAGCTAAACGGTTCTGTCCATGGCAACCGATCCAGCAGTCGGGAGTTGCTTGTTCAGGACTTGATCAGATGGGTCAGTTTCGGTTTGGAATTGCAGACACTCTGGCGCCAGTAATTTATTCCCGGGGCAACGGAGTCAGGGGAATGAGCTGTGTTTGCCCTCCTTCTGTCGCCCTTGAAACACAAATGGAAGCCCAGCTTTCCTTGATTAGCAGGCTTCCTTCCAACCACGGAGCAGCAACCCAGGGGAGGGAGGGGGAAGGGGGTGTTCTGAAGCCATGGGCACAAAGTAAAGGCAAAAGGCAGCGCGGGAGGCTGGGAGGCTGCCCGTGCCGTTCGCCTTTCCCCAGGACAAGGGGCGTGTGAGCAAGCCAGCCGCCCCTTGTCCTGGGGAAAGGCAAAAGGTAGCGTGGGACGCTGGGAGGTCGCCTGCGCCGTTCGCCTTTCCCCAGGACAAGGGGCACGCGGGCAAGCTGGCCGCCCCTTGTCTTGCGGGGCAGATGAACGGCGCAGGCAGCCTCCGAGCCACTCACGCTGCCACCAGCTCCTCAGCGCACCGGGACAGCCGGCTTGCTGCGTGGGTGGGGGCAACTCAGGAGCACGCGAGCGTGTAAGAGCCTGACCACAGTTGCCCTGGGCGCTGGCCTCCCCAATTCCCGATTCTGGACCGGAAACGAGACTTGATCGGTTAGAATCGGTGACCTGCGTTCGGGGGCAGCCCAGATCCACGAACGGCTTAATCGGAATTTTTTTTTGGATCGTGCCCATGTCTAGTTCTGATTGATTCTACATTCTCTAAAGCTGAACACAAAGTGAGTTTGCATCTTCTGTGCATTCCTGAACATTTTGAAGAGGTAGAGAAGGTCTCTCATATTAACCACAGAAATCCCCTGTTCCTCTGAGTTCTTTATTACTTGTAGAGGGGTGCTTTGGGGGGGGGTGCTCTCAAGGGCAGAGGTTATCACTTAAAGAGGAGGGGGGAGTTGCCACTGGCTGCTTGGCAACCAGATTTGTAGACCCTGTTTCATCTTCAGATAATATCACTGCATGCCTAACTTCATAAACCTGGAGTAACCTCCAAAATGTTGTGTTTGTAAGACTGGAAAAGTGACCATAAGAAGCAGGAGCCTACATCTTTTTACTAAGTTGGAAAGATGCTTGGGATTGATGTAATTAATGTTCCTAAAAACAGTGTGAAGACATTATAAATTTCCCATTCTAAAGTTATATCAGGCTGGGGGTCTGGCCATCCCCTAGAGAGGAGAAACTGCAGAAAACCTGAAAAGCCAATGCACACATTATGTATTCCAATGTTTTCATCCATTCCTGCATGGCAATTCAGATTAGGACTGTGCTCAAGTGGGTTTCAGCCCCCCTCCCCCAGTGCCATTATTCTGACCTGCAACAGTCCCTGAGTTGAGCTAGTTGGTCTCTGAGCAAACCCATATTATACTCATGGATTTCCCCAACACACCAAACAGTGCCCCTCTAGACGATTTCAGGTCAGAGAAAAGGAAGGAGGGGGAAGGCTGAAGCCTCTTCACCATGGGTGCCACAATCAGAATCCAAATTGGGAACTGTACATACAGGAACTGAGGAGAACCCACAATTAATGTGTGAAAAGATACCAGGGACATGATCCCAGCCCCAAGCTGTGTACTCCATAATAGGTATGGCAGTACTTACCGCCATAAATTCCCTGCAAGAAGAGCAGGGTGCAAAGAGAACATTTGAGTAAATAACTGAATCTATTTGGAGTATTTTTTTTAGTTTGCGACTACTGTGTGCACTATATTGATACAACGTGTGAAAGAACATATAACCATGCCTTAGACCTTTTGGTGATTAAGTGCAAATCAGATTTAAAGCTGCAGTAAGTGCAACTCTTTTTGTAAGCCTAGAGTAAGTAATTTAAGAATTAACACTGCTGTTATTGCCTCTGAGTATATTCCCTGGAAGTGCATCTGAAGGAATTTGTAGAGCTTGTAATATCTTGCATTTATGAATTTAATGGGCTCTGATGTTAGTTGTCGTGTCAATTGTCAGGCCCCATTTACGGACTCCCCAGAAAAACCACCTTTTTCCTTCTTATAGGCTTAAGGAGCAAGTGGGATATAAAAACCAAACATCGTAGCAAAATAGATATATCTACATACCCCTCAGTATAAAAAGAAGAGAAGGCAGAGAGTGTAATGGAAGGCGAACGAGAACAGCCTCTGTTAAGTTTCAGGCTTGACAGCCAGAGTTTATGCCCCAGAATATATGATAATAAGGTTTTATGGGAGTGAGCCCCAGGGATCTATGGTGTCTCCGTAAACATAAGACTTCAGGGAAAAGCCAGGCTTTGAGCAATGGACTCAGTTCATGGCTCTTGATAAAGAAGGAAATAAAGTGTAGGCAAGAGAGACAAAACTCGTGTTTGATATACAGGGCTCTAGGCCTAATCCTGCATAGTAATTAAACACCGTACAAACATAATGAATTAACGGAGGAGCCTTAATTCAATGCCAGAGAGCCATACTCCTCTATTCCTTAGAAAAAAAGATGGGAGATACTAACACTAGTGTGGGAAAATGAGAGATGCACATACTACTCAAGAAATAAGAAAATGATCCTGAAAAGATAGGGCATTGCTGGGGGTGGGAGAGGTAAGACATGGATTTAGAAAAATGTTTTTTAAAGAGTCACATATAATATTCACCTTTTTATTGAAAAGAATGTTACACTTTTTAAACTGGTAAAACTATTCTGGGGATTGTAGGTCAGGGAAGAGTTAGTTCCTGAGGTCCCAACTAGACGATACCTGTGTCACCTGTCTCATTTCATATCCGGGAACTTTCTTTTCTGAGGGCTGCAGGTCTAGATCTGGCTTGAGAGCATAGTGAAGGGAGGAGTGGCATCAGCCTTCCCCCCCTGCACTGTTTTCTACAGGAAAACAGGAAATCTGTGACCATTTTGGTTCTGGGAAAAAGGCACAGAAGGGACAGCTGAAATACCTCCTCCTGCCATGCTGCAATGGCAAGCCAAATTCCTTGGAAAAGTTCCTCAGTTTTAGGTGTCACATGGGTCAGGTCTGGGACTAGCTGTATATGATATGATATGCAGGTGTATGTATAACGGTCAGGACTCTTGACACTAAACACTTTTAAAAAGAATGCAAGTTCCCCTTATGCAGGGCTGAATCACCAAAGTCCTAATGACTGGTCTAGTTTAAAGATAATATGCAAAACAAGTTTAGAGCAGAGCCCATTAACACTGAGACAACTTTATCTACAGAGAATTCAAGAGAAAGAATCTGCTCCAAATTTGGGAAGCATCAGGTGCATCAAAAATATCATTGGCTAAAATCTAGTACTTCAAGAAACAGTCTGGTGTAGTCAACATTTTAAAAGTTTCTATCACTTTTCTACAAATCACTCTTTTCTGAACTAACACCCCCCACACAACCTCATCAGTATTTTTTTCCTGTAGAAAAACACTACATTCCAACCCTAAAATAATATTGTTTGTTCTTCTACACTATTTAAAGATATGAAAACTGCCACAAATATTCATTCTCATTAATTCTGTCTTCTGTAGGTTAAACTTACTGAGTTTTTCATAGGATTTACAGCTCTGTGATTCTATTAATAATTATACCTCTGAAGATAATTTAGAGTGATGGGAGGGATTCTCAGCAAATTCTCTAAACTCTGTTTTGCATATAAGAATGTGAATTCATATCTTGTCAATTTGAATATATTTCCAACATGCCTAGTTATAAAATATGTTCATTTTTGGGGAAAGTATGCTGGCAAAAGAAGAAGAAGATGGCTCCTCAAATTGGAACATCAAGATTTTAACTGTGACATTAAAGATTTCTCATGCAAATCCCAAAACTTTGATAGCATTTAAATATGCATGCTATTCATTTCCATTCCAAACCAGGGTTCTCCACCTTGCATATGTGCACTGCAGTACATGAAGACTTATCTGTAAGTCTTGGTTTTACCTATTAACAGCACTAATTACTGACCAGGAAGGTGGGAAGGGGAAAGGGGGTTAGAAACAATTCCACCCAATGATGTGATCAACCTGTGGGACCTGTGTGGCCATGATCCTGTAAGGAATGTTGTATACACATTTCCTATGGGTAGGTGCAGACAATGTCCCTGCCATCATCCCTCGTACACATGTAGGATCCTCTCTAGAAAGGCAGATCTGCATGTATGCTGCTATAAGGAAAGATTCTTCAAAAATCCCTCTACCTATTAATCTACAAACTCCCAAAAACAACGTGATAGGAAAGGGGCTCAGAGAAAGAAACACAAGGAAGGATCAGCGACTTGTTCCACTGAGGAAGGAGTAAAGGGTAAAGGCCCAGACTGCCATTCTGTGGTCAAAGTGGGCTCCTGGCATGTCCCAGTGACACAAGGCATCTCTTCATCCACAGAAACCTCTCAACTCTACCGTTAACAACAGAGGGACCATGTAGTTGCACCAGATAATAACTTATCAACTTGAATTTCAAAAGAGAAGCATTAACTCTCTTATTGCCAGAAGGAAAAATTAGATTGCTCTGATGTCTAGCAAACACAATTTGCATGTGGAAACCAATGTTTTGCCATTTTCTCCCAGATGTGCAAAATTCTATGCATGTTGGGGGGGTGGGGAGAGACACTACAGAGGTGAATGGGGTAGCATATGTCAAATCAAATCCCTTGCCTTTCGTTCCATAAGGATTGTCTTGTACCACCAGTGCCCCCACTAGGAACTCTTTCATTCAAGAGCAGAGTAACACATGGGCACAACCATCTGCTACTTGTGCAGTTGCCAGATCAAGACCAAGGACTGTACACCGGAAGCTGCCTTATACTGAATCAGGTCATCAGTCCATCAAGGTCAGTATTATCTACTCAGGCTGGCAGTGGCTCTCCAGGGTCTCAGGCACAGAGAACTTTCACATCAATCCCTAACTGATCCTTTTAACTGGAGATTGAACCTGGGATCTTCAGCATACCACACAGATGCTCTATCACTGTGCCATGACCCCTCCCTCTGCCAGAGATCAGGATGTCCTGCAATTCTTCTTAGCTGAAAGCAGCCAGACAGGGTGTCCAAACCACATCCAGGAAATGGTACAGGGGAAAAAGTGTTTGCTGCTTGGGGGAAAACATTCAAATAGCCGTGTTTGTATAGTGTGTGCATTTCCCCCCTGTGAGGTAAACAACAGTGTGTGTGTGAGGTGGGGGGGAATTAAGGGGGGAAATCACAATAAAACAGGAGGTCATAGTCACAGGGTTGCCTGGGCCATGTCTAGTTAGAGCCTAAATTTCTTTATGGAAGGTATGTTTTGTCATGGAAGGTCTTGCTTATTCCTGATCTCACACTGTATAGCACAGCATTGCTGATTTTCCTCTGACAGCTGTTGGGAGGTAAGATAACAAAAAGGACACCCTGTTTGTTTGATTCTCACAGAATGGCACCTAGATCCTGGGTACTTAGGTAAAATAAAGTGGAATCAAATACCAGAAGCTATTGCCGCTCTTGGGTCTTTCCTTATCCAAGCACCATGTTCAATACTGTCAAGTTTGTACCTCCACCAGCAGATGGTACTACAGGTTTTCATACTGCCCAACAGCAAGAACATGGAAATAGCCTTAGTGGTCTACATCTCACTGGTCCACCAGCCTTTCTCTTAAAATGGCTAAACTTCCAGATGCCGCCAAAGCAGTTTATAACAACACAGGACACATGTCTTATTACCATAACACCATATTGCCATAACTTCAGATGGGTAACTGTGTTAGTCTGTAGCAGTAAAATAAAACAGGAATCCAGTAGCACTTTAGAGACAAACAAAATGTATCCCAGTGTAAGCTAATATGAGCCAGAGCTCACTTCATCAAACACATCTGTACACTACGCACATTTGATGAAATGAGCTGTGACTCACAAAACTTTATGCTGGAATAAAATTTTGTTAGTCTCTAAAGTGCCAATGTACTGTTTTATTTTGCCGTATCACCACAGTAAGTGCAAAGCACAATTTTATCCTCCCTAGAAATCTGAGCTAGATTAAGATAGAGAGACAATGACTTGCCCAAAGCTGTCCAGAGAATTTTATAGATGAGCAAGATTTGAATGTGGGTTCCCCACAATGGCACTTTTCAAGTGCTACGATTTTGATGTTCCTACCTTGCACACCAGGAGAATGCATTATGTGCAATCTTGACATTGAGGATATGTGTTCCAGTGTACCAAAGCTGGAAAATATGTGCATTGACCTATTCACACAAAATGGTGGACACGCATATTGAAAAGGCTGCATGTGTTGTGTTCTCCCTGTATGCAAGGAAGGAGTGCCAAAATCGTAATTACTGATGGGGACTCTTGAAGCTCAGACAAGCAAGTACCCCACTCGGACTCTATAGAAAAGATATGTAATAGTATTTTATTCAGGGAACATTTGTGCGCCTGAGATCCCTTCAGTGGCGACTTTTTTTTAAACAGTTACGCTTTTTGATTATTTGGAGAAGGGGTGGGCTGGGGGGATGCCATCTGGGTTTTCTTCCTCAGGCACAACAACATTTTGGGCTGGCTCTGCAATCATTTGAATGTGGAGCATTTCATGGATTTCATTTTGAGCAGGAAAGCGCAGGCAGAAGCGTTTCTTGTACTGGCCACACCCACTAAAACCTGGCCTTGAGTGATGACACCATACAGCTGCAAAAAAAGTTGCCTTAACCAATGACTTCTTTCCCCGTCATCCACAATACACATCCTCCTCGGCTCAGTGAGCACACCATGCTTCCTAAACAGGAAGTAGAATCTAACCGCGACCCTTAGATGAACTTCGAATGTTTCTTCAGGCAAAGGCAGTGATGGGTCCCTGGAGAACGAGCCCTTCTGTAGGAACACACGGGTGGCCGGGTGGGGAGGAGGGAGTGGGAAAGAGAGGGGGACTGTAATTATGAAAATTAGATCTCTTAAGTACCAGGCCCAAGGCTCATGGACTGACAGCTTGAGGAGATGGGTTGTCCAAATGGCTGACAAAACAGCTCGTTTTGCAGCAGAAATCAGATACATTTAG
Organism: Eublepharis macularius; assembly: GCF_028583425.1. Lineage (NCBI taxonomy): Eukaryota > Metazoa > Chordata > Lepidosauria > Squamata > Eublepharidae > Eublepharis > Eublepharis macularius. Next base: position 43,244,174 of record NC_072801.1, read on the forward strand.
GGCACAGCTGACATGGGGGAAAATTGGGAGAGGGCATGCTGCTAGAGAGAGACTGGCAACTATTCCCTATTTTTACAGAGGGTAGGGATGGACTTTTCTACATGCATGTCAGTTCAGTATAGAATATTACAATTGTCATGCATGATCAATACATACATCTATTTCTCCTTTTATACATGTGTAAGTTATCAGCACCCTCGCTTTCTACTCCAATCACAAGGTGAAATAGATATGTGCTCCCAAGTCATGCGTGATACACTACACATGGATGTGGCCAACAGAGAAGTTTGTATAGGAAATTCTGATTTATTTATTTTAAGTATTTATAGCCTTCCTTTCTCCCTGGAGGGATCCCACCTAGTTTACAACAGATTATAAATAAACCAGAAGAGAAGTAAACAAATAGGACTGGCCCAAAATGCAGTTATTGGACTGCACATTTGTGTGGTTTTTTTTAAATAACAACAACAAATTTTATTTCATTTTCAGTCCCTTCAACTGTAGGTGTTTTTTTTTTGAAGACACAGAACTGCAAAGACTGGGCTAAGAGCCAAATGGCCAAGATGGTTGCTAGCCCAGTGCTGAAAACTGGCAGGAGATTAGTGGGGGGAGAGCTAGCAAAAGGGTGTCATACAGTGCTGTGTAACAAGACGTGATGTCACCTCATTGTGAAACAGTATAGGATTTCCTGGAACTCTATGGTAAAAAACATAGAGATTGGGGAAATTCCTAGAGGGATTTGCAACATGGTGATGTCATTTCTGGGTTGTAGCTTAAGGAGATGCTGATTGTCTTCCATTCTCCCCCCTCTCCTCCACTGAGCAGTGTGTGTGTGTGCGCGGGGGGGGGGGGACAGACTCTGGAAATCCTAGCCAAGATCTCTTTGGCTCATGCCCAAAATCTCATGCCTCTGGCTATGCCAAGCTTTGTATGCTACTTGAAACAGGAAGGGAAAAAAACAGTCCTCAGAAAAGATGTGAAATAGCTTGTAAGTTGTTCTTCCTCCCTCCGTGCTACTCAACCCCACCCCTCCAAATTCCTGTGAAGTAGCACTGATAGAATACTGAAAGCAGCCTATGTAGAACCAATTTCCTTTGGACACCTTTACTATCCTTATAAAAAAATCAACTACAAACTGTTCCCTATGTACTATGATCTACTAGTTAATGGAAGCAGCTAAAATAAGGAAAGGGTTGTTTTTCTTATGGGCAAAGGATGGCAACCTTTCCTTTTACTCAGCCATCTGGAATGCTTAGCATTTCCCTAGGTGGGAGATATCCTTTGGCAAGTGCAAGCTAGTGAAGAGTGAGTTTGATTCAGGCTGCTTTGAACACACGGAAAGGGGTGGCTGGATGAACTTCTCCCAGGAAAGGTGATGATGCTTTAGTTAAGATGTGTACGGAAAACATTCTCCAGGATAGTTTTCTCTTCTGAATAAGCTGATAAAGATAATGTGACCTATATAATTGAGTAATTAGAACTTATTCAGGGTAGCACTTATAAATTACGTTTTTCTGTTGTCCTCTGGATGCATCCCTACTCCAACTGCCTAGTACTATATTCTTCTGGCAAGCGGAACACTATATTTTCTTGTTATATGTAATAGCTACTACCCAAAGAGTCCAAGCAAACAAAAAAGGCTGTATGCTTGCTGCTGCGTCCATAGATAAAACTGTGAAGAAGCTTGGATACATCAAGATCCCAGTATTATAACACTATGCATGTATGCATGAATCAGGCATTTGCGCATCTAGTATAGTAAATCCATTAGCAGAAATCTGTCTCTGTATGCAGATTACATCCACTAGTTTCTCTGAAGAAGCAGCCCCCTTTGCCCCCACATCTTTCTCGATTTGGACTCTTTGCTTTCAAAGTTTCTGCACAGTCTTACTTATTAACTGATATGTATTGGGAACACTCTGCTCTCTGTTTACAATGAATACCTTGGTGCACTCCAAAATCTGCATACTTTTTACCCCATTAACTTTAAGATATCGCGAGAAGCTATGGCATAGTGGCAGAGCAGCTGGTTGGCATGGAGAAGGTCTCAGGTTCAATCTTCAGCAGATCCTGTTGAAAGGCATCAGGTAGGAGGTGACGTGAAAGAGTTCTGTCCGAGACCCTGCAGAGCCTCTGCCACTCAGAGTAGACAATACCTTGATAGACCAGTAATCTGACTCATTGCAATATCAAGATGAAGACTAGTATCCCCTGGTAATTCTACACAAATTCTAGTTTCTCCAGAAGTTTTATAGATTTTCTGAGTATAGTTGATACTTTGCTGCCTTACCAAAGAAAAACTAATATAGCACTGATGGAATTAATATACAATGCTTAAAATATCAGCCTTCTTCCAGGGCTTAACTGTAGAGAACTTTGGTACCAGACCCTACCATTAGCATTAGGGCTCAGTCCCAAGACTGCAATGAAGTAATAAAAAGATGTCAGGATGGCCTTTCCCTCACTAGTTAGTAATCATGACTAGAGCCGACGCCAGGTTTTCTGGTGCCTGAGGCCAGATACCTGCACCCAGGGGCAGCTTCAGGGGCGTTGCTGCCCCCACGTGTGCGTGCACACCCAGACTGCGTGATGATGTTACGTGCAGTGACATCATCATGCAGGACGTGCTGCTGCAAGCCAGCTGCCCCATTGATGAGACAGGCAGCTGGGACAGCGCGCGGGTGGCCTCCCAGCCTCCCGTTCAGTTGCCCCGCGCCTGGTTGGCCTGCAGCTGTGTACTGGCGGCAGCGGCAACACCACAGGGCAATTGAGTGAGAGGGCTGGGAGGCTGCCTGCTCAGTTGCCCTGCGCTGGCGCTGCCAGTGCACGTTCCTGGCCGGGCATCTGTGGGCCAGGTGCAGCAGGCAGCCAGGGCAGCACATGGGAGAGGCTTCCCAGCCCTCCCATTCAGCCGCCAGAGCTGCCGCCGCCAGCCCCACAGCACGTGCCCGCACCCCTGGTCAGTGCTTGAGGCAGCTGCCGGCTCCGCCTCAATGGACGTGCCAGCCCTGATCATGACACGTGAGTGAGACTACAGAAGACTTTAGTCAAAAAACTTAGCTGCAGTTTGTTGTAGTGATTAAGAGCAGCAGGACTGGGTTTGATTCCCCACTCCTCCACTTGAAGCTGTGTGACCTTGGGTCCTCGCTTGAAGCCTGGCAAGGACCCAAAGTGGACGTCATCATTCTCCTCTCATCAATTTTATCCTCAAAACAATAGGTTAGGCTGAGAGGGTTTGACTAGCTGAAGAGCACCAAGCAAACAGAGAAGATTTGAACCTAAAAGTACATAATGGTTAGAGTCTGATATTCTAACTACTATGCACTTTTATGCAAAAATATGCTACTATGGTTTTGCACTACTTTGAGGCAACGGAACTGACTTCTTTTTGCAGCTTTGAATGCATTATTTTACTCCCTGATTATTCCTTTTTTTAAAAAAATCTTTGGGCTGCTTTAATTTTATAAAAATGGGGGGGGGACATGTTTGCATTAAAAAGTAGGGATTGAACAGCACACAACAGCCAACTCACTGCTCCCAGCATGTGGAAAAAGCCTCCTCTCCCCTCCTATCAGTCTGCTCTGCTCCTTTAAACTGAATTAACTGTATTAAGTGCCTTTGGAAGAAAAAAAAATTACCTGATCCATGGATATTGTTGATCAGTGATGGGAGAAGAAATGTTCTGAAGGGTGTAATTCTACCAGAGGAGAATGGACTTCCTTGGAACGTGGGCCTAAAACGGCAGCCTAGCAGGACCCTAAATCTCCACTCATAGGATTTACGGCCTCCATTCTCTTCCTTTACTGCAAATACAATCCGGCAGTAACAGTCTAACACGGGAACACCATCACCGCCTGGCTGATAGCTCACATAAAGGCGATGTCAGCCGAAAACTATGAGTTTATAAAAGGGGAACAAACCTTCGACAGTGACAGGAACATGAAACCCATTAACAATTTAAACACTCACCATTTTTTATATCTCTCCCTTCTCCCACCTTGAAGCTATTACCAGCCTGATCGAAGGCTTGGCCTGCCTCCTTTACCGCTCTGAAGGAAAAGGCTTGTATGCATGTTTTCCTTCTTTTCTCTGAGACCATTAGCAGAGAGGCAATGCCATTGCAGCCCATTGGAGGCCACCCATCTGAGGCCACACAGTCATACCCAGTACCAGTTTACTATGAGGGCAACCACTGAGCCTGAGTTCTTTAAAATAAAGAAGAAAAAGGGGGGGGTGTCCTAGGGATGCCAGCTCCAGGTTGGGGAATTCCGATTCCTAGAGGTGGTTTTTTTCCAGGGGGGAGGATAGAGCTTGGAGAGGGCAGGGTTTGTGGAGAAGGACTGCCAGGTCCCTAGAGGAGCAAACTGGGAGATGGGGCATATGGGAAAGTCATGTGTGTGGGGGGGGGTATCTACCTCCAAAGTGCCCAGTGTCGCACCAGGAATATCAATCCTGATGTGGCATGGAAATAATTGGTTGCTCCAGGGGTTGATTGAGTGAAAATTGGCTCCAAATGTTAAATTTGGGGCCAATTTTCACTCAGTTGATCCTTGGCGTAAGCCATTATGTCTGCTCTGGAGCACATGGGCACATGCTTCGCCCCTAGCATGCCATTCTCATACCTTCCCCCCCCCCCGCTGGCCAGGTAAGAGGCAGCAGGGAAAGAGGCTGGGGGTGGGGGGTTCCATGCCCCCACCAGGGGAATGGTAAGCCTATTGGGGAGGGACCTCAGCAGGGGTAGAATGCCATAGAGTCCAACCTCCAAAGTCGCCATTTTCTCCAGGGGAATTGATCTCTATGGCCTGGAGATCTGTTGTATCTGTAGGAGATCTCCACCACCACCTGGAATTTGCCACCCTAGACTGGAATTAACACTGCTGAAGATCCCCCCCCCTCCCGATCCCAGCTATTTTGAACACTGTGTACAGTGCTACATGAGCATTAATTGTTTATGTTTATATCCCACCTTTCCCTTGTGGCTAAAGGTGGCTTACCATTCCAAATTTTAAAACAAGTACAATGAAACCCCAATTAACTCCTCTCCCCAAGAAAATGCCTACAGCTTACTCTACATTAAAAATCCTAGCAAATAAAATGGTGGTATAGCACCTCCTAAGAACTTCTAAAAATTGCATCCCCTAGGGTTGCCAGTTCCAGGTTGGCAAATACCTGTAGATTTGGAGAGTGGAGCCTGGAGAGGCGGTTTTACTGAGCTTGGCTTCAGTGCATCCTAAGCTCCTTCATCACATTGGATAATGATGTCACGAAGTAGGTACCCCACTGGCCTCCCCTGCCCCCAGCCCTCTACACCCCCACTTTGAACTCTGGGACCCCTGGCAACCCTAATAGTAGAACCAGAGATATATCACTACCATTTGCATGAGAGTGGAGGGAGCTAGAGCCTAGTTTCTTTTAGCCTGAAATTTGGCAATTGCCAGTGGCTACGTTATTGTATGCCTCACCCAATAACAATTCCACAGAGCAGATTATTTCCATGGCAACTGGAAGAAAATTACAGGTGCGATAGATGTTCCTTCCTGGGATTTTTCAACACTGTTGTTCTCCAGGGCTCTTTGGCACCTACTAATATTAACGGTGTAAATATTTGAGGAAGCCACCGCTGAGTTCAGTGCAAAGAAAGGAGACAATATTGGCAGAAAGAGAAGAAAAGACCGGAGGAGGGGTACTGTGAGGGGAGGGGAATGAATTTTTGCCTAGATAGAGCTGCTGAAATTCCTTAATGTCAGTCCAGCTAGATGTTTCAAAGGAATATGATAAACAATACTGTCTTGGGTATTTAAGTGTGTAGTTGGGAGCATCAGGAGGACTGCATGAGAAATTTGGCGAGACCTCTCCCTCCCTGTGAGATCTTAAGACTACTGAATTCACCTGGGGAGATGCAAATTGGGGCAATTCTAAAAAGCTTCCAGAACATGATGTATCCCCCTCTCTCAAAGGGCCCAATCAGGAGTGAACAAGAAGCAGTTTTTTAAAATTTACTTTTCTCCCCAAAGAGGACTCACCCAACGCAATTTACATCATTCTCCTCCCCTCCATTTTTTCATGTGACGTAGGTTAGTCTGAGAGTGTGTGACTGGGCCATAGTCACCCAGTGAATTTCCATTACAGAGGAGAGATTCAAACCTGGATCTTCCAGATCTTAGTCCAACACTCTATTACACCACACTGGCTCTCTGGATATAATTGCTCCAAGCACTAACAGTCCTAGAAGCCCTGAAAGAGGTACCCCAACAAGCCACTGCCAAGAAGGGGGAAAAAATGGGTAGGATCCAGCCAGGGAGTTGGAGATCCCCTTTGACCACTGAAAAGGCTATGCTGGGGATTGTGGGTAGGGTTGTCAGCTCTGGATTGGGAAACTGCTAGAGATTTGGAGGTGGAACCTGGGGAAGGTGGAGTTGGAGGAAGGGGGGGGGTCTCCCCTCCAAAGTAGTCATTTTCTCCAGGGGAACTGATCTCTGTGGCCTGGAGACCTGTTGCAATTCTGGACATTGGGAACTCCTCATGGACAGAATCCATGTGGGATGGGGTGCATGTGTGCAGACTGGAGGAGAATTGGGTGAAAATGAGAACATAAGCTGGCTGGTTCCAATCCACTAGATTTGGGTGATGTATGTCACAGCTGCGCTCAGGCAAAAAAGACGGGTAAGACAAAGTTAAGTAGTAATGTTTATATATTCAATTTTAAACAATATGTAAAATTTTCTTTCACTACTAATCGGTACATGGCAGGATCAAGCCTACATTGTCACAGCTTTGGGCCCCCCTTTGCAAAAATGAGGCTATTTGAAACTCAGCTTGCCTCTTGTAAAGCCACTGGATGAAGGAAAGAAAGATAATTCTCCAAGTGCACAGTTTTATGGTATAATCTTTTCCTGCTATTAAAGAGCTTAATGCATGGGGCTGACCCTGATTCAACCAAATTTACGGAGCCCATTAAGAGTATTCCTCAGAGGAGGGGGGGGGAATGGCTCAAGCTCTTTTCAGATGCAAGGAAGAAACAATTCCCATTCAATGTGCAATTCTCCAGGCTCAGAGAGCTACACAGAGGAGTTGTTAGAGAGAAAGAAAGAAAGAAAGAAAGAAAGAAAGAAAGAAAGAAAGAAAGAAAGAAAGAAAGAAAGAAGGAAAGAAGGAAAGAAGGAAAGAAGGAAAGAAGGAAAGAAAGAAAGAAAGAAAGAAAGAAAGAAAGAAAGAAAGAAAGAAAGAAAGAAAGAAAGAAAGAAAGAAAGAAAGAAAGAAAGAAAGAAAGAAAGAAAGAAAGAAAGAAAGAAAGAAAGAAAGAGTTCTGGTACAGCATATTCTTTGTGAGGGATTTTTGGAGTGGTTTCTGGGGTGCAGTACACATGAGAGACACTGATGCTAGGAAAGATAATCCATGGAATGGATTATCCACAGCAGAAGTGGAGTATAGTCACTTGTAAAGACAGAGCAATCCACTTTCAAAATACAGTGATTATTGCATCAAAGTCTGTTTGTATTCTGGTATTCCATACAGGTATACAAATCTCAGTATTGTAGAATGCCTGGTAAAGATTTCAGAAAAAGAGGGCAAGGTTTCAGTGATCTCCAGAGAAGCTAAATGTGCTTCTGCCATCACATGCACATTGGTACCATTTAAAGAACAAAAACGTGTAGACAAACCATATTATGTCCTTACAGGAATCAACCTGGGAAATCCTCATGTTCCTGTGTTTCCTTCCCCTCCCTCCTCTTTCCCAGTGTTTCTACAAAGTGAAACATTTTCCACTTCACAGCAAACCACAGTTTGGTGTTTCATCCAAAATGGAAACTATGGCTTGTTCTCTGCCCTTCCGATCAGGATTCCAAACAATAGTTCAGTCCTGGTATGGAGGACAAAGAGCAAACTAGAATTGGGAGCGGAGGGGGACTGTGATTTGCAATGGAAGAGTTTGTCACAGTCAAGGGGAAGAGGAATGGGGAGGGAGGGGATGAGACCAACAACTGAACACATGAAGCTGCCTTCAACCATTGGCCTCTCAGGGTCAGTATTGTTCACTCAGACTGCCAGCAGCTCTCAGGGTCTCAGGTGGAGGTCTTTTATATCACCTGATCCTTTAAATTGGAGATACTAGGGGGCCTTCCCATACAAATTGAGTGCTCTGCCATCAAGCCATGGAACCTACCCAGAATTCCCTAGGTTTGTTCCTGTAACACCAAACCATGGTTTGCCATTATATACAATTCTAGTCATAAATTACATGCAGCTTCTGTATATGTGAGCTAGATTTGAAAGGCTAGGCGCAAGAAAAAAGAGAAGATGGGTCTTGATGTGAGTCCAGAGTAGTTTTTCACTTCCTTGTGGTTGTGGGGAAAAAGCCAGTCTGCACTGATTTTCATATACACTGCTGGAATGTATACTACCACCTTCCATGGCAGGAAGTCAGCACAAGATAGTTGGAAGCTATGGCTCCACATGGTAATAAGGATTGTGATTCTAAGGTTGCAATCCTAAGGATTTCCTAGGAATAAGCCTCACTGAAAAACATGGGGCTTACTTCTGAGTAAACATGCTTATCAGTGCTCCCTTAACTGCATAGAGGAGCTTGATTTCCCCCTAAAAACAGATAAATAAAATAATAAAATAATAAAATACAATGAATCCATCCAGACTGTTCCAGAAACAGGTAACAAGAATCACCACCCAGTTTCTCCAGACTTTCAACAAATACAAAACCAGTTTGCATGGCCCTCTGTAGCAGCCATACACTTCATCCCCTTCTGTTAACAATGCAATTGCCTGCTTCTCCCCCTGCTGCCCCAGACAAAGGGATGGCTCATCACTGCCTGTGTGAGAACATCTTGCCAGGAGCTGATTAGCCCCCAAATGGAAGGAAGTTGCAGTGGAGGCTGCTGTCATAAAACCGGGTGCCATCGTATTGAAAATGCCAGCAGATGGGGCCATAAACACTTCCTTCCCACCCCCACCCACACAGCCCAGGCGGCTTTTGGATTCATCTCTATCTTTATCTTTCTGTCAGGTCATAAATACCTCTCTCCCTCAATCTCTCACATCTGGGCCAGCTTATTTCCTGTTGGGGTTAATTTTTAACTGAGTCAACAGAGGCAAAGAAAGTGAAGGCGATGGTGGTGAATTCAAGTGAGATCTTTGAGCAAGAGGCTTCAAAAAACATGGGCAATGGAGTTTCTGCAACCAAGTGGCTAACTGGAAAGAATATTTCCTTGATCAATAGCCAAGGAGCCATTTAACAATTTCTATGAAAGGAAAAGAAAGGATGTTCCCACTAAGATTACACAACTGTAACACTGAGAGCAGTACAAAAAGAAATGAGCAGGGCCTAAGGGGAAATAGGACTGTTTCCAGTGCTAGGTAGGGTTGCCAACTCTGAGTTTGGAAATTCCTGGAGATTTGGGGGTGGATCCTAGAGACAGTGGGGTTTGGGAAGGGGAGGGACCTCAATGGACTATGATGCCATCAGGTCCACCCTCCAAAGCGGCCATTTCCTCTGGAAGAACTGATCTCTCTAGCCTGGAGATCAGTTGTAATTTCAGGGGATCTCCATGGCTCTCCTGGAGACTGGCAACCCTAGAGCCACATCTCATCCTTGGCAGTGATGAAAAAGTACCCTCTACAATTACAATGACACTTTCAGCATCATTTATTATAGGGGTCCAAGGTTGGGCCCGGGTTGGAATAAAACCCAACCCAGATCCAAAAGCATTTTGTCATTTGGAAAACCCCAAATGGCACCTTCTGTATACACACCCACTAAATAATATGCACATGCCATTGAAGTGAACCTGAGCCATACAAGATCACTGTGGCAGTTATCATTTCAATGGAGCTTGTGCAGGAACATTTATCAGCAGACTGCACCCCATGGGTCAGATCCCCCCACTCTCGCTTTTAAGGGTACCCAAAAGCCACCAGCCAAAGCTTTGCCTCCTGGAAGGGCTGCCTCCAACTAAGGCAGGCTGAAAAGCTATTTTTAAACAAGGGAGGAGCAATGAAAAATCTCTAATAATAGCAACAGGCAAGCAGTGATGAGAATAAACAGACATTGTTCCAAAAAACAGATTACTAAAGGCAACTTTATGTAGAAAACAGAATGGATGGTCTTGTATGCATGCTCTTTAGGCAGGAGGATCTTGACCTTTGGTATAGGGCTCCATGGACTCCATAGCTGAAAGGGCACAAGGTTGAAAGGAAGGAGGAAATCTATAATAAGCAGCCCAGTGGAATTTCACCATTCCCAAATGGACCAAAAAGGAAGTCAGTCACTAGAGGACATTCCCTCACTCCCCACTCCTTCATCCTTAACATCCTGAATTGCTTCAGGGAACAGAAATCTTTCCAAAAAATGCCTCTGACTTAGACGCTTTGAATACACTGGCAGTTCTTTATAAAAGTAAATTTCCAAACACTTGTGCTTGGAGTGCAACATAATAATAACGGAAGTATTTCAGGACTACAGCAAACTTACAGTGCAATCTTAAAGTTATATCTTTCTAAGTTTGTTGAAGTCAATGGCCTCAGTATGACTCTACTGACTATAACTCTACTTAGCATTGCACTGTTAGACCAAACCAAAATAATATCATTTCAGGGTATCACTTCTCTACCCCCACTCCACCTCTGACACCCAATAGTGAGATGTTCAGGATCATCTTTAAATGTCAGGTTCTAATATTGCTGGAGTGAACATTACAGGGCAATGCTAAGAAGACGTATACCCTGCTAAGTTCATTGAAGTCAATGGGAAGAGAATGCTGTGACTCTGCTTAGAATTGCATTGTTAGAGACAGATGTTGAATATAGATGATAATTTTATAAGAGCAATGAGAGTTGGGGACACTGCTGCTAAAGATGAAAACTGCCATCCCATCCACTTTTAAAGGGCCACTTCAACATTTAAATAAAAGCATTTGGGAAGAGTTCAACCTAGAAAATCTTTTTAAAAGGTTAGACTAAACTACCTTTTAAAAATATAAAATAGTACAATATGAAAATCCCTCTGCTAGTTCCTTCAGAACCAAGGCCAAACAGTACACGCAGCTCCCCAAAAGAAACTTCATGCCAGTTTGCAACTAGGGAAAAGGATGAATGTGAAATCCATGCGGGACCTGAAATATAATTCCATGCCCATTTGAAATATGGAAGAATTGAAGGCTTTGAATTCAATTCTGAATTTTAATTTTTTATTATATTGTTTTTTGAAATTTGACCTTCCAGAGGTTCTTAAAATTTAAATCCTAAACGTTGTAGGTGAATTTAATGTTAAGCGTCCTACTGCCAAAATTCTGTTTTTACATCTTTGCTCGGAAACCCTCAAATTCAATAGTATATTTGGGATTGTTGAGTGGGGGAAGGGAAGAAATCAAAATTAAGAAAATGTAAATTTGGATTTTTTGCAAGCAAATTAAATAAGAATTTACTTAAGAACCCTTTACCCAGATCTTCTAAACACACACACACACAGGGGCACAGTGTGCATTTAAATGGGAACAAATTAACACAAATTTACCCTGTTTTTATGCAAATTGGGGTTCCTGGTTTTCAAAAGGCAGTCACTATACACAGAGGCGATCCCCCTAATCCTGGCTTTTTCAGTCACTAGTCTTTATAGCTTTTCATTATAGCACTCCACCAAGCGTGCCTCTCTCTCTTCGTGCAGGAGAGGCTTCAGCGGAAGAAATAAAAAACCTGTGAAGATTTCCCATTTTCACTTTTGTTTCTCATAAAGACAGTCAGGCTCTGACATAAACAACAATTTACACCCGGCATTTATTTTGGAAATTACAGTGGCGTGTGGCTAACGCACACAGATAAATAATGTTTTATGGGATTCTGCGGAGTCCTTTCAGGGGAGCGGATGTTTAGTAGAAATAAGATGATTTACAAAACGGAGCACTCCGGATTTAGCTGTTAATCCTAGAAAAAAGAGAGAAACACAAGGAGCTTTCGCAATTAAAACGAATTAAAAGAGAGAGAGAGAAATGGTATCCGCTCCTTTTGCGCACCAGATGTGGCAGCCACTGTATGTAGCTCCTCATCACACAGAGAGGGATCAGGTCCAAAGTCTCTCATTGTGCGTCCTGTATTCATCATGCTTCTCCATAACACCAATTAAGGTGAAATCCCTGGGTCCTATTTTACAGGCATTGTTCTGCAGAAATGTGATATTGCCTTCTCTGCACGGAGGGCAGCCACCAGAGGGTACAACAGCAGCTCCCACGCAAGCAGGAGGACATTTGCAAAACTGTCCAGAGAATATTGTGCCATATCTGCCTTTTCCCCTTGCATAAAAGTTATTTAAAACACACACTTTGGTGTGGGGGGGGGAACCTAAAACTTTTAACAATCAAGTGTCCAGGAGCCTGTGGGATGCAGTAATGACGAAATGAGATTTTTAAACCTAGTATTTAAATCCTGATTTTCACCTTCATTAACCTGCAAATGATGCTGACCCCCACAATCTGGAAAATGATGGTTTTGAGAGGTATCCAGATGGATGAATATCTCAGGATTTTTGATGAGAATGAAATGATTCTGCAAGTACCCCAGATCATAATCACCCACTTTCTCCATTGCTGATGACGACTTTGGTATGCAGCAGCTTGGAACCCTTTATAGACTCAGAACAAGTCCCTTCTCTGTAAGTGAAGCATTCCCCAATGTTGTAGAGTACCCTGAGTAGCTGCCTTCTATTCTCAAAAGTATGTCCTTTCGCCAGAACCACCAGTGGTATTGGGACAAAGAAATTTTGGCTTAAAGCAATAAATCTGCAAACCACACATTTTCATGTGCAGCATCACCCCATGTTATCTTCGTCCTGCAGAAAATCACTTGCCCAAGATGACCCCATGGATGGCACAGAAAATAGGCAATTTGATGTCGAGTCTGCCTGGACTAAGTCCTACCTTAAATCACTGTATCACATGGCCCTTTAAGTGGGACCCAGGAAGATTTCCTGGACTCACCAATACATAAAGCATCAATTAGTATCAAAATATAAGAACAACTTGATCAATGGACCACAAAGACCAGCATTCCTCTTATGTAGTGGTTGGGAGTGTTAGAGAAGGATCTGGGAGACCCAGGTACAAATCCCCACTCTGACATAGAACTCACTGAGGGACTTCAGGCCAGTCATACTCTCTCAGCTTAACGTACCTCACAGGGTTGGTGTGAGAATAAAATGGAGGAGGGGAAAACAACGTAAACTCCTTTGTGTACCCTTTGGGGAGAAAGGTGGGGTATAAACAAAGTAAATAAAATAAAATAAATCCTGTTTCCCACAATACCGAATCAGAAGCCCCTGAAGGCCCACAAGCACAGAGGTCAAAGCCTCCTGCTACTGTAGCCACCCACCCCACCATAGAATCTCGTGTTCCTATGTATACTCTTATCTCTGAGCATGGAGGATCCAGTTTCCGATTATCTATTTCTCATCATTCACACCATATCACATCATTCATATCTACAGCTCATATTCATTGGATGCTTCTGAGATCCAGCATACTAAGAGAAACAGTTTTGTGCAGCTGCTTTCATGGACAATGCAATAGCTCTGTCGCTGGGCGGTTGCTGTGTCTTGAGTTGACTGTCTATGATCTGCTCACTGGCCTTGGCTCCCACATACCCTCCCCCCAAGTCTGTCACCTCATATGGTCCATCTATTGTGACTGCTTCCAGACAGTCCAGTGTGAAACCTTGCTTAATAGTGACAAAATGTCTCTTTCTGTAGCCTCATAGACATTACCCATGAATGTACACAGAATTAATCTTAGATGTATTGATCTAGTATACTCAAGAGGTGGAAAAAACACTTTTTATTTATTTATTTAGATATACATACCGTACTTCTTTCCTCAATAGGGACCCAAAGAGACTTACTACGCTGTTCTCCCCTCCTCTATCTTATCCTAACAAGAAGCTTGTGAAGTAGGTTAAGCTGAGAGAGAATGATTGATCGAAGGTCATCAAGCTAGATTCAATGCCAAAGTGGGGATCTGAGCTTATCTAGATCTTCCAGATCCTAGTCTGAATATTGCCCTTCAGTGGCTTTGATAAGCCGTTTCAGAGCTAGACTGAGCTCTGTATTAGGTATGCATTAGAATTCAAATTCAAGGCTTCTGCTATGAATGAATGATTTGAGAACTTTATATTATGGAAAAAACTTGCTGTTTAAGACATGGTAGGGAGTCCGGGAGGGGAACTGGTGAGGGCATCCATGATGGCATGATATCACTTCCAGGAAAATCTGGAAGTGATGTCAGTCTTCTCTAGGAATCAGTTCCTAGACAGGACCTGGAAGTCCCTTCATGCCTCTCTAGGAACCACTGAAAACTCTATGGTTCTATCACAGAGTTGCCAATGTTTCATAGAGAAGACTTGTGTCCCTTCCATTTCCCTCCTGGAAGTGACACCATGTGTCACTGATGACTCCCCTCAACCGGCCACAGGAGTGCTCCTTAGCGATGGATACTGGGGGCATAAGATCTCCTCTCTCTAGTGAGCGTACGGCAACTCTAAGACATGGTGACTGTTCCATTATCACAAGGTCTAAAAAACATGCCATGGTTCATCCTGGCACTGCAAGTCATTGTAGGTTAAAACTTCCCATAGAAACTCTAAAACATCAGGAGTATCTTTAAACAGCAAGCTTACTGGCAGGAATGAACAAAAGTGCTCATGACTAAGAAAAGCAGTGCAATAGGTCAACCCTAGTTTCAACGGGAAAGAATAGGGAAAATCATAGGTAACCATAATCAGATCAAATAGGCTTTAAAAAAATCAAATTCAAATTAATTTAGAAATCTTTCAAGGAAATTTATTTCAAGTGGGTGTCACTTGTGATCAGAAATATGATTCATTTTTGGAATACTTAATAGTTTCAGTTCTGGAACACTTAAAAGATTCAGAAGTGACATTCATATTATTCACAAAGAAGTTTCAACAGGAAGTCTATATTCATTAAATATGCTTAATTTGTCTGAAGGACCCAGATAAAAACACATGGCACCAATGTTTTAAGTTTACAGCTAACAGGTGTGCAAAGCACTAGCACGTAGGTCCCTGGTTTATGCCAAATTAGTACCCCATCCTGGAGCTTGCGTGCCAAATGTACTCTTGTTTGGCACAAAACCCTCTGGAAATTCAGACAATGCTAATATGTATGGAGTGAGAAATACTATGACAATAAAACGAGACACATTTATGAAAACTAAAATGTTAAAATGTATACTGTGGGTTGAAATATTCCATTTTTTTTAGCAGAATACATCATGGGAACAACTTGCTCAATTGGCTTATTCACCATCATGTTATGAAATTTTTGTTCATTATGTAACAATGCTTATTTTGCTCAGTTGAATGTGAGGAGATATTGTACAGTTCTGCAGTAGCCTTGTGTTACCTTATTAAAGGTTCTTCAAGTAATACTGTGTAGGACCAATTGTTCCTAGCTACCGGATACTTCCATCAGAGGAATATGGAAACAAATTCCATAGGGGCACATGGGATTATTGAGTTTGAAGATTTTGGAAGATTTAACCAACAAAAGAGCATTTTATTTGTAAGCTCGGAGAGATAAGTGCATCAAAGACAAAGATAATTCTAAAAAGAATTTGGAAAAAAGTATAATTCTAATTTCTCCAATCTAGCTTTCCATAGTTGGAAGTTCATTGTGCTGCTAGAATCAACATCCATATGCCAAGATATGAAATATGGCGGACTCCATTTTCACATAATGGGTGACGTTTGTCCATCTCACAGGAGAATCTTCACTTTTTCAAAAGGATGTTGTATAGGAGACATTTTGTTTTGGAACTCTTTACCAACCAAGCTTGTCACCTGGAGATGTTAATTCCTGGAGATCTCCAGCCACCACCTGGAGGCTGGCAACCCTAGGAAGGAAGCATATCGTGTTGGAACAGAAAATAAGTATGAGGCTGTTTCTGGACACCTCTGTTGTTTCCTGACTTGATTACTCATTTCATTTTATGGCAATCCTGGGGACAGATTGTAGTTTATAGATACCCCAGATATTTTGGGCTTGGATCCTATGACATCAATCCCCTTGCACTTTTCTCTGGCTGTAGAGGATGCTTTCCTCTGCTGTGGCATTTTTGTGTGCATCAGGAATCCTAGAAAAACAGGATCTTGTACATGTAGTAGTGCTATCAATAGAGAAAGCAAGCACCGAAATGGAGGAAAGCCTCCACCATGGCCAGGGAGAAGCGCAAGGAGAACAATGTCATAGGATCCAAGCTACAGTATCCAAAAAGTATAGTATCTTCCCCATCACAACATGCAACAGGCAGAAACAAAGAATCCAGGCTACAAGAATTCCAAGATGCTGAAAATCTCCCAATGGAACAAGCCCCACAGAATATTTCCGGACTGAGTCCCTAGTTTTGACTTTTCATTGCCCACCTGGTTCTTATTAACTTGACTCCTTGGACTACACAGAAAACCCTTCTGGGAAGTCCATTCTTCTCTGAAAGTTGGGGCAACTGGGTTAAGTCTCAAAGCTGACCTCTTGTTTTTTAGCTGTTCATCCTTGGCTGCTTGACTTGCATTCTGATCTACTCTCCTGTACGGAGATTCAGAATGTTCACCCTAGAGCTCCAATCTTGGCTAACTTTCCTAAGTTCCTGGGCTGTCATTCAGCAAATACTAGTGAATATATTTGGGGATGCCCCCCCCTAGTTTATGTGACTTGTTTTGGAGTTTGCTCTTGAGATTATTTGTGGCTCATGACTTCCTGGCTGAGCCCTACAAGTATCTCTCTGACAAAATCAAGCATTGCCAGCAAGTAACCATATGTTCTCATTGGCTCCCAGAATCACCTGTCAACATTATACACATTGATTGGGTTGAAAAACAAAGTAGAAGAGCAAAGATCTGTAATCCTGCCTTTACCTATCAAGAAATGCACAATGTCTGCTCCGAGAAAGAATCTGTAAGGAATTTACAAACACATACATACATATACACATATATGCATACTCCTAGCAACATCTAGTGCCTCTATAGGGAGGCTGCTGCACACTTTAAACTCTACAAATTGTCCTGTAAGATGTCTGAGCTATTCATTACAGCCAGTGGATGAAAAGGAAAGAAAGAAAAAGAAAGGAATAGAAAAGAAACCACTGTCAATTCACACACGCAGGTCTCCCATTAAAATTTAATGGGGCTGCGCATGCGCGAGGGCGGCACTTCCCGCGATAGCTTTATTACCACTAAGTGGCAATTAATAACAGCCTTTATATATATAATAGCCTGTTAATATTTCCAGCCCTTGCTATCGCATGGTTGTTATGACGGCAATTGTGAATTAAGACCGAAAGGGGGGAAGCCCTCCTTCTCTGCTTCCCCCAGAAGAAGTTTCCTTTCCGTTACCAAAAGTTTGCCTAGCCTTATTTTTATAGCTGGGTGAGAAAGGATTTACAGGGAGTTGAAATCACTGGAGCTAATTAGTTGAATGGCCCTATTATTTATCCAGGGACACGTACTACAATAATTGCTATTGCAGGTTTCAAGCATCTCCAGGATATTAATTCCAGAGCTCCCATGTCATCTCAGTACAGTAAAACTTCCAAATGGCACCCTGAAGGTGCATAATCTCATTTTAAAACTCCTTTTTCTTCTTTTTTTCCTGAGCGAACTGGCAGAATCTCCTTCCATAAAAGCTGAAAAGAAAAGGAAGAACTCATAATATTTCCCTCATAAGAAAACACTTATATATTTTTCTTATTATATTTTTCCCCGCCAGTTCTGTGACCTTTCTTTCTCTGTTCTCATGCTTTCATCGATGGGATTGCTATAGTACACCATTTATCTAGAGACCATATCCTTCATTACTTCCCATGTAGTGACTGAAGGAGTGTCTGTGCAGTTTTCCTTCAGGTTTTGGACAGGTAATACTCCTCTACAGGCAGGTAGCATGTTTAGTACAGCTTTAAATGACCACCCTCCTAGATGAATCTGCTCCAAATTCTACTGATCTGGAGTCACAAAACAGATTTTTCTCTGGATTTTTTCAGAAACATCTCAAAATTGAGGGGATCATTTATTGCACTTTTGTGGCACACTGGATCACAGGATTTGTAACATTCAGGGTATGCAGTACTCATAGCCCTAGAGAACAAGCAACAGAACCTAGTTGTTTCTATGCAGTTGGTAGTAAGACTGTTCAATCAGGTATACATTGAAAATATGCTAAAAAGTTAAATTAATTTGGGGAAAAATTCTCACCACAAGCAAATACTATTGACTCATGCTGGCTTGCAAAATTCTAAAATTTCATGGACATTGTAAAGCATAGGAATATCAAAACATGCAAAGTAAGTTGAGAGTTTTTGTGGCTCAGTGGTTTGAGGATCAGACTAGAGCCTGAGACAACTGTGCTTGAATCCTTAGTCTACCACTGAAACTCACTGGGTGACCTTGGTGCCATCACAATCTCTCAGCCAACCTACCTCACATGGTTGTTGTTGTGAGGTTAGAGTGGAAATGGGGAAAACTGCTTTGGGTATCAATTAGAGATTAAAGTGGGATAGTAAACAAACATAAATAAATCAGACTTTGCGGGCCAGACACTCACATGCCACTTTAAGCCCATATTAGTCAATTTTAAACTGTTAATGTGCACATAAGAAAAACAGAAAACCTCTTTTAAATATGTTTGTATTAGATTTCTGATACAAGAAGGCCAGGTTTTTATATTAAAAATGCCATATTAAAAAGCTGGTTCAGATGCCATAAATTAAGTGAACAGCATCAATTAGTACTAGAGCTGCTGGACAATTTATAGACACCTAAGGCAGTATTTAGCTGTCACTAGAAACCATCGTTTATAAATTGAATTTGATCAAAACTTGGTTAGTATTAATGTTTGAATGACAGGTTTGTTGGTTAGCTGGTTAGCACCAAATGGGGATATTAAACTAGGGTTCGTAGCTTGTTTATTGTCCACAGTTTGTACAAATTGTAATGTCTGAATGCACAAAGCAGAGTTTGTTGAGTAGCACTGCCCCTTGTGGTCATCTGGTCACATAGATGGCAGTATGGGGAGGCTGTCCTCCCCAGCAGAAGGGAAAGAAGAAACAAACCACGGTTTATGCACACAGACGGATTTGTTATTTACTTCTGTGGATTAACTAAAGTTTGTTAAAGAAACCAGTGATGTGAACAAACCATGGTTTATTGTGATGTCTGAATGGAATCTCTCTCTCTCTCTCTCTCTGGTTATCCTTTCCAGCCACTTCAATTCAGCGCAGTCCTCTTTGAAGCACAATCTACCCTTCCTGTCAACAAGAACAGTCAATTACACTGCCTCCCTTCCAGTTGCTCTGATCAGTTTATAAGTGTTTTGTTTTGATCCAACAGGCATTGTAACTTAGGCATTCTAGATCAGTCCCGCTCAGTAATGATCAGAGTAGCCTCAGTTTGGATTCTTCCTCCTATGGGTGACATGTCAAGATTAATTGCTAGAGTACAAGACTGGTCACTAGTCATATACCCCAAAATAATATTTAGAAGCTGGTTATATGTGTTAAGAACAAAACTTTAGGGAACAAACACACCATGGAGTCCTTACTTGTGAGGTTCTGGCTTGCTGCTGTCAAAAACAATATGCTAGTCCAAATGAACATTATGATCTTATGCACAGGGATCCTCCCTTATCATAGATGGCCACAACAATGCCACTGTTGTACCACAAGCTGTCCTCAATAGCCCTCACTAGTACACACAGTGTGAAAATAAAGTTGAAGGATATCATTCTGATATATAAAAACCATCTAAATACAAGCATGCTGCAAAACCTACACCTCCTAAGCCGTGGTCAGACCCTCTCATGCTTCAGGCTTTCTGCCTGCCCATCACGTACCAGTTTTTACATTGCTAAAATAGATTAGCCCATTTACTGCTAGTATATGCACCAATTCTTATAAATACAAATGTACAGCTAAATAAACTCAGCAGAAATACGGGCTTAGGTATACAGAAGGGGGTGAGGAGAGAGGGCGCCTGAATAAATGCATAGCCATTCCTCTAAGAAATTTATCACATACCACCACCCCCCATACTAGGTTGCCAGCACATTCCATCTATGGCTTTGCACTTTATTGCCCTCAGCGGTAATATTAATAATGGTAAAAATAATAGCATGATAAGATAGCATAAGCTTTAAAGAAATGCCCCATTGTTATTCTAATGTTCTTAAAATCTCCCCTCCCTACACATACTTCTTTACATTCCAGTGTTTGCTTAGCTAAGTGATTTGCAATTATCCCCCCACCCCAACATTTTCATTCTCTCTTCCACTTATATGTGTGTGTGTGTGTGAGTGTGAGAGAGAGAGAGAAAGAGCTACATACTAGGGGGAAAGATGGAGAAAAGCTATTACATTTGTTTAGAAAATTTATTTTAGCCAATATTTCTCAATAAAATAAAGTGTATAAATGAAATCAGACTGACACTGCCATATTTCCCAACTAGCCTGCGAATTAGGGTGTCACTTGGCAATTTCTGGCTGTTTTCTCCAACATCTTTCCTCATCTTTTTATATCTTAAGGTGGGACTCCCCCCAAAAAGAGTGAATTGCATGCAAATAACAACAGTGACATCAATTTGTGTGCGTGTAAAGTTTTAGGGAGGGCTAGTATGGTTCGTTG
The DNA here is from genome assembly GCF_028583425.1 of Eublepharis macularius. NCBI lineage: Eukaryota > Metazoa > Chordata > Lepidosauria > Squamata > Eublepharidae > Eublepharis > Eublepharis macularius. The sequence goes on from NC_072801.1 coordinate 43,264,859, forward strand.
TGTGGGTGAAGACACAATTTAAGCGTGGTAGATGTGCATTGCCTGCAAGAACACATATATGTTCTTCTTCTGTTGGGTGAACACTGAAAAAAATGTTCTGCAGGTTTTTGGATGATTCAGTTTAAACTACTGAAAAGCTGATGATGGTAAACACTTATTGGCTAACACTTAGAACTTCATCTATACCCCTCCCCAATCACCAAAAGCAGATTTATAACTGTTTTTTTAATGCTTGTGTTATGACCCTTTCTTTCTCTTGGGTAGATCTTGCCTTTAACCTTTCTCTTACACCCTCTGGGTAGATTGCTGCCACCAGGAATTATATTCCAAGATACTTTATTTAAATTTCCCCTTTAGTAACGTGCCCCAAGCGTCAGGCTCCTTCATGGTACTACGTGGCCCTGAGGATAAGAATGGGATATACGAATGACAGATACTCTGGGATATAAAAAAAACAAAGTAAACTTTTGTTTTTATAAGAAGCTTGAGGCATCCACTACAATTTATTCTTCAAGAACTTTTTTGACAGAGGTACTGCTGTCTGTGCATACCATGCCATCTGGGATAATGTGTTAGGAGACCGTCATAAGTTGGACTAAACTGCCGCATTTTGACCCCTTCTGCTGCTTGATATGGTCGTTTCCCGTTCCCATATAACAGTTCTGTGTATATGTTCCCAATACATCCATTCCATGTGCAGGATCTATGTGCAGGAATCAGATTGCAGGAATAAAAGCCCCAGACTGGCCTATACAAATAAGACCTACAGCACTTAAGTGGATTTCCACTGCCTCTCATATATGTTTCCTTATTTAAAAGATTTTGATGCTGCCTTTCCACCCAACTTAGGTTCCCCAAGGTAATGAACAGTCAAAAACATTAAAAACAAGCTTATATACACACATACAGTTAAAAGAAACAATTAAACAAAACACATAGGAATGAGGGTCATTGAAGGGATGGCAAACAAAACAGAAACTTTTTCATCCACTGGCAGAAAACAATGATAGAGTGGGAGCCAGTTTGGTGTAGTGATTAAGAGCGCGGGACTCTAATCTGGAGAGCTGGGTTTGATTCCCACTCCTCCACTTGAAGCCAGCTGAGCGACCTTGGGCTACTCACAGCTCTCTGGAGCTCTCTCAGCCCCACCTACCTCACAGGGTGTTTGTTGTGGGGATAATAGTAACATACTTTGTAAACTGCTCTGAGTGGGGATTTAGTTGTCCTGAAGGGCAGTATATAAATCAAATGCTGTTGATGTTGTTATAGGTTTCGTAGGAAGGTAGGTAAGTAAATTTTACTGTATATGGCTATTGGCCTTTACAAGACAGAATGTCTTGTAAATTTACAGGCATAAAAATTTAAAAATTCTAAAATAACAGAAAACATTAAAATTATTCACAAGCAAGACCCAAATTTACTTCTTAGAAGTATGAGGTGCTTTCATAGATACCACACTTGCTCTTATTTTCCTAATGGCCAAGGCAAAAAGTGCCACTTTATAGGACACAGAAGCATCCACATTGGATACCATAGGCTTGGTGTAATAACCAAGAAGGTCTATTACTGGGCTCGGGGGGAATCATAGCTTGAGTTGATCAAGAACAAGATGCGTCCGTCCATGTGACCTCAGAGTATGCAAAAATAAAGACATTCACTTGGAAATGTGCAAAGAGCTGGGGATGGGAAAGAGGAGGAAAAGATTCTCACTCCCCTCCATACCTTTGCTCCACCTGTATAGAGAGGTTTAATCTCGTAACTGGAACGGGGGTAGGTGTTCTCACATTTGTCAGTCCCACCAATCAATCGTTATTGATGCAGAAGATATTAATGGGAAAAAACTTATGAAGGGTCATCTGCAACTCATTACTATGGCCACTCTTCAAACAACTATGACTAAGGTAGCACTTGTATTGCTTTGTTAACGTAAGACGGAGCTGTGACAAACCCAAGATTAAGGTCTGGCCCTGCATTTCATAGAAAAGCACCATGAGATGCTGAACTAAATGTAGAATTATTACCATTCCCACATCTTTCTATTGTAGGTATTGTACGCAGACTATTTGCTTTCAAACCCACAGCACACGTGGAAGTGATGTTGGTTACAGGACTGACTCGGCTTTTAAAATAAGCAACACCTGAAAACAAGTTTCCAAGAGTCTGAATTGGTGGAAGACATGTGGTAACAAGCCAAATGCAATGTCTTGAAGACTGAACTTCTCCTCTTTCCTTCTAACATACTTTTCCCTTTATTCAAATACTGCCAGGCCAGCATGAAAAATTCCTTGCCATTAACTTTTATTTCCTGCCTCTCCCACTGCTCTCTATATCCTTATCAAGTCCTGGTAATGGACAGTACTGGAAAAAAATATTTTCTCTCTGGTCCTTTGACTAAAACACTGGTGCCCCTATCCAGACCTCTGCTGCCAAAATCGTCTCCCTCACTACTCTCATTACCTCTCTTGTTACTCAAGATCTTGCAATGCTCATCCTCAGATCCCTTCACTGGCTTCTTACAACCTCCCAGCATCAACCTGTTCATCTTGAAAGCTTTCCATGGTCATAATTCCCTACCTCCATATCTCTCTGTACATCCCCCACCCATGATCTTTGTTCTTCCAAAAGAGCAATCCTAAGCCAGCCTTCTTAGAATCCTACTAAGTTGTAGTCAATGGGGCCTTCTTTCAGGAAAAAGGACTACACTGTAATTGCCCAGTACCCACTGCTCAGAGCTGCCCAGTACCTACTCCATCCATTTTCCTTTGCCGTTCTTTAAGGCAAATCTTCCTCTTCTATAGCACCCTCAGCTTAATTTTCTTTAAAACCCATATACCTACAACTCCATTTACCTATATTCATCGTTTGTTCAATCCCTTGCCTGCCTCACAAGTTTAGATTGTAAGATCCTTGGGTTAAGGGTACTTGTCTGTAACTTATTACAGGGCCAAGCTACGTATCACATACAGAAATTTTCTGGTGATTCTTGGTGGTCCTTCTTTAGCCAGGGTTTAGGCTGAACCTCAGGAACCAAACAGTTATTCAGTGTGGAATATTTAAAATTAATAAACTGAAATAAATCATTTATCACCAAAGGTCACAGACGAAGGACCTGCATGTGCCTGGGGCACTGACAGCATCCTGATAGAATAATTACTAGTTACATTGTGAAAAATGGAAGAACGTTAGTGGGTTTGTGGACAGAGATCCCATCACATTGTCACAAGACGGGAGAAGAATCTCCTAGTAGTGATTCTTCTAGCTCAGAAGTGGTTGTGTGAAGTGGCTCCAGCCTGGCAGTTATGGAAAAATAAATAATGATATCAAAGGAACTGCAAGAGGAAAAACATTTTGGTCTCATTGAAAGCACAGCATCCTCAACAGCAAAATGGCTGGCAATCAATCACTCAAATCAATTAGCCAAAATCAATTACTCTTCTGCCTAGTTGATGTGGTAGTAACTCCAATAGAAATCAACTGAAAAAGTACACAGGATCGCTGCCAATGAATTCCTCAATTAGCTACACTGATTAATCAATTAATGCATCCATCTCTAATAATATATATACCCGAGAAGAAACTGATGTTTTTTTTCATTACTGATGTGCATGCAAACCATAATTAGCGTGTATGCTTTGCTCGGAAAAGCCACCCCCCCACCTCCCGGCCATCATTACCGGTGACTTTTATAACCTGCTTTATAAGAGGTTATTAAGGAATATGGCAAGGAATGGTAATTGCTATCTAATATGAATAAGGCATTTTATGAAATGGCTCTTTTATTTAGACTGTTAACTGGAAAATGGTAGCCATTATAAATAAAGAGACGTATGTGTGTGTGTGTCTGTGTGTCTCTCTGTGTGTAGGGATACAGCATGTGTAAGGGGGCAGAGCCACCAATAATTGCACATTTAATACAATCTTGAAAACTGTCAGTATCGTATAATTTTACACAGGATCTAAAATCTATCAGTTTTCACACTGGCAAAGGCATGAAGCCAAATATACTGGGAATCCCCCATTAAAATTAATGGAAGATACTGCTACTACAGTCATTTTTCTAAGCATGGAAGTTCCCGAGACATGTGAATATTCTGAGTAAGTGCAGAGTGTTTTTCTCACCATAACTACTGCACATTGGGGATTAGGCAGAAAAGGCTTCCCAAAGAAGGTGTACATATCACTTCACAGTAACGTATCTCTTGTTAGAAATTAAACAACTGTGTGATAATTGACAGCAAACTACAGCTACCCTAAGTATTATGTAGGAGATACAGGACTGGATCTCCAAGTATTTTCTTTAACCTTACAAGACAGGCATGTGGGACAGAGGGAAAGGGACAGAGGCTGGCTAATCTTTTCATCCCTCTCCCTTTCCCGTGTAGACTCCTTCCTATATAAGCTGCTAATAATGCTGAGAGTGGAGAGAAGACAGATAAAGTAAGGATACTACTCATCCCCCACATCTGCAAGCCCCCTTTCACCGATTCAATTGGTTGCCCTCCCCTCCCCAAGGGCTGCTCTTCAGTGTTAAAAGAAAACATTGTAAGATTTGGTCAGAGAATAAAATTGGCCCTCCAACTGCAGTCTTTCTAGGAGCTGGACTGGGGTTCCACTGCACTACATCTATTTCAGAGAAAGCACAGGCCTCTTTTCACTGAAGTAACTTTACCGGGGTGGGGGTGGGGGAAATAGGGTGGCTAGGTCCAGGTTGGGAAACTTCTAGAGATTTTGAGGATGGAGCCTGGAGAGGGCAGAGTTCAGGAAGGGAAGGGGCGTCAATGGGGTATAATGCCATAGAGGGCACCCTCCAAAGCAACCATTTTCTCCAGGGGAACTGATCTTTGTTAGCCAGAGATCAGTTATAATTAGGGATGCCAGACCTCTGCTGGGGGTGGGGGATCCCCCGCCCCCACACCCTGCCCCAGCTTACCTGGCCAGCAGGGGTGGGAGCACGCCTTCTGTGTGCGCTCCCGTGGCGCTGTGTGCTCCCGTGTGCTGCTGCTGTCCGGATCAGGCCTGATTTGGCCTTGATAGGGGCCACTGCAGAGCGTGGGAGCGCTCCTGACCTCTGCAGGGGCCCAAAACACGTTCCCATTGCAGCCCAGATCAGGCCCGTTTTGAGCCACTGTGGAGTGCAGGAGCGCTCCTGCACTCTGCAGCAGCTTGAAATGTGCCCATTTTTGCCTGGATCGGGCCTGTTTCAGGCCACTGTGGAGCACAGGAGTGCTCCCACGCTCCATAGCGGCTCAAAATGGGCCCGATCTGTGCCAAAATGGGCCCAAAATTATCCCGATCTGGGCCAAAGCGGGTGCATTTTGGGCCCCAGCAGATGTGGGCATATACCCACAGGCTGCGTGGTGACATCACTTCCCGGACGTGACATCATCATGCTTCACGTGCACCCCACCCAAACAGGTAAGTGCCAGGCCCCAATCCCCCGCTGGGAGGTTGAGGGGGTCTGGCAACCCTAGTTATAATTCTGGGAGATCTCCAGTCTCCAGCTGATCTCCAACCCTACCCAGAGGCCCTAGCCTTCCTCTCACTCTTCACAGAAATGTATTTATTTATTGAAAATACTTGTGAAATACTTGCCTGTCTTGATTAACTTCCCCTTCCTGCCAGCAGGCCCAGGTCCAGTAAAACAAATGTGTGCTGGGAGTTGCCAGGTGAAACAAGATTTCGGGGGGGGGGGGTGGAAGGGGGGAGGATCCGTTTAAGGATCAAGCCGGTGCCAAATAGGAAGAAGGGGCTTAATGGGTGGATGTTTTATATATTATTTTACTAGTAAGCTGCATTGAACAGATCTCAGAAGAGATGGTGTAGAAATATTCTCAATAAGTAAACAAAGCCCTCCCCCGTGCCATTTTGCTGGCCTGAAATGGTCACAGGAAGGTGCTGTTTGACACTTATGTGTAGCCCCCTTTCTCCTAGGTTGTGACAAACACAGAGTCAGTGTAGTGTTGTGGTTAAAGGCCAGACTAGGACCATAGACCAAAGTTCAGATCCGCTGGCCATTCTCTCTCAAGGATAAAATGGAGAAGAATGATACAGCTCCCCCTGGGTGCTTTGAAGATATATATATATATATATATATATATATATATATATATATATATATATATATATATATATATATATATATATATATATATGTATGTGTATGTGTATGTGTATGTGTATGTGTATGTGTATGTGTATATATGTATATGTATATGTGTGTATATGTATATGTGTATGTGTATGTGTATGTGTATATATGTATATGTATATGCCAGGCACCAATTATCCCTGGAGCACATTTGGCAGGCCCACAGTGTTTGTGTTTCTCCTGCAATTCTTTGAATTGAGACAAGAGACTTTCGGCCTTTGTGGAGAAAGAGACAATTTGGATTTTTAAAAAAGACTGGGAACACTTGTCAACCTCAAAGTCACAAGTAGATGGCACTGTAACCATTGCTGGATGAATTTTTCTAAATGTGTAAAAGGCTAAGAAGTGTAGGGGGGGAGGGGATATAGTCTTCCAGCGGTGACAAACACAGAAAACAAATAGGCCTTCCAAATGTTAACTCTTCTGCCTGTATCAGATTATTGCAAAAAAGTGAATAAATGAAGCCATCACAGAAAGAAGAAAAATTTATCTATTTTCTAAGCTGTTCGAATAAGCCTGCAGATCCAAACATTTCATCAGCTGTTTTTTGCTGTGAAATATCAAAGGAAGCTTGTGGGGTGTAGTGCGGGAAGGAGGGGGAGATCATGCAAGAGCTCCACTGTAACTCATTAGTAATATTTTCTTTCCATAGGGCCCCCATTAACCAAAGCCACTGGAGTTAAAATGATTCATGGGTGGAAATCCATATGGAAAAGCATTACCGTCAGAGCTCTCTTAATACACCATAATTAATATCAATTGAATTAAGGAGAATGGGCCAAGCAAAATGTTATTACACACAATACGAACACAGCAGCAAGTCAGCTTCCTCCCTAAACTAAAAGTGATGTTTTCCCATATTTCGGCTGGCGGTGCACAGACTAATAAATCCTCCTAAATTTGCCTCCCAAGGTCAGAGAGGGTAGGAGATACATGTGTATGATTTTCAGCTGCTGCACTGAAAAAAAAGATGAAGAAGATCAGGGGTCAGCAGCAGCACCCACAATCTCCAGGTTTAGCCTAACAGAGAAGGCTGCATGGATGATTCTCATGCTTCATATATACTGGAGACATAATGTTTGTAACTTGTACATTACGTAGTGATGAAAGTGAGCAGGTATGGCCATTTATAGAGGGCCACTGTAAGTTTTAAAGAAGTCATCAGAGTATTGCCACAGGAGATGGAATTTAATTGTTTAAAAAAGAGAGGTGCCAGGGTTTGGGCTTTACATAGCATCTTTGTCAGCTGCCATTCCTCTAGAGGGAGGGGAAAGACATTCTGTGCATACTCAAAAGCTCCTTATTAGTTTATATCTGTTTGTTTAAATGAGAGCCACAGAAGGAAATGGGTGACACCAAATGGGGATGGTTAAAAGGAGAGATAGGATGACAAGACTGGACATAGCTACAAGAAGATACCCCTGTTTTTTCTCCCACAGATGGAAAGGCAGCTTTGGGAGGCAGACTTTGATTGGAAAAGCAGGTAGAAGTAGGTAGAAGGGAAAGGGTTATGCACCTACCCTTTTCTATTAAATGTGCAACCTCCTGTGGCTATTTTTTTAAAAACATTGCCAGGCTGCTGCATGTAATATCTGGTCACTGATATGATGAGAATCTTTTTAAAAGGACAAATGGCTAACTTCCAAAAAAGAGAGTTGTGCTCTCTAGAAAACTATGGAAACAGCTGACTGCTTTCCCCCACCCTTGAGATATGGGCACTTTGCTTGTACCGGAGAGGGGCCATGGCTCAGTGGCAGAGCAGTGGCTTGGCTTGCCAAAGGTCCCAGGTTCAATCTATAGCATCTTTAGCTAAAAAGATCATGTAGCAGGCAATATGAAAGACTCAGGTTAGTGGCTGGGCACCTTCTTTGCATGCAGAAGATCCCAAGTTCAGTCCCCAGTGCTTCCATTTTAAAAAGGCTTTGGTAGCAGGTGAAAGGAAATACTTCCCCCCTAAGACCCCTGCGGAGCTCTGCCAGTCAGAGTAGACAATACTGACTTTGATAGATCAAGGGTCTGACTCAGTATAATGTCGCTTCATATGTTGCTGTGCATGGTCCAGGGCACCCAGTCAGAGCCGAAAAATACTGGATAACTCACACAAACCTAGTAAGACACTGTTCCTGGTCCTAAAGGCCATGTGTGCTAAGGGCTTGACTGTGATGTAGTGGCTAAAGTGACAGACTAGGAGCTCAGAGACCTGGGTCGATTCCATGCTCTGCCATAGAAGCTTACCTGGGCCAGTCATGCACTCTCAGCCTAACCTACCTCACAGAGTTGTTGTGAAGATGAAATGGAGGAGAGGAGAACAATGTAAGTCACTTTGGGGTCCTCACTGGGGAGAAAGGCAGGATATAAATGAAGTAAAATAAATAAAATTAATGTTTCTGGGTCTGCTCTAGCTCCTGTCAAACTAGGCATGCATCAGGAGTTCCATGTTGAAATGTAAGTTTCAGGTACGTGAAGGCCCAATTTAGATCAGGACCACAGCACACAGGGAGAGGGAGCTTAACCTTCCGCACTTGGACTGCTATCACACACACTGGATAATGCACTTTAGCGATCGGTTGCACAGAAAAATACACCTGTAACCGATCACTAAAGTGCACTGAAACTGTGTTATCCAACATGTGTGAAAGCAGCCTTGAAATGCTTTTCCTGAAATGATCTTGAGAGGCTGCTCGTTGCCCCATTGGGGAAAGCTACACAGAGCACTTAGTACAAGCAAATTTCCCCAGCAGGGCAAATAGGTTTCCCCAGAGGCCATTTCAGGACAGGAAAATGGCATGAAAGGAGAAGACTCAAGCCCCAACTCCCCACAGCCCTGATTTGAATGGGGCCCCCATACACTTGAAAATTCAGTTCCAACAAAACTCCCAGTGCACATCTGGTTAGACAGAGCATGGAAACAGTATGAAATGTAGTAAGGCCCCGATACATGAAGCTTTAAGACTTACGCATCTGCTGTTTGACTGTGGCATGTCTATTGTTTAATTCTGTATTAAAAACTGCATGGCACAAACAGTGAGAAAACACTGTATGGAACATGGAGGTTCCTGATAAAGATTTATATCCTCTTCCATAGGTACATGAACAAAACACATTGCAAGTGGTGGATACATTATTAGGGTTGCCATCCTCCCACCAGGGGCGGGGGATTCCCCAATCCCACCCTCCCCCTGTGCCCACTTACCTGCTGGCGGGGGGGGGGGGTGCTCCCTGGGTCGCCCCCTCCCCAGGTGGCACGGCACACCCCTGGGTGCGGGGTGTGCTCCCGCACCATGAGAGCAGGCGGCAGCAGCAGCAGAGAGCAGGCAGTGGTGGCAAGAGCAGGCTGCTCTCACCGCTGCCGCTGCAGCCGCTGCGGCCTGCTCTCTTGCTGCTGCCGCCGCCCCTGTGCAGCCCGTGCTGGCAGGGCCAAGGGGCATGGCAGTGGTGGCAAGAGAGAGAGAGCTGCTCTCTGTCTCTACCCCTTCCTGGCGCGCATGACGTCAAGCAGGGCGCCCTTTGACCCTGCGTGATGACATCACTCCCAGAAGTGGCATCATCGTGCACACACGGTCACAACATCAAGAGTGGCGACAGGATAGGAGCCAGTGTCCCAGTCTCCTGCTGGGAGACTTGAGGGACCTGGAAACCATATACATGATTGACAGTGCTCCTGTCAGGGGCCAACCTGTGAATGGGCCTCATGTGAGCAGTGGCAAATCCATGCATGCTAGGCATGACAAATCAGATCACAGAATTAAAATGCTCCCTTCCCAAAGATGCTTATTTGTATGAATTGGGCTTCTAAGATGTTCCAAAGGATTACAAGTAGTCCAGTATCCCCCTATGTCAACAGTGGATTAGAGAAGCCATGGATGTCATAGCCTGGCAAGATCAGTAAGGTGGTAAAACAAATCCAGACCTTGAGTGTGTTCCCCAGTACAAGATCGCTAAAGTAAGTTACTGAAAGGTGAGTTCTGACTTGGGGCCAGAAGGAGAAGAAGGCAGAACTGTTGTTGATCAGGCAAGGGCACAAGGCAAGGCTTCTACCACTTAAATCAGACATGGCCAATCCACAACATCCGCCAGTCACAGAGAACAATGTTTATTTATTGTTCATTTTTATTTATTTCATTTATACTCGTGCTTTTCTTCCCAAGGGGGAATCAAAGCAACTTACATTGTTCTCCTCTCTTTCATTTTATCCTAATCAAGGGGTGTTGGTCTGCGAGAGAGTGACTGGCCTGAGGTCACCCAGCAAGTGCCCATGGCAGAATGGGGAGACAAACCTGGATCTCTCAGATCCTAGTCTGACACTCTGACTTCTAAACCACACTGGGATCAATGTTGCACACACCCTATTTATTCCCTTCTGAACTCTGAGGTCTGAGCAAACACAAACTACAGTAGTTTAAGAAGTTCAGACTTCAAGGTTCCTAGTTCAAGTTCCCAGAGCAAAAAAACACCCCCACAAAAGAACAAATTTAAAACCTGCAAAGGTATTTTTACACAAGGCAGAGGCACATTTTGAGCTTCTTATGGCATTTGTGCCACATGTGAATCTAGTATTCAGAAGCGTATTTATTTGTTTGTTTGTTTATGTCATTATGTCCTATCTCTGAACATTTTGCAGTCTGCTATTGTTCATCTGTTATGCCTTGTATCTACAGATCATCGAGTTCACTGGATGGTTCTGAGTTCCAGCATTGCGGGAGCAAAATCAAAAAGAGTCCAGTAGCACCTTTAAGACTAACCAACTTTATTGTAGCATAAGCTTTCGAGAATCACAGTTCTCTTCATCAGATGCATCTGACGAAGAGAGCTGTGGCTCTCGAAAGCTTATGCTACAATAAAGTTGGTTAGTCTTAAAGGTGCTACTGGACTCTTTTTGATTTTGCTACTACAGACTAACACGGCTAACTCCTCTGCATCTATGAGCATTGTGGGAGAAAACAGTTGTCTGCAGTTGCTTCCATGCACAATGCAATAAACAAATAAAACTATAAAGCCATGTATTTTTACGAATGTGTGTAGGAATATCATAGAAGGCAGCACATGTGCACACACAAACACTTGAACTTCTTGTGTGTAAGTGCCCAATATTAGGGTGTTGGAAAATTCACTAATCAGGCCTATAGGGACAAGTACCCACCAAACACAGCTGTGAAGGAGAAAAGGTTCTCCCAGGGCTTTGGGAAGAGGGGGAGCTAGAGAGAATATAAGGGGAAAGGATGCTGAAATGACAAGGGACGGTGAACTCCAAGCTTTGAGCTTACAGCCTCAGGACAGGCTCGAAATTAGTTGCTTTTGACCGCTGGGTGACCTCATGGACTGCCCATCCTGATGGACAACCTACCCTCTTAGTCCTCTCCCCCATCCCCCTTGAAATTACAGACATGCTGCTAGGCTTGCTTATTCTCCATTGAGACTAGCTATGACCTTGCCCTGCTGGGTACAGGCCCAAGGCTAAGGCAGGAGGATTTATCTGCAGGGAATATATTTATGATGACTTCTCTCTCACTTCAAGAGCCCCCAAAGTTCTGATAGACTCAAGTCTGAGAAGATTTTTTTTACATCAAAGGGGCAGCTGCACAGAAATTAACATTTGATGTGGCTTGATCTTTACAGAAAAGGAAATCCTCATTTTTCCAATGCAAACTCCCTCCACCAAATAAAACAAAACACACATTTTGCATCTCATGAATGTATTACCTTGAGGAATGAATGGTTGGCTGAACGTATCACAATATCAGTATGAACATATTTTGCACACTGATGTATCATATTAATATAAGAATTGCTCTCCTTGGAGAGAATAATGACCCATCTAGTATAACATCCTTTGATACCCAGCCAGATATCGGGGGTGGGGGTGAGTTTTAGGTGCCCTAGGTGGTCCATGGATTGCTCCCACCCCACAGTGGTCATGCATAGAGTTACTGTGACCTGGGTGCAAGAGCACACATATGCACACACCATGGCCGAGTTGCACATGAAGACAAGTAAACAACAACGGGCGGCCCCGGTACCAATATAAAGCAAAACAACCAAACCGGGACTCTACAATCTTAAGAGCCAAAATACACTCTAATTTTCTGTATTATAAAGTGCAAACAGTGCAATAAATACAAACATGAATACAGAATGCGTTATACAAATTTTTAGAAGTGCCAAAATACAAAAATACAGAGTCCAAGCATATATACATATATCACAGTGTTTCTGTTGTCCGGAATCGTCAGGAAAATTTTTTATAAAGTGCCAGTTGCCAGTTGCCAGTACATCAAAGGGAGCCGGTAGGTAGGGAGTTGTGCACAGTACTTATATATTCACAGCCCATAGATATGAATGTAATTAAACGAACGCCGACGGGGGTTTGCTGGCAAATATCATTAACCCGTTTCGTGAGTACCACGACTCACTTCCTCCTGGGCTTAAGGCAATTCGGACTGGTCATACTGGCAGGGAGGAGAAGCAGCCACAGCAGCTCAGAGCCACACCCCAGCCTCCACCTCAGCTTGAAGACAGCAGCCTGGCTCAGGAGATGTTCACAACCAAGCCCCTCCAGGTGGAGCTGCTGAAAGGGGCTTGGTTGTGAACATCTCCTAAGCCAGGCTGCTGTCTTCAAGCTGAGGTGGAGGCTGGGGTGTGGCTCTGAGCTGCTGTGGCTGCTTCTCCTCCCTGCCAGTATGACCAGTCCGAATTGCCTTAAGCCCAGGAGGAAGTGAGTCGTGGTACTCACGAAACGGGTTAATGATATTTGCCAGCAAACCCCCGTCGGCGTTCGTTTAATTACATTCATATCTATGGGCTGTGAATATATAAGTACTGTGCACAACTCCCTACCTACCGGCTCCCTTTGATGTACTGGCAACTGGCAACTGGCACTTTATAAAAAATTTTCCTGACGATTCCGGACAACAGAAACACTGTGATATATGTATATATGCTTGGACTCTGTATTTTTGTATTTTGGCACTTCTAAAAATTTGTATAACGCATTCTGTATTCATGTTTGTATTTATTGCACTGTTTGCACTTTATAATACAGAAAATTAGAGTGTATTTTGGCTCTTAAGATTGTAGAGTCCCGGTTTGGTTGTTTTGCATGAAGACAAGTAGGCAAGGAACTACTGCTGCCTGCTTGTCCTTCATCCCCCTGTTACAGGGCTAGAGGAAGGCAGGCCCCAGGTGATAGAGAGACTTGCCAGCTCTGGGTTGGGAAATTCCTTGAGATTTTGGAGGGGGGGAACCTGAGGAAGGTGTGGTTTGGCAAGGACATCAGCGAGATATAATGCCATACTGCCTATCCTCCAAACAGCCATTTTCTCACAGGGAATTGATCACCCTTACCCTGGAGATCAGTTGTAATTCCAATAGTTCTCCAGCCACCATCTAGAGCTTGGCAAGCCAAGTGGCCATACTGGGGCCAATGACACCACCTGGGGCTGCCACATACCACACCTTGTGGCCACAGCCAGGACCTGTCTTGAGACTTTTTTTGCTCTCACCTCCATCCCAGTGTCCTAGGCAATTGCCTAGGTCTGCCTTTGGTTCAGTTATGCAGATGCCTCTGGATGCACATAAGCAGCATGTGAATGCAGGGGTACACTCAGCACTCACTGTTCAGAAGTATAAGGAAGCTGAATTCTGGCTACTATAAGAGGTATGCAAGGAGGAATTTTACTTTCAATTCTATTTTTCTCAGTCCAAGTTAAACAATTCTATGGGAGGGATTGCTCTGCATAATTGAATTCTGCTTTCGTTTTGTTTTTGTTTTTTACATTCCAATCCTCATGTTTCAGTTCAAAGGTCCTGAATATTTTCACCCATGCGATACTTCTTTAAAGTCACATTGCATTATGAGTTGTGGGGTATTTATTCTTCGTAAACATGCATGAATATATGTTCTACAAAAGGATTCAAACTGCAATAATGGTTTGGCTTTAAGGGTGAAAATGTTGTAGTAATACAGGTAGCTTGGCAATAAAAAGAGAAAATTCAGAGATAGTTCCCAGAATCACAAAAACATACAATTCTAGACTATACTCATCAAGTAAGTTTGTCTGGAAAGCAGGCTAATTAATCTAGCGTGCAATGATGTGATGATGTGTTTGTGGTATGTTAGAACCCTGACTGGTGTGAGGGATTAGACCCAAAGTATAAAATCTCACCCACAAAGATGCCTCACTCTGAGCTTTTTAAAACAATGGCCTGCCTAGAAAGCATACTTTTCAATGGAACCCTTTCTAGTCACTCTAGATATGTGTTTGTGTGTGTGAGGGGGGGGGGGTGACAGTCTATGGTTAAGCGTTTTGGCTGCGAATCAGCACTCTACCGGTTTGAAACCCACTACTGCCATGAACTCAACAGGTAGCCTTGGGTAAACCATTCCTCTCAGCCCCAGCACCCCAGCTGTATTATGGGGATAATAATAACACTAACTTGTTCACCATTCTGGGTGAGGCACTAATCTGTCTAGAAGAGTGGTATATAAGTGCAGTTGTTTTTGTTATTTTTCACCTATACAAAAGTACCAAACTCTCAATTTCTTCTCCAGTATGAGCCCAGGCATTTAAAATTAGTTCTCGGGCTAAGCCCAGGTTATATCCTACTACTCTGCTCAGCTAAGTGTCGAACCTAAGCAAGATTCGAGTCCAGTAGCAAGACCAACAAGACTTTGCAGGGTATAAGCTTTTGAGGGTCAAGCTTCCTTCCTCAAATTGACTAGGCTCTTCCTCTGGCAGAAAACTCCTTGTACTTTAGCATTTCAGATTGGTAGGATAGCAACCTTCTCCCTTCCCAAGAAGAAATGCTAGTGTCAGTTCAGGAGGTCCACCCAACAACATCTTGTCCCTAGATGTGGCAATCCTAGTTGGGAGTTGACAGAGAATAGACATAAATTACAATCTGCACAAGCCAGAATGAAACCATGGTGTTTGGTATCATTTCAGAAAGCCATGCAAGGCTCTTAATCAACAGCAGTTTCCCACATGGCCTGGCATTTGGCCAACTGCTCTATTTGTTTTTGCTGTACAGTACTGTGTGCCTGACCTTTGCCACTCCAACATGGGGGTCCGTCTAATGTTCTCAGACAGTAACCTTTTCACCTGATTTCACTTGGATGACCTCAGAGACCCCTTCTGCCTAAATGTTCATACCCATGGCATGTAGAAAATGCAGCCAGCTAGCCTGTGGAATGTCTGCTCAAAGTACTTCCTGCTTCTAGCAACCCTGAGCCAAATTAGAAATAGAGGGAAATGTGACTAGAAGATGAAAAGCGTAGGGTGGGGGGACCTATTCCTGAAATTCACAAATGAAAAGAGACTTCTAAATATCTCTCTGCTGAACAAAGATTGTTATAGCGGTGGTAGAGGGAGGACAGAGGCTGCAACAACAATGGAGTAAGTCCATGTATGAAGATTCTCAGATGCTCCTAATGTGTTCTCTGCATTTGAGTAGCTTTCTGCAGCTCCTGAAGTTCTTGGGATATGGGAATGTGCCAATTTAATGGGGGTGATGGTGGTGGAATCACACAGCTTTATAAAACTATACATGGGGGAGAGAAAGTGCATAGAGAGAACTTTTTCTTCCTCTCCTGTAGTATTAGAATTTAGGGGTACCTAATGAAGTTGATGGGCAATAGAGTCAGGATAGATAAAAGGAAGTACTATGGGCAAGTTGATGGGCAATATAATCAGGATAAAAAGAAGTACTACTTTATTCTACGTGTAAATACATTGTGGAATTCACTGCCATAGGATATAGAGATGCCCATAAGCATAGATGGCTTCAAAAGGGGATCTGAGAGATTGATAGAGGATGATCCTAGCAGTGGCTACTGGCCACATTGAACCTCCATATTCACAGGTAGTAAACTTCTGAATTCCATTGCAGGATACTAGTCTTAATGGTCTAATCCAGAAGGGCTGTTTTTATGTCTTTATGAGGCTGAACACAGGAAAAGCATTTTCCTATGGGGTTCCATGTGACCTAGTATATTCCATGCTCAAGTGGATTTAGTGATTACATGCAACTGCAGCAGAGTTGCCAGCCTCCAAGTGAGGCCAGGAGATCTCCTGGAATTACAACAGATCTTCAGATGACATAGATCAGTTTGCCTGGAGAAAATGGCTGCTTTGGAGAGTGGACTCTATGGCATTATGCCCCACTGAGGTTCCCCCCCCCAAAAAAAACCTTGCCCTCCTCAGACTCCACTCCCCAAATTTCCAGGAATTACCCAACCCCAAGTTGGAAACCATCTGGACCAGAATCACTGGTACAGTATTGTTGCCAGTACAGAGTGGCTGACTAGCCATTTACTTATAAGGAAAATTTCCTGGTGGGCCACTGCCATACAGGCTCACTGGTGGTCAAGAGCAAGCAGAGCCAAGCTTCAGCAACTCTGCCTGAGCCTCAGGGGCTGTTTGGTCCCTCATCGGCCATTACAGTTAATGTCAGCTTACCAACTGCTTCCACCTGTACTGCTGCCAGATTCTGGGAGGAAGCCGTGGCTGAGCTGTTGCCCCACTGAGTTAAGCATCCCTTCAATGATAGTCTGCACCACTGCAGGGGCTGCTGGGCTTGCTCCAAGGCCATTTTACTTCCCAATCCACTCAACTTCCATGTACACTAGATAGCATCTGCTGACGAGCATGCTTCCTCTCGAGACAGCATTTGCACAAAGTGTTTTCAATAACCCTTTGTGCAGACAAAAATGCTAGTGCAAGAGGAAGCACACTCCGTAACAGACTATCTGGCACATGTGGAACTTCTTCATGGGATTCAAGCCCTGGAGTCAAACTTAACAGGGTAGGAAGGCTAAAATCCCCACCGAGCACACAGCCAAGGACTATACACCTGTTAAAATTGTCAAGTCTACCTGAATTCAGCACCAAGCCATCAAAATTTGAAGCGAAATGATAAGGCCTCTGGGTCTTATGTTGGACATCCTTGTTTGCTGGACACTCTTGTTTTAACGTGATGGCAGGCCATAAGGAACCCAGAATGGGTAAACTGGCTTTTCATATGCCTGCTCTACCAGTTTCTCATTTAAACTGGCTCTAAGTGAGCATTTATCGACAGTTCTCAAATAAAAGTAGCCAGAGTACAGGAGAACTGTCTACCCTATTCACTGAAGAAAAGAACAAGCAGCAAGTGAGAGTGACTTCATGTCTGAAAACCAAGTCTCGACTGCTTTTTCCTTTGCAACTTATTAACTTCTACAATCAAAGAGGAAGAAAAAAATGGGAGCCAATTGAAAGAGTAGTTAGGGATTTAGTCCAAAATCAATTTTAATTAAAATAACCCCGCAGACATGCAAATACTAGTGGCAGGGCTGGACCAAGGCATTTTGGTGCTTGAGGCTGAAAATCTGAACAGCGTTGTTCCTTCCACTAATTATTGTAGGGAACAATCCATTAGGAAGTTATCTTGAAAAAGGCTTGTTGAAATGGATGGTAGTTTTGCAACAGGAACTACACTTGCCTGGGAGAACTTCCTAATAGGTTGTTCCCTAAGGGTTAGATCTCTCTGTTTTCCGCTCTATTGCTTTTGAGGATGCTCAAAATCTGCCATGTGATCACTGACACCCTGATAGTGGCACAAGCCCCTGCTGGCCATTTCTGGCATTATTGTTGCCCACTGGTTACAACAAAAGAGCCTGGTTTCTACACATGGCTGGCAGAATATAACAAACCATGCTCTATAGCCCCGCCTCCCTTTGGTCTCCGCAGGTCTTCCCCAAAGCCTTTCCCTCTACCCAGCTTTCTTCATGAAATTCCCAGAAATGAAGGACACAATGTGTGAGAGACAAGAAAGATGACCTGGAAACAGGCAAGTGTGAAGCTTTGTAGCAGCCTCCCTAGAAGGACAAGGAGTCTATCTGTCATCACATAATTTGGCTCCAAATGTATTGTGAATATCTGAGATTCCATACACTATTCCAAATTTGGGATTTACCAGTTGTAGGGTGTGGGGACTTTTTTCAGCATAGAAATTATACTACCAAACAGGTATTCCCTTTCATGTGATTGCCCTTTCAGGTTTGACTGGACAAACACTGTGGAATGTTTCTCAAACTAGGCCGCTGTCTTGCTGTTTTTTTGAACTCTCCCTTTAAAAATTATCTTAACTTAGCTTAAACAGCAATTCCCACCTCTCAGAATGGATTTAAGTTGCTGGCACATCAGAAAATTTTCTGCTGCGTTAGAGCAAAAACGACATGTGCCATTTTGTTTAGAAAGAGGTGCCAGGCCTACTGACTTGGCTAACATCAATAAAACACGGGGTTTGAATGCAGAGGGTGGGAATGAGCACAGAGACAGAAACACTTGAGTAATACACGCCCATCCTGCTTTCCAGTCCGAGCTGGGAAATCCATCCACCTCAGTCTGATCTGCCTACTGCGCAGTGCTGTCTCTGCTCCCAGAACCCATGACGATGTCCCTCCCAGGAGAGATGTCATTGTGCAGGCCCAGGGAGTGCTTCTGTGCTTTGCACCGAGTGGATTTGGGCCTCAAATAGGGGATTTGGGGCCCAAATCTACCTGGTGTGAAGTGTGGGAGTGCTCCTGGGGTCTGCACAATGATGTCACTCCTGCAAGTGATGTCATTGCGCCATGCTAGGAGTGTGCGCACACAAAGCATGCATGAGGAGCAAAAAAAAAAAAAGAGTGCTGGGTCCCCCCTCTCACTGGGAGGATAAGGGGACCTGGCAACCCTACCTCCCTCCGAATGGCACAATACAGCGGGGAGATGGTAGTCAGCCATGGTTGGCAGTGAATGCTGTAAACTTCATAGCACTGCTTTTTGTACTATCAACCATATGCACATACATCTCAGAGTTCTATTAGAGTTTGTTTCTGACCTTGCACAGGTCTACATGCCTTACTACTCACGTGCAACCCAAAACGTAAGCAGGTTAATCAGGAAATCAGTTCCATCAAGTTGAAGGGAGCTTCTTTCCTCATAAGCATGATTAGGAATGCAGCCAAAGACATCTTAATATCCCATGGTCCCTGTTTTATTTTTTAAATAATAATATCCCCCTTCAAAGTAGTGCGTGATGCACAGCCTTCTGCATACATATTCAGCATTATTAAATTAACCCGGAAAACTCAAGAACAGCACACAAGCCTCAGAAGACAGAAGGTGTGTGAGTTGCTACCTCTCTAAAACATGCTTTTTGATTTGGGGGCTTTGGAATGTGGGGGGCAGGTATGGTTGGAAAAAGAATTATATCCTCGTTTAGGTGCCCCACAGCTGACCCAGAGTCCCTTGGTCATGTGTGGCAGACACTCATCGTCAAATCAATAAGCATTAAATCAACCTCATTTTCTACTATTTAAATTAACTATAACCACTTTAATTGCAAATTCATCGCCAGCAAACGGCTTATTGCCTTTTACATTAGAGCCCCGATTTACTTGCGTGTCACAGGCCATTGAGGACGGTTCTGCACATTCTGGAAATCCCTCCCCCCTACTTCCCCCATTTTTTGTGTGAGCTGTGTACAGCATGAGCCCTTTAGACAGCATTTTCATGAGATTGCATTAAGAAAATCTTTTAGCTTTCCTTTATAATACCTGCATACTCTTGGGAACCACTGCGTTAGGTCCAAAATAATCAAGATGCCAGAAGATTCATGAATGATCTTTCTTTCTGAGCAGTCACAGAAGGCTGGGCTTTTGGGATCGGGATCACAAAGCAGGAGAAGTGAGTTAAACCTCCATGTAATGTGTCCCCACAGTGTCAGACAAAACACAATCACATATAGGTTCTCCTCAGTTCCCATGGACGAGGTGCCCATGTGGATCAAGACCATGGAGCATGTGGAGAAGGCTTCAGACTCCCCCTCTGCATCATTTTCCCACCCTAAAACTGTCCCAGAGGACACTATTGGCCTGTTGAGGAAATCCACATCTATCCCAGGGAACACATGGGTTTCCCTAAATAACCCCACCCTCCCCAGACACCCTGGAGCTGCTCTTGCTTCTATTAGGGGAAATACACTGGCAGGCTGTATGTTGCCTGTATGCATTCTCCAGCGAAATAAACAGCATCTCCAGAGTCCAACTGGTTAAAGGGATGGACTTTGGCTGTGGGACACTGAGGATGCAATTAAACAAGATGCAGGTTGAATCTCCCAAGCACATTAATTTCATATAACAGCAGCTGCAAAGGAGGGGGCAGTTTGGATTGGGGCTGAAATTGGATTGGGGCTGCAGTGTTGGAGGAGGGTTAGCCCTTCCTCCTTGCATAGTTTCCTCCTGAGAACAATTACCTTCCCTTACAGCTGCTATTACCTCCAGTGTACGTGGGGGAATAAGTTGGCTACCCCTGCCCACAACTTGGGAGATAGCTATGAATTTCCTGCATTGTGCAGGAAGGACTAGATAACCCTTGGGGATCCCTACCAGCTCTGTTTCTATGATATGTAGGTAGAAGAGTTCTCTAAAAATAGGCTATTCAGATCAAGGGGAAGAGATGCAGGTACAGGTTAGCTTAATGCTTACTAGTCTACATTTTGTTTTCATTTTGTGTTCCAACATTTCATTTATTTTCATTTCATATAGTTTTTGCATTAATTCACTTTTCATTTTTCGTTATTTTCAGTGGGAAGCACATTTCTGACTGCTGTTTCTTTGATTCAATCCAAGTGGGATGAAATTCACAAAAGATTTGTATGTTTCCTACAACAGATTATGCCTGCCAAAACACATTTGTTTTTACTACTCAAAGTAAGAGAATTATGGGAGTTTTAATAAAGTTGAAAAGCTCATCTTCATGTCAATATATCCTGTGGAACATGGTGGTGATACATGCTAAAACATTTTTTTTAAATCTTCTCCAGTTCAGTTCTTGCAACAGATTGAGGGGGTTGACTGTTCCATTTCACATTTTGTCACAATAAACCTAAGTTAAGGCAAAGGGGGTGTGGGTGGGATGCAACTCTTTGTCAGGCTCAGGCACGCCCCACCCCTCACGTGTCTCTTTCTGCCGGGGTGGTGCTCACTTGCCGCCTGCCTGACTTCTACTTCTTGGCCTTTGGGTTTACTCCACCACTGTTGGCCCACTAGCCTCTCTTAGCTGCCAGGATATTGCCTCCTGAAGGCCTAAGAAACAGGGTGATTGGGCCCTGGGTATTTCCCAGGGGCCCCTCTACAACCCTGAGTAGACTGACCTCCACTCCAGGAACAATCAATCAATCAATCAATCAATCAATCAATCAATCAATCAATCAATCAATCAATCAATCAATCAATCAATCAATCAATCAATCAATCAAGCTAGCTAGCTAGCTAGCTAGCTAGCTAGCTAGCTAGCTAGCTTCCTGCTCCTACGCTCTCCTCTCAACCTCCCTTCTCCACTTGTGGGTGGACCTCCCTTTTATCCCCTCACCATTCCCAGGCACCACCTCCTAGCCCCACCCCCAACAGCTTAGCTGCTGCTCTGGCTGCCTTAGGTAGCCACCACTGTGCCTGCTTTGCCCCCGGCCTCTTCTGGCCCTTTTCCATCCCCTCTAGCCTGTTTGCTGGGTTGTTGGGCTGTAGTTCTTCCTGTGCCTGCCACTGGGTTGGGGTGCGGCCCTGTGCCACTGGCGCTGCCCATGATCTGCTGCCTGTGGTGGCATGGGCTGACTGTCTCTGCCCCCTGTGCCCTCTTCCTCCAGCTAGGCTGGGCTGCTCTAAGGGCCTGGCTGGGAAGCGGGCAGTGGCTAGGACCCAGGAGCTGCCATCTAGCCTGCCTCCTGCCAATGAGAGCTTGTCAGCTCCTGGGCCATCTAGCCTGCCTCCTGCTGATGAGGGCTTGTCAACACCTGGGCCTTCTTTGGGCGTTCCAGTTCTCTTTTGGTGCCTTTGCTGCCTGTCTCCTCTTTGCTGCTGCTTGTTTCCTCCTTGTCGGGTGAGTGTCAAGGGTGGCAAGGCTGGATGGTGGGGCTGCCAGTCTGGGTTCTGGGTGTGGCTCTGGGAGGGTTCCCAAGTGTGGCCTGGTTGCCAGACACTCTCTTTGTTTAATTTATAAATACTCACAATGATGTGTTATGATTTGTGGGGGATAGGTCGTAGTTTTCAAGTTTGCAGCTACTTTGAGAATGGGGAAAACAGCATGCCAATAAATACATGGAATCACATTATAGGATCATTTGTAGGCTGTTTTCCCATTCTGAAACTGATGTATTTAAACATAGAACTTTAATAACTGCAACAGAACCTATAACATTCCCACCACTGAATCAACAGCCCAGACTAGATACATTTTACATCCTTTATGGAAGACCATGGGGAAAGACCAAGTCCTGACGTTCCCACAGAGGTCATTTAATAGCACAGGGAAACAGCAGTAAATGGTCTTTTTCTGGCAGCTGATGGTCTCACTTTGTTTAGAAAAGGTCCATGGAACATCATCAGGGTGGCCAAATTAAGACAGTCACATAGGGAGAAGTAGCCTCTAAGGTATGCCCCCCCGAGAAGCTCATAGGCAGCCACTGCAACTGCCTTGCTACAGCACCAACTGAATATTTCCCTCATGGATATACTGATCAGGAGGCCAGTTGCAGCATTCCACACTAGCTCCAGCTTCCAAATTGTTTTAAAGGTTAGCTCTACTTAAAGCACATTGCAGCGGTCAATCCTAGCCATTACAAAATGTGTGCTAAGACTCTATACAACAGACACAGGTGAGAAAAGGCAACCCACAGTGCAATCTGAAGCAGAACCACAGCGTTCTAAGTTCATTGAAGTCAATGGGCTTCAAAGTGTGTGTGTAACTCTGCTTTGGATTGCACTGCCTGTTGCTGCTACCACTATCTTATACAAAAACAAAGCAAAATCCAGGAGCACCCCTCGGCTTCAAACCTGTTTATTTTTTTTTTTTGAAAAAATTTTTTATTGGGTTAGAATCCATTATTTTTACATTTACATTCAATTTTCCCCAATTTTTTCATCTCTAACCCCCTCCCTTTCCCCCCCCTTTTTGTTGACTTCCAACAGCTTTCCAACCCTTTGTCCCCTTTCCCTTACTTTTATTAGCTTCCTCTATCTAAAACAAATATATATTCTCCATTATTCTAAGCAGTACATCCTTAACTATTTTTGACATTGTATGCCCAAACTGTAAGTCTTTGTTTCCGTCTTAGATAAACAATTTATCCCATTTTTCAATTTCAAATATTTCTATATATCATAAACCATATAGATCATACATTCATTTATATCAAACAATTTGACTTATTCTCTATATATTACTCATTCTATCTTTTTATAATAATTCTATATATCTCTCATCACTTAGTCAATCAATTTGACTCATCTATATCTTCAGACATTCAGTTTGGTACAAAACTTACCAAAAAGAAAAAAAATATTGTTAGTTAATCAATCCTTATATTTAATCCTTATAGTTAATTATTTTCTATCTATGTTCTGTTTGTTAACCTATATATATCTATATATATATCAATCTATTAATCTGACTGCTTATTAATTCACATTTATCTCTTCTCCCCCCGGTAAAGTCTCCCCCCTCTACTTCAGTGCTTCAGTAGTTCTCAAACTGCCACAGTTTTCCTCCCACCTCCCATTTCTTCTCCAGGTGTTGTTTCAGCTTCTCCCAGTCTGTGTTGAACTGCCCTGAGTCCAGATCTCTCAATTTTCTTGTCATCTTATCCATTTCAGCCATATACAGCAATTTGTAAATCCAATCTTCAATAGTTGGCACTTCTTGTACTTTCCATTTTTGCGCATACAAAAGTCTAGCTGCTGCTGTCATATAAAATATCAACGTCCTGTATTGGGCTGGAATTCCCTCCATTCCCAAGTTCAGTAGCAGGAGTTCTGGGTTCTTATTAATTTGAAATTTTAAAATTTCACTCATTTCTCTTATTATTTCCCCCCAGTACTGCCTAGCTACCTCACACGACCACCACATATGATAGAGGGAGCCCTCATGCTTCTTACATTTCCAGCATTTATTAGAAGTATTCGAATTCCCTAGCGCAATCTTCTTTGGTGTCATGTACCAACGATAGATCATTTTGTAGATGTTCTCTTTGATATTAGTACATGTCGTTGTCTTCATTGTAGTTTTCCACAAGTATTCCCATGCCTCCATTGTTATTTCTTTATTAAAGTTTATAGCCCATTTCACCATTTGTGTTTTAACTATCTCATCCTCGGTATACCACTTCAGCAGTACTTGGTATACCTTGGATATTCTTTTCTTATCTTCTTTAAGAAGGGTCTGCTCTAGTTCCGAATTCTCTATTCGTATACCTCCCTTTACAGAGTCCGACTTATATAAGTCTCTGATCTGTCTATACTGGAACCAGTCGTAGTTAGGTGATAGTTCCTCTTGTGTCTTTATTCTGAGTTTGGATGCTTCAGTTTTAGTTATTTCTTTGTACGTTAAACATTGTTGTTCATTATCAACAGCTCTCGGGTCTATCACCTCATACGGAACCACCCACAAGGGAGTTCCTTCTTGTAGATAAATTCTGTACTTCTTCCAGATTATATATAGACTTCTCCGTACAAAGTGATGCAGGAACATCGAGTTGACCTTTACTTTGTCATGCCATAAATATGCGTGCCATCCAAATATTTTTTTATATCCCTCTAGGGCTAGTAGTTTCTTGTTCTTTAATGTCATCCATTCTTTCAGCCAAACTAGGCAGATTGCATCATGATAAAGTCTCAGATTGGGCAGTTGCATTCCGCCTCTTTCCTTTGCATCTTGTAAAACTTTCACTTTCACTCGAGGCTTCTTGCCTGCCCAAACAAAATCTGATATTTTCCTCTGCCATTTTTCAAATTGTTTAGAGTCTCTGATGATTGGTATTGTCTGTAGCAAAAACATTACTCTTGGTAACACATTCATCTTAACTGCTGCAATCCTGCCCAGCCATGACAAATTCAGTCTATTCCATTTAATCAAATCTCTCTCTATCTGAGTCCATAGTTTTTCATAATTGTTTTTGAATAGATCTATGTTCTTTGCAGTTAATTCGACTCCCAAATATTTCACTTTACTTGTTACTTCACAGTCCGTTGTTTCCGTTAATAATTGTTGTTTCTGCTTAGTCATATTTTTACATAATATCTTTGACTTCTTTTTGTTAATATAAAAACCTGCCAAGTCTCCAAACTCCTTGATCTTATCTATCACTCTTGGCATGTTCTCCAATGGGTCCTCTACAATTAACATTATGTCATCCGCAAATGCTCTGACCTTATATGAATAGTCCTTTATTTTTATTCCACGAATTTCCTCATCTTGACGTATTTGTATCATC
Organism: Eublepharis macularius; assembly: GCF_028583425.1. Classification (NCBI taxonomy): domain Eukaryota; kingdom Metazoa; phylum Chordata; class Lepidosauria; order Squamata; family Eublepharidae; genus Eublepharis; species Eublepharis macularius. The sequence goes on from NC_072801.1 coordinate 43,290,288, forward strand.
AGAATCTCCAATACTAGAATGAACAACAATGGAGATAACGGGCAACCTTGTCTTGTTCCTTTACTTATCGTCAATTTCTTGGTCAATTCATCATTCACCACGATTGCTGCAGTCTGGTCTCTGTAAATTTCCTTAATTGCTCTGATGAATCTTTCTCCCATTTGTAGCTTTTCCATAGTGGCAAACATAAAATCCCAGTTTAAATTGTCAAACGCTTTTTCAGCGTCTACAAAGAAGAAACCAACCTCTTTGTCACAACGCTTGTCATAATATTCAATAGCATTGATCACTGTCCTTAAATTGTCTCTTATTTGTCTGTCTGGCAAAAAGCCTGCTTGTTCCTCCTCTATAACTTCCGAGAGCCACCCCTTCAATCTCTCCGCCAATATCTTCGCAAAAATTTTATAGTCATTGTTGAGTAGCGATATAGGTCTATAATTTTTCACGTTAGTCAGGTCTTGGCCCTCTTTTGGGATCAATGATATGTTCGCTTCACTCCAAGTGTCTGGAATCCTTTGATCCCTTAAAACTCCATTCATCACCTCTTTCAGGAATGGTGCCAGTTCATTAGCCATTGTCTTATAAAATTTAGCCGTAAGTCCATCTGGCCCTGGCGCCTTTCCTAGATTTGCAGATTGTATTGCCTTACTTATTTCCTCGTCAGTTACTTCACTGTTCAACTTATTTCTCCAAGCTTCCGAGATTTCTGGCAGTTTGATTTTCTCCAAATATGACGCTATTGATTCTTTGTTTACTTCTTTTTTATTATACAGCTTAGCGTAAAATTTATAAAAGGCTCTACTAATGGTAGTCTGCTCCAAATACGTTTTGTTGTCTTCACAGATTTTATTTATTATTTTCTTTTCCCTTTTCTTCTTCAATTGCCATGCCAGGTACTTCCCAGGTTTATTAGCACCCTCAAACGCTTTTTGATTCAGTCTTTTAAGATTCCACTCCAATTCTTTATTACTCATTGCTGTTAGCTGTTCTTGAAGTATTTTAATTTCCTGGTATACTTTCTTTTTCCCTGGTCTCTTTTTTAGCTGTATTTCTTTGGCTTTTATTTTCTCCTCAATCTCTTGTCTTTTCTCCTCTTTCTTCTTTCTTGCTCTACCATTTAAGTCCATTAGTATGCCCCTTATAACCGCCTTGTAAGCATCCCAAACTTTATTGGTTGGTACTTCTTTATTCACGTTGTATTGTATAAAAAACTTTGTCTCTCTTCTTAATATTTCCATATTCTCTCTTTCCTGTAACAAGTCCTCATTTATTCTCCATGCTTTCCTTTTTCTCCTTTTTCCAAATTTCCACATAATTGGGTTGTGATCTGAGCCTACCATCGGCATTATTTCTACCTCCTTAGTCCATAACGCTAAATCTTTTGAGGCCCAGATCATATCAATTCTTGATAATGTAGAATGCCTTGCAGAATAAAAAGTAAACTGTCTGCTTTTAGGATATTCTCTCCTCCATACATCTTCGAGAGTCTCTTGTTGAATCAACTCAAAAAAAAGCTTTGGTAATAGTCCTTTTTTCTTTTGTGCCGTTGTAGTCTTTTTATCTAGTTCCAAGTCTGTCACTCCATTGAAGTCTCCAGCAAGAATTATCTGGTCATATGCAAAATCGTCTAAATGCTTCCTCAAGTCCTCAAAGAAGCTTTCTTTTGCACCGTTAGGTGCATAAAGTCCGACTACCAACACTCTCTTTAAATTCCAAGTACATTCCACTGCTACAAATCTAGCTTCCACATCTCTCATAACAAATTTTGGCTGTAGCTCCTCTTATATACAGCACCACTCCTCTTTTTTTCTTATTAGAGGCCGCTACAAATTCTTTGCCCAGTTTTCCAGATTTTAAATATTTTACATCCTGTTTTCTAATATGGGTCTCTTGCAAACAAACAATGTCACATTTTTGTTTTAGTAGCCAGTGAAAAATGTTTTTCCTCTTATTCGGTGAGTTTAATCCATTTACATTCCAAGATAATACTTTACACTCCATACTCATAATCTTGTTGGTAAGTCTTTTTCATTGTCCTTAATAAATCGCTCCATCTCCCGCTCAGATCTAATGCGTTTTTTGGCCCCTCCAAACTCAAAGGACACTCCTTCTGGTAGCTCCCATCTGTACCTGATTTTCATGTCCTTCAACATCTGAATTAGCACTTTGTATTTTTTCCGATCTAATAACACTGATCTGGGCAGTTCCTTCATTATAATGATCGTCTTGCCATCAATCTCCAATGGATCTTGAAACTGTTTTGTCACAATCCTCTCTTTCATATTTCGTGTTGTAAACTGCACAATCACATCTCTTGGTAATTTCCTCTGGGTTGCAATTCTCGAATTCACACGGTATGCCACATCTAGGATAGCCACAACTTCCTCCTCCTCCTTCCCCAGGTATTCAGCCAACACCTCAGTCATCTGTTCTTGCGCTGACTTTCCTTCCACTTCTGGCAAGCCACGAAAACGTAGCTGCTTCTCCATATGTTTAGTTTCTGCAACTGACATTCTCCCCTTCACCAATCTCATCTCTGTTTGTTGCGTGTCTGCTAAATTCTCCATCGCGTCTTCTACTGTTTTAACTCTCTGCTGCGTTCCTTGTAATTCACTTCGTATTGTTTCCATACCTTTTTTCACTTCTGACAGCTCCGATTTTACTGTCTGTGTAACCTCTTTAACCTCTTTTATCAGCTCCAATTTCGTGTCCTTAAGTTCTTTAATCATATCTAAAAGTTTTTTGTCCAGGTTTTTATCCAGGTTTTCTATTGCCGATTGCCACTCTTTTTTTGACATCGTGGGGCTTGCTTTAGCTCGCTCCCACGAATCCGCTCTCTTCCTTAACTCCGTGGCGTAAAATTTAACGTTTTTCTGTTTTAAATGTCCCGGTCTTCTTGCAAAAATTAAATTTTAAAGAGTCCAAAATGTCGGGCGTCTTTTCTCTATGGTTTCTCTATGATTTTGTAATCCAAGATGGCCTACTTCCTTTTCCGCTGAAGCCGCGACCCTTCCCCTTTCAAATATGGCGATTCCCTACTTCCTGCCCTCCAGCAAGGGCCGCTTCTCTCCAGCCGCTCTATTGTTATTACGCACTTCCTGTCTCCCGTCTTCCCACAGCAGATCTCGCGATGGTGTCTTTTTCTCACAGCTCCAAAACCACAGGTATTCAAAACAATAGTCCGATTTCTTTAATAACTTCTTTAAACTTAGTCTCTTTTCAAATACAATTCCTGCCGAGTCTTCCCCTCCTTTTCGCTAGTCTGTTGCAGTTTAAAAATCTACTTTTTTTCCTCTCTGTTTTTATCAATCTGTCCCGTATCAGAAGATAATGATCTTTACCTTCTCTTCACTTTTCTCGGGTTGTAATCGCTGTTTCGATTTTAAGTTCTCCTCTCAGCTTCTTCCCCCAATCGAAGCTTGGGTATGTAGGTCTTATGCCAGCCGAATTGGCCCCAAAACTGCCGCAGAGATTATAGCCGACCCGTCGCAAGGTGGGACCTCAAGGATCGGGAGGGGACCCGTTGTGTAGAGCCCCCCCTCGTCCGAGATCTAACTCACCCTAGGGTCTTGAGCGTTCTTTGCCTGCTCCCCGCCTGAGAGCAGTCGGCCGCGGGCTATTTTCACCCCACCGGCCGGTTAAAACGGCAGTCCGGTCAGCTCCGCAAGTGGAGCTGCGTTAGACCTCCATGAATCCCAAACCGGAAGTCCCCGGCTTCAAACCTGTTTAGATGGAGAAATTCCCACATTGTCTTTGTCACAGACAATGCTTCTACAGCACCTCCAGCCAGCATGATACAGTGTATTAGGATCTGGGAGACCTGGATTCAACTCCCTGCTCTGCCATGAAAGCTTGCTGGGTGACCTTGGGCCAATCACACTCTCTCAGCCTGAGCTAACTCAAAGGGTTGTTGTGAGGATAAAATAGCATCAGGACTAGGCTGATAGACCTCAAAAGTAGAATCGCCAGCTCAGGACTCCTAAGGTTAGTGGCTTAAGCTGGTAACTCAAGACGATGGAGCCTGAAAGGCAGCCATTGGGAAGGTAACTACTATGGGGGTCAAGCCTGGGCAGAAGGCCAGGCTTCAAGTCTTTATACCAGCACTAGCGTACCAAGCAGCTTCCATCAGATAGCCCTCCACAGGGGCAGATGCAACATCCCTTCCATGCATAAAAGGCCTCACAAAGCTTGTGTAAAGAAAATGCAAGAAAGTTTGCGATGCCAGGTCCCACATTCTGGGCATGAGGTTTTGGTTGAAGCTCTGGAATCCCTGCATCAAGACCTATCTGGCCCAGCAGGGAAGACTCCTCAAAAACTGAAGAGCCATTTGTTGTCTCCATTATACGCAAGGTTCCCTGTCTCCCAGGGACTCCACAGACCCTGGGGAACAAACAGACCCGCAGCCCCAAGAATACCCATCCAACTCCAGCACCCTCAGAGTCTCTCCCAGGGACAAAGAAGGTGGAGAGCCAGAGCTGAAACCAGGACCTAGCAAAGGAGCACTAACTTCCAGTTTGAAAAATTCTGCACTCCAGTCTCCAGCAGGAGAAGAGCATCATTCTCTAGATCAGTGTTCCCCAACCTTTTTTCTATGGAGCAACCCATTTACTGTTCTAGACCTTTTCAGGATCCAGGATCCAACTGGCTACAGGATGGGGAGGTTTATCTATGTACCAAATAAGACTTTGGTTGAGATCTAGCCTTTGCTGGCTCAACAGCTCTAAAACCTAGCTTCAGCTCGCCCTGGACAGCTCCCTGCTATCCACCAGCTCCTCCACTGAGGGTATGCCTCAGCAGAGCTAAGTGTAGGAAATCTCCTGCCTTTTTCCTGGTTGGCCAGGAAGAGAACAGGACACCCTGAAAGAAAACCATTCTGCACACTAAAGTGACTGGGCAAAATGTAGTTAACAATGCGACAAAACTGAAAAGTGCTTTTTGAAGCCAAGACTTAGCCCAGGTAATAATGTAAGTGTACAAAGTGCCTTCCTCTCATCTCTGGGTAAATATAGCCAACCACTATACAGCCGGGACTATCCTATACATGGCACTGAGATCTAAACTGAGGGAGGCCATTTCAACCAGGAAAGCATAAGAGAGAAAAATAAAAATCCCAGTTGCCCTGTGCTGTAGCTCTCCTGACCTATATCAGCTTCCTTGCACCCAATTTTTGAGGCTAAATTGTTACCATCTCCAGTCATTACAGCCTCATTTAAAAGGAAAGTGAGGTTCTTCTCAGTGTGCCTGGTCACCATTTTGTGTGAATAGGGCAACATGCATTTTTCCCACTTCAGTACATGTGAACCAATGCCCTTAAAAATATGGTTTTCATATCTTGCCTACAGAAGATAGAAAATTTGTGCATTGCCCTATTCACACAAAATAGTGGCCACACATACTAAGTGGATCACATGTAGTGTCATCTCCCCTTATGCCCAGTTGTATCACCAAAACTGTAAGGGCTAGAATCCAATCATAGATTCCTAACAGTATATCAAGCTTTATCTTTAATTTAAATGTGATCAAAGCAAAAAGACCTAACCCCCCAGGAAGGCTTAAGCCCAGGCACCTCTCATTTTTTTAGAAATTTAGGCCTTTACATTTACAAAAAAAACACCCCAAACCCCCAAAACATCAACTGGACTATTATATTTTTTAATCAACACAAGAAGCCTTGAGGAGTTAACAGAAAAAGGAGAAACCTTTCTTTAAAGAAGGAGGGATATGAAGAAAACAAAATGGTAGTTATTTCTGTCTTGAAAGATCACAGGAGTCTAATTACAGCGATACCCTTCAACTCCACAACTCCACTGAAATGAGGGGAGCTGCACATGAGCATGGCTTGTGCTCTTGCACAGCTCCCATTCATTTAAACGGGGGGCTGAGAAAGAGAACATTCTGCTGGAGTGCACTCCATGATGTTTCAGTGCTAGTTGGTGGCTTTTTACTTAAAAATGTTTAATAAAATGGTTTGGAGGCACAAGGTTGCACCTTCGTGCCCCCCATTAATTAATCCACAGTAACATCACCTTGAAAAAACCATCCTGACTTGCAAATTAATAGCTCCAGCACTCTCTCTGGTGCGGCTCACTGGTTTTCTTCTGAAAGGAGCACCACATGGGTAACAGAAATGTCTTTAAAAATTCTTGGTCTCCCCCCGCCCACACTCACCTTTTAAATGGAATGCCAAGTTTCCTGCTGTAAGTGCAAGAGAGCAGCTAAAGCCCTGGGTCAGAAGCAATGACCCCAAATGGTGCTCAAACATACACAGAGAAAACACTCAAGGGTGGGCAGGAGCTGCCTGATCTACAGCAAAGCTTCTCTTTGTAGGTTGTCAAGCTTTTTAACTAAAAACTCACTAGAGAAAGTCTTTAAAATGCTTCTTACCTAGCAGCATTCAATAAGGAACTTTTCCTCTGAAGTAGCTTTTGGTGAATTTCATTGCTGCTTGAATACCTGTCTATTACAAGTCTGTTTGGCCTAAGACAGACACAGAACCTCAAAAAGAAGTTCTTATTGCCTAGGCTGCAGCACAGAATTTATGAAGTCACATTTGAGGAACATAATGGGTGCACCAGAGCATCTTATCCTTGACAAACCACACCCGGCTGATACATATCTCATATTAAAGAGAAATGGTTCGTGGACAGAGCAGCTTTGAAACAAGTGACAGACACCTCCCTTCCCCCAGCTTTTCAGAATTTCAGTCCCCCTCAGCATTACTTTTTTGAGTGAGAACCTCCCTGTCCCGTCACCCCAAAGACTCAACCCTTGAACATGTGGAGTAATAGAGAGTAATCTGAGAATGTGCAGTGTGCATTTTCACTTACACCTTGGGGGGTCTAACTACATTAACATTTCCCTCAAGTTCTCCCCAGATCCTGCCAATCAGGCATGCACTGAAAGACACGTGCTCAGAACTCAATTCTCAGGTGCACTTGGGTGTGTGTCTCAATTTGGCTTGGGACCTTGGCACACAGGGAGAGGGGGTTTACCCTACCCCCACCCCCATGCTGTATTCTCAATCTGAAATGGCCCTATTGTGGAAACTGTGTGTACTTATGGGCTGCACATAACTTTCCCCAGTAGGCCAAACAGGGTACCTTGGGGCCATTTAAGGTAAAACAGTGGGGCCATTTAAGGTAAAACAGTCCTGCCCCAATATGCACTGTGGTCCTAATCCAAATTGGTCCCTGCATGCTGGGGAATTGAGTTACTAGCACTGAACTCATAGCAAATGTGTAATCATCAGGATCTGGGGAGGACACAAAATGTAACAGGGAGAGGGGCCAAATTTAGGAGAAGAAACATACAGGATCTTTATATTTCAAGCAGGCTTAAACATTGAGATTTCTTGTTTAAAAATCAAGCACACATGCTGCTTGAACTCTTACTCACTGGACAGCATGAAATGTCCATCAAGTCCAGCTCTCTGTCAGTGGCCAGATGTCCCCTGAAAGTCTGCTGACAGGATACCACACTTCTCTCTTGATAGCCATGAAAGGATTGCTACTTGTGAATATGGACGTCCTAGTTTGGGCTCTCACAGCTAGTTGCCATTGATAAATTTATTCTCCTTTAATTTACCTAATCCTTTTAGAGCCCTCTGTCCCATTGGACAATCACTGGAGAGGGAAGAAATCTAAGAGGATACAGTGAGGGGTGGTTTAGAACAAAAAAGCGTATTAGACTTCTCAAATCTTCTGTTCAGCATCACAACCCATGCATGTGCATGCGCATACATACACACAGCGGTCTAGCAAACAACTTATCTTAGATCTGGCTGAATCTAAAAGGTAGTTTAAGAGGATTAAAGAAGGGGAGAGCTGTTGAAAAGGACCTAACAAAGCCCAGTGCATCATCTGGTGAGGTTTTGCATTTTTTAAAATAGGAAAGGATACATTATTCCAAGAAATGATCATTCATGCTCTGTCTTCCTGAGCATTTCTGGCCTTGCAATATCAGCTGCACCTTAACTATGCGCTGAAGGGAGAATGGGAACTCAAATGTTAATTTCAATAAAATTAACTTAGCTTGTTGGTTTCATTGCAATGTAATTTTAGCCCAGTGCCCTGAGGGGGAACCTGAGTTGCTTGTCATAAAAGGCTCTGTCGTCTCAGATTGGCTGCGTTGTTCAGCTCAGCTTCTCGGTTCTGTCGCCCGGAGGTGAGTGGCTCTCGAGAAACCCCATTCCATAAATTGGAATTGTCGCAAACCACCGTGCAGACGCGTTTATACAATCTATTTCCTTTTTTGCAATATTTTATGTAAGCCTCTTTTTAAAAAAATTCCTGCCACAAGGTATTCTGCTTGGTCCCATTTACTGTCTTTCTGCTCTTTGAAAAGTGCAGTCAAGTGGTTAGAAAATCAGATCTGGGAGACCTGTGCTGCTTCCACACAGCAACTATTTTCCATGTTTCTTCCAATGCAATTACTATGCAAAGGCAACAGAATATCCATACAGGTCCTATCTTATAGGATATTCTTTCTTTGTTGCCCCAGCTCTCTGTGGCTGCTAATCCTGCATGCCTACATCACCAAAGGCTTATGTAAATTACTAGTTTTCTCAGTTTCAGATACTACCTGAAAAATGGAAACAACAATGGCTCACTACCAAGGGTTTGATAATAAAGCCAAAAAGACTTACAGAGTTGGATCCAGAGCAAAATTTTTGCTTGCACTAGGACTCTTGCATAAGCAGAACCATAAGTCTCTGGTAGCTACTCATGCTAAATCAAATTTACTGTATTCTCACTTGTGTTTCTGCTTGTGTGAGATCTTGTGCATTTCTTGATACATTAAGAAGGGAAGCTCTAGATCAGGGGTCCCCAATGTGGCACCATGGGCAACAAGGCACCCACAGAGACATTTTCTGGTGCCCGCCAAGTGTTTTTAGAAAGTGGGCAAGTTCATGTGGAACTTTTGTCTAGGAAGGCTTCTGATTGGTTGAGCAGATTTTTAAAAATTCTTGAGCAGCAGCTGCTTCCACCACAACACAAGAATCTTCACTGAAGATAAGCTTTTAAACAGTATGCTCATTTTAAAAGGCATCCTGTTAAGCTGAGGTTCCACTGAAATGTTGAAGAGTTAGTACTGGAGTTAAGCATATCCTTGTACCCTGACATTTTGTGGCTGGCTCTGCCTTATGTGACAAATTGCAAAGGTGTCCACAGGCTCAAAAAAAGGTTGGAGACCCCTGCATTTGGTGTTGCACAAGATCTTACACAAGTGGAAAATCAGTAACAGTGCAATTCTAAACAGAGTTACTCCAGCCTAAGCCCATTGACATCAAAGGGCTTTAGACAGGATGAACTCTTCTTAGGATTTCACTGTAAGCCCATTTATGTTTCTACTTGTGCAAAACTAAATCCAAGCCATACTCTTTAACACTCTGCAAATTTAAAAAAATGCAATAGTAATGATGGTAGCGGAAAAAAAATATAATGAGCAAAAACAGAATTAGTTATTCCTAACCCAGTTGTCTGTTTTCAGCAGTACATAGTTCCAGTAGTAAGTAGTTCCAAATAGTAATCTATTCAGTGATGAAGACTATGGTAGCGACTAGCCATGGAACTCTAGCCCAGTTGAGCTGTCTTCAACCTGTAGACAGTAGAGCATCAGTGTTTATTAGTGTGTATGCCATACCTGTCAACTCAGCATGCACCTAAAGCTAAGTCAAGAAGCCCCCCAAACTTTCAATACTCGTGTTGCTGAAAAAACACAGGCCAGCCCTATTCTTATGCTAGACAGAAATCGGAGCCAAAAGAACCTTTGGCTTTCTGGAATAAAGAGAAATTTTATCTATCATTGGATTCCACCAGTAGGTAAAGAATTTTTTTGTTTTCTTTGGCATACCTGGAAACACAGTTATTGGCCCTCTTCCCTGGTTGTGTTGCTATGTGTACTTTTATTGAGTTGTTTAAATATTTTATATATACTTTATTTTAAATGCTGCTTTAATGTTTTAAATGTTTTAATGTTCACCACCCTAGGGACCCTATTTGGGTGGAAAGGCAGCATAGAAAAGTTTTAAACCAACAACAACAACAAAATAAAAATGCAAACCACATACACTATTAGGGTTGGCGGGGGCAGGGGAGGAGTACATTCTGGATGCTTATTTTCCCTGTGCAGTCCATCCCAAGTGGAAGACTCTATAGAAGAACTTTTGCATGAACCAAAGTAGTACATTGATCCAGCTGGTGAAGACCATCACTAATTGCCCTGGCTACTGTACCTGGCAGAAGTATCTCTGTGTTTGCAGAAAATTGCTGCTGGTCATTTGAGGTTCTGTCTGTGTTCAGCTAGGTTCATATGAAAGTTTCTCTGTAGGGATTCCAGCCATGGGAGGGATTGTATCAGGTAAATAAGCAGCCAGTCACAATACATATGTAAACCAGTCTTGGCTTAAGAACTAAATCTCCCCCATTCAAATCATCCAAATCAAACACCAGCTAAAACTGGAAAGGTTGAAAAAAAATTGCAAGCATATTCAAATCAGAAGGATTCTTCCTATCAAATTTATTCTAGCTCTATACAAGACATGAGATCAAAACCAGGTGTCCTGGTAGACACCTGGCTGCCGCTCAAAACAGCAGCTCTGAATCTTCTCCCCTGTCATCTTCCTCACTGGGCAGTAATGTTCCATTCCACTTCACTAGCTGTTACTATCAGGGATAAGGAAACTCTCTGGGTAATGATGTGACATCATGTATTTAGTATCACTAGACATAAACCAGAGACAAGGGTGAAAGAACTAGATGCAAAGCTGCTGTTTTCAGTGGCAGCCACACTTCTGCTGTAACAAGAATTTACAACTTGAAACTGGAAGCGTTTAATGCAAATGAAAAAATCTATGTGGACCAGGAAACTTCTTTGATTTCTAGATGCCTCTTCATCACTGTACATGTTACTCCTCTATTTTATCCTTACAATCTTGCATGGTAAATTAGGCTGAGAGACAGTGATTGGTTCGCACTCACTGGTAAGGTTCATGGCAGAGTAGGGGTTTAAACCTTGCTCCCTCTGGTCCTAGTCTGATATTCTAACCAGTATATAGACAAATTCTCACACTAACAACAACACATTAACATGTTCTGTACTTTGGTCTACTCAAACACAGAACCCCCAATACTGTGCCTGCACAGAGATCACAAAGTGATGAAACTCTATAGAAAATGATTAGTATGGACAATTCAGATTGGAAACTACTAAATGTGTTTTGGGACTGACGTTTGAAAAAGATGGAAAGACCACTAAGGGAATATATGATAAAGGTGCATGAAGTTATGAATGGCATGGTAATTAAACTTGTAGTTACCCATTAGAATGACTGGCAATGCGGTCAGAGTAGACAAAAGAAAGTACTATAATTAACTTAGGGAATTCACTGCCACACAATATGGCAACCACTGGTTTAGGTGGCTTAAAAAAAATTCACAAATTCACTGAAGACAAGGTATAGCAACAGCTATTGGCCATGATAACTAAATACTTTCATGTACAGTAGCACTATTAATTTGAATGAAAACAATTTTTTTTGCCATCATACCACAGACAATTTATGGCAACCCCACAGGGTTTTCAAGGCAAGAGGCACTCAGAGGTCGTTTGCCATTGCTTGCCTCTGCATAGCAACCCTAAAATTCCTTGGTGGTCTTCTGTCCGAGTACTAACCAGGGCTGACTCTGCTTAGTTCCCAAAATCTGATGAGATTGGGCTAGCCTGTGCTATGTAGGTCAGAGCACCAGAAACAATGGGGAAAGTGGCTATTACAGCTGTACCTCTTGCCTTCCTCCTTGTAGTTCCAGCCTTGGTGAGGTCATAACTCCGGCTCCCATTCATCCTGTCACAAAACTCTGATGTTATGTTATGATGGACCTCCCTCTCCCCCACGCTGTGGCAGATTTTCCTGCCAAAATCCAAGTTTTCTTGCTTTGGCTGAACAGCCCCAAGTAGCATGTCTCTGTGGTTTTAAAGTTCTTTTGTGTCCCACCCTGCTAAGCAGTTCTAAATTTGACTTGTTAGCCCAGCTCAGAAACTTGGTGAGAGAAAAGCAGGAACCCTCTTCTTACTAACCAACTACTCTTTGCCACCCCCACCTCCAGTACTATTGTGGTTGTGTAAATGGGTTTCAGATGGTTCTGGCTTTTATACTTGGAATTCTTAACTAGAATTCTCCCTCAAAACAATGATGTTACAGTTAGGGCAAAAGATTTCTTTCCTTCATGCCAGAGTGGAACCAGTCTGGCTTTCTCTGTCAGACTTTCACACACACACTCTCCTAAATCCTGTCAGCAACCAACTCTCATCTTGAAGGCTGGTTTTGACTGGCCAGTCAGAAAGAAGGGAGCAACCTGTCAATCAAGCTCATATTCCAGGCAATCGTTAATTCCTTCCCTCCCAGCTCTCTGATTTCTGGATTTAGGAAACCTTCTTTAAAGTGTACTCCATCACACATGGACTTGTGGTTTAGCGGGTTCCAGATCTGGAAGGATTATAAAGGCTGAGGTTCTACCATTCTGAATTGCTTCAAAGATCTTCAAAAGCTGTTTGTCCAAAGGTAACAGTAGGACAAGATAAAGTGTGTGTACACTATGGACAATAGGGTTGCCAGCTCCAGGTTGGGAATTTTTTGGAGATTTGGGGGGTACAGTCTGGAGAGGGTAGGGTTTAGGAAGCAGAGGGACCTCAGCAGGGTATAATGCCATAGATTCCACCCTCCAAAGCAGCCATTTTCTCCAGGAGAACTGATCTCTGTGGCCTAGATCAGGTATAATTCCAGAAGCTTTCCAGCCACCACCTGGAAGTTGGCACCAACTGGAGGTTGGCAACCCTAATGGACAATGATTCCCTATCACATCATTCTCAGGCCTCATAGGAAATACTGCCTGTCACTAGCCTTATAAAACTAAAAACACTTTCAGAACTTTGAAAAAAATCAGGCTTATATGGCACAAAAGGGCATGGTGGGGGGAGAGAGGAATAAGTAGATTGGAGATTGCCCATCTTTAAGCTTTGTATCCCTTAGCAACATAGATGGGGAACTGGCAACCAACTGACCTTATCAGAGTTTCAATTAGAACCACAAGAGCACACCATAAAAAAACGCAATAGCAGAACACAACCACTTTCAGAACCCTAATTGAGAGTGAATGCAGCACTAGATGTCTTGGCCAAAAGGGGGGAGGAGGGGTAGAGAAATCCCACAGTTCTATTCCAAAACTTGGAAATTATCCATTCTCCTTAAAGGCTACACATCCTAAAAGACCTAGCAATAAAAGTCTTGTTTGCACAGACAGATCTTAGAGAGTCCCTTCAGGAATTTAATAAGTTAGCTCTTAATGGTTAGTGGTGCAGTGTTTTTGTTAAAAGAATCTCAAAGCATCGTATGAATACTGTGAGACTTAGAGTGTTTCTGTGTGGCCAATACCTTGCAAAATCTTCTGGCTTTTAGGAAAGGAACACACACACAAACACAAAGGCAGCATGTTTGGAACCTTCATGAGGGGCAGGAGGGGAAATGTTATCAAAACACTAAAGCTCTGAACTCCACTTTGCAAGGCTACCAGGCAGTTTCTTTTTTCTTCTGCAGCACAAATTCCCTGAAGTCAAGTTGGAAAGGTGCAATGGAAAGGTCTTGGGATTCAAGTTAGAGGGAAAAAACTCTCATCTAGAACCACTGATCACTTAGGATGGGTCAGGTCATTCCCCCAGCATGCTATATATTAACTCTTGTTCCTTTTGCATTCAGTGTGAATTATAAATAAGACAGGGTTTAGTGAGGCTAAAGTGACAGCCACAGAAGAAGATAATTAATAACAACAACATTCGATTTATATACCGCCCTTCAGGACAACTTAACATCCACTCAGAGCGGTTTACAAAGTATGTTATTATTATTATCCCCACAACAAACACTCTGTGAGGTGGGAGGGGCTGAAAGCTCCAGAGAGCTGTGACTAGCCCAAGGTCACCCAGGTGGCTTCAAGTGTAGGAGTGGGGAATCAAACCCGGCTCTCCAGATTAGAGTCCCACGCTCTTAACCACTACACCAAACTGGCTCTAGCCTGGGTATGCATGTGACTAACAAAAGGCTGCAAACTCGTAGTGAAGTCTGGGGAAACTCAGGTGGAAAGAGCAACAAATCTTGTTCTAGAAGGATTTTATACTATGCACAAGGGATAAGTGACATGGAGAGGCATAGGGTACAACCCAGAAAACTTTGATCAATTGTCAGATTGAGGTCTACACAGCATATCTTTGTGCAACTGCATGTAACAGAACCCTAGAGCCCTTCCTGCAAGACAGCATCAAGAGGGAGTAATTTTTAGCAAAGATGCCTCTAAGCAGCAGAGGGTAGCTCATCTCTTCCCCACCTGCCACTCCTGCCCCCGGAAACCCCCTACCCCACACTCTCCACTTCCAGCAAGATTTAGCCTGAGTAATTCTTATGCAGAGAAACTAAAAACAACAACCAGCTTGGGACCAAGTTTTCCAGACTAGCTTGCTGAGGAACTATTCTAAAGTTTGTCCTGGTTAGTACAATTCCTTATATCTCAATATATTCTCAAATAACCGTATTTGGACGAAAACAAACAAAAGACTTCACATTCTCCCCTCCCTAACCGCTCCCACAATAAAATCTACCACTCTTGAAAAGTTTCCATTTGCCTATTTATTCATATGCTGTATGTGCTAGTTGCTATTTCCTAGTCATTCTCTCCCAACCCATCCATTTGTAATGAAATGGTTTCCCCCATAAAACATCAAAAACTCTAACTCTTCCTCCTTCAAAGGAACCTAAGAAAATTCTCCTAGCAAATTTGGTATTTATATTGTCCACATTTATATCAATTTGGTCACAACCTTCCATATCATGGATGCACTAGATTTAATTTTTTTTAAATAATCCTGGATTCAGACTGCTGAAATTTAACATCATTACTTTAAAATTCAACAGGACATTTTTAAAAAGAAAAAAAACCCTGAAAAGACTCCAATATTCCAAAGTCTTGCTGATTTTGCAAAACTTCATTTAAGCTTTGAATGTGATGGCTGTGCAGAAACTGCCTTTGAACTTCCTTCTGTTTGGGGGGGAAGGAGGAGTAAACAAAATTTTGAGTAGTAATCACAATTATCTTTGTCACAGCAACAATGGAATGTGAATCTGTTCCTAAAAGGCAATGAGGAGGAGGAGAACATGCTAAAGATTTAAAGACAGAAAGACTATAAAAATAAATGCATCTGAAGGACTTCTTTCTTCTTGTAGAGGAATTCACCAAAGAGCTTGATGATAAAAGGGAAAAAAAACCCACAGGGCATGAAGTAAACCCCTGAAGGGGCTACCAACGGCCTTCCTGTTTTAAGGTGTTCAGCGGCTGTTTACTCCAAGTACCATCTGGCTGTATAGATATAATAACAATTATTCCATCGAGGTAGACAATCCTCTAAATCATATTAATATACACAGATTCCCTCATCTTATGGGGCTTGATGTTTCTGCACGCTCCCATTTAACCTGGGTAATGTGCTAAAACAAGTCGGCTTCATCATTAAGAATTGATTTTTAATTTATGGGAACGTCATGCTCATTCCCATAACATCCTTTTGTAATCCAGGAGAGCCGGGACCACCGGGCTGGCAGTTTATCTGCTCCTATGGGCCTCCCCCCTTTTTTTTAAAGACAGAAAGAAAAAAGAAAATTCACAACATCTTGCTACATATTTACAACAAGATTTGTAGGCTCAGGTCTGCTCTTTGCTCATGATTTTCAGAGATCTATTTTGTGCTGCGGATGAGAAAAAAGTGCCTCAGATTTTTCATTAGCTTCACTATGGTAGATAAGATGGAGGGGGGGGGGAGCTTATTTCTTTAAATTATTTAACCTTGGCAGAGCCTGTTGGGACTTCATAAATTAGAAAACATGTTAATGAAAAACATTAGTTAGGTTATTCTTAAAGGGGAAAAAGGCAAAACAAAACGGATACGAGATCCAATAGAATTTTCAAGTCAATTTTAACAGGGGAGGGGGAGGAAGGTATGATATGATTATCCAGCTCAGAAATCTTTTCACTCCCCCCTAATTAGATCTGTCACAATGAGTATTTTAGTCTATCTGGAGGCTTTGTGATCAAGCCAATTAGACTGGATGACAGTTTCTCAAAATAAGGCTATTTTGATGGAATTTCTCAAAAGATAACAGCATTCTTACAGCTACAGGCAATCAATTTCATTAATTGCATCATCATCTTCAAACACAAGGCCTGTGTAAAAAAAAATGGTCAAAGATTGTTGGAAAGAATGCCCCTTCCCAAGCAGGCATCTCCAATCCAGATTCTAGAGAAGAAATTGACCAATTGTGCCAATAAAACATTGTAACCTTTTTGGCCTTAATTGTGAACACAAGAGCAATGGTTATTGCTGAAGGCATGTTCCACACGCAGAGACCAGGTCATCCTCTCTCCACTCATCGTTCAGAACCTCCTTTTCTTTTATGTTTGGATTCACAGAGCTCTCAAACAATAAGTTACAGGGCATGAAACTATTTGACATTTGTTGCAAAATAACTCTTTGAAGACTAGATGCTTACTCCCATTTTACACATCAGGGAAACTGAGGGACTCATTCTAGGTCTAAAGTGGCCATTTTGTTTCAAAATATTATAGAAGCATGCAATGTGGAGCTATGATCTGGAAATACTGTTAAGACCTTAATTCAGACATTTGACTGTTGCAGTTTCAGGCAGGTTTTTTTTGTTGTTTTATTATCAATCTATTACTAAATTTGCTAGTGAGTATCTCTAAGCAGAGATACACTCTTCTGAATGCACTGAAGGGAGCAAATCTCCTTAGGGCTGCACTGTAAAACACATTTTACTGTTTTAACTTAAATTTCATCGTAAGCTGTTCGCAAGGTATTGCTAATTGAGCTACATAGATTATTATAAAACATTTAAATCATTTTATGCATGTTTATTCAGAATTAAATTCCACTTAATTCAATGGAACTTATTCTTAACCTTCTATGTCCCTTGCAGTCAATGAGCTATTGGGCTTCGAAGGATGTAATGCTGTTTAAGATTGTGCTGTCAATTTAGCTCCCTCACAAGAACCTGTGATCATTGTTGGAGGGTGCGGGGAAGCGACTTAGGGAGCAACCCTAAACATGCCTATATAGAAGTAAATCCCATTTTATTCAGTAGGACTTAGTCCCACGAAATTGTTCTTAGGAGTGCACTATTAGCCATCCAGCTGAAATTCCTGGCAGAGTAAAATCTTTGACCCGTATCTCTCACGTCTAAACAACAAATATTCTGTCCATAAAACCCAAATGGTGTTTACTGTCCCAACACATACGTATTCAACAGCTACAGGTAGGCTTAGGATAACAAGAAGAAACCAACTCTTCATCTACTCCAATACTATCTACATTGCCTGGTGACTATTCTCCAGGGTGTCAGACAGAGAATTTTCCAAGTTCTGCCACTCAGAATATCATTTAATTAAAGATGCCAGGGACTGAATATGGGGCATTAGACAATAAAGCATGCACTAAACTATAATTTTTTTCTAGAAGCCAATAATTTGTAAACTTTTGTAAAATTGTGTTTATTTACCCTATGGCATTGTTTATGGAAATGTCCTTGAAATTGACTGCACTACTAATCTCACACTGTGTAATCTGCCTTGAGTCTCAGTGAGAAAGGTGGACTATAAATGACATTAATAATAATAATAATAATAATTTCATTAATAATGAAGTTTGGATTGAATTGTGTGGCTCCATCAAAGCAGAATATTGTGTTGAAGTTATAGGCAGTCACATTTTGCATTGTCACTATTATTTCAGCTTTTCCCCACCAAACCATTTCCTACAACCTTCTGAATCTCTTGCATCAGTTCCTACACAAGAACAACAAACTTTTAAGATGATAAAACCCTTGAGGCAGTGTAGAATATTGAATTAGTATAGAATATTGTACTAAATATATTTGCACAAGAATGTCAACTCACTACAGAACCCACAATGTATTCCCCTCCTGCAAGACAGCATCAAGAGGGAGAAATTTTTAACAAAGATATCTCTAAGCAGCAGAGGGTAGCTGATCTCTTCCCCACCTGCCACTCCTGCCCCCAGCAACCCCCTACTCCACACTCTCCACTTCCAGCAAGGCATTTGTGAACAACAACAAACATAGGGCTTTGAACAGATGGCATGTTTAAGAAAAGAAGCAATATTGGACCCAGCGGTTTTTTCCAGTGGGAACGTGGTGGAACGGAGTTCCAGCACCTCTTAAAAAACGGTCACATGGCCGGTGGCCCCACCCCCTGAACTCCAGACAGAGGGGAGTCTATGTGACCACTTTTACCAAGGGCAATTTAAACTTTAAAAAACTCCCCCCTTGTTCCAGCTGACCCAAAGTGACGACACTGTGCGGTCTTAAATTCCACCACTGATTTCCACCATCTCTTTTCCCAGAAAAAAAGCCGATTGGACCCAAATAAACTCTGAACTGACCAAGTGCTTTCCCACAGAAACCTGCTATTTTCAGTCATTTCCCACTTATTTAGAATGCAGTTACTTAGTATTGAAGCAGTAGTAGTTAGAATGGAGGACTATATCTGGGGAGACCTGGGTTCAAATCTCCATTTTGCCATGAAGCTCACAGAATGATATTGGGCTAGTCATTCTCTCAGGCTAACCTATCTCACAGGGTTGTTGTGAGGATGATTGAGAATGATGTATACTGCCTGGAGCTCCAAAGAAGGGTTGCAACAGAAACATGATAGACATTGATTAATGCCTAACTGCTCTGTTAAACCATATTTAAAATTCCATTGCTTATCAGATTTTGATTTGGGAGTTGGGTTGCCAAATACCCTACTGTGAGTGATTCAAGATGACCTAGGTCAAAATGCTTTTGAAAGATCCTTAATGAAAACAGACTTTATTAAATACATTTTTTATTATTGTCAATAACACTGGATTTCTTTGTGCTCCTTACTGAACATAAAAATGTCAGATTTCTGATTGTTCCCTTTAAGGATGAGAAAAAGAGGATTACCAAGTGAAGAAAAGAGAGAGAAAAAGAGCTCTGATTTGGGCCAAGGGCAGAGAGATGATGGATTTTCTAGAATTTTGTAGACAGTTTGGAAGAGGGATCAATTGTCCATGGGACTATATGTCCCTTCTGCTATAACATCTGGATCAATTGGTCCCCAAATATTTTATAGGATTTCAAAAACAATACCCTACATGAAACTATCTTCTATATACACCTTCAGACACTTGGGAGGTAAATTCAGAGTGGATTCAGTTCCCCAGTTCTTCTTACTGCTGTTCCCATCCCATCTGGCTTTTGTCCATGCAGGTCCCATGATTCCAACTTTTATGGCTGGTCAAAATCCTCTCCTCAATTTTTCACCATCAGAAAACCCAGCTGGATCCAATTCTCAATCTCGAAACAGGAAAGCCTCTAAAGAAGAAAAGTGGTGGTGTTGGAGGAGTAGGAGTGTATGTGTGTGCGTATGTGTAGGATGTCAAATTAAATACATTTGCTCTGGGCTGTTATTCAACCATTAAGTAATAAACATTGCATGTTTAATTTAGACTGTCCCCCACTAAGTACCACATGAAGAACAGCAATAACTCTTCCCCCAACCATATCAGTGCAATGCTGAATGCAGCCACACAAATAGAAGGTACCCCCTTCCCATATGCAGCTTTTATTTCCTTTCCGTTCTTTTTAAAGGGCCAAGTATAAATAGAAAGGCAACTCTCTGAACTCAACAATGCTGCTACATTTTTTGTTGAAGATGCTGATTTTCAAGCACCAATCCATTTAAGGGGAAGCAACACTCAGCAACAATTTTCTTCCAGTATTTTATAGACTTGGGGCCATTTCAGTTCCAATTCCCATGCTGTGTTTTCTTCTACATGCGTTCTTGTACAGTGTTGTATATTCTTTTAGTAATGTTGGAATGGCTATGCCAGTATAGTATCTGGCTTTAAACTCCATTCATATAGTCAGTTTGTATCAGGATAACCCCCCCCTCTCTCTCATACACACACACACACACACACACACAAACACACAACATACACAGATCATCATACTTGAGTATAAACCACATGAAAAAAATATGTAAGAAATGAGGCTGCATCACCCTGCGTACATTTTATGGGTACAAATAAAACTGCAATGTGCCCAGTCAGTATATATATGTTTCTAGCTGTATATGAAGTAGTGTAAAAAAGGTGCAAACCTCATCTTTGCCATCATTAGTATGCCATCATTAACATCAACCTTGAGAAATCATATTCCAGATCCATAACATGCCATTATTAACATCAGCCTTGAGAAATTATATTCTAGATCCATGTCCATGTCATCACCTCCTAAGTTTGATGCATGCCTACTTCATAAAGCTTTCACTCCCATGCAAGCTTTCAGAAGAATCCTCAGTCACCAGGAGGGAAGTGGCATCACCCCATGTTTCAGTCTCTCAGTTCGTGAAACAAGGCCTCGTGATCCATGCTGGTGTAAAGAAGGACGCACACATCCAAAGAAGTCTTTCCTCATTGCAAGTTTATGCATACTTTAGTTACAAAGAGGCTATGCCGTTACATCCATGTTGTCTGAAGCAGACCCATTATCATTGATGGAGCTACTCTGGAGAAAACTCAACAAGCTCTGCAACCATTCAATTGATTTCAAAATGGAATGCTCATCAGATATGGAATTATGCTCCTGCAGAGATGCTCTATGGTCAGTTCTAAACAGGACTGATGTGGCAAGCTAAAGTTCTGCTTCTATCCTAAACAACTGGAAATTTCAAATTCACAGATTTTTTTTAAAAATGTCATCTGTCATCAAGACTGTACTTTTGATATGCAAAATGACACTGGTCATTCTTGCAACATCAGGGAACAAGTTGAAGATTCTAATCTCTATTTGACAGGTGAGACACTGAGCCTATTTGTTGAAGGCTACCCTAGGGTGCCTGTAGATGAGCAGACATTTCAGCCAAGGCTGAAGTCCAGTGCTTCCAGAAGACCATACTAGTTGTTTAATCTTTTGTTGCATTTTATATCTCATCTGGGCCCTTAAACACTTATAAACAACAGGCACTAAATGTTCCCCAAATGATCAATACTATACCATATGTCATCAATACAAAAATTCTCCCACGGCCATACCAAAAAGTAGTATCAATACATCAGGTGACTTCAGCAACAAAAGCAAAGCCACAGTTGCTTTGTCCAGTAGGAATGGTTGGCATCAGTCCTGGTCATCCAGACCACAGAGGGCAACCCAACAACCATCTGCTAGGATGAAAAGATAACATTGTTCTCAGAGGTCTGGGATGGCAAGAAGTGGCAGGGGACAGAAGTCCTAAGAAAGTAGAGGAGGAAAGGGGGCATGGCTTAACTGAGAAAGGACTGGATATCAAACCTGCTAAACAATAATTCTTACTGGAGATAGATCAAGATGGGTAGCCATGTTAGTCTGTCTGTAGCAGTAGAAAAGAGCAAGAGTCCAGTAGCACCTCTAAGACTAACAAAATTTGTGGTAGGGTATGAGCTTTCATGAGCCACAGATCTTATAGGTGCTACTGGACTCTTGCAATAATTCTTACTGACATGGAGAGGAGGTAACACTACACAGATGAATGGACGTTGGTTGAGATTTCTGGGAAGGGGTGAAATCATTGCAATTTCTTGGAGACAGGTAGCTGTTTACTATTACTTCTCAGAGTCTCTCTACACAAGATATCTTACACAGGACACTCACTTAACAGGGCATGAGCACAATAACAACAACAACAACATTCGATTTATATACCGCCCTTCAGGACAACTTATTGCCCACTCAGAGCGATTTACAAAGTATGTCATTATTATCCCCATAACAAACACCCTGTGAGGTGGGTGGGGCTGACAGAGCTCCTAGAAGCTATAACGTCACCCAGCTGGCTTCAAGTGGAGGCGTGGGGAATCAAACCCAGTTCTCCAGATTAGAGTCCCGTGTTCTTAACCACTACACCAACCTGGCTCAAGTTTAAGCACTACCAAGGAGAAGAGTTGCAAGTCCCTTTCTAAAAGGCTGTCATCCT
The DNA here is from genome assembly GCF_028583425.1 of Eublepharis macularius. Classification (NCBI taxonomy): domain Eukaryota; kingdom Metazoa; phylum Chordata; class Lepidosauria; order Squamata; family Eublepharidae; genus Eublepharis; species Eublepharis macularius. The sequence goes on from NC_072801.1 coordinate 43,312,403, forward strand.
TGCATACAACAGATATACGCAGTTGAACTCTGGCTACCAAAGTCCAATAGCTATAACAGGTGATGTTTGTATATTTAATATACATTTCTGTATTTTTCCATAAGCATGCAAAACTCATAGAGTAATCCAAGATTAAATAGGCATGTGCTATTATGCCAATGTTATGAACTCCAAGGACCGTGTCTAAAAGGCTAACAGCTTCTCTAAGGCCACCCATTAGCTCCTGGCTGAGATTTGAAGGTCGGGGGGGGGGTGTCTTCTTGGCTCACAGCTGCCCTCCTTAACTTCTACACTATAGCAGCTGAAATAGGATTGGAGGTTGCAGGAACTACCATCCTGGGACGAGTAAGGTATCTATGGTTTACCTAACTGAAGTGGAGGGTGGCCGATATATGTTCTTCAGACAATCTGCCTCCTAAGTTTCTCATTATGCCAGCACTGAAGCTTGTTGGGGAGAAAATGTGGGTGGATTTGATTGTTTCCCTGGAGATGCATTAACAGAAAAAAAAATAGAGATTTGTTTGCCGAATCTAATGCTGCTTCTGGATGCTACAGTTTTAGGACATGGGCTGCTCTGTGTGTAGCATCCTCGTTTCCTCCCTATTAATAGTTGGTACCAGAGGAGAGGGATGATGCTTGGATATCTCATAATGCACTGAAAGACTGGTGAATTTTTAATCATTTCCCCCTGCATACACCCACACATACCATTTGAGAAATTTAAGACTTTCCCCCCCAAACAAAAAAAGATGACACCCCCTCCCCCAAGCAACATAAAGAATGGCAGAAAGACTAAAGTTTGAACTTTATAAAAAGGAACAAGCCCATGGCAATGTGAAATACAAAACACCCCAGTGCCAACAAGGCTCACTGAAAATATGAGGGAGATCACATTACCTGTTATAGCTCAAGGGAACCCACCAGTACCTCAGTTCACAGAATTTGTTGGCCCATATATACTGAGGAGATGCACATTTGACTGAGTTCACAGTGCAGCATTGGATTTATCATGTTCTGTTCTATTTGCCACATTATAATGTTTGCTTATAAATGTGTTTTTTTAAAGGAAAAACAGTAAGCTAGCAATAGAAAATAAAGCAGCTGTATTACACATACTTGTAGCACAATCCTATGTACAATTCAAACACACTGCAGTATGGGATGCTTAGATTTGGCTAAATTAGTGGTTTAGCACAAGCACAACCTTAAAGATATTACTGTGAAAAAAATGTACATTACAAGATTATAGCATGAGCACTGTCATTGCAAACACACTCTCACACAAACACAAATGTCTCAAGTGAATTTGCATAGCTGATCTTATGAAAGGACTGCAGATTTCAGTGAGGACAGAAATTTCAGAATGATTTTTGGGGTTAGCAGGTCTCTATAAGCAAGCATTTGCTTCTAATTTCACATATTATGGGGCAACTCTAGAAATCTAAATATAGTAGGTTGCTTGGGATTTGCATGAATGTATCCTATGCATTCTTATACAGATCTAATTTAAATCCATTTATTTAAATGGGCATAGACTGACTGTAGCGAGTGGCTTTGCACGGGGTAATTTGGTATTGTTTACTTTGAGCAACAAAAACAACTGAAAACTTTTTCTTTCAGCAGGAAGCAGAATGAAGTTTGACAATATCTACATCCTGACCTTGTCCTAGGAACTTAAAACCACAGATTTATCCAAGCCAAATGATTTATCTTACTCAAGACCTTACCGCCCTGTTTAATTGGTTAAGATTCAAAACTTTTTTTTAAATTACAGCAATATAGTTTTAATGAAATAAATTTTGACAGACGCTTGTCATACAAAACAGGTGATTTTTGTAAAAAAACTATCTCACCAGAGTGAAAACAGTTGGAACTTGTGATAAAAACATGCAAGTGATCATCCAAAGGAAACGGGAAAGCAAAAAAAAACGTGAAAACTGAAAGACAACAGAAGGAAGCCTGGAGAGAAATTAGCTTCAGGTGGGTAGCCACGTTGGTCTGTAATCAAGGAACAAGATCCTGGTCAAATATCACCTTAAAGACCAACTAGATTTCCAAGTTATGAGCTTTCCAGAGTCAAAGCTCCCTTTGACAGATATCTGACTCGGGAAAGCTCACACCTTGGAAATCTAGTTGGTCTTTAATTGCTATTTGACCCCGATCTTGAAGAGAAATTAGTAAATCTCGGTTTATCTATGGAGAATAGAGGAATTTACAGTCAAATTTATGCACACTTGACAATCCATAGAAAGAAAGAAATTGATATGCATTTCATCTGCAAAAAAATAGAGGAGCTACCAAGCCAGAAAAGCTTGCAGCTGTGACACAGAATATTGTTTAAGTTTGCTTTCTCTTTAATATTTAAAAAAACCAAAACCCAAAGCTCCATCCGTGCACAGCAGCACGCCAAGTTTGAAGCGTGGGCGCAGAAGCAAAAAAGGAAGGGGAGGGAGCAAGCTGGCAGGGGTGGCAGAGAGGACACGTATAAGGAGGGGAGGGAAAACCCTGCCAATCAATCATTTATAATTAACAAAAAAAATCCAATTGGTGGCTTTAAATAGAGATCAATGTGGTTGCAGGCCGGACGGGCGGATAGCAGGGAAGCATTTCACCTTCGCGTCCGTCTCCCTCGCAAGCTGTCTCACCTACAGATTCGCCATTTGTTTTGTTAACAAAGCTTCGGGGGGTGCCGGGCTCTCATTGAAATTTCATTAATCTAATGGAGTAAAGTCCTATAGAAAAAAAATCAAATTCTCGTTGAGCGAGATGCTACCTGGGAAAGATAACCTCTGGTTGAACTCCCAGACTTGTATTGCTCAGCTATTAGTCTGAGAAATCAGACAGCAACCAGGCTGATTACGGCTAGAGGCCACAACATTTTTCCCCGTTCTTTCTCTCCCCACGCGCTCCCCTCCCCAATTCTGCCCAAGCACGCTCTTTCTAGCTAGCAATCTCTGAACACAAACAGCAGAGGTGCTTTCTGCTCTGAGAATGGAAGGGGCTCCTGCACAGAGAATAGCCAAGGGTAACAGGACAGGCATTCCCAGATATGTGTTTGGGGGGGAGGGTTTGAGGCGAACACCCATCTTTTCTGTATGTGTGTGTGGGGGAGGTTACTGTTACTTTCCACAGAGGGTATGCAAACTGTACCCAGTTTTAGGTGGGTAGCCATGTTGGTCTGCAGTAGAACAGTAGGATTTGAGCCCATTGGCACCTTAGAGCCCAGGAAGATTTTCAGGATGTAAGCTTTCAACAGTCAAGGCTCCCTTGGTGTGATATCTGAAGAAGGGAGCTCTGGCTCTCAAAGCTTTTACCCTGAATATCTTGTTGGTCTCTAAGACGCCACTGGACTGAAATCTTGCTATACTTAGTTTGCCACCAACAAGAGAGAATATCACAGTGATAAGTTACCAAGCAGCAAGTTTAAACTAGATCTTAACTATGTAACACCTTTAACATCAAAAATAAATACAAGTGTTATAACAAATATTTGATGTTTACTTACAGCAACATGATTTATACTTCTATTATATACAGTTAATCTGAATTCAAAATTTTCTGTCTGTGCTAACAAGGAAAACACCTCTTAAAGTTCCATATGCTTAAACAAGCAGTTTGCCATGCTGGACTTGTTACACAGGTGAGAGAACTTTCTGAAATGTATGACTAGGTTTTTTCAAAAAATGGGAAAATAAGATGGTGGTGGAAAACGCCATCAAGTCACAGCTGACTTACAGGGACCCCCTGCTGGGGTTTTCAAGGCAAGAGACTAACAGAAGTGGCTCGCCACTGCCTGCCTCTGCAATCCTCATCTTCGCTGCAGCTCCCTTAGCAAGTGCAGACTGAGTTTGTATGTGTGAACTAAGCCAAAGCAGAAGTACCTGCACACACAGGAAACTGAGGTCTTCACTCAGACAGCTGCTAAACTACTATCAAGTACTTCTCTACCCATACAATTTGCCAAACAGCTGGCTGGCTAGAGAGAGGTATTTACTCCCAAACTAGTTGCAGAAACCTCTAAAGCAGGTCAGCCAGCTATCACCTCTTGCCCCTGGCTGTGGGAAGGCAAGCACCAGCAGGAGGCAGCCTGGGAAAAACTGCCAAAGTTCACCGCAGGACTGGAGCTTAGCTTCTCCCTTTCCCCTGGATGAAGAAGGGAAGCAGAAGGAGAGTTCTAAAGATTTGGCTTTTGTACATTTATGGACATGGTTTGGAATACAAATAACAGCTGGAACTATTTTGAATGGAACTATAATACTTCTGGCTCCCTCAGGTACTATGGCACTAGTGAAACTGTTCAGAGAGTTTGGTTCAGGTTTGAAACAGATCCTTACCCTGCATATATTGGTACATACATGTGTGCGCGCATGTGTGAGAGAGCGAGAGTGAGAGAAAATATCTTGGAACTTCAGTCTTCTAAGAGGGGAAGACAAACCAAGACAGAAGGCTGACAGTGGAGAGGCTTAAATAGTTTAGAGAAGCCCTTTTGTGCCTTCTAGCTCTTTGCTTTTAAACAAATTCTGAATCCAGAAAAGCCTGGATGTTTACACTACAAATTTATTTATTTAATTTTGATTTCTATTCCGCCCTCCCCACGAAGGAGGGTGGAATATTGCTATAACAGCAATTCATGATGGAGCACCTATGGCAAAATGGTGCTCACCACTGTGTTTTGTTGCCACCTCCCTCCCCCTTCCCCAGAGCATCACTTTCCCCAAGAGAATAGCTAGTACTGGCTACCCTCCATCTCAGTGGAAGTCCTTCAGAAGAGCCCAGCAGCCATAACTTTTGGGTCTGCGGAGAGCACCAATTAGGAAACAGATACCGCCATCCTAGGATGGTGCTTACTTTAGAACTTCCCAGTATTCTGTGACTGGCCCATATCCCCATGATAGTCATTTTTGGTTGGCCATTCCTATTACCCCACCTTGCAAAAAACCTCCCAAAGTGCCCACAGGCTCAATAAGGATGGGAACTCAGTCAGTGCTATAACAAAAGAGGACTGGATAAAACTTTGAGACCATGTGGTAATATTACCTTAGCTGAGTGGTCCATAACCAAGTAGGCTCAGAAGATAATCTGCACAGAGATGGTCAAGTCCTTTTTGCCATCCTTTCCTTCTCACTACATTGCTGCTAGCTGGCTAATACTGCAAGACCATTCAACACAACTAAGTGGTAAGTCAAAGATGTTGGACATACCTTTCAATTCTTTCATCCAGTGAGGGGTAACATGTTCCCAAACAGGTGATGGAAGAGGAGTTGGGGCACCTCCCCAGAACCTGTTTTCTAGTTTCTAAACTACAATGAAATAGGGATTTCTGCATTTACTTTAGTACTTCTAGTCAAGAACAGGCTCCAATCCTTTCTGGTTCCTCTTTCCAAACATGGCTTTTCTGTGGAGATATACAGTGGAATCTTTTTTTTTTAATGTACAGTATTCCCTGAAGAGGAATGAAGTTCCTTAATTAGTTCCCATGCAGAGTTTTTCAAGGTTCTCATTTTCCCATTATCTCCCCCAACAACCTAGGACTGTATGCCTTTAGAACTCACAATTTTACATTTTTATCCCACTCATTCTCCAAGGAGCTCAGCACTCCCTCCCCCTCCAATGTTAATTCTGAAGTAGTTTAAGCAGAGAACACCTGACAACTGGAGAGTTTGTGACAAGTGGAGAGGTTATTACAGGAACAAGGTCAGAGTAGAGGGGAATCTGAACCTGGTTTTCCATCTTTCTACTCGAATACCTACCATGGTGCCTTTGATTAGATTCTTGCAGTTGATAGGAAGATGTAACAAAGTCTTCTCAGTAAAATCTCCAGAACTGCGGATAGTCTTTCCCAGGGAGTTTCACTGGAGCCCCAAACAGCAGAACTTGGAGTTGGATCTATCACAAAATTTCAACTTGCACTACAGCTCTTGCATAAGAAAAAGACAGCTATAGTCACTCGCACTAAGCAAAACTTATTGTATCCCCTACTGCGTTTCTGCTTGTCAAGTTCTTGTGAAGTCTGGGCACTGTAATATAGAGAGGTGTTGTACTAGGTGTTGCACAAGATCTTGTGCATGCAGAACTATGCAAAGTCTGTTTAGGTGTCTGCTTACACCAAGCTTATATTATTACAGCACCAGATTTCTTTTTCAGGCAGACTATAGCAGATTTCTTATATTATACTGGTTTAAATGGGTTTTATTACATCTCTTTCAAGTATTGCTACTTTTGCCAAACAGGAAAATCTGAGCAGATTGGGGCACAGAGGCATTCTTAAATAAACCCTTCCATCCATTTCCCTGTAATGCTTGTGCAAGACTGTTTTCCCTTATTATATTACAACAGACAAACCAGTTTGAATACCAGTTTGGAACTCTAGAAGAAGACCATCATGTTCAGAGGTGGAATGTGCTCTGTAAAGCACTTGGGTACTTACAGGAAATGTCCACCTCTAAATGGGGAGTGGGAGGGCAGAGTTTCCAGATTAATTCTCAAACCTGGTAGATTTGAGCCCACATGCCCCTTTCTGTTTGTTACTTAAGTTCTCTATGGCTCTTCCTACATACAGTCAGTGGGGATGCTGATCTGGGATTCCAAAGTGATGCTCTAAGAAATGAAAAATAATAACAAAGGTTTGGGAATGGGGGGGAGGGGCAAGGGCAGACATGGAAGGGGGTTCTAGAGAATCTGGGAGGAAACACCCATGAGGAAGAATGAATAAAGACTGTTTGTAAGACTCCCCCCCCCCTCTCTCTCACACACACACAGGCACACACAACCCCCAGATGAGTCTTTAGGGATTTGCATGAACTTTTGAACCAGAGACGCAAAGACAGGGCCCAGCCTGTTCCCACTTTAATAAACAATTTTTTTCTTCAATTAATTAAGATTTGGAAAGGAAAAAAATAACAGAAGCGAAGTAATTTAGCATGCAGCACATACGTTACAGATGGATCCCACCTTTGGATGCTTATTAAATCTATGCATGATTGCACTTGGAGAAAATTAATTGCATTGTTTTTCACTATTCAAGATGGCTTTTCAAAATAGCAAAGAAAATGATGCAAAACTCTATACTTTTTGTTCCTCACTCCCACCCCCAAATGCTTTCTAAACATCAGACTTCTCAGAGAAATTCTGTTTCAATTAGCTCCCAGATGACATAGTAAAAGCAGAGGACAGACAGCTTTTAAAAATGAGTAAAGGTTTTTAATGTTCATGTTCGAATAAAACTGAGACCCTGATATAAAACCATCTTTACAGAATTGTGACTTTCCTTCCTTCTCAAAACTTTGAATGTCTCCTTCTTTCCTCCAACGGCCACTCACACAAAAAAGTATCATTCAGCAATTTCAGATCTGCTCCATTAGAAAGTTTTAGGAGAACCAAGAGTTCTGCTATTAGAGCTCCCAGCACGTAATTTGGCTTTAAAAAACAGCCAAAGGGCAACCAATGGGTGAGGGGGTACAGGGGGAAATGGCACTGGGCTGCCAGCACGACATCACTTCTGATGAATACCAGAAGTGATATCATATTGTCTGCATAACATTGTGTCAACACTCTGGGATTTGGAAAAACGTTATGGTGAAACCATCTCTGTGTCTTCTACACAGCAACTAAACTTGAAATTGGCACTGGTGCCTGAAAATGAGATCAGGAATTTAACTGCAAGAACTATCCTGAGCTGCACTGCACAGAAGTCTCCTTCAGAGTCTTAACCACTACCATCACCAAACGTGAAAAGGATGCAGCAATTTAGGCTGGTTCTGGGAACAACCAGTTAGAAAGATTTTGAGGGCCAAAATGATGAGATTCCATGACTTTTAAAATGATAAATGGCAGCCAGTGGGGTAGAGGGCTCAATTCTCAATAAGGGAGAAGAGCTTTATCAATTTAAACTGCCCTCTCACCTCCACTTTAAATCCTCATCACAAGGGCTGAATATAACAACTATGGAGGAATTGCAAAATTTTAAGGCTGACAATGAAGAAATTGAAATTGTTAAAGATTTTCTATTCTTTGGTTCAATCATCAAAAGGGAGACTGCAACCAAGAAATCAGGAGGAGACTGAGATTTGGAAGGGCAGCCATGATGGAATTAGAAAAGATCTTTAAGTGTAAAGAAGTGTCACTGGAGACCAAGATTCATACTAGTGTTTCCCATCACTGTATGGATGTGAAAGTTGGACAGTGAAGAAAGCTGTCAGGAAGAAAATTGATTCATTTGAAATGTGGTGTTGGAGGAGAGTTTTATGGATACTATGGATGGACAAAAAGACAAATAAGTGTGTTCTAGATCATCAAAACTGAATTCTCCCTGGAAGCTAAAATGACTAAACTGCAGCTATCATATTTTGGTCACATAATGAGAAGACAAGATTCACTGGAAAAGACAATACTGGAAGGAAAAGTTAAACACAGTAAAGAAAAGAGGAATACTCCAAATAAGAGAAAGCCATGGCCTTCAGTTTGCAAGACATGAACAAGACCGTTAATAATAGAACATTTTGGAGGTCCTTAATTCATAGAGCCACCATAAGAGACTTTATGGCGCACGCATCACACACACGGGCTTGGATCCAGCAATGCACATGTAGAGACATAAATAGATTTAGTGCAGCTCTGCTTGTACAAGACTTAGTTCAAAATCTAGTGCTTGCTCCCCTATATATTCTAGTAGTGCCCAGAAACGGGCTGCATAATATCTTAGGCAAGATACAGTAAGTCTAACTTAATGCAAGCGGCTACTGTGGTCTTTTTTTGTGTTTCCACTTGCCCAAGAGCTCTAGCATAAGCAGAAATTTTGGGCTGGATCTAACAAAAAGGCTACCTAATAGGGAACTTTCAGGTACTTACAATGGCCATACAAACATAAAACAGGAAGTGGATCTCTCCAGACCCTATTGTGGGGTGGGGGGGGGGAGAAGAACAGCAACCATGTGGGACTCCAGTTTGGGACTCCAGTATGGAAAGAAGAATTCCTGATGCCAAAACTGATTCTGCCATACTGTTCTTAGTCCAGGAAGGAGTAAAAGACAAAGAGAGTGCCCATGGAGAGGGGTGTTGGTTGCAATGTTGATGCTGACAGGAGAAAAAATAGAACAGATCCCAGCTGCTGAGTAAGATCTGGACTGAATTTGTTTCTCCTCTGCTTGGAGGTACTTAGCACTGGGGAGGACCACAGATTATTTCTGGCAGGAGAAAATATATATATCATCCTGGTGTGTGTGTGGGGGGGGGGATGTGGCACTTACCTCATACCTCCAGTGTGCGGTCCTCCTCTCAGCGCATGCCTGATGTCCTCACTTCCAGGAGTGATATCATCACACCAGCCACAGGTGAGCTCCCGTGCTTCGCGCGGAACTAACTCTGGCCCACTTAGGGCCAAAATTGGCCCCAGCGAAGCACAGGAGCACATCCATGGCCAGCACGACGATGCCACTTCAGGAAGTGATTTTGTTATGCCCTTTGGAAGCAAGCATGCTGTACATGTTCCTAGGGTGCCAGCTGGTGGCAGATGAACTCCGGGGGCTTGGTACCTCTCACTGATCACAGCAGACTGGCGGGCAACAGGGAAAACCACCAGGAGTAGAGATGGGCCTGAAACCAAAATACCAACCAAAGTTTGTGATGAACTAGCGGTTCATCAGAGCCCATTTCTGATGAACCGCCATGAACTTTAAGCTGGTTCATTTGGTTCATTTTTTGGTTCCTCACTGCAGACAGTCTGGCGCCGGTCAATCTGTTTCCTAGGCAACCAGGGATGGACTTTCTGCAGACTGTCTGCTGATCTGGAAGTGGCCTTCTGCTGACCCAGAAGTGACGATTTGCAGACCTGCATGTGACGTTTTCACAAACTGGTTCGCGAACCAGGGCAAGTTTATGGTTCATGAAATGCGACAAACCACGAACCACACACTTCTTTTTTTCCAGTTCGTGCCCATCTCTACCCAGGAGTTTGCCCACCAGTGGTAGACACCTGAGAACCCTGAGCTAGCAGGAGCTGAATAGTTAGGAGGAGGGTTGCTAACTCCAGCTTAGGAAATCCTTCGATATTTGGGAGCTGTGCCTGAGGAGGGTAGAATTTGGGGAAGGAGGTCAGTGGAAATTGAGATCACTGTAGGAATTCTCTTACTTTAGACTCTATGGTATACCATATATCGCCACCCCATGTCACTACAGGACTTTTGTTTCCCCCATTTAAAGTGCTACAGAGATCCATTCATGGATTTCCCAGCATCTTGTTGAATTTAATTTAAATTTCCTATCACAGCAAATAGCTCTGGGAGACTTAAACTGGGAAAGTGGCGGGGGTGTTAAACCCATTTCCTCCAATGCTGAGTCCTAATTTAGTTCAGGTTCCTCATTCCAAGTCTTGTCTTAGCAATAATAAATTAAAAAGCGAGATATCTGATGCTAGATTTCCTACTACCATGTCCAGTTTCACCCACTTATTATTTTATCTCCTCTGGACTCACCAGATAGCCTTAGATAAACTAGGACCTTGCAACCTACATCTGCAAATAATACTGACCTTCCTTACATGACTATGCAAGCATTTCTGAGAGAGCATGTGAAATGCTCTGCATACTTTTAAACCACTAAGTATCTGTTATAAGTGATTATTCTTGTATTAGCCAAGCTTCAACATTCATGGTAAAAAATAAAAATAGATATTGCATTCCAGAACTGGTGTTTACTTAGCCGTGTCCATTGCCTTTTGGGACAGATAAACTGAACACATTGCCATGTTTCTTGACAAGTCTCCTGTTAAAGATTCTTTGGAAAATGAGCAAGAAGCAAAATCCATGGAAAAGCGTGAGGCAAGTTACAAATGAAAGATGTATTAACTCACCCCTACTATTTCCCTCATTATCTATCTCCGCACACCCCCTTCCCTATGCCCCTGGTCTTGAAAGTTGGTAGATGAATTGTAAACTCACCCGGACTGCCCCCCAAATGACCTCGTTCTGAACTTGAAAGGCCCACATATTTTTCTAAAGGGGGCAAAAAGAACCATTTGTTTTCTCCAATACACTTCCAGGTTCTTTCAAAAACAGATCGTTTCCACGAACACACCCTGCTTTTACATAAGCCATCTTTATGCCATGGGAAACACTCGCTCTTGGCCTGAACAGAGATGACCCCAAGATACTTTCAACCTAAACCTTGCAAACAGACTTGAACCTGGACCTCAGAGAGGTCAAAGTTCCAAAACTTTGGGGGAGGGCAAAGGGCTCCACCCAAGAATAATATAGAGGATCCTGAGTTCTGAGGATCATGAATACAAATTCTCCACACAACAAAACCCCCCACGAGGGTCAAACCAGGTATGTTCAAGGGGATTCACATGTATTTATGCGCATTTTCATCTATTCACATTTAATGTTGGGGTGGTGTCTATTTTTTAAAAATAAACGGAGAACACAGATAAGGGGAACTAAACTCTGCCACCCCCATTTACCTTGCTGTGCTCAGTTTTCAGCATTTTTCTTCCAACCAAGATCAGATACCAGAAGTGTATTTACTTCATTTATACCTCACTGTTCTCCACAATGGGAACCCTAAGCAACTTAGAATATTTTTTTCTCCCCTATTTTATTCTCAAACCAACCCTGTGAGGTAGGTTGTGCTGAGAGTATGTGACTGGCCCAAGGTCACCTAACAAGCTTCCATGGCAGATTGTGGGTTTGAATCTGGGTTTCTCAGCTAGTGGTCTGATACTCTACCACTATATCATGATGACTGTCTACAAACGAGTTAGACTGAAAGAAGTATGCAGAAAGTACTAGAGTGCAGTTAGGTACAGTGTGTGTTTGTGTAGAGTCAAACTCCACTTGTCTGTTTGCTCCATTAAAAAATTAACAGATCCTCCACAATCCTATATTATTTATTTAGCAAATTTTATGCTGTAGGATTGTGGAGGATCTGTTAATTTTTTTTTTTAATTAACAGATCCTCCACAATCTTGTATCATGTGAAGCAGCTACAACATTGGAGATATTTCTTTAAACACCTTTAGGGAAGCATGTAGCATGCAGAATTGGGAACAGACATTCTTAATCTAAACAGATGTTAAATACAGCTATTTCATTCAAATGATCTGGCGTGTGTGTGTTATGTGCTGTCAAGTTGTCTCCGACCTATGGCGACCCTATGAATGAAAGACCTCCAAAACATTCTATCTTTAACAGACTTGCTCAGATCCTGCAAACTGGAGGATGTGGCTTCTTTTATTGAGTCAAGCCATCTCGTTTTAAGTCTTCCTCTTTTCCTGCTGCCTTCCACTTTTCCTAGCATCATTGACTTTTCCAGAGAATCTTGTCTTCTCATGATGTAACCAAAGTATGATAGCTTTAGTCTTGTCATTTTAGCTTCTAAGGAGAATTCAGGCTTAATTTGATCTAGTACCCGCTTATATGTCTTTTTGGCTGTCCATGGTATACGTAAAACTCTCCTCCACATTTCAAATGAATCCATTTTCTTCCTATCAGCTTTCTTTATCGTCCAATTTTCACATCCATACATGGCAATGGGGAATACCATAGTTTGGATTATCTTGGTTCCCAGAGAGACATCTTTATCTTTAAGGATCTTATCTAACTCCCTCACAGCTGCTCTTCCAAGTCTCAATCTTCTGATTTCTTCATTGCAGTCCCCCTGTTGGTTGATGATTGAGCCAAGGAATAGAAAATCTTGAACAACTTCAATTTCCTCATTGTCAACTTTAAAATTGTGCAATTCCTTGGTAGTCATTACTTTTCTCTTCTTGATGTTCAGTTGTAATCCTGCTTTGGCGCTTTCTCCTTTAACCTTCATCAGTAGTCGTTTCAAGTCTTCACTATTTTCTGCTAGTAATGTGTTTGCATATCTCAAATTGTTAATGTTCCTCCCACCAATTTTCACTCCACCTTCTTCTAGATCTAATCCAGCTTTTCTTATGATATACTCTGCATAAAGGTTGAACAGATAGGGAGATAATATGCATCCTTGTCTGACACCTTTGCCAATTGGAAACCATTCTGTTTCCCCATATTCTGTTCTGACAGTAGCCTCTTCTCCAGAGTACAGGTTGTGCATCAAAACAATCAGACGTTTTGGCACCCCCATTTCTTTTAAGACTCTCCATAGCTTTTCATGATCCACACAGTCAAAAGCTTTGCTGTAATCTATAAAACACAGGCTGATTTTTCTTCTGAAATTCCCTGTTATGTTCCATTAGCCATTGTAAATTTGCAATTTGATCTCTGGTGCCTCTTCCTTTTCTGAATCCAGCTTGAACATCTGGCATTTCTCGTTCCATATATGGTAAGAGTCTTTGCTGTATAATTTTAAGCATCACTTTGCTTGCATGGGAAATTAATGCGATTCTCCAATAGTTGCTGCACTCCTTGGCATCCCCTTTTTTGGGGATTGGAATGTAGAATAAGTGTTTCCAGTCTGTGGGCCATTGTTTTGTTTTCCATATTTGTTGACATATTCTTGTTAAGATTCTGATGGACTCCATTTCTGTGGCTTGAATTCCTTTATTTTGTCTAGATCAGATACTGTATTTCCATGTTGATCTTTCAGCATCCCAAGCCGTGGCTTGAATTTCCCTTTGATTTCTCAGATCTTTTGGAACAAGTCTCTTGTTCTTCCTTTTTTTTGTTCTCTTCTATTTCTTTGCACTGGTTATTATAATAGATTTCTTTGTCTCTGTGTGCAAGCCGCTGAAAAGGTGCATTTAGAGTTTTGACCCTATTTGCTTTTGCTTCTCGTCTATCTTTAGCAATTTTAAGAGTTTCCTCAGTCATCCATTTAGGCTTCTCCTATCTTTTGGCTACAAGAATAGTCTTTGCACATTATTCCTTGATCATATCTCTGGTTTCAGCCCATAGTTCTTCTGGATCACGATCAATTAAACTTAGTATTGCAAATCTGTTCCTTACCTGGTCTTTAAATTCTTCAGGAATATTATTTAGATAATATTTTGGCACTATGGTTCTTTTAGTGTTTCTCTTCAGCTTTATTCTAATTTTTGATATTAGCAATTCATGATCTGTATCAGAATGATCTGGTAAACATGGATTTTTCCGTGAATAGACACGGCATTAATAGTGGGTAATTGATTTTTTTTTTGTACAACAAAAAACACTGCACCGAGGCTTCCTTCCAAGAGGTGCAGATTCCCTGTACCTTGAAAATGATAGATAAAAGTTCATGTATCCTATCTTAGGCTGAAAGAAGTTCAAATATTAGGAGTCTTCTTCCAGCTTATGAGGCTCTTCCATTAGCAGAAAAGCCACTTCAGTTGGAAGAAGGCTTCAAATTTTGTAGGGTGGTAGGCATGGTGTACTGGTTACAGGAGACCCAGGTTTGAATCTCCATTTTGTCATGGAAATTTGTTGGCAGACCTTGAGCCAGTCAGACACTCTCAGCTGAAACTACTTGTTGTGAGGGTCAAATGGAGAAGGGGAGAATGTTGTAAGCCCCTTTGGTTCCCCATTGGGGAGAATAGTGGGATACAAATGAAATAAAAATGCATGCCTATATTTCTAAGTATTGAGAGACTATTCACATTTAAGCAACTTCATCAGATGAGTGTCAAGTTTAGTTAAGTACCATTCTTGAAACAGATCTTCTATAGAGTCTGAAGAACACACAGCTTTCACCGTTTTGTTTAAGAGTCTCTCTACACAAGACACCTGGGCTCATGTTCCTCGAATGCCAGGAGATGCAATGTTTGCCGGGAAATGTAAAGACAGAGCCAGTGGAGATCACTCAGGAGAGAACAGGTTCTCTCACAGCCCTCCACCATCTCTAGCATGCTGGACAGTCTCCCCTTCTGGAGGCTTTGCTCTGCCACCCTTGATGCTTAAAACTTTGAATTAACCAAGCCTCAGTAGGGCAAAGGCTCTGGAAGGGAAGACAGTCTGGCACGGTACAGGTGGCAGAGAGCTGTGAGAGAATCTGTCCCCTCCAGAGCAGTCTCCACTGGCTCTGTCTTTTAAAACTATGATTTCCAGCTAACATTCTCTCTCCTGACATGTGAAGAACATGTGTCAGAAGTCTTGTATAGAAAGACTCTATAATAACATAACAATAATAACATTTGATTTATATACTGCCCTTCAGGACAACTTAACACCCACTCAGAGTGGTTTGCAAAGTATGTTATTATTAGCCCTACAACAATCACCCTGTGAGGTGGGTGGGGCTGAGAGAGCTCTGGAGAGCTGTGACTGACCCAAGGTCACCCAGCTGGCTTCAAGTGGAGAAGTGGGAAATCAAACCCGGTCCTCCAGATTAGAGTCCCGCTGCTCTTAAACACTACACCAAACTGGCTCTCTAAAAAGGAAAGATTATAAAGAGAACAAAAAAAGAAAGATTATAAAGAGAATAAAGACACGCCATTTCAGAGAACTGAATCTATATGTAGAGACTCCTGCAGATATATTTTAGTGGCATCTGAGAAATCTGCTGCATAGGGAGGGGGAAGATTATAAGGCGAGCTGGTACCACATGAGAAGAATCAGTGCCATAACACCAAAGGATCTCTATGTGCACCAGACTTGACCACTAGGTATTCTTCACCCATGAGAACAGCAATATGATTGCAGACATTTCCCTGAAGCACTTGTGAATCTCTGAAACAGGTTTAAAACATAGGGGCAACATGTGTTGAAGGCTCAAAGGAGATAATTTTATGAGGGGTTTAAACTACTAGGAGTAGGATTGCAGTTTGTAGAGCTGGCACTAGACAGGGGGTTTTGCACAGTAATTTGTTGAAAACAATTCTCAGTGGCCAACAAGTGCTGAAGATGGACTGCCACATTTGGCTAGGAGAGGCAAAAGTTCAGACCTCTTATTGCATTTATATGTCACCTCTCTTCCATTTATAGAACTCAGAATGACATACCCAAGACTCCTATCCAGACACCAAACAGAGCAGGACTTGCTAAGTTTCAGCCAAGTTTCTGGACCATGTGCCTCTTTGTCCTGTCAGTTCTGACATTTAGCTCATTAGATAGCCTTGAGCAAATGGTTCTTGCTTATTGTAGGCTAGTCTATCTGTTTTGGGGATAAGCAGTTAAAGCATTCTGTACCCTGGAAAATACTGCAGAAGTCAGTAATTGTCCCAAGATGACCCACATGTCTGCATAGATTCTACAATTATGTTGTACAAGCCTGAAATTTAAAGCTGAGAAGAGAGACTACTATCCTGAAAATTACAATTCCTGCTGGGAAAAAGAGCACGATTCTAGTCCTTAGGTTTGTACAGATTGATTGAAAGCATGTAAGCTATGCTTACTGAAATCTGGAAAAAAAGAAGGGTGGAGAAAGCTTTTGCCAGCTAGTCTACAGTGGACTCCATAGCTACAACCCTCAGATATAGCCAGAGCTTGCATTTTACTTTATGCAAAGTAAACATATGCCAATTCACTAGATTTACTTCATTTATGTAACACATTGTTACCAGAACTGCTTTTTATTATAAGGGGGAAATTAGCTATAGCAGTCTGTAACTTAAAATTAGCGCGGATCTTAACCTATGTCTACGGAGGTCCCGATCCCAGACACTCAAGTGAAAAAGAGGCAGACTACAAATAGGTTCAAACACGTGTATTTAGTGTGGCGTAAGCCTAAACTTGCACAAGCATACAAAGAACATACAAGACCTAAGAAACACAGAGTAGGAAATATAGATACTTTCGCATTAGCGGGTTCCCAACGATGATAAGGGAAATACTCACAATCCTGGAGCGAAGCAGAGACACAGCAGCGAGGGTGGCCCAATGCCAGCACTGGGACCACAGACGGACAGCAAGGAAGTCTGGATAGGAATGGCCTAAGCACCGAGTGGTCTGGGAGACCAGCTTAAATACCCCAAAACGTACCCTGGGGCTGGTGCTGTACTTGGTGGTTCTCACAGATTAAAACAAAGGTTCTAATGGGCTACTGAATGGTTTAGATGGGCCACTTTAGTAATCAGATTGTGATAAGTGACACCTCAGGAAGAGGGGACAAAAGAGGGAGGGGGAAATCCAAGTGGGCTGAAAGGATGTTCCAGCGGACAGGGCTTGTCCTGATGTCATCAGCTCTGGAATGCGGAGGTTTCTTTGAGATGCATTCTCTAAGTGCTTGGGATGGTCTGCGCTTAGTTCCTTCTCCGGGGCGGCTCCTAAGATATGCAGAGCGGGGCGAGGTACTCTCGCTGCAGACGTGGTGTGCCCGCTTCGCCGAAATGGCTTCTCAAAGCAGTCTCTTCCTCAGGGTCTTCTGGCTGCCTAGGAACATGGATGCCGGCTGGGCATGGCTGGGGCTGGATAGCAGGCTGCCCGGTAGCGAGGGCAAGCTCGGCGACCGGCTCACGGGAGGCTCCAGGCGGGAACTGACCAGGGAGCGCCTAGCCAGGCTCGCTGGAGGTTTCCCCGGCAGGCGCCCGGCTGCTAGCAGCGGCTTGGGCCCATATGAGGCAGGCTTCCATGGAGGCAGGGGGAACAGTACTTTAAAACACAGTCCAAGGCAGGGAACAGGCACGGCCCGTGGCAGATGGCAATGCAGGCACGGGGCACACTTGTAACACAGTCCAAACACACACTGGGAAGTCCAGATATAGGTCAGGGCAGGGCTGCCCAGAAAGAGAGTCCTTTGTGCAGTTATCCAAACATGGAGTCAGTAAACTACACAGTCTATTACAGCAGCAGGGTAATTGACACGCAGGCAGGAAACTGACACGTGTAACAGAACACACACGTGCAGGGCAATCTTTGTGTAGCAGTAAACAGCAACGCAGGAAACTTTAACACAGTCCATGGCAGGCTTTAAAGCAGGGGAGGGGGCCTGCTTGGCAACAATTCCCCCCCTCGGAGACCCCGTGACGTCAGGCGCGCGGGTCTCCGAACTTGACTTCAAAGGCGAGGTGGTCGGCAATGTCCGGTGGTCGAGCTTCGAGCGAAGAAGGAGTGGGAAGGGAAGGGGGAGGAGGCGTCACTCAAAAATTTAGTTTGGAGAACCACCTAACAGAATAAGTGCAATTTAGATCAGCCAATGGGCTGCAGGTCTCTGGGTTCACACCAGGGGGTGTGCTAAGTGCAACCGTCAGAATAAATAGCAATAATTCATAAGCAATAACAATTCATGGTGATATGAGCAGCAATGCGCAATTCATGTATATAAATAGCAATAATTCATGTGTGTGTACATTGATCAATTCATGGATGAAGGTAATTCATACGTAATTCATGGTGGATTAAAAGCACTAAAAACCAGGAGCAATTCATATACATGGATTAATTCATAGGCATAGAATTAAAAGCAAAGGCAATTCATGGATACAATTCATGAATGTAAGAATAAAAGCAGGCTACTTCATAGGAAGTTAAAACAAAGCTCATAGGTGAGGGAATAATTCATATAAGAAAGTGCAAGTCAGGCATATATCAATTCATAGAGGGTAGAGCAATTCATAAATGGTTAAAATCATAAATACATATATATATATATGATAAAAGCAATAAACCAGGAAGTTGAAACCAATTCATAGATAAGAGCAGCAATAAAAGCAAGTGCGGAGAAACAATTCATGAGGGTAAGCGGCGGAAGGGCTCATGGGGGCAGAAAAATAAATTTCGCAATTAAAAGACTAATCCATGCAGTCAGATTAAAACCAAATTCATAAAATCTAAAACCAATGTTTAAATACCCTTTAAAAAGAGACCGTTCAGGAGGGGTCTCGGTTAAAACCAAATTCATAAAATGATAAATAGGCTAGGATTACCTCGGCGAAGGGAGTCAGGTTAAAAAGGCAATTCATAAGGTTAAAATCAAATTCATAAGGACAAAGTTAATAGGAGGTGATAAAAAGGATCCCAGTTCATGGGAGGATCATGGGCGCACTTGCAGTAGATAGAGGGAGGGGCTAGTTCTGGGCTAAATTCATGGGAGTAAAATTCATAAAAAGCAATGGCAAGAAATTCATAAAACAATAGAGCAACAAAGATCACAGACGGCTCAGTCCGCAGTACAGCTGCTGGACTGGGTTGCATATTTACAAGAACAAGCAAGCTTAGTCTATGTGCTCCAAAATACACTTCCACCCCCCCTTGCTGTCTGCGTCAATCCGCAGAGCAGGGTCGGTGAGCGGCGAGAAGGGCTTCAGACACACAGTTCTAGTCCTCATGGAGGTGGCGCTGCTGGCGGTCGTTTGGAGACGGGCCGTGGGCTGGGAGGCAGAGTAATATGTCCCCCCCTAGTCCACAAGAGGGCCTCGGAGCGGTGTCCGGCAGCAAAGCGTCCATGGGGCTGGTTCAGGATCCGTACACATAATAAAACATAGTCATAGTTCATAACAACATAAGCAAATAAACAAGGGTTAAAGGAGGGCGCCAAGAACAACCCTTAAGGCAAGAGGAGGTCGGGATTGTAATGATCCAAACGGTAGGACAGTTGGAGTTGCTGGAGCTGTCGGCGGCTCCAACAGCCCAAATAAAGCAGTGAGGCACATAACAAAACTTGGAAGGCCAAAATAACAATGATCGGGTGCAAAGCCAAATTGTAAATTCCAGTGGCAGTGGGGCTCCAGCCAAAGAGGGTTTCCCACCACGAGTGCTCACCGGTGGTCTTGATCTGTTGGGCAAGATCCAAAATTTCCTTGCCGTTGTGGGACACAACCAAAGCAGTAGTGTCCCCATCCCTCTGGATGCTCTGGAGGGTGCGGTGGAGCTGCGGGTGGGCCAGGAGCTCGTGGATTAGCTCCAGACCGATGCCAAGGGAGATGGGCTTCACATAGCGATAGATAGAGGGTGCCACCAGGATCTCTTCTTGGGTCCAGACCGGTACCGTGTAGGTGAAGTCGCAGGCTGCCACTGAAGACAGGTTGCAGAAGCAGCGGTTGACTCCCGGGATCACGGGCTTGAGCTGGAACAAGTTCAGGATCACAAAGTCGCAGGCCGTTCGCACGCAGGCACATCCTTTCTCAAGGTAGGCCACAGCGGAGCTGTTCTCCCGGACGACCTCGAAAGGGCACTCGTTGAGGGCGTCGACTTGCGGGGCTACACAGGGGTGATGAGGTGCAAAGGCTTGGTCCTGGCAAATGAAGCCGGTCTGGTCTCGATGCTGGCACCCTTGGAGGCTGACGAGCTGCCATCCGGTCGGGGTGAAGCGGGCCCAATGGTCGGGGTGTCTGGCGTAGAGGACTTCGGTGTCGCTGACTTGGAGTCCCAGAGGCACGACTGGATACACGTGGAATGACTCGTGCGCACTGGCCGTTAATAAAAATAATTTAAGTTCCTGGGTGGTCGGTGAGAATGAGGAATTTACAAGGGACCACCAGGATTCAAGCTCCAGTTCGATGGGTGACAATTTGGGCATAATCAATATTTTAATTTCCAGGGGCAAGTGCCCGTCTGTGGCTTGCCGAATTCGCCCCATGGCCACAGCCTGGTTTAATTGTTGGGCTTGCATACATGCCATGGCTATTGACACGTTGCGTTCCACAGACTGTGTTCCTTTGAGCAGCAGAGAAAAATCTCTTTCAATTTGACTCTCCCAGTTAACTAAAATGGAGCTGATCTTGTGTTGCCCATTCGAAATGGAATTTAGGGACTGCACCACCGGTTTACCTAAGTCGGAGATGCTGGTCGTGACATGGGCAAACTTATTAGCGAGAGTCTCAATATTGACCGAATCCATGATTGCTAAGCCTCCGGCTGCAGGAGCAGTCCAGTCGGCAATGCTTCGTCTGGCACGCGAGAGAGAGGGGGAGGGATCGATCCACAGTTGTAGCCATGCATTCCAACCCTTGCTACCGGCCTCCAGATAGGGAGCGCACTGCGGCAGCCTCTGGGTTACATTTAGCTCAGCTAAGTCTATGCGGATCTCTTTTAAAGACATTTGCGGGCGGACTAGAACTCTCTCTCGAATGTCAGTTTTCAAAACATGGGAGCCCACTATAAGCGTGCCACCTTGGCTTAATTGTTCATTGCTGGCAATCAAAGGGTCAATTTGGATGGCGTGGGTCTCCTGGGTCCGGATCAGCAGGGAATAATTGCCTGGTTCGTGAGTCAAATTTACAAAGAGCAGCCCAAGCCGGTGAAATTTCTCTACTATGGGCTTGGTTTGGCATTCGGGCGTCTGTTGAACCAGTATCCAATCGGGTGGGCCGTGTTTGGCTAGGTCTTCTTCTTTTACAATCCAGGTCAGGTTCTCCCAGCGTTCTACAGCAAGGGAGAGAACTGTGCCTGAAGGGGGCGTGATAGTGACTGCTGCAGATTCAGTGGCAGTGGTGCCTAGTAGGATGGTCATTCTAAAGGGGTCTCCTGCCTTCCATACTGCGGCCGACACTAAAATAACTTCACAGTATGGTCCGAAAGCCTCAGTGACAAATGGCGAGGTTTCGAAGTTGGCAGGGGTGGTATATTTGTCTACCACCGGGACTGCGGTGGGGGCTGGCCTGATACAGGGAAGGAACATACATGGGATCGGAGCAAGTGGTGACACCGTATCAGTAGTTGAATAGCATACTAATTCTTGGGACATGGTTTTCACTCCCACACATAAAATAACAAGCTCTGGGGGTCGGATCCACTGCTCTTCACAACTGCGGAAGTTAGTGCGATCCGTAGGGGTGGTCATATTAATCTGCTGCACAACTTTGCAGACCATAATTTCATTTCCTGCCAGTGTATTAATACATCTCCAGTGGGGGTAGGGCATTAATTTGGACGGGCGTCCCTCTGTTAGGGTGCCTGCCAGCACGAGCAAACACAGAGTAGCCAGGTGCCTCATCTCCTGGCCTTCCTTTCCTTTCTGTGGCGAAAATATCCTGGGGAGACCTGCGGATATAAGTACAGGTTCCCTGAGTTTGTTGCAGCAAAATAAAATAAAGTAAAGCGGGGAAAAAGAGGGAGGGCGTTTTTCTGTCAGCACTGTATGTTAAGCGGGGTTCGAACGAGAAGTCCCAGGGGCACTAAGCGAGCCTTCCAGCTTGTTGCTCTGGGGAACTCCTGTGCGAAGGTTTCTTTCTCAAGCATGTATATTTCAGGGGGGACGTCTTTGCGTCGAGCAAGGGTCGGCTGTGCGTTAGGCGGGATTATGCAAACTTGCCCCAGGGGTCCCTGGGTACCTAGACTATGTGGCCTTCAGGTGCCCCTTGCTCAGCGGCGAGCTATTTTTATTTTGCGGGCTGAGAGCTATCGGTCCGGCTTGGCCTGGCCTTGCCGCCTCAAAACGAAAAAAACTAGAGAGCGGTTTCCAATCACTATAAGGGTTGCTGCAGATGGGGGCCCTTGTTTTAATTTTTCAAAAATAGGCCCTCGTCATATGTTTGCAGGACAACCAATTTTTGGAGGGACTCCCTCGGGAGGCCCCGTTTTCTGGTTTAAAAAAGGATACACTGAGCAAGAAAAATACACTGAGCAAAAAAAAAGAAAAATACACGGAGCACGAAGCATATGGGTGTGGGGTACTTTCGGGGAGCCTTCACTTGGGAGGCCTGGCAGGGCTTCACTATAACTTCAATATGTCTCCCCCCCCTTCTTTTCCCTTATACGGTACGGGCAAGGGAAAAGATAACATTAGGCGGGGTTGGCGACTACTGGCGGAAAGGGCCGAGTGCAGCCGAAGGTGCTCGGCAGCGTTTATCGAAAAGCGGCGGAGGCGGCCGAGATCTGCCGGCACCACTGGGTCTGGGTTATTCGGGGGTCATCTTGGCGCGGGGGATCCTGGCTATGTAAATGAGGCACGCTGCCCCTTGTGCGTAGCGAACGCACCTCAATAACATATTCCAGAGGTAACATATTTACAAAATACTGGCGGGTCTTTTACTTTTGCACTAAAGCGTACTAACTGGTGGCGCCGTATAGCAACTCACCATGACGAATATGAACATTAGTAAAAGAGGGATGTTGGGCTATCTGGGGGTCCTTTTCCATGGGAGGCACGGCCCTCAAAGCCAAAGCCGACCATCATGCGAAAGCGTGGGTCTGGCAGGTGAGACCCTGAATCTACGTAGATGCGGGATCTTCACCAGCACGGCGGGTGAAATGTTTTCAAACAAAGAAATCACCTTTTTTGGTGGTTTCAACGTTGGAAGACTGCATTCACTTTTGGGCTAAAGCCTCTCCAAACACTTTCACACACAGCAAATCTCTTTTGCCTGTGCAATTTTTTCCGAACATGCGGCTTACAATCCAATTAAGAATCACTTTCGGTGGTGGTCCTATTTGGCTTTGGTTGCCGTGTTTCCCCCTAGGGTCCCAACTGTGGGGCCCGCCTAATGAAGTCAAAGAATAGAACTGGAAAAACCTTTGACATTCACATCTACATCTACATATTCTGCTGTTTCCTTTATACTAGAGCTACAAAGGTCTGGTCTAAGGGGACACAGGGTATCTCTGGCCCAGGGTGAAGGGACATCTGGCGAATCACTGGGCAGAGGGGGGCTGGGCTGGCGGCGGCTCCCCCAGGGTCATACACAGGCGGGGCGGTTTGGAGCGGCTTCCCTTTCTATTCCTTTAATTGAGAGGCGTGGAAGTATTTTAGCCAAGTGCCTCCTGTCTTCCTCTGGATGGCTACCTGATAGACGGCTGGAGAGACTCTTTTCGTGATTGGGACGGGGCCTTGCCATTTTGCCGCTAGTGAGTGTGCCTTTTGTGAGAACTTTCTATATAGAACGAGCTGTCCTTCCTCCCACTGCCTGGGGTTCCTGACCCATCCTAGTTTGCGGTCCATATCCTTCTGAGCTGTGCCCAACTTCTGGGCCACTTGCATGTGGACGGCGTGTATGGATGAGATGAGGTCCTGAACCCAGGCGTCATTAATTACTACGGGCTGCATATCAGAAGGGAGTTGCGTGTCTAGCCAGAAGGCTTCTGGGAGCTGCATTTTCCGTCCTGTCATGACCATATGGGGCGTGAGCCCGTGAACTGCGGTGGTGCCTCTGATGGCCATTAGAATTATGGGGAGTTTTTCATCCCAGTCTCTCCCGGAGGAGCGAACCATCTTGCGGAGAGAGCCTCCTTGAGGGAGCCTCCTTGGTTCTTTCTATGGCGCCGGAAGCCTGGGGATGGCCGGCTATGTGAAAGCGTTGTTGGATGCCTAATGCCTTACAAAGTTCCTGGGTGACATCTCCAATGAAATGTGAGCCCAAATCGGAATCCATGACTTGTACAGTGCCCCATCTCGAAAACACATTATTGAACAGTAGTTTGGCCATGGTGGCTGCAGTGTTATGCTTACACGGGAATGCCTCGACCCATTTACTAAAGGGGTCTATGACAGTGAGACAGTAGCGATTGCCTCGGGGAGTGGGAGGAAGGGGACCGATAAAGTCAATCTGTATACGAGCCCAGGGTCCATCAATTCTCTGATGCTGGAGGGGAGCTCTAGGTCCAGTTGGGTCTGCATTGACCATAGCACAAGACAGACAGTTGTCCACCCATTGTGCTACTTCGGTACGCATGCTAGGCCACCAACCAACCTCTTTGACCCTCTCCAGAGTCAGATCCTTGCCTCGGTGTCCCTGCTCGTGGACAAACTGAATCAGGTCGGCCCTGACTTCCAGTGGCACTACCCAGTGGCGCTCACCGGCTGCATCTACTGCCCAAACTATGCCTTCTTCTTCTCGGATCAATAGTCTTCCTGTCTGATCTCTTCCTGCGGCTAGGAGGTCAACTACTTCTGGGTCAGATATCTGCAGTTGTGCTAGGTCTAGTGTTCCTGCGATTCCCTGAGCCTGGCTGCGGGCTTGTGCCCGGGTGGTGACAGGGTGGAGGGGACAATCGGTGGCTGGTTCCGGTAAGGGAGCATTTTCAGTGGCGGCTGCCTTGGCTGCAAGGTCTGCCTGGTCATTCCAATAAGCGGTCTCTGAGTTTGTCTTTTGGTGTCCTTTAACATGGGTAACCTGCGTTGGGCCTGTGCGGGACTGAAGGAGCGCGGCTACTTTCTGCCATAGCTGTAGGTGGGCTACGGGTTTCCCATCACTAGCTCTCCACCCCTGATTCTGCCACACCGGGAGCCAGACCGTGGCGGCTTTGGCCGTCCAATCCGAGTCTGTGTAAATGGCAAGTGGGCTTTCTAGGGGCTCAAACTCAAGCACTGCCAGAAGCGCTTGCACCTCAGCCGCTTGGCTGGAATGGGGGCGGGCTGGACCCTTTAGAGTGCATGCGTCGCTCACTCGCACGGCGCCGTAGCCTGTCCGAGGGGAGCCTCCAACGTGAAAGGAGGAGCCGTCGCAGAACCAGCATGTGAAGCCGTTCAGTCGGGCCTCCTCTAGCGGGACTCCCCAAGTGACTGGCCAAACAACCTGCGGTGGCGGGTCCAGGGGGCACTCGTGCTCGGTCCCGGTTACTAACAGGCCATAGGGGGCTGGTGGCTCAGTGGTTTCCTTTTTAAACTCTACTCCGCGGTTAACCAGGGCCAGGGTCCACTGTGCTATGCGGGCGTTTGACACTTGTCCATCTTGTATTTTGCCAGACAGAATATATTTGAGGGGCGTGTGAGTGGTTTGAACTATTGTGCGTGAGCCTCCTATGATAAATTCCCAATGGGTCAGACTCCAAACTAGAGCAAGGCAAGTCTTTTCGCATGGGCTGAACTTGGTCTCTACTGAAGTTAGATTGCGAGAGGCATAGGCTACTACTCTAGCGGCTCCCGCTTGTTGCTGGGTGAGCGTGGCTCCTATGCTCTTGTCTGACACGGCTAGCTGAATAAAGAATGGCTGGGTAACATCTGGATGGGCTAGGGCCGGGGCTGCGGCCAGGCTGCGCTTCAGTTCGGCTAAGGCTGTCTGTTGATCCGGTCCCCACTCCCAGGGAGTGTTCTTCTTGAGGAGAGCATAAAGGGGGCGAGCCTTGTCTGCAAAGGACTCGATGAAGTCTCGGGAAAAGTTAAAAGTTCCTAGAAGGGCTCTGAGGGAGGGGACATTGGTGGGTGCAGGCAGCTTGGAAATGACCTCCATTCGCTGGGCATCCAGGGTGCGTCCCTCGGGTCCCAGGGTCAGACCCAGGTACTTGACGCTGGTCTGAACCAATTGGGCCTTTTCCCTGCTTGCCTTGAACCCAGTCTCGCGGAGGAGTTCCAGGACTTCCCTGGTGATCTGGCGGGCTAATTCTTCCGTAGGGGCGTGGACTAAAATGTCATCCACGTAGCTCAGTACGTGGGGCCTCGAGGAGGGTTGGAGGCGTTCCCACATCTGAACTACATGGGCATGACAAATACTGGGGCTGGAGTGGAATCCCTGGGGTGTCCGCTTGAATGCGTATTGCTGGCCGCGGAAAGTGAACGCGAACTTGTACCAGCAAGACTCATGCAACCGGATGGAGTGGAAAGCGTTGGCCAGGTCTATGACCGAGTAGAACCGGGACCCAGCGGCAATGGCCGTCAGGATCTCGTTGTACTTGGCCACAACCGGGGCAACTGGAGGGGTGGTGGCATTCAGGGCCCGGAAGTCGACCGTCATTCTCCAGGTCACTCCATCTGCTTTCAGAACTGGCCACAATGGGGCGTTGCAGATGGACTGCATCGGGAGTATGACGTCCCACTCAAGGAGTCCTTCTATGGTCTCGGCAATCCCTGCCTCGGCTTCGGCTGGGTACTTGTACTGTCTTTGGGGAGGGGGGTCCTTTCCTTCAATCAGGACGCAGGCGCCCTTCACTATCCCACACTCGGCTTTGTCTGTCACCCAAACTTCGGGAAAGTCCTGAACCCAGGGGTCTCCTGTGATGGGGGCGAGAGGCAAAGGGGCCTTAAGGGCTGCACATCGATGGACTGCATTGACGAAGTCTGGGCCTCCTGGGATGCGCCACAGGAGCCCATTTGCTAGGTCAATGGTCAGTCCCTCGGCTCGGAAAAACGGCATACCCAAGAGTCCATCATCTTCTCCCCGGTTTGCGCATGCCGAAATCCTGGTGGCCAGGTTCCCAACGGAGAGGGGGATGTCCTGCCAGACCGGGGATTCTTGCATGCTGCCTCCGAAACCGGCGAGCTGCATGGTAGTAGAGGTTTGAGTTCCCTTTGTGACTAAGGTGGGCCGGAGTATATTAAGTGAAGCTCCGGTATCTATGAGGAGGGTGGCAGGCTTCTTCTTTTCCCCGGGAGTCCCGATCCCTGCCTTCACTGTCGGTCTCCCCCATGTGTCCGGCTTTAGTTTGGCAACTATGCCCACGGAAGGAGACTGGGACTCGGGGCGACCCTATTCTGATCCTGCACCCTGGTCGGTGGAAGCGGCGCTCCCTCTGAAGGGGTTGTTGGGGCACGGGCGTTCCTGGACCGCAGCTATCGGGGGACTCGAGAAGGGAGGGTCTGGCGGTAAAGGGGGCGCCGACGGGGGTACTGGGGGCTGCTGCTGGTCTTCCCACTCCATGATCGCCTTCATTAGAACAGACGTGGGCTTTCCATCAAATAGCTCCATGTTCGCTCCAATGTTTTTGAGGCGCATCCAAAGTTCCCACCGGAGGGGGTCCCTGGACTGGGGCGTGCTGCCGCGGTCCCGGTAGCCCTCGTGGTCGCCCTGTGATGCTCCCCAAGCGTTAGACTGATCGGGAGGTGGGTAGACCTGATGGTTGTACGGGTGCGATGCTCGAGAATGGGAAGGGGCTAGGGGCGCATCTTGCGGTCGGGGCTCGTGGGGTCCCTGCTGGGAGGAGGAACCGTAACTCGGGGTGGGTGCAAAGGAAACTCCCGGGCGGTAGTCCCTTGGCCCTCTTCCCCGGTTAAAACTGCTGCTCCTTCCCCTCAGGATTCCTCCCCTTGCCTCCGAGTATGAGTTGCGTCCCTGCGGTCGGTACTGAGAGTGGGGGCCATGGTTGGCATAAGTGACTGCACTTATCGGCTCGCTCTCCTTCCTACGAGAGGCCGGGGACTTCACATGGCGGATGGCGCCGGTTTCCCGCAACAGGCCAGCAATGCTCCTGATGCGAGCTTCCAGGTCTCCCCATGAGATGCTCCCAGGTTCTACTCCTGCTAGGGCTAGGCGAGTGGTGCTATTGAGACCATCTATAACTGCCCTTCTGAATTCTAGCTCATCGAAGTCGGGTACATCGCTTGCATCTAGGTCCACTTTGTCTGCTAGCTCAGCGAGAAGCTGCTTCCTAGCCAAGTATGCCTCTGGGTCCTCTCCGGGCTTTTGGGACTCTGCAATGTACAGGGCTTTTAAGCTTTTGGTGGGCCATAGGAATGCGCACAGTTCCTTGATGGACCCATACTGACTGCGGGTGGCTAGCCTTCGATTAGAAACGTAAGCATTAAGGGCTGTGACTATTTCGGGGCTGGCACAGTGGCGGGCCAGTTGGGCCACATCGGAACCACTAGCGGAGGGCTGGGAGGTGGTCACATGGGTGAACCACTGGATAGCCGTGTCTCGGTTTAGGGGCCCCATGCGATCTGCTATGGCTTGGAGCTCATCGGGCCTCCAATTGCGGGTTTCTTTAACGACCCGGTCCGTCTTCCTGCCGTCCTCGTCCATGGATACAATTTCCTTAGTAGCTATCGGATGGAGGGGCTGTGAGGCTTCCTTACTATCTTCTGGGAGGGCCAAGAGGGCTGAGGGGTGCACGGCGGAAATTACGGCCTGTTGCATCCCCAAGTGTCGCTTCAGGGCCTCTAGCTCCCTCTTACAAGCTGAATGGTCCGTGGCTGCGGTTTTAGACTGGTTGTGGTCCGCCATGAACCGGGCGGCATGGGTGAGCTTAGTAATCTCCTCTTGTCCCTCAGTTAGTGCGTGCTCAGCCATATCGGCACGAGCGGTGGCCGCTTCAGCCTTGTGCTGAGCGTCCTGGAGGGCAGTGGTTAGTCCTTGCTTCTCTAATATGAAATTGACGCGTTCGGCGCGCCACTCAACTGCTCTTCTCTCGTACTCTTTTTCCTGTTCGGTTAGCTTGGTCCTGAGAGTCTGGATTTCTAGACGCAAGGCGTCCTGCTCTCGCTCTGACCTTTCCTCTAACTCCTCCTGCGCTGTGTGCAACTTACTAATGAGGGACGCGCTGTCCTGTAGGGCAGTGAAAAGTGCCCAGGCTCCATATCTGTCCTTTTTGCTCGATCTAGGTTTCTCCTTGTCACAAAAATCTTGGAAGGCGCTTCTAACTATCTGGAGCGGGTCGGGTCCCTTGAAGGAACCGGCTTCCCAGGGGCAATCTCCCTTCTTCACTAGCCACTTCTCCAGGCGGGGCACGGTGGGGTTTGCCCGGTACATTTTCATTTAAGGCTGATCTCGGGGGAGGTTAAAGAGTGGATCAGCGACACCAGGGGTGGGGCGATTGAAGCTCCCTATAAGCTTTCCCGTCTAGGGGCCGTTCAGAGGTTATTTCCCTTCAGGTCCTCGGGGACTCTTACACTGGATTCTTAGGGGTTTTTAACAACTTTTTCCTCTCTATGTTCCTTCGGGAGGTTTATCCTTCCCTCGGGTCCTCAAGGATTTTTAAACTGGGTACTACACAGGGGTTTTTACAAGGGGTGGTTTTAAAGGTTCTACTATTAGGTTCACAAGGGTATTTTTAAGGGTCCTACACTTGGTTCTTCTCCACCGGGGGAGAAGGAGAAATTCCTATTCCCGTTTCAAGCTTGCCTACAAGCCACGGGACCAGGAAAAGTTTACTGGCTCAGAGGGTGCTCTCAAGCTCTCTAAGCCCAAGAACCAAAACGCTCAGTGCTCCCAAGCCTCTGCTCAGAAGCCAAAGCTCAGGGGTCTCCCAAGCCTATGCGCTCAGAAAACCAGAAAGTGTTCCCAAGCCTTTGCTCAGAAACTGAAATGCTCCCAAGCCTCTGCTTAGAAGCTGCAACTAAGGGGTCTCCCAAGCCTCTGCTCAGGTAACCAGAAATGCTCCCAAGCCTCTGCCTAGAAGCAAAAATGCTCTCAAGCTCTCTGCCCAAGAACTAAACTCAAAGTGTCCCCAGGCCTCGCGCTCAGAGACAAACGGTTAAACTGTCTCCAAGCCTCGACCAAAAGACTAAATGCGCTCAAGGACTGCCTCTGCAAGTCCCCAAGCAAAAGTGCTCAGGAGTAAATTTACTGTACTCCCAAGCGGAAAAGCGCTCAAGAGTTCTAACAACTCCCAAGCAAAAGTGCCCAAGAGTCCCACTGACTCCCAAGCTAGGTGCGCCCACGAGTCTGACTTAAAACTCGCAAGCGGAAAGGCGCCCAAGAGTCTAACTTAAAACTCTTAAGCACGGTGCGGCCGGCTGCCGCGGGGCTTCAGGAACCTGGCTTTAGATTCCCAAAGCTAAACTGACCAAACGGACTAACGATCCCTTCACGTTTCCTCCGGAGCGGGGATTGAAGCCTAAGTGCTGGCAGGAACGGGGTTTGGACGGACTTAGGAGAGACGGGGGAGGGCGGAAAAGAATTTTATATGTGCTGCTTCAGGATATATATATAAATCTATAGAGCCTACCTCTGGGATCCCACCCACATAGACGCGTTTAGGCGGCCCGGAAGGTGGCCAGGAACTTCACCAGTTCAGAGGTCCTCACCCACAGTACACCGGTTATAACGGCTGGAGGGCCTCGCGGTGCACCACAAAAGGCAAGTAGTCCAAAGCTGGCTGAAGGAGGAAATGGGGGAAAAGCCAACCCACAAGATAGAAATGCTCGCTAGAGCCACACACACTCACACTTTTAATTCCCTGAGCTAAATTGCGCTCTTTACACTGAGGTCTGGAAAATTTTCCTCTAAGTGAGTTCGCTGAAGACACGCGTGTCGACTCACGTGGATTCACACGAACTGGGTTATGCCCGCATCCTCCACCAGTAAACTGTTACCAGAACTGCTTTTTATTATAAGGGGGAAATTAGCTATAGCAGTCTGTAACTTAAAATTAGCGCGGATCTTAACCTATGTCTACGGAGGTCCCGATCCCAGACACTCAAGTGAAAAAGAGGCAGACTACAAATAGGTTCAAACACGTGTATTTAGTGTGGCGTAAGCCTAAACTTGCACAAGCATACAAAGAACATACAAGACCTAAGAAACACAGAGTAGGAAATATAGAGACTTTCGCATTAGCGGGTTCCCAACGATGATAAGGGAAATACTCACAATCCTGGAGCGAAGCAGAGACACAGCAGCGAGGGTGGCCCAATGCCAGCACTGGGACCACAGACGGACAGCAAGGAAGTCTGGATAGGAATGGCCTAAGCACCGAGTGGTCTGGGAGACCAGCTTAAATACCCCAAAACGTACCCTGGGGCTGGTGCTGTACTTGGTGGTTCTCACAGATTAAAACAAAGGTTCTAATGGGCTACTGAATGGTTTAGATGGGCCACTTTAGTAATCAGATTGTGATAAGTGACACCTCAGGAAGAGGGGACAAAAGAGGGAGGGGGAAATCCAAGTGGGCTGAAAGGATGTTCCAGCGGACAGGGCTTGTCCTGATGTCATCAGCTCTGGAATGCGGAGGTTTCTTTGAGATGCATTCTCTAAGTGCTTGGGATGGTCTGCGCTTAGTTCCTTCTCCGGGGCGGCTCCTAAGATATGCAGAGCGGGGCGAGGTACTCTCGCTGCAGACGTGGTGTGCCCGCTTCGCCGAAATGGCTTCTCAAAGCAGTCTCTTCCTCAGGGTCTTCTGGCTGCCTAGGAACATGGATGCCGGCTGGGCATGGCTGGGGCTGGATAGCAGGCTGCCCGGTAGCGAGGGCAAGCTCGGCGACCGGCTCACGGGAGGCTCCAGGCGGGAACTGACCAGGGAGCGCCTAGCCAGGCTCGCTGGAGGTTTCCCCGGCAGGCGCCCGGCTGCTAGCAGCGGCTTGGGCCCATATGAGGCAGGCTTCCATGGAGGCAGGGGGAACAGTACTTTAAAACACAGTCCAAGGCAGGGAACAGGCACGGCCCGTGGCAGATGGCAATGCAGGCACGGGGCACACTTGTAACACAGTCCAAACACACACTGGGAAGTCCAGATATAGGTCAGGGCAGGGCTGCCCAGAAAGAGAGTCCTTTGTGCAGTTATCCAAACATGGAGTCAGTAAACTACACAGTCTATTACAGCAGCAGGGTAATTGACACGCAGGCAGGAAACTGACACGTGTAACAGAACACACACGTGCAGGGCAATCTTTGTGTAGCAGTAAACAGCAACGCAGGAAACTTTAACACAGTCCATGGCAGGCTTTAAAGCAGGGGAGGGGGCCTGCTTGGCAACAACATGGACTTCAACTTCTTTATGACCATACATATTTTAATTTTGAGCAGATCTGACTTGTTTACAAGACATTTGGTTTAAGAGATGCTTGGGCTGAATGAGTTCACATGTGCTCCCCGCAGCATCAAGCAATAAATGGCATATATGAAAGAGCTGTAAGAGATCAATCACCATAGATAATGCCACTTCAGAACACAGTATTGGCCCTTTCCACACACTCTTGTAGGGACGGTCCACTCATGGAACACTGGTGATGCCTCTGCAAAACGCTTGTGGGCTGTTTGGCTTCCATTTTTGGGGCGCCTTTTCTGGGACCACAGAAAGCGCATTTCCAGAAAAGGCGCTAAAACAACGGAAACCAAACAGGCCGCAACCGTTTTGCAAATGGAGACATCTGGATTCCTGGGGAAAAGCCAGGAATCCAGTGGGACGTCCCTATAAGGGTGTGTGGAAATGGCCATTATATACTGAAGAGTAATCAATTGATGCATAGACCTGTGTGAATTAACCTACAAAGGTTAGATCTAATTTTTTAAAAAATCAGTTTAAGGCAGTCCCAACACCACTCATGCTCCAGAATGTATGGCAGTGGTAAGTTAAGATTGCCACCTGAACTTCCTGCCACAAGAATGCTACAAACATTGGCTTGGATCCAGCAATGCACAAGTGGAAATGTAAATGGACTGCACAATTTTTCTTGCACAAGATGTTGTTTAACACCTAGGGCTTTTCTCTCTGCATATTATAGTGCCCGTCCAAGTAAGTAGCATAAGTAGCTATTGCAGTCTTTTTCTTGCATTTCTGCTTGTGTAAGAGCACTAGTGCAAGTGGAAATTTTTCACTGGATCTAACCCATTGTACAATTTGGTATTCCACACTCAATAACAACTTAGGGTTTATGCAGCTATACTTTCCCCTTGTTCTTTCAGATCCCCACCTACCCACTAGTATTACTGTTACATCCACTCCTTCAAACGGGCATTCCAGGTCATGCATTTTGGCATGGAGGTCTTTTGTTCATAGGGTCGCCATAAGTCAGAAGCAACTTGATGACACATTACATACACACACAACCAAGTTTTTATTATATATTTATGCAGCACTGACTACATGTCCACTGTGGCACCCTTAACATGCAGAAAAGAAGATTAGGGCTAGAAAAGGAAGAGAAAACACCAATTTGTACCAATTAACAGAACAAAAGAAACACCCACCAAAACATCCACCCTTCCCCTTACTCCATCAAGTTCTTTCTCAGGACCTCCCCCACCCACATTCTAAATAGTAATCTCTGGTACTGCAGCAATCTGCTCCTTTTCTGGCTAGGCAGGTGGGCATTTTTCTACACATTCCACAGAGAAGCTTATTTCACCAGTTCCATCACACTCACAACTTGTCCTTAATTCTGTAAATGGTTTCACTAGGAAATTTTAAACTTCATAAGTTTATTGACATGCAAGTCATCTTCATTAAGCCTGTTTGGGCATGACCCCTGGAATATTTGAGAATTTTTTACACAGTATAAACCAGAGAGAGAGAAAGATAGCTGAAAAACATGCAAATGATGCAAACACACACAACCTAATCAGGTAGGTTAGCATTATTATACCCAGCCTGCAGATGGGAGGCCAAAAGGACATGACCTAACTAGCAAGTGGATGCTAGTTTCAACACTTGGGACCATTACTTTTTTATTATCTTGAAGTGGCAGAGTTTGATCTGCTGGAGCAGACTGGGATGGGGGGTGTTAAAGGGTGAAACCAGTTCTGTCCAGCCACTGCAAGATCTCCAACTTTCTGCATATGCTCTGATGGATTCTGATCTGCATTATCTATTTGGCATTCTTCACAAGTTCCAAGACGGAGATCCTGATAGACACCAGCTGAAACCCATCCCTGTTTTTAATTCCTCTATTAAGGAACTGTTGCTTCCTGCATTCGCACGGCATTCCATGAATGCTGGAAGCACTGTGTAGAAACAGTTCTGGGGAGAAAAACAGAAAGGTCTCTTATTCCAAAATGAGTCACACAATAGCAGACAAGGTGACTGTCTTAGTTTAAGTACAAGGACTGTTTCTCTTATGAGATTCCAAGGTGATCTAAAGAAGGGCTGTGAACATATTTTGGTGATGATGTGCATTCTGAAGGGAAGAAAAGAGGGGAAAGCAAAGGGAAAGATGAGGGTATTCTGCTTTTGGTTGCCATGGCTGCCCAGCGTGCCTTCTAGACTTGGCTTGTACCAGCAGAGTTCAGACGGGTCAGCGTGTGACCGGCTCGAAACCCCTAAGGTTAAAAGTTCAAGCAGTGACGGAAAAACCAATATGTCTGTGGTGAGGGGTATGCTGTACGATATATTTCAATTTACATCAACCCATGCATATAAAATTTAGATAAATTCTATTCAGATCTCATGTGGTTTGACACACTATGCAACCAGATGTCCGGAAAAGGCAGGAGGGGGGAAGGCTCAAAATGCTCCTATTTGGCTTTAAATCTGAAATTTTTAAAAAGGACATTTAAACATATATGGATATGTGAACTCCTCTACACCGATTATTTAAACAAACAAACACCAATTACGTGTCTCAAATGTTTGTTCCGCAAAAAATGTGACCACACCTTGTTAAAAACAAAAAAAATTGTTGCATCATTCCAGCCCCCGTTTTAGTACTCCCTCCCTCGATCTTTTGTAATTTCCCAAGGCCTCGCAATTCACATTCTGTCACATTAAGATAATGAGTATTTACAACTGGAGCTCCGTCTCTTTTGTCGTTCCAGCTCCTATTTATACTTCATGCCATTTTCTCTGGTTTGTAATGACTGATTGTTTTGATTTATATTTGGATCCATCCCCTCTCTCCTCTATTTCTCCCCCACATCCCATCCAACCTTACATACCCCTGCCCTCTACTGCAGTTTTTTCTCCTTGATAACCAACCTTCAAAATCGTTTTTTAAAAATGTTATGTCCAAGATGCTGGATGCAAAAATAGCCACAAGATGGCTCCCTGTACCCCTTCCTTCCTCTGGCCTTCAACTGCAAATATGCCATAGCTTGGTTCTCTGGGACAATAACAGGAGGGTCCAACTGTGATCCATAAACGCCGTGTATTTTCATTCTGGACTAAATGGACCACAGCCGTATCCATTGGTGCGTAAGCCAAAATGCAATACTGAACCAAAAAGAACACAGATTGACCGCAGCATTACCAAGCAGTAACTTTCCCCATAAGCACATCTTTCTAGATGGAAACATATTTTTTCCTCTTATTTGCTGCTTTTAAGTAATTGAAGAAAACATTCATGGTCTACATAGAATCATTGAGCGGGAAACCAAATTGTGATGTAGTTTGCCCCTATTCATGAGTGGGTCTACACAACTTCTGTCTCCCCCAAATGCAGGCCCCACAAGAGAGAGCCTACAGTAGTCAAGTTGAAGACATAAACCTGTACCTAGACTGCCATTCTTTAGACTGTAAGTGGCAACTCACATAAAAGAATGCTGCTGTATAAAAAAAATTCCATGCATTCAGAAAACTAGATGCCAGGGAGAAGGCTACATTAGAACCCTTTATCTGACATGCTAGCTTTCTAGATATGGGTAATTCCTAGGGGGAGGGTAGATGAGCATTCAGTGTATGAGCCCCCATCTGCAAGTTTCAGTGGTATAGATCAGTCCGTTTTCTACCTTTAACTGTATTTATATGTTTTAATGCCTATTGAGCATTTTATTGTAACCCATCTGAGCCTGTTTGAGGGGAGGGCAGGCTATAAACTGAATGAATGAATGAATGAATGAATGAATGAATACATACATGCATGCATGCATGCATGCATACATACATACATACATACATACATACATACATACATACATACATACATACATACATAAACAAACTTAGTGAAACACAGACATGGCCTATAAACAAAGAGCGGGTCCTATCACCAAAACTGATCTGTGAGCTAGTAGCCCAGATTACTAAAGCATGCGAACCGAGCAACCCAATGTATTATGAAGGCAATGATCAAGAACAATAAAATACAACATCTAGCATACTCTTAAGAACACCAAATCAGAATGGTTTTTGCAGCCACCACTGTGAAAACCACCACGTTATTTGTGGACCATGTGCAGCCTTTTGATATTAGCTTTGTTATTATGGGACACCTATCAAAAGAAAGATCCAGTTGTAATCTACAGCAGTGGTCTTCTACCTTTCCAGACCCAGGACCCCACGGAGCTACAAGCACATGACAGGAACTTACATGACATCAGAATCATGAGACAGAAAGAGAGGGACCCCAGTTTATGACTGCACTGGTGCCAAGCCCAGACCCTGAGCAGTAGACCAAATTAGTTGGAGACAGGAAACAAAAGGCAACCGCAAGACATGAAATGTAGTGAGAAACAAGCCAAGGGTCAAAACCATGAAGGAATCTTCTCAACTACAGAGTGACCTCACCGTAGTGGTGCCCTCCTGCTCTCCTCAGCATGGCTGCAAAGAGAGGCAGAAGGCATGGCGCACACACACACAGAAAGTTCTTCAAAAGGTGACAGAAAAAACGACTGCTCTATAGGGACTGTAAAAAGTGCTGTAGCACCTTTAAGAGTAACCAACTTTACTGAGGCATAAGCTTTCAGGAACCATAGCTCTCTTCATCAGATGCATTAAGAAAGGACTGTGTGACCCATCTATGAGTTCTGGACCATGAGCTGAAGACCACTGTCCTAGAATGCCAGCCCTAACAAACGACTGAAATATTTTGGCTCAGCAAGCTTTTAAGGACTGTGTATAATGTAACATTTTTCGAGAACAGCATAGCTGAAAGAATCTGAACATCATCATCAATATGCCTGAAAATAAAATAGCTGGTCCTCCTGACCCTAACATTCCCTTCAACAGAACTCACAATGGCTGGTCTTGGACATTTTTCAACATGCTACAAAAATGATCCCTTCTGGCTCTGAAACTGAGCTATTTTTTTCTTGTGACATATCAAGATTAAAGGGGAGGGGGGAATAGGAAAATGGAACCCCTCTGGAGAGTCCTTCACATCACTTCCCAAGTCACTAGTTGGACTATTTGTTTACCCCCCGTTCCACCATCAAAAATCATTTAAAGGAAACCCAGGTTGTCTAATAACATTTCTACCATCTCAAACACAATAGAGGAAACAGAGGGGGATCACAATGGAGGAGGTTGAAATAGGTATCCTGCTCTATCTATTCCACTGATTTATGGCAAGTAATTGTACTTAATTTTTTTTTTTAGTTTATGGCCGTTCCCACACGGCTTACTTGAACCTGGAACGCTGCGCAGCATGCCGAAAAAAACGCGGAAGATCGCGTTTTCTCTCGCGAGTTTTTCTCTTGCAAAACTCGCAAGAGAAAATGTGATCTGCTTTTTTACGGCATGCTGTGCAGCGTTCCGGGTTCAGGTAAGCTGTGTGGGAACGGCCTATATCTATTCATTTAATTTAAAAAAAGCTTATATCTATTTTTGAATGAGAGTAGTAGATGGCCCCACTTAGTCCAAACAGGAGATGCTAGCACTCAAGAACAAAGTTTTAAACCCCATTTGAACTTTCATAAAGGTAAGATGGTACAGTCCTTCCATACTTGTTCTTCAGAACACTGGGGTAAAGGGGATGTTTTCCTAATTGGAAAGAATTTTAGGCCTAACACTCGCCCAATTTTCTAGTTAAGTTGGTTACATGGGATGGGGAATATTCGGACATGCACCCTCCTCCCCATACTATCAAATAAATACTGTTCTAGAACAACTTGCCTGGATGTTTACATTGGTTCAAGTGCTGCTTCAGGAAGATACCCAGGCTTTCATGAGGAGAGGCATTCCATAACTTGTGGAGAAGGCTCAAAATGAACATTAGCAAAAGCCTTCTGTGAAAAATTCGATACATTGGTTCAAGGGGGAATATCAGAGAATATAGTAGCTTCATATATCCAAAAAACATTCAGAGAAATTGTGTGTGTGAGCAGGGGGGATTTGGGCTGGATGAGATTTTGATTAACTTAATAATTATTCTAACCTGGAAGTTACACTTGGACGAGCTGGGGAATTTTGATGGCAGAGGTTCAGATTTGCACAGTTCAGTTAAGGAAACCTCCAACCTGAATCACAGAGTTTATTTATTTAAAGTATTTATTAGGGACCCTTCTACCTCGAAGGAACTCAAGGAAGCTTACAATATAAATAAAATAAGTCATAAAATGAATAAAACAAAGTTTAAAAACACAGTCGTAACCGTTTTATAGGGGTAAGTCTTCTGATTCAACTTCTCTCCTCTGAGATGGTACATCTAATGCCTAAAGCTAGCTCCAGAAGTTTCAGCTCTGCGCAGGCACAAAAGCTATCAGTGTGATACACAGACAGGTGCCTATCCAACTTTCTTTAGAAAGCTTCCAGTGACAGAACTACACATCTGGCTTCTAAAATTTGTCATCTTGGAAACAAGATGGTTGCGGGGGGGGGGGGGGGGCTTTTACATGGCTCAGTTAAAAAAAACTTTCACAGTAAGTCACAGTTCATAATTCTACCTCAGCTAGAAACTATAGCTTATTTCGCATTTCTGGGATTGTGCCACACAAGCTCAGAAAGAGAATTCTATCTTCCATTTAACAAAATGAGTTTCAAAGGATCCAAAACTTAGAAACCTTATTCAAAGTGGGCTTAAAATTGTGTGGGCAATGATTGGTGAAATCTCAACAGGGGAGGGCTGGGAAGGGAAAACTGGCTGGTGATGGGAGCTGCCAGGGCCACCTCACACAAAACCTCACACCTCACACAAAAAAAAGATTTGCCCAGGGGCTGCCACACTTGTGATAAGACTCTCTCCATGCTGGGAAGAGGCATCCGCCCGCCAGGACTTTTCCCAGTGGCTGCATCACTGATGTGCCCCTGAATCTCAAAATCTAACAACCTGATTGAATCCCACACTGAGAAACCAAACTCTTTGTTTCCCCATCTCAGGGAGACAAGATAATGCTGATGGTTCTGCTGCTCATTTTACTTTTGAAAGACAGAGGTCACCAGCAGGAGGAGAAAGACAGAGGGCACCATAGATCTTGGCTGTGGACAGGAAAAACATAAAACATGAACTCTCCAACACCTGCATCTATGGTTTCAAACACCAGAAATGTACTCCCACTTTAGAACTGGGGGTAGTTAGCAAAAAAATAAAAATAAAACCAAGAATTTACCCACTCTGTTATCCCTGAGACAACCCACCACCCCATCTACTTTTCTCCCCATCAGTTTTTGGGACCAGAAATTGATGTGTCGGGGGAACCAGGGGAGAGCTGAACCTTCAGCCTGCTGAGAAAACTCCCAGGGGACTGCTGCTCTGGAGGTCCACTGATAGCCAGGAGCAAGCTAATAATACAAGTGGCCCTCACTCTGCTGCCAGCACCACCCATCAAGGCTGCTTGGCTCAGGATGTTCTAGGGCTGATTTAGACATCACACTCCGCTCTTGCAGGCAGAAACAGCCAGGAGAGAGAAGGGTAAAAAAAACAAGCAGAAGCAAAGGTTCGGCACAACCTCCTACCCACTGCTTCTTCAATGGAAATCCCCCCCCCCCCCACACACACACACACACTTATTTCACTACTGCATCCACAATTCAAAAATTATTATCTTCCACTTAGAATTGACGCAATAACTACAACTGAGGACAAAACTTGGTAGAGAGGCTCACTGAAAGTCAAAATTGGTATAAACCATACTTTCAACACCCCATTGGTCTCCCAAGTACCAGCCAGAAAAACAGCAGAACAGGTGGGTTAAGAATCATACTACTAAGGCAGCTACAAAAGAACGGCTCTTTCAGGTTAAGGGGGATGGTGTTTGCTTCCCTTCCACAGCAATCCTTAAACAACTTTCTACAGAGGACTGGTATGATATAGTAGTTAGACAGTTTCAGGACAGGATGTGGGAGACGCAGGTTCAAATTCCCACTCTGACATGGAATCTTGCTGGGTGACCTTGGGCCAGTCACACGCACTCAGGGTTATTTCTCTATTGATTAGAGCTTGGACTATATGCGGGTGCAAAGTTCACTAAGCTCTTCAAACATCCATGAACATGGTGTTCTGAATTTGCTATCTACAGCTCGGAATAGCAACAAGCAGTTATGTGCCATGTGGAGTTGTGCCTCAGAGAAATTAGACAAGCAATCCAGGCTTGCACATGGAAAAACAGGTGTTCTCCAGCTATTTCTGCTTGAGAGAAAATAATCCAGAAGCCTATCAAACAGTTCTTTCAAGCACTAGGAGGAAAACAGCAGAAAACCACTGAGTAGTAATTTCATACCAAAAATGGAACGTCCCAGCAACATCATGCAAGAATCCAGCCTGTGTGTCAGCACTGAGCACCAAACTACATGT
The DNA here is from genome assembly GCF_028583425.1 of Eublepharis macularius. Lineage (NCBI taxonomy): Eukaryota > Metazoa > Chordata > Lepidosauria > Squamata > Eublepharidae > Eublepharis > Eublepharis macularius. Next base: position 43,352,918 of record NC_072801.1, read on the forward strand.
GAATCCGGCATTCCATGTTTAGAGTTCTGGGATTGGATTCTGGGCATGTAAAGGTCACCTAGAAAGCAGCCACAGGGCCCAGACTGCATCAAGGTGTGGTGGATCCCCACCAGCCTGGCTGCAAAGTATGATACAGTGCAGGTCTGCCAGCCACACTTAGTGCATGGCAGCAGCTAGTATGAACATAAGCACATAAGAGAAGCCATATTGGATCAGGTCAATGGGACATACAGTCCAACACTCTGTGTCACACAGTGGCCAAAAAACAGGTCTCATCAGGAGGTCTGCCAGTGGGGAAGGGACACTAGAAGCCCTCCCACTGATTGCCCCCCCCAAACTCAAAGAATACATAGCATCACTGCCCTAGACAGAGAGTTCTATCTATACCTTGGGGAAGGTATAGGGGGGGAGGTATAGGTATAGGAAGGTATATGGGGAAGATATGACAGAACAGTGGTGGAAGCACAGAGTTGGGAAGAGTCTGGCCATCCACTAGTATGTCAGGCAGGGCCTGGTTAGCCTGGGGAGTGCCTCCAGGTGAAGTAGCTAACATGCTGAGGTGAAGAGTCAGGGCTCAGCTGAGCATGGGTGTGAGGGGACATGGCCCTGATTAATAGATAACAGGGCTCAGGACCCAAGCACATAGAATGTGTGTGAAGTCATGGGACGTCAAATGCATTTAATCTGTTGGATGTGGCCTCCCCCTTTGCTGCTTTACCTCTCCCCCCAGGAAGTCCTTTGTGCATCTGGCATAGCTGATCCACTTTTATGCCCTCTCCTGGTGTTTGCTTGTTTTGCTACTCTGGGACCTCTTCTAGTCTTAAAAGAAAATAATCTGTCACGCCCAAAAATACACATGTCCATCCAGCAAACACTGTATGCATTTAGAAGCAGGTTGCCACACATGGATCTACTATAAGATATGAGAGACTAGGAAGCCTGAAGGCATCTAGAGATGGAGAAAAACTTGGACCATTTGCTTCACCACACTGGTTTTCAAATCTTCTATTTGCAACGAAATTATTTCTAGATTGACTTGCCTGGCAGGAACCTCTGCATATTACAAAAGATTCTCAGGGATATTTCAGGGCTTGCCCTCAGAAAAGGGCCCAGTAGCCCTCACTGTCACCATTCCAGAAATGAGAGCACACTCAAAACATTCCTAACTGTGAGGGGCCACAGGCTAGCTGCTTTCCAAGAGTACGGTCATCTGTTGTTATTGAACTTCTAACTGATGAACCTCTGAGAAGCTTTTAAGGAACCCCAGGGCTTCTCAGAACACATTTTAAAATTGCATGGAGAAAGTATGCAGTTTTTCTCACATTTCCAAATTCTGCAACTGAGGATCCACAGAATATGCAAGATGTACACACAGAAAAAGTCACAGCTTTGTACTGGTACCTTCCTATCCCATCCTAAATGTTTCCTTCTTGCTATATAGCAAGTTCTTTGATTGGGATGGTTGTGACTAAAAAGAAAAATGGACACAAAGATATTAGTCTTCTTTGATAGTTCTTATGAATATCCTACTGGGCAAATAACCACCTGTAAATTTAGTTTGATGCAGAACCATCTGAATTTCCATGACTATTCAGTTCTGGCTATGAAAAGAGGTGGGTTTTCCCCATGATATGAATCATTAAAATTTCTCAGAAGGCCAAAAAGTTTTCAAAGATTCCCCCCCCACACACACACACACGTTTCTTTTAATCTTTCCACGAATTTTCTGCTGTAAATGAACTTGGTGTTCCCTCACATTTTCATTTACCCACTCACCTTGTAAGCAGGTACTGCTCAAAGGCAAGATTTCAGACCCAGTTGTATTTGGGAAAAAATTGTTCGTTTTTTTTGTTTCAGACTTCAGCAATGAACGTATCCTTGAACAACAGATGTTGCAGATTTGTGGGGCGGGGGGGAGGAAGGATTACAACAATTCATCCTAAATACAGTTTAGGGGGTCAGTCCCCAAAGGCTTCCTGGCCTAGGGAATTTGAGTGTGTGTGTGTGGGGGGGGTGACTTTGTTTTATGGCAAGCTAAAAAACAACATAAAATGGAAAACGCTGCAAGCAAAGACTGCCAATTTGCTACACTCTAGGAGAGCAATAGGGTTGTGTGCTGGAGAAAAAGTGAATGAGTGACGAATGCTAGAATCACCCATGTCTCAAGTCTGCTTACAGCCCTTCATCAGTGTGAAAAATGACAACCCGAACCAGATTTCTCTCCGTCGCTGGCATAAATGTGCGATTACATTACAGCTGTTCATATTTTCACTCTAATGAAGGGTTGTGCGTTTAAATGGTGAGATTTATGGCACAAGTCTCCAACGTCTGTGTACAGGCAAAACTGTTAATTGATGTCTAAAATGCTCCTTGTTTATTTTGACATCAATTATCATTTTTCTCTATTTTAAAATTTAAAAAAAAAGAAAAAGAAAGCCAAGGAAGTGGCGTGTGTGCGCGTATGCGTGTAACCAACCATTTCCATGCTGCTATTGACTTGGAACAGACGGAGGGTTCTGGTTTCTTCCAGAGGGAAGAAATTAATATACACGAATAATGAGGAAAAGGCACAGGCTTGAAAATGCAGCCGTTTGGGGGAGGTTAAAAAAAAAAGTCACCTCCTCTTATGCTTGCATTCTTGATGTTGATGAAAATAAAAGAATCAATTGTGCAAGTCTGTTTAACTTTGCAAAGGGGGAAAAAACACCCCATGGGTAAGTGGTTGGGTTCAGAAACAGGTGAAATCAGAGCTTATTACGTGAACGTCAGACGATGTAACTAAATAACAGTGTTGCCGTCTTGATCCTGTGGAAAAGACGGATGGTAAACTTGACCCGACGCTGGTACTATCCGATAGCCATTTTTTATCTGCCCTTCTCCCCCCCCCCCCCCCGCCCAAGGCTGAGGCGTGTAGTGTAAAATGCATAGACACGGTCGGGTCAGGCCTCGGGATCGGGTGAAACTAGGTTCACATTTGCATACAGGCGGGGTTTCACAATGAAGGCCCATCTGTTCCCGTCAGAGAGTACAAATCGAGTGTCACCCAAGTCGGTGCAAAATGACAGCGGCACGGCTATTAGGTGGAGAAACATTCGGCTCGGGTTACGGATATGGAACTGCTGATTTGGGTTTAAATACCTGATAACTGAAGACTTTTTATGGCGCACGAACAAAGCGTGAACCTTGTCTGATCCACCGCCACCTCCTTTTCCTCCTCCACCATCACCCCCACCACTTGTCCCCCCCCTCCCCAAAATCCATTACCCCAAGATAAAACTGATGTTATTTTGGGATGCCATGAAATACATTTGTCCTCAAAAAGAAAATTAGATAAGATAGAAAAGACATTATTATGGTTGCCAAGAGAGATAGAGAGAGCGAAGAGGGGAGCAGTGACAGGGAAGCTTATAGTGGGGGGCAAGGAATTGTACCAAAAAGGGGCAGAAAATAACAGACAATCTCTGAACTTTGCATGCCCTCTGTGGTCATTAATATTGCAGCAAGGCTGGGCCATGAACTTCTAGTAAATTTTACCAGTGAGGGACTGTTTTATAGAATGGGAGTCTCAGTTTACTCCATTCTTTGCCTAGTCCCTGCCCCCCATCTTGTCCCAAATTCTGCTACCTCTATAGGTAACCTCAGCTGCATTTGTTATTGATGGTTTATTGACAAGGCTGTTAGGGACTATCAGTCAACGAAATAATGGCAGGTGATAATACAAGCTGGACTCTTTATCTTTTGCACTGGCTTTGTTAATATGTGCCAGTAATCATCTACTTTTGCAATCATGAAGGGATTAAAATATAAGGGCATACTCACCTACAGACAGAAAAAGAGACAGGACTGCCAAACCAGTCTTTTGGGCCTTTGAGAATTCCCTAGACTTGAATTTCTTTGCAAAACAGTGTGAATTTGTATTCTCCTTATTTCTCCCCAAGGTACCCAATTACAGGAGTCATTGAATTTATGTTTTAAAGAAAGAAACCCAACCCAGTTTGTAGAAGTATGGAACACTGAACGTTGACCATACCAGATTGCTATTAAAGAGGATGCAGAATTACTCAAAGGTAGTGTTCAGGAGCTAACTTACCCAATACACAAAATGGATAGCCGTGTTAGCAGTAGAATCATAGAATCATAGAGTTGGAAGGGGCCATACAGACCATCTAGTCCAACCCCCTGCCCAGTGCAGTAAAAACGAGCAAGAGTCCAGTAGTAGCACCTATAAGACTAACACAATTTGTGGTAGGGTATGAGCTTTTGTGAGCCTCAGCTCACCTGAAGAAGTGAGTGTGGCTCACGAAAGCTCGTATTCTACCACAAATTTTGTTAGTCTTATAGGTGCTACTGGATTCTTGCTCTTTTCTACCAATATACAAGAATATAAATTCAAGGTTTTTCTGGAGTGACCATCTCTCTTTCAGGAGATACCATATGCTGAACAGAAAGGTACGAGTCCAAAACTGAAGCCCTGGGGTTCTCCTCTCAGGCCCCAACTGTTTGTGAGAGAAAAGGCCCCTCCCAGTTCAATGCTGTAATCAAGCAAGATCTTCCCCCTTACATCAGCATGAAGGGAAGTGAAGGGGGACCCTTCACACAGCACCCTCCTTCTGGCCGGCACACAAGCATTTAGAAGGCTGGAGGGCTTGCTGAGTACAACCTACACTTCATTAAAAATATATGTGGGTCCTTTTCATTTGAGGAGATATAGCCCACACCTCTTTCCAGACACTGGTTTGCCAATGAGAGACACACACCTCTCGATCAATGTACATGAATTTTATGAGTAATATATTTTCTAATTACATCTCATCAGAACTGCCAGAAATATAGTTAAAGAAGCTAAAGACATCTCAGTGAGAGAGGAATTTGTATTTGGCACAATCTAAATGGGTTCATAATCTGCATCTTGAAGGATCCTGTGTGTCATCACCAAGCTTTGGCTAAATGAAGGGAACTCTATGGTAACTTGGGAAATATGGATTCTCCCTGAGGACATGCCATTCTAGTGAGACTTCTTACTCTGGATCCAAGTTCCTGAGCAAGAAGCCACATCCCAAAGATGTAGCATCTGCTTATCCATTAGGTACCATCTTAAAAACAGGACGTTGTTTCCCAGGTGGAGAGTTACCTTTAACTTTGTGCACCCAAGTACAGATTCTTCATCCAAGATGGTACTGCAAACACATGGAGACCTTCTAGGAAACAACTTAAATGGTCCCTTCCCTTTGTCACTGTCACTGTTACTGCAGAAGGAAAACAGCAATAGGCCAGATAAGCTCACATGATAGGGACCTCTCCTTACAAAAGCTTCCAAGCCCCTTTCAGATGTTACAATTGCACATACTAGGAGTTTATCAGCCATGTATGTCAGGAGCTCATGATACCCATGATCCTCCTGACATGCATGGCTGCCATGCTGTATGACCAGGGGAAACGTGCTTATTTACCATGAGTAGACAGTCCTGAAAAATCCACTGTGGTTTGCTCATGTGTACTAGAGTTGTATCAACATGGTGAATACACATATTGCCTCTCCTCAAATGCAAAGAAGGACCCACATATATTTTTAACAAAACATGATGACCATACATATTGGGATGATCTACATGCAGTTCATAGGCCCCCAGTACATCAATTTGTAATCTCTGAAAAGGACTTAAATGAAGGCTCCCTCTCTGGGCTGTTCCTGGTCTTTACTAAATCCTGCTTTGACTTTTCTCACAGGATCTTGTCCAGCCGCTCAGCAGAAACCAGGCTTGATATCATCTCATAGGAAACCCAGTGTCCAGTTATGCAACATCCCTAGCTGCCACTGCACACCTCCCATCATTACAAAATTGTTCATACTATCTGGGGGTCAGGCTATAATTAGTCTCAGTGAGGCAGGCATTTAAAGTATACTGTGCCTCCATGTACATATACTTTAAATGACAGAAGTATGGGAGGAAATGCCAGTGATGGTCATAGAAGCTCAAGGGAACTTAAGGAGATAATAAGGGCAGGGGACTATGAGGGAAGGGACCAGGTGGGGGGGAAATTATTTTGTGCAGCCAGATCTGAATCTTTTCTACTCTATTTAAGGCAAGAAAAAAAATGAAAAATGAAAATGCGTTCCAGAGCCCCCACCAATCTGCTTCCTAAAGCTGCTATATTTTTCTGCAAAGCCACAAGCAAATCTTTCCTGTGTATAACAACCTACATTAGTGGCATATCTTGCCAAGAGATGTGGGTTATTTACGCATTGATGACTAGATGTGCTCAGAATAGAAAGAACTAACCAATGGGGAAGTAGGGAGATTCATCGTACCTTTTTTTCGTCTCGGCTGTCCTTCCCAGTGGGGGGCGGGGGGAGAAAAACCTAATTACAGGCCCTTGTCTCTGTTTTAATTGCCTTTCGTCACTCTGATATGATCTCTCGCTTTCTCTCTGCAGCTCCAAATAAAACAACATGCCTGATAGAAATATTAGTTTCCTGGGTTTTTTTTTTCCTAGTGTGAGAAGTGAACAGGAACTGAACCTTGAACTTAATTTCCCCTTTGAACTTGTTACCTTTTTTTAAACAAGTTACCTCCCAAGCATCCCCCACCCCATGGTTCCCTCTCTTCAGACAAATTTCATCACAATTACTGCCCCTTCCACTTGGCCTTAAGATATATAATCATTGATTTGACCTAATTACCTGGCGCGGGCCTCTCTCTACAAGGTGAAAGGCAGATTGGTGCAAGTAGAAGCTGACCCCGGCATTCTTGATACCCCAATTTTATTCTAATTATCATAAAGCAGGTTCTCCATCTTATTAGCAACCCCCCAACTCTCCTCTTTGTCCAGATTTGCTATTTTGTTCCCATCATCCTCAGAGATGTCCCCTGGGTTACAAAGCTGCCTGGAGACTCGTTTTTCAACCCCTCTCACGCTCAAAGCCTCAAGGTTTTGAGAAGACTGTTTTTTGTTCATGGATTCAAAAAACAAGCACCTTTGTTTTCATTATATTTCAGGGTAAACGAAAAAAAAGTGCAATACATCCATAAACAGGGGGAGGGTTTGAGGGTTCTTTTCCCGCCAGCAGAGGAAAAAATGCAGGAGGGACTTTTTTCCTTTAAAAAAAAGAAATAAATAGTAACTTCAATAAATTCATATGTAGCAATATTAGTATTCCTTTTTGCATTATATAGCTTCAAATAATATAAAACTGCTCTGTTGGGTCTGCATTCTAGCCCCTATTGAGAATGCCAACATCAGGATTACTAGGAAAGTTTATAACAATATCATAAAACATCCCTTGTTGGGTTTATTTGAACAAAGTCTCTTATAGGGCTTAGTTTTAGAACTCAGATGTAGCAACATTGGCAGCTGGGGACAGAAATTCTGTCTTTGAGCAAGCACAGAATACCTTCTCTTCACCATGCAGCCATCAGAGCCAGTCCCCAACACCTCTGGGATGAAAGAAAAAGAACTTGCAAGGTGAGACAGTGCAGATTATACAGTCCCAAATTCTTGGTGTCTCTCAGCTTAAAAAGTAGCCAGCTTCAGGATAGTCTGTCTAGTAGGATTGCTCTGAAATCTTCTGGCCGCTCATGGAAAAGATTAGGATGGTTCGATATGCTGCATAATACACTTGATTTATTATTTTGAGTTGTCAAATTGCACTGTAGTTTTTGCTTTATGTACTATAAGCCACCTTTGGTCATAAAGTGAGTCAGACTAGAAGTTTGGGGGGGGGGGAGAAAGAACTGTAAAAGCCTGAAGAAAAAAACCAGTGGAAAAAAAGTTTTGCAAAGTTAAGGTAGGGTCAGTTTAAAAACTTTGTTCATATTAGAGTTAAATGCCCCTAACTGACAATCAGGATGGTCAAGAGGTAATCCTGGACCTTCTGTTGGCAAACAGTGAGCTTGCTTCCTCTCTCTACAGGAGATTATTAACTGCCACACATGACCAGGAGGACGTCATGGCTGAGCTTGCAGATCCAACATTAAAAGGAAAGAATGATAGAATAGTGAAGAATAGGGGTGTGCACCTGAAAAATAATTCGGATTTCCTGCTTCGGGTTTACTTGAAGCGGGAAAAAGCTTCAGAAAAAATCCTGAAATCTGAAGTGGCATGCTGCTTCGGATTCGGGTTTCTAAGTCGCTTCGGTATGCTCCATAAAGATTCGGAGCATACTGAAGAGATGGGGGAGGGGAGGGGGGAGGCCATCCCCACCTCACTTACCTGGTCAGCCTCCAGCCACCCATGCCATGCTGGCCAGCTGGCCAGCGGACAAGGCTTTCCCTGCCACCGCCATGGCCGGCACAGCTAGCTGGAAGAGAGGGCCTTCCCTGCTGCCACTGCCGCCGGTGTGGCTGGCCAGCAGAGAGGGCCTTCCCTGCTGCCGGCGCCATGCTGGTGCAGCTGGCTGGCAGAGAGTGCCTTCCCTGCTGCCACCGTGGCCAGCAGAGAGGGCCTTTCCTGCCGCAGCCAGCGTGGCTGGCCAGCAGATAGGGCTTTCCCTGCTGCTGGCGCTGTGCTGGTGCGGCTGGCCGGCAGAGAGGGCCGCCACCACCAGAGGCCAGCGGGCAGACAGGAGGGCCTCTTCCTCCAGCTGGTGCCAGGTAAGTGGGGGTGGAGAGGAAAGGGTGAGAATGGAAAAGTTTAAAGGGCCCTGCTGTTTGCGACAAGGCCCTTTAAACTTAACCCCTGGGCCCCTGAAGCTTCCTGAAGCATTACGAATGCTTTGGGAAGTTTTGTTTCGGTATTTCTGAATTGGGGCCAGCATGCTAGCCCTGATTTGGAAATAACGACGCTTTCTGAAGCACACACCTCTAGTGAAGAGTACTGGCCCTTACCTGCATAGCCCAGGCAAGCCCGATCTCATCAGATCTTAGAAGCTAAGCAAGATCAGCCTTGGTTAGTAATTGGATGGGAGACCTTCAAAGAAGACCAGGGTTGCAAAGGCAAGCAATGGCAAACCACCTCTGTTGGTCTCCTGCCATGAAAGGCCCATCAGCGGTCACCTAAAGTCAGCTATGACTTGATGGCACTCTCCACCACCAGTTCAGTACTGAAAAAATATTCTCAACTACCTATCAAACATGTCTGCATGGAGCCACAAAGGTGAAAGGAAACCCAAAGTATTGCACTGGAAGTAGATAAGGTTGCAAACTGTAGACTGAGAAATTCCTGGAGATCTGTGGGTAGTCTCTAGTGAGGGAAGCAAGCTCAGTGGGGATGTGATTCTGTAGAGTCTGCCCTCTGAAGCTGTCATTTCTTCCACGGGAACTGATGGTCTGCAGACTGGAAATTAGTTGTAATTCCAGGCAAATTTAGTTGTCATTCCAAGCCCTACTCGAGTAATCTTAGAAGCAGTACCAAGAATTCAGGAGTACCGAGGAGTGATAACCTTGGGCCTTGAGATATTTTATTTATTTAATTTTATTTAAAATATTTCTACACTGCCTTTTTACCCTACTCAGAGTTCCCAAAGTGGTAAACATTAAAACATTTCAAACATTAAAATAGCATTTAAAATACAAATAAATATAAAATGTTCAGAACACAGAAACACATAAATAGATCTAAACACATGAACAGGGAGGAGGGCTAATATGAGTTAGAGAGGGAAAGTTAAACAAAACAAAACAAAATTGCCTGTTGGTTGAAGACAAGAGGTACACACATTAACCTCCCTGGGGAGGGAGTTCCACTTCTTCCTAACAAGCTTTTCTTCCCTAATTTTAACCTTCTGGGGCTCCCTCACTTTCCCTATCAACCCAATAGGCAAACAACTCAAATCTTTCAGGAGGATAGCTAGATTGTAATTACAATCATGTCAACAGAGCTATCGACAGGAGCACCAATAAAGAATTTTGTAAGGAAACAGATGCTCCTACATGGGTCTGGGCATGCCCAGTAGCACGCTAAGTAGGCAGCAACCTCAACAGCAGGCATTGGGGTCTCCTTGTAACCATGCCAATTTTGTATAGTTATCTAGAATGAGAAAGGATAACAGACTCTACTCTGTTGAAGTCTGTTTGGCACACACAACTGCCATCATTACTAGAGTATGTCAGGGACTCATGAGTAGAGATGGGCATGAACAGCAATACGAACAAAAAAAGCCATGAACGGCCCAATCCACTGTCTGCGAGGAAGCTGTTTGTGAGGCCCTGTTCCCGGCGAACATGTGTTCGTTCCAAGCCCTCTTCGTGGCATTCGTCAGCCGTTCATAAAGGCGGACAATCTAGCGCCTTTCAATCAATTCCCTTGGCAACATAGGCATGGACTGTCTGAACTCTGTCTGAACTCCTTCTGGCTTTCCTTCTGGCTTGTAACCCCTCAAAGTAGCTTCCAGCAGACAGTCCAGTTTTTTCCACTGTGAAAAGAAAATGACATGAAAGGGGGAGACCCATGGATCATGCCTTTCCAGGGGTGCAATCTCTCTGAAACTTGGAGGGTCTTCAGAGGACGGTGAGGACTATGTCTCCTGCAAATTTGGTGGGCATTGGACATTGAGAAGGTCAGTTTGTAACCCCTCAAAGTAGCTTCCAGCAGACAGTCATTTCTGCCACTGTGAAGAGAAAATGACATGAAAGGGGAAGACCATGGATCATGCCTTTCTCGGGGTGCAATCTCTCTGAACCTTGGGGGGGGGTCTTTAGAGGACAGTGAGGACTATTTCCCCTGCAAATTTGGTGGGTACTGGACATTGGGAAGGTCAGTTTGTAACTCCTCAATTAGCTTCCAGCAGACAGTCCAGTTTTTGCCATTGTGAAGAGAAAATACCAAGAAAGGGGGAGACCCATGGACTCTCCTTTCCTCGGCTCAAGTTCAGCTAAGTCCTAAGGGGGTCGTTCTGGCTCCCACGAACCTCCAACTATGAACATGTTCCTGAACATGTCATGTCCGTCGATGTTTGTGAATCCCTGTTCGTGGATGGCAACGAACAACTAACATTGTGCTGGGGGGGGGGGTTCCTGTTCATGCCCATGAGTAGGCAGAAGCCCTTTCTCAGATCTGACTGTGACAACTCCATTAAGTCTAAGTCCAGTCCAAAATAGATAGTCCTACAACCCCAAATTTGGGAACAGATTTGGAAAGTTATAGATTTAGACATAATTCCTAGATGAAATGTCCACTACACTACATGCACAAGAATGGATCATCTCTGTAGTTTTTGAACTGCATGCCAGGATTTGCTCAGAAGCTCCTCCAGGGTTCCTGAATGGGAAGATCAATAACGTTGAACAAGCGTGCCTATTGCTATTGATCTTCCCCTGCAATGTGCTACTGATAGGAAATGCTGTGTGTGCTCTTAGGCTGCACTCTTAATTCTCATGAAGAGACAGCAAGACCGACACATTGCATCAGCAGTGGTAGATATGTGTCCTAGAACATTTCCAGAATCCTCCACAATATGCATCACCAGGCATAATGATGGAAATGGTTTCTCAAAGACAGGAATGTTGAAAAACACAGGAATGTGCAAACTATTGGGATACATTTATTTATTTAACTTCATTTATTGTTTTCTTTTCTCATTGAAACTAAAGGCAAATCATAAAATTATAACAGTGCAATAAGAACCAACAATAAACCATGAGTTGGATTCACAATTGCAAAAAAAGGTGATATGCATACTCTGCCAAGCTCCCAATAGCAAACAAGTTGTAGCATTCTGTACCAGCTAGAGTTTTCAAGTTGTCTTTAAGGGTAGACTTACATACAGTACATTACAATAATCTAACCTTGACCTTGGCATTGACCTATATGGTCAGATTGGTTGGATCAAGGCAGAAGGCAGTCCTTGGGGCCAAGTGAAGATGGAAGAAAGCATTTTTCACAGCTGACTTAACTTGTGATGTGTTCCATTCCACTTTTTTCTTACAGCCAACATTCCTTTACTATTTTTCTCTCAGTCACAGATGAAGCAAACTGAGAAATGCCATCTTCTTTAACAAGGCCACTCAGAACGCTATATCCCAGTATATGCAGCTCAACTGATCACACTCACTCCAACCTCAATATTCCAACACCCCAAATTAGTGAAGAAAGGCTCATTCCTGGATGTATTATCTCATCAATCGTCTGCCTCTGTTTCCACCTCATGCATCAGGCATTTATCTAAACCGGCAGAGCACCTTCTAGGATTTGGAACCAGTTCAGAGAAAACCGAATCTATCCGCAGCACTCATGGCTCCTTTCTCATCTTGGCTCCTATCCCGCTCTTTTGATGGTTTCATTGTCAGCAGAACTTCCTGGTCCCCAGCATCCATACACAGGGTAGCCCATCACTTAACACTTCCTATGTTAAATATCTGTACTTTGACCCTGGCACCAGACTTGTCTCCTTTCTTATAATAAAATCTCTGATCATCTACTTAAAGATGCATCTGTTGTTAGCATTATTCTTCCAATAATTATTACATCTCAATACACCCAAAGAAGGGGCCAGAACAGAACTCTGAGCTCAATTTCATCTAACCCACACAGAAACAACAGATGGACAAGTGGCTACTAGACACAATAATCAGGAATTGAGTTCCTAAGGCTCTGGGACCAGGGATACACAACCTCCAGAATATGTGCTGAACAGCAGTTCACCAGACCATTTTCCTCAGCACACAGGGCATATTCTCTCATCAAGGGCTGCCAACTCCAGGTTGGGAAATTCTTGGAGATTTGGGGGTGGAGCTTGAGAAGGTTGGGGTTTGAGGAGGGAGGGACCTCAGCAGGGTTTATTGCCATCCTCCGAAGCAGCCATTTTCTCCATGGGAACTAATCTCTGTACTCTGGAGATTGGTTGCAATTCTGGGAGATCTCCAGGCCTCACCTGGAGTTTGGAAACCCTATCAAGGGGCTGAGGTAAGCAGTATCACTGGGACTGGTCTTGTTCCCAGTGTGTCTGGCCATGTTACAACTCTTGTCCCTCTTCTTGCCTCTTTCTATTTGCCAGCACACCACAATCTCAAGGAGATGCTACATTTTTTTTTGACATGGGTGAAAAAGACTAGATGCCATGAATTAGAAGGTGGCTATTTCCGCCTTGCCTTGCTCCCAACTTTCCTAAGGAGCACTTTGCTGGCCATAGCCAGAAAGAAACGTGGATTACATGGGCTTTTACTCAGTCTGATCCAGGAATATTATTTGTAAAATCTTATTCCTTTGGTGTATTTAACTTTCCTTCCGGCACTCTTTCAAGAGTCATGGGGAAGTATATACATCTGTCTTCAGGCACACTTGGTGAGCTAAATAAGAGAGACAGGAACTTCAGGTTACCATGTAAACTTTGGAGCAGAGCTGGGGTTAAAGCTTAGGGTCCAAACCCAACATATTCCATCTCCTATAAACACCCCCTCCATTATCGTCACCATCATTTACATGTTTGAGGGGAATACGAAAGAAAAGAAACAGGGTAGTTGCCTACCCTTCTCCATCCCCACCAAGAATAGGAGAGGCAGAAGGGAAGATGACATCAATAATCTCAAGCATCTTTGGTAAACATCAAAATTTCTGACCACAACTGGAATGAGGATGGCAAACTCTTGGGCTGATGCTGCAATGATCTTCTTATGACCTGAATGAACTGAAATGCCAATATAATGGTCTGATTGTTTTGGCTTTATGGTCTTCATCATTCAAGTAGAGAAGGGGCCCTTCAAGGAGCCTAACCTTGTTCCCCGCCCAGTCATCTTCCTCTTTCTTTCAAAGCCAACAACCAAAAATCAGTCTGGAGACCTGAAGACGTAGCTCTGTCTGTGAGCACATGTTCATCTCACAATCAACCTCCACACATAAATCAAACTTCTGTATTTCAGACTAAGGACTAGACTGAACTTGGGGATTTGGAAAGGTTAAGAAGGGGAGGGGAAAGATTTCTCAGAACTGGTGCTGATATTATCAAGCTGAAAGCTCTCGAAAGAAAAAAGGGAAGAGTGGACATGCATTTTTTTCCTTGATGAACATGAAATGTTTATGTTAACACAAACACCATGGAAGAGGAAATACCTTGTTTAAGCAGCGCTCCTGCTTTGTTGTAAAGGATTTTTGCTCTTTCCAGCATAGTCCAGTTCAAATCTTCCATATCATCAAAGTACTGCAATTCACTGTGCTGAATTTTGTTACCCAAGGCTGGTCTAAAACATTCTACTACTTTGGGTAGAAAATCCAAAAAGCACCTTCCCCATTCCTTTAATTAACATGGAGCACCGCTATCAGTTGTGCAAGCCTCACTGAACTGATAGGGAACAGTGAGAGAGCACTTGCGTGCTCCTGTGCCGGTCATACTTATTTTACTAGGGTTTGTGCAGAAGAACCTCCCTGTGGATAGATCCAGCTCAAGAAGCACAATCCATCTCTGAAGATCTCCCTAAATTATGCTCAAAATCAGTCCTGTCAAGACAGCTGCCTCATGGTAAGGCCACTTCTATTCATGCTTTGTGGCAAACTGTGCAATTTCATCTTCCACTCCCTCATCCCTTGTTACAACACAAGAAACCAGAAAACATTTGCATTGTCTCTGCCCCATCCACTTTGTGATTGGAACCCATGGGTACTCCATGGGGCCCAAATATCACAAGTCACTCCCTTAAGGTCACACCTCTGTTCTACAACTTAATGCCCACTCAGAGCAGTTTACAAAGTATGTCATTATTATCCGCACAACAAAACACCCTGTGAGGTGGGTGGGGCTGAGAGAGCTCCAGAGAGCCGTGACTAGCCCAAGGTCACACAGTGGGCTTCAAGTGGAGGAGTGGGGAATCAAACCCAGCTCTCTAGATTAGAGTCCCACACTCTTAACCACTTAGCAAATGAAGACTTGAAAATAGAACAAGGTCTTTCAATACAATTTTTAAACTACCAAATTTTCAGATACATAATATGAAAGCACAGATTTATGCACTTTTTTGCCTCAAAAACGGCCTGTATTAAAAAAGCCAATTAACATTCACGGCTGCTACAAGCCAGCTCTTTTCCATGGGGGGCAGCCTTCTGATGTGCAGCACATTCCTCCAGCACCCCCAACTCACACAGCTACACTGCATGCTTGTTGGCATTTTGTAATAATAGTGAACTTTTGAAGTCCAAATACCTCAAGGTGTCCATTCCTGATGCCACTATTATTACAAACTCCAGTAGGAATATAGTCCAGTGGTGTGAGTGGAAGCTGCAGCTTGCCCTGGTTATTTCTTAGATGGGAGACCACCAAGGAAGACCTGAGTCACTATGGAAAGGTAGGCAATGGCAAACCACTTCTGTTAGTCTCTTGCCTTGAAAACCCTACCAAGTGCCAACTGCGACTTGTCGGCACTTTACATATACACACAAGATTGTTTAGGACTTTAAAATTGTTTTGGGAACAATGGTACATAAATATTTTAAGTCAGCAAACAAGACCTGCTCCTGTCAAAGTACTGGAAAACGCCTAGTGTCAGAGGAATGCCCTGCACATGAAGAGAATGCAAACAGAAGCAAGGTTTAGCATCCAAGTTATATTTCAGTTCTTAGGGTCAAATTAGATGAAATATTGGAAGACAGATCTCCCGTGAACAGACCTCCAGGACTTTTTAAAATTACTTAACAACAGCTGCATGGGACCTCAATTCAAAGTGGATTCTTGGAGAAAGACATAGTTTTTGTCTTTCTTCCCTTGATCTCAAAAAACCCTTAGATATACTAGTTGCCCTGCTGGGGGAAATCATACAACCTTTTATGTTTTTTCCCAGCAGGCTGAACAGCAAATTTTTTTTTGGGGGGGGGGAGGCACCTGAGGTCCAGAGAACAGGAGAGAGTTAACTCAACTCTCCAGAGGATTTTGGCATACTGCTTTTGGTATCCCAGCCTGAGCAACTTATAAATCCCTCTACCAACTAGTGGTCCATAATGAAGCAAGGAAATCTGTGTGTAACTCCAGGTCAATACTCACAGCCCGTATTGCCCAACAGCAGATGAGAAAACAGCATGGCAGGTAGGATTGCCATGTACCCTTACCCTCAGGGGGCGGGGAGGAGACCCAGTACTTGCCTATCAGATGTCCTTGCACACAAAGCTTATGCACTCCCAGTGCAGCATGATGACATCACTTCTGCGAGTGACATCATCACGCAGGCCCTGGTCTGCTCCTGGGTTTCATGCCAGGCCGAATGGCAATGACGTTGTCGCACTGCAGTGGGAGTGCACCCTGAGAGGCCTGTTCCAGTGCCTTTACCCCTGTTGGCCAGGTGAGTGGTGGTAGAGGGAGAAGGCTGGGAGTGGGGTATCCCCCACACCCACCAGGGGACCGGCAACCCTAATGACATGGGGACATAGGAGGCTTCCCCTTCCCCCCACACTGTGGTTATGATCAGTCCAGGGCCCTGCACACCAGTTAGTTAAAGGGAGGGGGGTAATTGGAGCTTCATACACAGAATCCCATTAAACAGTGCAAATTTGGCATTTTAAGATCAACCTATGAGTTCCATTTGCCAAACTCAGACAGGAACACCATGAAAATCACAAATTTTCACTGGAGCATATCATCCCTTCTCCTTCCCTTCCAATCCATTTTAAGATCAGGGCCTGAGGGCAGTCAACATTTCAGGTTCACCAACCACTCCCTTAGGAAAATTCTGCATGCACCTCTGCATCAGGAGAAGACTTAGTTATGGAAATCACATACTCCTTTGTTTATCCACTTATTTCCTGGCCTTGTCTACAATGTTGCCCAGTATCTGAAGGAAACAAGCCAGCTGGAACGTCAATATTAAATTGCAACCAGCGTGCTCTGCAGTTCCAGAACACCGCCTGCACGGAGTATAAAGAACGTCAGCAGCAAATTTGTAACAATCCAGTCAAAACAAAGGGGGCATCTGGATGTCGGGGAAACAAACCGGTAATTGCTTCTGCGGTCATCCAGTCTCTGCCATTGACCCCAAAATCTGAACTTTAGAAGCACTGATTGTTTTACACCTGTGGATGTTTCTGGCCCAAAGCCCCAGGTGCTAAGCCACCCACATGGCTTCAGACAAAAGCAAAATAACTGAGCAGCAGCCATGCAGTGAGGATGAGAGAAGGGAAATGGAACGATTCTGCAGCAGCACGCATTCAGCCGCCATTTTGTGTACACCTCAACACTTAAGGGATTACACATCATGAATGTCTTCATTTTGCACTCGCTATTGAGGGATAGTCACGTTGTATGTGAATTGAACAGGAGTTAGAATCTTGCAGGGAGGGGGGCTCCTTACTGTGAAACTTTCTTTATCCTCCTGAGAAAGTTCCTGATATTTCTTTTAAATCTCCAATTCTATCAGCACTCTTTTATGCTGTTGCCACTTTAAAAATGTGTTTTAGGATAGTAGCAGATACAAAACAAGTCACAAGAAATGCAAAAACATAGATGCACTTTAAAAATTAAACAATGAGCCACGCAGACTGTCAACTGTACCAACAGTGTTTTGTAAGCAGTTCAGCACTCTGATAAGTATGTGTGTGAGTTCGATTATACCACCTGATCAAGCCTGTTACCCCCGCCACACACACACAGGATATCCTACTGCATAAAGTATTCCTTTCCCCATTTCTTGCTTGGAACTCTCCAAGCAAACGGAATAGCACATTTCCAAGGGCAGCATGTCCCATTTGCAGAATTGCTCTTCATGTTAGCAAGAGTTTCCATAATATAATTTAACACAAACCTCTCCTCTTGTAATTATTCTTTTTCTGTCTTCACAGCAGAGTGAACTGCTCCTCCATTTCCTTTCCAAGATTGTCCTCCCCTCCCCACTTTTAAAGGATCCTTGAGTATATGCCTATTCAACTTGACCTTTTTCAACGGGATGTGTTTTTCATACGAAGATTACATGGCAATTACAGATTTGCTGAGCATTATCCAGATGTTGTTTTCCTCAGCCAATGCCTCCACGGCAAGTAAACTCCTCAGTACTCAAACCATTACATCACTTGCTGGGAACATGCAATAGTTACGCTGTGCTCTGTAAGGGCATAGACCCTTTGACATCTTCAGCTGCGGCTCACAAATAACCACACGGAAGAGGCAGGCAGAACTGTCTCAGACTGACCACTGTCAGAAGACAATAATCACTATTAGTCCCAACTCTCCACTGCATGGAAGAATTGAAGGATGTCACATGACACCATTCTACCCAGGGGTCATTTTATAGAAAAAGAGCTGGAGGAACTCATTAGCATAACTCATTAGCATATGCCATGCCCCTTGACATCACCAGAAGTGTGTCATTGGCATAAGTGATTACATATGCCACTCTCCCTGACATCACCTATCCTGGCTGTTTTGGACCCAATCCTGGCCATTCAGGGCCAAAATTGGGCCCAAAATGGCAAAAAGAGGCTGGAAAATGGCCAAAAAGGGGCCCAAAATGGTCAGGATCAGGCCGCTGCTGAGTGGGAGAGTGATCCACCACCTGTCAGAAGCCCAATCCGGGCCGTTTTGGCCCCAATCCAGGCTGAAACGGGCCAAAAATGGCTGAGAGTCAAATGAGCGGGGCCACCGGACATGTGACCTCTTTGGGGAACTGCCGGAACTGTGTTCCTGCGTATTCCCCCTCAAAATGAGCCCTGATTCTACCCAAAGAAGGTCAGGCAAACAGGGCTCACAGCGCTAAACCAGAGGAGATCTGCGCAGTTTCA
This sequence comes from Eublepharis macularius, assembly GCF_028583425.1. Lineage (NCBI taxonomy): Eukaryota > Metazoa > Chordata > Lepidosauria > Squamata > Eublepharidae > Eublepharis > Eublepharis macularius. The sequence continues at coordinate 43,371,542 of NC_072801.1, forward strand.
CCATTAAAGTTTCCAGCAATTTTTTTTTTAAAAAAAATGCAATTGTTATCAGGCATATGAAGGACCCAATTCTGACTGTGACCACTGTGTGAGGAGAGATGATGTTTAAGCTCCCTACACCAATCTTTTCACCCTGAAATGACCACAGGGAGCCATTATTTGCTCTTTCAGAGAAAATATACAGATAGGGTACCCATATTTTTGTCCCAATGGGGCAAACAGCAGATTGTCAGACAAACACACTCACACATGATAAGAACGGTCCTGATAAGAACGGGGCATCTACAGTCTTGAAAAGTGTATTAAAATAAATACTGGGAGCTCTAATTGTGAAACTCTCAGGATCTCATCTGGCTGGACCCACTGCCAGCCAGTTCGCTCCCATAAAGCAGGAAATACCAAACCCTTGCTGCATTCACAGAACCAACCCTTGAAATCGGTTTTTTCCCCCCAAATTTGACATATTTTTATGGGGGGATTATCTTGACTTGGTAAACTCACTGCATATGTTGATTTAGATCAGAAAACCAGAGAGAGGCTTTGATATGTGGGAGTAGTGGCCAACATCTCAAGCCTAGCGGCTAGGAAACAAAGAGCCCCCATCATTGTACCACTGTCTCCCTCCCAGTAATGAAGGAGAGGCAGGGAAACCTGTGAAGGTCAGAAGTGGCAACTTTGGGGCTGAGCACCACCTGCACCCTGGAATGAAGGTGCTTGGGGATTAGTACTGCTTGGGCCAGATGCCCAGAGTGGGTAGGTGTCTTGTGTGAGGTGGAGTTCTGCCTCAGAGGCGGAAGACAGGGGCGTCATTGTGTTTTGTACAGGAAGTGGTACTACAGCTTCCATAGCTTCTGTCAGTGTATGGTGCTGTCCAACCTAATGAAGAATGCAATAATATCAAATACTATTTCTGGTCTTAATATTTCCACACACTACACATGAGACTGGCTGGCCACAAGTGGTTGATCAGTACTGATTTAAAACATTTGCTTTACAATGATCAACCTGTATTTAATTTTTTTTTTAATGGGCTGAATCTACTAGCTTGACAGAAACAGAGGTGTGAGACATTTAGGATAGTTATGAGAAAGAACAGAAATACTGATGATGCGGCTGTCTTATAGTTCGTATTCTCATGCATCTATTACATTCTACAGGTGAACTGTTCTATTCATTGCAAACAGTTCTCAATCTCCTTGACTGCTTTCTCTAAAGCATCAGATTACCAATACAATTAATTTTATTTAATTACATTATTTATAGTATGTCTTTTTCACCGAGAGTCAAGGCAGATTGCACAGTATAAGGCAATCTGATCAATGGCTGGGACATACAATAAACAATAAAATAGGGTGAGGATTGGAGGAATTTGAAAACAACAGACATCTGATACAGAGCTGAAACAAATACAATCAAATTGATGTAACATATTAAACACCGCAGAACCATCCAAAAGGAGCATACTTACAGCAACAGACAATACATAGTAGTATAGTCTACAGTCCTTATCCCTTTACAAAGAATCTCTCTGAATTATTTCTTTACAGGACAGCTCTATCACCTGTGTAAAAAAATCTTGAATCCTTCAGTTTTGCATAGTCCACAGAAAGCCAGGAAAGCAGAAGCTTTCCTGACATAAAGTAGTTCCAAATGCATGGTTTCTTAGGATAATAAAAAGAATGTTCACATGTTCAGGGAAGCAGTAATTAGTCTGTAATGGGGTCCTTCCCAGTGATACTGGCTAATGATCTTGGGTTTGGGCTGCCTTTTCATATCAGGTGTGGCTTGGAGCTACTATGGAGCTCCTCACAGCTTCTCTAATCTTCCTGCACTTGCTTTGCCTTCTGGATTACAAGGCTTGATCTGAAAGAGGCAGGACTGGATGGCCTTCCTTTGCCATTCTCCTCTATGGTTCTCCAAGACTGTGAATTACCACAGGAAGAAGAAATGTGCACTTCTTTTAAACCCACCATGGAATTTGCATGAGCAAAATTTGAGGGGATTTGTACAAGTGGAAGGAGAATCAAAAGTGCTTCCCAGTGCACTTTTGAAACTTGTTTTTGGAAGAATTATTTGGATTTCACTTTTTTTAAAAAGCAGCTCCTCAACACAGTGTCTAATGTTTGATCACTATTACCTTGAGTTAAAAGGAATTCTTGAGGTAGTCATGGGGAGGGAGCCTTAAGCCTAGCCACAGTCTTGAATTTCTTGCTTTTATTTCCACAATGTATGTTTCTAGGCCTTGCATTATAAGTTCACTGCAGGAAATTGGCATAGAGACAGTGGTAGTGTATCTCACATAAAATGTGGAGCAACCGTAAGAGCTGCTGCCTTCCAGTGTTTTGGATAATACAGCTGTTTTAGGACACTTGTTGCTACACGTTGTAGCCACAGCAACCATTCATTTAGGTCGCTTTGGCATAGTGAGAATTTTTGTTTTGGATTCACTGATGCTGCCACACTGACAACCGGAGTTTTCTGCAGATTTTCCTCCACCAACCCTCTTTCCCCCTAATTTTTTCTCTGGCGCACCATTGAAGGATTTTTTTTTAAAAAAAATGGCAATTGCTATAGCACTATAGCACAGTAATGATAACATATATATGTGGGCAGGGCCTCCAAAAATGTGTAACTTCCCATCCAGACAGCATGCTAATATGCTTAGACTATGCTCTTTCAGAGAAGATTATATTAGCCCAGGTTTGGGAATGACTGTGCTAAGCATGGGGAAAACCTGCAAAGTGGACAATGAAAAGATGACATCACACAGATGCTCTTAAATCAGCACTCCAGTTTGAAAGCAAAGGTCAAGAAAAAATGATATGTGGAAGCAGCTTTAGAGGGCTTTAAAAAGATGTTACACAGATTCACAGAGGAGAGGCCTGTCCATGGCCATTAGCAACAATAACTAAATGGAGCCTCCATGTTCAGAAGCATGATACCTCTTGATAGCAATTGTTAGGGAGCTTGGGCCTCCTCCAGGCATAGCTGGCAGAAGCTCTCCTCCAAGGGCATCTGGTTGGTCACTGTGGAAAATAGGACACTACTAGATGGACCACCGGCCTGATTCAGAAGGGCTGTTCTTACAATCTCTCTCTCTCTCTCACACACACACACACACACTTACAACCACAACTTTTTGAGCTGTTGGCCAGAAACAAGGCTGTAAACTCTTGCTACCTGCCACTGGGTTGCCATCTTCAGGTATGGAAATTCCAGGGGACTTGAGAGTGAACCCTGGGGAGAGAGAGGTATAGGGAGGAGAGGTACCTCAGCTGGGTATAATGTCATAAAGTCCACCTTCCGAGGCAGCCATTTTCTCCAGGCGAACTGATCTTTGGTGTCAGGAAATCAGTTGTAGTTCTGGGAAATCTCCAGCCACCACCTGGAAGTTGGCAACTCTACTTGCTACTGATCTTGACGCACCACTCCCAGCCACAATAGGCCATGCTGAACCGCCGGGACTTCAACAGTGTAGCTTGGGATACAACGGCTCCTTCAAGCCCTCCACATACTATTTTGTGGGCGGGAAATGCCAGATGTATTATTCCGTTTTGCCACAAGAGGGAGATGCAGAACTCTCCTCTCTTTCTGCAGCCTATAAATCCCTCCCCCCGCCCTTAACTGCTGCTTTATAGGCAATTACAACACAAGGCGTTAAGCCATTAATGTAACATATATCCGCCCACATATTGTCATCGCGTGGTCGCAGGCCTAATTCCAAGGGCCTACTCCAAGCATGACACTGCGCGTCATGGGCTTCCGGAAGAAAGCCAAATAGATGGAAACAGAAAGCTTTTTTAGCATTTTCTACCAGCAAAAGAAAGCCACTCTATAATGTGAACAAGTGGACAGACAGGGCCATGATCCTGAGGCCCCTTCTAGGTATATACAAGACTCAGGCACATACAACAGGGCACCTTTTTACACTACCCCAGCTACATCTTCTCACAATTGGTCAAAGATCACTTGTGAATCTGCCCAGAGCCTGGAGAAGAGGCAGCTGGGTGTAGCTTCTTGAAAGTCTTTGAAGTCTAGCTAGCTGAGCAGACTGTAGATTGGGTGCAGGGAAAGAATCTGAGGGTATAGCCACTATGCTGTGGTGGTTAGTGCTGGATTGGAATTGAGGAGTCCAGGGTTCACATTCTCACTCTGCCATAGAAGCTTGCAGAAGCCAGTCATTCCCTCCCTCTCTATCACCTTAACCTACTTTGCAGGGTTGTTTGTGAGGATCAAATAAGGAAGGGAGAGTCATATATGCTATCCTAAGCTCCCTGGAGGAAGGTGGGTTTTAAAAAATACACCAGACCAACTAGAAAGAAATCATAAGAATTAGCCGTGAAAAGAGGATAAATACTTGAAGTACACTGGGTCAAGGCCAGAATTCCTTCTGCAATTTGGGTAAGATGCAAGAGAAGCCAACTGTGAATACATCCGTGCCCCCTCCCCACTTCACCCCACCCCCAGACAAAGCACTGTTTAAAAGCCCTTCCTGCCCTCATGAACCCACCAAAGATCAAACTGTCTAAATTTTTATCCACTTACACAAACACATGGGTGTGTTTATCATTCAAGAAGGCATTCAAACAATGAGATTTTTACCAGAGGGCATTTCTGACTTCACATTTATTTATAGTCTGCCTCTTTCACTGAGCTGTAAGGCAGATAGCACAGTGTCAGTCAATACGATCAATGGCTGGAACACTCAATAAACAATACAATTGTTTGGATTATGGATTACGGGGCGGGGGAGCAGAAATCCAATACAGAGCTGGAACAATACTGAAACAAAACATAAGCAATTTAACACAACCTATTAAACAATGCAGAAACTATCCAATAGGAGCATACTTGTAGCAACCCAGTAGTATAGTCTACAGTCCCCATCCCTTTGCCAAAACGTCTCTCTGAACTATTTCCTTACAGCACAGCCCTTGCAGCAGCAGAACCCACAATTCAGTCAGTCATAAGGACCAATGAAATACTTTCAGCATGGACCAGATTCCATTTTCTCGCCCAGTCGCTCCAATCAGCACAGCATCCACTTACAGTTCAGTCCTAAGCAAAACTGCATCCTTCTAAGCTGCAATCTTTCCAATGCCTGGGATGTCCAAATCTACGCACAGTGGCATTTTCCATGCCCTCCCCCCGATCATGATACCTTCCTGTATCTTTACCATATTGCTGCTGACCAACTGGCAGAGCTTTTTGCAATTACAACATATAAAATGTGTAGATTCTGTGCCCAAAAAAAGGAAAAGGGGATTTGGGCAGTCTCTGCATTTTACAGGTGGGGGACTGAAGCTATGAGACCTGCCCCCAAACCTAGTTTACATGGAACAATGAGGCTCGCAATTAGCCAGTTGCCTGGTCACCTGGCAACTTGGTTAGAAGGAACTGAGCTGGGCCAACAATACCCCATCGGTCTTGCAGGTTTACAAGGGGTAGCAAGTCTTGTTGTCCTTCTAGCTTAAAGAGCACATGTCAGAGAGGCAAGAGTCTTGGCATGTTGAAGCCCAATCAGAACACACACAACACCAATGGAACATCAATGCAAGGTGCTTGTGCTTCCTTATTCCCAAACGTTAAATCTTGATTTCAGGAGAGGGGAGAAGATGCCCACCACGTGTATAATATGTATGATAACCAGGACTTTTTTTCTGGGAAAAGAGGTGGTGGAACTCAGTGGGTTGCCCTCAGAGAAAATGGTCACATGGCTGGTGGCCCCGCCCCCTGATCTCCAGACAGAGGGGAGTTACCGCCGAGCGGCGCGGAGGGCAATCTAAACTCCCCTCTGTCTGGAGATCAGGGGGCGGGGCCACCAGCCATGTGACCATTTTCAAGCGGTTCCAGAACTCCGTTCCACCGCATTCCAGCTGAAAAAAAAGCCTTGATGATAACTATTGTGAGCAGAACAGAGCCATTTATGTGCTTAATTTTTTGGCGTGCCAAAAAATGGGAACTGTATGGGAACTGTAACGCCAATCGTTCCCATTTGTTTCCTAAGTGCACTGCTACCAATCAGACTGTATTCCATGTATCCTCAAAGAAGCTCAAGGCATTATCTTGTTTTGTCCTCTCAACAGCAACCCTATGAGGTAAATTTGATTAAGAGCCTACAACTAGCTCCAGGCCACCCAGTAACCTTTTTTTTTTTTTTGGTACAACAAGGAACTGAACCCAAGTCACTCTTGTTGAAGTCTACATTCAGTCCACTATACCACACACTTGTGTTTTTGCTTACCTGTTCCCAAAACTTGAGATAAGACTATAAAATGACTTTTTTTTCTCTTGTACACAGCAAGACATTTTTCAAAACATTCAAAGGTATTTGAAAGGGGAAAAAACCCTTACCCTCCCACTTTTGGACCTTTAAGACCAATTAATATGTTACAAAGTATGTGCACCCATGCAACTTAGGGTTTCCAACTCCAGACTGCGACATTCCTGGAGATTTGGGGGTAAAGTCTGGGGATGACAGGGTTTGGGGAGGGGGACGGACCTCACAGAGGTATAATTCCATAGATTCCACTCTCCAAAGCAGCCATTTTCTCCAAGGGAACTGATCTCTGTCATCTGGAGATCAGTTGTAACTCCAGGAGATCTCCAGGCCCCACCTGGGGGGTAAAAGTAACAAGAGGCGCACCGCAGAGTAAACTACACTGTGAGAGATAATGACCTACAGCAGTATGGTCTTAAGGACCTAACGTTCTTAAAGTGCACTGTGCAGCAGAGTAATAAGCAATAATAATACTCTCCTGTACGATCATCAAAAATACTCTATTAATGTAAAGTGCTGGGTGCTCCACAAGCCACAATCGAAAGGTTACACAATTACATCAAACACATCACAGTTTATAGAACAAGGCGTGATAATACATCTATAATCATACGCAGAATTGATTGAGCTGAAGCCGCCTGCAAATCCCAAGTGCCCAAAAAGTCCTTCCCTGAAAATTACAACTGGAGCACACTCTCTCAGATACCTTGTATCTGGGTTTCCAATGTGAGTTTGGAGAAGTTAATGGAATACTCTTGCCATCTTTGAACACTCTTGAAAAAGCTTCCCCGAAACAGGAGTTCAGCTAGCGCCCTGTTGAGCGTTTCTGGGTGGCTGTGGAATCTTCCCTGCGTGTCCTGTGCCTCCTTTGTAGATCCTCCCGCCCGGGAGCCAGCTTCCCTGCCAACTCCTGCTGCTGGGGTTATCTGCAGAGTGTAAGGAAGAGAGAGTGTGCTCCAGTTGTAATTTTCAAGGAAGGACTTTTGGGGCACTTGGGACTTGCAGGCAGCTTCAATCAATTCTGTATATGATTATAGATGTATTATCACGCCTTGTTCTATAAACTGTGATGTGTTTAATGTAATTGTGTAACCTTTTGATTGTGACTTGTGGAGCACCCAGCACTTTACATTAATAGAGTATTTTTGATAGTCATACAAGAGTATATTATTATTGCTTATTACTTTGCTGCACGGTGCACTTTAAGAACGTTAGGTCCTTAAGACCTTACCGCTGTAGGTCATTATTTCCCACCTGGGGGGTGGCAATCCTAATGCAACTGTCATGATCAGAATCAGGCCCATGTGCATCTGAGAAGCACAAAACTCCTATCACACGTTTGATGCAAAATCCTCATTGTGGACATAAGGATTTCATAATGGGGGAACCGACTGCTTTTTTAAAAAACATATTAATGCTCAATAATATGCAGAGATGCATGTGCAGGACCCACATTTCCAAGTCCCAAACTGGAAAAAAATGTTGCTATTGTTACCTGCAAATTAACTATAATAAATAGTTAGAATGTATAAAAAGCTATAATACAGAGGATGCAGATATTCCACTATGATAATTTAATGAAACACAAAGGCAAGGCATATCCGTCTAGGATTCTGTGGAGCCAGCCCTAAAACTCTAAAGCTTTTGTCACAATAACAGAAGTTAGCACTTAAGAGAGCTCCAGGACCACCCAGCGCCATACAAACATTAGCTTCTTAATCGCTCATTAGGGGCCATCATCTAGAACACGGTCGTGGCTCATTGAATAAAGCCGTCCCTCTCGAACTTTGTGGAATTGCCTCCCTTTATCATGATCTCCCCTCTGCCAGAGAAAGAAGCCATGTGTTGAAGGAGTGAAGAAGCTGTTTATTAAAAAAAAAAAAAACTTCTTTCTGAGATTCTTCTGTGCAAATGTACAGGAATACAATGCTAAAAAACCAAACCAAAACATTTGGGAGCCCAAAATGGAAAATTCCAGGGGCAGCACTTTCCTGCACACTGTAACGAAGTGGGGATGGAGGGGTAACATCAAAGCCTGAGGATATATTGGGTTAGATCCAACCAGCTTTTCTGCTGGTGAAAAAGGGAAGAGAGATTCCCCTTTCATCAAAAAGGATATCAAGGAGCCTACATGGACAAAAGCCCTGTGGGACAGGGGCTACAGTAAGAAGAGGAATTGGGCAAGACTGAGTGAAAAAGCTGGCCTGGTCCAACCACTATGTCTTTATATCCTAAACACTAGGTCTGGGATTAGCAGAAAGTCTGAATCATGTCATCATAATCAGGGATTGTCATCTGTTTTAATCTCTGTCTTGAAAGACTAAAACCAAACCAACCAGACAGTCTGTAGCTCAGATTCAAGAAGGTTATACACTTCTGCAGTTTTGTTTAATTTTATAAACCTTGGAATTTAAAAACGAGTGCCTCCCATTCCACAAAAACACCTCTGTGACATCAGAGCATGGAAGCCAATGACAGTGTAAACTGCTGTGACATGAACACTCTTCAGAAACAGGCCAACTATAACCACCAAGCAGATTGGCCACTTGCTGCCAGATGGCAGGTGAACACCCAAGTAAATAAATATTTCTAAAACCCGCAGTCAAAACTTGCTGCCAGACATCATGGAAAGAGCTTATTCTCTAAAGTTCTATGAAAGCTACCTCCTCCCCCCACCCCCTGCAACATAAAACAAGTGTCCTATTTCCAGGCAGGAGATCACCCACAGTCGCCAAACCTGGAGCGACTATTCCTGTACATCTTCATTTAAGGGGAACAGCAGTGTGTATGTGTAGTGCTTTCCCAGAGTCTTTAAGCAGTCCTTTTCCTCCCTGTGGGAATCTGAGTCTATGCCAAAGCAATTTTAAAGCAGCATCTATCTCTCTGCAAAAAAAAAAATGTTTTACAGAACACAGGCTACTAAGGGGATTTGCTTGCATATCTATTCCTGGTATGGCCTTGGCCTCCTTCCAGTTTGACTGGCTCCTTGAAAGACCATCAAGGAAATTCCCCAGGAGGCAGTAGGGTTTCAAAGCAGGATCCATGATACTAGAGACCTAATTGTCTTTACTTTTCCATTTTGACTACTGAAAAAGAGCCGTGGGAGGTTTTGCCCTTAACGATTGTCTGGAAGCAAAAGTTGACTCCGATTCCAGCACACTCCTGGAGGTATCCATTCTACAAAGATGCTGTTATTCGACCTTTAATAGGCAAGGATCATCCATCTCAACTTCACACCCAAAGGTTCTTTAGCACACAGACTTTCTGGCCATCAACCATCTGTAGCCATCACGATTCACTTTTTACCCCTTACAGCAAGAGGCAAAAGTAAAGAATGACTTTGACCCGACCCAGTGGCCAGTCTCACACCAACAGCACATTGGTCAAAAGGCAGACCAATACACATTTTATTTAGACAAGCAGGATGAAGATGATTAAATCAACAGATTTCCAAACTTTCAAAAGCCCCCAAACAACCAGATCAACATGGCATTCCCAGATCTCTTATCTCACTTCCACATTCTTTAAGTCAGACTGCAGAGATGAAAGGTTCTCCCATTCCCAGGCTGCTTTAGAGTTGAGCCAAGATGAATTTTTTTGCATAAATTTGGCGGGATTCCTCAAGTCTGAAAATTCCAACTTACCAAACTGTGTTACTTCTGTCCTTGACAGACCTTGTGTCTGTTTTAACTTTTAAAAAAAGATATTTATAAATACACTTTTCTCTCCAATGGAGCCCCAGAGCAGCTCACAACATTGTTCTCCTCTTCTCCATTTTATCCTGACAACCACCATCCTGTCAAGTAGATAAGGCTGAGAGCTTGTGACTGGCCCAATGCCACCAACTGAGGTTCCATGGCAGAGAAAGGATTCAGACCTGGGCCTCCCAGATCCTAGCCCAGCACTCTAACCACTACACCACATTGGTTCTCCTTTGTAGAAAACCTAATTTTTTGTCACAGAATTCTGACGTATGACAGGACAAAATTCAAATTCTGTAATCACCCAACTGTTTTTAAGTGTTGAATGTGTAGCTCCATTTTTAAGTCTTAGCATATGAAATCATGGCTGGTGTTCCAAACAAGACTGAGCCCCAGGACAAGAACTCTCCACCATTGTTTTGGATTTCCCTGTGCAGGGATGAAGGAACATTTTGTGCAAAGTGGGTAAGATGCAGGAGGAACCCCAGCAAGTTCTTGGTCCTCTCCCCATTCTATGACAGCCAACAGAACCTCTCTGCAATGAAATTGGCTTTCCTTTTCATTCCATAGACAGGTCAAAAGTCCTTTATGTTTCACCTTTCAAATTCTCTTTCAGATCACAAGAGTTAAACACACATATATTTAAAAGGATAGCAACTCTTCCATTAGTTTTATCAGGAGCAAGAAAGGGCATGCAATTTGGTCAGCTATAAAGAACCAATATAAGACCACCCAACCTTGCAAAGAAACAACAGAAAACTGGCTTGGATCCAGATCAGACATTTCCATGGACTCAAGGATTTCTGCTCATGGAGCATTACTTTCCCCTTCCCACAGCAGCCCCCAATGGTCCCCAAAATTCTGTTCTTGGAGAAGAGAGGACCCCCAGAAACAAGACTGCAGAGGGAATTCCACGCTGCTACAGGGGCAGAGGTGGAACTATCATATTTCATGAGCAGAAATCCTTGTGTCCACAGAAATGTCTGATCTGGATCCAATCCAATTATTTCCAGTCCAGTGCTCCAGCCCTGAAGGCCTGCATGTGGCTGGACACAGTTTATGGCACTCCGTCTAGATAAGTGGAAGATGGACAGGCAGCTCAGCTGGCCACCACACCCATTAAACCACACAAACATTCACACTCTCGACCCCCACCCCATCCCTAGCAACTTCAACCACCATCATAATCATTACAAAGGGTTTGAGAAGAGGGACTCACGGTTCTCAGGGCAGCTGAGGGAAAGCGATGCTTCTGATGTGAAGTTCCAGGTCTGGCTGTCACCGGAGGCATCTTGTGTTGGGCTAAACATGGCAGGAACCCCTAACAAGAAAGAGGAAAGTTGAGGATGAGCAAGATGGTTCTAGTTAAAGAAGCCAAATAACCACTTATGGAACGGCACAGTTCAAGAATGTGAATAACAAATTGGAAGGTGGTCAGAGATTCATTAGAATGATAAAATGCTCCTTTTCAAATATATCTACAAAACTTATGAACCCACAAAAGAGATTTCATTGCCCACAAGCTGATGCTTGCAGCCCTGACGCTCACGTGAACAAGGGATACTTGCTAGCCACATCTGTTCCTGCAGTCTCTTTCTGTGCAGACTGCCTAACATCCCTTCACCACAGCTTTATAAACAGCTATCTGTGATGGCAGATTCCCACAATCTGTGTTCCAAAAGTTGGAAGAACCTGGTTGTATGGATTTGCCATATTCCAATAGTGAAAATCGCCTTGAGAAGGTCTATACAATCACTAGATATGAGCAATAACAAATTTGGTGTTTTCACTTGCTCTCCAAGTTTGATTCTTCTGTACCCATCACCACAACATTATTTAATCCTACAAGTGCACTTCAAATTTCTGATCTGAATCTGCAAAGCCCAACAGCACAGGGCTAGCCAATTTTTGGGTTGTCAGACAGTGCATGGAGGCTGTGGTTCTCAGGCCGGAACTGTATTTTGCTATACAACCAGATCTCTTTAGGTGTGATCACATTCTATAATTGCAATCTGGGCCACCTACCTACCCACACTTTCCCAGTAAAACCAGATGTCAAGTAGCACCTTAAAAAATAACAAAATTTGTTCTGGTATAAGTTTTCATGAGTACACAGTTTCGACATGGGTGGGTCCTTACCCACTTAGAGTGAACTTTTTTAAAAAATTGGATCTTGATTTGAAATAGCTTAAACACTCCCCCCTTTCTGTTGTGAATATATAGATGTGTCAGCCAAATAGATGCATGCCCCAATGCATCTGATGAAGTAAACTCTGATTTAATGAAAGCTTATGCTGAGATGAAGCTGGGATGAACTTTGTTATTCTTTAAGGTGTCCTAGAGGATGGGCAGTCAGGGAAATGACCACTTGCCATGTTCAGACCTTCAGTATGTGTTTTACTGGCTGCCAACCTAGTCACAACACAGAAGAGCGCACATGAGCAAGGAGTCCAATTTGCAAATCATATTGCCAATGCAGTTGTCATAAAACTTAACAGATCGCTATCTTAGAGACTGCCTCCGTCCTTCCACTGAGCCACCTCCCAGGCAGTGTTCAAGTAGCTGTGAGTCAGCACATGGTTCTAACATAAAACCACTTTAAAATCACACTTAACAAGTTTATATCATGGTTCTCCCTGCAGTACCTCCTTTGTAGTCAACCAAAAGAGGAAAATTTTTTACAATGCTCGCCCCTTGTAGGAATGAAAGATTTTCTGTAAAGTCCTATGCTTTTCAGTCAAGAAAGGGATCTTAATTACATAGACTTCCCCCACTTTATGTAAATTACTGCCACTCACCAGAGGTTGGCACCATTATCAAATGTTCCAAAAGAAGATTCCTAACCCAAGACTGGCATATGTGAGAATTGCCCCCTTTCAACACCCAGTTCCCCAATCAATGGGCAACACCTGCCTGCTACTAATCAGGTATTAATAGTTCAGAGATACAAGAGAACAGGTTAGAGGATGAACACATGAAGCATCTTATACCAAGTCAAACCACTGGTCTCTCAAGGTAAAGACTATCCGCTCTGACTGGTAGTGGTTCTCCAGGGTCTAAGGCAGAGTTCTTTCACATCACTGGAGCCTTTTAATTGGAGATGGCAGGGACAGAGCCTGGGACCTTTTGCATGCCAAGCAGATGCTCTGTCACTGAGCCACAGCCCTTCCCTGAGATCGAAATGATGACAAAGTGGTAGGAGTTCCCATTCAAAAGGGAACAAAAGTTAAATATTCTTGGGCAGGTGTCACAGCTATGCTGAACTGAAGAGGAGGGGGTGCTGCTAACAGACATGGCTGATGGAGAAAGACAACATTCATCACCACGGGCAGAAGAAGAGAGAGGTCCTGATGAGCAAATATTGTGCTTGAACCTCCTTCAATTTTTCTAAAAGCTCACATATATACAGATGCCGGACAGCTGATAAAGGGGGCAAAGACAGCTGCTAAGTTCACTCAACACCACAGCCAAGAATGAAGGCTGGAGAGGGAGGGATTTTGTCTAATTTCAACAGGGAACTTAAACACAAAAGAAAAGCTATTAACTGCTTCTCCTGTCCCCAACCTTAGCAAACAACAAACCAAACAGGCACCTTGCAGTTTTAGCTGGAAGCTTCAGCCACAACAAGAGGGAAAGAAATCCTTCTTAGAAGTCTCCCAGGCTGGACTATGGTATGCCTAAGGATGCAATTAAATGATATGTCAGATCTCTATGACTGGATCTCTTAACATATTTAGTTCTATTTAATAGCAGCCATGCGGGCAGGGGGGAGGCAGAGGAGGCAGCAATTTGGACTGGAGCCATGGTTTTAACCCTTCTCGCTGTACAGTTTCCTGGACAGAAATCCCCTAACCCCATCAACAGCTATTAGCCCTAGCAGGGAAAGAAGACAGGCAGCCTTTCCCCCTCTATCAGGGCTAATAGCCATAAGCACATTACAATTTCTCTATAGCAATTGGCGGGGGTGGGGGGAAGCAATAAACATCCTCCAGCCATGCACCACAGCCCCAGTACAAATCTTTTCAGAAACAGGTTTTGAAGAAAGCTAGATGACCATGGGCCTCCAGTATTTATTTATTTAAAACATGTATATGCCACCTTTCCTCCCAAGGCAAAACAACATTTAAAATAGTATTAAAATAAATCAATAAATACGGCCACACAAACACACAACACAAAGAACTGGTAGGAGGGCCAATAACAGTTATTAGAGGGATGCCCAGCAAAACAAAAAGGTCTTTATCCACTTGTGGAAGACAGCAATAGAGGGAGAAAGATTAATCTCTTTGAGGAGGGACTTCCAAAGTTTTGGTGCCACAACTAAGAAGAGCACTCATATGGTGGGGGCACCTGAAGCAGGGCCTCCAAAGATGACTGGCGAAAGCAGGTAGGTACATATGGGAGAAGGAGGTCTTTAAGTTATGCTGGTCCCAAACTGTGTAGGATTTTAAAGGTAATACTAGCACTGTGAATTGAGAGCCCAGAAACAAACTGGAAGCCCATATGGATGGAACATGACTGGAGTGATATGATCCCTACAACCCACTCCAGTCAGTATTCTGGCCGCAGCATTGTATACCAACTGAAACTGCCGAAGAGTCTTCAAGGGCAGCTGCATACAGAGTGCATTGCAGTAGTACTACAGTGGAAAGATCTTTACTACCCAGGAAGGGCTGAACTTGGTGAAAGGCACCAGGAGCACCTCCAGGCTACAGACCTGCTCCTTCAGGGGGAGCGCGCAACCTCATCTAGAAGAGGAGGAAACCATTCCCTGGGTCAGAACTTCCCCTACCACTAGCACCTCTGGCTTGTCGGGATAAAGTTTCAGTATCTCATCTAGGTGGGGATACGTTCTTCAATTTGTATCCAGCTGTACAAGAAAGCTGACTCATCATTCTCTGGCTCATCAGTAGCTGGAATGCAGCCTGCAGATCAGGCACTTCTTTATTGCTGCATTGCCTCCTCATGAGCCCACTGTCTCTGTCTCTCTCATAGGGTTAGGGGAGAACTTTGGGGACCGGTAGTCCAAGTCTTGGCCTTACAAGGCGAGGGAATGGCTGCCCAGGATTCAGGCATGTAAGCAGCACTGCCTGGAGTTGAGCCATCAGGGGTAAGTCCTTTGACTGTGTGGCCTCAGGATCCAGGGGCCCTGGGTCTGAAAGAGGCTCTGGGTCTGGAGGGGGTCCAGTGGTTCTGGGTTTTGCCTTGGCCTCCTGCTCATCCCTCAGAAAGGATTCTGGTTTTCCTGGTCATCATTCAAAGAATCTGCTCGAGTCTGGCTCCGACAGGTTTACTGAGAGATCCTGCTTGTGTGAATCGAATCCTGGTGGCTTCTGCTAAGCTGGCTCCCATCAGGTAGCCCAGTACCAATTCTTGGAAGACTTTACAGCTTATCTCCTCCTCTTCCATGCCCCAGGATGTTCAGCTCACCTCCTTCCTTCTTAGGAAGTTCAGCTTCTAGCTTTCTGAAAACTGATTAAATTGAAAGGTTCTTCAATTATTTTATTTTTGACCTATTGTTTTTTAGATCTATGACTGCTAATAGGCAGCTGCTTTTATGCTCTTTATTATTTTATTGTTTGCTGTTTTATTAATCTAATTTGCTGCTGTTATATGGATCACTTTAAGAATGGGGTAAACTTATTTGTGTTAGTTGCTGTTGTCATGTTTCTATTCACTTAGTTTTATTGGGTTTTTTTTAATCTTGTTAGTTCCCTTGAATGTTACTTTAACAAAAGACAAGCAGAATAGAAATCCTCTCAAATAAATACGTAAACAAAAAACAACAAAAAGCCTCTTCTTAATTCAACCCTCATATCACAACCCTGAGACCCCCAGCATGGGTACCATACTGCCTAACAACATGTTTCCTGTTGCCCACTCCCATCTACTTTTCCTCCACCTCACTATAGCAGAAGTACTTTGGTTTATGTTTGCAGGGAGTGCCCATTCAGAAACTGCTGCCACCATCCTAGGATAGTGCTTGATTAGAAATGTCAAACATTTTATGATTGGTATGGCAGCCATTATATGTTTTGCTGTTCCCTGCCACCATGGCAGCCATTTTTCGGTGGTGCCCACTGCCTATTTTCAAATTTGAAAAGTACCCACAGATTCAACAAAGCTGGGGACCCTTGTAGCCAATATTGGATTTGCATCAGTGTGGCAGGCATAGGAAAAGATGTTTGAAGGTCGTGTGCAAAACCATCCTAAACATTTGTAAAAATGAAGCATCTACTTGTGTGAACAGAAGACGAGTAACTGGCTTGTCCCTTTTACACTTCAGCTTCAGATTGTAAACTTTAAGGAGAATACTCTACATTACAGTTTCTTTTGGAGGACTTCAATCCCTCCCCAAATGAATCAGAAAAGAAAATTTAAAAATAAAACTTTTTTTGGTTTTGTTTTTCATTATTCAATTTGCTTCCCCCATAAAGTTTATGGAGCAGCAACAATTAGATGAGTCCAAGTGACAAAGAAAAAGAAAAACAAGGGAACAAGTTTATCAGAGACTAAGGAACTATTGTCCCTGAATTGGGGAGGGGGGGGGGAGCCTCATTAGCTTTTAATGAAAATGCAGGGAATTAAACAAGTAATAGCATAGAAGCACCCGTAATTAGCTTGTACCCCAAATCCCCCAAACTATCACTCTCTGGCACACGTACAAAAATAAGACAAAGTCCCAGGGAAGGAACAAGTAAGCCAATGCGGGCTGAAAACATCTCACAGGAGGTCTAGTGCTACGGTACTTTAATTCCATGGAAGTATATTAAGCCTTGCTTGTACCTTGCCTCTGAGTTTTACAGCATGGCGGGGGGAAAAAAGAAAGAAGCAAACTGCGGTACCTATTAGCCAGCGTGCTTTTTATAAGGCCACTGTGCTCCTGCTGCGCTGCAATGACAGGCCCAAAGGTGCAATGCGTAATTAATGGAGAGCGCATGCTGGATCCATATTGATTCAAAGTGAGCTGCATCAGCCTGGGATTCTGTCTCCAGTGACAAGAGGCCTAAAAGGCAGAAGACTAAAGCAGAAGCTCCAAGAAAAAATTAACTACTCTGCTACATAAAACGGGGCTCCAGTCAAAAGCGGAACCCTTAATATTGCATCACTCAAGGCCTGCATGAAGCAATTCAGCATATCTGAGCATCCCTAAAATGTGTTTGCTGTTTTACCACTTATTAATCACATCCAGGCTCCCAGGACAAAAGTTGTGACCTCCAGGCAGGCTTGAACCTCTCATTGGAGGGGGCGGGGGTTGAGCTGTTAGTGGAGTTGCCAATCTCCACGTGGTGGCTAGGAATCTCCCAGTATTACAACTGAGCTCTAGATGACAGAGATCAGTTCCCTTGGAGAAAATGGGTCCTTTGGAGGGTTGACTCTATAGTAGTGTACCCTGTGGAGGCCCCTCCCCTCCTAAACTCCACCCTCCCTGGACTCAACCCTCAAAATCTCCAGGAATTTTACAACCTGGAGCTGGCAACCCTAGCTGTTAGTCCTTTATAGAACTCCATTCAGATTGTGACTACCTTTTTTGCATAACCAAATTCATGTACATTTTAAAACCTTGTGTAGGCTTAAGAGGGAGGAAGGAGATGAGACATGATTAAAAACATTACAGCAGACAAAGACACCAGTTTTGAGTTGCCAGTGTTCCCCTCTGAGTGCTGCTTCTTAACATTGCTTTTAAAAACACGACACAGGCCATAGGCCAGTTTATTATGTTAAGTGCTATGAAGAGAAAGGATCCGTTGTGCCCTGGGCATGGGGAACTCTCATAAACAGTACAGACCACAGTCAATCTGGAGCCCAGCTGTGTGCAGTTATCTAGAATTTTCCCAGCCTGAGTGAAAAGTGAGCCCTTTTCTCTCCTTTCCCCCTTAAGCATTTTTAAATGTCTGCACCTTGTAACATAACAGTAGTGAAACTGTGTAGAGCTGGGGAAATGGTACCAAGATTTGAGAAACTGGCTAGCAGCAGAAAATTAAACTTGCTAAACTAGAAAAGATCCTAAAGACAAGGCACTGGGATATTTCCTGGGCAGACCAGGGGTGAGAAATTTGGCCAGGGTGGAGAATCTCTAAGCTTCCATATGTAAAAATCCCATGCTCCTAGCCCTTGTGGATGTAAAGATTATCTTGAATGTGTATGGGTAATACGTGCCAAATCAGAGACTGATGTCACACTTCCCTTCAGGATCATAATACTGTGAAGACTGTGTGTGTGTTGTATGTTTGCGTACAGGCTCAATCACTACAAATCAAGACATGCTACAGTTTTCGTGTCAGTACTTCATACAACTTGTGGCACAATACAATTTGAAGAAGGTAGTTCATACTTTCACATGTAAGACAACCATAATCAGATTTGTACAGCCTGAACAAGGTAACTTTTCTTGGCACAAAATCTGGATCCTTTTTTCTTCCTTTCAGAATGGCACACACATTGCCAGGATAAAATGGGCAAGAGTGAAAAACTCAGTACATGTGGATTCTTCCGGGCAAGTCCAAATCTGTGTGCTAATGCCAGCAGATGGCACTACGTGGCTTCTAACTTAGGGGAGCCTGGAATGCAGCTGGGCACGCCACCTGGTCTTATTGCAATTCACTCCAATATCTGCAAAGATGTTCAGATACCTTCCCTGCATTAAAAGTTCCCAAGCAGATCTTTGGACTGAATTCCAAAAATCCCAGAAGATGCTTTGCAGCACACAGGCCAATAGCATACCTTGCAAACTCAAAGCTGGTCTGGTTTGTACAACTACTTGCTCCATATTGCTGTGGCCACAGCTTACTCTTGACCAAGCATGTATCAAGAAATGGGGAGAAATGGAAACATGAAGCATGCATGGTTATATGCATAGCCAGCAACAGTGCAGCCCATTGCCAACCAGATGTATCCATGGACATCTGATTCACACTTTCATTACTTCAGACGACCCACAGACAATAGATGCCTTTGTGGAGAAAACACATGTGCAGTATGGCAACTCTGTAAATCTAATAACTGGGGGGAAGGCTGATCCAATTCATAATTCATATACTGGAAAATACATCTTGCTCTCATTTTGGATGTTCTATATTGGCCTCTTGAAAAATGCAGACAGCTAGTGCCCAGCAGTGCATTCTACTGCAAGAGAGAGCCTCAGTTAACACTGCTACCTTCAAAAGAGAAAAGAACATAAACTCTTTAGCATTAAAAAGAAAGGCCAGGGCCCCACCCAAACAAGCAGGAACTATGCAAGAGCTCTTCTGCTCTCTTGCATAACTCCTGTTAATTTCAGCATCCGTAACTTTCACATGTGGCTCGAAGAAACATCTTTTTCATTGATCTTTGGAATACCTGAAAGGGTTCTGCATTGAGAAATGCATTCATGTCCGAGAGAAGATTGTTAAGGGAGAGTCAATTAGAGATTTCCCTCCTGCCCACATTTCCCTTCAGTGAACGTCTTTATCTGGGTACCTGGAGTTTCATTAAGAGCCTTTTTAGGTTGTGGGGGGATCAATATTAACCGGGTTGAGTTTATGCTTTTATGATGGACTAGTTCCTGTCGGGAAGGAAGCAAGAAGTCCCTTGCTCGAGCTCAACACTTGAAAGCCTGTAGGAAGAAACCAAAAAATCCCGCTTCTAACTAATGAACCCTCAAGTATCTCATTGGAAATAAAAGCTGATGATCCAGGCTCCATCTGCCTTCATGCTCCATGGTGTCAGTATCTCCAGATTTTCAGAGACTAATTTAACAATAATGCACATTCCCAAAACAGATTTGCAGAAGTGTTATTGATACTGCAGCTTAACACTCCTTACTGCAGCCGTTCCTCTGAATTATTGGCTATCGAGAAGAAATGCAGCCGCTCTTGTAAACCTTTTTCGCACATAAAAATGATATCACGGCCTCCCATTCTGCAGGGCTGTAGTTAAAGGCTCTGTCAACATTGCCATTATAAATTACATCCCCTTTTGAACACATTTATGAACTAGAAAAACGGCACACCGTTTCTCAGCGAGAATGGCTGGTAGGCCTCATCGGTTCCTAAATACCCGTTTGAATGGGTGCTGTTAGCTAGCTTTTGGCACTGAGGTGTGCAAATCTTAGAGCCAATTTCAAATGTTATGGGGCAACTCCAACCAGGGCCTTTGTATACCCCAGGTCCAGAATCTGCTCTTTAAAGCAAGTGGTAATAAACAGGGAGTGCCTCTGAGCAAGTGCAGATGGCATTTCTCTTACCTGATAATGGAAAATCAACTAAACTCTGCGTATCCAGGATTAGAGAGAAGGGGTTCAGGGTTGGAAAGTGTGCCTTCTGAAGCCACAGCACACAGTATTTTTAAACAAGAAATTAAACACTGCAATCGACAGCTCTTGGGGCTGGATAACAGCACTAGAACTGGCTTATAGAAAACGGATTTAAGTTTACAAATGAATTTGCTATTAGAAATCACAGCAAAAGGTACAGGAGACTATTTGAACCATGACATTGAGCTAGGAGAGAGGTTCATAATTGGAATTATGTAGACACAACCAAGCTCCTCTGGGCAGACCCCCTCTAGCTCTCTCATAGTACATATTAACTTCTCTCCCTCCCGCCTTAGACTCAATTCTATGGAGCTACATTAATCAGGAAAGGCAGTCTAAGGTGGAAAAGATGGAGCTTAGCTCAAAAAATTTCCAGAGGTGAGGGTTGATTTGACAAAGCTACATCCCTTCTGCAAACTGGCAACTGAATGAGAGCCCATGCTACCTGCAATCCTCCCAGTACACTAGGGTTAACAACTCCAGGTTGGGAGATTGGGGGACAGAGCCTGGGAAGGGTGAGGTTTGGGTAGGGGAGAGAACTCCGCAGGGTATAATGGCATAAAGTCTATCCTCCAAAGCAGCCATTTTCTCCAGGAGAACTGTTCTCTGTCATTTGGAAATCAGTTGTCATTCTGGAAGAGCTTCAGGCCCCATCTGGAGGTTGGCAACTGTACAATATGCACAGTTACAATGTTTGGCTAAACAGGGCAACAAGCCAATTTTGCAGACATGTATAGCTTGGTCTATGTGAACCAGAACCCTGGAAAATCCAGCAGTCAGCGCAAGTATACCGAAGCTGTGTGCACATGCAAAATACATGTGCTGCCCCTGTACAAACAACAACGTGACTGCATGTATTGGAAAGATCTATGCATGACTGTTGGCCTCCCAGTATGCATAGATGCAACACCTGAAAAAGGCTAGAGTTCACTGGAAGTGATCCCAACCTGGTACCCAGGGCAGAGTTCTCCCAGAGTGACATATTTTCAACAGTTCATAAGGACTTTACCAGGAAACTTGGGATAAACCTGACTAAAGATTCACTGGGAACGAAAGCCGAGATTTCAAAACAATACACCACCACAGAATACTGGCATAACCCTAATAATGTTTTTTACGCACAAAATAATGCAGGGCAATATGCTGGACAACAGATATGAAGCTGGATTGGGTTATCCAGAGACTGGTCCCTTCTGACTTTGGATTCAGCAATAGAGATAAAAATGGCTTCTCAGAGCTAATTTTGTTCATTAAGGTAACTCCAGTTTGCTAATCAAACAAAGTGAAAAGCAAATTAACGGGCTACTAAAATGCCACAGGGTTTAATAGCATTGTGGCTGTGATAATCCCTATGAAAGAGATGCGTGCAAAACAGATGAAGCGATAGGCTTTTTATTGGAAGAATGTTTCTCTCCAAAGCAGCAGCCAACAAAAGGGAGTACCATCTCATTTCCTTTTGCTACTATGCTCTCACTTTTAAAAATTTGCTCACACTAAAGCAGATGCAGCCACATTTTAGAAAAGGAAGGTTTGATGCACTTCTCTAGAAGCTGGCAGGGCATCCCAAAGTCCTAGTTTTTCAGCAGAATTCTCCCACCAATAATTTCTCATAGTGAACCCTCCTGGCCACCCTCCATTTCAATTCCCTCTCTTTTCAAGAGCAGTTTTGGGGTTTGGAGTGAAATCTGCTCCAAGGGAAAAAAGAAAAACAATTGTTTCAAGAGGTTAGCCATGTTAGTCTGTAGTAGCAGAAGAACGTTCAAGTACAGTAGTACCTCCAAGATACAAACTTTTGTGAGTCAAAACTCACTTTGTCAGTTACAAGATGTATCTGTATCTGAAAAAGTGAGCTTTGACTCAAAAATACTAACAGCCCTGGAAAATTTTGTTCTTCTTTAAGGTTCTATTGGATTCAAATTTAGAATAATAATTAAAGAAACAAGCACACACAGTTTCCCCATTGGAAGCTCGAGTGCCAATTCTCCAAATACAAGGCTAGGAGAGAGATAAATGTTGGTAATAAATAAAACAGCTTTTAAATTATGGTCTAGGGAGAGCCCAGGGACAAAGTGAAGCAGCCAAGTAGCAAGCCAGGATGAGTGGTTCCTAAAGCACTAAAAGCCAGCAATGCAGGGGCCGCTGAGCTCAGACCTGCCCAGCAACTATTGGTGTTACATCAACTCACCTGTTGCCTCCTTCTGCACCACCACTAAATCAATGCAACAGGTGAAACAACACCTGCTGTTGGCTCCTCTGGCCTGAGCTGAGTGTGCCCTGCAGAGCTGCTGGGCCCTGCTTGCTCCTGGCTGCCAGAAGCCCTCCAAGGCAGTGGCCAACCAGGAATTTTCCCTGTCAAATAAATGGCCCATCTCCCCAAGGAGGTCCTCACTTGGACAGAGTTCATAAATGGGAGAAGGTTACCCCAACCAGGAACTCTGCTCAGGTCCCAGCCTTTCTGGAGCACCTGAGTAAGCCACACTGTGTACGTCTCTTCAGCCATCTATGGCTCTTTCTATCCATTAGACTCCCCGGGCAAGCAGGCATCCTTCAGCCTTCAATGAGTCAGGAAGAGGAAACAAGAAAGAGAGTGTGGACAAGTGGGTGAGTGCGCCTGATAAAACAAAATGAAAACTCTCTTCAGTTCTCAGATTCATTCATGTAGTTAGCTGTGGGCACTAAATTATGCACAACCATCGCTCAGGCAGTGCATGACTGACAAATCATGATACAGAAAGTTTAGAAGAGGGACCTGAAGACTCTCTCTCTTATGAGAAGCACCAAACTAGAAAGATGATTTACTGTCAAATTTTTATCTGACATTTCCTTCAAGAAGATCAAAGTGGCACACATGGTTCTCCCCTACTTTATTGGACCCTCATAACAGCCCTGTATGGTAGACGAAATTGTGAGAGAGATCGAGACTGACTCTCTCTCACTTGCCCAAGGTCACCCAGCAAGTTTCATGGCTAAATGAGGAATTAAACCCAGGTCTCTCTGCTCCTAGTCCAACACTAACTACTATGTCATACTCTGTCATGCTCCTTCTAAAGCATGCCTGGGTGATTCGCTAGGGATAGCTGCTCAAAGGGCAATAGTTGAGATAAGTTCAGTTTCCTACATGCTTAGGCCAGTAGCACATGCCCTTTATCTACCCCCAGCAGCTACCCAGCTCTTCAAATATTTCTTGACATTTGCCTTGTTAATAGGCACATGAAAATCTCACTGCCACACTTCTAATTTGCAATTCCATTTTCCTATTGAGAGGAAAGTATTTCTGAAGGTAATTTGACTATCGATTCAAATTTCAGCACACTCTAGTCGTGCATTCATTTTTCTCAGCTTCTTGAAAAAGCTTAAAAAGATTTCAGTACATTTCACTTGTAGTCAGACTGCAACATAGGTTTTGTAGTTTTAAAATTATATAAACAGTCACCCATGTCTCCTCCATCAGGGGTAAAACAGGTTGTAGGTACCAGTTTGGGGTGGGAAAATGGCAGTGGCTGAAGGATTATGGAGACCTTTTTGGTCTCCATTGGGTTTTTCCTCTTATTGTTAGTTTGTAAATTTCTAGGTAACAAGAGAAAACCAGGTTCGAATCCCTACCTGGCTTTGAAGCTTACTGGGTGACCCTGGGTTGGTTACTCTCTCCCACAACCTAACTTCTACTTCATAGGGTTGCTGTGAAGACAAATGGAGCATGGGAGAACCATAATTGTTGCTCTGACCTCCTAGGAGGCAGGATGGGATAAAAATTTAATAGATTAAATAGGCAATCTATTCTTTGAAGGGCTGGCCTTACCTCAATCCCATATGAAGCAATTGCTTCAAGCAGCACGTTCCTAAGATGAAAAGTGTCCTAAAATGGAATATTCCTATGTGTTTCTATAGTGTGTGTGTGTGCGTGCATGCGTGCGCACGCATGCGCATGTGTGCAGGAAGCTTTACAAAAAGCTGTCTAGCTTAGCTCCTGAAAAATGACACACACAGGGTAGCAAATGCTTTTCCTTCTAGCAAGATGCAAAGGTAAACATCAGAGCAGAAACTCAGCTGCGAGATCATTAAATTTTTTATATTATAAGGCATCACCACTCACCAGGAAGAACAATGAAAAGAATGCGAAGACATATTAGACAGCATTGTGCAGAAGTCAAGAGTGCGTAAAGTTTGCTCTTTCAAAACATTTTTTTAAAAAGCCTCTGAATACTTTGCCCAGATTTTGAAGTCTGCATTTAAGTAGTAGAATGCTTGATTCATTGTAGTTTAACAAAATACAATGTATTCTCGATGTATGTATGTCTTTTTCGCTAAAGGTGGGCTCATATAGTTTAAAATTCTGCAATTTTCCCAATTGAGGAGCCTCTACAAAACATTAGGATGGCCTGGTTGCCATACTATTTTCTAGAATGTTGATCACTCCTTGGTGCCTGGGAATGAGAGGAACAACCCTGCTAAATATTCATGAATCAGAAGAGGTTTCTGCTGTGATTGGAAGACAAACTGTCAAGCTCGGCTGCAGCTATCAGGTTCTCACTTGCAAAATAGTTTCATTCCAAGTTACAATGAATGGGTTTTGCCAGTAGGGGGGGCTGCAGTGTGCCACATTTTCCTTGTCTGGAAAAGCAAGGCAGAAAACAGCTCCCTCAACAATGGAGGAAAATTTAAGATGAACTAGTCTAGATGTTAACCCTATCACTGTCTCCTGACAAGCTTTCTGGCATTCATAAAGGAGGCAGATGGTAGCAACTAATAGACACAGGCAAATCAACACTGGCCAGCCATATTTCATAAAGCAATCCCTAGCCTTGGAAAGAGGAAATCCCAGCCCTAAGGAAGGAGGGAGAGGGGGGGAAATCCACTATTGTTAAAAACCAACAAATGCAGCCTTCTGGGAGATGGTAAGGAAGCCAGGAACAGGGCAACTCAAGTTCTTGGAAGCAATGTTTGGAAAGAAATGGAAGGAAATGCATACTGATGGGGATAAGAGTTCTGAGCTCTTCAGTAGTCAAAGCAGACTGAGTGGCTAATAATCCACACTCAGCTGCAGGGACTACAATCCATATATGCAAACAGACTTCCTCACCTGGACTTACTCTACCAGGTAAGCAGAAGGCTGCTTTATAATATAAAGAACAATGTTGTATACAAATAGAGCCTCACCCCCTAGAGACTGAATTTTACATCAGGCACTATCCTTGTGCCTCTCCTTGTACTGCTCCCTCTCTTCTCTGGCAAATGGTCCTTTTCACAAGCAACAATAAGAACACCGTTTAGACTCTTCTCAAAGTGCTTTTGAACACACTTGTAGACTCGGGTGCATAATAAACAGCATGGCCGGGGAATCCTTTTAAAAGTTAAATAAAGGCCCTCTTGCAAGATAGGTTTCCATTCTTTTTCATGCCGTTCTCTGGTCACCTGTAAGCAGATGTGCTCCTTCCTCAGGGCAGATTCTGCCCCACATCTTGCCTGGTTGCTGTAACAAAGGGATATTTAACTGTCAAAAGCTTATGCCCTGGAAATCTTATTGGTCTTTAAGGGACTACTGGACTTTAGCAAGAAGTGATTGTTATTAATAACTTTCCTTTTGTTGAGAAGCCAGCCAATAGGGTCAGCATTTTATATTTTAAAAAACACAGGAAAGTTTCTAGCCCTCATTGAGACAAAAAGTTTGTGGCATTTTTTTTCAGTGCAGCGTCTGCTCAAAACTCAGCACAGAGCCGATGTGTTCAGAATTCCCTAGACTCTCACATTGTGCTAATCCAAGGCTCAGGTGACGCTGTGTAGAAACAATATATCATGTACAGAATTCCCAGAGGGGCCATTTCTTTACCACTCTTCTGTTCATCATGAGCATAGAATAATGGTAGGGCCATGTGCTCATTTAAGTAACCCTTGAGATTTCATCATAAAATAGAAAGCAGCAGTGTTTCCCCCCCACAAACACAGGCGCTCAGTTCCCAAAGACTCACAGTTCAGATGCATCTCCTGGACCCCCGGAAACTAAATGCCAGGATATTTAAAGGCCCAAAATGGAAACAGATAGCTGTTCAGAGCTACCAGGTTTTCTACAACAGGATGCAGGCATGAGGCCTGAAACATTTTCTTCTTTCTTCTGTCCTGCTCTTTTCTGGATCCATCTGGATGAAGTGTTCTGGAGAACCTGAAAGCTTGCTCACTGCTGCATGTTATTTTGGTGGGTCTTTAATAAAAGATATTGTGTGACTGACTGGTTTTCGGATTCTGCTTTGAACCAGCTCAGCAACCTCTAGGTAGTTTTCTGTCTGTTTTTAAAAATTAAGTTATGTTAAGTTTTCAATTTTTTCCAGAGAAAAAAGAATCAAAATGAAGACTCAGGAGAGGCCTGCTAGTTGAACAGAGAGAAAGAATAAATGAACAAAGGCTTAATTTGAGTTAACACTCAGTTTATGAGCACCATGGCTCAGTTCTGGAAGATGTGAAGTGTAACAGAATACAGAACATCTGAAGTATGTGCAAGGAATATTGTCTCCAAATGCCTAAATGCAGCCAGGCTAAACCCATCCACAAACAAGGGCAAACTGAGGCTCTACCACCCCTTTTTAAAAATTAACCACTGCAGAGACCAGGTCTGCTCATGATGATCTAGACAGTCAATCAATTGCCTCAATACTTTTTCATCCCTTTTCTCTCTGGCCTTTTCCAAAATGCATCTCAAGTCACAACTAGTCTATCATCACCTTAACATGTAACAGCATTGAACACAATAGGCTTACACAACACACCTGGTAAAGTACGTGAGAATTTTGCTTTCAAGAATAATTTACAAAGCACTTTACGATCTCGACCCAACAAGCAGCATCCAATCATATGTCTAATAAAAATGTGTGCCCCTACTATGCAGCTCAGGGAAATCCACAAAGTGAGGACCCATCCAGGGCTCAGGCAGAGTTCTCTCCAGGTTTGCAGAAGATTAGTAAATAAAAACAACAATAGAAGGATGTTTTAAAAAAAACCAGATGGGACTAGCATGATATAAACATGCACATTCATTGCAAAAAAGGAACAATGGAATTCCTTGCCAGCTGTGGTCTTGAGACCACTCATAAGATCTCAGCAGTCATTTTGTGTTGTCTAGACAATTCAACAAAACACTGAGATCCAAAAAGAGGGGAAAGTAGAAATGCAGGGTGGAAGAGAGGAAGAGGGACAGACCAAGGAGCTGCAACAAGACAGGGAATGGAAAGTGGCATCTGGTGAGAAAGAGCTCAGAGAGGAGGAATGGAATGGCAACTAAGGCAGTGGGTGCCAGGGCAAAGAAAGAGGCCTGTGCAAGCAAGAGACAAGGGTAGAAAAAGTAGGAGCTGGCAGGGGAAGAGGAAATTTACACAATGCAGAGAGAGGAAGGTGGCATGGGATTTCTACTCTCCTCCCCTACGAGTCTCTGTTACGCCAGTTTTCACGGTAAGAACCATTCCAAAGGATGAGCAAGTTGCCCAAGCACATTGGGCAAGTCACTTGCTGAACTTGATTCTGAACTTAGATCTCCCAGGCTCAGAGTTGTTAGAGTGTTAGATTAGGATCCAGGAGACCCAGGTTCAAATATCAACTCCACCATGGATGCTTGATAGGGTGAGCCTGGGCCAGTAACACACTCAGCCTAATATATCTCATAGGGTTGTTGTTGCAAGTATAACATGGAGGGAAGAAAAATGAAAGTCGCTTTGAGTCCCCATCAGGGAGAAAGGTGAGATATAAATGACGTAAATAAATAAATAACTCCACTTGACCATATTATCTCCTAACAGAAAGAGGGAGGGCCCAGCATTAGTCCTTCGGGGGCCAGTTCTCAGTTTACATTAGGCACTTAGCTACAGCTTTCCACGTCCCAAATATACATAATTCTCATCAAACTGATGTGAAACTTAATGCATGTCTTTAAAATATTCTACAAGAAAAAAACAAGAAAGATGCCTTCAGCTTTTACGTTGCTTTATACTCACATATACAATATTATGTATGTTTTATGCATTGCATATATACTGCTGAGTGATTTTAGAAGGCAAGCAGTTACTGCTGCATCAATGTTATACATTTTAATAAAGAAACCATTTGCTTCTCCCTCCACTCCTGCCTTTTCAATATAGTACTCTGGTCAGAGACTTCTGTGCAGCAGGTAGCACATAATTACAGCCTAGCTAAACAAGATGCTGGGAGAGAGTGGTTCAGCTACTGGACTAGACTGTGAAGAGCTGAGTTCAAATCTCCACACTGCCACGAAGCAGGGACTTTGGGTCAGTCACTTCTTCAGACTAACCTACCTCACAGGATTGTTGTGAGGATAATAAGGGAGAACCATATAGGCTAATGTAAGTTCCTTGGAGGAACAGCAGGATAAAAATGTGATATATAGGTAGATAAAGAACAGCTGGATGAGATCCCAGAGTAGACCACAGTGACAGCACTTGGGGTAGATGGATCTGGGATGGGTTTAAAACCTTTGCTGACCTCTTCCCCCACCCCATCCCTCTTGTTCTAAAGGGGAGGGGAGTGTTTTACTTCCCTCTCCTGGCTGGTGTCCACACAAAATATTTTGATCTACCTTACCTTAAGACAAACTACAGTGCCTTTTTTGGGAACATCCACACAACATGGTCTCCCCCCGCCCCTCCACAATCTTTCTGCAGTTCCCATGGTTTTGTGACAATCTGCTGCATCTCTCCCCACTCCCCACCCCCCGCCCCATCATTTTGCAACAATCTTTTGAGACAGATCATAAATGGCCATTGGCACACTGCATGGATA
Source organism: Eublepharis macularius (assembly GCF_028583425.1). NCBI lineage: Eukaryota > Metazoa > Chordata > Lepidosauria > Squamata > Eublepharidae > Eublepharis > Eublepharis macularius. Next base: position 43,400,595 of record NC_072801.1, read on the forward strand.
AGGTGCATGCTTTTGCAGCTCCTGTCCATGCTGTCACTGTTTTGCTTGCCTTAGCTGAGTCACTATCCCATCCAGGGCTCATTTGGAGGGGGAACACACCGGAACAGTGTTCCAGCAGTTCCCCAAACATTCAGGTGGCCCTGGCCACCTGACTTTTGGCCATTTGGGGCCTTTTCAGCCTCGATTGGGACTGAAACAGCCTGGATCGGGTTCGTGCCATGGCACTGACCCAATCCCGGCCGTTTCAGGCCCAATCCCAGCCAAAACGGGCACAAAATGGATGGTTTTGGCCTTTTTGGGCCCAGATCAAGGCTGAAACAGCCCGGATTGGGTCGGTGCCAAGTGGGGGAACCCTCCCCTGCCTGACAACGACTGGGCCCCGGCCATTTTGGCCCCGATCAGGGCCGAAACAGGCCCTAAATGGCCATTTTTGGCACTTTAGGGCCCGTTTCAGCCTGGATTGGGGCCGAAAAGGCTGGGACTGGGTCAGTGCTGGGCAGGTGAGGGTTCCCCTGCCTGGCACCGACTCGATCTGGGCTGTTTCAGCCTCAATCCAAGCCCAAACGGGCCATTTGGGGCTATTTTGGGCCCATTTCCACAGGGATCGGGGACAGAACAGCCGGGATCGGGTTGGTACCGGGCAGGAGAACCCTCCCCTGCCTGGCACTGACCATGTCCGGGCTGTTTTGGTTCTGATCCAGGCCACAAATGGGCCCCAAATGGCCATTTTGAGCCATTTTGGGCCCGTTTAGGCCTGAATTGGGCCAAAACAGCCCTGATCGGGCCACTGCCAGGTGGGGGAAACACTCCCCCATTTGGCAGCAGCCGAATCCTGGCCATTTTGGCCCGATCAAGGGCGTGACATATGCTAATTATTTATGCTAATGAGTTCCTGCAGCTCTTTTTCTATGAAATGACCCCTGATCCCGCCCCCCCCACCAGAGTATAGTGATATATCAATTGCAGATCTTTTAGATAAACCTCCACATGATATTGTGGTGTGTGTGGCAGCCAGACAGGGTCTGAGGCAAGGAAAGTGAGGAGAAACTACCGCACAGAAACTCAACTGCCATTTCAAATGCTTCTGCCCTGATACTATAGCCCTGATTCAAACTGGGCCCTACACCACTATTTGATTTTTTTTAAAAAATAATGAAATGAGTATCCTGCCACAGGCCTTGTGTCTGGTTAGGCCTCAGATAATGTAGGGACCAGTAGGAAGGGAAAACCATCATCTTCACCAGTGTGCAAGTATCCAGAGGCATTTGATTGGCTGCTCTTAAAATGCTGGATTTGGTGGACTTTGATGTGATCCCCACAAAAATTCTTATGCTCTTAGCACAGGTTAATTAGAAAAATAGAGTTGCTTATGTCTCTGATCCCTAGGCATTACACCCTAATTCCTAGAAGCACTGCCCCCTAAACCCAAAAAGGAAGCTGCAGTTACTTCCTGGGAGCAAAAAAACACTCTGCACCTGCTCAGAGGCATGCTCCCTCACACATTGGGCTGGATCCAGGACAGCGATTCCACAGGTACCAGGACTTCCATCCAAGGAGAATGATTTTTGGAGCCTCCCTCCCCAAAACAGATTGAAATGCCTCCTAAAAACCTTGATCCTTGGAGAGAGGGGGCCCTCAGGAGCAGGATTTGCAGGGGGAGTATTTGGGGCAGCCACAGAGGGGGAGCTGCAAAACTAGATGTTCTGTGGCTATGGTAATGCCGTGCTGGATTCAAACTATTTCATTGTAAAGCAGTCTTCAGACAAATGCCACCCCTCCTTCTCCAAGTCAGATTTAAGCTCTGTACACATAACATTTTCAGCTGTGAAACACGGTTAATTTTTTGAAAGTATTTTTTTTTAAAGGGGAGGAGGAGGAGGAGGAGATCCCAGTTCTGTTGCTGGTGCTTCAGCAGCAAGAGGAATCCCAAGCACTCAGCAGAAGATATATTTTAACAGCGAGGTATAAATATTGACAATCTGGTGCTTTGTCTCTGGCAGCTTGAGGCACATCATAAATCCAAGGCAGGCCTGGGTTTTTGATTTTTGCTTACAGCTCGATACAGGAACTCCTTGGCCTGTCGAGAGTGCAAAGACGTTTTAGTAAACAGAACTTAGCCAAGAAATCGTGGCACACCCCATTAATTCAAAAACACTCCTATTTGGCTTCAAAGAGGGCTCTTTCCCTTCTTATGGCAAGGTCTTGTGTCCTTGGTTGCTGCTTTAACGATTTGCCACTTATTCTTGTCATAACTACAGCAATAGAGAGAGAGAAACAGTTACAGAAGTAGGGCTTCTTTGGGTGCACATACACAAAGAAAAGATAACATACACACCCACACACAGAGCACTTCCTTCTCTAATGCTACTTCAGATATACAGGCTTGAGGCCGGATAGAGATCCCTAGTTCATAAATCCAATCCAACCTATGGGAAATTTCCCTTTCTTCCTTTTTAAGGTTTTCAGCCCTGGCTTGCAAAATCCTTGGACATTTGCGTTGTGGAACCTGGGAAGGACAGGGTTTGGGGAGGGGAAGAACCTCAGCAGGGTATAATGCCATAGAGTTAACCCTCCCAAGGAGCCATTTTCTCCAGGGGAACTGATCTCTGGAGATCAGTTGGCAGATCTCTAGGCCCTGCCTGGAGGTTGGCAACTCTACATGCAACTATTCAATCTGTTCAGATAGCTGGTTTAGCCCTGTTGGGCCGAGTCCATGTCTGGAATGGTGGAGCTGAGGAGAAGGTTGATTGCAGGGGAGCAACATTTTATGAGTTCTTATCACCTTAAATAAGGTAACTGGAAAGACACTGTATGTGAAAACAAATGAGTAAAAAGGGGGGCAGTCTTTAAATTTAGTTTGGTACTATTACAGGAACCATGTTACTATTGCAGGGCTGTAATTTATAAGCTGAAGACAGAAGCCTGGGTTCCAGTTTGTTTCCATAATCAAGAGGAATGTGGCAAGGGACTCTGGCACCTGGTGGACTGAAAAGTTGGACTTTGTTCACCCTGAAGTGGTTCCAAGAGACAACTAGTTAGTTGGCTTAAATCAAACACATTATTGGCTGCAAGTTTCTGTTTTTTGTTATACCTATGTGTTTGGTTGTAAAAAATCTAGTTGTATTAGTCTCACTATTGAAAGGTTTTGATTTAAAGGAATTTCTTAATTTACATTTGTCTAGCAAGTTCGGTTTCTCATTTAGCCCCATAAAAATCTTATAAAAAGAGATTACACCTACTCTAAAGCATAAATCTTCTGGGGCGAGGGCCAAGTTTGCATAACATATCATAGGCCTTGACAACTTTTCTTTGGCTTCACGAGTCATCCCAAAACTTTAGGAGCCAGACATATTTTTTATCAATGGTTGTTGTGGGTTTTCCGGGCTGTATTGCCATGGTCTTGGCATTGTAGTTCCTGACGTTTCGCCAGCAGCTGTGGCTGGCATCTTCAGAGGTGTAGCACCAAAAGACAGAGATCTCTCAGTGTCACAGTGTGGAAAAGATGTTGGCAGGTCATTTATATCTACTCAGGAGGGGTGGGGTTGAGCTGAGTCATCCTGTAAGAGTTTCCCAGGGTGTGGAATGCTAATGGCGGGAGGCTTCACTGTATCCTGAGGAGGTTCTTTTGCATATGGGTGGGTGCTTGATGTGCTAATCTTCTCTGCAGGGCTATTGTCGGGTATAGAGTGTTTTGTTAGCCTGGTGTTTTTCAGAACTGGAAACCATGCTCTGTTCATTCTTAAGGTTTCTTCTTTCCTGTTGAAGTTTTGCTTATGCTTGTGAATTTCAATGGCTTCCCTGTGCAGTCTGACAAAGTAGTTGGAAGTGTTGTCCAGTATTTTGGTGTCCTGGAATAAGATACTGTGCCCTGTTTGAGTTAGGCTATGTTCAGCCACTGCTGATTTTTCAGGTTGTCCAAGTCTGCAGTGTCTTTCCTGTTCTTTTATTCTTGTCTGGATGCTACGCTTTGTGGTCCCGATGTAAACTTGTCCACAGCTGCAGGGTATACGGTATACTCCTGCAGAGGTGAGGGGGTCTCTACTGTCTTTTGCTGATCGTAGCATCTGTTGTAGACGGATATGTGAGCCGCACTTTCTCTCTTTTTTTTTATATATTTTTTATTTTTTATTAACTACATTAACTAACAATACAAAGGGAAGAAAGGGAACAAGGGGAGGAAGGGGAAAAAAAACACAACAACTACAACATGCAACAGCTATGCTACACAAAATGTTTTCCCTTCATACTGCCATTATTCAAAAATTAAAGCTTTATGTTATATTGATGGAGTGGTTGACCTTACTAAATGCAAATTACAATTTAAATTCAAATTAAATTTTTCTTCCCCTCCTGGGTCCCGGACGCAATTCTCTCTGAGCAGCTGCAGCCGCAGTGCTCATTTCCTCCCCCCCCCCTCAGACTTCTCCTTTTCGTCTTGCTTGGTGCACTGAAATTCCGGATTTTTATCCTCAAAATCCCTTAGTTGATCTTCTGATAATAACTTGAAAGCTTGATCTTTGTGACTGAACCAGATTCCTTCCGGAAATAACCATTTGTACTTTATTCCACGTTCTCTCAGAAGAGCTGCGAACTTTTTATACTTAAAACGTCTTTTCCGAACTAGAAATGGGACGTCTTTCAATATCTTAACTTTATTACCCAAAAAGTCCAAATCCGCATTGTATGAATTATATAGGATAGTGTCCCGGATCCTCTTAGATGAAAAATCAATGATGATCTCGCGAGGCAGCTGACGCTTCATTGCATATTTTGAAGTAGCCCGACGGACTTCCAAAATGGCGCTTTTTACTTCTTCTTTAGTTGCCCTCGCGGGTGTCGCCAATAGTTCCGAGACCAGACCCCGTAAATCCTCATTTTCCTCCTCTTTCACATTCTGGAGGCGCAAAATTGTCTGTGTTCGTTCCACTTGTAGCCCGATCAGCTGATTCTCCACCAGTTTAAGCTCTTTATTCGTAGCCTTCACGAGTGATGCACTTTCCCGAGCAGACTTCTCTGCCCCCCCCCGCTGCTTCCTTAATGGTTTTCACTTTGCTCTCAATTAAGCCCACCCTTTGATCTGTTTCATTCAGCTTGTCAACAAAGGGTTTTATAGCTTCACCAACCACCCTCCGCACTATCTCCTCCAATGACTCTCCCTTTAGGGCAGCCGAAACTGACTTGCCCAGGGCAGGACTTTGTTTTTTTGTTGCCATTTTAGGGGGGGGGGACTGCCAGCTGGATTCTGAAACTCAGCAAAGGGGAAGAACGAGCCTTCTTAGCTTCAGATCCCACCACTCCTTCCCGTACGCTTGTAGTAACAGAAGGGATTCGCTTACTTGCAGGCTCTCGCCTAATTCTGCTCTTTGCCGTTTTCCATGGCCCGGCAGCACTCGAGGCGCCGCGCACATCCGCCGGCCTCCGTAGGGACAAACGGGCAATTAACCCCCCGCATTGATTCCGGGGGGCTCTTCCCGCAGCGTCCCGGACCCAGCCTCCCACACTGGGAGTTTTGGGGGCTAATCTTCGCAGATCAGCCGCCCGGACAGGGTGCTCGGGCGCTTCCTCTCGAGCCCGCGAAGAGGAGCGTCCGACATGGCTGAGAAAACGAAACCGAATCCCGTGAGCCGCACTTTCTCAATGAGGAAATTAATCATCTAAACCATGCACTTCAGGCAAATGGCTACTCCAGAAATGAAATCCGAAGAGCAATCAAACCCAGGATGAATCAAACAACCAAGGAAAAACAGGAAAAGTGTCTCCTACAGGAAAAGTGTTTTTGCCATATATCAAAGGAATTACTGATCAGATGGGAAAGCTTATGAAAAAGCATAACCTTCAAGCAGTATTCAGACCCACCCGAAAAATACAACAGATGCTACGATCAGCAAAAGACCCCCTCACCTCTGCAGGAGTATACCGTATACCCTGCAGCTGTGGACAAGTTTACATCGGGACCACAAAGCGTAGCATCCAGACAAGAATAAAAGAACAGGAAAGACACTGCAGACTTGGACAACCTGAAAAATCAGCAGTGGCTGAACATAGCCTAACTCAAACAGGGCACAGTATCTTATTCCAGGACACCAAAATACTGGACAACACTTCCAACTACTTTGTCAGACTGCACAGGGAAGCCATTGAAATTCACAAGCATAAGCAAAACTTCAACAGGAAAGAAGAAACCTTAAGAATGAACAGAGCATGGTTTCCAGTTCTGAAAAACACCAGGCTAACAAAACACTCTATACCCGACAATAGCCCTGCAGAGAAGATTAGCACATCAAGCACCCACCCATATGCAAAAGAACCTCCTCAGGATACAGTGAAGCCTCCCGCCATTAGCATTCCACACCCTGGGAAACTCTTACAGGATGACTCAGCTCAACCCCACCCCTCCTGAGTAGATATAAATGACCTGCCAACATCTTTTCCACACTGTGACACTGAGAGATCTCTGTCTTTTGGTGCTACACCTCTGAAGATGCCAGCCACAGCTGCTGGCAACGTCAGGAACTACAATGCCAAGACCACGGCAATACAGCCCAGAAAACCCACAACAACCATCGTTCTCCAGACGTGAAAGCCTTCGACAATACATATTTTTTTATCCTTTGGGGTTTTGCATTTTGATGACCATGGTTTTCCTGTCCTGAGGAAACCTTGGGATCTCCACCAGGGAATTCTAAGCATTGTTTGGGAAGATAATTATACAATCACGATTCTTTAAGCAAAAATCATGACCATTCAGCAGCTATACATTGTCATAAAGTATATCTGCCCCTTTCTGTGTCATTTATGAACATATCCATAAACCCTGACTCTGACAGAGGACAAAGTTGCACATTCCTGAAAAACACACTCCCAGAGATTTCACAGGTAAAAATGGGGACATGTTCTCATACAAAGAGATCTATGCCTGAACTCTCAGCTAGAGATATATGAATATGCTCGTTTCATTCCTCTTTGTTTTCATTTTGTTCATTCTTATTGCTAGCATTCCAAATTTATATGTTTTTGCTATATCATTTTTATACAACATGTCAATTGTAAACAATGGATGCACAAATATTAGCTATTGGGAAACAAGGGAAACTAATCTGCATGAGGAAATAAAAAGGCATAGACTCACAGGTTTGATTTGCACAAGGGCAATGCGAAACCGAAACATTGATTTTCAAGTCAAAACAACAGGATGAGTAAAAAATCATTGCTACCTTCGGACCACTGCACATTGCCCCAAGGCTCTATTCAGGTGTATGCATCGTATGTTTGCCCTGTAATCGCCTGTACTCTGTAGATTTAAAAAGCCAAACAGTAGATTGTGCTGCTTGATGTCTTCATGCACAGGCATTTCTACATCTGTGCACTAGAAGTAATTACTTCACTTTTAACCTACCTTTCTCCTACGATAGGCTCAAGGTGGCTTATAATAGGAACTTTAAAAAAAATTAAGTAAATCATCACAGACTAATAATCCATCAACAACCAGAAAAGAACTAACAGTGCCCAAGAAAACTTCTGAAAAATTCAGCTTATAAAACTTCTAGAACTGTAAAATAGTTGGTGCTTCCCTATATTCAGGAAGGCCGTTCCAAAAATTAGGAACAACTGCAGAAAAAGCCCACAAAAGGGCAAATACTGATTTAAGAGCCAAAGCTACATGATACGTGTGATGTGAGTCAGGTCAAGACTTCCCTACCCAACTTACAGTCACACATGCAATTGGGGAATTCATCTTCCAAAGTGGTCTGCTGCTCAGTGCAGCTTGGGAGTAGGAAGGGCTTCAGCCTTTTGTTCCATGCTGTTTTCCCAAGTAGAAATGGCTATGGTTGTGTGTGTGTGTGTGTGTTTACCCCACTCTCAAGCTCCATGTGTACTCAATCACATGATCCTAGAACAGGCAGAGCCTTACAGCGGGGTAAACAAGTCCTCCCATGTGGCCATTTCTATTTGGGAAAATGGCATGAGAGGGAATGCTGAAGCGCCCTTGCCCGCAAAGGACTCCCAAGCCACATCAAGTAATGGACACTTTGGCAGATGAATTTTCCAATTATACATGTGACTGCAAGTCAAGCCAGGAAACCCCCAAACTGATTTGTGTTAAATGTATTGGGTAATTTGGCCCTTGCCCACCTACAGGAGGCCCCTGGCTAAAACAGTGTTTGGGCACTGGTATGTACTGGAAAACACAGTGCAACAGCTACATGTGTGCTGGAAATATAATTTGTAGAAGGCAGGGAGCTGAAACCTGAAGACAGACAGTTCTAGAAATGCAATTTACAGTTTTTATCATTACATCCCAAGGCAAAACCAGGAACAAAACAGAGTCTGTGATTTATCACAGACAGGTACCAGAAAATGGAGACAGCTGGGAGCATATGACAAGGGGCTGTATAAAATCACCCTGACCTGGATGGCCCAGGCTGGCCCAATCTTGAGAGCTAAGGAGGGCCAAGCCCTAGTTAGTACTTGGATGGGAGACCCCGCCAAGAAAGTCCAGGGTTGCTGCGCAGAGGCAGGCAATGGCAAACCACCTCTGAATGTCTCTTGTCTTGAAAACCCTATGGGATTTCCATACGTCAGCTGCCAAAAAAAAAAAAGAATACTATCAGGACTACTATTGGTAAATGTTAGGAGGAGGTTTTTCCAAAAGGAAAAATATTGTAATGAGGTTCAGTCCTACATAAAAGCCACACCTTCTGTTTGGAAGCCAATTTTCCAGGGGCACACAGTGTTTACTTAACAGTGAGAGGGACACATGGAAATCTGGCATGACTGCTCTTCCCTTTCCTTCCCTGAGGAAGTGTTCTCCTTGTTTAACATGACTTCACACATTTCAAGGCTGATCCTAGGCTCTGACAAGAGGTCTGTGGTTGATTTATGCCAAGCCAGAACTCCAGCAACTGACTCTTTGTCAGCAATCTCCCTTGTATCTGATGGCCATGGCTGGACACATTTGCACCCAAAATCACAGAACATGGAACATTCACATTATTTTTGATGGCCTCAGTTAAACTGTTAAAATAAGGAACAGAGCCTCAGTAGTTACTTATCTTTTAGAAGTTACCTAATTAAATAATATTTAGTTATTGATCCAGAAGATGGATGGAATTGTATTAAGGCCAATGTTCAACCAGAAAAGACTGGAACTGGATTTGAACCAATGTGGAATGAACTATCTAAAATATTCTAGATTAGGATCGTGCAACACTGTACTTGTAGCTGCCTGTGAAGAATGTCTGGAAACTACAACTTGTACAGAATGTTGACTGGAGTAGATCATAAAGACCGTATCACTCCAGTCTTGTTCTCTCTACACTGGCTCCCAGTTTGCTTCTGGGCCCAATTCAAGGTGCTAGTATTGACATTTTAAGCCCTATATGGCTTGGAACCAGTATATCTTAATGACTGCCAACCTCTACATGAACCTACCTGATCACTACGGTCATCTTCAAAGGCCCTGTTTCAGGAGCTTCCACCATCTGAGAGTAGATGTGTGGTAACCCCAAAAAAGGCATTCTCAGTTGTGGCACCAAAACTAGGAAATTCTCTCCACAAGGAGATTTACCTGTTTCCCTCTTCTGCCAGCAGGTGAAGACTAGGAGTGTGCACCCTGAAAATATTCGGGTTTCCCACTTTGGGTTTACCTGAAGCGGGAAAAACATTAGGAAATACCCAAAACCCAAAGCGGCAAGCTGATTCGGGTATTTGAGGCGCTTCGGAATGCTCCATAAAGATTTGGAGCATTCCAAAGTGATTCAGGGGGCTGGGCTTTCTCCCAGCACCCCCATCCCCCACTTAGCCCCCCGTCCCCTCCAACCCACTTACCTGGCTAGGTGGGGAAGGCCAGATCCGGCAGTGTGCGGTACCGCAGGGCAGCGGGGTAGGCCTTCTCAGCCTTCTCCGCTGCCGCGCGGGCCCACAGGACAGTGGAGAAGGCCGGAGTCTCCTCCTCTGGTCCTTCCAGCCCCTCAAATGGCCATGGTGGCAGCCATTTGAGGGGCAGGAAGGGCCTTTTCGGCCTCTGCCACCGCTGCGCGGGCCCACAGGGCAGCGGAGAAGGCTGGAGCTGCCTCCTCGGGCCCTTCCTGTCCCTCAAATGGCCATTCCATGCTTATAATGGCATGGAAGAAAATAAGCTGACTAACCAATGGATGGCATTTGATAAGCTCTGCAATGATAACTTCTACAAAAGTGTTCACACATGCAAGTTTTTCAACATGGTCATGGTTTCAAAACTGATGGAATTTTATTGCTTTTGTGTGTTCTTTGTTCAACAGTCACAGATTATAAAACATGTATGTTCACATTCTTACAAATCCAAGCAATGGAAATATCTGTCAAATATGAAAACAAGGTAGATGTTGCTATGCAAGGCTGAGCTTTCAATACCACAACTATTGTGGTATGTGCTAGATAGACTGAGGTGGAGATAATGCCATAGACTCTTAATTGAACAGACTCCAGCCAGGAATGTTACAAGACATTCTCTTCCAACTGCACCCTTGCTGCATAGTGATTAAGGCTTCTTCCTTTCAGTATGATTCTCCAGGCAGTTTTCATTGCTACTGTGAATGCTGAGGCATTTGCACTGGCAGCAGAGCATCTGCATGGTAATTTCCCTTTTTCCTACTGCCAGCATTCCCCTAAACCAGAAGGCTTTTTTTAAAAATCAGAAATTGATATATCATTATTGCATTATACTAATTTATTGCCAGGACCTACTAACCCCTATTAACTCCTCTTAGTTTTCATTTTTTTTAATTACATCTCTATCCTTTTTCATTCTGGAGATATAATAATAACAAATAATAACATTTGATTTATACACCGCCCTTCAGGACAACTTAATGCCCACTCAGAGCGGTTTACAAAGTATGTTATCATTATCCCCACAACAAACACCCTGTGAGGTGGGTGGGGCTGAGAGAGCTCTGAAAAAGCTGTGACTGACCCAAGGTCACCCAGATGGCTTCAAGAGGAGGAGTGGGGAATCAAACCCGGCTCTCCAGATTAGAGTCCCGCACTCCTATCCACTACACCAAACTGGCTATACCAAAAGAGAAAGTTGTATCTCTGCAACAAAAAAGGGCCAACAACTTAAATCAGGTTTGGGAAAGATCACAGTAATGTGAGGAGAAATATGGAAGCGAGGTAAAAAGAGGATGACAGCATGTGGATGCTTTAAAAAACCCTGCTCCATCATGGATGCCAGTTTTTGAACCGCCACTTCAAAATTCCATATCAGCAACAACCCACTAGACAGCCTCTAGACTAGACAGTAACTACTGAGATAATGTGAAACCCTCTGGAATACTTGAAATATGCTAAGTTTAAATGCTTGAGATATGCTAATAATATGTCATGCTACTTCTTAATGAACGTAAACTCAGGTGAAAACCCAACAGATGAATTATACTGAAGCTTATTAGATGTTGGATTGCCAATTTCCAGGAAGGGCCTGGAGCTCTCCTAGAATTACAACTTATCTCCAGACTGCGGAGATTAGTCCCTGTGGAGAAAATGGCTGCTTTGGAGTGTGGACTCTATGACATTATACCCCACTGAGATCACTCCCCTCCCCAAACCCCACCCTCCCTAGGCTCCACCCCCAAAACTCGAGGAATTTCCCAACCCAGAGTTGGCAACCTCAGTTAGATGAAGGGGGCAGGATTATTTCCAGAGAACTACCAGTTACGGAGATACTTGTGGGAACTGGAAAGAAGAAGAAAAAATGGGTAGCTTAAAGCTATAGAGGACAATTCTCTTGGAATGGACAGGATGTCCAGTGTATCGCTGACAAGAAGTCTGTTTCTGCTTAACCTTTTAAAATGCATATCAAACTTAAAAGCCATTCTGACTGCAGTAGTTTGCATTCCCCACAACCCTGTCAAACCAGGAGAGTAACAACACACTCCTTTTTTGTTTTTAATATGCATATGCAACAGAAACGCAACAAACAAAAATGCTAGCTGATGTGCGGCCATCCCTAATATAAATCTCTGTGACTGCTTAATAACAGAATACAAATAGTGAAGAGTGGGCTTTTAAAAAAAATGGATGTAAACATTTCTGGAAGGAAGAAGAATCTAATTTTTATCCCTTTTATGTGTTCTAATCAGGATTTTTTAAAAAAAATTCTGAACACAGCTGTCTACTTTACTGTCTCTCCAATGATGCCAGATGCCCAGTTCATCAAGGAAATGCAGGAAAACAATGATTTGAAAGCAATTAGAAGCACCAAGGCTCATATTAAAATGTGATAACACCATTCTACAGGGAATTCCAGGCACCGCTGCATTCCTGACATTTCTGTGTTGCCGGAGATGAGCATGTGTTGGAAGCAGAGCCCCCACAGTGGCGGCGGGGGGGCAGGGGGGAGGAGAGAGAAGAGAAAGTGAGAGAATATTATGCTAGAATTTTTAATTCTGAAGCAAAGGCAAGGAATAAGATGGAACAGTTATGAAAATGTGCAAATGTTAAGTCCCCTGTACACACAGCCCCTCTACCTTAAGTATAGGAAAAAACTTCCTAATCCAGAAGATTATCTACATGCGGCTAAAGGGTTTATCAAGTAAACCACCATGAACCATGTAGAAGAGATGAAATAGAAACATTTTTTTAAAAATGTGTGCAAAAACCATTATGCATGGGCAAGACATCACTTATCCAACAGCATGCAAAACTTTGAGTTGAATCCAACCAGCTTTTAAAATTCAATCTTATTTATTTACTTAAAACATTTATTAGCCACCTTTCTACCTTGCAGGAACTCAAGGAGGCTTACAATACCTCTTATCCAGTTCCCTTCTGTGCTACAGCCTTCATTGCACAAGGCTTTTGTACATGATGTTCCCATGATTCTCAGTACATTGCATGGTCCAATGGGATGCCTCCTTTCTGTTTCACCAGCAGAAAACTGATTGGATCCAACCCCCTTGTATTTTACTCCTTATTCCGTGCACAAGCCTGAACGTGTGCAACAACACAAAGACATTCTAATTGCTGCCTCTACCTAGGATGACAAGAGCATTGATCTCAAGGCTACTGTTTTTTGAAGAAAATTCCCATTCATTTTGTCTTCATTTCTTTTTCAGGCTGGGAGCAATCTGTGCAGAAATGACCCACTCAAAAGCAAAAAACTGGGAGGTTACTCCTTTGTTGGGGTAAGATCACTAGTCCACACTTGCACACTGGAAACCTCTATACAGGCTGCTGTTTATTCCAAATTCACTCTCCTGGAATCATCCCAAGGAGGCACCCAGCAGCCGTGTAATGAAGATCTTGATCTCTACTATACTGACTACAGACATCATCTTGAGATGATGTCAATTTTCCTTTCTCTCTCTTGGGCATGGCACATTCACAACCCCCTACCACATGCAGGCAAAAGCCCACTCCAGTGTATATCCTTTTGGCATCCGCAAGTGCAGAAACAGTTTAAGAAATATACAAACCATGCACATGAACACACGCAAAACAAAACTGGTCTGCAGAAATTTGTAAGAATATCAAGTTGCATTTTTAAAAAAATGTTGCTAGCACTTGCAGACAAGTACGGTAGTAAAATTTGCTAATGATAATTATAGGAAACAAATTAAGAATATGCCTTTAATCAACTGATTTTTCTATGTCCATACAGCAAGATTTTCCCCAATCGTGATGCTGGCTTTTCGTGCAATATAAAGGATGCTACAAAACCAAACGAACATGGTCCTCTGAATGTAGCCATGTACACTAGAGGTGCCTTGGATATTAGATTTCTATATTTTTTTAAAAAACCAGAAATTTTCTAGGTCTTATGCTTGAGAGGGGAGAAGGAAATCTCAAGTCTATGTCTCCTCTGGAAAGCTAAGCGGCTCGACCACTACCCTAGTAGCAACTCCATTTCATCATATAATGAGCTGAAAAGAATCTGGTTTAAATATTCCTCAAGCAAATTCCTTTAACTTGAACTTGTTCCCTAGTTAATTTTTCAATATCCCTAAAACCATTAAATCTGATAGCACCCATAAATGGGAAGAGGAACAAAAGGCAGTGGATTTGACAAACTGATTCTTAATGTGAGAAGTGTCCCTCAAGGACAAATGTCAATAGCAAAGAAGTTTGAAATCTGTCTTCAATTCTAGTAGGTGCTACTACTGTATATACTTTGCATATGACATGCTACATCCTTGATATTACCTTCCTTCCTGAATAGAAGTATAATGTTATACTCACCTCCAGGCTGGAGTTCCCAATGATACCTGAAAAACAAAAAGCAAAATGCAGTATTTATTGGTGTTAAGACTTCCAGGATCCAGCTCAGGTTTCCTGCAGCCACACAACAGTTGTGGGGAATGGCTTTTAAAAATAAAGGAGAGACCATCTAGGTATTCTGAAGTATCCATAGAATGCAAAAAACAATGTAAATATGGGGAATAGCAATTTAAACATAATGCCAGCTATACAGAAGACCCCAGAGGCAAGGTGGGATTTCTTAGGGGCAAATTAGATGTTCTTGGTTTTAAAGAGTTGGCTCCAGGCTCCCAACTCAGGTTTCCTGCAGCCGCACAGCCGCTTTGGGTTCAGAATGCTGCAGTGGGGAGAGGAAGAGCTCCTTCCCTCCCCCTGAGCCATTTCCCCAATGCTGAAACTGCGCAGGGGAGAGTGTTGTCCCTTCATTTTTGCTGGTCCACTTCCACAGAATACATGGCACAGCAAAAATGGGGAAATAACACTCCCCACCAGCGCTGTTTCAGCATGGGGGGAAATGGCTCAGGGGGAGGGAAGGCTGGAGCTCCCCCCCCCCCACTTCCAAGCCCGAATGGGTTCTCCTTAATTTTTTTAAAGCCATTCCCCCCAGCTGCTCTGAAACCTGGATCTAATTCTTTTAAAATAAGCTTGTCTAGTTTGACCCTTATACACCTCATGGGGCATTTAAATCAGAGCCTAGATTCTTCATTCTAGAATCCAAATGTGATGTTACAAGCAGATTTATCACCAGCATTTGAAACAAACATATTTGGGGTCAGCGTTGTGGTTCCAAAAACAATGAAATACTGCCATGGATTGCAAAATCAGGTCCATTTGTTTGCTCAGCAAGCCACTCTTGGGACTGGGCAGAAGGCCAACACCGCAGGCCCCAACAGTGACCATACAACCTGCCTAATAATAGAAAGAGCAGGATGAACTGCCTCCCAATGCAAACCTGGTGGGGTCTGCCATGACATCAGATATCCCATCACCCACTGCTTTCTTTACAACCCCTCTTTACAGCCTGTAATAAACTTTGATTGCTGACTAGCAGAGTACTTTTATTCTCCTTTCCCCACTTGTTCAGGCTGCCTCCTCTTTTTTCAGCAGAGAAGATTCTTTTCTTTCCCTGAACAATTAGCAATTCTGAGTCACAAATGGTTCTTGTTTAGCGAATGACTGTCCCCTCTCCTTGAGAAGGGCACCTAATCTCTCCTGAAAATGTCTTCTTCGTAGCTGTGTGCTAAAAATGATTTTCTGTCATTTTCAATTCCAGTTTGACCAAAAGGATTGGTGTTTCTGTCCCTAACCTCTGTCATTTTTAATACAGTACAGTGGAGGGTTTTTCCAAAGTAAATCTGAGATTCAGTGCGCACATTACAGTCACAGCAAATTCCTCTACAAGGTTCCCCTGAGCCAGTTGTATGATTGGATGAATTTTTTTTCAACATCACTCAGAACTTTTTTTTTATTGCATAGCATAAAGAAACTTGCCTCATTTCTTCCATCACTCCCTAAATAAAATTACAGATGCTAAGAATCCAAAAACTAAGCTTTATTGGATCAAAACAAAATAATTTTGTAACACACACACACCAGTTCTTTCAGAAACTCATTAAAACACACCTTGCCAAACCTGAGATCAATGAAGAAACCATTCTGAGACTTTGTCTTCTTTATAAATAAGGTTGGCTAAACTTGAAGTGCTAGATACCTCCAGATTTTGCTTGAGACACAGTACAGATATGGATGCTGTATCTTGCACAGATATCACCTTCCTATCCAAACAGAAACACCAGGACGTTATGCTCAAGCGGCTTATAATGAAGAATCCACTGCAGTCCACTTAACCCACAAACTATGATGATACATTATGCCACAATCTCTCCCAGACACTATCTTACACAGCAAAAGGTAAGGGCTCTGGACCAGATTTGTCCATAAAGATCCAACCCTCCACACCTTTTTACATTTGGCAGGGCTTTTCCAAACAAAAAGCCATCTACAACCCACTCTACAGAAAAAAGGACAATAAACTTTCTACTCTCATGCAATCAACATGGGGACACAGCAGCAAAACACAGCAGCAGTAACACACTGTCAATCTCTTATATCACCCACTGAGCCAAGCAGAAGAATCTGTTCTTCCAAAGGGGTCATCTATTAGCCCCACCAAAACCATTCAAGGTTATACAGTTCTGCAGTACTGTGGAGGCATATTTCTCATTTATGTCTGCTAGTGTATGGACAGTCAGCATCCTCTTTACATAAAGGAGAACAAGCTGCTGCTGCACAGCTGCCATCTTTTCAATATGCCGATGCAATAGAGCACCAACAATCATCTGCCATCTTCCCAATGGTACAGAGGAAATAACTCTATATGGATCCCTCATAATGCTTCACTGGATTCATACAGAGAATGACAAACATGACAGTTTTCCAATACAACATTCTGTGAGCTATTTTTCTAGACCCACAAAGGAAAATCAAAAAGAATTAAATAATGATGCATCGCGCACATATCTTCAGGAACCCATCTACATGGACACACCTCAGGAGCTTCAACCAAGAACCTTCTACCTACTATCTGAAAGAAACAAGCTCGAGAACCCAGGAAACTCCATCTTTCCAGGCACTAGCAAAATTATTGTAAAGGTGTTGAAGACCTCCCAGAACACCTCCCAGAATCCTGCAAAATGCTAACTTCCCAAGAAACCTACAATCCACTGGCAGTCTCCCGGAGAATACTGTTTTGGCCACTATTAATATTAAGGGTCTGTCCCACAAAGATGGACTACAAGCCATCAGGAACACTGTTGCTGAAAATACCAGGGCACACAGAAACAATTTATACTATCAGGTTAATGGCACAACCATGGGTAGCCAACATGGCAAGTATATTCTTGGCTGACTTAGAGCCTTGCTACAAGTGACATTTTACACGTGAAGGATAAAGGATCATTTTCGCAAGTCTTTCTGGGAACTGAAGTTCCTCTCCCCCACCCCTTTTCCTTTTGTTCCTTCCCCTCGCTGCCTGAAGAGACAGAGAAAGCCTGTGGCAACAGCAACTTTTGCAAATTGTTTCTCCAGTCACAAGCCTGCTCTCAGTGATCTTTGGGGCAGGCAGCTGCAACTTTCTCAGCTTTTTCCGGAGCATTTCCCACCCCCCCCAGCAAGACAATTTGCAAAAGCTGATGTTGCCATAGGCTCTCTCTGTCTCTTCAGGCAGCGAGGGGAAGGAACAGAAGGAAAAGGGGTGGGGGAGAGGAACTTCAGTTCCCAGAAAGACTTGCGAAAATGATCCTTTATCCTTCAAGCCAAGCACAGCTTTATAGCTGCATTTGTTCTAATTCTTTGGACAAGGATTTAAAATGGGCATTCATTGGGTGGGTATTATAATCACAAGAAGAGAAGACTCAGATCAGCAAAGCCAAACTGGCATCCAGAAATAGCATACTACAAGGCCCAAGAGAAAGAAGCACAGAAGGCCATTTGCTGCCACCTATAGCTCTCAGTTCGAATCTGCTCAATAAGCTATGGCTCATCCAAATTATATTTCTCTCACAGAGGCCTTGAGTGGCATGCCTTTTTTGGCCTACAGACAGCCTCTATGCCCTAAGATACCTTTTTCCAACAATGGGCCACCTAAAAGTGACACAATAGCAAAGATTGGATTGTTCAGCAGACCAAGATACCAACTTTGTTCCCATATATACTCAGGCAATACCGTTACAGGATCTAAAGCATCTTGGGTTCATCCCTCTAACGTGATACGTGTCAAAAGTGCCCTTCTGCTCTCTTCCCTGAACAGATCGATACTGACCTAAAAGAATACTAATCTGACATTTAAAAATTGCAATATTCAGTAACCAGTGGGTGAACATTTCAACTTCTCCTGACAGTATGAGACATGAAAGTCACAGTTCTTTAACATAAGATCTTCAAAAGGGAGACTCTAGCTCATGAAGTAGTTTCACTAACTCCCTCCTTGACTTAAACACATACTTACTCATTACGGGTGTTTCCCATCTAAGCAGAACGTGCAACTCTCCCACTCATAACAGGTTTTAACTAGCTTGGAGTAACTAGTGAATGGCCTCTGTGTTTTTCTTGATTAGATTTTAACTTTACATAATTACTTTTCATCCTGTATGTCGTGCATTTCATGACCCTGTGATCCTGAAGTTTAGTTCCCTCCCCCATGCCCCTACATAAATACCTGCATAATGAGGATCCACTCATTTAATCTAAAGAAGTGGGCTTCATTCTACAAAAGGTCATTTATTTATTTATTTAAAATATTTATTTGCTGCCTTTCCTCCAAAGCTCAAGCTAATATTTAAGATACCCCAAGTTATAAATAACTCCTGAGTCCATGGCCGATTCTGCATGTCTTTATAGGGGTGACCCACCCACAGAAAGCTGGCTGCTTTTCCCTAGGATTCTGGACGTTTCCGTTTCCAAAACTGTTGCAGGCTGCCTGGTTTCCGTTTTTTCGGCACCTTTTCTGGGACTGCACTTTTCCATGGTTCCAGAAAAGGCGCTGAAAAAATGGAAACCAAACAGACTGCAACCACTTTGCAAACGGAGACATCCTGAAATCCTGGGGGAAAGCCCCCAGCATTCCATGAGTGGGCAGTCCCTATAAGGACATGCAGAAATGGCCCATATCTCACTTACATAAGAAGCAGGAGGAGAAGAACTGTGACGCAGGGTACTGATCAGCCGACGAGTGAGACAGAAAAGCGGGCACAGTTCTTTTCAATGATGAAGCTTACCAACAGATTCTGTTCTATAGGTTAGGCCTGTGTCAAAATGTTGCCATCTGAAGTATCCACTTCCCATTTTCTAGGGACAGGATCTTATTTGTGCTTGCTTTCTGTTTAGCATGCCCCCCCCAAACCCCAAATGCCTTGCCTCTGCTCAGCAGCAAGCAGGGGCTTCAGAGCTGGGGGAGTACTCATGATCCCCCTCTTCAAAGTTTTCAAAAAGTCAGCAGCAGAGAGGAATAGATAAGTTTAGCATAGGCTGCCCCCACCCCACAATGGCTCAAACAAGCAAGCCGTGCAAGGCAAATCCATAAACTCAAGGTATAATTACACTCTGTTGCACTTCCAGCCATTCGAGATCACTAAAATCACTGCAGCAGATATTTAAGATAGATCTTGACAAATCTAGCTTTAACATGTTGGCTATTTTAATGTCCACCCAAGGAAAAATAATCGATGCTGAACAACACTTCAAGTAGACAAGTGGGAAGAGGAAAGGAGAAAGAGAGATAAACTTAAGAAAGAACGCACCATTGCCAAAGAACTGCTCTGCGAATCATTCCAAATATGTTCGTTGGCCAAGTAGCACAGAATTGGAACAGAGGGGAGAGGGAGAGATTCTCTCTATCCATCATCACACTTGGTTTTAAAAAGTTTTTCCCTATGAGCAGAAGACAGGCAGGAAGGGAGAAGTCAATTGCTCCCAAGTATTGCTCATCCTGCCAATGGCTCTAGCGAGTACCGAGCCATCAAAACTTTGTAAATACAAAAGGCCATCCTAGCTGGAGACAATGAAATAGCTAGCTCACTCCTTGGCTGGAACTAGACACACAAAAGATTACAAAGACTTGGAATACAGGAAGCTAGATAGGATCTTCCCAATGACCCCAGGAAGAAGAGACTCACGGAGGGGTAAACAGAAAGAAGAGATAGTATCTTTGGCATGGAGAGAGAAGGGTCCATTTTGGCCAATTCCAGCTGGGGATAACTTGCCGGAGAGAGCTGTCATATCAAACTATATCTTGGACAGTGGTCATTGCCATGTGGAGCAGGCAAAGGGTTGGCTGATCAGACAGAGACTCCAAGGTACTGAGAAGCTTTTAGAACATTAACTTCTAAGCATAAAGAGCCTGCCTTAGAATAAGATCAGCTAGGGCATGTATAGAGTAGAGGGGCAGAGGATTATGTGTTTGCACCATTTGTATTCCTTGCTCAATTTATTACTGTGCAGAGTATGTGTACAAATTTTCTCATTTTAATAAATTCTTTACTGTTAGCAGTTCTTCTTCATACCACTTAGATCTGTAGCATTCAAATACTATTCAAAACAGGTGCCAGGGGAAAGGAGGAGATTGTTTGCTAAATTGCTAATTCCCTGGGAGTGCACAAGTGAGGTAAGCTATCACCATAGTAAACAGTCATTGGGTAGTGAGAAATGTGGGCACTAGGTAGAGCCTTTAATCAGCAACACAAAAGGGAACCTGGGAGCATTCACCCTCTTGGGGGATAATTGTGAAATTGACCAGCTGGTAGTAGTTGACCAAAGGACAAAGGCAAGATAACCCTTTCAAGACTCAGGTGAGCCGGCATTGTGGCCTATTGGCAGGTAAATACTTGGGATGGCCACTGGTGCCTTGACTCCTCAGAGGGCCAAAACGGAGTGGGGTGCATGGGTTAGTGGGGCCGTTCCACCACAGGCTTGAATTAATGATGAATTTATAATAAAATGTGTGGACAAACATTGGTGGAAGAATGTTGGAAAGCAAGTCTTAAGATCATGGGAGATACCAGAATGTGCTATCAGAAGATTACAAGATTTTTTAAGCCTCTTCACCCAACCCCAAAATAACCAGTTAGAAATTGCTCTAAGATTCTGCTGGTCAGATCACTCACCCTGTGTGAGTGTATTTCTGTAGTATACACATTTCACAACCTTTGGTTAGTAGTGACTGGGGCCATGCTCTTTTCTGGGATGGTGCCCCACTCTTGAATTCCCTCCCCAGAGATATCTGGTGGTACTCGGTGGTCTTTTAGGAGACAATTGAAAATGTTTCTCCTGCATTTGGCTGCCTGCTTTTCTATTTCTTCTGACTGCATTTAGTTTCTCATTGTTGATTTACAGTCTATTATTTACGGTTGCAAATTACCTTGAAGGCTTCATGCAGCAAGGCAAGAAACAAATTATATTAAACAAACGTAATAACTATATTAGGATTATGGACAGACTGCAACACCCAATCCTACTTTTCAAATCTGAAAACTCATTGTTTGCATGCCAGTCAGAAGTCCTCCAATGTTTTCTCCGTCACAAGACACTAGCATTATAATGACTATAATTCCCTCAAAGTTCAGGGTCAAATACGTGAGCCAGTTTGGTATAGTGGTGTAGTGGAGCACAGGACTCTAATCTGGAGAACCAGATTTGATTCCCCACTCCTCCACTTGAAGGCAGCTAGGTGACCTCGGGTCAGTCACAGCTTCTAGGAGCTCTCTCTGCCCCACCTACCCCACAGGGTGTTTGTTGTGGGGATAATAACATACTTTGTACACCGCTCTGCGTGGGCATTGTCCTGAAGGGCGGTATATAAATCGAATGTTATTATGATGAGGACGTTTGTCTAAAGTGGGGTCAGAACATATGTACATGTCTTCCGACACATGCAGCTGCTTTGTACTAAGTCAAACCATTGGTCTATGAAGGTCAGTATTGTTTCTTCTGACTGGCAGTGCGTCGCCAGCAGTGGTTCTTTGCAACACCTGCTTCCTGACCCTATTAATTTGTAGATGCCCTGAACTGAACCTGAGACCTTCTGATTGCCAAGAAGGGGCTCTGTCACTGAGCTATGGCTTCCCCTCCCCATAGCACATTGTGTATGTAGGTGAAAAGAGATGAGCCTTCCCCCACCTTATCTCCATGCATTCCATCACTGCAGGTAGTTTTCTTGCAGCCCAGCAACTATAAGTAAGCCCAGCTGTGGAGAAGTGTTCTTCAAGTATTACAGAAAGATACTGCAGGGTAAAAGAAGGACTCCCATTTATAAATTTTTGTTGCAAAAATTAGATCCCTCCACCCACTTCAGACATGCAAAGAAAAAGTACAGCCTTATCCATGTTACACATACTTTAGGGAAACTAAATGCCCAAATGAGATCTGAATAGTTATGCTGAACAGACTCCGAAATTGCAGAATGGAGCTAATTTCAGCTGTTAGCCTCTTCAGCATATGAAAATCAATGCTCTGGCTAATTAAAGGTAATCTAGCAGGGCTGGGCAAGATAAGGTATTAAACACAGAGAGTTCAGCTACCTGCCTGATCAGGAGGTCACAGTCTTAAATACCATTTTTATCTTGATATCACAAGCCATCCGACTTAATGAGCTTCTTATTGCTGGGGAATTACATATGCCATAGTTAAGCTAATGAGCTAAGATTGCTGTGAAATTCCACTTTCCCATTTGCTCCCATCTCTTATTATTCAAATATAGTTTGGAAATTAAAATTAACCCCAGTTAATGTGAGTAGATGTTGCTTTTTTCTTTTAAAAGACAAGAATATCATTGTGCACAACTTCAGTTAAAAGGAAGGTAGGCCTTCATTAAACCAGGACACCTTAGAGGTGAATGAAATAGTGGGCCGGCTCCAACCAGCTTTTCTGCTGACAGAAAAGGGGAGGAAGGGTCTCCTTTGACCACCCAAAAATGCTGTGCTGGGAATCAAGGGGCCTTAAGCAGAAGAAGTATGAATGAGCCAAAAAAGCTGGATGGATCCAACCCAATGAGCATGGTACCTCTGAGCATGGTAAAAAGACTCTCTCTCAACCCTGCACCCCAAAAGCCAGCACCCACACTCCCTAAGTAAGCAGGATACTTGGGCAGAAGGTGTTGCCAAGCAGGCCCCCTCCCCTGCTTTAAGGCCTGCCATGAACTGTGTTAAAGTTTCCTGCGTTACTGTTTCACTGCTGCACAAAGATTGCTTTGCACGTGTGTGCTCTGATACACGTGTCAGATTCCTGCCTGCGTGTCAATTACCCTGCTGCTGTAATAGACTGTGTAGTTTACTGACTCCATGTTTGGATAACGGCACAAAGGACTCTCTTTCTGGGCAGCCCTGCCCTGCCCTGTATCTGGAATTCCCAGTGTGTGTTTGGACTCTGTTACAAGTGTGCCCCGTGCCTGCATTGCCATCTGCCACGGACCGTGCCTGTTCCCTGCTTTGGACTGTGTTTTAAAGTGTTGTTCCCCCTGCCTCCATGGAAGCCTGCCTCATATGGGCCCAAGCCGCTGCTAGCAGCCGGGCGCCTGCCGGGGAAACCTCCAGCGAGCCTGGCTAGGCGCTCCCTGGTCAGTTCCCGCCTGGAGCCTCCCGCGGGCCGGTCCCCGAGCTTGCCCTCGCTACCGGGCAACCTGCAAACCAGCCCCAGCTATGCCCAGCCGGCATCCATGTTCTCAGGCAGCCAGAAGACCCTGAGAGGAAGACTGCTTTGGGAAGCCATTTCGGCGAAGCGGGCACACCACGTCCGCAGCGAGAGCCCCTCGCCCCGCTCTGCATATCTTAGGAGCCGCCCCGGAGAAGAACTAAGTGCCGACCATCCCAAGCACTTAGAGAATGCATCTCAAAGAAACCTCCGCATTCCAGAGCTGATGACATCAGGACAAGCCCTGTCTGCTGGAACATCCTTTCAGCCCACTTGGATTTCCCCCTCCCTCTTTTGTCCCCTCTTCCTGAGGTGTCACTTATCACAATCTGATTACTAAAGTGGCCCATCTAAGCCATTCAGTAGCTCATTAGAACCTTTGTTTTAATCTGTGAGAACCACCAAGTACAGCACCAGCCCCAGGGTACGTTTTGGGGTATTTAAGCTGGTCTCCCAGACCACTCGGTGCTTAGGCCATTCCTATCCAGACTTCCTTGCTGTCCGTCTGTGGTCCGAGTGCTGGCATTGGGCCACCCTCGCTGCTGTGTCTCTGCTTCGCTTCAGGATAAGTGAGTATTCCCCCTGTCATCGTTGGGAACCAGCTAATGCGAACGTCTCTGTATTTCCTACTCTGTATTTCTTAGATCTTGTATGTTCTCTTGTATGCTTGTGCAAGTTTAGGCTTACGCCACACTAAATACACGTGTTTGGAACTTATTTGTAGTCTGCCTCTTTGTCACTAGAGTGTCTGGGATCGGGACCTCCGTATACATAGGTTATGATCCACGCTTAATTTTAAGTTACAGACTGCTATAGCTAATTCCCCATTATAATAAAGAGCAGTTCTGGTAACAGTTTACTGGTGGAGAATGCGGGCATAACCCAGTTCGTGTGAATGCACGTGAGTCGACACGCGTGTCTTCAGCGAACTGACTTAGAGGAAAATTTTCCAGACCTCAGTGTAAAGAGCGCAATTTAGCTCAGGGAATTAAAAGTGTGAGTGTGTGTGGCTCTAGCGAGCATTTCTATCTTGTGGGTTGGCTTTTCCCCCATTTCCTCCTTCAGCCAGCTTTGGACTACTTGCCTTTTGTGGTGCACCGCGAGGCCCTCCAGCCGTTATAACCAGTGTACTGTGGGTGAGGACCTCTGAACTGGTGAAGTTCCTGGCCACCTTCCGGGCCGCCTAAACGCGTCTATGTGGGGGGGATCCCAGAAGTAGGCTATAGATTTATATATATCCTGAAGCAGCACATATAAAATTCTTTTCCGCCCTCCCCCGTCTCTCCTAAGCCCGTCCAAACCCCGTTCCTGCCAGCACTTAGGCTTCAATCCCCGCTCCGGAGGAAACGTGAAGGGATCGATAGTCCGTTTGTTTAGTTAGTTTAGCTTTGGGAATCTAAAGCCAGGTTCCTGAAGCCCCGCGGCAGCCGGCCGCACCGTGCTTAAGAGTTTTAAGTTAGACTCTTGGGCGCCTTTCCGCTTGCGAGTTTTAAGTCAGACTCGTGGGCGCACCCTGCTTGGGAATTGTTTGAACTCTTGAGCGCTTTTTCCGCTTGGGAGTACCGTAGTTTTACTCCTGGGCACTTTTGCTTGGGGACTTGCAGAGGCAGTCCTTGAGCGCATTTAGTCTTTTGGTCGAGGCTTGGAGGCAGTTTAACCGTTTGTCTCTGAGCACGAGGCCTGGGGACACTTTTTGAGTACAGTTCTTGGGCAGAGAGCTTGAGAGCATTTGCAGCTTCTGAGCAGAGGCTTGGGAGCATTTCTGGTTGCCTGAGCAGAGGCTTGGGAGACCCCCTTAGTAGCAGTTCCTGAGCAGAGGCTTGGGGACACTTTTTGGTTTCCGAGTATAGGCTTGGGAGACCCCTGAGCTTTGGCTTCTGAGCAGAGGCTTGGAAGCTATGAGCGTTTTGTTCTTGGGCTTAGAGAGCTTGAGAGCACCTTCTGAGCCAGTAAACTTTTCCTGGTCCCGTGGCTTGTAGGCAAGCTTGAAACGGGAATAGGAATTTTCCCTTCTCCCCCGGTGGAGAAGAACCGAGTGTAGGACCCTTAGAATACCCTTGTGAACCTAAAAGTAGGACCTTAAAACCCCCTGGTAAAAACCCTTGAGGACCTGAGGGAAGGATAAACCTCCCAAAAGGAACATAGAGAGGAAGAAGTTGTTAAAACCCCTGAGCAGCTTTAATCGCCCCACCCCTGGTGTCGCTGATCCACTCTTTAACCTCCCCCGAGATCAGTCCTAAACGAAAAGGAAAAAATGTACCGGGCAAACCCCACCGTGCCCCGCCTGGAGAAGTGGCTAGTGAAGAAGGGAGATTGCCCCTGGGAAGCTGGTTCCTTCAAGGGACCCGACCCGCTCCAGATAGTTAGGAGTGCCTTCCAAGATTTTTGTGAGAAGGAGAAACCCAAGTCGAGCAAGAAAGACAGATACGGAGCTTGGGCACTTTTCACTGCCTTACAGGACAGCGTGTCCCTGATAAATAAATTACAGATAGCGCAGGAAGATAGTGAGCAGGAAATAGAGAGGCTCAGATTAGCCCAAGACAAAGAGAGGAAGGAGCTAGAGGAAAAAGCAAAGCGAGAACAGGACGCCCTGCATCTAGAAATCCAGAGTCTCAGGGCCAAACTAGTCGAACAGGAGAGAGACCATGAGAAAAAGGCAGTTGAGTGGCGCGCTGAACGCGTCAATTTCATATTAGAAAAGCAAGGATTAACTACCGCCCTCCAGGACGCCCAGCACAAGGCTGAAGCGGCCACCGCTCGTGCCGACATGGCTGAGCATGCAGTAATCGAGGGACAGGAAAGAATCGCTAAGCTAACCCATGCCGCCCAGTTCATGGCAGAGCATAACCACTCCAAGGTAACCTCCGCTGACCACTCCGCTTGTAAGAGGGAGCTAGAGGCCCTAAAGCAGCACCTGGGAATGCAGCAGGCCGTAATTTCCGCCGTGCATCCCGCAGCCCTCTTGGCCCTCCCCGAAGGTAGTACCGACAGTTGGTCACCCCCTTCGTCCCAGCCCGAGGAAGCCCCACAGCCCCTCCATCCGATAGCTACTAAGGAAATTGTATCCATGGACGAGGACGGCAGAAAGACAGACCGGGTCGTTAAGGAAACACGCAATTGGAGGCCCGATGAGCTCCAAGCCATAGCAGATCGCATGGGGCCCCTAAACCGAGACACGGCTATCCAATGGTTCACCCATGTGACCACCTCCCAGCCCTCCGCTAGTGGTTCCGATGTGGCCCAACTGGCCCGCCACTGCGCCAGCCCCGAAATAGTCACAGCCCTTAATGCTTACGTTTCTAATCGAAGGCTAGCCACCCGCAGTCAGTATGGGTCCATCAAAGAACTGTGCGCATTCCTATGGCCCACCAAAAGCTTAAAAGCCCTGTACATTGCAGAGTCTCAAAAACCCGGAGAGGACCCAAAGGCATACTTGGCTAGAAAGCAGCTTCTCGCTGAGCTAGCAGACGAAGTGGACCTAGATGCAAGCGATGTACCCGACTTCGATGAGCTAGAATTCAGAAGGGCACTCATAGACGGGCTCAACAGCACCACTCGCCTAGCCCTGGCAGGAGTAGAACCTGGGAGCATCTCATGGGGAGACCTGGAAGCTCGCATCAGGAGCATTGCTGGCCTATTGCGAGAGACCGGAGCAATCCGCCATGTGAAGTCCCCGGCCTCTCGTAGGAAGGAGAGCGAGCCGATAAGTGCAGTCACTTATGCCAACCATGGCCCCCACTCTCAGTACCGACCGCAGGGACGCAACTCGTACTCGGAGGCAAGGGGAGGAATCCTGAGGGGAAGGAGCAGCAGTTTTAACCGGGGAAGAGGGCCAAGGGACTACCGCCCGGGAGTTTCCTTTGCACCCACCCCGAGTTACGGTTCCTCCTCCCAGCAGGGACCCCACGAGCCCCGATCACAGGATGCGCCCCTAGCCCCTTCTCACTCTCGAGCATCGCACCCATACAACCATCAGGTCTACCCACCTCCAGATCAGTCTAACGCTTGGGGAGCATCACAGGGCGACCACGAGGGCTACCGGGACCGCGGCAGCACGCCCCAGTCCAGGGACCCCCTCCGTTGGGAACTTTGGATGCGCCTCAAAAACATTGGCGCGAACATGGAGCTA
Source organism: Eublepharis macularius (assembly GCF_028583425.1). Lineage (NCBI taxonomy): Eukaryota > Metazoa > Chordata > Lepidosauria > Squamata > Eublepharidae > Eublepharis > Eublepharis macularius. Next base: position 43,428,142 of record NC_072801.1, read on the forward strand.
TTCGATGGAAAGCCCACGTCCGTTCTAATGAAGGCGATCATGGAGTGGGAAGACCAGCAGCAGCCCCCAGTACCCCCGTCGGCGCCCCCTTTGCCGCCAGACCCTCCCTTCTCAAGTCCTCCGATAGCTGTGGTCCGGGAACGCCCGAGCCCCAACAACCCCTTTAGAGAAAGTGCCACTTTCACAGACCAGGGCGCAGGATCAGAACAGGGTTGCCCCGAGTCCCAGTCTCCCTCCGTGGGCATAGTTGCCAAACTAAAGCCGGACACATGGGGGAGACCAACAGTGAAGGCAGGGATCGGGACTCCCGGGGAAAAGAAGAAGCCTGCCACCCTCCTCATAGATACCGGAGCTTCACTTAATATACTCCGGCCCACCTTAGTTACGAAGGGAACTCAAACCTCTACTACCATGCAGCTCGCCGGTTTCGGAGGCGGCATGCAAGAATCCCCGGTCTGGCAGGACATCCCCCTCTCCGTTGGGAACCTGGCCACCAGGATTTCGGCATGCGCAAACCGGGGAGAAGATGATGGACTTTTGGGTATGCCGTTCTTCCGAGCCGAGGGACTGACCATTGACTTAGCGAACGGGCTCCTGTGGCGCATCCCGGGAGGCCCAGACTTCGTCAATGCAGTCCATCGATGTGCAGCCCTTAAGGCCCCTTTGCCTCTCGCCCCCATCACAGGAGACCCCTGGGTTCAGGACTTTCCCGAAGTTTGGGTGACAGACAAAGCCGAGTGTGGGATAGTGAAGGGCGCCTGCGTCCTGATTGAGGGAAAGGATCCCCCCTCCCCAAAGACAGTACAAGTACCCAGCGGAAGCTGAAGCAGGGATAGCCAAGACTATAGAAGGACTCCTTGAGTGGGACATCATACTCCCGATGCAGTCCATCTGCAACGCCCCATTGTGGCCAGTTCTAAAAGCAAATGGAGTGACCTGGAGAATGACGGTCGACTTCCGGGCCCTGAATGCCACCACCCCTCCAGTTGCCCCGGTTGTGGCCAAGTACAACGAGATCCTGACGGCCATTGCCGCTGGGTCCCGGTTCTACTCGGTCATAGACCTGGCCAACGCTTTCCACTCCATCCGGTTGCATGAGTCTTGCTGGTACAAGTTCGCGTTCACTTTCCGCGGCCAGCAATACGCATTCAAGCGGACACCCCAGGGATTCCACTCCAGCCCCAGTATTTGTCATGCCCATGTAGTTCAGATGTGGGAACGCCTCCAACCCTCCTCGAGGCCCCACGTACTGAGCTACGTGGATGACATTTTAGTCCACGCCCCTACGGAAGAATTAGCCCGCCAGATCACTAGGGAAGTCCTGGAACTCCTCCGCGAGACTGGGTTCAAGGCAAGCAGGGGAAAGGCCCAATTGGTTCAGACCAGCGTCAAGTACGTCTGACCCTGGAACCCGAGGGTCGCACCCCGGATGCCCAGCGAATGGAGGTCATTTCCAAGCTGCCTGCACCCACCGATGTCCCCTCCCTCAGAGCCCTTCTAGGAACTTTTAACTTTTCCCGAGACTTCATCGAGTCCTTTGCAGACAAGGCTCGCCCCCTTTATGCTCTCCTTAAGAAGAACACTCCCTGGGAGTGGGGACCGGATCAACAGACAGCCTTAGCCGAACTAAAGCGCAGCCTAGCCGCAGCCCCGGCCCTAGCCCATCCAGATGTTACCCAGCCATTCTTTATTCAGCTAGCCGTGTCAGACAAGAGCATAGGAGCCACGCTCACCCAGCAGCAAGCGGGAGCCGCCAGAGTAGTAGCCTATGCCTCTCGTAACCTAACTTCAGTAGAGACCAAGTTCAGCCCATGCGAAAAGACTTGCCTTGCTCTAGTTTGGAGTCTGACCCACTGGGAATTTATCATAGGAGGCTCACGCACAATAGTTCAAACCACTCACACGCCCCTCAAATATATTCTGTCTGGCAAAATACAAGATGGACAAGTGTCAAACGCCCGCATAGCACAATGGACCCTGGCATTGGTTAACCGCGGAGTAGAGTTTAAAAAGGAAACCACTGAGCCACCAGCCCCCTATGGCCTGTTAGTAACCGGGACCGAGCACGAGTGCCCCCTGGACCCGCCACCGCAGGTTGTTTGGCCAGTCACTTGGGGAGTCCCGCTAGAGGAAGCCCGACTGAACGGCTTCACATGCTGGTTCTGCGACGGCTCCTCCTTTCACGTTGGAGGCTCCCCTCGGACAGGCTACGGCGCCGTGCGAGTGAGCGACGCATGCACTCTAAAGGGTCCAGCCCGCCCCCATTCCAGCCAAGCGGCTGAGGTGCAAGCGCTTCTGGCAGTGCTTGAGTTCGAGCCCCCAGAAAGCCCACTTGCCATTTACACAGACTCGGATTGGACGGCCAAAGCCGCCACAGTCTGGCTCCCGGTGTGGCAGAATCAGGGGTGGAGAGCTAGTGATGGGAAACCCGTAGCCCACCTACAGCTATGGCAGCAAGTAGCCGCGCTCCTTCAGTCCCGCACAGGCCCAACGCAGGTTACCCATGTTAAAGGACACCAAAAGACAAACTCAGAGACCGCTTATTGGAATGACCAGGCAGACCTTGCAGCCAAGGCAGCCGCCACTGAAAATGCTCCCTTACCGGAACCAGCCACCGATTGTCCCCTCCACCCTGTCACCACCCGGGCACAAGCCCGCAGCCAGGCTCAGGGAATCGCAGGAACACTAGACCTAGCACAACTGCAGATATCGGACCCAGAAGTAGCTGACCTCCTAGCCGCAGGAAGAGATCAGACAGGAAGGCTATTGATCCGAGAAGAAGAAGGCATAGTTTGGGCAGTAGATGCAGCCGGTGAGCGCCACTGGGTAGTGCCACTGGAAGTCAGGGCCGACCTGATTCAGTTTGTCCACGAGCAGGGACACCGAGGCAAGGATCTGACTCTGGAGAGGGTCAAAGAGGTTGGTTGGTGGCCTAGCATGCGTACCGAAGTAGCACAATGGGTGGACAACTGTCTGTCTTGTGCTATGGTCAATGCAGACCCAACTGGACCTAGAGCTCCCCTCCAGCATCAGAGAATTGATGGACCCTGGGCTCGTATACAGATTGACTTTATAGGTCCCCTTCCTCCCACTCCCCGCGGCAATCGCTACTGTCTCACTGTCATAGATCCCTTTAGTAAATGGGTCGAGGCATTCCCGTGTAAGCATAACACTGCAGCCACCACGGCCAAACTACTGTTCAATAATGTGTTTTCGAGATGGGGCACTGTACGAGTCATGGATTCCGATTTGGGCTCACATTTTATCGGAGAAGTAACCCAGGAACTTTGCAAGGCGTTAGGCATCCAACAACGCTTTCACATAGCCGGCCATCCCCAGGCTTCCGGCGCCATAGAAAGAACCAACTGGACCCTCAAGGAGGCTCTCCGCAAGATGGTTCGCTCCTCCGGGAGAGACTGGGATGAAAAACTCCCCATAATTCTAATGGCCATCAGAGGCACCACCGCAGTTCACGGGCTCACGCCCCATATGGTCATGACAGGACGGAAAATGCAGCTCCCAGAAGCCTTCTGGCTAGACACGCAGCTCCCTTCTGATATGCAGCCCGTAGTAATTAATGACGCCTGGGTTCAGGACCTCATCTCATCCATACACGCCGTCCATATGCAAGTGGCCCAGAAGTTGGGCACAGCTCAGAAGGATATGGACCGCAAACTAGGATGGGTCAGGAACCCCAGGCAGTGGGAGGAAGGACAGCTCGTTTTATATAGAAAGTTCTCACAGAAGGCACACTCACTAGCGGCAAAATGGCAAGGCCCCGTCCCAATCACGAAAAGAGTCTCTCCAGCCGTCTATCAGGTAGCCATCCAGAGGAAGACAGGAGGCACTTGGCTAAAATACTTCCACGCCTCTCAATTAAAGGAATGGAAAGGGAAGCCGCTCCAGACCGCCCCACCAGTGTATGACCCTGGGGGAGCCGCCGCCAGCCCAGCCCCCCTCTGCCCAGTGATTCGCCAGACGTCCCTTCACCCTGGGCCAGAGATACCCTGTGTCCCCTTAGACCAGACCTTTGTAGCTCTAGTATAAAAGAAACAGCAGAATATGTAGATGTAGATGTGAATGTCAAAAGTTTTTCCAGTTCTATTCTTTAACTTCATTAGGCGGGCCCCACAGTTGGGACCCTAGGGGGAAACACGGCAACCAAAGCCAAATAGGACCACCACCGAAAGTGATTCTTAATTGGATTTTAAGCCGCATGTTCGGAAAAAAAATTTTGCACAGGCAAAAGAGAGTTGCCTTGTGGTAAGTTTTGGAGAGGCTTTAGCCCAAAGGTGATTTCCAATACCGTAGATGCACCAATAAAGGTGATCTCTGTATTTGAAAACATTTCACCCGCCGTGCTGGTGAAGATCCCGCATCTACGTAGATTCGGGGTCTCACCTGCCAGACCCACGCTTTCGCATGATGGTCGGCTTTGGCTTTGAGGGCCGTGCCTCCCCTGGAAAAGGACCCCCAGGAAACCCAACATCCCTCTTTTACTAATGTTCATATCCGTCATGGTGAGTTGCTATACGGCGCCACCAGTTAGTACGCTTTAGTGCAAAGGTAAAAGACCTGCCAGTATTTTGTAAATATGTGCCCTCTGGAATATGTTATTGAGGTGCGTTCGCTACGCACAAGGGGCAGCGTGCCTCATTTACATAGCCAGGATCCCCCGCGCCAAGACGACCCCCGAACAACCCAGACACAGTGGCGCCGGCAGATCTCGGCCGCCTCCGCCGCTTTTCGATAAACGCTGCTGAGCACCTTCGGCTCCACTTCGGCCCTTTCCGCCAGCAGCCGCTCGCCCCACGTACTGAAATCTTTTCCCTTGCCCGTACCGTATAAGGGAAAAGAAGGGGGGGAGACATATTGAAGTTATAGTGAAGCCCTGCCAGGCCTTCCAAGTGAGGGCAACCTGAAAGTAACCCACGCCCGTGTGCTTTTGCTTTGTGTGTTTCTTTCTTTTAACATGAAATTGGGGCCTCCCGAGGGAGTCCCTCCAAAAATTGATCCTAGGAAAAAAAAAATGGTCCGCTGAAATACATACATGAGGTCCTGCAAAAAAGCAGAGGGAAAAAGGCAAAGCAAAAGCAAACCATCATAAAACATACCTTCAACCCTAACCTCATCTACTTAAAAATTATTTTAGAAAAATAGAACGAAGGTCTCCTTTAGCAGCAACCCTTATAGTTAATGGAAACCGCTCTCTAGTTTTTTTTTTTCTTTTTAAAGCGGCAAGGCCAGGCCGAGCCGGACCGATAGCTCTCAGCCCGCAAAATAAAAACAGCCCGCCACCGAGCAAGGGGCACCTGAAGGCCACATAGCCTAGGCACCCAGGGACCCCTGGGGCAAGTTTGCATAACCCCGCCCAACGTTCAGCCGACCCTTGCTCGACGCAAAGATGTCCCCTCTGAAGTATACATGCTTTAGGAAGAAGCCTCCGCATAGGAGTTCCCCAGAGCAACAAGCTGGAAGGCTCGCTTAGTGCCCCTGGGACTTCTCGTTCGAACCCCGCTTAACATACAGTGCTGGCAGAAAAACGCCCTCCCTTTTCCCCCCATTCCGCTTTATTTATTTTGCTGCAAGAAACTCAGGGAACCTGTACTTATATCCGCAGGTTTCCCCAGGATATTTTCACTACAGAAAGGAAAAGAAGGCCAGGAGATGAGGCACCTGGCTACTCTGTTGCCAAGTAGGCCCCCTCCCCTGCTTTGAAGCCTGCTATGAACTGTGTTAAAGTTTCAGGCATTACTGTTTCACTGCTGCACCAAAGACTGCTTTGCACGTGTGTGCTCTGATACACGTGTCAGTTTCCTGCCTGCGTGTCAATTACCTTGCTGCCGCTATAGACTGTGTAGTTCACTGACTCCATGTTTGGTTAACTGCACAAAGGACTCTCTTTCTGGGCAGCCCTGCCCTGACCTGTATCTGGACTTCCCAGTGTGTGCTTTGGACTGTGTTACAAGTGTGCCCCGTGCCTGCATTGCCATCTGCCACGGACCGTGCCTGTTCCCTGCTTTGGACTGTGTTTTAAAGTGTTGTTCCCCTGCCTCCATGGAAGCCTGCCTCATATGGGCCCAAGCCGCTGCTAGCAGCCGGGCGCCTGCCGGGGAAACCTCCAGCGAGCCTGGCTAGGCGCTCCCTGGCCAGTTCCCGCCTGGAGCCTCCCGCGGGCCGGTCGCCGAGCTTGCCCTCGCTACCGGGCAGCCTGCTATCCAGCCCCAGCTATGCCCAGCCGGCATCCATGTTCTCAGGCAGCCAGAAGACCCTGGGAAGAAGACTGCTTTGAGAAGCCATTTCGGCGAAGCGGGCACACCACGTCCGCAGCGAGAGCCCCTCGCCCCGCTCTGCATATCTTAGGAGCCGCCCCGGAGAAGGAACTAAGTGCCGACCATCCCAAGCACTTAGAGAATGCATCTCAAAGAAACCTCCGCATTCCAAAACTGATGACATCAGGACAAGCCCTGTCCGCTGGAACATCCTTTCAGACCACTTGGATTTCCCCCTCCCTCTTTTGTCCCCTCTTCCTGAGGTGTCGCTTATCACAATCTGATTACCAAAGTGGCCCATCCAAGCCATTCAGTAGCCCATTAGACCCTTTGTTTTAATCTGTGAGAACCACCAAGTACAGCACCAGCCCCAGGGTACGTTTTGGGGTATTTAAGCTGGTCTCTCAGACCACTCGGTGCTCAGGCCATCCCTATCCAGACTTCCTTGCTGTCCGTCTGTGGTCCCAGTGCTGGCATTGGGCCACCTCGCTGTTGTGTCTCTGCTTCGCTTCAGGATAAGTGAGTATTCCCTCTATCATCGTTGGGAACCAGCTAATGCGAACGTCTCTGTATTTCATACTCTATGTTTCGTAGACCTTGTATGCTCTTTGTATGATTGTGCAAGCTAGGCTTACGCTACACTCAATACACGTGTTTGAACCTGACTCGTTGTCTGCCTCTTTTTCACTAGAGTGTCTGGGATCAGGACCTCCGTATACATAGGTTATGATCCTCGCTTAATATTAATAGTTACAGACTGCTACAGCTAATTCCCCATTATAATAAAGAGCAGTTCTGGTAACAGTTTACTGGTGGAGAATATGCGGGCATAACCCAGTTCGTGTGAATGCACGTGAGTCGACACGCGTGTCTTCGGCGAACTGACTTAGAGGAAAATTTTCCAGACCTCAGTGTAAAGAGCGCAATTTAGCTCAGGGAATTAAAAGTGTGAGTGTGTGTGGCTCTAGCGAGCATTTCTATCTTGTGGGTTGGCTTTTCCCCATTTCCTCCTTCAGCCAGCTTTGGACTACTTGCCTTTTGTGGTGCACCGCGAGGCCCTCCAGCCGTTATAACCGGTGTACTGTGGGTGAGGACCTCTGAACTGGTGAAGTTCCTGGCCACCTTCCGGGCCGCCTAAACGCGTCTATGTGGGTGGGATCCCAGAAGTAGGCTCTATAGATATATATCCTGAAGCAGCACATATAAAACTCTTTTCCGCCCTCCCCCGTCTCTCCTAAGTCCGTCCAAACCCCTGTTCCTGCCAGCACTTAGGCTTCAATCCCCGCTCCGGAGGAAACGTGAAGGGATTGTTAGTCCGTTTGGTCAGTTTAGCTTTGGGAATCTAAAGCCAGGTTCCTGAAGCCCCGCGGCAGCCGGCCGCACCGTGCTTAAGAGTTTTAAGGTAGACTCTTGGGCGCCTTTCCGCTTGCGAGTTTTACGTCAGACTCGTGGGCGCACCTCGCTTGGGAGTCAGTGGGACTCTTGGGCACACTTTTGCTTGGGAGTTGTTAGAACTCTTGAGCGCACCTCGCTTGGGAGTACAGTAAGCTTTACTCCTGAGCACTTTTGCTTGGGGACTTGCAGAGGCAGTCCTTGAGCGCATTTAGTCTTTTGGTCGAGGCTTGGAGACAGTTTAACCGTTTGTCTCTGAGCACGAGGCCTGGGGACACTTTGAGTATAGTTCTTGGGCAGAGAGCTTGAGAGCATTTGCAGCTTCTGAGCAGAGGCTTGGAAGCACCTTTCTGGTTGCCTGAGCATAGGCTTGGGAAACCCCCCTAATTGCAGTTCCTGAGCAGAGGCTTGGGAACACTTTTTGGTTTTCTGAGCGCATAGGCTTGGGAGACCCCTGAGCTTTGGTTCTCCGAGTAGAGGCTTGGGAGACCCCTGAGCTTTAGCTTCTAGGCAGAGGCTTGGAAGCACTGAGCGTTTTTGTTCTTGGGCTTAGAGAGCTTGAGAGCACCCTCCGAGCCAGTAAACGTTTCCTGGTCCCGTGGCTTGTAGGCAAGCTTGAAACGGGAATAGGAATTTTCCTTCTCCCCCGGTGGAGAAGAGCCGAGTGTAGAACCCTTAAAAATCCCCTTGAAGTAGAACCTTAAAACCCCCTGGTAAAAACCCTTGAGGACCTGAGGGAAGGATAAACCTCCCAAAAGGAACATAGAGAGGAAGAAGTTGTTAAAACCCTTGAGCAGCTTTAATCGCCCCACCCCTGGTGTCGCTGATCTACTCTTTAACCTCCCCCGAGATCAGCCTTAAACTAAAAAGTAAAAATGTACCGGGCAAACCCCACCGTGCCCCGCCTGGAGAAGTGGCTAGTGAAGAAGGGAGATTGCCCCTGGGAAGCCGGTTCCTTCAAGGGACCCGACCCACTCCAGATAGTTAGAAGTGCCTTCCAAGATTTTTGTGAGAAAGAGAAACCCAAGTCGAGCAAGAAGGACAGATACGGAGCTTGGGCACTTTTTACTGCCTTACAGGACAGCGTGTCCCTGATAAATAAATTACATATAGCGCAGGAAGATAGTGAGCAGGAGATAGAGAGGCTTAGAACAGCCCAGGACAGAGAGAGGAAGGAGCTAGAAGAGAAAGCCAAACGAGAACAGGACGCCCTGCATCTAGAAATCCAGAGTCTCAGGGCCAAACTAGTCGAACAGGAAAGAGACCATGAGGAGAAAGCAGTTGAGTGGCGCGCCGAACGTGTCAATTTCATATTAGAAAAGCAAGGATTAACTACCGCCCTCCAGGACGCCCAGCACAAGGCTGAAGTAGCCACCGCTCGTGCCGATATGGCTGAGCACGCAGTAATTGAAGGTCAGGAGAAAATTGCAAAGTTAACCCATGCTGCCCAGTTCATGGCAGAGCACAATCACTCCAAGGTAGCTTCTGCAGACCACTCCGCTTGTAAGAGGGAGCTAGAGGCCCTAAAACAGCACCTGGGAATGCAGCAGGCCGTAATTTCCGCCGTGCATCCCGCAGCCCTCTTGGCCCTCCCCGAAGGTAGTACCGATCACTGGTCACCTCCTTCGCCCCAGCCCGAGGAAGCTCCACAGCCCCTCCATCCGATAGCTACCAAAGAAATTGTCACCACAGACGATGATGGCAGGAAGACAGACCGAATAGTTAAGGAAACCCGCAATTGGAGACCCGATGAGCTCCAAGCCATAGCGGACCGCATGGGACCCCTGAACCGAGATTCAGCTATACAATGGTTTGCACACGTGACCATGTCCCAGCCCTCTGCCAGTGGCTCCGATGTAGCTCAGCTGGCTCGCCATTGTGCCAGCCCCGAAATAGTCACCTCTCTTAACGCATATATTTCCAACCGGAGACTAGCCACTCGCAGTCAGTATGGTGCCATGAAAGAGTTGTGCGCCTTCCTGTGGCCCACCAAGAGTTTAAAGGCCCTATATATTGCAGAATCTCAAAAACCCGGAGAGGATCCAGAGGCATATTTAGCCAGGAAACAGCTCCTAGCCGAACTAGCAGACGAGGTAGATTTAGATTTAAGTGACATGCCGGACTTCGACGACTTAGAGTTCAGGAGAGCAGTCATAGATGGACTCAACAGCACCACTCGCCTAGCCCTAGCAGGAGTAGAGCCCGGGAGCATTACATGGGGAGAGCTGGAATCCCGCATCAGGAGCATTGCTGGCCTGTTGCGAGAGACCGGCGCCATCCGCCATGTGAAGTCCCCAGCCTCTCGTAGGAAGGAAAGCGAGCCGATTAGCGCGGTTACCTATGCCAATCATGGCCCTCACTCTCAGTACCGACCACAGGGACGCAGCCCGTATCCGGAGGCAAGGGGAGGAATCCTGAGGGGAAGGAGCAGTAGCTTTAACCGGGGAAGAGGACCGAGGGACTACCGTCCGGGAGTTTCCTTTGCGCCTACCCCGAGTTACAGTTACTCCTCCCAGCAGGGACCCCACGAGCCCCGACTACAGGATGCACCCATAGCCCCTTCTCACTCACGAGCATCGCACCCGTACCACCATCAGGTCTACCCGCCTCCAGACCAGTCTAATGCTTGGGGAGCATCGCAGGGCGACCACGAGGGCTACCGGGACCGCGGCAGCACGCCCCAGTCCAGGGACTCCCTCCGTTGGGAACTTTGGATGCGCCTCAAAAACATTGGAGCGAACATGGAGCTCTTCGACGGAAAGCCCACGTCCGTTCTAATGAAGGCGATCATGGAGTGGGAAGACCAGCAGCAGCCCCCAGTACCCCCGTCAGCGCCCCCTTTACCGCCAGACCCTCCCTTCTCGAGTCCCCCGATAGCTGCAGTCCGGGAACGCCCGAGTCCCAACAACCCCTTTAGAGGAAGCGCCGCTTCCACCGATCAGGGTGCAGGATCAGAATAGGGTTGCCCCGAGTCCCAGTTTCCCTCCGTGGGCATAGTTGCCAAACTAAAGCCGGATACATGGGGGAGACCGACAGTGAAGGCAGGGATCGGGACTCCCGGGGAAAAGAAGAAGCCTGCCACCCTCCTCATAGATACCGGAGCTTCACTTAATATACTCCGGCCCACCTTAGTCACAAAGGGCACCCAGACCCCCACTACAATGCAGCTCGCCGGTTTTGGAGGCGGCATGCAGGAATCCCCGGTCTGGCAGGACATCCCCCTTTCCGTTGGGAACCTGGCCACCCGGATTTCGGCGTGCGCAAACCGGGGAGAAGACGATGGACTTTTGGGCATGCCATTTTTCCGTGCCGAGGGACTGACCATTGACCTAGCGAACGGGCTCCTGTGGCGCATCCCGGGAGGCCCCGACTTTGTTAATGCAGTCCATCGATGCGCAGCCCTCAAGGCCCCCCTTCCTCTCGCCCCCGTCACCGGAGACCCCTGGGTTCAGGACTTTCCCGAAGTGTGGGTGACAGACAAGGCCGAGTGTGGGATAGTGAAGGGCGCCTGCGTCCTGATTGAAGGAAAGGACCCCCCTCCCCAAAGACAGTACAAGTACCCAGCAGAAGCTGAGGCAGGGATAGCTAAGACCATAGAAGGACTCCTTGAGTGGGACGTCATACTCCCGATGCAGTCCATCTGCAACGCCCCATTGTGGCCAGTTCTGAAAGCAGATGGAGTGACCTGGAGGATGACGGTCGACTTCCGTGCCCTGAATGCCACCACCCCTCCAGTTGCCCCGGTTGTGGCCAAGTATAATGAGATCCTAACGGCCATTGCCGCTGGGTCCCGGTTCTACTCGGTCATAGACCTGGCCAATGCTTTCCACTCCATCCGGTTGCATGAGTCTTGCTGGTACAAGTTCGCGTTCACTTTCCGCGGCCAGCAATACGCATTCAAGCGGACCCCCCAGGGATTCCACTCCAGCCCCAGTATTTGTCATGCCCATGTAGTTCAGATGTGGGAACGCCTCCAACCCTCCTCGAGGCCCCACGTACTGAGCTACGTGGATGACATTTTAGTCCACGCCCCCACGGAAGAATTAGCCCGCCAAATCACCAGGGAAGTCCTGGAACTCCTCCGCGAGACTGGGTTCAAGGCAAGCAGGGAAAAGGCCCAATTGGTTCAGACCAGCGTCAAGTACCTGGGTCTGACCCTGGGACCCGAGGGTCGCACCCCGGACGCCCAGCGAATGGAGGTCATTTCCAAGCTGCCTGCACCCACCGATGTCCCCTCCCTCAGAGCCCTTCTAGGAACTTTCAACTTTTCCCGAGACTTCATCGAGTCCTTTGCAGACAAAGCTCGCCCCCTTTATGCTCTCCTCAAGAAGAACACTCCCTGGGAGTGGGGACCGGAGCAACAGACAGCCTTAGCCGAGCTAAAGCGCAGTCTGGCCGCAGCCCCGGCCCTAGCCCATCCAGATGTTACCCAGCCCTTCTTTATCCAGCTAGCAATATCAGACAAAAGCATAGGAGCCACGCTCACCCAGCAGCAAGCAGGGACCGCTAGAGTAGTAGCCTATGCCTCTCGCAACCTAACCGCAGTAGAAACTAAGTTCAGCCCATGCGAGAAGACATGCCTTGCTCTGGTTTGGAGTCTGACCCATTGGGAATTTATCATAGGAGGTTCACGTACAATAGTGCAAACCACTCACACGCCCCTCAAATATATCCTGTCGGGAAAGATACAAGACGGACAAGTTTCAAACGCTCGCATAGCCCAGTGGACCCTGGCCCTGGTCAACCGCGGAGTAGAATTCAAAAAGGAAACCACTGAACCTCCAGCCCCCTATGGCCTATTGGTAACCGGGACCGAGCACGAGTGCCCCCTGGACCCGCCATCACAGGTTGTCTGGCCAGTCACTTGGGGAGTCCCGCTAGAGGAAGCCCGACAGAACGGCTTCACATGCTGGTTCTGTGACGGCTCCTCCTTTCACGTTGGAGGCTCCCCTCGGACAGGCTACGGCGCCGTGCGAGTGAGCGACGCCCATACTCTCAAAGGTCCAGCCCGCCCCCATTCCAGCCAAGCGGCTGAGGTGCAAGCGCTTCTGGCGGTGCTTGAGCTTGAGCCCCCAGGAAGCCCACTTGCCATTTATACAGACTCGGATTGGACGGCCAAAGCCGCCACGGTCTGGCTCCCGGTGTGGCAGAATCAGGGGTGGAGGGCCAGCGATGGGAAACCCGTAGCCCACCTACAGCTATGGCAGCAGGTAGCAGCACTCCTCCAGTCCCGCTCAGGCCCAACACAGGTGACCCATGTCAAGGGACACCAGAAGACAAATTCAGAGACCGCTTATTGGAACGACCAGGCAGACCTTGCAGCCAAGGCAGCCGCCACTGAAAATGCTCCCCTACCGGAATCAGCCACCGACTGTCCCCTCCGCCCTGTCACCACTCGAGCACAAGCCCGCAGCCAAGCTCAGGGAACCGCAGGAACACTAGACCTAGCACAACTGCAACTATCTGACCCAGAAATAACTGACCTCCTAGCCGCAGGAAGGGATCAGACAGGGAGACTCATGATCAGAGAAGAGGAAGGCATAGTTTGGGCAGTAGATGCAGCCGGCGAACGCCATTGGGTAGTGCCATTGGAAGTTAGGGCTGACTTAATTCAGTTTGTCCACGAGCAGGGACACCGAGGCAAGGATCTGACTCTGGAAAGGGTAAAAGAGGTTGGTTGGTGGCCTGGCATGCGCACCGAAGTAGCTCAATGGGTAGACAACTGTCTGTCCTGCGCTATGGTCAATGCAGACCCCACCGGACCTAGAGCTCCCCTCCAGCATCAGAGAATTGATGGACCCTGGGCTCGCATACAGATTGACTTTATCGGCCCCCTTCCCCCCACTGCTCGCGGCAATCGCTACTGCCTCACTGTCATAGACCCCTTCAGCAAATGGGTCGAAGCGTTTCCGTGCAAGCGCAACAATGCAGCCACCACCGCCAAACTACTGTTCAACAATGTCTTTTCAAGATGGGGCATTGTGCGAGTCATGGACTCCGATTTAGGCTCACACTTCATCGGGGAAGTTACACAGGAGCTTTGTAAAGCATTAGGCATCCAGCAACGGTTCCACATAGCCGGCCACCCTCAAGCTTCAGGCGCCATAGAAAGAACCAACCGGACCCTCAAGGAGGCTCTCCGCAAGATGGTTCGCTCCTCCGGGAGAGACTGGGATGAAAAACTCCCCATAATCCTAATGGCCATTAGAGGCACTACCGCAGTTCACGGGCTAACACCCCATATGGTAATGACAGGGCGAAGAATGCAGCTCCCGGAAGCCTTCTGGCTAGATACGCAGCTCCCTTCCGATATGCAGCCCGTAGTGATTAATGACGCTTGGGTCCAGGATCTGCTCTCGTCCATACACGCCGTCCACATGCAAGTGGCCCAGAAGTTGGGCACAGCTCAGAAAGATATGGACCGCAAACTAGGATGGGTCAGGAATCCCAGGCAATGGGAGGAAGGACAGCTCGTTCTATACAGGAAGTTCTCGCAAAAGGCGCATTCACTAGCAGCCAAATGGCAAGGCCCAGTCCCTATCACAAAAAGAGTCTCCCCAGCCGTCTATCAGGTAGCTATCCAGAGAAAGACAGGAGGCACTTGGCTAAAATACTTTCACGCTTCGCAATTAAAAGAATGGAGAGGGAAGCCGCTGCAAACCGCCCCTCCTGTGTATGACCCTGGGGGAACCACCACCAGCCCAGCCCCCCTCTGCCCAGTGATTCGCCAGATATCACTCCACCCTGGGCCAGAGATACCGTGTGTCCCCTTAGACCAGACTTTTGTAGCTTTAGAATAAAAGAAACAATAGAATATGTAGATATCGGTGTAAATGTTAAAAGTTTTTCCAGTTCTATTCTTTAACTTCATTAGGCGGGCCCCACAGTTGGGACCCTTGGGAGAAGACACGGCAATCAAAGCCAAATAGGACCACCACCGAAAGTGATTCTTGATTGGATTGTAAGCCGCATGTTCGGAAAAAAATTGCACAGGCAAAAGAGATTTGCTGTGTGTGAAGGTGGTTGGAGAGGCTTTAGCCCAGAAGTGAATGCAGTCTTCCAACGTTGAAACCACCAAATAAGGTGATTTCTTTGTTTGAAAACGTTTCACCCGCCGTGCTGGTGAAGATCCCGCATCTACGTAGATTCGGGGTCTCACCTGCCAGACCCACGCTTTCGCATGATGGTCGGCTTTGGCTTTGAGGGCCGTGCCTCCCCTGGAAAAGGATCCCCAAATAGCCCAACATCCCTCTTTTACTAATGTTCATATTCGTCATGGTGAGTTGCTATACGGCGCCACCAGCCAGTACGCTTTAGTGCAAAGGTAAAAGACCCGCCAGTATTTTGTAAATATGTGACCTCTGGAATATGTTATTGAGGTGCGTTCGCCACGCACAAGGGGCAGCGTACCTCATTTACATAGCCAGGATCCCCCGCGCCAAGATGACCCCCCGATTCACCCAGACCCAGTGGCGCCGGCAGATCTCGGCCGCCTCCGCCGCTTTTCGATAAACGCTGCCGAGCACCTTCGGCTCCATTTCGGCCCTTTCCGCCAGCAGCCGCCCGCCCCACGTAATCTTTTCCCTTGCCCGTACCGTACAAGGGAAAAGAAGGGGGGGGAGACATATTGAAGTTAAAATGAAGCCCTGCCAGGCCTTCCAAGTGAGGGCAACCTAAAAGCACCCCACACCCGTATGCCTCTTGCTCCGTGTATTTTTCTTTTTGCTCAGTGCATTTTTCTTGCTCAGTGTATTTTTCTTTTTTTGCCCGGTGTACCTTTTTTAAACCAGAAAATGGGGCCTCCCGAGGGAGTCCCCCCCCAAAAATTGGTTGTCCTGCAAACATATGACGAAGGCCTATTTTTGAAAAATTAAAACAAGGGCCCCCGTCTGCAGCAACCCTTATAGTTAATGGAAGTCGCTCTTTAGTTTTTTTTCCATTTTAAAACGGCAAGGCCAGGCCGAGCCGGACCGACAGCTCTCAGCCCGCAAAATGAAAATAGCCCGCCACCGAGCAAGGGGCACCTGAAGGCCACATAGCCCAGGCACCCAGGGACCTCTGGGGCGAGTTTGCATAATCCCGCCTAACGCACAGCCGACCCTTGCCCGACGTAAAGACGTCCCCCCTGAAATATACACGCCTTAGAAAGAAACCTTCGCACAGGAGTTCCCCAGAGCAACAAGCTGGAAGGCTCGCTTAGTGCTCTGGGACTTCTCGTTCGAGCCCCAATCAGTAAGAGTGCTGGCAGAAAAACACCCTTCTTTTTCCCTGCTTTACTTCATTTATTTTGCTGCAACAAACTCAGGGAACCTGTACTTATATCCGCAGGTCTCCCCAGGATATTTTCGGCACAAAAAGGAAAAGGAAGGCCAGGAGATGAGGCACCTGGCTACCCTGTGTTTGCTCGTGCTGGCAGGCACCCTAATAGAGGGACGTCCGTCCAAATTAATGCCCTACCCCCACTGGAGATGTATAAATACCCTGGCAGGAAATGAAATGATGGTCTGCAAAGTTGTGCAGCAGAGCAATATGACCACCCCCACGGATCGCACTAACTTCCGCAGTTGTGAAGAGCAGTGGATCCGGCCCCCAGAGCTTGTTATTTTATGTGTGGGAGTAAAAACTCTGTCCCAAGAATTAGTATGCTACTCGCCTACTGACACAGTGTCACCACTTGCTCCAATTCCATGTATGTTTCTTCCCCGTATCAGGCCAGCCCCCACCGCAGTCCCGGTGGTAGACAAATATACCACCCCTGCCAACTTCGAAACCTCGCCATTTGTCACTGAGGCTTTCGGACCATACTGTGAAGTTATTTTAGTGTCGGCCGCAGTATGGAAGGCAGGAGACCCCTTTAGAATGACCATCCTACTAGGCACCACTGCCACTGAATCTGCATCAGTCACTATCACGCCCCCTTCAGGCGCAGTTCTCTCCTTTGCTATTGAACGCTGGGAGAACTTAACCTGGATTGTAAAAGAGGAAGACCTAGCCAAACACGGCCCACCCGATTGGATTCTGGTTCAACAGACGCCCGAATGCCAAACCAAGCCCCTAGTAGAGAAATTTCACCGGCTTGGGCTGCTCTTTGTAAATTTGACTCATGAACCAGGCAATTATTCCTTGCTGATCCGGACCCAGGAGACCCACACCATCCAAATTGACCCTTTGATTGTTAGCAATAAGCAATTAAGCCAAGGCGGCACGCATATAGTGGGCTCCCATGTTTTGAAAACTGACATTCGAGAGAGAGTTCTAGTCCGCCCGCAAATGTCTTTAAAAGAGATCCGCATAGACTTAGCTGAGCTAAATGTAACCCAGAGGCTGCCGCAGTGCGCTCCCTATCTGGAGGCCGGTAGCAAGGGTTGGAATGCATGGCTACAACTGTGGATCGATCCCTCCCCCTCTCTCTCGCGTGCCAGACGAAGCATTGCCGACTGGACTGCTCCAGCAGCCGGAGGCTTAGCAATCATGGATTCGGTCAACATTGAGACTCTCGCTAATAAGTTTGCCCATGTTACGACTAGCATCTCTGACTTAGGTAAACCGGTGGTGCAGTCTCTAAATTCCATTTCGAATGGGCAACACGAGATCAGCTCCATTTTAGTTAACTGGGAGAGTCAAATTGAAAGAGATTTTTCTCTGCTGCTCAAAGGGACACAGTCTTTTGAACGCAACGTGTCAATAGCTATGGCATGTATGCAAGCCCAACAATTAAATCAGGCTGTGGCCATGGGGCTAATTCGGCAAGCCACGGATGGGCACTTGCCCCTGGAAATTAAAAGATTGATTATGCCCAAATTGTTACCCATAGAACTGGAGCTTGAATCCTGGTGGTCTCTTGTAAATTCCTCATTCTCACCGACCACCCAGGAGCTTAAATTATTTTTATTAACGGCCAGTGCGCACGAGTCATTCCACGTGTATCCAGTCGTGCCTCTGGGACTCCAAGTCAGCGACACCGAAGTCCTCTACGCCAGACACCCCGACCATTGGGCCCGCTTCACCCCGACCGGATGGCAGCTCGTCAGCCTCCAAGGGTGCCAGCATCGAGACCAGACCGGCTTCATTTGCCAGGACCAAGCCTTTGCACCTCATCACCCCTGTGTAGCCCCGCAAGTCGACGCCCTCAATGAGTGCTCTTTCGAGGTCGTCCGGGAGAACAGCTCCGCTGTGGTCTACATTGGAAAAGGATGTGCCTGCGTGCGAACGGCCTGCGACTTTGTGGTCCTGAACTCGTTCCAGCTCAAGCCCGTGATCCCGGGAGTCAATCGCTGCTTTTGCAACCTGTCTTCGGTGGCAGCCTGCGACTTCACTTACACGGTACCGGTCTGGACCCAAGAAGAGATCCTGGTGGCACCCTCCATCTATCGTCATGTGAAGCCAGTTTCCCTTGGCATCGGTCTGGAGCTAATCCACGAGCTCCTGGCCCACCCGCAGCTCCACCGCACCCTCCAGAGCATCCAGAGGGACGGGGACACTACTGCTTTGATTGTGTCCCACAACGGAAAGGAGATTTTGGATCTGGTCCAGCGGATTAAGACCACCGGTGAGCATTCGTGGTGGGAGACCCTCTTTGGCTGGAGCCCCACTGCCACTGGAATTTACAATTTGGCTTTGCACCCAATCATCGTTATTTTAGCCTTCCAAGTTTTGTTATGTGCCTCACTACTTTATTTGGGCTGTTGGAGCCGCCGACAGCTCCAGCAACTCCAGCTGTCTTACCGTTTGGATCATTACAACCCCGACCTCCTCCTGCCCTAATGGTTATTCTTGGCGCCCTCCTTTAACCCTTGTTTGTTTTATTGCTTGTGCTGGTATGAACTATGCTTGTATTTTATTATGTGTATGGATCCTGAACCAGCCCCATGGACGCTTTGCTGCCGGACACCGCTCCGAGGCCCTCTTGTGGACTAGGGGGGGACATGTTTCTCTGCCTCCCAGCCCACGGCCCGTCTCCAAACGACCGCCAGCAGCGCCACCTCCATGAGGACTAGAACTGTGTGCCTGAAGCCCTTCTCGCCGCTCACCGACCCTGCTCTGCGGATTGACGCAGACAGCAAGGGGGGGTGGAAGTGTGTTTTGGGACACACGGACTAAGTTTGCTTGTTCTTGTATATATGCAACCCAGTCCAGCAGCTGTACTGCGGACTGAGCCGTCTGTGATCTTTGTAGCTCTATTGTTTTATGAATTTCTTCTCATTGCTTTTATGAATTTTAACTCCCATGAATTTAGCCCCGAACTAGTCCCTCCCTCTATCTATTGCAAGTGCGCCCATGAACTTTATCCCGATGAATTTGATTTTAACCTTTTGAATTGCCTTTTTAACCTGACTCCCTCCGCCGAGGTAATTCTAGCCTATTTATCGTTTTATGAATTTGGTTTTAAAATGAGACCCCTCCTGAACGGTCTCTTTTACTGGGTATTTAAACATTGGTTTTAGCCTGTATGAATTTGGTTTTAAGTTGACTGTATGAGTTGGTCTTTTAATTGAGAATTCTATTTTTCTGACCCCCTATGAGCCCTTCCGCCGCTTACCCTCATGAATTGTTTCTCCACACTTGCTTTTATTGCTGCTATCTCTATGAATTGGTTTTCACTCCCTAGATCATTGCTTTTATCCTATATAGATATTTATGTTTTTACCTTGTATGAATTGCTTTTAATCCTACATTCATGAATTGAACCATGAATTGTCTTTGCTTTTAAATCTTATGCTTATGAATTAATCCATGTATATGAATTGCCCCTGGTTTTTAATGCTTTTAACCCATCATGAATTCCGTATGAATTACCTCCCGCCATGAATTGATCAATGTACCCAAACATGAATTGTTGTTGTTTATATGCATGAATTGATCATTGCTGCCTATTACTATGAATTACTATTGCTATGAATTATTACTATTTATTCTGACAATTGCACTTAGCACACCCCCTGGTGTGAACCCAGAGACCTGCAGCCCATTGGCTGATCTAAATTGCACTTATTCGGTTAGGTGGTTCTCCAAACTAAATTTTTGAGTGACGCCTCCCCCTCCTTCCCTTCCCACTCCTTCTTCGCTCGAAGCTCGACCACCGGACATTGCCGACCACCTCGCCTTTGAAGTCAAGTTCGGAGACCCGCGCGCCTGACGTCCCGGGGTCTCCGAGGGGGGGAATTGTTGCCAAGTAGGCCCCCTCCCCTGCTTTGAAGCCTGCTATGAACTGTGTTAAAGTTTCCGGCATTACTGTTTCACTGCTGCACCAAAGACTGCTTTGCACGTGTGTGCTCTGATACACGTGTCAGTTTCCTGCCTGCGTGTCAATTACCTTGCTGCCGCTATAGACTGTGTAGTTCACTGACTCCATGTTTGGTTAACTGCACAAAGGACTCTCTTTCTGGGCAGCCCTGCCCTGACCTGTATCTGGACTTCCCAGTGTGTGCTTTGGACTGTGTTACAAGTGTGCCCCGTGCCTGCATTGCCATCTGCCACGGACCGTGCCTGTTCCCTGCTTTGGACTGTGTTTTAAAGTGTTGTTCCCCTGCCTCCATGGAAGCCTGCCTCATATGGGCCCAAGCCGCTGCTAGCAGCCGGGCGCCTGCCGGGGAAACCTCCAGCGAGCCTGGCTAGGCGCTCCCTGGCCAGTTCCCGCCTGGAGCCTCCCACGGGCCGGTCGCCGAGCTTGCCCTCGCTACCGGGCAGCCTGCTATCCAGCCCCAGCTATGCCCAGCCGGCATCCATGTTCTCAGGCAGCCAGAAGACCCTGGGAAGAAGACTGCTTTGAGAAGCCATTTCGGCGAAGCGGGCACACCACGTCCGCAGCGAGAGCCCCTCGCCCCGCTCTGCATATCTTAGGAGCCGCCCCGGAGAAGGAACTAAGTGCCGACCATCCCAAGCACTTAGAGAATGCATCTCAAAGAAACCTCCGCATTCCAAAACTGATGACATCAGGACAAGCCCTGTCCGCTGGAACATCCTTTCAGCCCACTTGGATTTCCCCCTCCCTCTTTTGTCCCCTCTTCCTGAGGTGTCGCTTATCACAATCTGATTACCAAAGTGGCCCATCCAAGCCATTCAGTAGCCCATTAGACCCTTTGTTTTAATCTGTGAGAACCACCAAGTACAGCACCAGCCCCAGGGTACGTTTTGGGGTATTTAAGCTGGTCTCTCAGACCACTCGGTGCTCAGGCCATCCCTATCCAGACTTCCTTGCTGTCCGTCTGTGGTCCCAGTGCTGGCATTGGGCCACCTCGCTGTTGTGTCTCTGCTTCGCTTCAGGATAAGTGAGTATTCCCTCTATCATCGTTGGGAACCAGCTAATGCGAACGTCTCTGTATTTCATACTCTATGTTTCGTAGACCTTGTATGCTCTTTGTATGATTGTGCAAGCTAGGCTTACGCTACACTCAATACACGTGTTTGAACCTGACTCGTTGTCTGCCTCTTTTTCACTAGAGTGTCTGGGATCAGGACCTCCGTATACATAGGTTATGATCCTCGCTTAATATTAATAGTTACAGACTGCTACAGCTAATTCCCCATTATAATAAAGAGCAGTTCTGGTAACAACTCTGTGTTTGCTCGTGCTGGCAGGCACCCTAATAGAGGGACGCCCGTCCAAATTAATGCCCTACCCCCACTGGAGATGTATCAATACCCTAGCAGGGAATGAAATGATGATCTGCAAGGTTGTGCAGCAGATTAATATGACCACCCCTACGGATCGCACAAACTTCCGCAGTTGCGAAGAGCAGTGGATCTGACCCCCAGAGCTTGTTGTTTTATGTGTGGGAGTCAAAACTCTGTCTCAAGAATTAGTATGTTACTCGCCTACCGATACAGTTTCACCACTTGCTCCAATTCCATGTATGTTTCTTCCCCGTATAAGGCCAGCCCCCACCGCAGTCCCGGTGGTAGACAAGTATACCACCCCTGCCAACTTCGAAACCTCGCCATTTGTCACTGAGGCTTTCGAACCATACTGTGAAGTTATTCTAGTGTCGGCCGCAGTGTGGAAGGCAGGAGACCCCTTTAGAATGACCATCCTACTAGGCACCACTATCACCGAATCCGCATCAGTCACTATTACACCCCCTTCAGGCGCAGTTCTCTCCTTTGCTATAGAACGCTGGGAGAACCTGACCTGGATTGTAAAAGAGGAAGACCTAGCCAAACACGGCCCACCCGATTGGATACTGGTTCAGCAGACGCCCGAATGCCAAACCAAGCCCCTAGTAGAGAAATTTCACCGGCTTGGGCTGCTCTTTGTAAATTTGACTCATGAACCAGGCAATTATTCCCTGCTGATCCGGACCCAGGAGACCCACACCATCCAAATTGACCCTTTGATTGCTAGCAATGAACAATTAAGCCAAGGCGGCACGCATATAGTGGGCTCCCATGTTTTGAAAACTGACATTCGAGAGAGAGTTCTAGTCCGCCCGCAAATGTCTTTAAAAGAGATCCGCATAGACTTAGCTGAGCTAAATGTAACCCAGAGGCTGCCGCAGTGCGCTCCCTATCTGGAGGCCGGTAGCAAGGGTTGGAATGCATGGCTACAACTGTGGATCGATCCCTCTCCCTCTCTCTCGCGTGCCAGACGAAGCATTGCCGACTGGACTGCTCCTGCAGCCGGAGGCTTAGCAATCATGGATTCGGTCAATATTGAGACTCTCGCTAATAAGTTTGCCCATGTCACGACTAGCATCTCTGACTTAGGTAAACCAGTGGTGCAGTCCCTAAATTCCATTTCAAATGGGCAACACGAGATCAGCTCCATTTTAGTTAACTGGGAGAGTCAAATTGAAAGAGATTTTTCTCTGCTGCTCAAAGGAACACAGTCTTTTGAACGCAACGTGTCAACAGCCATGGCATGTATGCAAGCCCAACAATTAAATCAGGCTGTGGCCATGGGGCTAATTCGGCAAGCCACGGACGGGCACTTGCCCCTGGAAATTAAAAGATTGATTATGCCCAAATTGTCACCCACAGAACTGGAGCTTGAATCCTGGTGGTCTCTCGTAAATTCCTCATTCTCCCCGACTACCCAGGAGCTTAAATTATTTTTATTAACGGCCAGTGCGCACGAGTCATTCCATGTGTATCCAGTCGTGCCTCTGGGACTCCAAGTCAGCGACACCGAGGTCCTCTACGCCCGCCACCCCGACCATTGGGCCCGCTTCACCCTGACCGGATGGCAGCTCGTCAGCCTCCAAGGGTGCCAGCATCGAGACCAGACCGGCTTCATTTGCCAAGACCAAGCCTTTGCACCGCATCATCCCTGTGTAGCCCCGCAAGTCGACGCCCTCAATGAGTGCTCCTTCGAGGTCGTTCGGGAGAACAGCTCCGCTGTGGTCTACCTTGGGAAAGGATGTGCCTGCGTGCGAACGGCCTGCGATTTTGTGATCCTGAACTCGTTCCAGCTCAAGCCCGTGATCCCGGGAGTCAATCGCTGCTTTTGCAACCTGTCTTCGGTGGCAGCCTGTGACTTCACCTACACGGTACCGGTCTGGACCCAAGAAGAGATCCTGGTGGCACCCTTCATCTATCGTTATGTGAAGCCCATTCTCCTTGGCATCGGTATGGAGCTAATCCACGAGCTCCTGACCCACCCCCAGCTCCACCGCACCCTCCAGAGCATCCAGAGGGACGGGGACACCACTGCTTTGGTTGTGTCCCACAACGGCAAAGAGATTTTGGACCTTGCCCAGCGGATTAAGACCACCGGTGAGCATTCGTGGTGGGAGACCCTCTTTGGCTGGAGCCCCACTGCCACTGGAATTTACAACTTGGCTTTGCACTCGATTGTTGTTATTTTGGCCTTTCAAGTTTTGTTATGTGCCTCACTACTTTATTTGGGCTGTTGGAGCCGCCGACAGCTCCAGCAACTCCAGCTGTCTTACCGTTTGGATCACTATAACCCCGACCTCCTTCTGCCTTAGTGGTTGTTCTTGGCGCCCCGATTTTAGCCCTTGTTTATTTTGTTGCTTGTGTGATTACGAACTATGCTTGTGCATTTATGTGTAAGAAATCTGCACCGGCCCCATGGACGCTTTGCTGCCGGACACCGCTCCGAGGCCCTCTTGTGGACTAGGGGGGGACATATTACTCTGCCTCCCAGCCCACGGCCCGTCTCCAAACGACCGCCAGCAGTGCCACCTCCATGAGGACTAGAACTGTGTGTCTGAAGCCCTTCTCGCCGCCTGCCGACCCTGCCCTGCGGATTGACGCAGACAGCAAGGGCGGGTGGAAGTGTGTTTTGGAACACATGGACTAAGTTTGCTTGTTTCTGTAAATATGCAACCCAGTCCAGCAGCTGTACTGCGGACTGAGCCGTCTGTGATCTTTGTAGCTCTATTGTTTTATGAATTTCTTGCCATTGCTTTTTATGAATTTTACTCCCATGAATTTAGCCCCGAACTAGTCCCTCCCTCTATCTACTGCAAGTGCGCCCATGATCCTCCCATGAACTGGGACCCTTTTATCACCCCCTATTAACTTTATCCCTATGAATTTGATTTTAACCTTTTGAATTGCCTTTTTAACCTGACTCCCTCCGCCGAGGTAATTCTAGCCTATTTATCATTTTATGAATTTGGTTTTAACTGAGACCCCTCCGGAATGGTCTCTTTTAAAGGTTATTTAATTACTGATTTTAAACTCTATGAATTTGGTTTTAATCTGGCCGCATGAGTTAGCCTTTTAATTGCGAATTTTATTTTTCTGTCCCCTATGAGCCCTTCCGCCGCTTACCCCTCATGAATTGTTTCCCCGCACTTGCTTTTACTATTGCTGCTTTTATCTATGGAATTGGTTTTAACTTCCTGAATTATTGTTTTAATCCTATATATGTATTTATGGTTTTAATCACCTATGAATTGTTCCACCCTTGATGAATTGGTCTATGCCTTGCTTGCACATTTCACTTTTCTCCTGTATGAATTATCACCTATCTATTAATTGCTTGTGCTTTTATGAATTACCTTCGCCTTTTAATCCTGTATTCATGAATTGGCTCATGAATTGCCTTTGCTTTTAACCTTATACCCATGAATTTGCCGCTGCATATGAATTACTCATTGCTATGAATTGCTCATTACTGCTTATGTAACTATGAATTGCTATTGCTTATGAATTATTGCTATTTATTCTGACGATTGCACTTAGCACACCCCCTGGTGCGAACCCAGAGACCTGCAGCCCATTGGCTGATCTAAATTGCACTTATTCGGTTAGGTGGTTCTCCAAACTAAATTTTTGAGTGACGCCTCCTCCCCCTTCCCTTCCCACTTCTTTTCCGCTCGAAGCTCGACCACCGGACATTGCCGACCACCTCGCCTTTGAAGTCAAGTTCGGAGACCCACGCGCCTGACGTCACGGGGTCTCCGAGGGGGGGAATTGTTGCCAAGCAGGCCCCCTCCCCTGCTTTAAGGCCTGCCATGAACTGTGTTAAAGTTTCCTGCGTTACTGTTTCACTGCTGCACAAAGATTGCTTTGCACGTGTGTGCTCTGATACACGTGTCAGTTTCCTGCCTGCGTGTCAATTACCCTGCTGCTGTAATAGACTGTGTAGTTTACTGACTCCATGTTTGGATAACTGCACAAAGGACTCTCTTTCTGGGCAGCCCTGCCCTGACCTGTATCTGGAATTCCCAGTGTGTGTTTGGACTCTGTTACAAGTGTGCCCCGTGCCTGCATTGCCATCTGCCACGGACCGTGCCTGTTCCCTGCTTTGGACTGTGTTTTAAAGTGTTGTTCCCCCTGCCTCCATGGAAGCCTGCCTCATATGGGCCCAAGCCGCTGCTAGCAGCCGGGCGCCTGCCGGGGAAACCTCCAGCGAGCCTGGCTAGGCGCTCCCTGGTCAGTTCCCGCCTGGAGCCTCCCGCGGGCCGGTCCCCAAGCTTGCCCTCGCTACCAGGCAACCTGCAAACCAGCCCCAGCTATGCCCAGCCGGCATCCATGTTCTCAGGCAGCCAGAAGACCCTGAGAGGAAGACTGCTTTGGGAAGCCATTTCGGCGAAGCGGGCACACCACGTCCGCAGCGAGAGCACCTCGCCCCGCTCTGCATATCTTAGGAGCCGCCCCGGAGAAGAACTAAGTGCCGACCATCCCAAGCACTTAGAGAATGCATCTCAAAGAAACCTCCGCATTCCAGAGCTGATGACATCAGGACAAGCCCTGTCCGCTGGAACATCCTTTCAGCCCACTTGGATTTCCCCCTCCCTCTTTTGTCCCCTCTTCCTGAGGTGTCACTTATCACAATCTGATTACTAAAGTGGCCCATCTAAGCCATTCAGTAGCCCATTAGAACCTTTGTTTTAATCTGTGAGAACCACCAAGTACAGCACCAGCCCCAGGGTACGTTTTGGGGTATTTAAGCTGGTCTCCCAGACCACTCGGTGCTTAGGCCATTCCTATCCAGACTTTCTTGCTGTCTGTCTGTGGACCCAGTGCTGGCATTGGGCCACCCTCGCTGCTGTGTCTCTGCTTCGCTTCAGGATAAGTGAGTATTCCCCCTGTCATCGTTGGGAACCAGCTAATGCGAACGTCTCTGTATTTCCTACTCTGTATTTCTTAGATCTTGTATGTTCTCTTGTATGCTTGTGCAAGTTTAGGCTTACGCCACACTAAATACACGTGTTTGGAACTTATTTGTAGTCTGCCTCTTTGTCACTAGAGTGTCTGGGATCGGGACCTCCGTATACATAGGTTATGATCCGCGCTTAATTTTAAGTTACAGACTGCTATAGCTAATTCCCCATTATAATAAAGAGCAGTTCTGGTAACAAAGGCACTCCTTTTTTTAAATAAACAGTGGCTTTATGTATGTGTTCCTTCAAACCTAAATTATAACTGTTTGCCAAGGGGAAAAAAAAGAGAAGTTAGGCTATTTCTTTGGATGCTTGAGGACTGCATCTACTTGGCACCAATTAATATGGCACCAGTTGTCATCATCAGTATTTCCCATGGGAAACATGAAGTGTGACAGAGACATGTATGTTTCTTGACAAGTGAACACATGTTGGGGACTTCCAACGAGTTTGTCCGTTGCATATAATATTGCACATCTCCACTTTATTCTAACCACAACCAGCTATTCCAGAAATCCAAACGTTTCAGCTCAAAAGGACATTAGAAAGGGAAAAATTAGAGACCAGTTGGGAACAGAAGAGCATAAGTGTGCATCCAGAGTGGCACAACAGAAGACTGCACAAAGATCACTGTATGTATTCAATCAAGGAGGGGAAGCAAGCGACACACAGCTTCTTGCTATTAACATTCCATTTTCTGTCGTTCCCCTCCTCAAAAGTTATACCTCATTAGAACAGTATTTTTGTATAATTGGTTTCTACACATGCATGTGATGTTGCCTTCATGGACAACTGTCAGGATCAGGCCAGGGCCAGCTTTATCTGGAAGTGTTTTCCTTGTTCTTAGACTCCAAGGTCAAAGACTTGAGCTGCAAGACAGAGATTGAAATGTACCAAGTTGAAGGTTCCACTGACCAAGCAAAGACAGAAGGCCAGACCAGGCCTAGCCAAGCCCTAGCCAATCGCAGAGACCAGTTGCATAGCCCTATTCTTTTGTACACCTGAAGAGAACTGTGAATTTGACTATACGCAGCAACTATGAGACATCCCTAGCCTGGGTTCCTCACAGTGCAAATTCCAGAGTTCCTGCCATTAGAGATTATATTTCTTCTTCTTCATTATCAGAGGCTTTGACCTTTTAAAAAACAGAGCATTGGTGCCATTACACCCACGCCCCCATTCATCTATTCATTTTGTTAATGTCATCTGGGAAATTTTCTCCCGCAGAAGCTAACACTAGCTACACAGTGATCCCACAACTGATTACTTCACAATGAGTGACAAGATCCCTCCCTCCATTTTCATGGTCAGACGAACAGTTTCACTTAATACAATAAAACAACTCCAAAAGAGTTAAAATGAGAAAACAGAAGATTCAGAAAGCAAACGACACATGGTTTGGTGTAGTGGTTAACAGCGGCAGGACTCTAATCTGGAGAACCAGGTTTGATTCCCCATTTCTCCGCATGAAGCCATCTGGGTGACCTTGGGTCAGTCACAGCTCTTCCAGAGCTCTCTCAGCCCCACCCACCTCATACGGTGATTGTTGTGGGGATAATAATAACACACTTTGTAAACCGCTCTGAGTGGGTGTTAAGTTGTCCTGAAGGGCAGTATATAAATTGAATGTTGCTGCTGTTGTTATGAGTTGAAGTGTGCAACTCTGCTCAGGACTGCACCTCGAGTGAACAGAGAAGATAAGGAACTTCTGTTAAAGCTTTAAATGTGTCTCAAGTGCTTTGCATAATTCTTTGCCCTTCTCCTGAACAGCAAGAGAAGAAGAAATCCATACAGGTAAAAATAGGCACATTCAGTTTTTCTTGGTGTAAAATTTGGGTTACATTGTGCCCCCTCGCCCAGGTTGTCCGAAGTTGTGGGCTGGGTTGTCACTAGTAAGCTGATGACACCCAGATATGTCTGTTGATGGATGGTTGACCAGAGATCGTGCCAGAGGCCCTGGCTAAGGGTTTGGACACTGTGACTGCATGGTTGAAACAGAGTCAGCTGAAATTAAATCCTATGAAGACGGAGGTCCTGTACTTGGGGCAGGGGTTGAGGGGTGGGGATCCAGCTCCCACCCATTGATGGAGTGCTGTTGAGGCCTTTACCAATGGCAAGGAGCTTGGGAGTGATCCTGGATACCACACTTTCCATGGAGGCCCAAGTTTTGGCAGTTGCCAGGACTGAGTTTTTTCATCTTCATCAAGCCAGATAGCTTGCCCCCTACCTCTACTCCCATGACTAAGCTATAATGATCCATGCAACGGTCACCTCCAGGCTGGACTACTGTAATTCACTCTACACAGGGCTGCTCTTGGGTCTGACCAGGAAATTGCAGCTGGTCCAGAATGTAGCAGCACGTGTCCTTAAGGGACACACTTTGGGCACATATCCATCTGGTGCTGTGTCAGCTGCACTGGCTTCTGGTTGAGTTCCAAATCAGGTTCAGGGTTTTGGTCTTGACCTTCAAAGCCCTTAACAGACTGGAACCAACATACCTACACGACTGTCTCTCCCAATATGTCCCTTGGAGAGTTCTTTGCTCTCCCTGGCCCAAAAGATGTTCGCCTGGCCTCAAGAAAAGCCAGGGCTTTTTTGGCTCTGGCACCGGCCTGGTGGAACATGCTCCCTGTAGAGATCTGGGCCCTCTGGGACTTGTTACAGTTCCGCAGGGCCTATAAAACGGGCCTATGGCTGAGGTAATCTGCCCCTGTTGGCCTCCCTTGCCCCGCCCTGCCTGCCTGGATATGACTTATTCATATGTAAATTTGACTCAGTCAGACTTGAATTGAATAGAAACTATGAACGGTTATCTCATTACCAAAAGTAATTGCCTTCAGGCATTCTATTCAGATTCTGCCATGGAGGGGAGGGGTCACACCCAGCCTGGATTGTGCATTCTCTCTCTTTCATGACTTCTTGTAACTTATTTACATTTACATGACCCTCACTCCCTTCACCCTCTCCCCCCTCCCATCACCACCTATATATCTCTGGCCAGTTTCTTCATACCCTCCATGCATCTGACAAAGAGAGCTGTGGCTCTTGAAAGCTTATGCTACAATAAAGTTGGTTAGTCTTAAAGGTGCTACTGGACTCTTTACTATTTTGGTGGATGTATCCATCTGTTTCTATTGATTGGCTTCTCTGTAGCCATCTTATTCAGATGTTTAGTTGATGCCTTTTACTTGATTGTATTTATCTGATGTTTTTATGGATTATTTTCTTAATGTGATTTTATGCTATAACATATTTTATGTAATGTTTGATATTGCTGTAACCTGCCCTGAGCCTGCTTGTGGAGAGGGAGGGCTATACATTGAAATAAATAAATAGGTCTAGGTATTCTTTTTCTTTTTTAAGCCCCAAGCATTCACATCCCATCCTCTGTTCCCCCACCCTCCCTCACAGTTCACTGGAAGTGCTTTCTAACGTCCCAATTCAAACCTTTGATGACTTTTTTTAACATTGGTTGTTGCCCTGGGGCATATCTTGCTGACTTATTTTCAAATGCTTACCCTACGCTATGCCCTCCAAAGTGGATTCCAGTTCCGAAGCCTCGACAAAACCTCAAATATAATAATCAATTAAAATGACAATACTAACAACTTTTGTGGACCTGGCATGCATCTCTTGGCACAACAGTAGTGCAGTCCTCCATTCTGCTTAGGCTTGCTCTGTAAATGCACCATATTTTTCATAACATCCCAAGCTGTCAATTAAGTTTCTTGAGTCTTATCAATGCAAAGGATGACAATGGATATAAAATTGATTTGTCAAATATGAAGAGAGGAACAAGGAGAGCTTCAAGGAGGGGTTTCATTTTTGTTGTCAAGAGATTTCTAGGACAGTTGATCTAGGGATAAGGGTGACACAAGGGATGTATCCACTCCATGTGCATGATGGTAAATGGATGAGACAGACTCAGTAACTATGGTTGCCAATGTCCAGATGGGGCCTGGAGATCTCTGAGAATTGCAATGGATCTCCAGATGACAGTGATAAGTTCCCCTGGAGTAAATGGCTGCTTTGGAAGGTGGAGTCTATGGCATTCTATCCCACTCAGGTCCCTCCCCTCCCCAAATCCTGCCCTCCCCAGGCTCCACCTCCCAAGTCCAGAAATTTACCAACCCAGAGTTGGCAGCCCTCTAGGTAAGCTTCTGCTACAAGTCCATCTTGTAAATGCTTTTCAGATTTTTCCAGTAGGGAAAGGGTAAAACATGAAAAATAGGAAGCCTCCCAAAAAGACTGCACTACACTTACACAGATGTGGACATGGACAGGAAGGGGGGAATCTGGATTCAGAGCTACAGATATCTCAATTCTGCATTCCGAACAAAAGGCACCCTTTCCCCCCCCCCCCATAACCAGAAGCTTCCCTCCATCTCCTGCATTCATGTGCCTATGTCTTTCAATTATTCACGGCAACCTAGGCCCTTAATTACACAGTCCCAAGTTGCTAAGTAAGAAAACTGGTGCTTAATTAGCCAGCAGGAAAGATTGATTTGGATACAGCGGGGCATCACACAATGTTCTCCTGCAGGGGATAGCACCCGGCTGTGACCTTACGAAGGATAAAAACTCTTTGCCCACTTGAGCAAACTTTAAGGAGGGTATCATCCTTTTAAAAAAATCAGATATTGGAAATGATCTATAACAAAGTGGTAATCTGTCAGTGACTACACCCAGTATAGGGCACCTTGATTGCAGACTAGTGCAAATTTGAGGAAACCGGTATGACTTCTCTGCACAGGAATTCAATACTGCAACTTGCACTGAGAACTCAGGGTTCAAACTCCCATCTCTGCTGTGCACTATTAAATCCCATACAAAGAAGCTGCAGGAGAGGCTATGGGATACAGCTTGTGAATCTTGAAACATCATCACACTATTGAACGCAGTTTGGTTCTCTCCCTCCCCCTCACTAAGTACCTCACCAATGCAGTAGGGTTTTTACACAGTGCTTAATTCTTAAATTGAAAGATACCAGGAATTAAGCCTCCATCCTGGTCAAAACCTCATGATTCAGAAGCCATTTTCCCTAGTCCCAAATATGTGTGCGATGGTACAGGATACTCAGTGGTAAGAAGCACTTTGCTTATGTTCAGAGGCACAATCTTATTATTTTATATGTGCTCAACCTTAGTATCCATTAATATTTTGATAGCTATATTGTAACTCACATAGAATTGCACATGAGGCTATGAAAACCTGTCCTTGTCCACCCTTTGCATTCATGGGTGGCCTTCCAGAGATCAAACTTGCTTAGTCTCAGCTCCCTGCCTGAAAATTGGAGATACTGCTGTCTGAGTGCATGTTACTGTTAAGAGGACAAAACTCTCCTGCAGACTAAAAATATTAAGTCATTATAAACGGGAACAGCAATAGCAGTTCTCTGACAAGGTCATGAAAATGTAAACAGTACTACTGGATCAGGCTAAGGTTACACTTAGTCCAACATCCTGTTTCCAGAGTGTCCTACCAGATGCATCCTGGAAACCTGCAAGCAGGACATTAATGCAACAGCTCTCCCCCCATCCTCCAAACCTTGTTCCACCACTACTGGTATTTGAAGATACACTGCCTCTAAGCATGGAGGTTCCCTTTTGTTATCCTGGATAAAACTGCCTGTGACCTCTTACCATGCAATCCAATGCAGAGTTACTCCAATCTACACCCATTAAAAATCAATGGACAGACTGGAGTCACAATGGACAGACTGGAGTCACCATTTGATGGAGGGGCCATAGCAGAGCATCTGCTTGTCAGGCAGAAGGTCCCAGGTTCATTCTCCAGTAGCTCCAGTTAAAGAATCTGGTAGTGGGTGATATGAAAGAACTCTGCCCAAGACCCTGGAGAGAGCCACTGCCAGTTTGACTATACTGACTGTGATGGACCAATGATCTGCTTCAGTATAAGACAGCTACGTATATGGCTATATATTTAAAGTGTCTCTGCACAGGACTGCAGCACTATTCTCCATGATTCTGTCTAATCTTCTTTTAAAGCCACCTAACATAGCTGTCTTCACCATATTGTGCGGCAGTGAATTTTGTAAATTAATCATCATTTGTGTGAAGACATACTTTTTAAAAATCTGCCCTGAGTCGACCTATCAACTTCATTGGATACCCCTGAGCTCTAGCATTATGTAAGATGGAGGGGAGAGGGGGAGGAATCGCCACCTATTTTCTCCCCAGCATATGTAATTTCATAAACCTCTGTAGTGTCTCCATGTAGTTACCTTTTCTCCTAATCTACTTGCCTCAAACATTTATAGAGAAGGCATTACAACCCCTTAGTTGTGCTTTTCTGTACCTTTTACAGCTCTACAGAAACGATTTTGAGATGGGGTGACCAGAACATTACTCCAAATGCCACTGCACCTTAGATTTATATGTAGCCATTACGATACTGACCATTTTATTTTCAATCCCTTTCCTAATATATCGCCAGCTTGGAATTTGTCTTTTCAATGCCACTGCACACCGAGTTGACATTTCAACTGACCTATCCACCATGACCCCAAAACTTCTTTACCAGATAGTCACTGACAGTTCGGATCACATCAGTATACATATGTGAGTTTGATCTTTCACTCTGATGTGCATCACTTTATACAGACTCATGCTTGCTTACACTGAATCTCAAGAGGCCATTTCATTGTCCATTCCCCCAGTTTGGAGAGAGCTGCTTAGGGTTTCAGCAACATGATAATTTAGAAGTTCTAGACAAGTAGTTAAGTTAGTCTGTAGCAGCAAAATAAAAACAAGAGCCCAGCAGCACCTTAAAGACCAACAAAATTTTATTCCAGCATAAGCTTTTGTAAGTCAGAGCATCTGATGAAGGGAGCTCTGACACAAGAAAGCTTATGCTTAAGCGGAAGTCTGGGCATGCACTGTTCAAAACTGCACCTCGGAGGGGAGATTTTTGCACCTAAAAACTAGCTCTAGACATTTCTGAACTCCTCTCTGTGAAGGCACAAAGCCCATCAAGCATGATACAAGCCAAGCTACAAGTGACGCCTGACACAGGTTGGACACTTGTCAGCTTCCCTCAAGTTTTGATGGGAAATGTAGGCGTCCTGGTCTTGCAGCTGTAATGGAGAGTCTCTAAGGTGCCAATGGACTCTTGTTTGTATTTGGTGAATAGCCAAATCTGTGGATATTATATCTCATTGCTCACCCCTGTCATCAGATAATGAATGCTGAAAAGCACTGGTTCCAAAACAGATCTTTGGAGGATGCGACTGTATACTTCCCTCCATTGTAAACTACCCATACCGTCTGCTTCCTGTTTTTTTTTTTTAAACCAGATACCAATCTGCAAGCAGGCGTGCCTTATTAAAGACTGCAAATTCTACTTGGCTGCCTTTGGAATTTACCTGAGTGAGAAGACAGATTAACAGGCCAGCCTCTTCCTAACTCCTCCCTGGATCCCTTTTTAAAAACTTGGTGCTTTGCTGACCATCTTCCAATCCTCTGTTGTCCATTTAAGTGAAAAGCTGTATATTTTTGTTAGAAGATAGACATATTTGAACTCTTTTGAGAACTCTCAGGTGTAAGCTATCTGGACCCAATGATTTGTTAATTTGTAATTTGTCAATTAGCTCCAGACCATCTTTTATCACCCCGATTTAGCTCTTCAGATGCCTGCTCCCTCAAAATTAGTTCTTCCACTGTGAAAGATAATGCAAAGAATTCATTTAGCTTGCCTGCATTCTCCCTATCCTCTTTCAGTAATCCATGCAAATGTTTGCTGTCTAGAAGTCCAACGAGTTCTTTGGCTGGCTTCCAATGTCTGGTACAGACGTTTAAGGAAATATTTCTGTTTGCTTGAATATTTACTTCCTTTTTCCCTTCCTTTTGCAAATGTACAGTGTTGCCAGAGTTTGGAGCTGAAGATTACAACTGTAGCAGAACAGAACTGTCCAGGAGGATGCCTTTATGGCACAGGCTTGTTGTCTAGTGCAATGTTTATTCTAGATACTATACTGCTTTTACTGCATTGTCTTCTATCTTTGTAAATTTACCTACTGCATTGTTTATAATATACATTTTCCTAGGCAGTTAGTTGTTTGTGTTGTCTTCTAATTCTGTGCATTGCTTACTGGATTTCTTATACTGTAAGAGTTTTTTTTAAAAAAAAAATTGTATCTGCCTTGCATCTCAATGAGAAAGGTAAATAACATAAAGTAAAAACTGAAGACATTGTGCAGATATCACAATGCCCATTACATTATGGCAAAGAAGGATTTTTGACTCATCTCTTGACCCTTTCTACAAGGGATATTATTTGTAGTCTTCTGATGGAAATAGGTACAGCCGTGATCCCTGATGTGGTGTCCATGGGTGCCATGGTGCCCACCAATGTGTTTCCTAGCACCCCAACCTTCTCCCCCAAAGCACAGAATCGCTCCTGGCTTTCCTCCATCTCAGTGTGGCAGGAGATACTTCAAAAGAGTCCACCAGGCATCACCTGTGTTGCCTCAGGGAACACCCATTTAAAAACAGAGGCCTCCATCAAAAGGCAATGCTTGGCTTGCAATCTCTCAACATTTTGTGATTGGCCCTAGCACCTATTACAGCCATTTTGCAGTTGGCCTGCCCCCACCCCATGGCTGCCATTTTTTGATTGCACCCACCATCTGCTTTCAAAATCCAAAAGGGCCCACAGGTTCAACAAAGTCAAGGACTATACAAAAAATTGCTTGTATCTGATTTTTTTTTTGCTGCCACTGCAGAAAAAGTACTGAATGAGATAGCTGTCATTTGCAACTGAGATTCTCTGATCTAGTGTTTTATTGTGAAATGTATTTGTTAATCTTCTGCATTGTTAGGCAGAGTGGCTTGTAGGTGGCTTACAGCTAAACACAATTAAAGAGACTACACTTGTCTAGTATGACTGGCAGCCGTTCTATGTCAGACAGAGAAACACCTACTACTGAAGATTTCTTAAGTAAATTTTTACCCTGTATTCTCAAAAGCTCTAGGTGACTTTCAGAATACAAATAACAACTGCACTTATATACCATTCTTATAGACAGATTAATACCCCACTCAAAGCTGTGAATAAAGTTGTGTTATTATTATTCCTACAATACAGCTGGGGAGCTGGGGCTGAGAGGAGTGGCTTACTCAAGGCCACATGCTGAGCTCAAGGCACTAATGGGATTTCAACCAGCAGAGTGTTGATTTGCAGTCTAACCACTTAACCACTATGCTACAGCAGCTCTCAATACCAAAAAACCCACACAAAACCTTTAAAATGCTTCAAAAATATACCATCACACCACTAAGCACACACAGGATTGGTTGCCCATGATGCAAAATAAGTAAACATAAGCATGTTTACTTAATTTATACATGCTGCACAATTTATCATTTCTTGGGATAGAATTTAGATTTTCTCTAGTTGTTGTGGATGCACAGAACATATACAATCCCGGAGAGAGCTCTTAGGGGCCCTTAACTGTCAGGAACAATTCCCACCACATCTTTCAGCTTCTTCAAAGATGGCCTGCAACTGCTCCTACTGGTTTGTAGAGGTACAACTTGCACCTCTTCAGATTTCCCAAATAACCCTGTCCATTTCAAGAAAATGCACAACTGGATTCTTCTTTGCTTAATAACATACAATACTTCAAGCAAAGAAAGGGTTTTTTTTAAAAAAAAGCAAAGCCTGTGTAGAACAAGGTTCAGGTTGCAGAAGCTGTCTCTTGCTATCAGTGATGTCACAGGAACTGACCGCTTGCCCTGACTCCTTTAGTTTTTTCAGCTGAAGCATTCACAACCATAGGAATTGCTACCATTATATTTATTGGCTCTTCTTACCTCTCTTTAAGTTGCTCGATATCGAACAAGATTGCATCGCCTCGTTCCCTCGCTCTAGCACTGAGGTTCTCATACTGAAGTGCCTCTATCAGGTAATCTTCAATATCTGTTTAGGAAGAAAAATTGGGAGGGCAGGAATTAGATTATGTACAGATAAGTAAAATCCACAGATACACAAAAACCAACTGACATTTCTAATAGGAAAAAAACCCAGAATTTGAAACTGATACAACAAGTTATCTTTAAAAAGAAAAAAAAAACCACAAAGTATAATACAGTTATTGGAAATCCAGTCCCACAGATCAACATACTCAAATTATGAGATAAGTCTCAGTACCAGCTCTCCTTTCCCCTAAAACTTCTGAAGGAAACAGGGAAAAGCACAAAAGGAATGAGTGAGTTGCTTGATAGTTTTCATACTGGTAACAAAATCCAGCTTTCCTTGGTTTCTTGTAGCACTGAAAATGTTCTTTTTTAAATACTGGCAAGCACAAAGCCATGAATGCATGTAGTAATAGATTTGGATATGGAAACCTGTTTCTGTGTATTAATTTCATTTTCTGAATTTGGATACTTGAGTTTGGTACTGGGGCCTCCATTGCAGGATGTCATCATACAATACATACAATGTATTGTATGTACATCATACAATACATACAATACATACAATGAAAAATCATAGCTGATTCCTGCTCCTTCCAGTTGCACATGCTTGTATAGTAATGCATTTTTTGTTTATAAGTGCACTTCTTTTTTTCCCCTAAGTCTCAAAACAGCTCTAACTCCAATGCCACAGCAGACCAGTTACTGGAAGGATTATAATAGAAAAACCAATCGTTTCTGCAAACAGCTCCAAGCAGCAGTCCACCCCCTCCCTTTTCAGAGCTGTCTGCTATGTTCACAGCACCAGGAAATGAGATAGAAAGCTCGGCCATAAAGTTTCAGAGTGGATCAGGAAGAGCCGTATGTAAACTGCTCAAGATTAAGCTGCGTTAGTTTTACTGCTTCTCTGCGATGTTATAAAATATCAAGAACACAGACAAGCAAGAAAGCTTGCCTTACTGCAGGAAGAGTAACAGACAACCAGGGAAAGAGAGAATAAAATGAACAAATAGCTGCTTGGGCTAATTCCAGTGGCAAAAAGTGCCTCAGCTTGAATTCATGCACTTACAGGGCAATCTTGAAGCACAATTATACCCTTCTAAGCCTACGGACATCAACAGGCTGAGTGTTAATTTTGCACTACTATCAATATACAGACAGTGTTTTATAGGGATAATACATTTTAAACATTAAATTAAATGGGGAGACTGTGGCTTACTGGAAGTGCACCCTCTTTGTATGCAGAAGGTACCAAGTTCAATCACCAATATCACCAGTTAAAAGGACCAACTAGTAGGTGATGTAAAAGACCTCCAGCGTGAGATCCTGGAGAGCTGCTGCCAGTCAGAACAGACCAGGGGTCCCCTCTCCAACCTTTTTGAGCCTGTGGGCACTCTTGGAATTCTGACATGGGGTGGTGGCCGCAACCACAAAATGGCTGCTGCAGGAGGAGGAGGAGCCAGCCACAAAATGGCTGCCATGGAAGGTGCAGGTGTACACACATCCAAAGGAAGTCCAAACACAGACAGAAAAAAAGTGATTTTTAAACATACACTGGGGGAGAGGAATGAGAGAATAAAACCAACACTGGGGCAGTTGCCACAGAAGCAACTTTTTTCCCATCTGCCAAGTCAACCAGATCTTCAGAGCTCCACCAACACTTGGTGACCACCAGGGAAGGTGCTGGAAGGCATCAGGAATGCCCACAAGCCACACAGGGACCCCTGGAGCAGACAATACAAAAGAATATTTGTATTGAATAAGGATGAATAAGAATGAATAAGGCAAATTCATGTGTTCATATGTGTGCATGTGTGTTTAATGTGAGGGATCAGTAGAGTTCATGCCTGGCACCTGTTTCTTCTATCAGGGCCCAGCTATAAAGCACTGAACGTAGAAACAAGAAGTGGGAAAGTGCCTTCTGAGAAAAGGTATGTTAACTTCTCTCAACAGTAGGAGTGCCAGGTCTGGATAGGGAGATTCCTGGAGATCTTGAGGGTGGAGCCTGGGGAGTGTGGGGTTTGAGTAGGGGAGGCACCAATGCCATAGAGTCCACCTTCCACGGCAGCCATTTTCTCCAGGGGAGCTGATCTCTGTCACCTGGAGATCAGAGGTAATTCCAGATCTCCAGCCACCACCTGGAGGTTAACAACCCTACTTACCAACAACTAAATACAGATTGCCTCAAATATCTGCCAGTATTACAAGGCTTGGCTGCCTTGCTTTCTTGAACCCTAGCACTTCCTGTTTTAGGAATTAATCAGCTTCTAAAGCCCTGGCGATGTTGTAAACTAACCTTCAGTGACAAAGAAAAAAGAAAATGAAATTCTACACATACAGCATATCAGTGCAATCTGGCTTCCTTGTTTCTGATCTGCGTTTTCTAAATGATATGATCATTTCTGACGAATCATTAGGCGAACGTGGCAGTTGACTCAAGTGCCTGTCTTTCTAGCTTGTGTAGATGGAATGTACCTTCCCTATCAGAAGGCCTGGAGACTCTGTGGATTGTTAAAAGACGCAGCAAGTTTGATATAGGGGAGCGTGACACGCAATTAATCTCCATTCATAGCCTGCTCTGCTTGTCAGGAAAGGAAGGCTCCTGCTTTAGAAGGGGATCCGAAGTCTTCAATTAAAAACAGTCAGCTAACAAGAAAATAATCTAAGCTAAAGGAAAGGTGGCAGGTGCCGAAAATGAGTTGTTTACGAGAAATGTCAGCTCAGAACAATAAAGCACTGAACATAAAAAAAGTGAAAGGAGCCAAATGCACCACAGCCTTAAATTAAAAAGAAAGAGGAAACCCACACATTCAGCTGGATTTGAAGAGGCAAGGTTTCTTATCGTGAGCCAACTATAATGAGTCTTAAATTTAATCCCAGGCTCACTGAAGCTTATTTTAATACTTTGACTCAGCCCTGGAACATGGGCAATGGGGAGGATAAAAATGCCTACAATCATGTGCAAAATCCTTCATTCCATTAAGTAGCTGGATTTCCTCCCTCCCCCATCTTTGCAGGAGGTTTCATCTGGTGAGCTATTTATTTATTATTACTTAATTACATTTATAACCTGCCATATCTTAAGACTTATGCAGACAAAAGTCAATTAAGGTGAACAATGTCTGGCATACCAGCTTGAGTTCCCCTATTGGTCTTCATCTGTACTATTACTAATTAGAACCAGAGAAAACCAGGATCATGAAATTCAGTGGGTGACCTTGGATCAGACATTCACTCCGACTCAGCCAGCATGGGTTAGTGGTTAGTGTTGGACCAGGACCTGAAAAACTAA
Organism: Eublepharis macularius; assembly: GCF_028583425.1. Taxonomy (NCBI): domain Eukaryota; kingdom Metazoa; phylum Chordata; class Lepidosauria; order Squamata; family Eublepharidae; genus Eublepharis; species Eublepharis macularius. The sequence continues at coordinate 43,467,608 of NC_072801.1, forward strand.
GGTTTGAATCTCTACTCTGCCATGAAAGCTTGCTGGGTGACTTGGAGCCATCACTCTTTCTCTGTTTAACCTACCACACAGGGTTTTTGTTATGCTGATAAAATGGAGGAGGGAAGATGACATTGTAAGCCACTTTGGGTCCCCATTCTTATCCGAGAAGCCAAGAGGGTAAAACTGATACAAAAACAATATTGCACATGTAGCAGAACAAGGTTTATAAATATCCAGGTCAAAACAATTAAAATACTCAGACAACACCAGAAGAAAGAAGGGCATCTAGAATTTAAAAAACCATGATGCAAGCTCTACTGTGCTGGAATAACAGCATGATGAAGCAGCTTCCTGTGATGCCAGGCAGGAGATTAAACAGAGATACAGTATTATGCGGGCCCAGGTCTTTGGGAGAAAGGAGAAGATCAGGAAGCCAGGCATGGTGCTAATGGAGTCACAGCGTACCTGTTCTAATAAAGCATCTTGTGCCTATTCTTCTGAATGGGGGAGAGGGTTACAATGTGGTGTGAGAAGCACTCCCGGAAGAATGTTTGTCTGGAGGACCTCCTTAGACCTGGCAGCTTCTAATTAAGCACAAAAGTAGTTGGTAGATCCAGGCCAAATTTAAAAGATATAAAGGAACAACAAAACTTAACTACTTCCAGCATTTGTCTGTGGGCCTAGTGCAGCACTATAGAGCCATTGACATGAAACAGCAACTGGATTCTAACTGTGTTTCTCTCAATGAATCTGGAATTCTAAAATCCCCCAAGGCATTTTGGAATCTGGAAGGATCTATGAGCCTTTGTGGGCAAATCATTTTAACTGAACCCCTTATTTTGTGAGGTGTTGGGGCCACTTTTGTCTTCAGCAGATGATGATCTGACCATGGTTCAGGCTGAACCTCCAATGTTGAAACAAGGCTTTCTCTTAAAGGCTCAGTGCAAAACTGGCTCAGGAGCCAGTTTGGTGTAGTGGTTAAGAGCACGGGACTCTAATCTGGAGAGCCGGGTTTGATTCCCCACTCCTCCACAAAGCCAGCTGGGTGACCTTGGGCGAGTCACAGTTCTCTTGAGCTCTCTTAGCCCCACCCACCTCACAGGGTGATTGTTGTGGGGTAATAATAACACTTTGTAAACCGCTCTGAGTGGGCATTAAGTTGTCCTGAAGGGCGGTATATAAATCGAATGTTATTATTATTATTATTATTATTAAGTCTAGTGTGTGACCTCTTCATGTGTAGGGCCTGACACTATTTGAGAGGGGCCCAGGGTTGCCAGGGAAGAGCCAGGCCTGACTTTGAACACTCAGCATGGATGTTGAAGTCTCCCAGAACAATAAGTCTAGGTGTCTCCAATACCATGTCTGCTAGCAGCTCTGCCAACTCAGAAAGGGTGCTTATGGGGGAGCTGGGTGGTCTGGAAACAAGCAGGATACCCAGTCTATCTTTAATACACAGAGACAGGAACATGCAGTCAATACCAGCTATAGCTTGTACTGGAGATCTGCAGAAGTTGAAAGACTCGTGAAGAATGATAGCAACTCCTCCGCCCTGGCTGCCATAACAAGGTTGGTGTAGGACTGCATAGCCAAGGGGAGTTAGTTGGGAAAGACACACCTTGTCATTTTCCTGCAGCCAAGTTTCTGTTAGGCAAGCCACATCCTGCAACATCCCAGCAATGCATGCAATCGAACTGCATACAAATATTTGGGATTTCCGAAATGGCCTCAACGTACTGGGGCTGTTTCGGAAACCCCGAATCAAAGATTCCTGAAGCTATCTGAGTTGTTTCGGGAAGCTTTGGATCAAGGGGTTGAAATATCCCTCTCCATACGGAGAGGGACATTTAAACTGCCAATCAGCTGTTTGTCGGGAGTTTCCCTGACAAGCGGCTGAGTGCAGCCTGCTGGGGTTTAAATTTCCCTCTCCGTGCTGCTGGGGAGCAGCAGGGAGAGGGACATTTAAATCCCTGACTCAGCTGCTTGTCAGAAGTTTCCCTGACAAGCGGCTGAATGCAGGCTGCCGGGGTGAAATACCCCTTTTCCTGCTGCTGCTGTGCAGCAGGGAGAGGTGCATTTCACCCTTGACTCAGCCACTTGTCAGGGGTTTCCCTGACAAGTGGCTGAGTGCAGCCTGCCAGGGTGAAATGCCCTTCTCCCTGCTGCTGTGGGCCAGCTGAAGTTTAAAGGGCCTTCCACGCCTGCTGGAGGGAGGGTAGTTTAAAGGGAAAAACGCTCCCCATGCCGTTTGCAAACAGCACAGGAAGCATTTTACCCTTTAAACTCTCCTCTGCTCCCTCCAGCCAGCTGGAAAAGGGGAGAGTTTGAAGGGAAGAACACTCCCTGCGCCGTTTGCAAGCAGCACGGAGAGCGTTTTTCCCTTTAAACTGTCCCCCCTCCCTCCAGCCAGCTGGAAAGGGGAAGAGTTTGAAGGGAAGAATGCTCCCCGTGCCGTTTGCAAGCAGCGCCCAGAGGGTTTTACCCTTTAAACTCTCCCCCCTCCCTCCAGCCAGTTGGAAAGGGCCCTTCCGCTCTTCACCTGGGTCGCGGGGGGGGGGGGGTTCCCTCGTGACCCAGATGGAGTTTAAAGGGCCCTTTCGCCACCACTTGCATTGCAAGCAGCAGTGAAAGGGACCTTCCATGCTTCACCTCGGTCATGACCCAACTGGAGTTTAAAGGGCCTGCCACAAACCCTGCCAAGCAGCTGATCTGCTCCGGTGGGGTATGAACTCCTCCCCCCTCACCGCTTATTTCACCCAATGGGAGGGGAAGGGGTTTCCTCCTCCCCCTCCCATCAGGTGAAATAAGCGCCGCGGGTAGTTTGTCGGTGTGCTTCGAATCTTTACGGAGCACACCGAAACAGGTCAAACAAGGGATTCCCTTATTTCCGACTCCTTTTTCTGCTTCAGGTTTCCTGAGGAAACCTGAATTTTTTTCCCCACACCTCTATTGCATAGTATAAGTATAACGGGATGGGGGAGGTGGATGTGGCCCCTCTTTAGTATTCCCCCTACTGAAAATGGGGCCACATCCACCCCCTCGCCCCACGAGCATTACTGCTTGATGTTGGGTGCCTTTGGTAAGTCCTGCTCCCATATTTACCAGCTCCCAATTGCACTGGAATAGCAAATGTGCCAGCCATTTTCACCAAGCGAGTACGTAGTAAGTAGTAAGAAGGTTAGCATGGGATTCTAAAACGATGTACTAGAGTATCAAACATACTGGTAGTCTCAATTCAGGCAACAGACCAAGGCTACAATCATGGTATAGATAAGCAAACAGTGTCAAAATGAAGTTGCAACCATCCCAGGAACCGTTCATAATATAGTGATGTTCTTCCTATTCTCTTGCGTCCACCACCTTGTGTAGTTGATGGTTGTTCCAGGGCTCTGCACCCCGAGCTAAGAGCCACGGGCCAAGAGCCCTTGTGCTCTCTCACTTCGGCTCGTGCGTTCTGCATGGAGCCCCAGTTAAATAGCCAGCGGTACCTGTGAGAGAAGGTGGGGTGGGCAATAAGTTCTGCATCACCAAATGGCCCCCAACTGCAGATCAAAGGGAAGCACCATGAGCTCCTCAGGAACAAGCATCCATCTAGCTGCAGATCAAAGGGAAGCTTAAAAGGCAGATGTTGAAATCTCAAGAGAAAAATAAATGGATACTTCTGTTAAAGAGAGACCCAGCAGTACAGCTGCATGAAAGGTGAAGCTAAGCTGTGCCAGATACCAAAGCCCAAAAACACTTAGAAGCCCTGCACTTAAACCCCTTTGTATGTGGTGTTGTCTGTAGGTATTAAACTATGCACATGCTCTGAGGTGCTCACTTGCATGGATATTGTACCTGTTCTGTTGGCGGATCCTTGCAATAAAAACAGATTTCATGAAAGATACTCAGTAAACCTAGGACTTGATGTAGCTGTAGCCCAGGAGGTTGTTCTTTTATCTCACCCTCTACCATAAACTCATTAGGCAGCCTTAGGCAAGCCACTCTCTAACCACAAGCCCACCCATGTGCAATACTGGTGATAACAATATTGAATTATCTTACACGGCTCTTGAAAGAATCACAAAATCTACAGAGACCCAGCATAGTATAATGGTTAGCACCGGACTATAATCTGAGAAACTGAGGCACGAATCCTCACTCCACGAAGGAAGCTTGCTGAGTGAGCTGAAGCTGGCCACTTATTCTCTCTCTCTCTCTCTCTCTCTCTCTCTCTCTCTCTCTCTCTCTCTCAGATTAACCTACCTTGAAGTGCTGTAAGGCTGAGGATAAAACGGATGGAGAACTCTGCTGTAAATTGCTTTAGATCCCCATTGAGGAGAAAAGTGAAGTATATACTAATAGCCAAGTGGCCCTGATCTGAAGATACTTGGAGCCATGAATGGACAAGAAAAGTTTTCTATACTCCTGAAAAATGTCCCAAGTTTGCAAAAAATTTGAAATTTTACAATATATATATATGGGGGGGGGGGGTGGATAAAAAAGCCCCAAATGATAAAAGGAGCACCTGTGGCTTTAACCAGATGCTCTCAGTGGCTGTTGCTAGGCAACCATAACAGTTTAGCCATTATTCCAGACTTGGTTTCTGTCAGCAAAAGGGGGAGGCAGGGCCCTTTCCAAGGCTGTTTGGGCCTATGAAAAAGGACTCATTAGGGGAAGGCCCAGAAGCAACCATTAGACAACTTCATAGCACATGGTTTGCATGACTCATACAGGCTTGGCTGCTTGTACTATTCAACAGCAGCCTTCCTCCCTCAAAAGCTAATAATTGCAGTGGTTAGAGCGTAGGATGTAGAAGACCCAGGCTTGAATCACTACTCTGCTGTGGAAACTCACTGAGTGACTTTGATCTAGTCACACACTCTCAGCCTAACCTACCCTTTTCAGGGTTGTTGTGAAGATAATAGAGACAAGGAGAATGATGTAAGCTGCTTTGGGGCTTTACTGGAGAGAAATGCAGGGTATAAATGAAATAAATTATTAAATATAGATGAAGATGGGGTAGAAAAAATAAATTATTTAATGGGTTTGAAGGAGAGAAGGATGTAGGAAAAGGTGAGCATGTGGAGACTGTCAGGAGGAGGGAAAGCAGAAATAGTGAGGGGAAGGGGATATGAGGGAAAGTGAAGTACCTCCACACCCACACCCACCCACACCCAGAGTCCTTGCAGGTTCCACACCATACAACTGGGCCATAGGGGAGAGGCTGTGGAGGGCAGGGGTGAAGACTGGGGGACAGACAAAGGTGGGCAGGAAGGAGAGAAGGAAGCAAGAAAAAGGGGGAGAAGCTATGAGGGGCAAGGAAGGGAAAGAGGACATGGTGGGGGAGGGGAAATGAGATGTCCCTGCAAGCCCTTGCAGTCCCCACTAAATAAATAATGTGAGGCACTCTGTGAACACTGTGTATCAATATATTAATGCTAAAAAATATTGTTCAAATAAAGGACTAGAAAAGGCAAAGTCTTTGCAAAAATACTCCTCTCTTTTAAGGTATGACAACAGCATTGTCAACACCCTCTCCCTTTCAGTCCACCTCAGCCCTTCCTGCTTTCATGAGACTGCAGTGGCACATGCTTAAATGAAGGATTTTTGGATGGAAAGAGGGATTTCTCTTCTGCTCCCCACCCTAGAAACTTACATCCAAGCTGCTGTCAGTATGTTATGAAACTCACACACAGAAAGGTCATTCACACAGTTCAGCATGACCAAACGACAGAAGTGCTGAACTGGAGCACTATGTATAAACTAGCTAAAGGGCTGTTATGACAGGCAGGAGGAGGGGTCTTTATAAAGAGATATAATACACCTCCATGATAGTTACCAGGACAGTAATGGGTTAGAGATTTTTTTTTACTCTCCTCTGTAACATTGTCCTGTGCTATGCTTCTCCCCATCTATCCCTTACATCAGGGGTGCCCAAGGGCACCATTGTGCCCACCAACACCTTTCCTGGTGCTCACCAAGTGTTTTTAGAAAGTGGGTGGGGCCAGGTGAGGCTTTTTGCTGCGCTTTTGATGGACCACTGGAGATTTGATTGCCTGTACAGATTTTTTTAAAATATTGCTTTAGCAGAAGCTACTTCCACAGCACAAGGATCTTCACTGTGTGATTGAAGGTAAGCTGTAGCAGCTATTTGGTGGCTGGCTCCCCCTCCTGCAGCATTCACACCACCATGTCAGAATTCCAAATGTGCCCGCAGACTCAAAAAGGTTGGGGACTCCTGCCTTACACTTTTACCCCAACCTTTCTCCAAGGAATTCAGGTTCATAATTCCCTCCTCACCAGTTTATCCTCACAACAAGAATGCTATGAAGAAAGTTAGGCCTCCTGAGGGAGAGGGTGACTGCCCAAGGTCAACTTGTGGACGTTACTGCAAAGCAGGGATTGGAAGTCTAGTCTCCCCAGCCTTAATCTGATATTCTAATCACAACAGTCAGTGCCAGACATTAAGCTAGGATCGCCAAACTCCAAGTGGGGCCTGGGTATCTCCTGGAATTGCCACTGATCTCCAGACCACAGAAATCAGTCCCCCCCCCAAGAGAAAATGGCTGCTCAGGAGTAGGAATCTCATTCCTCCAGTGGGGGCAGAGGATCCCCTGTTCCCAGCCTCTGTGGCATGCTATCACTCACCTGGCTGACAGAGGGAAAGATGCGTGAACAGTTCCCCCCCACCCTGCCGCCAAGTGTGCTGCTGTGCTCTCCAGATAACTTTCACAACTGCACATTCAGCACGTACCAATGTTCTACCTACTTTCTTAAGCAGCAGGTAAAACAGTTCCTCTTTGCTCAGATTTTGCTGCCTTACGCCTTTTAAATCAAATCCTTCAAAAATGGTCTAGGTATAATTGTTTCATCAATTAACTGTAAGCTACCATGAGAATTTAAGTTAGATTTACAAATTTTTATCAATAAACTATCTAAACATTTTACTGATTAATCAGCATAGACCAAGTTGATCAGCTAGAGCAAATGTTAGGAAGTGTGTGTGGGTTACTTTATCCCCATGTATCACAGTAGGATAATTCTAGGTGGATAGCCACATTAGTCTGCAGCCGCAAAATAAAAACTCCGATTCGGTCATGAATATAAAAACATAAATGTAATGTGATATAACTTCAATGCACCTGAAGAAACGAGCTCTCGCTCACAAAAGCATACACAGGAATTTTTTGTTGCTCTTAATTGTTAAGGAGCCACCACAACAGAATGAAACGAGAGATATTAAAGACTGCATTTTGCCAGAACAGCAATTTACAGAGTATCACATTTCCTTCAGCATCCCAAAAATTATACTGAAGTTTCACATTTTTAAACTGAACTAACTGGTTCAAAAGCTGGTGCTCAGTAGAAAGATTTTTAACCTGCCCACTACCCTAATTTTAGAAGATTTGCTTAGATGGCTCAGAAAGGCACCGTACTGAGGTCTAAGGTACTATACTGAGGTCCAAGGATGCAAAAAATAAAAAATGGAGGAAATGTGGTTGCTGTGAAGTTGGGCCAGTACAGTGAAATCTTCACTAGAGTAGAGACTATAAAAAGGAAGTTTGAAAAACCACAATGGCCACACTTACTTGGGAGTAGGTCCCCTTTGAGGCCCACTTTCAGTAAACATACATTGTCAGTACTTGATGTTAGGAATCTAAACTGTCTTTTAAAATCACTTCTAGCCTTTTATCTGCCAACATCAAATCTAAGATACGAAGGCAGGATGCTTCTAAAATGATATAATTTATCAAATGTCAATATTTCTTTGCAAGACATCTGCTGGCCTTCAACCACGGAGTCCAACTCTATAGTTTCAAGGTACCCTCCTCTGTAAAAGTGTTAGTACATACAGTTACAAATAAAGCTGCTACAAGCACAACAAAGTCTTCAATGAGGGACAAAAATTGTGTGAATATATTTCGGAAATGTTGTGAAAAGATGCTATCATACAGGTTTCTTGGTGGCGACAGCCATCTTGCCTCTTTTTTTTTTTAACTAAACTATAGGAGCTGGACCTAGTTGGTCAAAGAGGCATAAAGTTACCTTGAAAGAGTCTCTGGGCATCTTCAGGAAGAGTACCTGTTCCAGCTTGCATTGGAGAAGAGTCCTGAGGTTAAAAACAAGTCTGCTGTGGGATGTTCTGCTACTGCTAATGTCTCTGAGGAGGAAAGGAAGCAACAATGGTAAGAAAAAGGGGGAGGGACAGTTTGTTAAAAACATCCCTCCTTTGCAGCTGCAAGTCCCGCTTTCTCTTTGGCACAGAAGTGAAGCGTGAACACCTGTGAGAGGAGGCTGTAATCGGTATGCAGCTTCCTGAAGTAGCTTTCCCTCAAGTCTGACCCAAACTACATGGTTTGGTGTGCTAGCATTAAGACCTCCAAAAGGCCTACTTTATTTATTAAGTGGTATGCATTTGGTTTAAATATTTAACACAAAATATTCTAGGGCCTTTCTTTAAAAGAGAATTTGAAACTATACGTTAAATGTAATGATCTTATTAAAATCTATTAGAGTAATGTAAATTTTGATTAATTTTTTTTAGCACAACTACCTTTTGATGTACAGTATAATCCTATACATTTTTACCTAGAAATAAGTCCTACTTTAATCAGTGGTCTTACTTCCACGGAACTGCATAGCAATTCTGTTTTACAATATAATTGTAAGAATATATTTTCCTGGAAATAAGTCCCTTTAACTAGACCTGGGCTGATTCCGCACACGTTGGATAATGCACTTCCAATCCTCTTTATAGATCATTTGGAACGGATTTCTTTGTGTGCAGAACAAAAAATCCACCTCAAACGATTGATAAAGTGCATTGAAAGTGCATTATCCAACGTGTGTGGAATCAGCCCTGAACAAGAGTCTAAGTAAACCTGCTTAGAGTGGTTTTCTTTAGTTTCTGTCCTAAAGACACCTTTCTGGGAGTAAGCGTCATTGAATAGCATTGGGCTTACTTCTAAGTAGACCCACTTAGGCTAACACGCTTAATCTTGTCCAGTGTTATAATGGTTGGACCATGGATCCAGGTGGACTACAGATACAACTAGCTTGCACAACCTGTAATTCATCAAGATGAACTATGCATACCTGCCACATACTGAGGCCTGCCAGATATTTGTCAACTCCATTTCCTGCCCACCCTTTGAATCCTAGATAGACAAGGGGAAAGGGATTTTTTTAATAGCATTGGAAGGGCTAGCATATATGGCAGCTGGGGGACTCACAAGCTGTGTATTACAACTGGGTTTGCTGTCCTTTTTGGACAGGGCTTCTGTTTCTTTGATAGCTGTTTTTGGTTTGTAAGCATTTCTCTGCAACTAGACATCTGGCTCATTTAAGTAAAAAGGGATTATATTCTAATTATCATAGTTTTAAACGGAAAGATTTGCTTATGAGAGCAGGAAGAAATCTGCAGCCCTGATGGGACAGAAACTTATTCTTATTCTTTGTCAGAACAAGGCCTATCTTAATTTTAGCTCAAGTTTCTCAACACCTATAGAACTGCCTACTGCTGGATCAAACCAATGGCCCATCTAGCAGAGCATCCTGTTTCACACAAAGGCCAACCAAATGCATCCAGAAGGCTTAGAGCACAGAGGCCCAGGCCTCTGCCTTCTGGCAACCTCCAAGCATTGGTATTCAGAGGATTTCTGCCTCTGAACATGGAGGTTCAATTTAATCATCATGGCTAATGGCAGGGCTTTTTTTCAGCAGGAACGCAGGTGAACGGAGTTCCGGAACCTCTTGAAAATGGTCACATGGCTGGTGGCCCCACCCCCTGATCTCCAGACAGAGGGGAGTTTAGATTGCCCTCTGCGCCAGCGACGCAGAGAGCGATCTCAACTCCCCTCTGTCTGGAGATCAGGGGGCGGGGCCACCAGCTATGTGACCATTTTCTCTGAGGGCAACCCACTGAGTTCTACCACCTCCTTTCCCAGAAAAAAGCCCTGACTAATGGCATTTTGTGGATGTGTCCATGAAGTTATGTAATCCCATTTTAAAGTCACCTAATGACCACCTCGACATCCTGTGGTAGAAAATTCCATAACTTAATTACTATTTGAATGAAGAGGTATTTCCTTTTCTCTGCTCTTAACTCTGGGATCAACAGGTCTATTCAGCATCCAGCTAAAGGCTACTCGGTTTTTAGGATTGCATCTCTGATTAATTAATCATTACAGCAGTTGTTTCTGATAGGGTAGGAAAAGGCTAGTATCCCAGTCTTAAACAAGTTGACACATGCTTGCTTGCTTGCATGCTTACTAGGGGAGTGGAGTAAACATTCAACTCAGTGGGACTTGGCCCCAGGTAAATGTTAATAAATTGTGGCCCAAGGTATATACATTTTTGAGGTTAGAATGCATAGCTACATTTAACCAATCTGACCCATTTCCTGCACATTCTTGTCTTTTTTTCTGAAGAAGAGGGGAAAGGATGTGGTGTGTTTGGATCAGATAAAATGTATGAGAGGTGGGTGGGGTCTGGACTCTGGAGAAGGGAGCATCCCTCAATTTTTTTAAAAATTGCAATGCCTGGATATTCAGTCCAAGCTTCAAACCTGGGACTTGTAAACTCAGCCCTACATTCTTGTTAATGCCTTGGAACCTGCAAGTTAAAGAGAAACCTTTTCAAAGGTGTGGGTTGCATTTCTTTCACCATTGAGAAATCACTGCCTGACCATACATACACAGCTACGGGTAGTGTGCAAGACTTTTAAGTGGGCTTATATTCCACTGTATCTGTAAATGTGTGAACTTTCTAGACTCTTTTGAATATATATCTCTGTAGTCAGGGGCGGCGCCAGGATTTCCAGTGCCCGTGGCTGCCCCTATGCGCGTGTGCACAGAGTGCATGAGCGTGCGCACCTCCCGTACTGCGTGATGATGTCACTGCCCAGTTGGGCGCGGTGGGTGGCTGGGGAGGTTCCGCAAGCTGCCCCGGACACCTGCCACTCCTGGCCCGCGGTTGCTGCGCCCAGCTGCGGGCGTGTGTTGGCAGCAGCGGTGGCAGTGGCACGGGGCTGGCAAGCCAGCTCCGCAGCGCACTCCCCCGCCCCAGCCTCCAGCACCCTCTCCAGCACCCCAGCTCTCGAGGCAGGGGCCGGATCTGCCTTAATGGGCGTGCCGGCCCTGTCTGCAGTTTATAGATATATAAGCTGAAACTCCTGGTACAGTGTTCTCTATTCTACTGTACCCATTTCATGTCTCAGAAACATCACAGTCTAGACACAGCTCCCAGACATCCCGGGATGGGTAGTTCTTATTCTTGTAGGGAAGTACAGAATCACCTGGAAATATTTTGAACATACTGGAAGACTCTCGCTGCATGAACAGAGGTATGCATGAAGGAGAGCCCCTCTTCAGCTCCCCCCCCCTCCCTGGCCTTCCCATGCTTGCTGGCATATCTATACTACTAACCAGGGCCTTATTTCAGGGGGAACGTGGGGGAACGGAGTTTTGGAACCTCTTGAAAATGGTCACATGGCTGGTGGCCCCGCCCCCTGATCTCCAGGCAGAGCGGAGTTTAGAGTGCCCTCTGCACCGCTTAGAGTTTAGAGTGCCCTCCGCACCCCTGGAGATCAGGGGGCGGGGCCACCAGCCGTGTGACCATTTTCTCCTAGGGCAACCCACTGAGTTCCACCACCTCTTTTCCCAGAAAAAAAGCCCTGCTACTAACCTACATTGCCTTTTTAACAGTGTAAAAGTCAAGGCAAAGTTTGGCAAAGGTGCTGAGAATTCTGTATAGTGATCCCTAAGCCCTCTCAAGGAAATACAATTCCCAGCATTCCTTGGAAAGACAGAACGACTATTATACCTTAAATTTGAGATATAAATATGCCCTGAATCAGTTATTTTTGGACTCTAGGGGGCTCCTTGAGAGTTTATCAAAGTTTTCTCAGTATTAAAAACAGCAACGTTCCTGGGAAAACAGCTTGCTCAGAGCTTTATCTTCCTCTACGGAGTATGGTCGCAGGAGAGTGATTTAGGTAACACTCTCCATACATACAAGATGACAATAAGAATCAAGTGGTGCCAGGACTCCACATGAATGGACTATGTATGCTTAGTGCAATATCCAGCAATGCATGGATACAGTCATCATTGTGCTATACCAGTCTCTCATAGGGTTGCCAGTCTCCAGGTGACGGCTGGAGATCTCCCAGAATTATAACTGATCCCCAGGGCACAGAGATCAGTTCCCCTGGAGAAAACAGCTGCTTTGGAGGGTAGACTCTAGGAATTATACCTTGCTGACGTTCTTCCTTTCCCGAAACCCTGCTTTCTCCAGGCTCCATCCCCCAAATCTCCAGGAATTTCCCAACTTGGAACTGACAACCCTAGTCACTCACAAGCAGATTTTCCTAAGTGGATGAACCAACCTATTTGGCAAAGATTGCTCTAGCATAACAACACCACAATATACAACAATGTGTGAATGCAGCCCTAGAATATACTCCCAGCATCCTTTGCAACATTCAGAGGTTCCAAACAAACATGTCACAAACTCAACAGCTTGTATTTTCATGAAGAGAGGGCATTCTGACCAAAGGAATGGGGGGAGAGAACTCATAACCCTTTCCCCATCTGCTTTTTTAAAAACACTCTATTTTCATATAGTCTCCTCCGAATCCAAACATTTAGTTACTTTCTGAGCAAGTCTGTTCACATGGTGGTTTCTCATTCCATCCTCTAGAGGGCAGAAGCACAAAAACAATTACTGGTTTATTTCTCTGTGGAACATGGCAGAAGAATTCCATCTTTGTCTTGTATAATAGCACAAAATAACACTCCCTTGTCACTCTGTCACCTCTCTTTTACAGATTACTAGAGACAAAGGCAACCCTGCTATGAAATAAAGTGACTTACAGTGCAACCTTAACAGGAGTTACACCCTCCTAAGCCCATTGACTTCAATAGGTTTAGAAGGGTATAACTTTGCTTAGAATTGCACTGATAGCCACAGTGTAGGTGTAGAACTGCAAACGATGAAATCTGAGTAAGTCCCCCTGAAATCAACAGGATTTATTTCCAGTTAAACAATTAGTAAGAACATGGGGGGGGGGGGAGTTGAGTGGGAGGAAGAGCTATCCATAGTGCGGTCCAGTTCACCAGAAGATTCTCCTGTGCCCCTCTGTTCTGTCCATTTCAAAGAGGCTTGCCAAAGGGATTGTACTTAGGTCAGCTAGCAGAAACAAGAAAGAATGCAATTTTGATTTTCAAACTCGGGCATTAATTAGAAGCTTTGGGCCAGCCCCTATTTACTCTAATTCTCTGTGCAGAGATTTCTCATCCTCCTGCCCTAAGGAGAAATAAAGTACTCTGTGCCTCCCAGCCTTCAAAACAAAATGCAGGAGGTTCACAGCTTGGGAGTGCTGCTGGATCCATCATTGCTCTTGGGGGGCTGGATAATGGCAGTGTCCAGGACCCATCTGAGCTAGCATGCTAGCTGCACCCTATTTTAGACAGAAAGGATTTGGCCATGGTTACTTATGCCTTAGTGATATCCAGACTGGATTTCTGTAATAGGGGGCTGCCTGCGAAGAGAAATAGAGCACATGACCAACAGTGAGAGCCGCTGTAGAGTCACGTTTCTAGCCTTTTTACCATAGATCTTCCTTTGCCTGTAATTTGTATAATGATCTAAAACCCACCAAATGCAGGCCAAAACAAAACAAAAAACCCCAACCTCAGAAATGAGGGACCACAATGAGGGATGTGAGAATAAAGCAATGCTTTATTGAGACCTGTGGGCATTTGTGTCAGATGCAGGGCTTCATTTGTGCTCACCAGGCCTCAGTCCTGGCAACAGCTTCAGACAACATCAATGTATAAACTAAGAATGAAAGAATGTGCCCCTGAATATGTGCAGAATTTTCATTGTTATTGTGGTAATAAATAAGGGTAATCATGCATCCCAATCACAAAGCAGTCTTCATATATAAATCTATTCTGGCTGCCAGGGTATTTGCCAGTTCAAGGTTTCATTCACACAGCAGCCAAGGAATGAAGATAGGAAGAAGTGCAACTTCCTTGGAAGCTAAAACATCCACTCCTGTTTGCCTGTACATCAGTGCAGACCTTAGACAGTGAAAATTTACCCAAGTCAGAATGTTTGAAGATAATTTAATACCCACCTCCACTGTCTGAATAGGAGAAGAAAAGGCAGAAGTGCCCAGCAGGCTATTAGAAAAATCCAGCAACTTGGTGTTCATAGGACTTAGGAGTAGGCCCTGCGTGAAGTACCCATTTCTCTTCCTTAGACTCTGTAATAAGAAAAATTTGTGCAGTTATGTTAAAAAGCAATGAATTTGTATACAACAGACATCAAGATAGTCTCTGTCCAAGGACATACAGAGTCCATAATGGAGCAGCCATTTTGTCTGAGCCAATGCAATGAGTCATTTTCCTTAGCCCACATCTGGGACCTGTGCCTAAACACACACACATACCATCGTCCACATGTAGTCATATTACTAGTCATATTACAAGCATATTACTGCCATCACATTGCAGCCAACTCACAATGACCCCAATCTCATGGATATTTTCAAGGCAAGAGATGAGCAGAGGTGGTCTGCCATTGCCCTCCTCTACATAGCCACTCCAGTCTTCCTTGGCGGTCTCCCACCTAAGAACTGACTGTGGTCAACCTTATTTAGCTTCCAAGCACTGACAAGATCAGGGTGATCTGCATCATTAGGGTAGCATTAAATAGAATAGTCATGACAAAACATGGACACTGGAAAACCTTTTAGTGTTCTAACACTGGAAATGTCCCCTTGGGGTCTGTGGCTGAGTCATATAAAGCTTGAATACATCAGTAAGTATCAGTATGGTTACGACCCTTGAGGTAGGGCCTGAAGTTCTCCTGAAAATACAACTAATCTCAAGGCCACAGTGATCAGTTGCCCTAGAGAAAATGGCTGCCATGGAGAATGGACTCTATGGCATTATATACCACTGAGGTCCCTCCCAAACCCCACCCTCTCTAGGCTCCACGCCCAAAACCTCCAGGAATTTCCCGACCTGGAGCTGACAACCATAAATATTGGACCCAGAACTTTTCTCAGGGGGAGGGCTTGAACATCTATGCACATGGGTGAAGTGCATTTCCCCTCAGTATTGAAACCATAGCCAGCAACACATATCTGGGAGCAGTCTTCTAAGTCAGGGAGGATTCTTCCAGGAAGATTAGAGCTCCAGCATTTGCCACTGTAGAGATTAATCTCGATCAGGGACCAATTCAGAACAGTTGAGATCAATGTGTGGGGGAGGGAATAAACTACTAGTAATGTAATGACTGGCAAATTCTCCTGCATTACTGCCGTATCTCATCAACATTTCCGGTGCCTGAAATGCCAAACTGCCTCCCCAAACAGAGCACGATAAGGACTCCACCTTATTCGACTTGGGCCCGAAGAGCAGTCAGCTGACTCTCTCTCTCTCTCTCTCTCTCTTTAGCGATAGCCTATTAAACGGACACATTCCTTTGAAACCTCCTCTTGATTTTGAAATCCAATTTTCCCCCAACAAAGTCAGGCGATCTGATTGGGGGTAACTATGGAAACTGAGCTCATGGGAAGCAGGAGAGACTTGAAGGCATTTGAAAGAGTGGCAAGGTTAAAACACACACGCACAAAGACCCTGTAATCAAAAGTCTGCCAGTGCTTTGGCATAGGAATATCAGAGGATCTAGAGAGGGAGGGTTGGCAGGCAGACATGTGGCTGTTAGGGGTGTTCTTTGCGGCTAAGGCCCAGCACCTGTCAGGGAAATAAGCACTCCAGCTTATCCTGTCAGAAAAGCTGGAAGAACATCTGAATACTCAAATGCATTCAGGTCACAGTCTTCTTACTTGCTCTCTCCCTGGTACATCAAACTCTGGGCTTGCCCACTCCACCCCTGCCTCTTCTGAAAGGTTAACCACCGAGTGTGACAAGGTTAAACTTCACCACCCAGCCAGGCTCAATGGCAACTGCCTTTTGGAAAAGAAACAGGCAGCCCTGAATCAGAATGTCCTTGTTATTAAAGATAATTCCAGAGGGGTTTTCAGGTTAGTCTACTGCAGCAAAATCAAACAGAAATCTGGTGGCACCTTAAAGCGTCACAAACTTTATTCTAGCATAACGTTTCATGAGTCACAGTTTACTTCATCAGATGCATGGGGGTGTATATCCGTTAGGCCTCAGGTAACCAGGCCTACATCTGCCAATCCTGGGAGCTTTTAGGGGTCTGAGGAGGGCATCACAGCATCCATGACCCACTATTTCTTTCTCCAGCTGCTCCAGTGTTCGAGTGCAGCAACAGAGTGTGGGGCAGGAGTTGGTTTGCCATTGGCAGATATACAGTAAGCCTAGTTAGGCTGGTACATTAAATTGAGGTGGGTAGACATGTCATACATCTGATGAAGTGAACTCTGCCTTACTAAAACTCATGCTGGAATAAATTATTGCAAGGTTTTTAGGTGCCACTGGAGTTCTGTTTAATTTTGTATTTAAAGGAAAAGGCAGTGGGCAATCTGTTTTGCATACACACACAAAAGCAGGTTTTGCCCCAACAAGAAGTTGTGGACTCATGGTAAGTTGGCTCACTTCAGGCCGAAGATTTTAGATGCCATTAAAATGTATAGATCCAGAAGAGTTAGCCGTGTTAGTCTGTAGTAGCAAAATCAAAAAGAGTCCAGTAGCACCTTTAAGACTAACCAATTTTATTGTAGCATAAGCTTTCAAGAATCACAGTTCTCTTCGTCAGATGCATGGAGGGCAAAAAGAAACTGGTCAGATATAGAGGAGGAGAGGGGAGGGTGGAGTAGATGCAAACAGCTCCTTCTGATATGGAGATGCAAACAGCTCCTTCTGATATGGAGATCAGTTTGCTTCTGTTGAGGAAATCAGTTACCTCTGATAATGAGATAACCATTCATAGTCCCTATTCAGTCCCAGCTTGACAGAGTCAAATTTACATATGAATTCCAATTCAGCAGCTTCCCGTTGGATTTTGTTTTTGAAAGGTTTCTGTTGAACTACAGTGACCTTTAAGTCTTTGATGGAATGTCCTGGTAGATTGAAGTGTTCTCCCACTGGTTTCTGGACGTTGCCATTTCTAATGTCAGATTTGTGTCCATTTATTCTTTTGCGTAGAGGTTGGCTGGTTTGTCCAATGTACAGAGCAGATGGACATTGTTGGCACATGAGGGCATATATCAGATTGGAGGATGAGCAGCTATAAGAGCCAGAGACAGTGTAGTTGATGCCATTGGGTCCTGTAATTGTATTCCCTGGGCATATTTTAGATGCCTAAGACTGAAAGAATTCTTCAACTACTCTGCTGAACAAAACGATGAACAAAGCACTGAACAGACACCATCACAGCAGCAATCACCCTCCCAACCCAGCAATATGCAATCATCGTTACAAAACTCCAGAAAAAAGAATTCCACATGGACACCCCCTGAGGGCCGGAACTCCTCATTGGACTTTTACATTGAATGCTTCCGTCAACGTACCCACGCTGAGATAATTGACAAACAACAACACCTAAAGCAGAACCTCAGCCATGCAGAATGAGATGCCATAAACAGCCTCCAAAATAATTCTGGCATCGTAATCAAGGAAGCTGACAAAGGCGGAGCAGTTGTCATCATGGACAAACAAAACTACCTACAAGAAGCAGAAAGACAACTCTCCAACACAACATTCTATAAAATACTACCTTCTGACCCTACGGAGCAATACAAAAGAGAACTCAATAAAATATTAAAGACTCTCCCCGTGGACGGATGGACTACTAGCCATAGGGAATACTATCCCGGACAAAACCACAGCACACCTCACCACTGAACTTTGTCACTTCGTACTCACTCACAATTACTTCGAATTTGGTGACAGCTTATATCTACAGATTAATGGCACAGCCATGGGCACACGCATGGCACCACAATATGCTAACATATTCATGGCGGACTTGGAACAATGCTTCCTCAGCTCCCATCCACTGGAACCACTACTATACTTAAGATTCCTGGATGACATCTTCATCATTTGGACCCATGGGAAGGAAGCTCTTGAGAGATTTCATCAGGACTTCAATAACTTTCACCCTACTATCAACCTAAGCCTGGACCACTCTACACAACAGGTACACTTCCTGGACACCACTGTACAACTACATAATGGACGAATAAATACCACCTTATACCGGAAACCAACAGACCGATACTCATATCTACATGCCTCCAGCTACCACCCTAAACATACCACTCAGTCTATTGTCTACAGCCAAGCCTTACGTTACAACCGTATCTGCTCCAATGCTCTCGACCGAGACTCACACTTAAGAGATTTACAACAAGCATTTTTGGGACTACAGTACCCACCAAATGAAGTGAAGAAACAAATCAACAAGGCCAGACTAGTACCCAGAAACAGTCTACTCCAGGACAAACCTAAAGGAACTAACAACAGAACACCACTGGTTGTCACCTATAGCTCCCAGCTCAAACCCATCCAACGTATCATCAGTGAGCTACAACCCATCCTGGAAAATGATACCTCTCTCTCAGAAGCCCTGGGTGGAAGACCTTTCCTTGCCTACAGACAGCCCCCCAACCTTAAACGACTTCTCACTCACAACCATGAATCGGCCAGCAGAGTCACCAGCACAGGTACCAGGCCCTGCAACAGACCCAGATGCCAGCTCTGCCCCTATATCTACCCAGGGAATACAATTACAGGACCCAATGGCATCAACTACACTGTCTCTGGCTCTTACAGCTGCTCATCCTCCAATCAGATATATGCCCTCACATGCCAACAATGTCCTTCTGCTCTGTACATTGGACAAACCAGCCAACCTCTACGCAAAAGAATAAATGGACACAAATCTGACATTAGAAATGGAAACGTCCAGAAACCAGTGGGAGAACACTTCAATCTACCAGGACATTCCATCAAAGACTTAAAGGTCACTGTAGTTCAACAGAAACCTTTCAAAAACAAAATCCAACGGGAGGCTGCTGAACTGGAATTAATTTGCAAATTTGACTCTGTCAAGCTGGGACTGAATTGGGACTATGAATGGTTATCTCATTATCACAGGTAACAGATTTCCTTTACAGAGGTGGGGTCTGGGGGAGCTCAGTGGCACCTGGCGTGGGCTTTCGGGAACCACAGATCTCTTTGTCAGATGCATCTGGCAGGGAGAGCTGTGGTTATCGAAGGCCCATACTGCATTGGAATTGGATGGTCTAGCTGTTTGGCTGCTACAAACTAACAGGGCAAACTTCTTTGAAGCCAACTGATACACACACTAAAAGGAGATGTTTACATATACTAGCAAAGGAATGTTTTGATTGCACCCTCCCCCTTCCTCCCCCTAATTGCCTCTTCTCTCTCCTCCTCTTCTGTATTTGACCAATCTCTGTATCAGGCATCTGACGAAGAGAACTTGATTCTTGAAAGCTTATGCTACAATAAAATTGGTTAGTCTTAAAGATGCTACTGGACTCTTTTTGATTTTGCTACCACAGACTAACACGGCTAACTCCTCTGCATCCCAATTAGATTTCTTATACTTCAAGATTCTCTGCCCCATGAAACAAGCCCCTTTTAAACACCTATGGGTCAGAGGCAGCACAGCTTCTGCTTTTCTTTGCTTCTCCCCAGTGGGGACCAATGTGTCTCTCACCATCTCTGTGCCTCCGTTTCCTCCTCACAACAGCCTTGAAAGAGAGGAGAGGCTGAAAGCACGGAACCGGCCCGGTCACCCAGGGATCTGCTTGCTGGCCAAGTGCGTCTCTGGATGCCAAAGGCTCTGCTGAGCCTTCACAGCGGCTTCCCTAGACATGGCTTCAAAAGTTGTGTGTGGGAGGGCCTCCTCTTGCCTCCTATCCCCTGTGCTTCCAGCCTAACAAAGACCCCATCCAGTAGCATTGATAGCTGTGGGCAGTGCTATGATGTCACTTCCAGAAGTGATGTCATCGCACCAGGGTCAGGAGCATGCTCACATTTTGCGTGTGTACAAAGATCATTCCTCATATGAGTATGGCCTCCCCATTTCCCGTGTCCAGTATTTTTGCTGAGACCATCTGGAAACCCTCGCTGCCTCTGTGGTTGTTTCCACACCAATCCAAGTACAAATGAGCTGATCCAAAAACATAAATACCTATTGAAGCCCCTCTCTGTGTCATCCCCCTTCCAAGAAAGGAAGTGTGTGGCTGTCAGAGTGGGCCTTTTCTGCAATTGCTTCTAATTTAAGCAATACCTTTTCCTAACTATTTGCTTGGCACTTTAGTTTCAGACACTGAGTTAAATCATTATTAGGTACCAAGGGATTGATCAAGTGCATTGGTTTGCCTTCTTAATTCTAGTCCTGCCCCGCTGCACTTCCGCTTGCATAAAGTTTTAATTCTTGTTTTATGTACTGCTATGTATTATAAATGGATTATATTTTATTGACGGATTTTATTTTTGCCATTCACCATTCTAGGAGCCTGGGGCAGAATATAAGCAAACATGGAGACTTCTGTCTACGTGGTTTGGCTTCCTAGCACGTTTTCATACTGCAGAAGCAATAGATTTGCTGAAAGTTCAGGTGTATCATTTGTAAATACGTAAGGAAACTAAACCTCATGACCTTTCCATGTACCTGATTCCAGCAACAGAAGAGGAAGCAGCAAAAACTGTATATGGTAAAGGTATATATAAAATGGGCCTCAGAGGGAGTTTTACTTGCTGTATTGGAAGCTTCTTGTCATGCAAAACTGAACTATTAATATTCTTTTTTTTTCTTCCGGGAATTACTGAATGTTTATTCAGGAAGTACAGAAAAGCTGCCTTACACATTTGATATAAAAATGCAAAAGCAAAAAATTTAAAGAGTTTGACTGGATTCTGATCTAAGGCACTGAATGCGGAAGGAATGGGAAACCAACTGGAAACATTCTTAGAAGGTATATAGTGTGCGAAGCTCTTCACATACACCATTTCAGTAACCTTTACAACGCCCATGTAAGGTAGGACAGCTCAGCACTATTATTCTCGTATTGTAGAAGGGGGTAAAAAGCAGCAGTTTGCCTAAGGCCAACTGGCATGCAGTGGAGGAGAAATCTGAGCAGGGGTCTTGTCTTCCTGTATTGTAGCTCGGTCACCTAGATATTAGTCTACTCAATGCATGTTAGTTGAACATGTGTGCGGACTCAACTGCAGTTTGGGGTGATGTGGTGCCAGATCTGTGACGTCCTGTTCAGATGTGCAAATGATTGCTTTGTATTCTGTTCATCCAGGGAAGGGGGACGCGGGGGGGGGGGGGAACACATGCAAACAAGCCAGCAACCCAATAGGGGTCTAGGCATTTGCGAGACTCATTCTTGGTTCCCCTGGCCAAACTATCCGCCCAAGCCACAGTTTAATTGGATTCAAAAAGGATTTCATCAACTTTCATGTCATTTTCAGTCACTGGAACCATATCGCAGATTTGTTCTTTGAAAGCTAAGGCGATGGTGTAAGGTTTTCCTTTGGGGTGGTGGGTACACTTTTCCAGGTATGTATCATAGTACCCTTTTCCTCTTCCTAGTCTGTTGCCAGTTTTGTCAAAGCCAAGTCCAGGCATAAAGATAAGATCAAGACCACCGGCCATAGACAAGGCATCCTCCCGACTGTCATCGTCAGCTGGCTGGTGGATGTTCCAGGAGGTTAAAGGGAGCGAAGCAATTTCTTCATAGGATGCCAACTTTATCATGTCCATGTGGCTGCCACCGGGTTTGTACCGTGGAATGAAACACTCCTTGCCTTGCTGAAAAATGTCCTTAATTATTTCTGCTGTCTGGACTTCATCTGGCATGCTCAGAAAGACCGCGATTCGGCTGGATGCTTGATATCTGGGATGCTCGATGACCTGGGCCGCCAGCAGGTGCGCCTGGCACAGCTTCTCGCTCTCGCTCAGCGCCCGCAGGCGCCGCTTCAGCTCCACGCGCAGGGCCCCTGAACTATTAATATTCTTGAAACATCTGTCATAGTGATGAGCAGGGTGGGGGTGAGAAGGACCATACATTGTTGGGAGACTTGAGGAGCACACTGTATCTGGGCCTGCAGTTACTGACTGGGATTCAGTCGTGGGATTTGGCTAGGAGTTAAATCTGGTAACTCCTAGCCAAAGTACTTGAAGTTGGAAACATGCTTTGGTTCCTTTCTCTTACCTTTGCCCCATAGTGAAGCCCGAATATTTTTATTTCAGTGTCACTGTCATGGTGTTTCAAGAGGAAGGACAGGGGAAAACCAGAGGATGGAGGATCCTGCTTCCCCAACCATTCTGAAGCCCCTCTTTGCCAATGAAACAATAGCACACACTCTCACAGGGAAGCTGCCACCCTCTGTCACTCTGAGCCAGAATCTGACATAAAAAAAAACCCAAAGCAAAAAAATTTTGTGGCACCTTAAGGACTAACGACATTTATTTCAATTTGAGCTTTTTAAAGATGACACCGGACTAGGAGACCAGGTCTCCTGCTTCAACGGGAGACTTTCCAGCTTCCCTAATCTCTCCCCACCACCAGTCATCAGGGTGTCAGAGAGATAATGCATGAAAATTTGGAGATGCAAGTGATAGCACTATGCAAAACATGACACTCTAGGATTTGCCAAAAAACACCCTCTATGGTTTCCCCATAGAGTTTGGATGAATCCTAGAGTGCCATGTTCAGTGCCAGGATGAAACTTTGGTATTTGCCAGAAGTGACTCCATACCATCTGTATGACATCATCCCTCCTTATCATTGCCACCCTGTCCCTGGCTGGCAACTCAATACTGGACTTCTGATTTATTATATTTGCACGCACACACACCTCATCCAGGAAAACATGCAGCCTAGCTCACTTGGGAGCTGGCCTGCACATAACCAAGTTCTTTTATACCCAAGCAATCTGTGGATGAAATAAAAAAAAACTATTAATGTGATTTGGAAACAGAGGAAAGGTAGTACTAGAGAGTTGATGGGATATTGGCAAATTAGCCCTTATTTATGTGAAAAGGGTGGAGTAGATGCAAACAGCTCCTTCTGATATGGAGATGCAAACAGCTCCTTCTGATATGGAGATCAGTTTGCTTCTGTTGAGGAAATCAGTTACCTCTGATAATGAGATAACCATTCATAGTCCCTATTCAGTCCCAGCTCGACAGAGTCAAATTTACATATGAATTCCAATTCAGCAGCTTCCCGTTGGATTTTGTTTTTGAAAGGTTTCTTTTGAACTACAGCGACCTTTAAGTCTTTGATGGAATGTCCTGGTAGATTGAAGTGTTCTCCCACTGGTTTCTGGACGTTTCCATTTCTAATGTCAGATTTGTGTCCATTTATTCTTTTGCGTAGAGGTTGGCTGGTTTGTCCAATGTACAGAGCAGAAGGACATTGTTGGCACATGAGGGCATATATCAGATTGGAGGATGAGCAGCTGTAAGAGCCAGAGACAGTGTCTCTGTAGTTCAACAGAAACCTTTCAAAAACAAAATCCAACGGGAGGCTGCTGAACTGGAATTCATATGCAAATTTGACTCTGTCAAGCTGGGACTGAATTGGGACTATGAATGGTTATCACATTACCACAGGTAACAGATTTCCTTTACAGAGGTGGGGTCTGGGGGAGCTCAGTGGCACCTGGCGTGGGCTTTCGGGAACCACAGATCTCTTTGTCAGATGCATCTGGCAGGGAGAGCTGTGGTTATCGAAGGCCCATACTGCATTGGAATTGGATGGTCTAGCTGTTTGGCTGCTACAAACTAACAGGGCAAACTTCTTTGAAGCCAACTGATACACACACTAAAAGGAGATGTTTACATATACTAGCAAAGGAATGTTTTGATTGCACCCTCCCCCTTCCTCCCCCTAATTGCCTCTTCTCTCTCCTCCTCTTCTGTATTTGACCAATCTCTGTATCAGGCATCTGACGAAGAGAACTTGATTCTTGAAAG
Organism: Eublepharis macularius; assembly: GCF_028583425.1. Lineage (NCBI taxonomy): Eukaryota > Metazoa > Chordata > Lepidosauria > Squamata > Eublepharidae > Eublepharis > Eublepharis macularius. The sequence goes on from NC_072801.1 coordinate 43,491,551, forward strand.
CTTATGCTACAATAAAATTGGTTAGTCTTAAAGGTGCTACTGGACTCTTTTTGATTTTGCTAATTGGGATGGTGGGGCATGAGGTGGTGGTGGTTATTCAGGCCAATTCTATATAAAACTTTGGTAAAAAATAAAATAAAACCCTAGAGCTCAGCTAAGGATGGGAAGGGAGGCCACTTGATTATATTAAAAATCTGTTCTTTTTTAAAAAATCCTCTTGCAATATCAGGTTGTCTAGTATGAAAACTAAAGAACTGGTGAGGCTTCTGAGGACTAGCATCTCTTCTGTTCTTCCTAATTTCAATTTAATCAGTTATTTCATGTCTTCTTACATATAGCCATAGTATTCCTGAAGCAATTGTTATTTATCAGTTTTTGTTTACAGGAAGGGAAATTAAGTACTGCTTTTCTCTTTACTGCCAGAGCCATTGCTCATTATTCTTTTAATGTTATTAATATGATTTCATAGTTAATCACATTCATAAATAGTAAAATAAAACAAAAAAACTGTTTGCAGAGTAAAAAGTGCTACTTAATCAGCTCCTTAAAAAATAAGAACTAATTGACTTCCGGTTTGGGATTCATGGAGGTCTAACGCAGCTCCATTTGCGGAGCTGACCGGACTGCCGTTTTAACCGGCCGGAGGGGTGAAAATAACCCGCGGCCGACTGCTCTCAGGCGGGGAGCAGGCAAAGAACGCTCAAGACCCTAGGGTGAGTTAGATCTCGGACGAGGGGGGGCTCTACACAAGGAGTCTCCCCCCTGATCCTTGAGGTCCCACCTTGCGACGGGTCGGCTATAATCTCTGCGGCAGTTTTGGGGCCAATTCGGCTGGCATAAGACCTACATACCCAAGCTTCGATCGGGGAGGGAAGTCGAGAGGAGAATTTAAGATCGAAACAGCGATTACAACCCGAGAAAGCTGAAGAGAAGGTAAAGATCGCTATCTCTTGAAACGGGACAGATTGATAAAAACAGAGAAGAAAGAAAGTAGATTTTTAACTGCAACAGACTAGTGAAAAGGAGGCGAAGACTCGGCAGGAGTAGTATTTTAAAAGAGACTAAATTTAAAGAAGTTATTGCAAAAATTGGACTATTGTTTTGAATACCTGTGGTTTCGGAGCTGTGGGAAAAAGACACCATCGCGAGACCTGCTGTGGGAAGACGGGAGACAGGAAGTGCGTAACAACAATAGAGTGGCTGGAGGGAAGCGGCCCTTGCCGACGGACAGGAAGCAGGGAATCGCCATTTTTGAAAGGGGAAGGGTCGCGGCTTCAGCGGAAGAGGAAGTAGGCCATTTTGGATTACAATAACATAGAGAAACCATAGAGAAAAGACGCCCGACATTTTGGATACAAAAAATTAATTTTGGCAAAGATTGGGACATTTGAAAAAAAGGAAAACGTTTAAACATACGCCACGGAGCTAAGGAAGAGAGCAGATTCGTGGGAGCGAGCTAAAGCAAGCCCCACGATGTCGAAAAAAGAGTGGCAATTGGCGATAGAAAATTTGGACAAAAAACTTATAGACATGATGAAAGAACTTAAGGACACGAAACTGGAGCTTATTAAAGAGGTCAAAGAAGTTACACAGACAGTAAAGTCGGAGCTGTCAGAAGTGAAAAAAGGCGTGGAAACGATTAGTAGTGAATTACAAGGAACGCAGCAGAGAGTTAAAACAGTAGAAGACGCGATGGAGAATTTAATAGACACGCAACAAACAGAGATGAGACTGGTGAAGGGGAGGATGTCAGTTGCAGAAACTAAACACATGGAGAAGCAGCTTCGTTTTCGTGGTCTGCCGGAAGTGGAAGGGAAGTCAGCGCAAGAACAGATGACTGAGGTGTTGGCTGATTACCTGGGGAAGGAGGAGGAGGAAATTGTGGCTATCCTAGATGTGGCGTACCGTGTGAACTCGAGAATTGCAACCCAGAGGAAACTACCAAGGGATGTGATTGTGCAGTTTACAACTAGAAACATGAAAGAGAGGATTGTGACAAAACAATTTCAAGATCCATTGGAGATTGATGGCAAGACGATTATCATAATGAAGGAACTGCCCAGATCAGTGTTACTGGGCAGGAAAAAATATAGAGTGCTAATTCAGACTTTGAAGGACATGAATATCAGGTACAGATGGGAGTTACCGGAAGGAGTGTCCTTTGAGTTTGGAGGGGCAAAAAAACGCATCAGATCTGAGCGGGAGATGGAGAGATTTATCAAGGACAATGAAAAAGACTTACCAACAAAACCATGAATATGGAGTGTAAAGTATTATCTTGGAATGTAAATGGACTAAACTCACCGAATAAGAGGAAAAATATTTTTCATTGGCTACTAAAACAAAAATGTGATATTGTTTGTTTGCAGGAGACCCATATTAGAAAACAGGATGTAAAATATTTAAAATCTGGAAAATTGGGCAAAGAATTTGTAGCGGCCTCTAACAAGAAAAAAAGAGGAGTGGTGTTGTACATAAAAGAGGAGCTGCAGCCAAAATTTGTTATGAGAGATGTGGAAGCTAGATTTGTAGCAGTGGAATGTAATTGGAATTTAAAGAGAGTGTTGGTAGTCGGACTTTATGCACCTAACGGTGCAAAGGAAAGCTTCTTTGAGGATTTAAGGAAGCATTTAGACGATCTTGTATATGACCAGATAATTCTTGCTGGAGATTTCAATGGAGTGACAGAGTTGGAACTAGACAAAAAGACTACAACAGCACAAAAGAAAAGAGGACTATTGCCAAAGCTTTTTTTTTAGTTGATTCAACAAGAGACTCTCGAAGACGTATGGAGGAGAGAATATCCTAAAACCAAACAGTTTACTTTTTATTCTGCAAGGCATCTTACATTATCAAGAATTGATATGATCTGGGCCTCAAAGGACTTAGCGTTATGGACTAAGGAGGTAGAAATAATGCCGATGGTAGGCTCAGGTCACAATCCAATTATGTGGAAATTTGGAAAAAGGAGGAAAAGGAAAGCCTGGAGAATAAATGAGGACTTGTTACAGGAAAGTGAGAATATGGAAATATTGAGAAGAGAGACAAAGTTTTTTATACAATACAACGTGAATAAAGAAGTACCAACCAATAAAGTTTGGGATGCTTACAAGGCGGTTGTAAGGGGCATACTAATGGACTTAAATGGCAGAGCAAGGAAAAAGAAAGAGGAGAAAAGACAAGAGATTGAGGAGAAAATAAAGGCCAAAGAAGCACAGTTAAAAAAGAGACCAGGGAAAAAGAAAATATATCAGGAAATCAAAATGCTTCAAGAACAGTTAACAGCAATGAGTAATAAAGAATTGGAGTGGAACCTTAAAAGACTGAATCAAAAAGCTTTTGAGGGTGCTAATAAACCTGGGAAATATTTGGCATGGCAATTGAAGAAGAAAAGGGAAAAGAAAATAATAAATAAAATCTGTGAAGAAAACAAAACGTATCTGGAACAGACTACCATTAGTAGAGCCTTTTATAAATTTTATGCTAAGCTGTATAATAAAAAAGAAGTAACCAAAGAATCAATAGCATCATATTTGGAGAAAACTAAACTTCCAGAGATCTCGGAAGCTTGGAGAAACAAGTTGAATAGTGAAGTAACCGATGAGGAAATAAGTAAGGCAATACAATCTGCAAATCTAGGAAAGGCGCCAGGGCCAGATGGACTTACGGCTAAATTTTATAAGACAATGGCCAATGAACTGGCACCATTCCTAAAAGAGGTGATGAATGGAGTTTTTAGGGATCAAAGAATTCCAGACACTTGGAGCGAAGCGAATATATCATTGATCCCTAAAGAGGGCCAAGATTTGACTAACGTGAAAAATTACAGACCTATATCACTACTTAACAATGATTATAAAATTTTTGCGAAGATATTGGCGGAGAGACTGAAGGGGTGGCTCTCGGAAGTCATAGAGGAAGAACAAGCAGGCTTTTTGCCAGACAGACAAATAAGAGACAATTTAAGGACAGTGATCAATGCTATTGAATACTATGATAAGCGTTGTGATAAAGAGGTTGGTTTCTTCTTTGTAGACGCTGAAAAAGCGTTTGACAATTTAAACTGGGACTTTTTGTTTGTCACTATGGAAAAGCTACAATTGGGAGAAAGATTCATCAGAGCAATTAAAGAAATCTATAGAGACCAGACTGCAGCAATTGTAGTGAATGATGAATTGACCAAGAAATTGACGATTAGTAAAGGAACAAGACAAGGTTGCCCGTTATCTCCATTGTTGTTCATTTTAGTATTGGAGATTCTGATGATACAAATACGACAAGATGAGGAAATACGAGGAATGAAAATAAAGGACTATTCATACAAGGTTAGAGCATTTGCTGATGACATAATGTTAATTGTAGAAGATCCATTGGAGAACATGCCAAAAGTGATAGATAAGATCAAGGAGTTTGGTGACTTGGCAGGTTTCTTCATTAACAAAAAGAAGTCAAAGATATTATGCAAAAACATGACTAAGCAGAAACAACAATTGTTAATGGAAACAACGGACTGTGAAGTAACTAGTAAGGTGAAATATTTGGGAGTTGAGCTGACTGCAAAAAATATAGATTTGTTCAAGAATAATTATGAAAAATTATGGACTCAGGTAGAGAGAGACTTGATCAAATGGAATAGACTGAATCTGTCATGGTTGGGCAGGATTGCAGCAGTTAAGATGAATGTGTTACCAAGAGTAATGTTTTTGCTACAGACAATACCAATCATCAGAGACTCTAAACAATTTGAAAAATGGCAGAGGAAAATATCAGATTTTGTTTGGGCAGGCAAGAAGCCTCGAGTGAAAGTTAAAGTTCTACAAGATGCAAAGGAAAGAGGCGGAATGCAACTGCCCAACTTGAGACTTTATCATGATGCAATCTGCCTAGTTTGGTTAAAAGAGTGGATGACGTTAAAGAATAAGAAACTATTAGCCCTAGAGGGATATAAAAAAATATTTGGATGGCATGCATACCTATGGCATGACAAAGTAAAGGTCAACTCGATGTTCCTGCACCATTTTGTAAGGAGAAGTTTATATACAATCTGGAAGAAGTACAGAATTTACTTACAAGAAGGAACCCCTTTGTGGGTGGTTCCATACGAGGTGATAGATCCGAGAGCTGTTGATAATGAACAACAATGTTTAACATACAAAGAAATAACTAAAATTGAAGTATCTAAACTTAGAATAAAGACGCAAGAGGAACTATCACCTAACTACGATTGGTTCCAGTACAGACAGATTAGAGATTTATACAATTCGGACTCTGTAAAAGGGGGCATACGAACAGAGAACTCGGAACTAGAGCAGACCCTTCTTAAAGAAGACAAGAAAAGAATATCCAAGGTATACCAAGTACTGTTGAAATGGTATACTGAGGATGAGATAGTTAAAACACAGATGGTGAAATGGGCTATAAATTTCAATAAAGAAATAACAATGGAGGCATGGGAATACTTGTGGAAAACTACAATGAAGACAACGACATGTATCAATATTAAAGAGAACATTTTCAAAATGATCTATCGTTGGTACATGACACCAAAGAAGATTGCGCTAGGGAACTTGAATACTTCTAATAAATGCTGGAAATGTAAGAAACATGAGGGCTCCCTCTATCATATGTGGTGGTCGTGTGAGGTAGCTAGGCAGTTCTGGGGGGAAATAATAAGAGAAATGAGTGAAATTTTACAGTTTCAAATAAATAAGAACCCAGAACTCCTGCTGCTAAACTTGGGAATGGAGGGAATTCCAGCCCATCATAGGACGTTGATTTTTTATATGACTGCAGCAGCTAGACTTTTGTATGCGCAGAAATGGAAAGTACAAGAAGTGCCAACTATTGAAGATTGGATCTACAAATTGCTGTATATGGCTGAAATGGACAAGATGACAAGAAAACTGAGAGATCTGGACTCAGGGCAGTTTAACACAGACTGGGAGAAGCTGAAACAATATCTGGAGAAGAAATGGGAGGTGGGAGGAAAACTGTGGCAGTTTGAGAACTACTGAAGTGTAATAAAAGTATAAAAGAGAGGGGTGACTTTACCGGGGGAGGAAGAGAAATGTGAATTTATAAGCAGTTAGATTAATTGATTGAGATATATATAGATATGTATAGGTTAACTGATAGAGAATAATTAATGATAAGGTTTAAACATGAGGATTGACTAACTAATAATATTTTCTTTCTTTGACAAGATTTATATGCACCAAACTGAATGTATAGAAGAGTTAAATTGATTGAGTATCTGAGGAGTTATATAGAATTACCATAAAAAGATGAAATGAGTAATACATAGAGAACAAATCAAATTGTTTGATTTAAATGTGGGAAATTTTTATGGTTTATGATATATAGGTTTATATAGAAATATTCAAAACTGGAAAATGGGATAAATTGTTTATCTAAAGACGTATAGTTTGGGTGTATAATAAGTAAGGGAGTTAAAGATGTACTGCTTAATATAATGGAGAATGTATATCTGTTTTAGATAGAGGAATTTAATAGAAGTAAGGGAAAAGGGACAGAGGGTGGGAAAGCTGTTGGAAGTCAACAAAAGGGGGGGAAAGGGAGGGGGTTAGAAACGAAAAATTAGGGGAAAATTGATTGTAATGTAAAAATAACAATGTTCTAACCCAATAAAAAAATTTTCAAAAAAAAAAAATAAGAACTAATTAATTATTTTGCCAGGGTTATGAGAAAGTAGGAAGTCATCAATTACACTACAACATAGTAACAAAAAAAAAAGAAATTGCCAGAAGAAGGAAAACCTTTGCTGAACAGGATTTACTTCTGTTCATGAGGATGGGAACTGCTAGATTTCTACAGGGAATATATTAATTATATGTTAACTATATTAACTGCCATATGCAAACCCATCTGCAATTCCACTTGAAGCTAAGAAAAAAATGATTGAGCAGTACAAACAGCTAATAAGAAAATTCATAGCTGTCATAGTTAAAATTTCTTATGGTCCACACTTGGTTAAGTACCTGAGAGCACAGATTTAATTTCATCCTCAGCAAAACAACTGCACAAGCATCTGTGAGGAGCTGAAAGAATAAAATGGGAAACTGAAAGAGATGGAAGTTGAGATACCACAAGTTTTGAGGCACAAAAGAAACTGGCATCGATCAGACATTTGAAGAAAAGGAAGGCTAGAAATAATGCCACAGATGGTAGGCAGAGATGAGAAGCAAGATAAGCCCTCCCGTTGCCTTCTCATTCTTTCCTACTGACGGATGGCCCTCAGTATAAAGCCGAGGAGTTTATTGATCCTTTGCCTTTGCAGTCAGAATATGAGATGGAGCTGCACCTCATTCTCCCCTTGGATGTCTTCAGCATTGCAACTCCTTTCTCCCAACATCTCCTATAATGACTTTTTTATTGACAAGTCCTAGTCTTAATGAGGAGGTCTGCCATGTGTGACAATAAGGATTGCTAGGAAGGAATGGTTTCTACGCGCCATGTCAGGGAACAGAACCAGAGGGAAATTGGGTTAAGGAAAGACATGCTGTAGCTGGCTCATGGAATATGTGCAGGATAATTTACCTGCAGGTGGCATAGCAAGGAAGGCTCTGGAGAAGATCTTGTCAATTCACTTAACCAAATTGGTACAGTGAGAATATGGGCTGAACGGATCTTGGCTGTATTTGGCACAGAAGGAAGTTTGGCTTGCTCTCAGGAGTCCAGATGGTGGGCAAGGAAATAAGGAGCAGCCAACTGATGTGCAGGAGACTTGCCTAGCTGGATGCCATTAGAAGGAAATAACTTTGAAAGTCTCTACAAGCTAGAAGAGGAAGGTGGCATGTTTGCAGTGAGGCACATGGTTTGAGAAAAGCCACCAGACCAGCAGAGTGAAGCTAGTTCCTGGGGCCAGCATCAGAAAATGGCACAACAGCCCACTCGAGGAAACAATGCCCCGAGGTCCACTGAAAGTGCAATAGGAGCAATCAGATTGTCAGTCTAAGAGAGACTGACAGCAGGGAGCCATAGAGAAGAAAGGCAATGCTAGAATCAGGCAGAGCAATTTGAAGACTGAGCAGCAGATTTGCAGGTATTCAAATGTTTATTAGATATTTTATAGATTAGACTTTATATTGTTAATCGCTAACCTCAGAAGCATCGTGGTTGAGGGGCAGTATGTTTAAAATACACCCACACAGGTCCAAAAAGAACTGTCACTAAGTCTTGATCTGGAAGGTTTTTAACTAGGACAAAGTCACCAGTACCCAATTACATGAGCCGCGGAAGTGGGGTCAGTCAACTACAAAAGAAAGGAGCCCTCTGCTGGAATTATACTGCAAATACAACTGTTCCACTTGGTAGCAGAGTCCACCCTAGAGGTTTGAACCCAGATTGTTTAACACCTGAAGCAGAAGAATCCAGAATCCTTGTCAACTGTTGTTGAATGTTCTTCTAGTGTATATATTTCAGTGCATTTATTTATCTAATGGCTTGAGAAATCTCTTTGGGCTAACAAGTCAAAGAAGATTGATGTTAAATTGGCTCTGAGCCTCCTTCTTTAAGAATAGCATAGGCATTCAGCCACAGGCCATGGAAAAGGCCCTTTATCTATCACCGCCATTAGCCAACGGATCTTCAATGAGTAAGGATCTTGCAAAGAAACTTGGGTCTTAGGGGGCAAATGTGAACAGATAAAGACAGTGTGCATTTTTAAAAACACTTAAAGGCTGTTCCCATCAAATTTCTTGTTGAGGGTGTGGGCCAAGAAGGTGTCCGCAGATATTTCTACATCTGACATCAGTGTATAATTTTTTTTCACCACATATCTAGGTTCCTTTTTTTTTTTTTTTGAAAAGTTTTTTATTGGGTTAGAACATTATTATTTTTACATTACAATCAATTTTCCCCTAATTTTTCGTTTCTAACCCCCTCCCTTTCCCCCCCTTTTGTTGACTTCCAACAGCTTTCCCACCCTCTGTCCCTTTTCCCTTACTTCTATTAAATTCCTCTGTCTAAAACAGATATACATTCTCCATTATATTAAGCAGTACATCTTTAACTCCTTTACTTATTATACACCCAAACTATACGTCTTTAGATAAACAATTTATCCCATTTTCCAGTTTTGAATATTTCTATATAAACCTATATATCATAAACCATAAAAATTTCCCACATTTAAATCAAACAATTTGATTTGTTCTCTATATATTACTCATTTCATCTTTTTATGGTAATTCTATATAACTCCTCGCATAATCAATCAATTTAACTCTTCTGTACATTCAGTTTGGTGCATATAAATCTTATCAAAGAAAGAAAATATTGTTAATTACTCAATCCTCATGTTTAAACCTTATCATTAATAATTCTCTATCAATGTTCTATCAGTTAACCTATACATATCTATATATATCTCAATCAATTAATCTAACTGCTTATAAATTCACATTTCTCTTCCTCCCCCGGTAAAGTCACCCCTCTCTTTTATACTTTTATTATACTTCAGTAGTTCTCAAACTGCCACAGTTTTCCTCCCACCTCCCATTTCTTCTCCAGATATTGTTTCAGCTTCTCCCAGTCTGTGTTAAACTGCCCTGAGTCCAGATCTCTCAGTTTTCTTGTCATCTTGTCCATTTCAGCCATATACAGCAATTTGTAGATCCAATCTTCAATAGTTGGCACTTCTTGTACTTTCCATTTCTGCGCATACAAAAGTCTAGCTGCTGCAGTCATATAAAAAATCAACGTCCTATGATGGGCTGGAATTCCCTCCATTCCCAAGTTTAGCAGCAGGAGTTCTGGGTTCTTATTTATTTGAAACTGTAAAATTTCACTCATTTCTCTTATTATTTCCCCCCAGAACTGCCTAGCTACCTCACACGACCACCACATATGATAGAGGGAGCCCTCATGTTTCTTACATTTCCAGCATTTATTAGAAGTATTCAAGTTCCCTAGCGCAATCTTCTTTGGTGTCATGTACCAACGATAGATCATTTTGAAAATGTTCTCTTTAATATTGATACATGTCGTTGTCTTCATTGTAGTTTTCCACAAGTATTCCCATGCCTCCATTGTTATTTCTTTATTGAAATTTATAGCCCATTTCACCATCTGTGTTTTAACTATCTCATCCTCAGTGTACCATTTCAACAGTACTTGGTATACCTTGGATATTCTTTTCTTGTCTTCTTTAAGAAGGGTCTGCTCTAGTTCCGAGTTCTCTGTTCGTATGCCCCCTTTTGCAGAGTCCGAATTGTATAAGTCTCTAATCTGTCTGTACTGGAACCAATCATAGTTAGGTGATAGTTCCTCTTGCGTCTTTATTCTAAGTTTAGATACTTCAATTTTAGTTATTTCTTTGTATGTTAAACATTGTTGTTCATTATCAACAGCTCTCGGATCTATCACCTCGTATGGAACCACCCACAAGGGGGTTCCTTCTTGTAGGTAAATTCTGTACTTCTTCCAGATTGTATATAAACTTCTCCTTACAAAATGATGTAGGAACATCGAGTTGACCTTTACTTTGTCATGCCATAGGTATGCGTGCCATCCAAAAATTTTTTTATATCCCTCTAGGGCTAATAGTTTCTTATTCTTTAACGTCATCCACTCTTTTAACCAAACTAGGCAGATTGCATCATGATAAAGTCTCAGGTTGGGCAGTTGCATTCCGCCTCTTTCCTTTGCATCTTGTAGAACTTTTACTTTCACTCGAGGCTTCTTGCCTGCCCAAACAAAATCTGATATTTTCCTCTGCCATTTTTCAAATTGTTTAGAGTCTCTGATGATTGGTATTGTCTGTAGCAAAAACATTACTCTTGGTAACACATTCATCTTAACTGCTGCAATCCTGCCCAACCATGACAAATTCAGTCTATTCCATTTAATCAAGTCTCTCTCTATCTGAGTCCATAATTTTTCATAATTATTCTTGAACAAATCTGTATTTTTTGCAGTCAGCTCAACTCCCAAATATTTCACCTTACTAATTACTTCACAGTCCGTTGTTTCCATTAACAATTGTTGTTTCTGCTTAGTCATGTTTTTGCATAATATCTTTGACTTCTTTTTGTTAATGAAGAAACCTGCCAAGTCACCAAACTCCTTGATCTTATCTATCACTTTTGGCATGTTCTCCAATGGATCTTCTACAATTAACATTATGTCATCAGCAAATGCTCTAACCTTGTATGAATAGTCCTTTATTTTTATTCCTCGTATTTCCTCATCTTGTCGTATTTGTATCATCAGAATCTCCAATACTAAAATGAACAACAATGGAGATAACGGGCAACCTTGTCTTGTTCCTTTACTAATCGTCAATTTCTTGGTCAGTTCATCATTCACTACAATTGCTGCAGTCTGGTCTCTATAAATTTCTTTAATTGCTCTGATGAATCTTTCTCCCAATTGTAGCTTTTCCATAGTGGCAAACAAAAAGTCCCAGTTTAAATTGTCAAACGCTTTTTCAGCGTCTACAAAGAAGAAACCAACCTCTTTATCACAACGCTTATCATAGTATTCAATAGCATTGATCACTGTCCTTAAATTGTCTCTTATTTGTCTGTCTGGCAAAAAGCCTGCTTGTTCTTCCTCTATGACTTCCGAGAGCCACCCCTTCAGTCTCCCCGCCAATATCTTCGCAAAAATTTTATAATTATTGTTAAGTAATGATATAGGCCTGTAATTTTTCACGTTAGTCAAATCTTGGCCCTCTTTTGGGATCAATGATATATTCGCTTCGCTCCAAGTATCTGGAATCCTTTGATCCCTGAAAACTCCATTCATCACCTCTTTTAGGAATGGTGCCAGTTCATTGGCCATTGTCTTATAAAATTTAGCCGTAAGTCCATCTGGCCCTGGCGCCTTTCCTAGATTTGCGGATTGTATTGCCTTACTTATTTCCTCATCGGTTACTTCACTATTCAACTTATTTCTCCAAGCTTCCGAGATCTCTGGAAGTTTGGTTTTCTCCAAATATGATGCTATTGATTCTTTGGTTACTTCTTTTTTATTATACAGCTTAGCATAGAATTTATAAAAGGCTCTACTAATGGTAGTCTGCTCCAGATACGTTTTATTTTCTTCACAGATTTTATTTATTATTTTCTTTTCCCTTTTCTTCTTCAATTGCCATGCCAAATATTTCCCAGGTTTATTAGCACCCTCAAAAGCTTTTTGATTCAGTCTTTTAAGGTTCCACTCCAATTCTTTATTACTCATTGCTGTTAACTGTTCTTGAAGAATTTTGATTTCCTGATATATTTTCTTTTTCCCTGGTCTCTTTTTTAACTGTGCTTCTTTGGCCTTTATTTTCTCCTCAATCTCTTGTCTTTTCTCCTCTTTCTTTTTCCTTGCTCTGCCATTTAAGTCCATTAGTATGCCCCTTACAACCGCCTTGTAAGCATCCCAAACTTTATTGGTTGGTACTTCTTTATTCACGTTGTATTGTATAAAAAACTTTGTCTCTCTTCTCAATATTTCCATATTCTCACTTTCCTGTAACAAGTCCTCATTTATTCTCCAGGCTTTCCTTTTTCTCCTTTTTCCAAATTTCCACATAATTGGGTTGTGATCTGAGCCTACCATCGGCATTATTTCTACCTCCTTAGTCCATAACGCTAAGTCCTTTGAGGCCCAGATCATATCAGTTCTTGATAATGTAAGATGCCTTGCAGAATAAAAAGTAAACTGTTTGGTTTTAGGATATTCTCTCCTCCATACGTCTTCGAGAGTCTCTTGTTGAATCAACTCAAAAAAAAGCTTTGGCAATAGTCCTCTTTTCTTTTGTGCTGTTGTAGTCTTTTTGTCTAGTTCCAAATCTGTCACTCCATTGAAATCTCCAGCAAGAATTATCTGATCATATACAAGATCGTCTAAATGCTTCCTTAAATCCTCAAAGAAGCTTTCCTTTGCACCGTTAGGTGCATAAAGTCCGACTACCAACACTCTCTTTAAATTCCAATTACATTCCACTGCTACAAATCTAGCTTCCACATCTCTCATAACAAATTTTGGCTGCAGCTCCTCTTTTATGTACAACACCACTCCTCTTTTTTTCTTGTTAGAGGCCGCTACAAATTCTTTGCCCAATTTTCCAGATTTTAAATATTTTACATCCTGTTTTCTAATATGGGTCTCCTGCAAACAAACAATATCACATTTTTGTTTTAGTAGCCAATGAAAAATATTTTTCCTCTTATTCGGTGAGTTTAGTACATTTACATTCCAAGATAATACTTTACACTCCATATTCATGGTTTTGTTGGTAAGTCTTTTTCATTGTCCTTGATAAATCTCTCCATCTCCCGCTCAGATCTGATGCGTTTTTTTGCCCCTCCAAACTCAAAGGACACTCCTTCCGGTAACTCCCATCTGTACCTGATATTCATGTCCTTCAAAGTCTGAATTAGCACTCTATATTTTTTCCTGTCCAATAACACTGATCTGGGCAGTTCCTTCATTATGATAATCGTCTTGCCATCAATCTCCAATGGATCTTGAAATTGTTTTGTCACAATCCTCTCTTTCATGTTTCTAGTTGTAAACTGCACAATCACATCCCTTGGTAGTTTCCTCTGGGTTGCAATTCTCGAGTTCACTCGGTACGCCACATCTAGGATAGCCACAATTTCCTCCTCCTCCTTCCCCAGGTAATCAGCCAACACCTCAGTCATCTGTTCTTGCGCTGACTTCCCTTCCACTTCCGGCAGACCACGAAAACGAAGCTGCTTCACATATCTAGGTTCCAATGAGGCATTAGAGTAAGGGCACAATTGTTTTACCATGGTTCTGTGCTGAACAGAATCATTCAGCTCACAGGCTCACCAAACCCATCTTGAATCTGAGTGCCTCTTCTTAATGACAGTTTGTCCATGACTGCCTACTTTGTATTTCTGATCTAAGTCCATTATGTCTACAATTTTCTCATGATGAAATGGCCATCTACTACCATGTGTTCACAGTTAGGCATGCCGATATAGACACTGAGCAATGAGAGAGCGTGAGCGACTGATGAGAGACAGTGTACCATAGTGGTGAGAATGTTGGACTAGGATTCTGCCCACCAGGCTCCATCCAAGGTGAAAGGAAGCCTCCAACAATATTGAATAAAACATCTATCAATCTTTTGCCCATTAATGAAATTTTGCACAAATGCAAAGTTTAGCAATCATTTCTAAGTCTGAATTTTTTAAAAATAGTAAATTCCAAAATTGACATCAAGGGACACTGAAAAGAATGTTCCTAAGTTGGTGGCAGATAAAAAACTTTTCAGAGAATTGAGATCAGTTTGAAAGAGGAATCTGTTTGTGATGTGCACGCTAATTCTATTTTTGCTTCTTGTCAACAGGTTACGTGGGGTTTTCTGTTGTTTCAGTGATCAGTTTTACATTACAATGCAACCACCTGTAATGCTAGCCCAGTGGATGGTCTCCATTGACAAGCACATTCCAGAAGGAGGGCTTGACTGCAGAGAAGGGCCAGAAGGAAAGTGGTTGCTTGACCTTTCCTCTGCTAGACTAATTTCCTCAGAGCTGGCCATTCCACAATAGACCAGTGTCTATTTTGCACCATCTTGCGGAGAATTACAGCTCTAAGCCAAATGGAGCACTCTATGCTACCTTTGTGGATTTCAAAGCAGCATTTAACAGTATCTCCAGGAATAGGCTCTGGGCAAAGCTTGAGAACTCTTCAATAGACCAAAGACTCTTCATACTTCTTCGCTCGCTGCATAAAAGAAACTGCCAAAAATAAGATGCTGTCCTCAAGGCCATCTCTCCAATAAGATCTAACTGGAGTCAAGCAGGGTTGTATCCTGGCCCCTCTATTTTTCAACTACTGTATCAACTCCTTGGTGCAACATCTAAGAAATCCAAGCTTCCATTCACCAAAGCTTGCTGACAAAACAATTCCTGCCTTACTATACGCAGGTGATATTGTCATCCTATCTAACTCACAAGTGGGCCTCAGAAGAGCACTCTGTGCCTTTACCACATACTGTAAAGAGGAGTCATTTGCAATAAATTAGCACAAAAAAAAAGTCCTCATCTTCACCAAAAAACATAGAACTCATAGATGGCAAATAGAGGGCCATAACACTGAACAAACCAAAATCTTTAAATATCTTGGAATAGTCCTCCAGGCATCCAGGCATTGGAGAGCTCAGGCATCGTACGCTGCAGAGATTGCCCACAGAGCATCCTCCGCCATTCTACGATTCCACTTCACAAAAGGTTCCTCTTTTGTCCCTGCAGCAATCAAGGTCTTCCAAGGAAAGGTGTTTGGAGCCAGTGTCAGCAAGCCGTCTGGACTCTCCAGCAATGCCGCTTCACCTCCCTCGCCTCCCAGAAACCCACCTGGCAGGTGGCCGGGGACACGGTGAGGAGCAGTGGCAGAACCCAGCAGACAGCAGTGGGCTTAGCGAGATGGGTGCGCAGCCACTGGAACTCCTCACTTGGGCTCAGGTGGCAAGGAGGCAGAAGCGCGCTGCACAGCTGAGTGGCGCAATGACCAGGCAGGCGGCAGGAAGCACCTTGCTGCCACCAAGGGAATCTCTACTGTGGCAGGCACTGGCACAGGAAGGGCATCGGGCTCTTCCGGCTCACAGTGGAGCCAGCTCCTGGGTGAGCCTGGGAAGAGGAGGGCAGAGGGGCAGGGCCAGGGCCAGGAAGTCTGCACTGAAGGATCCCCGGATTGGCCCTGGGAATGAGCAGTCTGGCCGAGGGTTGTAGTGAGGATTGCTGGCACCTGGGGGCAGCTCCAGGGCTATTGCCTCCCCCCTTGAGCACTTTTGCGCACACGCAAAGGGCACGCACACACCCGGACTGTGTGATGACATCACTGCGCGTGACATCAGCAGCAGGGCATGCCGCTGCAAGCCAGCCACCCCATCAGCATGGCAGGCAGCCAGGGCAGTGCGCGGGTGGCTTCCCAGCCCTCCCACTCAGTTGCCCCACATGCCGCCCCGGTCACTTGCCATGCCTGGCAAGCAGCTGCTGTGCCCAGCCAGGAGCTGTGTTGGTGGTGGCAGCACGGGGCAACAGGGTGGGAGGGCTGGGAGGCCGCCCGCTCAGTTGCCCCGCGCTGCTGCCACCAGCACACACTCCTGCTTGGGTGCAGCAGCCGCAGGCTAAACGCTGCCGTCAGCGCAGCAGGCAGCCGGGGTGGCACACAGGCAGCCTCCCAGCCCACTTGCTCAGCCGCCAGTGCTGCTGCTGCCAGCTCTGCGGTGCATGCTCCTGGCCAGCAGCCATGCCCAGTGCCCCCTCTTTGTTGGCGCCGGGGGCAGGCAACCCCCCTGCCCCCCCATAGATCTGGCCCTGGTCTGGCTGCCCATTGCCTGAGTGCTAGGCTTGGCCCTGGGGGAGGAGCATGGGACAAGGAAGGGCTATCATTTAGGAGGGGGGGATAAAAGGCAGATAGACTCCTGGCCGGCGAGAATGGAGGCCCTGTCCCTGCCTCAAGGGCAGCCTCCCAGGTAAGGAAGGAGCAACAAGGGACTGTGGTACTGGTGCTTTCCCTGCCAAGTCTGAGGCCTTAAGGGAGTGTCTACCGGGGCGTGGCAGAGAACAGAGTGGACCAAACAGTCAGTACGGGGTGTAAGAGCATGCCCAGGGGGTCAGAGACCCGACAGCACCACGGTGGACGGATCCACAGCACCAGGGTGAATGTGAATCCCAACAAAAGGTTATATCTCAGCTCTTATATGGCTTCCAGCTCTCTATCTATAAAAAGAGGCGCTCACTGGAAGCAGTACAATCCAAGTTCCTATGAAAGATCCGTGGAGTCCCATGGTGTATCCTGAACGCCCTCCTTAGATTAGAAACTGGGCTGGTACATTCTTGACCCAAGCCAAAACACTCCACCGGTGGAGGAGATACCCAGATGAACTGATGGATTAATGAGTGGAACCAAAGCAGGGGGTTGCATTGCCTCCCGAACAGGGAGCTGGCCAGAAGGCTTGTACTTGCACAGCATCAGCCATATACCTGGTGGAACATCTCTGTCTTGCAGGCCCAGCAAAAGGATAATAAATCACACTGAGCTCAGGTCTCAACAGACAGAGGCCATCGTCACACGGGCTTTTATTTAGCGCTAAAATGGCGCTATTTCCCGGCAAACACCCACCTTATTCCAACATTGTAGCAATTTTCTCTCTTCTGCTTTGTGCTTGATAGTCGCGCTATTTTGTGCCTCAGTGTGAATGCCTCACATCGATGTAGTTCGCCTCGCAACGTCCTATGCCCTCCCTTCAATCCCAGAATCCATTTCTTCCTGCAACTCCCCTTTTTTTATTTTATTATGTCTTTATAACGCCATAACGACATAACACAATGCAAACTTTCTGCTGAAGTAAAAATGACTCATTCGCCATGGCAGAGTCTTCAGCTATGGGGATCACGTCAGACAGGGAGTTTTCTGTGGGCAAAGGGCTATTTATATAATTTCAAAGTTGGAAAAACAAAAGGGTCGTAATGTTTTGCTCTAACGGAATGTTTATATGCTGTTATTCCGTTATAGTGGAATTAAACGCCAGAATAATAAAAAAAAAGGGGGGGGGAGCTGCTTCTGCGCGGTTAGAGAGAACAGAACAGAGTGCTTCGGTGTGGACAGCTGGTGGTGCAAAGAGCTGTTAGGTGACCCAAAGAAACGTTACTGTGCCGATAACAGGTAGGACGCTATATGCTGTAAATTTAACGGAAGAGATGCCCGTGTGACGACGGCCAGAGTTCCACCAGGTAGACGCCAGGACAGAGAAGGCCCTGGCTCTGGTCGATCCCAGGCAAGCCTCCATATGGGGAGAGGCAGTCCCACAGATATACTAGAGTGAAAGTGGTTGGCAGAGGAAGGCTTATGATGATACTCTCCCTTTCAGCCCTTTGCCCTCCACTGCAAATAATCCTTTCCCAGGATGCTTTGCAAAAGGAAACAGCCATCAGACTAACTTTACACGTGCCTTCAGTACAATGTGAAATCTACAAAACCTGTTTCATCAAAAGTAGCAATAGGACAATAGAAACAGATAACACAGAATTGAAAATGAAGCCTTTCTCAAACAGCTTTTAGCATGCTTAAAGGCCACTGTATGTCTTCAACCTGAATCTCATTTTTGTTACTTACTTTTGAAGGCACTCATATCAGTTTTTATGCTCTGGGTTTTTATGTGCTTTTGTGTTGTTTTTATTTGCTGAGTTTTTAATGGTTTACTAATGTGAATGATTGTATGTTTTTGCCACTTCTTCTTGTTTTATATTATGAGCTGCCTGGAGCTCGTCCTTGATGAGGCAGCATATACTTTTTCTTAATAAATAAACAAATAATTTTCAGCTTGCCAAAATTCAACGTTATTTATCCCACTTTATTTTCTTTCAAAACTCTAAACCGAACATTGTTTTAAAAAAAATCAAATCAGAATAACTATTTGTATTTTTGCAAGAAAACGTGTTAGAGCTTTCTTGAGAGTTTCTCCCTCTATTCATGTAAGTTTTCATACAATAGCTGTTTTCCAGCCTCATGTATCATTTATATGCTCACTGTCCAAAGTCAGTGCAATAAAAATCAACTTCTGTGTCTACTTTGTGTTTAAATAAATTAAGTGCCTTGTGTCAACAGATAGTCTAACACTCTATCCATTTTAACAATCTGTAAAAAATTCAACCACTGTTCAGTTCTGCATACTTTATAGAGTCCTTCCACTCCAGGACATTTTTATGATGTATTGCTTGATTTAATTAAAAGCCCTGGAAATGTTTAAACCCATTGACTTCCCCCACAACCACCTCTGCCTGTAACCCAATTCCACGTTGGGCTTTTTTCTTAATTGGATTCAGGTTTCTGTCTTAGTAGTATTTTATGAGAACTGGCCCCATATTAGATGGAAATGTTTCAAGACACCATGTTAAGAGATTCAAGAAGGCCTGTTTACACTTCATGGGGTTATATACTATGACTATTGCTAGAAGCAATCAAAAGAGGCTGTATATTAGTGGTATACTGATTAGAGTCCTGGCCTGGAATGGAGAGGACCTAGCTCTCTCACAGCTAACATAGGTAAGAGACTGACTGCATTCTGCCTTTTTTCTGTTAGTTCAGCAGCTTGGAAAAGAACAGTAAATAAAAACATTTAGAGGTTAATTCTATATATTTTCAAACTTGTTGACTCATGTATGCTTCAGACATGATTTTATCTGTGTGCGTTTGTGGACAAAGCTCTGTCTTGATTTTCTGGGGTGTATATGTTTTGTATTTATAATCATTGGGATTTTTCAACTTTTGTATAATTTTTGCTCATGCTCTTTCATTCAGGTTTCTTCTGATGTAATCACCACCACCACCACCACCACCACCATCATCATCATCATCTACCATTATTGGCATAACTTCTGATGTAATAGCTTGTATTTTGATTGTTTTCATATGATTTTATTTTAGTTCCTTTTATATCGTGTTTCGGGGGCGGGGGGAAGTACAGCTCATGTGCTTGAATTGTTTGATGCAATCCTGTTCCACAGACTCCTTGGTGTCTTGATTATGACTGCTTTTGATTTGTCTCGTGCTATGACAGAAGTTAACATGCAGAGAGATGATATGTAGAAGAATCCTTAATGTGAGACAGCAGGGATCTGGAAGGCTTGATTATGATAATTTCATTCCTTTTAATATACTGACAGTACAGTCCTATGTACAATTACTCCAGTCTAAGCTAATTGAAATCCATGAATTTAGGGAATAACTTCACATTGTTTTTTCCCTGGAGTGAGGTGTAGATTCATGTTCTGAAATTCAACATTTCCCAGGTTCATAGGGCCCTGATTTGGATCAGGACTCTGGTACACACAGAGACTTCCCCCCTGCACTTGTGTTTTGTTTTTGACGTGAAATAGCTCCAGGGGAAGCAATTTGCCTATCTGGATGCTACATGTGTATTGATGAGCTACCTGTTTCCACAATGGGGCAAATAGGTGTGGAAGGGCCTGCCTGTGGAGGTCAAAGCACTCCCACAATTCTATCATTCCGCAGAATGTATAAAACCGAATTGTTCAAGGGAGCATTTTTATAAAGAGAATAGGGCTGTCGTAAAATTGGAATTGTTCAGGAGGATGTTTTAATAAAAGGAGAAGGGTTATAGTTTATGAAACTGTCTGTTGTATGCATTTCTTGTTTTTATAGAACAGTTTTCTGATTCCAGCTTTTGGGAATAGACCAAAGATCAGATCATGGTTGATCAATGACCATTAGATTAAGCAAGTTAAAAAGTTTAAATATCTTCAGGTAGTTATACAAGAATCAGGCTCTAGGGTCAACCACAGTAAATATGCTGCCAACCAAGGAGAGGGATCAGCAAATACTACTGCAAAATTCTTTCAGTCAGAAGGAGGACATTATGTCCCTGCAGCCCTTAAACTATTTAGGGCTAAAACGGTGCCCCAATTATTGTGTGGGACATTTGTAGGTCCTCTCAGCTTGTGTTTTGCCCCTCAGGAAAGAGTGCAATCTAGGTTTTTAAGGACAATTTTATAGGTCCCCAGGTGTATGTCTAATGCTAGGGTAAGACTGGAGACATGTAGCATTAGAGTTGAAGCAAGGGTATGTATATCATCCACATGCATGTGGCTGAAGGGACATTTTAATCCTCAAAGTCTACTCCCATTTATAAACAGAGACAGCTTTCAATCTAATTGGTTTAAGTCTGTTCAGAACCATATTGGTAGAATTGGCTTTTCTCTTCATGTCCTCCTATCCTGTGGTTATGATCAGGCAAAGAGATTAGTTAAACAGAGGACTAAGGATATAGAAGACCAAACTGATATTGCTAGCTTACAAACTGAGAATGTGTGGTCAAATTTTCAAAATATTGTGAAGCCAGCACTTTACTTAACATCCTTAGAAATAAATGGCTTCAGAAGAGTGTTTGTCCTGGCAAGGTGCCTGGCCTTCCTTCTGCAGTTTTGGAAGGCATATATAATAGAATCCCTTACCTGGAAAGGCTTTGTTCCTGTCCATTAAGAGAAGTGCAAACTATAGAGCATATGTTTTTTAGCTGCCCATATTATAAGGAAGCCCATGATGAGACGATCATACCGTTATTAAGTAAAATTTTTGGTCTCACTAAAAAAGCTCAACTTGATTACCTTCTGTCTGATAAGAATGCCAAGATTACCTTTCAAGTAGCCAGATATTGTTTGGTGATATTCAGGTCTCGGTACTGTAACTAGATCTTAACTCCAAATTGTTTTATTTGTTCTATTCTATGCTTTGAACTTTCTTTTTAGCGCAACGGTATTACATGATTGGACAAATGACTGTAAATAAATGCATGATCCCAGCAATCTAGTAAGTGCATTTCCTATATATGTCATATCTTATACTCCAGAGGAATTAGCCGTGTTAGTCTGTACTGTTGTTGCAAAATAGTAAAGAATCCAGTAGCACCTTTAAGACTAACCAACGTATTTGTAGCATAAGCCTTTGAGAACCACAGCTCTCGAGAACATGCATCTGACAAAGAGAGCTGTAGTTCTCGAAAGCTTATGCTACAAATAAGTTGCTTAGTCTTATTTTATTTATTTATAGTCCACCTTTCTCACTGAGACTCAAGGCGAATTACACAGCACGAGCTTAGTATAATCAGTATCAAGTACATTTCCATACAGTATCAAGTACATTTCCATAAACAATGCCATAGGGTAAATAGATACAAGTTTAAAAAGACATAGTGTTAGCAAGAATCCAATACAAAGTAGAAGAAAATACTGGAACAGAACATTATCACTTCTAGAATTGACATTAGACAACATAAAGCACAGGTAGTACATATTTAAAGCAATAGATAAAATGTAAGGCAACATAATGGTGAAGTCTATGGTCCCTGACTCATTAGCGAAGCATCTGAGATCCCATCCCTACAATATAGCCCTTCCATTCAAGTAAAAAGCCTTTTTGAATAATTCAGTTTAGTATCATTTGCGGAAAGCCTGGAGAGTGGGGGCTCTCCTGACCTCCTCAGGCAGGCTGTTCCAAAGGGTAGGGGCCACCACAGAAAAAGCCCGTGTATGGACTGTTGTTGATTTCGCCCATATGCAGCCTGGCACCTGCAGGAGACCCTATTCAGATGAACAAAGCTGCCATAGAGGAACATAGGGAGGGAGGCGGTCCCACAGATATGCTGGACCAAGGCCATGAAGAGCTTTGTATATAATAATCAATACCTTGAACTGAGCACGGTAACTGATAGGTAGCCAGTGGAGTGACTGTAGGATGGGAATGATGCTCATGCTCCTGCTCACTCCTGATAACAGTCGAGCTGCAGCATTTTGCACTAATTGGAGCCTTCTAGTTAGCTTTGATGGGAGACCAATGCATAGTGCATTACAATAGTCAAGCCTTGATGTTACCATAGCATGGATCCAGGTGGCCAGGTTGGCTGTGTCAAGATAAGAGGCCATCTTCCAGGCAAGAGTGAGCTTGTAAAAAGCATTTTTTGCCATTGCCTTAACTTGCTTTTCTAGTAGTAGCGCTGGATCCAGTATAACTCCTAGGCTCTTAACTGAGTCAGCAAGGGTCAAACAAACTCCATTGAAAAAGGGGAGTACAATATCCTTCAAGATCTCTGCCTTCCCAACAAGCATCACTTCAGTCTTGTCTGGGTTCAATTTTAATTTATTTTTCAGCCATTTCACTATGGCTGTCAGGCAGCGATCTAAGATTTCTACTGCATCCTGTGCAGACCTAGATAGCAAGATATAGAGTTGGGTGTCATCTGCATATTGCTGACAACCAACTCCATAGCTGCGAATGAGTTCTCCTAAAGGCTTTACATAGAGGTTGAATAACATGGGAGATAAGATTGCGCCCTGCGGAACCCCGCAAGATAGTTCCCATTCTGGAGATAGCTGATCTCCAATGGCCACCCTTTGAGTCTTAAAGGTGCTACTGGACTCTTTACTATTTTATATCTTATACTCTTTCTGTTGCATTGTTTTCTTACCTGTAATCCAGTCTTATTACAATATTTATTGTATGTATTATACTGCTCCTATTTCATTGCTAAAGTTTGTTAATCACTTATGCTTCAATTCAGAAAGATTTAATCTATGTGTTTCGGCTTTATGCTACTTTTCAAATGTATGGCCATATCCTGTTTTATTCTGTTTTTCATTGAATGTCCCCAACTACTGATCATATTGTATTTTTGCTGTGAATGTTCTAGTTATTGAATGTCCTACCTATTAATTATATTGTATTCACTTGCAGTATGTAATCTGCCTTGGATCTCAGTGAGAAAAGTGGACTACAAATAAACAGCAGCAGCAGCAGCAGCAGCAGCAGTAGTAGTTAATAATAATAACAATCGATTTTGAGTCTCAGCAAGAATGGCAGACAATAAATAAATGAAGAAACAAATAAATAAATTACCCCTCCCAGGCCCTTGTGGGACCAGAAAATGGCAAAAGGGAAAGATCTAAACCCCCTTTCTCTGTGTGCCATGATCCTGATATGAGTCAGACACACACATGCCTGGGCAGCACAGAACGTCTGAACATGCTCTTCAACCTGTATGGATGTCTCCCAGGGAGACGTAATACTTCATAAGATAGTTTCAGGAGGGTAGCCTTGTTGGTCTGCAGTAGAAGAGTAGAAGAGTAGAACACCTTAAAGACCAATAAGATCTCCAGAGTATGAGAATCAAAGTTCCCTTCGTCAGATATCTTACTAAAGGAGCTTTTTTTCCTGGAAATCTTATTGGTCTTTAAGGTGCTACTGGACTTCAATCTTGTGCTTCTTGAGATAGTTTCAGGTGGGTTGCCATGTTAGCCTGTAGTAACAGAACGACCAGCCCTGACTCCAGCTGGTTCTTTGCAACACTCCTCCCACCTTCTGACCTGGATATAAGGGCTGATGGAACTTCATTCTATTTGTATCTGATGAAGTGTAGTATAAGAACATAAAAAGAGCCCTACTGGATCAAATCAATAGCCCGTCTAGTCCAGCATCCTGTCTCACACAATGGCCAACCAGTTGCTATGGAGGGCCAGCAGCAGGGCATAGATGGTGAAGCCTTCCCATGATGTTACCTCCTGGCACTGGTATTCAGAGGTTCACCATCTCTGAATGCGGGGGTTCCCTTTAGTCACCCTAGCTAGCAGTCACTGATGGATCTATCCTTCATGAATCTGTCTGACTTTGAATCATAAAAGCCTGTATACGGGGAAATATTCATGGTCTTTAAAGTGCTACTGGACTCCAATTGTGTTCTTCATAAAATTGCACTGTACATCTGATAAATCAGGACCCATGTCCACTTGAAATCTGAACCTCCTCCCCAGTAAACACCTGTGCATAATCCTGTATTTGATAAACAAATACCTCTGGGGATTAGCTAGGTAAAATGAATCACAGAAGATTTTCCAGTATGGTATTAAAAACCAGTCTGTTCCTGCAGCCTCAAAGCAAGCTTTGTGGTGTGTGGATGTTTGTATAAAGACAAAGCTCTCCAGGTGAACAACAACAAAAAATATTGTGTTATGTGTGGGCAGGAGAAGCAAGCAAGAAGAATGCCAGCCTGTCTTGTGTTAAGTCTCAGCATCCCTGGACATAATTTATAGAAGGCCAGAAATTACCTCTAATTTATCCCTTCACTAAGTTCAGTTGCCATTCCAACATCATCTCCCAGACAGCAATGGTAAAGCATTACAATTTGCATGATACAATAAGCAATTGATTAATAAGAAATGGAGAGCCACGTAAATATGAATGATGTAGGATAAATGTAAAGGATGAACTTGGTAAATTATATCAATGATATGAAGAGCCAATAAACACATGGAACAATGGATCATTCTTTATTCCTTAGGACTGCAATCCTACACATGCTTACTGGGCAGTAAGTCCCATAAAATCAATGGGCTATGCTACTGATTTAAGCAAGTGGTCTTAATCACTGTTGATATGCT
Source organism: Eublepharis macularius (assembly GCF_028583425.1). Classification (NCBI taxonomy): domain Eukaryota; kingdom Metazoa; phylum Chordata; class Lepidosauria; order Squamata; family Eublepharidae; genus Eublepharis; species Eublepharis macularius. The sequence goes on from NC_072801.1 coordinate 43,516,486, forward strand.
TTAATGGATGTTGCTGATTTTCTGTAATTGATTTTCTTCTCTTTTTTGTTTGCTGCTTTGGGTTTCTCAAACAGGAGAGAACAGCAGAAAAGGAAGAAAGGAAAGAGATTCAATCTGCAGAGTTATATTGGTTTATAGCACAGTCCCAAAAAGAGTTGCACCCTTCCCAATCCATTGAGTCTGTGGGATTACAAGTATGTAACTTTGCTGAAGATTGCACTGTCAATAATTATACCTTCTTCCTGGGAAATTCTAGGGACTGTGGTTCTTGAGTGAATAGTCAGAGGCAGGGACTTCAATAGAATTTCTCAGCATCCCTCCAAACAATGGCCCTCCCAATGACCCTTGCAATGCTCTTCCCCTTGAGGATTACCTAGCACCTATTTTCTTGTCTTTTATATGTCAGGCCAAAACATTTCTCTTTATCCAGGCTTTCAATTAAAGGGTTTCCATAATTTTTAATAGGTATGGCCTGTTTCTAATCAGAAGGATGTTTTATGAATATTACTTTAGGCTGTTGAATGTTGTTTTATGTAACTTCTATGCCTCTAGTACGTTCATAGCTTGTTTTAGGGCTCATTTTAAGTCCGATAATTGTTATGTTTGTTGCCTTAATTATTTAATTGCTTTTTAAAAACTTTATTAGTTGTCTCAAGCAGGTCTCCGGAGAAATGGCATATATTTTTTTCTAAATAAATAAAAATAATAGTCCTGGCCAATACTTCATCTTACTCAAATTCTGTCTCCCAGTAGCAACCAGCCATATTAGTCACAGAAATCCATTGAAAATGTATAATTGGTCCTGTGCACCTCCTATGTTCTTTTTTTTTTAATAAGATTTTTATTGGATGGGTTAACATATACAAATCATAATATTTAATATCAATCTCCATGTCCTTATATTATTCCCACACTTCCCCCACCCTTTTTCATTGACTTCCAACAGTTTTCCATTCCCTTCTTATCCATTACATCACATTACACCTCTATCTCCTAAAATAATAATTTCTATAATATTAGTTTCTACATTATACTGTATAATATATAGCATAACATATCCATCTTCATCTACATTCCATAGCTATCTCCTAGCTTAGCAAATTACCCTTTATAATATAAACTTCTAATTTATATATTATATATTATATATAATATAGCATATACTATAACATACCACTATCTACAACATTTAAGCCCGCTTTCTATTATTATTAAATTCTAACTTATGTAATATAATACCTTATTTTAACCTCTAAATTAAGTAAAATAAAGACCTATCTTCTCCTCAACAATTATCCAAAGACCACATCTTCCCTTTCATGTCCCACTTTTTTCCCACAAAGTTCTTAAGTTTCTCCCAACTCATAATGTATTCCTCTGTATCTTGTTTTTTAAGGTCCCTTGTAAGCTTGTCCATTTCTGCCATATTTAATAGCTTTAGAATCCAGTCTTCTACCGATGGTATTTCTTGTGTCTTCCACAACTGTGCATATAACATTCTAGCCGCAGTAATCATATAAAAAACCATTACTCTGTCCATTCTATCAAATTCTTCCAGTTTCATACATAATAATAGCGATTCTGGGTTTTTATCAACATTTCTCTGTAAAATCTCTGACATAACTTCCACAATTTCCCCCCAGAACTGTTTAGTTTTTTCACAAGTCCACCACATATGATAGAATGAACCTTCATGCTTCTTACACTTCCAACATTTATCTGACATTTGATTATTACCATTAGCTAGCTTTTTTTGGTGTTAAATACCATCTATACATCATTTTATAAACATTTTCTCTTATAGTGGTACATGTTGATATTTTCATAGTATTTTTCCACAACCTCTCCCAAGCTTCCATCGGTATATCTTTATTACAATTTATTGCCCATTTTACCATTTGTACTTTAACTACCTCATCTTCAGTAAACCATTTCAACAAAATCTTATATACTTTAGATATCATTTTTCCCCTCTTGAAGTAAACACTCTTCTAACTCCGAGTTTTCCGTCCTAAATCCTACTTTTCTTTGGTCTGTATCATACAAATCTTTTATCTGTCTATATTGAAACCAACCATATTGAAATAACAGCTCTTCATTAGTTTTAATAGTATATACATTCTGATCCACTCTAAGAATTTCTTTATATGTCAACCACTCCTCCCCTTCATATTCCGTCTTTGGGTTCACAACTTCCGCTGGAATAATCCACATAGGAGTCTTCTCTTCTAGGTATCTCTTATATTTTGTCCAAACTGCAAATAAACTCCATCTCACAAAGTGGTGTAGAAACATAGCATCAGCTTTAGTCTTTCCATACCACAAGTATGCATGCCATCCAAAAAGTTTATTATATCCTTCCAAAGTCAATAGTTTATGATTTTTCAATAATATCCATTCTTTCAACCATACCAAACATATAGCCTCATGATATAATTTTAAATTTGGTAACTGTAATCCATCTCCTTCCTTGGCATCATATAATACCTGCATCTTCACTCTAGGCTTTTTCCCTGCCCAAACAAAATTCAATATCTTCCTTTGCCATTTTTCAAATTGCTTATTGTCTTTCACATTGGGTATTGTTTGTATTAAAAACATAATCCTCGGCAGCACATTCATCTTGATAACGGCAATACATCCCAGCCATGACAAATTCATCTTACTCCAATTCAACATGTCCTTATCAATTTGTTGCCATAGCTTTTCATAATTATTCTTAAATAAATCAATATTTTTACAGTCAACTCAATACCTAGATATTTTGTTTTGTGGACTACCTCACAGTTCATTATCTCCATTAGTTCTTGTTGTCGTTGTTTAGACATATTTTTACATAGTATTTTAGATTTGTCTTTATTAATATAAAATCCTGCCAAATCTCCAAATTCTTTTATTTTCTCCATCAATCTTGGCATATTTTGAATAGGATCTTCAATTATAACTATCACATCATCTACAAAAGCTCTAACTTTGTAGGAAAGACCCTTAATTTTCAGACCTTTTATCATATCATCTTCCCGTATTTGTCTAAGTAAAATTTCCAACACCATCACAAATAACAATGGAGAAAGTGGGCATCCTTGTCTCGTTCCTTTTCTTATCTCCAATTTTTTTGTTATATCACAATTTACAACTACAGCTGCAGATTGATTCTTATATATAGACTTCACTGCTTGAATAAACGTTTCTCCCATTTGCATCTTTTCCATTGTGGCAATCATAAAATCCCAATTTAAGTTGTCAAACGCTTTTTCTGCATCAACAAAGAAAAATCCAACTTTCTTCCCTGGATTCTTATCATAGTACTCTATAGCATTCAAAACTACTCTTAAATTGTCTTTTATTTGCCTATCCGGCAAAAAGCCCGCTTGCTCTTCTGCAATAAATTCCACCAACCAGGCTTTGAGTCTTTCCGCCAAAATTTTGGCAAAAATCTTATAGTCATTGTTGGTTAACGATATTGGTCTATAATTTTTAACATTCGTTAAATCCTGTGTTTCTTTTGGTATCAATGTAATGTTGGCTTCATTCCATGTTTCCGGTATCTCTTGTCCTCCCAATATTGCATTCATTACTTTTTGCATCAGCTGCTTTAATTCATCAGCCATTACTTTATAAAATTTAGCTGTAAGTCCGTCTGGTCCTGGCGCCTTCCCCACTTTCGTGCCTTGTATCGCATCCATAATTTCCATTACTGTAATTGGGGCATTCAACTTATCTTTCAGTATCTTCGGCACTATTGGCAAACTCAATTTATGAAAATATTCCTCTATTAATCTTTTATCAACAGATTTTTTCTGATATAATCTCGCATAGTATTTGTAAAATGCTCTCTGAATTAAAGATTGATCCAGTAACTCTTTTCCATCTTCAATTATTTTACTTATTATTTTCTTCTCTCTTTTTTTCTTCATCTGCCAAGCCAAATATTTCCCCAGTTTATTGGCTCCTTCAAATGACTTTTGTTTCAGTTTTTTCAGTTCCCATTCCATCTCCTTATTTTCCATCACTTTTATTTGTTCCTGTAGTATTTTAATTTCCTGTTGCCTGGTGTTTTCCTTAATTGCTGTTCTTTTTGCACTATTTTTTCTTGAATTTCCTTCATTTTCATTTCTTTATTTTTCTTATCCCTTGCATTTAAATCCATAAGCACTCCTCGAAGAACCGCTTTATACGTATCCCAAACTTTATGAATTGACACCCCTTGGTCCACATTATATTGTATAAAGCATTTAGTCTCTTTTTTAAGAACCTCCAAATTCACTTGACTACTCAAGAGGTCTTCATTTATTCTCCATCTTAATTTTTTACTCCTCATTCCAAATCTCCATAACAGGATTATGATCTGAACTAATTTTGGGCAAAATGTCAGTTTCTTTTGTACAAACTACCAACTCTTTTGATGCCCAGATCATATCTATTCTCGATAATGATTGATGACTTGTAGTCTGATATTGGATCTATTGGATCTATTGCCCTTAATTTGTTTACCAGTCCTCAGGGGCAGATGGAGGAGGGAAATGCTTCAGGAAAAAACCAGGGTGTGTAACTCCAGTGGTGCAGTGCAGGAGGAGGCAAGAAATGAGCTGACACCCACCATTGGTGGTGCTGGCCAGGTCAGAGTAGCCCCTGCAACACCAGTAAAGCTCCTAGGGCTTAGCTCTGTATGTTCCTGGCTGCCAATATCTCTCCAGGGTAGTGGCCCACCAGGGACTTCCCCTATACATTAAATGGCCAGTCTATCCCTGCCAACCAACCATTCTTGATTTTGTTTTAAAAGAGAAGAGGACCAGAGAAGCTTCAAAAAAAGATGCACAGAGGATGTGGAACTTCCAAAAGAGCAGGCAGGAAATCAGCTCTGAAGTGGTTAATTTCCCCAGCTCCCAAATTGATAAGCAGCGGGAGCGTCAGTCTGAAATGAACTTGCCTTGTTCGCTGGGGTTCGAAGACAGCGGAACTCAATCAACAACAGGCCACATGGTTCAAAGCTGCAATTCATCCCTCTGCGCCTCTGAAAAATGGGAGGTGACAGTTCATTTTGCCAGTGACAGTCTGTCGGTCTCGCTCACTGCCTCTCCCCTGTCGATTGCGCACGGAGGTGAAGTGCTGGCTCTCTGGCACCCTCACTTTGTATTCCACTCAGCTGAACAGGACAGTCTGAGATCAAAGGTGGAAAAATCTCCCCATGGCCATCCACCTGCTATTCTATTCCCTGGCCTTCATCCTTTCCCCACCAATTCCTCTACACAAAAAGGCCTTTAGGCCTCACTCACTAATAAGGGAGCCGTTTTGTCCCTGTGTTCCAGTCCCCTCTCTTTCTGTACTTACTCATATCCTCAAAGGGTAAAAATGAAAGAGGAAAAATCTTCAGAGAGGAGAGCATGGGGCAGAGAAGTGATATTCTTCTAACACGTTTGTTGTTAGTTTTAAAAAGAGTATCTTTAGTTTTGTATCCATTGATACCTCCAAAAATCACTGAGGGCACAATCTAAACAAAGGGAACCACTTAGAAGTAGGATTGCCAACTTTTGGTAGGGAAGTTCCTGGAGATTTGGGGGTGGAGCCTCAGGAGGGTGGGGATTGGGAAAGAGAGGGACCTCACTGGATTTTTTCTAGAGGAACCAATCTCTGTTTTCTGGAAATCTGTTGTTATCCTGGGAGGTCTCCAGCCCCCACCTGGAGGTTGGCAACCCTACTTGGAAGTCCCATTGATTTCGAATCCCATTCCACAGACTTAAGTCTCCTCCCCAGATTGCAATGTTAATAGTATTTCAAATTTCAATTGGATTGTGTCCTGTGAGAGATTATCAATGTCTCGAAATATTTAAAGTAGTTATGAAATGTACAGTCTTCTATAACCTATAAATATCTAAATCTTGCTAATAGTGATTTAAAGAGAAGGGAAAGGGAAAATGAATTCTGGAAGACTTAGTTAGAATATAATTATCAGTTACTACAGAATGATGTGTTCTTCCATTCCATTAGGAAATAAAAGCAGTTTATAAGGAAGGAGCCTGTAGGACGTATTAACTGTGCAGGGTAGTCACAACATTGTCATACTGCTCCAGGATAGCTGTTTTCTCCTGTATGGAAAAAAGATTACTTTAGTGGTTTTTAGTTTATTTTTAAAAACCACTGCTGTGTTGTTCAACTGTCTGGCAGTGCTGGACTTGCACAAGCTTCGATTTTTTAAAATTCTTTTAAGCAGTTAATTTTTCTTTATTTTAATGTATATTATCCTGTCTTTCCTCCAAACAGCTCAAGGTGGCATATTTCATTCATTCTTCCCTCTTCCATTTTACCCTCACAAGAAGTTAGGTGGAGAAAGACTGACTACCCCAAGGTCACCCAGTGAACTTCCATGGCGGAAGGGGATTTGAACCTGAGTCTCCCAGATCCTAGTCTGATACCTTACTCAAAACCAGCTCTCCATCTTATTCCTGCTTTGTTGGCCTTGCATGTTGCATCCATGGATTTAGCATACAAGTACAAAAACTCCCTTGACTGGAATTCTTTTGAGGATACATTTTTAAAAAATAAAAGACTGAAATGTTATGTCTCGATGAATGTTAAATCTTGTTGATGGATTTTGATACATTCATACTGATTTACCAAATTCTATGCTGTTATGTCTTGTTTTTTTCCCTAACTGCCCCCCCCCCATCTAAATTATAACTGGGAATACTGAAGAGAAAATGGAGATTATGAGCTCAGTTTTTCACAAAAAATTCATATTAGGAGAATTTTATTGAGAGTCACCCCTCCCTCAAATTTGTGTTTTGTCATGCTGAAAATGGGTCAGTTGGAGGGCTATTGTTATGATTGTTGTTAGCATATAGGAAGCTATGGGAAAAGACAGGTCCCCAACCCCAAGGTGTCTACAGTTTGGCAGACTGTGGTGAGAAACAATCAAGGGACTGAAGGCAAGGGAGAATACAACAGACGGAAGAAAAGCAGGATGAAGCAGTAATGGTGGTGTCCTTCGCAAACACTGTCCCTTGCAAAGTGACTACAAAGCCTGATCCCAAATAGACAGGCAAGGGGTGGCAACAATCTGATTTCATGGAGTTGGCATTGTGAAGAGGCAGCTGTAAACCCAGACAGATGGAGTGTAGCTGGAATGGTTATTATATTTTCAAGCCATTACATGCTGACAAGTGGGCCCAATGGGGGTCTGTGTTGGAATTAGTGTATGAAAAGGCAGCCAAGAAGACAGCTCTCAAAGATGGACAGGCGGCTCTACTCTGAGCTGAGCCATCTTGAAGATAACAGGTTGTCAGTCACTGAGAACTCCTTATGTATACACGCTGCATTACTGAACTCCCACTACCAAGAGAATTAAACCTGTCTACACACACGCAAACAGCTCCAGTGCTCTGATTACATTTACAGAGGTTACGACCTGCACTTCTGTCTCTATGGAAACCCCTTGCACTGCCAACATGGAGTCAGAGTTGTTTCACCATGGGTGGCTGATATTTAAAGGTAAAGAGGCTTTGCCAAGTTGGCTGAGCAGCTAAAAGGACCTATCTTTTGCTCTTTCCGGCTGTAGCTATCTTTTTTTCAGAAAAGACTGATGAAGACGGACCAGACAGAGGGGGATAAAAAGAGCGTCTTAGAATTGAAACAAAAGAAACAAAATACGATCTCACATGATTCCTTGCTCAACGGCAGCACCAGTCCCAGGAAGATTATTATACTACTGTTCCTCCAAGGAGCTCACAGCAACATGCACAGTCCAGCCCTCCCCCAGTTTGGGCCTCATCACAATCCTGTGAGGCAGGCAAGGCACTATTCAGACACAGTGAATGGCCTAAGGTCACTGTGACGATGAGCAAAGATTCTGCCATTTTCTATCAACCACCAATCTCCTGTATGCTTGCTAGGTATGCCTCCTAGGTGTAACTGCCAATAGGAGCCAGATGGGAAGATGGAGTGGAAAAGAAAATCTGTAAAACTGTCAGTTTGAGTCAGATAGGATTTGTGCCTCCAGAAAGTGTGGGGTGGGTAGGTGGGGGGGTTGATTCTTTGTCAGGAGACTTCTTGAAGTTTTGGAAAAGCCAAAGATTCGCCTCAAGATTTTTAAAAGTTTGGCTGATAACTATTCTCTGCACCCAGTAATTGTAAACTGAAACATAACTGAATGAGCCCAGCAAATAGTCTTTTTTCTGAACAAGTGAACCAAGCTACATAGATCACGGAAATACGTGGATGCAGGGCTCATTTCGAGGGGGAACGCACAGGAACGCAGTTCCTTCAGTTCCCCCAAGAGGTCACATGTCAGGTGGCCCCGCCCACCTGACTCTCAGCCATTTTGTGCCCGTTTCAGCCTGGATTGGGGCCGAAATGGCCCAGATCGGGCCGCTTACAGGTGGTGGATCACTCTCCCACTCAGCAGCGGCCCGATCCTGACCATTTTGGGCCCCCTTTCAGCCATTTTCAGCCCCTTTTTGCAATTTTGGGCCCAGTTTCGGCCCTGAATGGCCAGGATTGGGTCCAAAACAGCCAGGATAGGTGATGTCAGGGAGTGTGGCATATGCAAATCAGTTATGCTAATGACATACTTCCGGTGATGGCAAGGGCATGGCATATGCTAATGAGTTATGCTAATGAGTTCCTCCAGCTCTTTTTCTACTAAATGACCCCTGCGTGGATGGATACAGAGTTTCAGCTGAATCAAGGTTTGGCTTTATAGGCTGTGGCTGCTCTGAAGCATCCATCTTTTTATCATTTCATATCTCCCTACAGAGAGCCCTGGCATTCAAAAGAAACTTTAAGGCCAAACCTTAATTCAGCTGAAACTCTATATCCATCCACATATTCCCCTAATTTATTTATAAGGACGATTGAAAATAAAACAATATAAAACTTTCAGTGTAGATTGGTTTGCTTTCTTGAGCTATCTGTGGGTATATATCCTATAGAACCCTTCTAACACGGTCCCTACTCTCAGTTTATCTGGATTGGGTAGGATAAATATAGTGTTGGTCAGGCCCCACCTGGAGTATTGTGTGCAGCTCTGGAGACTTCACTTCAAAAAGGATGTGGACAAATTGGAATAGGTACAGAGGAGAGCAACGAAGATGATCAGAGGCCTGGAGACCAAGCCCTATGAAGAAAGACTGAGGGACCTGGGAATGTTCAGTTTGGCAATGAGGAGATTGGCAGAAGACATGATTGCTCTAAGTATTTAAAAGGCTGTCATTTAAAGGAGAGAAGGGAACTTTTCCTGTTGGCAATGCAAAACAATGGGTTTAAACTAAAGGAGGGAAGGTACTGGCTGGACATTAGGAAAACTCCTTCACATTACAAGTAATTCAGCAGTGGAATTGGCTGTCTAGGGATGTGATGGGTTCAGGGCCGGCGGCAGAGGTTTTGGCGCCTGCGGCAGCGTGCCTTGCGCCTCTGCGCGGCGTGATGACATCATCGCAGACATCATCACGCGCCGCAGGGGGGCTGGGCGGCATGCCGACCGACGAAGCTGCGAGCCGGGGCTGGGGAGGCGCGCGGAGGCTGCTCCGTGCGTCACCCCAGCAGCAGCTCACGGTTTCTGCGCCCAGCTGGGGTGGAGGAGCGCGCAGCGGAGCTGGCGTGGGCTGGCTACAGCTGCTGCTGCAGCCATCCAGCCAGCTCCGTGCCGCCGCCGCCGCACGCCCCAGCTGGGCGCAGAAGCCGCGAGTCGCTGCTTGAGCGGCGCACAGAGGCTGTGCCCGGCTGGCGTGTGTGGCGACGGCGGCGGCAGCAAGGGGCTGGCTGGCTGGCTGCAGCAGTAGCTGAAGGCAGCCCAGTCACTCCAGCTTCGTTGCGCGCGCCACCACCCCCAACACCCCCTCCAGCGCCCCTCCCGTGCACACGCGCCCGAGGCCACCGCCTACCTGGCCTCCATGGGCGCACCGGCCCTGGATAGGTTCCCCTGTCATTGGCAGTCTTCAAGGAGTGTCTGGATGAATACTTGTAGGGAATGCTTTAGGCTGTTCCTGCATTTGGCAGGGAGTTGGACTGGATGGTCTGTAAGGCCCCTTCCAACTCTATAACTCTATGAAATACTACCTCAGTGTGGTATACTGGACAGAGTTGGATTGGTAAGACCTGCATTGAAACCCCCACCCCACTATTCCATGACATTCACTGGGTGACTGTGAAGGTTGGAGCGCATACCAGTGGCCTGCCTTGTGGAAAGTTGTATTATTTTGCTGAGAAATGGTGTACTGATGTAATTGTAAACATAATTGTATACAGAATTATATGAAATTCAGCCTAGCTTGGTGATATTTGGTATGACACTAGCTTTAAAACACCGACCATAGTCCTTTTGTTGATTTATACATTACAGTAGAGATAGCATGATGTGAAGTTTAACTAGCGTAGTATCTATCCCAACCCTCACCTGACAGATTGAACCCAAGTGGCTTCTAAAGGCAGTTATTTAAACATATGTGAGGGAAATTATCACAACCTAATGAGTGCTGCTGTCTGCTGCAATTACAATGGCTTTAGAGTTCTTCATTCTTCTGGTATAGCCTGGGCTAAGTTCTAGTAATGCCTTCCCGTCCCTAGGCCCTCAGATGAGACATCATGAAAACAGGATTTAAAAGCTAACTCACTGAGAAGTAGAGAATGATGTAAGCTGCTTTGGGTCCCCACTAGGGAGAAGGAAGGGTATAAATGAAATAAATAATAAAATAATTAATAATAATAAGCACATACCACTGTGCAATGCCAAATTTGGGGTGTGATGGATTTAGTAAAAGAGGACAGGAGAAAAATGTTCATACTAAAGATGTTCAAGACATCTTTAGTACACTAATAGTGTTATCCTAAGCAGATAGTTGCAATGAATAGCTGAATTGGACTGCAGTAGAACAGTAGGATTTGAGTCCAGTAGCACCATAAAGACCAATAAGATTTCCAGGGCATAAGCTTTTGAGAATCAAGCTCCCTTTGTCAGATATCTGACAAAGTAATTAAGCACGCCAATGGCACAAGTTCTCTCCCTCTCTCATATTTCTCTGTCCTTTGATAACTGTGAAGTTACCTTGGGGACAGTTCTAGATACCAAATTAAGTGGATACTGTTGAGTACAGGTGACTTGCATTCTACAGGCCTTGTCAGGAACTATCTTGACCAAGAACTTCAATGACCCAGGCTATGGAATAGGCCATTGCTTAATGGCAGAACAGCTGCTTTGCATGAAGAATTCCCAGGTTCAATCCCCAGCATCTCCAGTTAAAAAGTTCTGGTAGTAGCTGGAGTGAAAGATCTCTGCCACTGCCAATTACAGTAGACAATACTGACCCTAACGGACCAATAGGAAGGCGTCCTATTCACATGTACTTGCAGGATTTAATTCCAAGTACATATGCATAGGATAACACTTTCAGTCTCCTGATCCTGGACTTCCCAGGCCTACCGTCTCCTTACTGCTATACTTTTCTTCTGTCCTAGGCTTTGAGCTTACTTTTCCTCGGCCCTTGTATCTTTCTGGTCAGTTTTGCCTCAAGTTTTTGTGTTATCCACCCATCCTTCCCTTAAGCCCTTGCAATAGCTGGCAACATTCCTCATCTGCTGGCTGGCCCTCAGTGTTTGACAGCCAGATCCATTCTACCTCTGAACCCGGAAGTCCCATTCAACTATCCTCCATAATCTGCCCCCTTTTAAAGTTAGTGGCCCTCACCACTGATTTTTCTGATCTTCATGGATGTTTCCAGCATCTTTCATTAAACACTCATGTACCAATTTGTCATCTCTTGGCAGTGAGTTCAACTTCCACAAGTTACTCAGAATGTGAAATCTCTTGAGTATGATATTATGAAAGTGTTTTCAAAAAACAGCGAAATAAAAAACAAACAAACAAGATCAAAACACCATGAAATGCAAAAAGTACAAGGTAGGTGAAGTGTAAGACTATAAAAGTAAAATCTAATGAAAAAAAGAACACAGACCATTAGCAATAGCTGTAATTGGTGATGGCAGCTTTGTTTTGCTAAGCTGGCTGAGGAATGTCAGGTTTTGCTAAGGCAGACTCCTGTTTGTTGGTGCGACAACAGATTAACTTGGCTACTGCTCTGAAATTAGACCTCCTGAGGGCTCTTACTGTGCAACTTCCCACTGCTCTCTGCACATTGCCAGCTGGAAGTCATGTGACCAATAGGTGGCATCATGTGACCCATGGGATCCATGAGGTTACCTAGATGTAGGGTTGCCAGCTCCTGGTTGGAAAATTACTGGAGATTTGGGGGGGGGGGTGAAACCTAGAGAGGGCAAGATTTGGGAGGGAGAGGGACTTCAGCTGGCTATAATGCCATAGAGTCCACCTTTCAAGACAGCCATTTTCTCCAGGGGAACTAATCTTTGTCACCTGGAGTTCAGTTGTATTTCCGGGATATCTCCAGCCACCACCTGGAGCCTGGCAACCCTACCTAGATGGCAGATGTCACCAAGAAGCACATCATATATCTCTGTGGACAACATGGGATACGTGGCGACTCTGTGGTGCTGTTGATGTGGAGGACCTGGTATGAGGGTAATAGTAAAGAAGGGGGAAGGGTATGATTGATACTTGATGCAAGCAGCCAGATGAAAAAAAAACCCAGTGTGCAAATAATGCTTTATAAATGACTTTCTAATTCTAGATACAGACAGGGCCCTAGAAGGGGAGTTTGAGGAAGATTGAATTAAGCTGTTAACCCTCTAGGCTCTCCTGTCGTTTATCGTTAGGGAATTAATAGGGATGCGGGAATGCAGATGGCCTGCCTGTCAGCTCCATGAGGTGATTTTTCTGATCTTCATGGACGTTTCCAGCATCTTTCATTAAACACTCATGTACCAATTTGTCATTTTAACTGGGCAGGAAAAGAAACTCCCGTTGAACTCCCCTACCTCAGGTGCTGGAAGTGAAACCCAGGACTGGGAAGTTTGTTTGACTTCCCTGCATTTGCCAGGACTACTGGTAGGAGAGCAGACAATTTCCAGGAGCAAGGAGTTCACAGGCTGTCACACCCACCCCAAAAAAGAAAAAAAGGTGAAGAAGATTCCGTATAGATGGGAATAAAAAAGATTTCAGTCTTATTAGAAGCAATGCTATTTAACGCCTATTGTTTTTGCAGGGAAAGGAGTTGATTCATTCCCAGAATGCCTCTGCCCATTGGCAGAGACTGAATGGCAGAGAACAGAAGAGCCAGTTAAGTTGGAGGAAAGCTCCTTAGCCTAGAGGAAGTTACTCCAGCCGAAGGCAGGACACTACCCATTATATGGATGGCTGCCTCCCGGTACTCTTATACTTTCTGCCTTTTGCTTGGTGGCAGAAGAAAAGTAGGCTATAAAGTGTAATAAAATACTTAATGATTTACACAAACAGAGCTTTCTGCAGTTGCCACCTTGCATGGGGACAAAATCAACAGCCGTCTGTACACATGCTTTCTCTGGGGTAGCCCCCACCTATGGAACAGCCTACCTGAAGAGGTCAGGAAAGCTCCCACTCCCCTGGCTTTCTGCAAACCACACAAAACTGAATTATTCAAGAGGGCTTTTTTACTCAGATAGGAGGACTGCACTGTAAGGTAGTGCTCTCAGAGGGATGCATCAGTAGAGGGGCAGGGACCATAGACTATATTAGTATGTGCTACTGTCTGCTATCTGTTGCTTTGTGTATGATCCTACCGGGTAGTTCTAGGTGTTTTATGTCATATAATGTATCATTCTTCGAATTGCTTATGCTCTGTTTCAGCATTTCTCCAGCTCTGTATTAGATTTCTGTTGGTTTTAAATCTTTGCAAATTTGCATTTACAGACCCTGTTACATTGTTTATTGAAATGTCCTAGAAACTGACTGTACTAATTTACACTGTATGATCTGCCTTGAGTCTCAGTGAGAAAGGCAGACTATAAACAAACAAACAAACAAAATTTGCATCTGGAGAAAGTGGGTCAAAATGATCAGTGAAATGATCATTTTTTTATAAAAATGGAAAAAGTGACATTGAAACGTATCAGTGAGCTAAAATAATCATCAAAATGTATTTTTGTAAAGTATCTACATTAAGAACAAAATATGAAACTATGAAATTCAAACACTTCACATTCTGACATGTTTCCAAATTTCAGATTGGGAGGGAGGCTGGATTCATCTTCAAGTGATCTTGAGTGACAGAAAAAGTGACTGTGTGGACTGTCTCTTTTGTGTGCTATGAGAACGTGTGCATGTATGTATGAGGGAGACAGAGAAAGTGAGGGGGAGAAGAAGAGGGAGAGGGAAAAGGGGAAGGAGGGAGAAGAAGAGAGGGGGTAGGGAGAGAAAAAACATTGCAGAATCTACAAAATTTCAGTATTAAAAGCAGAGGAGTTAGCCGTGTTAGTCTGTGGTAGCAAAATCAAAAAGAGTCCAGTAGCACCTTTAAGACTAACCAATTTTATTGTAGCATAAGCTTTCGAGAATCAAGTTCTCTTCGTCAGATGCCTGATACAGAGACTGGTCAAATACAGAAGAGGAGGAGAGACCAGTCTCTGTATCAGGCATCTGACGAAGAGAACTTGATTCTCGAAAGCTTATGCTACAATAAAATTGGTTAGTCTTAAAGGTGCTACTGGACTCTTTTTGATTTCAGTATTAAAAATTATTAAGAAAAATACCCGAAAGTATCATAGTGCCATTATGACAAATATCCATGTGAAAATGAAGGCTGTCTGGCTTACTGTCACGGAACAGATTAATAATGCAATTCTGTTCTATCTATCAATATATTGTTTGCAGTTCTCACAGCATACCCATCACTAAAGGATGCAGGAAAAGGTGCAGAAAGAGGCAATTAACATGACCAGAGTGTTATCAGGTCAAGCATCATGGAGGATCATGGCCAAAGCGAGAGTGAGACCTGTAAAAACAAAATTCATAGATCAGTCAGGCAGGAAACCTTTGATAGCCTCTAGTACTAAAGGAAAGCAAAGGGAATGTTGTCTAGTAGGAGTGATGGTCAGAGCTAGAGATGCCACAAACTTCACCATGAGCTGGTTCAGCAAGTAAACATGCTGTATTTGACAGCTCCAGTTATTTAAGGGCTGAGCCTTGTTTCTGTTCAATTTGCTGCCATTTGTACTGAACATATATTGTGCAGCTTTGTAGCTATTCAGTAACTGTAGTGGTAGAGTTTTATTTCCTTGTGATAGTGGAATTTCATTTCCTTGCTTTGCGGGGCTATTTGCACATATGCAGTAGGTGAAATCGATCCTCTCCCAGGAGGTCATTGGGTCAGGTAATTAAATGATGTGAGAATGGAACTATGTCTCCTGTAAGGCTGTGCAAAAATGCACATAAGTGCAATAACCTCAGTAACACAGCCTTAAAGGAACACCAAATAGTAGGACTTGTTTTAAAATCTAGACTTCCTTTATCATTCCTGGCTGACCGATTGATTTTGCACACTATTAATTTATACCATTTGCAGCTAAGTGATGTGCAGTGATGACAGGTCTGTGGTGTGGAGGGAACTAGAACTCACACCAGTCTGTGTGAAAACTCATACACTGCCAAATTTCATTGTATTGTGCTATTTGACCACAGGACAAGTAAGCTGACAAACAGGCTCAAACCGCTCACAAATCACAGGATGGCAAAAATTGGCTCTTCCTCTATGAATGGCAAACACAGTGTGAAACAAAGCAGTGGGTGTTTGGCTAGTGTGTGAAAATGTGTGCTGGACTAGATGGACCACAAGTCTGATCCAGCAGGGCTCTTCTTATATTCTTAAGGGAGCACAACAGTAAAATATGTTTACTTATTGTTTTTGTCCGGGGTTGAGCACCCCAAACACCTCGGACTTGCCCCAGCCCCCCTACCTGAAAGCTGATGGAACGCCAGCAGCAGGCGCAGGAAACCCCTGGGAGGGGGTGCAGCTCCAGCCAGCAGAAAGGGAAGGGAAAAGGGAACCAGAGGGAGAGATCAGCCAGGGGCACGCCGCCCAACCCCACCCCAAAGGGCAACAGGCACCCACACCTGTCCAGAGTGCCAACAAGGGGTTAGAAGTACTGAAAGCCCCTGCCCAAGCCCTAGGGGAGAAAGAGGCACCCAGCCACAGGAAGGTGGAGCAGCTCCCAAACCCCAGAGGATCAAAAGAAGCAGGTGGAAGGCAGCCAGCCTCACCCTCCAGTGGAAGACTAAGGGCCCTGACAGGAGAAGTAAGGACAGCCAGGAGGGGTCCAGGGCAGAGGGAGAAAGTTGAATAGAGGCAGCCAGCCAGACAGCTACCTTACTGGCAGGACAGCAGAAGCAGCACAGGGCCTCGCCCCAAGCTGCAAACAGGGAGGAAGGGAGTAATAGAGACCAGCTGAGGCTACTGGAAGCTCAGAACAGAGGAAGCTTGGCAGCCAGCCAAGAAAGCACAGCTGAAGCCGTCCAACGCAGCCAAACTAGCTACCCCAGGTGCAACTGCTTGAGGCAGCCCAGGCCAATGCTGGAAGGCAAAACAGAGGTGTGGCCTGGCAGGTGGAGCCTGGGATGAGGGGCAGAATATAAGGGAAGTTCACCCACAGGGCATGGTGGGTTGTGTAAGAGTGATGGAGGGGAGAGAAGCGAGAGTACAAGGAGGAAAGTTGATGGAGGAAAGTAAGAGTGGTGACGGGGTCAGGTTGAGCAGGCCAGCGAGTGGACTGAGAGGGAACCAGGGTGAGGTATACTGCCTCTCCTTCCACAGAGCAGGGTCCTGCAGTATCCCTGACACCCCCCTGAAGTTGGAGCCAGGCACACTGGTGCCACACCTAGCGGTGTTCATGGCAAGCCCTGACAGTTTTTACTAGCTGCAAAATTCAGCTTTCACTGATGCAGAAACTAGGCTACTTTGGCACAGCAGAGAACACAGTTTGTTGGCCAAACTCATTTTTATTTTACATACTTCATTTATAGCCCACTTTTCTCCCCAATGGAGACCCAATGTGGCTTACAGCATTATTTCCTTCCCCATTTTATCTTCACAGCAACCTTCTGAGGCAGGTTAAGCTGAGTGTGTGAGAGACTGTGCCCAGATCACCCAGCAAACTTCATGGCAGAGTGGGGGTTCAAACTTGAGTCTCTCAGATCCTAGTCCAACACTCTAACCCCTACACTATGCTGGCTTTCTATTAAGATTAGTAGACATCTCTGTCACTGCATCTTGGATGGTAGCATCCATGAACAATTACCCCTTACAGACAAGATATTGGGATCCCAGAAAGGCAACCTCCCATCCCTGCCACCAGTTCCCCTCCTTTGCTAGCAGGAGGAAAAGTAGAGGGGAGTGGCATCAATGGGAATTTCTCCCAATCTCTATGGTCTCAACCATAGAGTGTCACCTGGAAGTGATGTCATGCCCAGAAACTCTTCTGACTATGACCCGAAACAGACGTGACGAGTTACCTCAATTCAACCTGGGTTTCCTTGCTTCAAGGTTTGACGGGAAGTGTAGGCATCCTTGCAGGGGCATCGCTACATTTCTCCTTCCCCTGCTTGCGTGGCCTGGAGCTACATGGCCGCACGTGCTCTGCCTCCCTCCCCCCCACAGTCGCACTGAGTGTCACTTCATCTCCCCCCCTCCGTCGTCTGGCCCAGTCCCCGCAGTTCTGGGCTGCGCAGCTTCTGGTGGGGGCCGGGCGAGTGAGGGGGAGATGCAGCATGCTCCGGGAGCCTTTCCTCCCGCTCTCCCAGTGCAGCCCGGTGTCGCTCTGTGGGGGCTGGGCCAGGGAAGGGGGGGGGAGATGAAGTGACGCTCAGTGTGACGGGGGAAGCAACTCCACCCCCCTCGCCTGGCCCAGCCCCCACAGAGCGACACCGAGCTGCACTGGGAGAGCGGGAGGAAAGGCTCCCGGAGCATGCTACATCTCCCCCTCACTCGCCCGGCCCCCACCAGAAGCCGCGCAGCCCAGAACTGAGGGGACTGGGCCAGAGAAGGGAGGGGGGGAGATGAAGTGATGCTCAGTGCGATGGGGGGGGGAGGCAGAGCACGTGCGGCTATGTAGCTCCGGGCCACGTAAGCAGGGGAAGGAGAAATGCAGTGATGCACCTGCAAGGACGCCTACACTTCCCGTCAAACCTTGAGGCAAGGAAACCCAGGTTGAATTGAGGTAACTCGTCACGTCTGTTTCGGCTCTAAATAAGACATCACTTCTGGGTGATGCTTGAGGAATTCCCTCAATCTCTAAGGTAAAGATAATACAGATTGGGAGAATTCCTAGAGGGACAGGGAAGAAGTGATGACATGCCTCCAAACTTTACTGTCCCCAGTCACTGCCCTCTAAATCTCCCAGCATTTGCTGAAGCAGGCCGGGTGACCCTTTTTTACACATAGATAATCCTATGTTCATCACTACAGCTGATAGCTACTGTTCTGAGATTAGAGAAGGGTGAAGGAATAGGAGGGGAAACTCTCCCACCCATTCTGAAACATTTTATTGCTATATGAGGAGTAATGTTTCTGTTTTTCTAGAGCTTACCAGATTCCCTTCATCCGTCATGCAATATTAAGACACTGAACCTGTCAGCAAAACTTTCAACAGGAGTTCTCAGCTGTGATTTTTTTTTTATTAAGTCTCCACCCTGGAAGAAAATAGCATGCTCTTTTTCTGGCAGCTTAGCTCCTTCCAACTACAGCCCTGTGTTGCTCTCTTCAATTTTCTCCTCTACCAAATCTTGTCGGGTTTAATAATAATAAATCAAAGGAATTGCTGTGGGGTGGGGTGGGAGTTAAAGCACAGCTAACCTTCGCCTTTTAGAACTTTCCTCATAAGGGTTTCCACATCTGGAGTTCGTTCAGCCCAAAGTGATGACAATCTCCAATAAATGTTAACGGAGAATCCTACGTAGCCCATACATAGCAACCATAATTCTGTCTGTACATCTGTGGAGTTCTGTAATGCAGTTTTGGAAACATTCTGACCAGGTGGACAAAAAAAGCAACCACATCTTAGATAGTGGATTTGGATTTCTATTAAGGGCCTAGCAGAATGCAAGACAAAGAGACTTGACTAATAATCCATTTAGGACAGGGATCTCCAACATGGTGCCTGTAGGCACCATTGTGCCCACTGACGCCTTTCCTGGTGCCCACCAAGTGTTTTTAGAAAGTGGGTGGAGCCAGATGGGGCTTTTGCCAAGTATGGCTTCTGATTGGCCTTTGGAGATTTGATTGGCATTGCTTTGGTAGAAGCTGCTTTCACAGCACAAGGATCTTCACTGAGTGACTGAAGGGAGGCTGTGGCAGCCATTTTGTGGCTGCAGCCCCCACATTGTCAGGATTCCAAATGTGCCCATAGGTTCAAAAGGTTGGGGACCCCTGATTTAGGAAGCTCTGTTGTTCAAGGCCCTGGGAATTAACAGGAGCAGCAGAAGAGCATTTCAATGAAGCTTGTGCAGAAGAACTTTCTGCCAAGGCCAAGGTATTGATGGGCATTGGGCTTCCCACATTCAGTAGGGTTCTGAAGATCTTCAGTGATACTTAACCCAGCATTATTACTGGAGAAGTAAATTAATTAGGCTGTGGAAAATGCTCTTTCCCATCTTCATTTAGCCCATAGGATGGCTCCCTACCATGACCCAGCTAATCTGGTAATGTGGATTCATGCCGCAGTAACCTCAAGACTAGACTATTATAATGCACTCTACATGGGTCTGCCTTTGAAGCCAACTCAGAAAATCCAGCATTGTTTGCTGTTTTTATTGCATGCTTTTTTGATTCAATAATCTGCACGGAGTCTCCGTGAGACAGGTGGACTGTCAATGAAGCAAAAAAGCAATCAAACACATTTTGATCAATGGGAGAGGATGTACCATTTGGATCCCCACCCCAAGTCTGAGAACTGGCAAGGTGCAACCATAGACCTCCCATTTATCTGACCAGGTTGGGGAATTACCTGCCCCAATTTCCTGGCTCCCAAGGAACTGAGGAGTGGGAGAAAAGATACCCTTCATATAACAATGCTCTAGGAATTTGGTAATGACCATAAAGACTAGGGGAAGCAGCCTAGAGGTCAAAAGAACATAAGAAAGGCCTGCCAGACCATCTGTTCCAGCATCCTGTTTCACAAAGCTGCCAACTAGTTGCCTTTGAGGGTCAAACTAACAGGGCATAGGGACTGAGCTGCCTCCCAGTGCTGGTATTCAGAGGTTTGTGGCCTCTTTTGATGAAGCTTCCCTTCAGACACCACAGCTAGTAGCCATTGATGGACCTCTCATCATGAATCTGTCTAACCCCCTTTTAAAGCTATCTACACTTGCGGTCATCAATATTTCCAGTGAATTCCGTAGTGTATTCCGTAGTGTAATTACTCATTGAGTAAAGAAGTATTTCCTTTTGTCTGTCTTAAACCTATTTCCCAACAATTTCATTGTGTGTCCCAAATTCTAGTATTATGGGAGAATAAGAGAAAGCTCCCTCTATCAACTTTCTCTACCCTATGGATAATTTTATAAGCATCTGTTATGTCTTCCCTTAGCTCTCTTTTTCTAGACTGGAATTTCCCAGACTCTCCAGCCTTTCTTAATAGTCTTTCTTCCTAGACTTTCTAGCATTGCTCCAACCCCCTAATCATCTCGGTCACCTTCCTTTATACTTTTTCCAGTTCTGTAATATTCTTTTTGAGATACAATGACCAGAACTGCACACAGTATTCCACTATAGTTATATACAAGGGTATTACAATATTGGCCATTTTATTTTCAATCTCTCCTAATAATTGCTGGCATGGAATTTGCCTTTTCCACTGCTGCTGCACAGTGAGTTGACATTTTCATCAAGCTTTCCACTACAACCCCAAGATCTCTTTTGATCTCAGTCTCAGCCAGTTCAGAAGCCATCAGCATATATTTAAAATTAGGAGGTTTTGTGCCAATATGCATCACCCACATTGAAGTTCATTTGCAACATTGTTTCTCAATCATCTGATTTAGAGAGATCCTCCCATAGCTCTTCACAATCCACCTTGATTTTCACCATCCTGAATAATTTGTTATCATCTGGAAACTTAGTTGCAAACCCAGAAGTGACACCACACCATCCCCCAAACTTTGCTCTCCCCAGGCACCACTCTCAGAATCTCCTAGTGTTTGCAGAGGCAATGTTGGGACCCCTAGCAACTGAAGAAGCAGTATTATGGCACAAAAAGTGCCATGGATAAGCAGTCAGGAAAAACAATCTCAATACTCTAGGCTTGCCAACTCTGAGTTGGGAAATTTCTGGAGATTTGGGGGTGGGGCCTGGGGAAAGCAGAGTTTGGAGACGGGAGGACATGAGACTCCACCTTCCAATGCAACCCCATTTTCTCCAGGTTTCTCCAGGATTCACCCCCCCTCAGATCTCCAGGAATTTCCCAACTTGGAGCTGGCAACCCTATGTGGACAGGAAGATGAGGGTTTCTGCACCTCCTCGCCTACCTCTGGCACTATTTCCCCTTCTGCCTGCCATTCTCCCACTGTCTCCAGTGGGCTTTTGCCAGTTTAAAAAAAATCAGTGGTAGGTATATCACAACAGCAGCATACACTGAGATTTAGTGGAAAACACTCCAGTGGCGCAGGGTGAGGGATGGCATTAGAGTTGCTCACCTCCAGGTTGGGCCTGGAGGTCTCTTGGAATTACAGCAGATCACTAGCTGACAAGATCAGTTCCCCTAGAGAAAACAGCTACTTTGGAAGGTGGACCCTGTGACATTATATCTTGCTGAGGACTCTCCATTCCCCAAACCCCACCCTTCCCAGGATCCACCTAATATTCCCCCCCCAATTCATTTTCTAAAAGGACTTACTGCTCTAGTTACTATGCTTATATAAATATGCATTCAATAATCATACTCTATAGTCCTGATTGCTATTTATTTTAAAACTATCTTCTGCTTTTCTGCTTAAAGGGGCACTCCAATCCACTTACAATAAAGCAACAATATGTATTATGTTCAAATATATAAGCACTAGTAACAAAGCCCGTTGTGGGGAAATATACAACGGGCTCTAGAAAAGGCAGGGCAGGCAGGCCAGCCATTGCTGCTTCTGCCACACCCTGATGTGGTTGGGAGGAGGGCAGGGCAGGGCGGATGGGCCTGGCATTGCCCCCTCTCCAGTGCCCCAGTCAGGGGGGAGGCAAGGCAGCCAGACCAGGCCTTGCCCTCTCCCCAGAGCCCCAATCTGGGTGGGGGGAGGAAAGGGTGGCTGGGTCTGGCATTGCCTCTCCCCAGTGCCCCAATTGGGGCAGGAAGAGGGCAGAGGGGCCAGGATTGGCATTGCCCCCTCCTCAGCACCATGATGGAGGGATGGGTAGGCACCCTAGTGGGGCCAGATTGGGCTGCCGCAGGTGAGGAGCACTGCGGGGGGGCAGCACCAAGTACCCTGATGGGCTCCTATGCCCAGCAGCAGCCCATTCCATCCCCAGCCCCGCAGGTGGGGAGTGCCACCAGGGGGTGCCAGATGCCCAGCAGCAGCCCATGCTGGCCCCATTGGGGCTGGATCAGGCCACTGCAGGCATGCTCATGCACCCAGCAGCTGCCTGTTTTGGCTCCGTTGGGGCCAGATCGCACCACTGCAGGCAGGAAGCCCTGCCGGGGAGCGACTCCCCTCTTATCTCTGCTAGAGGCATGATACCATGCCTGCGCTCTAGGTTAAGAGGTGAGTCGTTTGGAACACGGCTCCCCTTTTATAGGTATAGATTACAAAAATATTCATAGTGAGAAAAAAAATAAACCACCAACAGTCTATTCAGTTCATGGCAGAATAACCATATCAGCATCCGTCTTGCAAATGCGAATGACTGAACTTATTGAGCTTCTCTCAGGAAATAGTTCTACAATTGTGGCGCCACCACTGCTGGGTTCTCAACACTGTCTTGGCAAACACCAGGTGATTTAGAGGGCAGTGTTGGGGAGGATAGAGTTTAGGCAGGACTCTCTAAGCTGCCTCCCTAGTCTCTATAGTCTTTCTTTACCATTGTGGAAATTCCTAGAACATCACTATGCAGATGCCATCTTCTTTCTGCTCCTCAATTCCTCAGAGGTGGGAAAATGGAGCAGGGTGGAGGGCAGGTATAAATCCTTGTCCTGGGTGGCTAAAAGAGAGTCCTACTGCTACATAGCTGACAGTAGATCTGACATCAATTGAAGAAAACACACAGTCAAACTAGACAAGATGCCAGACACGAAAATGGCACGTGGCAGTTTTCCGCAAGTTATGAGGGGAAATGTAGGTGCCTCGTCTGACTGCCACCCACCCCACGCTTGCTTCACCACCTTGCACCTGCCGCCTTCCTTCAAGCCACAGAGCTCCCCAGCCATGGAGCAGCAAGTGGACTGCTCCCCGGCTCCCTCGCATGCACTCAGCCTTCCAGCACCCCAGGTGCTGGATGAGAGAGCGAGATGGGTGGGTGGGAAAGGGGGGAGCTGTGGCTGTTCTCTCTGGGCTTCTTCTCCAGTGGTGGGGAGTGGTGTTCGGTTGTCACTGAGGAGGAGCAGCCAGCTGGCATTGTCCACCCCTCTCTGAAGCTGGTGTCTGGCAGGCTGACCCACTGCCCTGTTCTCCACATCAACCGGACCCACACGGTGTGCTGCCTCACCCGCCCCACACCTGCTTCGGTCGACCCCAACACCCACCCAGAAGGGTGCTCTCCCAGCCCAGGCTGGGAGGGGGTCAGAGGACTGAAATACGTGCAAGGGAAACCCAGCCTGTGTGGACTCTGCACCTGTCGGGTGGGGCTGCGTTGGCAGGACTATGGTCCTCAAGCTGCCCGCCCCCATTTAGTTTATGCTGCTCACTGTTTCCCAAGCCCCACACCAGCTCCTGACAAGGGGTGACTCCTTGAAAGGAATAGCTGGGGGGAAGCTAACAGCCCGCCCAACAAAGAGGGACGGTGGATGGGAGAAGCTGGGAGACCCTGTGAGCGAGGCAGAGCATGGGATCCAAGAGGGGGCAGGGGGGTGATGCCAGCTGGCTCCTCGGCAGCGACAGCTGAACGTCATTTTCCACTGCTGGAGAAGAAGCCTGGAGGGAACAGCTGTGGCCCCCTCTTTCCCATACACCCGTCTCACTCGCTCATCCAGGGTCCGGATTGCTGGAAGGCAGAGTGCATGGGAGAGAACTGGGGAGCCAGTCCACATGCTGCTCCACAGTGCGTACGAGGCAAGGTCCCGGAGCTCTCGCCCCTTAGCTTGAAGGAAGGCAGCAGGTGCAGAGCAGGTGAAGCAAGCGCAAGGCGGTGGAAGTCAGACGAGATACCTACATTTCTCATCAAAACTTGCAGGAAATTGACATGCCGTTTTCGTGTCTGGTGTCTCGTCTAGTTTGACTGACAGTCACCACAGGAACTGGGAATTTCCGCAAAGGAGTTGTGATACTTCTCCTGCAGGAGGTGCTAAGGCTAGAACTGGGAACCTCTGGACACAGCTGTTGAACTTGGTTGACTCCAGTGGGATTTTCACCATTGACTTTAATAGAAATGGGTTTGGTTCAAAGATAAATAAGAAAACTTACTGAATTGAAAGAAAACAATCAGTTAATGAGAGATGTAATATAAAGACATTAAATCATTGTGTAGTGTGTTGCCTGAACTGTCTTGACAGCAGGTCATGGATTTTTATTTGAAAAACAATTTAAAAAACACCCTGAGCTGGGTGGGTTGCATTGATTTATTTGACTATGCCACCAAAACCGTTTGTTTTTCCTCTACTGGGATGTCAAGGTTTTGCTAAACAGTAGAACTTTCCTCTACTCAGAACAGGACCTGTAAGAGTTGCAAGGAAATGGGAGAGAGACAGAGAGCTCTTGTACAGAATATGGACTGGATCCAACCAGTTTTTCCACTGATGAGAAAGGAGCAGGGTGTTTCCCTTTCCTTTTACCAAAAGGCTGTGCTGGGGATCATGGAACCTGTATGGCAAAAAGCTATGTGGATTGGAGGCTGTAATAAGCAGTGGAACTAGGAGAGAATAACAATGCAATCCTAATCAGAATTGTATTGTCGAAGGCTTTCACGGCCGGAGAACGATGGTTGTTGTGGGTTTTCCGGGCTGTATTGCCGTGGTCTTGGCATTGTAGTTCCTGACGTTTCGCCAGCAGCTGTGGCTGGCATCTTCAGAGGTGTAGCACCAAAAGACAGAGACACTGAGAGATCTCTGTCTTTTGGTGCTACACCTCTGAAGATGCCAGCCACAGCTGCTGGCGAAACGTCAGGAACTACAATGCCAAGACCACGGCAATACAGCCCGGAAAACCCACAACAACCAACTAATCAGAATTACTTCAGTCTAAGCCCATTGGTTTCAATGAGCTTAGACTGGCATAACTTTGCTTAGAATTGCAGATAGAGAAAAAACTCCAACTCTATACTCCTTTTCAGTGGAAAAGATACCCCTTTGTCCCCCTCCTGCTGTTGAGCATATTTTTACTGCATTGCACATATTTTCTTGCATTGCTTTCCAATCACTAACAAATCTGTTATTCAGGATCTTTATAGAATCACAGGATGTAGCTTTCTAAAGCCTCCTTCAGTATTTTATCCAACACTACTGCTACACTAGATGTACATTTCCACATTTTTCACATTTTCATATGACCACATCACATATATGGAATCCTGCCCCTTAAATGCACACAGACAGTGCTAGTTTCTAAAATAATATCAGTCCACCCCAAATAAAATTAATCCCACAAGCCCAGTCTTCTTTCTTTTGCCAAATGCAAACGGATTCTCTTTTTTTCTTCTCCTACTGTATAAATGTGCACACACACGTACATACATATGTAGGAAGAATCCTGAATTCAGCTACAACCATGGAAGGAAAATCTGGATTAAACTGCTAGCTATCAAAGCAATCCTAATCAGAAAGCACTATTTGAGGCAAGGATTCCCTGGACCCAGCTCAGTCTAGACTGGGTTCTGCTTGAGTTTTCCACCACTTGAAACTTAGGAAAATGTCCAAATTAGTGTGTGTATTCAAAGTTTTGCAAATTCATGTTAAAAGTGTTTCAGACACCCCCTTGAGCCTTCAATTTTGTTTCTTAATGCTTCTCGAAAACATTCAAGCTTGGATTTTGGTATAGACAGTTCTACGGTTCAGGAAAAGCTATCAAGGGTATTTGTCCACATTCCCATGAAGTGCACTGATAGTATGGCTGTGATAGTGCTCTCTTGGAAAATCTTAATGCTCATAATATATAAGAAGAAATAGTTTCTGTTATCTTCTGTATTACTGTGGGACACTCTGTTGCCATGAATTTTGCCATGAACATGTTCAACAGTTGAACTTACCATTTTTGGTCAGACATGAGCTGATCACTTGGTTCTGTTCAGTTTGGCACTGAACAACTCGAACACCTGCCAAATAGGTTGTAATTTTTTTTCAAACTTCATAAACAATCTTACTAAGATGCATACTCAATTGTAGTTTTTTTTTTTTTTTTTTGAAAAATTTTTATTGGGTTAGAACATTTTTATTTTTACATTACAGTCAATTTTCCCCTAATTTTTCGTTTCTAACCCCCTCCCTTTCCCCCCCTTTTGTTGACTTCCAACAGCTTTCCCACCCTCTGTCCCTTTTCCCTTACTTCTATTAAGTTCCTCTGTCTAAAACAGATATACATTCTCCATTATATTAAGCAGTACATCTTTAACTCCTTTACTTATTATACACCCAAACTATACGTCTTTAGATAAACAATTTATCCCATTTTCCAGTTTTGAATAATTCTATATAAACCTATATATCATAAACCATAAAAATTTCCCACATTTAAATCAAACAATTTGATTTTTTTTTTGATTTGTTCTCTATATATTACTCATTTCAACTTTTTATGGTAATTCTATATAACTCCTCAGATACTCAATCAATTTAACTCTTCTATACATTCAGTTTGGTGCATATAAATCTTGTCAAAGAAAGAAAATATTGTTAGTTAGTCAATCCTCATGTTTAAACCTTATCATTAATTATTCTCTATCAGTTGACCTATACATATCTATATATATCTCAATCAATTAATCTAACTGCTTATAAATTCACATTTCTCTTCCTCCCCCGGTAAAGTCACCCCTCTCTTTTATACTTTTATTATATTTCAGTAGTTCTCAAACTGCCACAGTTTTCCTCCCACCTCCAATTTCCAATTGTAGTTTTTAATGTGTTCATCGACGACTGATTTATGTGATTTGTGATGAATTTAACTGTTTAAACAATTTCCTACCAACCAAGACAGAGGTGCACCAAGAGGGAAAGTAAAACTCAGTTGGGCAGTTTGAAAATGCACAAGCGTAAATAGCCCCATTGCACTGTACTTTACTACTGGAAAGGAATGCGGCAAAGCAACCTCTTGAATAGCCATGAAACTAAAGGGTTTGCAAACAGACAAACAGTCCATTGAAAAACAGGCTCCCTATTCATGTCTGGAAATCTGGATATGAGCTGAACCAGCAGGTATTTGAGCATCCATATTTAGAACTGTGTTTCCCCAAATATTTGGACTTCCTTATCTTTTATTATAATGTTAGCATCTTGCCCCAGAAATATAAGAACCACAACAATCCTTCAAACATCTTTCTAAATAGAAAGGCTTTTCTGAGGCTATGAAATGGTTAAAGACTGAATCATAGGAGGATTTTCTTAGGAAGAGAATTTCAGAGAATTGGAACCACTGTTAAGAAGGCCTTGCTAGGTACACCCAGCATTTCTGTCTGCTGAATGATAGGTAGCCTCAGAAGAGCAATTTCATTGACTTGTTTTAGTTCTGCAGCCAGATTTGGGATAACATTTGATATCCTGGTAGAGCTGCCAACTCTTGCTTTGAAAATTCCTGGAGATTTGATGGTGGTGTCTTGGAAGGGTGGAGTTTGAAGACTGGCTCAGCAGTGATGTGATGCCATATTTTCTGCCCTCCAAAGGAGCTATTTCCTCCAGGGGAACTGATCTCTGTAGTCTGGATAGCAGTTATAATTCTCCAAGACTCACTGGAGGTTGGTGACACTATGCCCATTTGGTACTGAGGATATTTGTTAGTTAATATAGCAAAATTGCTCAGTCAGGAAAGCCTGGAATCATGTGTTGTGAAACACTTTTCAAGCCATAATATTGCAGCAGATAAAACTTACTTATATTGAAGCTGGTTCACTTTCACTTGCATTCTTGTAGTATCAGAGGAAAGATAGAAACCTAATCTAAATAACACTATTCCCTATTACAAGTGTCTAGCTAATTCAGCTGCACTTGAGTGGGAGTATGAAAACATGAGTTTGTCTCTACCATACTTGCACAGGATACCTCTGCAGAAACATCTTGCTTCTTATAAGACCACAGGGAGAGAGAGAACAAAGGACACAGAAAGAGGAGGAGGAGTCAGAAACTTCCAAATCAGATAAAGAAAAGCATCACACAAATACATGGTCTGCTTCTAATGTAAAGGGGAAAATAGCATTTCTCAGTGTTCAGGCATTTTGTGTTACTTCTGTTCCAACATTTGGCATACAGAAGATCTATCTATTAAATATGCCGTATCTGTAGACCCATTTGCCCACAATGCAGTGCAACTCAGAACAATGTGTCACACTGTAGTTTCTACCTTGGAAAGAACAAAAGTGTGTACTGGTGAAAATGATATATTTTCCTCCAAGATCATAGTCTCTTCTCTGTGCCTCTTCTATTCCCATCCTTTTGTTCTTTGGTTGCCTAATCCTCCCTCCCTTCCTTTCACTTAATATTTATTTATGAGTATTTGGTGCTTTCAAAGCCTTCAGGAACAGCTGTGTATGATCTGATGGAATTCGCTCAGAAGCAGAGACGTCTTTTCATCTGTTCATCCCAGCCAGCTCTGTGGCTGACAAGCATCTGGTGTTCTGGATTGGACTCCAAACTCAGAGGCATTAATATGCATTTTTTTGTTGTAGGACTGTATGGTGATCAAATCTCTGGCTTTGTTAACGCAAACACCCTTCTTGTCCCAAAGCGATTTAAGGAAGACAGGAAAAGCAAAGCAATGCATGGAGAGGGGAAAAATTATTGGGGGGAGGGAGAATAAAAATTGAGCTTCTTCTACATGGACAAGCTAGTATGACTCCATCTCTAAAAATATGCTACTCTGTAAATGGATAGAATGTGGATGGAACATAAGCAGGAAGACCCATATATATTGTTCTGAGTTGCCTGGATGAAATGTATGATAAAAGCACATAAATAGGATAGACACATATGCAAAGTTGGGTACATAGAGGTAGATACTCAGATAGGTATCTATATATGTGTTTAGCCCATCTACTCCAGCATCCTGCTTTCATCTGTGATCTTTTTATATTTATTGATATATCCTGCTTTTCTCCCCAGTGGGGGCCCATTCTCCTTTCCTCCATTTTATTCACATAATAACAGCAATCCTGAGATATAGATTAGGCCCAACTGGCCCAAGGTCACCATGGCAGAAAGAGAATTTGAACCTGGGTTTCCTAGCCTCTAGTCTAACCACTATACCATGCTGGTCAGTTAGATAACTCTTAAAAGCCTATAAGCAAGGCAGGAATGTAGCAGCCCTTCACTGGGGTTGTTTACCTACCCCAGAGATAAACATTTCTCTCTGCATTAGAGAGACCACACAGAGGAATAACCAACCCCATCTCACAGGATGCGTTTTGGGTGTCCCTTTGTAAGGAACTCCTTTTGGCTCCACTGCATCAATGCATGAGAAAGCTCTTCATGGTATAAGAACATTAGATAGGTTAGAAAGATTTGACCACAGGTTAAGAGCAAGACAGCTGTGTATATATATTGCTTGATGTGCGTGTGTGGGTGAGGGGGGAGGGAGAGGGAGAGTCATTTCCTTCGATAGGTATTAATTACTCCGTTGACTACTTGGAGTTCATGCTCCAAACCAAGAACTGGGTGGGTTTGACTTCCATAACAAAATAGCTGGATTTTACAATGGAAACATCAAATCCAGCAATCAGAATTATTATACATTATTTTTTTACTGGGGATTTGAATGTTGCCAAAATGATGGCTCACGAATGAAAATATTCTGATTGTCAGTTTGTTATTTGATAGAAGATATCCATCCAGCAAGGGGAGGCATACTCTACCAGAAATTTCCCATGACGTGCCTGTTTTTCTGCTACTGCTTAAATATTTGGACTCATTTCTAGCTAAGCCTCTGTTTTGCATCGTAGGAAAGCTAGCCTAATGAAAGTGGACGGGCACATGTATCTGTAACCTCAGCTACGTGAGATGAAAACTTGGTCATATCAAGACTGCAAATACCTGTCATAACAATGAATAGGGGAGGTTAGGAATCACCCACATTTGAAGTATCCCAAGAACTCTCAAATCAGATAACTTCCTCTGCAGCCGATAATGAATGAGAAAAACCAGAGGAGATAAGCTAGCAAGAATTCCACTTCTCTATGATCTGGATTCCTGCCTGCATCAGAAGATGTCAGTGAGGCTAACACCACCCAGTGATTCCATGACTCAGACCTGGAGGCTTCCAGCCTCCAGCAGATGCTTTTCATGACTTACCAGCTCCACAGAAGAAGAGCTCTTCCCTCTCCTCTAGCAGCCTGCAAGTCCCCCTTTCTTCTCCCAAAGAGACCTGAAAATTCTTCTTCACCAAAACCTAGGGGTATGAGCAAGTTTCACATGTTTGCTTTGCTGCTCCTAAAGAACTTGCAAGAGGTTGGAAAAGGTGGCAGGATCACTGACGAATTTCAGGCTTACTCAAACCTCAGTTGAAGACAAATGTTTTCTGTTGCTAGAAGAGCTTGTGTGTGGCTACTGGCCACCCACCCCTTGCCCAAGAAAATCCTGCTCATGCAGTCCTGATTCTTGGTTATACTATGAATTTGCCAATGGCTAACAACTGTCACTTCTGTTTTGGAATACTATGACTGAAAACCTTGCTTGCCTGAGACCTCTCCTAATGTTGATAATTCGTTTTCACCTTTCCTTGTGCCTAAGCCAGGGATCCCCAACATGTCATCCATTGTTGTGTTTGAAAATGGCTGCCTCCAATCACAGGAGGATGCTTGATTAGAAACTTCTTAACATTTTAAGAACAGCTGCCTTTAGCAGATCATATATATGTTCATATATATATTCCAAATAAACGTTATTTAAGGACCCCCACACACACATACTTTTTGTGAATGGACACAGTCCCTTCAGGGCAGCCATTCTGCAACTTGTCCTAAAACCACCTCAAGAAAACTATTTTGTTGTGGCACGTACTACCTGTTCTCAAAATTCCAAAATGCCTACAGGTTTGTTATGTATTGGCTTAGCTTCAGGCTGAGCTAAGGCTCCTGAAGCCTTCGTTACTACTGGTTGTTTCTTGCTGGCAGTGGCCAATCAGATCTGTATAATAAAGACCAACCACCATGCTGTAAATAAGTTACTATGTATATAGTTTATGCAAACTAAGGATTCTAGTTATGTGTTTGTATTGGTTGTTGCTTGAAAAGGGGCATGGGGTTTCATGTATATATTTAGCTCATGTTGAGGGGGATTTTGTCTGTCTGCTTCCAGCTTCAATAAAGTTGTTTGATATGAGCTGTGAATCACAATACTTCATAAGGTTCAACAAGGTTAGGGACTGCTAGCCTAAAATTCTGCCTGTTCTCCTGTAGCTCTTCACCCAAGCTAGAAAAAGAAGGCAATATTGCTGGAGTTTTTGCTGCTGGTACATTTTTTGGGTTATATCAAGAGCCATGAGGGCTAGAAACTAGACGTGGGCACGAACAGAATTATGAATGCAAAAAAGCCCACGAACAGCCTCTTCAGCTGTTCGCGAACAGGCTGTTCATGAGGCCCAATTCCAAATGAACAGGTGGTCATTGGAAGCCTCGTTCCTTGCTGTAGTTGCTGTTCGTCAAGCCAGACAGTCTGGCACCTGCAATCAATTCCCATGGCAACTCAGGCAGGGATTGTCTGAACTCCGGCTGTTGCCCTGGAAACCTGGAATCAAAGAGGAGTTTAAATGCCCGTTTCCGTGCCCCTGCTCAGCAGCACGGAAAGGAGCATTTTAAACCACTGAATCAGCTGCTCGTCGGGGTCTTCCCCTATGAGCAGCTGAGTGCCGGCTGCCCCTCTCCTGGTGAGAGAGGGATGGGGAGAATCTCCCTGCCCCTCTTAGCACTGGGAGAGCCGGCGCCACGTGGCTTCTTTTGCCCAGTCCAAGAGGGACAGGGAGAATCTCCCTGCCCTGCTCGCACGGGGCAGGAGCAGCCCCGGGAAGCCGGCCCTACCGGGTGCAAGCGGGACAGGGAGAATCTCCCTGCACCGTTTGCACTGGGCAGAAGAAACCTGGCAGTGCTGGAGTGGGGTGGGGGTGGGTGGCTGGGGCTGGGGCTGGGGTTGGGGTTGGGGTTGTTTAAAGGGCCCTGCCGCTTGCAATCCGTATACGAGGGCCTCGTATCTAATCCACCAGGGTTATCTATCTTTATTAATATCATAGTTATAATGAAATGTTTGCATACATTCTAAATTCAGCAAATACTTAAAAATTCAAAATTTAAGATTTCATTTTCCAAATTCCTTTTATAAACTTCATTTATATCCCACCTTTCTTTCCAATGGGGACCCAAAGTGACTTATATCCTCTTCCTCACCTTCATTTTATTCTCACAACAACTGTGTGAGGTGTGTTAGGCAGCAAGTGTGTGACAGGCCCCCAAGGTCACTTAGCAGGCTTCCATGGCAGAGTGGGGCTCTGAACCTGGGTCTCCCAGATTCTACTCTGACACTCTTACCACTACACAACACTGTTTCCTCCTTTGATTTGCTAGTTTACTTCAGTCTCTGTCTTAACTGCCTGAGTCTATTCTAACCTTTGACCTACCTACTCAAGAAGGTAGGATTTTTTTAATCCAAAGATGGCAACATAAATCTCATTAGAAATTATATGAGGAATGCTGGAGTGTCTATCACATAGCATATCACATAAATGACATAAATGACATAAATAAAGCACCAAAAACTAGGAGTATGCATTACAAAATCATTCATTTCTATTTGGGATTATATGTTTTTCCTTAGTATGTTTGTTTCATTATTTTTATCACATGTTCATGTTCTTTACCTGTTTTTATTGGTTTCCACTGAAAATATTTCCAGCTGCATTTTGTGTGTGTCCCTTTCAATTGAGATGAAGCTTTCAGGGATTGTATCCCTCACTTACGGGATCCTGCATGCAATTTCAGACAGATAGTAACAATCATCCAAATTTTATTGGCAATTAAAAGCACAACATACCTGCAGCATTTAAAACCTCCCCACGCAATTGGAATGACATTCTGTATCCTTCACCCAAGGGATCCTCCCTGATAAATTTAACATAGGGGAAAGGCCCAAGTTTTTTAGTCCAACAAAATTCTTATTTATGGAGGAGGCACAGTGAGGCATTTGGCTACCCCAGAAAAAGACAAAGAACACAGTTTGGTATTGATACCCCCAAACAGGCTTTCTAACACAGCTTAGTAATTGTAATATAAAGCAAGTGAGAGAAAACTCATAAATGCAGAGGGTTGGAATTTGGAACCCCCCAGCTTTTTCTTTCAGTGTCTCCCAGTACCCCTGTATTACAGCCTCTGGTATGCATGGCTTTTGTGCATGCAGGTCCCATGATATTCAACGTAGCCTTTAGGTGGTCACCTCCTCCTTTTCCATTAGCAGAAAAGCTGGTTGGACCAAACCCACTCTTTCTCAGAGAAAGAACTTGGTATGGCAGAAAAGCCACAGCAGAGTTTACTTCACTGAACTTCTGGTTAGGATCACCCTGCCCAAACATTCCCCAATAGTGCACGGATTGGCAGAAATTATGTTCATAGAAACCTTTCAACACAATCCTCTTTGGTGGCAAGATCAATAATACACACTGCTGGTTTGTCAGCTTGTCGTTATCTGCTGACTCACCCCCTTCCTCTGCTACCCCACTTTCCTGGTTGAAGTCAGACAGCATGAGCAAGGTACCATTATTATTGTTGTTTCCAAGATAAGTTATATATCTTTATCCCAGAAAAATCTATATAGCACATTGACTTTTAGATTAAAATAATAAAAAGCTAAAATGCAAAGGATTAGAATATTATTCCTG
This sequence comes from Eublepharis macularius, assembly GCF_028583425.1. Classification (NCBI taxonomy): domain Eukaryota; kingdom Metazoa; phylum Chordata; class Lepidosauria; order Squamata; family Eublepharidae; genus Eublepharis; species Eublepharis macularius. The sequence continues at coordinate 43,550,549 of NC_072801.1, forward strand.
GTATTAAAAGGAAAATGAATATATTTTTAAAATACCATAAATTAAAATTAACTGTTCCTTATTGCTTATTGATTACCCTTACCTTGTTCCTTTGCTTATTGATTAACCCTGAATCAATGGTGATAGTAAAAGTTTTAAGAGTAGCTGAAATTTATTTGGGAACAGCCAAAATGGAGAATTTCATTCATTGGCAGGAGATTAAATATGTGATAATCATCTGAACAGCTGCAAAATCGTACAAGAACGGAGGTTATCAGGAGAGCTCTTAAGCTACCGTAAAATTTTCATAAGAAGAAAAAAAATATTTTAAAGTTTCAGGGACCTGTATCCCACATGAACAGATCTTCTGGCCCCATGGGGTGTTGGAACACCTACCATGTAAGTCTAAAATTGATAGTGCATTAAAATGGGCCAAGAAGTGTGTTCCTGTTAAAAAGCGTGAACATCATTTTCTTACCAAAAAAACTTCAAAATATAATACTATTTTGTCTTCTGGGAATTACTGAATCTGAATTTTAAAAAATAATCAAAGCCTGGTAAGCATAACTTGAACTCAAGGCACATCACCAAAATATGAACACTTACAGTCCCAGTCCTAACCACTGAAATTTTTATCCAGCCAGCTGTCTGGCTTCTGAGATTTTATTTTATTTTATCAGACATTTTAAATCCCATTTTCTCATTTTCAGATTGTTTTCAGCATAAAATAGAAACTTGTGCATACAAAAATGAAAGCTAAATTCTCTACCCAGCACCACATTTGGTTCTGCATGGTCTCTCAGCATACACAAAGTCCCACACAGGAGATGTGTGCCATTTGAGAATCAGGTTTCAAAATTGGAAAATTTAAAAGTCCCTTCTGAATTAGTGTACAGAATCATAGTTGGAAGTTGAAGGAACTAAGTGGTCTGTCCTCAACTTGAGTTAGGACAAGAATTTTCCACCACAACCTACTTGTGTTCTTAGGACAGTTCAGTCCTAAGCGGAGTTACTGCAGTCTAAGCCCATTGAAAGGAGTGGGCTTACCTCTGCTTAGGATTGCACTGAAAGTAACCTATACAACGTAGAAGGCAGCCAACAGGCAGCGTGCAGGTTTATCACAGAAAGGGTGCATATAGAGTAATGAAGAAGATGCATTTAGTTAACCCAAGTCACATGCTGCAAAGGAGGCAAGAGAGCAATACCATTTACCCCCACCCTCTGTAGGGTTGCTAACAGGCCTGGAAAAAAATGCCTTGAAATAACATGTGGAAATGGGTGGCTGAAGCTTTTCATAGCTTAGAGGTAAATAGCATCATCTGGTAAATAACATCCCATTAAGACTCTATTAAAGGGAGAGGACATTTCTTTCCAGGCCTGTGGCGACTCTAACCCACTGCCTTCTAGCAAAGGAAAAAAATCCTTCCCCGGTTTCATGAAGGTATGGCATCAAAATTCTGTGCCAGGTACCATCTAGAATATTGCCTTTATTAATCTCTAAATATGTGTACAACCTTGAGCCCCCCTCCCCATGTGATAGCTTACTCCAGGGACCTGCAGTTCCCCAGAAATGGAGATATGGTTCTACTCAGCATTGCCTTTGCATGCAGTTCAAAGCTGGATGTTTCAAAGGTGCTGTCTTTTAAGGTTGCTTGTTATTGGGCCTTAAGGTTCTGTTTCTACTGTAAATATAATTAGTGTGGGGAGGGAAAAGGGGGGGGATCTTTGTTTATTTAGGCAGAAGTCTTTAAGATAAATGACAGTTCTGAAGATGCTTTTCAGCACTTCATAAATCAACGACCAGCTGCCCAGTTTCAGCTGAGAAATGTCTTGTGTGCTTTTTCTCCTCCTCCTCCTCCTCCTCCTCCTCCTCGAATAATTTTTTTTCACAAAAGAAATAACTTTGGAAACACTGTAAAGAGAGGGGGGAAATGTAGATAGGGAGGAGGGAAAGAGGGGAAATGACTTCATTCTTTTGAAAGCCTGGCTGCATTTGAAATGAAAACTGATTGCTTCATTTCAGTTTTGTGAATTAAAAGCTGTTAGAGGCGACCACGGAAACCTAGGGAGACGCAAACACCCAGTAGACAAGCTGAAGGCTTGGCTCGCCCTCCTGCGTGGTGACATGGGGTATTTTCGGCCTTCAGTTTAAAAGCTTCTTTCCACTGTCTCACTCAACATGTCTGGAAATTTATGGGCAACTTTATTTTTAAGCAAAGTATTTATAGATCCCTGCTACTCCCTGCTGCTCATGCAGATTCCTAGAAAAGACACAGTCGGCCAGGGTAAGATGGTTTCTTGCTGACTTGGAGGTAACAATAAAGCAGCCATTTTGGCTGATGCAGCTCTCTATAACTTGTGCCCTATGTTCTGGGTACGGCCCATAAGGCATAAATGGTACTCAGCCAAGAGCCTGATATACTTCCTATGCAGGTCTGCACAAATGAGTATGTGTGGACATGTGTGTACACAAGTTAGGCCTCCCATTTATCTGCCCTGGGTGGGGAATTACTCATCCCTGGCCCAGCCTTAATTTCCTGACCTGGAGTAATTGAAGAGTGGGGGGGAAATGGCCACCACATAGTGACATGCTAGGAATTTCCCTTTGTCTCAATGTTAAAGCCCATAGATACTGGAAGTTGCAGCCTAGAGTGTCCACAGGAAGTGATATCACTCCTCTTCAAACTCTGCTCTCTCCAGGCACCACCCCCAAAATTTCCTGGCATATGCCGAGGCAGTGTTGGGAACCCTAGTATTTGCACATATATCAAGTTCAGGACATATTCTATAGTTGGTAGGCGGTGTTCAGCGATGTGTTACAAATTGTGCAGGGGGTTCCTGGAATAAATGTTATTGGGCTTCAGCTGAGCTCATTGAGCTCTTGGATTAACCTAACCTGCATAATTTGAGGTCCATTGAGTCTAGCAGTCCACCAGCTATCTTGTATCTTGATCTTCAAGATGTTTGCTTGAAGTGTCAGGTGAGCAGCAAAGAAAAGGAATCCTGCTGAACCCTGATGGGTGGGGGAGACTGTACATAGCAAGGTGACGGTACTGGATTAGATCTTGTTTTGAACTGTACTCTCTTGGTAACATCACCCTTCCTTTCTGTTATGTACAGAAACCAGGCCATATGGATTTACAATTCTATGCATGTAAGGTTGCCAATATCTAAGTGGGACCTGGAGATCTCCCAGAATTGCAGCTGATCTCCAGGTAACAGAGATCAGTTCCCCATGAAAAAATAGCTATTTTAAAGGGTGGACTTTGATATCATGCCCCATTAGGGATCACAGATGTCTGCTGATGGTGGGCAATCTTCCAGGGGTTTGCCTACTTGCCAGAAGATTCCAAGCCACCTGGAGACTGTCCACCACCGGCAGGCACCTTGGGCACAAGTACAGCACACATGATTTCATCAGACATAGGAGCACCACATGTGGGCAGTGCAATGACATCACTTCTATAAGTGACATCATCACATTGGTGCTGGGAGCACATGCTTGTGAAGCGCCTGCAAGGGTCATTCTCCTGGAGAGTACCAGGACCCCCTGCCTCCTGCCAGGAGGGTCTAGGGACCTGGCAACTCTATGCCCCACTGAGGTCCCTTTCCTCCTCAAATTCTGTCCTTCTCAGACTCTACAGCTAAATCTACAGGAACTTCTAAACCTTGAGTTGGCAATCCTGTCATGGAATGAAGTGAGCTCTAACCAACGAAAGCTTATGGAGGAATAAATCTTGTTAAGTCTTCAAAATATCACTGGAATGCTTTTGTATTTTATGGTACTCTGCTTGGTAGATTATGAAAGGAGCAGGAGTGTTTTAGTGCATGTATGCTACAAATACACACACTAGACACCTCCGAATGGCTATTATCTCCCATACAATATTCTTATGGTAAACACATAGTGATACAAGAAACACAAGGGTCCTGAAGCATGCTGAGATTAGCGCCCGCTCACTGCATGGACACATAAAACTCTTTTTTAAAAATCATTGGTCTATCTAGCTCACTATTGTCTGATTGGCAATAGTTCTCCAGGGACTTAGGCAGAGAGTAGCCATTTCCCAGCATCTGCTACCTGATCCTTTAGCTGAAGATACCAAGGATTGAACCTGGGACCTTCTGTAAGCAAAGCAGATGTTCTACAGGTGAGCCTACTTCCCCCATATGTTCCACAGTCATGAGACAGAAGCGTGGAACTGGTTAATGATCCCAGAGTCCAGCATTCTGGGAACCTCAGGGCCAAGCTACACATGACGAATGACACTTGAATGGCAAGTGGATTGAGTGGAGGGCAAGTGAACAGGGAGAAATACACTTGCCATTCAAGTGTCATTCGTCATGTGTAGCTTGGCCCTCAGATTTTGTTTCCAAAAAGGAAATGTATAGCTCTTTTGCTATTTATTACGTTCAGTGAAGAAGTGCAATCTGGCTACTCAAAATGGCTTATCACATTTTTTGCTAAAGTGCAAGAGAGAGGTGGTTGTATGGTATTCTGGGCAGGAGCAATATCACATCCATCTTTTGTAGTAATGAGTGGCTAATCTCCCACTGGGGAATCAGGACATCCGGAACAGGAGGCATGAAAAGGGGTGTGGATTACTGGAATGTTGGATGCTGGGCAGGAACATGTGCAAAGTTAGTTCTTCTCAAAGATCTAACAATCCCAGTCATGTCATTCAGCAAAACTGTTCTGTTTTCTAGGATGAAATTAACTTGATTGAATTTCAAATATTTTCACATTTCACTTCTGAAATCCAATTCTGAGGAATATTTAAAAAATACTTTTCAACCTTCAGTCCTATGGACTAATTTTAGATAGGACACATGCAACAGTTTTTTTTTTATATTGTTCGGTCCTAAAATCCCTAAGGTTAAAGATATTTATCAATGAGAATGCTGAAAAAATTCAGCTTGAAGAATATAAATCTGAGTTTTTTGCAAAGAGAATTTTTAGCTTACCTTTAGAATAGAATAGTGTTCTAGTTTAATATTAAAATCATATAGCAAATAGAATTTTAACATACCCACTGTCTCCAAAGTATGTCAGCCATACTTTGTTTAAGACGAGATCATTTTGGGGGTATGAAATTATTCTTTGTTCATTCTGTAAGAGCAAAAATTGAACTGATGTGCTTTAAAAATGACAGTGGTTATTTCAGCAATAACTGTAGCACCCAATGAGGTTAAAATTTATAGCCCTGCAGTTCTTGTGAGTTGTAAGACATATGGCAGAAGGGATCAGAAAGAGTCAAGCAACATTCGAGTGGTGAAAGTTTATCTGGTGACAACTTGGTGCTCATTATAAGGACTTGTTTTTTCAGTCTGTGTCTTGTCTACAGAACAAGGTGTTCGGAAAGCCCACTGTCAGTTTGGAGAAGCTGAAACCGGGTGGTGAAGAGCTTTGAGTGCCTCCTTATATTAAGCTTTTGGCTACTAACCTTGAAGAAAAGTTAAGCCCCTTTCCAAGCCATTTCCAGCTGTCTGGATGTTGATTCTTTGGGACAGAGGAGACTAAAAGGTCATCTAGACCAGAGGTCACCAACTTTTTCTCTAATGGGAGCTACTTCTGAGTATGGTAATAAAACTATCCCAAGCTACTTCTCCTGCCCCGGCATGATACTAAGATCTGTTCTGTCCTAAAAACAACATAGACTAGGAAGAGCACCAGAAATGAAGCTATGAGCTAAGCAGCTCAGAGAAAAAAATCCTATGAAATAAAAGTTTTTTAAAAAGGCCTAGAGGAGATCTTTCTTTTCTGGGTCGTCTGGAAGTTGCAGGAGCTACTCTGCAGCAAGTGGCAAGCAACCAATATCTTTCAAGTTCCTTGTTGGAGGTTCCTGATTTAGACCAATTCCCTTGCCCACAGGAGCAGATGTAAATGTCAACCTAAGCAACATATTCTAGTGTGCCACAAGCAGATCCAGTGCATTGTGGCTAAGGTACCTGCCAAATAATGTGCTTGCTCCAGAGTTATTTATTTATGATTAAATTATTTCCCTTTTGGCTCAGACATCTTACAATTTCAAGATGAAAAGGATACAAAATACAATAAACCCCCAATAAGCACCCAAGAAAACACCTGTGGCTTAAACTCCATTAAAAACCCTTAGCAATAAAACACTCCTGGTGCCTCCTAAAAAATTCTAGATGGTATGCCCCTTGTCTCCTCAGGGAGCCCAGTCCACAAGATAAAAGAGCCTCTATAGCAAAGGAATGGACCAAGCAGGCCCCCTTAAGTAGGGGAACAATTAGATGATTCCAGCAAGAGAACCAAGTCATAATAAATGATGGCTGCAGGTGTGGGGGTGGGACAAGAAACCTCTCATCACTGTTTCCTTTCTCTCACCCTCAGATTGAAGGACCACAAGCCATGATGGCCTCCAAGATGATGATTCCCCATCATTCAGTGAGTATGAACGAATACCTTTATGTATTTAATCCTGAAGGAAATTCTATGACACTTAGCAACTTGCTGTTTGTGTGGAAGGTACAGGAGCTTGTGAAGTTCTCCAAATTACAGCTGAAGAACCCCCACCCCTGCCATAACCTCAGCAAGAGATTGTTCTCAAACATTTCCGAAGGCCAAACTTCTAGAATTCTGTTACTGGAATTCCAGACATTTGGTCCTAAAAACCTGCTTGGGTGAGAGGAAACAATGTAGATCAGGCTTTGTAGCACTAGGGAATAGGGGCTCACTTTTTCCCCACTGTGCTATTTTCCTGAATGAAAATACCTGTGCCCCTGGCCTGGTCTACTGTGGAGAGAAGACAGTCACAGCACAGGTGCCCAGCCTGACTTTTTCTTGTAGTGGTTAGAGTGTCAGACTAGGAGCTGAGGGACCCAGGTTCGAATCCCCTCCCTGCCATGAAAGCTTGCTGGGTGACAGTGGGCCCTGTCACAGACTCTCAGCCTAACCTACCATACATGGGTTTTTTTCTGAGGATAAAATGGAGGAGAAGAGAATGATGTAAAGCTCTTTGACTTCCCCTTTGGTACAAATGAGGTAAATACAATTTGTTTCCAAGGGAATATCAGGGGCAATCTTAGCTAATGAGCAACATGGGGCAATTGCTCTGGGCCCTCTGCTGGGGGAGACTCCCACCTCCCACCCCAGGGAGCGAGGGAAATAAGAAGAGTAAGGACTTGCCGCTTGCTTGTGTTTGCCCCATCTGGAGCTCAGGTAGCTGGCTTCTGGATGTGGCTTCCATCCAACTCTCACAGGGTGAGGGAGGCTAGCAGTGGGGTAGCAGTCATTCTGGGACCCCATTCTGAACTTCTGACCAGAGCCCCAGACTCACTAAGACTGCCCCTTGAGAATATTCCAGAATATTGAAGCTCAAATAAGCCTTCCAATTTCCTCCTCCAACTTTATTGCTCTTTCCACACTAAATACTGGAAATTCCATACATCCAAATCAGGGATGGTTTTTTGAGAGCTAGCCAAGATAAATGGAGAAGCACCTTCACCCCTTGTCCAATGTGGCTGCAGACAGAAACCAGGTGGTGTGGTGAGAATCTTTCATCTTCTGTAAACAATCACCCATTTTAAACTGAAAGAGCTTCAGGCTGAGGTGTGGGATTAGGAAAGTGATATGTTCCTTACCCTGGATGCCTGGAGAGCTAAAGGGCAGCAAGGATAACATTTTGAAGGCAAAAAAAAAGGAGCTTTGGGGGAATTTAGCCATTACTCAACAGTGGTTCACCTGACCCTAGCGAGAGAACATCTGATATCTAAACAGTCTCACTCCTCTTGGAGTGCTTGGAAACTTCAACAGCTAAAACATTTGATGCTCTTGATAACGTATCTTTGGCACTCCCTCAGTGCTCAGTTTGGAAGGATATTGGGGAGGAGGGGTTGGAACAGTGACACAATGTGAAACACAGCTAGGAGAGAATTTCAGATCTGGTAATGGAATGTCACTTCTAGAATGAGACACGTTCATACAAAATGGGAAGCTTTAGTTGGTACAGAATGCCGCAGCCAGAATGCAGATTTGAGTGGGGATGTAGGGACTATATCACTCCAGCCACCTGCACTGGCTTCCACTTTGTTTCTGGGGCCAATTAAAGGTGCTGGTATTGACCTTTAAAGCCGTATATGACTTGGGACCAGCATATTTTAAGGACTGCCTACCTACCAGTTCACACTTGTCATCTTTGGAGGCCCTATTTTGAGTGCCCCCGCCATATGAAGCTAGGCAGGTGGCAAGCCAAGAAAGGGCTTTCTCATTCATTGCACCAAAACTTTAGAATTCCCTCCCCAGGGAGATTCGTCTCCTCCATTGCTGTCTTCTGCCAGCAGATGAAGACTTTTTTGTTTTGTCTGGCATACCCCCAATAACTGTTCTTGGCCCTTCTCCCTGTTCCCTGTTCTCTGTATGTTTGTGATGCAGCATTTATGGAACTGTTTTAATACTATTTTAAATATGTTTCTAATTTAATTTCTTTACATGTTGTTTTAAATTGTTAGTGTTTTAATGTTTGCTGTCTTGGGGACACTGTTTTGACTAGAAAGGCAGCATACAAATATTTTAAATAAACTGATAAACAAACTCTCCCTGGGGATCCATTGAACAACCTGTTATTCTGATATAGGTGCCTGTATGTTTATACCAGTGGAGTAAAGAGTGGTACCCCGTGGTGGTTTCAGGTCAGGCAAACAACACCTCAGCAAGGCTTCACCCCATCCCTTTGTGCCACAGCAGTCATGATTGGAATCAGTGCCCCTCCCGTGAACCTAATAATTGAATTTTTAGCCACTTATGCAGGGCTCATTTTGAGGGGGAACGTGCAGGAACGCAGTTCCGGTAGTTCTCCAAAAGGGTTATATGTCAGGTGGCCCTACCCACCTGGTTTTTGGCCATTTTGGGCCCATTTCAGCCTGGATCAGGGTCGAAATGGCCCAATTCAGGCCCCAAATGGCCAGGATCATACCCCAAACAGCTAGGATTGGTCCTGAAATGGCCAGGATTGGGCCTCTGATGGGTGGTGGATCACTCTCCCGCTCAGCAGCAGCCCAATCCTGACCCTTTTGGGCCCCTTTTCGGCCAATTTCAGCCCCTTTTTTGCCATTTGGGGCCCAATTTTTGCCCTGAATGGCCAGGATTGGGTCCAAAACAGCTAGGATAGGTGATGTTAGGGTGTGGGGCATAAGCAACTCAGTTATGCTAATGACATACTTCTGGTGATGTCAAGGGGCATGGCATATGCTAATGAGTTATGCTAATGAGTTCCTGCAGCTCTTTTTCTACGAAATGACCCCTGCACTTCTGTATTTGATAATTGATTTTTTAAATGCTGGGAACTCCCTTCGTAGGACACCCACCATCTCTTCTGGCAGCTCATCACTTAGTTCAAAAACCAAATAAAATAACAATTGCCTTGTTATATTTTAGTGTAGGTGCCATGGTGGTCTCTGATATGTTTCATGGCAACCACCTTACTTCTTCCTCAAAGCAAAAAACCCACCTGGGCTTTCTTCCAGTTAATTGGAGAAAGAGGCACTAGTTGAATGGCTTTTTTTAATGTCCTGGCTAGTTTTTAGTGGTTTTATTATATTGCTTTAGTTATGAGCCACCTGAAGCAGATTTCTAGAGAGGCTACATATACATTTCTAAATAAATAAAGGGTTGGATCCAGACTAAATTGGCAATTTGTACTGATTCCATCTCCCCACTGCAGACCCTCCCCCCATGTTGTTTCTCGGGCTCCCCCTATCTCCCATGAACAGCATTAAATGGAGGTTAGTGGACTGTGGCAAAAGGGAAGAGATAGGAAAGTTTTGTTTCACAGGCAGAAAAATTAGTCTGGATCCAACCCATTATTCAAACCAGAAAATGAAGTCCAATAAAAGAGCCCCCCCCCCTTTATAACTATACTGTGTCTGTGAACCAACATTAGCCAGCTTGCTACCTCGCTACCCCTTCTTCTGAGTCATGCTTTTGGCATTATCAGTTTGAGGCTTACAATCACACCTTTTACTTGTGAAACTGCAGATGAAAGAGGTACAGAAGCTGGAAAGAACAGGGCCTATAAATATGTTTAAAATGTTCTCTGGTCTTTCTCAAACATTTCACCCCAGCAAAGGCATTTACACTCTGATAACCTCTTGGACCTCAGAGAGGTTGTCAAAGACCACATTCCTCTTTTTCTTGAAGGAAGGAACTCTGAGCCAGTTTCTCCACTACTTGCCAGTAGCATCAGGAAGAGGGCGAGAGTTTCTCTCTCGACAGCTCCACATTTCTCTCAGTAGGTATGAGGCAGAAGCAGGTTAAGAAATGTGGGGGTTCTTACAATACTACGCACTCTTTGCCCCTTAACCAGCAGAGAAGAGCAAACATAGTGCAGCAATCAGAGTGTCCGGCTAGGATCTGGGAGGCCCAGGTTTGAATCCCCCACAGAAGCTCATTCATTTACTGTCTCTTAACTTAGCCTACATCGCAGGACTGTGGTTGTGAGGATAAAATGGTGGATGGGGAGACAATTTTATAAGCCATTGGGGAGAAAGATGAGGTATAAATATTTAAATAACTAACACATAAATCACTTAAGCATAGCAATCTATAATATTTATTTCCTCAGATTTTGTAACTGAGTATGGCTTTGGTCTTCTCCCCGTCACCTCCTTTATGCCTTCTACATATCCTTAAAGAATTGTGAAGTCTCCTGTCTCGTTGCTCCACCTTGTACCACACATCACACACACAAAACAAAAAGCCTCACTTCCCCACAAATGAAATTCTCATTCTTTTCTACCATGCCCTCAGGCTGAATATGAAGCTTTGGATCAGCGTTCAGATCCCAAGAAGCACAGCTGAGCTGTAAAAAGCAGTAGAGAGAGGCTGTGGCATGGAGCAAGGCTGCAGCATTGGGGAAAGAGGCTATTGTCCCAGCTGAAAATGACTGCCTGGGCTTATCGAAGCTGGGCGGCCAGGGTGGGTGGGTGGGACTGTATATCATGTCTGTCCTTTTCCCAACTGGGCCTTTAACCAGCTGGGGCAGGGATATCAAATCAGAGAAAATGGCATAAAGGGGAAGAATCCCCCTTCCCAAGCATGAGGGCCCTGATACATATTGCTCAACCCAAGGGCTGACTGAGAGGCCAAAACAGACCTGGATAGGGCCACAACCCTCCCATTGTCATGTCTCCCTCACCTCACCTGACAAAGGGCTGCCAAGAGAAAGAAAAGAGGCACTTTTGCTTTCCTACATATCAGCTGGACCTCACATAAGCCAGTGTGGCATAGGGGGGCACTGCCATGCCTTTCCTTTCCATTCGCACCATGCCTCAGCTGGCATAGGGCGAGGCCTGGCACTACTGTGCCTGTGCTTCTCTTTGTATCCTGGGCTCGGTGAGATCAGTGAGGAGGGTGTTGGTAATGCCCATGCTCCTTCTAGCCAGCTGCACCATGGCTGGGCCAGCAGAGGGCAAAGCGAGGCACTGGGGAGCCCGTGTTCTTCCTTGCTGCCCTGGGCACAGTGGGGCTGGTGAGGAGGAGTACTGGTGCCGCTGGTGAAGGACTAGGTGAGGGGGAGCATAGGCACAGTGATGCCCAGATTTACCCTATGCCAGTGTCACCTCTACTACTTCTCACCAGCCCCACCATGGGAATGGATGCAACTTAAGGCAATGGCCCACCACAATTTTTCCCAGTAAAGTACATGGCCAGTCTCCCCAGGTCCAACCGTTAAAGCTGCAGTTTGTCCATCACACACAAGAACCCAGTTTTCTACATAAATAGAATCTAACAGAACGGCGCTGAACCAGTGTTTACATAAGATTTTGCTACATTTAAATTCTTTAGCGCCTATCTAATAATATATGTGTGAAGAGTAGCATGCTTATACACAAAATGCTGGTCTATTTCCACCCTCAGAATGTGGATGTGTGTGTGGGGGAGAGCCCCTAAGTTTGGATTTAAAAGAAAACACCCTGCCAAAAGGCCAAGACAGAAGGAAGTGTGTTCCTTATTCAGCCAAGCTGCTCTGCTTTTGTGAACTGTCTGAATCAGCAATGCACCATTTATTCAAAAAAAAAACCACCTTCTTTTCCTTAGAGGGCATTTTATCTTTTAAGGCAACCCAAGTCTATAATCAAGTCTTACAACATAGCTGGCTACTTCATAAAATCCCAGTAAATCATAAAAGGGGCACATTAAAATAATTTGTATCAGTAGGGGACTGATTTAAAGCACTGCTCCTCATTCATCAAGGGAAGCCTTACAGTTGCTGGCATAATCTGAGCAAACGCTGACAAGGTTTGCCAAATCCATTAATAAATTTTAAGAATGAAAAAAAAGATGGGAAAAGGAAGGGGGAGGGATGAGTATCTCCATAAATGTAATGGACACAGGGAATAAAAAGGATTTTCTTCTTAATAAATGGTGAGAGCAGTCCTAAGCAGATCTGCTCAAGATCTTAGCCACTGCCATTCAATAAGGCTTACCCCTGACATTGATTCTTCTACAGCCTCTGTCTCTATCTGGTTTCCCCTCCTGCCCAACTCAGAGCAGCCATACAGAAGGCAAAATGATAATAATAACATTCAATTTATATACCGCCCTTCACGATGACTTAACACCCTTTCAGAGCCGTTTACAAAGTATGTTATTATTGTCCCCACAACAAAAAACCCTGTGAGGTGGGTGGAGCTGAGAGAGCTAGAAGCTGTGACTGACCCAAGGTCACCCAGCTGGCTTCAAGTGGAGGAGTGAGGAATCAAGCCTGGTTCTCTAGATTTGAGTCCCATGCTCTTAACCACTACACCAAACTGGCTACCTTAAGGAGTGTTTGAATACAATCAAAAGATGCAGGCAGAGAGAGGCAAACAAGATCTGAATTAATCTTTCTTTCTTTCTTTAACAGAAGTTTCTAGTCCTTAAGAATGTGACAACAGGCTTGAAAGTACATGAACAATGCCTGATGAAATCCCATAAAATGAGTTCATGAGATAGGAGTAGGCTGAGCAGCCTTTACATTTCTAGGGTTGCCAACCTGGAGATATGAGGGATGAGCTGAATTCAGGGAGGGATCTTGGGGACGGGTGAGATATAATGCTATGGAATCCACTTTCCAAAGCAGCCATTTTCTCCAGGTGAACTGATCTTTGTAGTCTGGAGATTAGTCGTAATTCTGGGAGATCTCCAGTCTGTACCGGAAGGATGGCCATCCTAAAATATGCAGAGCTGAAGGACTTTAATGTCTTTCCTAGTCATTTGCACTCTTTGTGATACAGCAAAATAAATTGTGTAAATAAATACAGATATGTTTGATAGAGTTATGCCAACCACAGAATTCAGCACAGAATGCAGGCTACTGGAGTACAGAATTTTGATTCCACACACACACTTAGAGTGTGTATACTTTTTCCACACATTGGGGCAGGTGGGACAGTTTGATTGTTTTTTGCAATTCCATGAAGAAATACCAGTATAATGTTGGAGCAGAGCAAGAGCAGCTAATGTTCTCTTATGCCAGTCTCAGAAAATCTGGAGGGGAAAGATGGAGGTGGTAGGTTGTGTGAGTTTTTCCTTTGAAACTGGATGCCTCCTTTTATTTCTTACAAGAAGATTCTCCTGCTGTTTCCAAACTACTCTGTTCTGTAGACCATACTTCCATCAGCATATAAATATGAAGCATGTCAGCTCTTCCAACAGTTTAGCAAACATGAGCTGCAAATCATACCCCATTTCCCCCTTCAAGAATTCCATAGTAAAAGAATAAGGGATTTGTCCTATGGAGGGTCAGCATGAATGGTATAGGAGGGGGGAAACATCACCATGGATTTAAAGGTGGAAGAACAACAGGAGCTCACAGAATAATTATGATGAAAAAATAAAAGGCTGAACCAACCCTTGTCTGTTGAGCGGTGGTATATTTCAAAAGAGAATCCTGCCAGGAACTTCAACCCAAATCCTTCTTCCATTCCTTGCAAAGCCAGATTGTGGAGAAAGGCAGCCCTTATTATTAAAGAAATGCAGTCTGCGCATCCTTAGAGGCTTTCTTGGTTATTACCTCCCATGTTCCCAGGTTGGGCCTCAGAGTTGCAGGCTCAGATCTCTCTGCATGGGTGGGTGTCCATCTCTGTGTCTTCTGATGCCGCAAGAATTGCAAGGAACTCTCTGCTTTCGAAATCAGTACAATCGTTGCAAATGGTCATATGAAATAAAAACAAAGAATATGCCTTTGAACATACGTAGAGACCCCTTTCATCAGCATTGAGTAATTGCAACCAGACTCCTGTACAAGCAGAAACTTGTGCAAGACAGAATGCCTAACTCACAGGAGTTGCTTCTCATGTCAAAAATTGTCCCTGATCATAAAAAGAGGACCACATATGTCATCTTAGTATCTCCAGGACATCCAGACCTACAAGGTTTGTGCCCACAATGTGTATGAAGAGCATAGTGTAAATAAATTCACCTATAACTAATCTAGTTAAACCTGTTTCTGAATTGGGATGCCTATCAGGAGAATATCAGAGGCCGCAACTAGTGCAGACTGCTGTGGCTAGACTACCATTGGGAGCATGTGACCCACAATACAGTAATTTCACAGGCTACAATTTAAGGTGTTGTTTTTTGTGCTTTAAAACCTTACATGGCTTGGCATCAGAGGATCTGAACAGCCATCTTCTCCCACATGTTCCTACCCAAGAGTTAAGATCACAGGGAGAGGCCCTCCTGAAGCTCCTTTTGTGACTATATAAGACAGGGCCTTTGGGGTTGTATTCCCAAGGTTATGGAACAATCTCCCCATGAAGGTGTGCCTGGCTGTAGGAGGTAGCTGATGATATTATTAACTTAGTTCTCTCTGGTTACTGGTAGTCTTAAACTGTGTTTTTAATTCTGGGAGGTTTTAGTATATTTTTATTATTGCTATTTTATCTTGTATGCCATCTTGAGTTCCTGCAAGGTAGAAAGGCAGCTAATTTCATTCATAAAACTGGTTCCATTTCTGTTGATGATGGATGGTGCTGCTCCTTTCCAAAAAGGAATTCAGCTAGGGTTGCCAGCCTCCATGTGGTGGCTGAAGATCTCCCAGAATTACAACTGGTCTCCAGGCCACAAAGATCAGTACACCTGGAGAAAATAGCGGCTTTGGAGACTGGACCCTATGGAATTATACCATGCTGAAGTCCTTTCCATCTCCAAACCCTGCCATCTCCAGGTTTCACCCCACAAATCTCCAGGGATTTCCCAACTTGGAGATGGCAACCCTAAATTCAGCTTAAGTAAGTAAGCTGAAGACCCTGAAGTAAACAAATTGTGCTTCACCAGAATGCTGCAATCCAATTTACATTTAAAACTAAAATCCAATTTATAGGGTTGTCAGCTCCAAGTTGGAAGTTCTGGGGGTTTTACAGGGGAGGGCCTGGAGAGGGCAGGGTTTGGGTGGGGAGGGACCTCAGCAGGGTATAATACTATAGAGTTCACCCTTCAAATCAGGCATTTTCTCCAAGCAAACAATGACCAGGAGTTCAGTTGTAATTCCAGGAGATCTCCAGCCACCACCTGGAGGCTGGCAACTGAAGTGGCTTCTGTACATGCACATTGAAGCCTTGCTCATATGGGGGAGCATCGCATTAAGCTTCTGAACTTGTCTGTCCATCTACATTAATACCACCCAGCCTCTTCTGACTCTAGACCAATGTAAAGCTTTCCCTCCACAACAGAACAATCTTCCACTGCTCTAACACCACAAACTCCATTCATTCCATGCCCTGTGAATTGCCTTTCTAGGATATCACAGCAGCTAAACTATAGGCAGGGACCAGAGGCATCCGAAACAATTTGCAACCATTGTATCCAGAGTCTAGTAACTGTAAAATCATTCCTCTGTTGTTTTTTCTATACAGGAGCTGTAACACATGTAAATCTCATCTCACATTCACTAGCCTAGTAATCCCCACACAAATGCCTGCCAAGAGCCTCCAGAAACGTTTAGTATTTGCATAAGGACTTGCTATAATGTGAGTGGGATAAAAGGCTTACAAACAATTAAGGGGCAGTCTAGAAAGTTCAAATGGCCCCAGAGCAAGCCTGAAAGAGTGGCCCGTGCAGGACCTACTCCGCTCCTTAGTTGTCAGCCATTGATGGCAGGCAGAAGGAGTCAGTGGGTAAGCTGACACCCAGTTCTGAGCTGAGAGGCCCCTGCAGCCCTGGGACTTGGCTTCGCTTGCGCCTGGCTGCCAGCAGCCCTCCAAAGCACTGGCCCACCAGGAACTTTTGCCATTTGCCAGTCTGCTCCTGAAACGTATTACGAGCTACTCTGCAGCTGTGGTTTAGAGTGGCTTCTCTCTGGATTTTGTAATGGATATTATATTACAAGTTAAGGGCCTGTTGAGTGGCGGGAGGGGAGGGCTTGCAGGATCATCAGGAACAGGTCTTCCAACTTTAGCAGTGCCCTCATTACAATAACGTTTCCAAGTACTGACCTTTGCTTTCTCCGCAGGTTTGAATCGAAACCATTAATTTGTCTGTCTGTCTGTCTGTCTGTCTTACTTCATTTACCTTTCTTCCTAATAGGGACCTAAAGCGATACGCATTGTCCTCCCCTCCACCATTTTATTCTCACAACTGTCCTGTTAGGTAGGTTAGGCTGAAAGTGTGTGACTGACCCAGGATCTCCCAATAAGCTTCCATAGCAGAGCAGAGATTCTATCTAACCCGGAGTCTTCTAGATCCTAGTCTGAAACTAACCATGAGAACGCAGCAGATCTTTTCTATGCAAAACAGTCAAAGATCCAAACTTGTTCACTGTCACTGGGGGGCCACCCCATAAGAATCAAGTCTGGTCCCATCTCTAGGGTCCCATCTTTGTTTCCTTTGTTGGCCACACTAAACTGTGATAAAATGCTGGGAACTGGCTTTTATATCATATAGTATTAATATAGCATAGTACACATGCCAATACTTAACATATTCTAATACATCTCTCAACACAATTCATGATTTGTGCACAGTTACCCTTTTCCGGAATCATCTGAACCTCAGGGCACTGGTGAACTTTTCTCACCTTCCCTGAAGGCTTGACCTCTGCTCCGTTTGTTGAAAGCCTACCCCTGGATATGCTGGGTGTTCTCTTGTTACCAGCTTGTGGTTTGTTTCCTCACCCCACCTCTGCAAGCCAAAATAATTTTTCAAGGCAGATCTCTTGCCTGGGGTGCTGACTGAGCAGTGGGCCTTGGAAAGCGGCCTGGTTGTTTGAGAAGACCTAAGCGTGACCCCATCTTTGGTCCTCTGGACAGCCCAAGCCTGTCCTTCGGTGAATTCATTTAGGGTTGAACTTTCAGTGAACCGAAGCTCAAGGGGAAGAGGAGCTAGCAAGGCCAGGCATACAGAGTGAAGCTCTAGGCAAACCTGTCAGGCTGAGTAAATATTGAACAAGTACACGTGAGACTGAGGGGTTGAAATGAAGCTGTCAGAACAGTAGGTAAACCTAGGGTGGGATAGGTGAGTTTCTTGAGGGGCCACCTATTCATTACAGAAAGAGAGGGCCTGGGGGTCAAACCCACACTGAAACCCCCTCTGAAGAGGGAGCAAGGGAAGAGCAACGAGAGGCAGACTGGGAAATTAAAGTGGCCCTGGAACAAGATATAAGGCGGCACCACAGGGTCATTCACTTCAGTTGTACCTACACTGGGTCTTGGCTCACCCATTGCCTCCTCCATAGGGTTGCCAGTCTCCAGGTGGTGGCTAGAGATCTCCTGGAATTATAACTGATCTCCAGGTGACAGAGATCAGTTTCCCTAGAGAACATGGCTGCATTGGAAGGTGGGCTCTATAGCATTATACCATTCTGAGGCCCCTCCTCTCCCCAAACCCCACCCTCTCTAGGATCCACCCCAAAAATCTCCAGGAATTTCCCAATCTGGACCGGCAACCCTATTCCCATAAACCAATGGTGCTTCAAAAAGAGAAGAGGCAATTGGTGAAGAATTGATGCTGATCACTATTGAAGCCAAAGAGTCTGAGCCAATTGGTCCTTGATACCCTAGCAGAGTTTCTGGAGCTTGGTTCTGCTTGGTCCTTATTGCCAGTGGTGCTTGAGGACAGTGGCCCACCGGGAAATCTCCCTGTAAGTTACATGGCCAGTCTGCCCACGATCACTGCAGATTTAATTTGTGCTCAGCCATAGAATTCATGAAGCAGCAACAAATAAGGGCCAAGCTACAAGTGACGAATGACACTTGAACCGGCAAGTGTATTTCTCCCTGTTCACTTGCCCTCCACTCAATCCACTTGCCGTTCACGTGTCACACAGCTGCTTACTTTCCAAAGGGAGAGGTGCTGTGAATCATGTCCTGGGAGTCATATTATGACCTGAAAGCCCTTTCACCTAATACCCAACAGGTGGGGTCAGACAAGAGTGAATGAAATGCTTGTGGTATACTGATGTTGTGAACAAGCTGTAAACATGTTTGTGTCCTGGATGAGCCAGAAAGGCTTCACGCTCATGCATCTCCTCCCCTGTCTCTTGTGCACCTTGTTAGGAGTGGAGACTTCCTGGTTTAGAATACAATACAAATTGTTGTGAGGTACATGTTGCATTTTGTTATTAAAATGTGTTTGGTGAAATCACTTGACTTGGATGCTACAACCAATTGCAGTTATATATTAATTACTTCCTTCATTGATACTCATTTCTCCCCATTGGAGACTCAAAGCTTTGTTCTCCTTGCCTCCATTTTATCCTCAAAACAATAACCCCATGAGGTAGGTTAGGCTAAGAGTGTGTGATTGGCCCAATATCACCCAGCAAGCTTCCATGGTGGAGTGGGATTTTGATCCTATTCTGACAATTTAAACACTATACTGTATTAGCTTTCTAGTTGTTAAACTGGGCCTAGTTCATGAGGGAAGGAGGGGGAAGGAGGAGAGAGACAAAGGACCTCCTGGTTTGTTCTCAACACTAACATGCCCAGGTTTGTTTGTGGTGCTTTACATCAGCCATATAGAGAGAGGGAGAGGCGCTCTCATTTTAATGTCTGGGCTCCATGGGAGAGCTCTCAAAATAAAAACTGCTTTTAATGCTGAGGGCCCTGCATGAGGCATTGTATATTCACCCACCACAGGACTTATAGTACAATTAAAAATGTTTCTTCACCATATTTAACTGTAGAATAATATATAAACTATTTTTAGTAGCATGATCTCTTGTAAAGAAGTGCACAGAAATTTTATTTAGGTTCAAAATCAAAAAGAGTCCAGTAGCACCTTTAAGACTAACCAATTTTATTGTAGCATAAGCTTTCGAGAATCAAGTTCTCTAACAATAAAATTGGTTAGACTTAAAGGTGCTACTGGACTCTTTTTGATTTTGCTACTACAGACTAACACGGCTAACTCCTCTGGATTTATTTAGGTTGTTTTGTTCTTGGGTAATTTTATTCATTTAGGGTTTTTTTTAAAAAAACATATTTTTAACAACTGTTTTGATGCTTTGTTTTATTTTGTATTTATCTGCACTGGCTTCAATGAAAAACACACTTTCATTTGTGTTTCCCAGCGAGTATATGGCTTATCCAAGGGACCCTCTCTGTCAAACTTCAGGAAGAAAGCATCTTCGTTTTGGAGACAATTGAGATTCTCCCTTGTGAAGGTAGATGGCGCATGAATTGTTGTGTGAGAGTTCTTCCGCCTTTCCTGGGACACTCAAGTGTGTGCAGAACTCTATTTGGGGTGGGGGGAGATAATCTATAAAGATTTTAAGGAACCAAAAGCCAATTCCCATAATTCCGGGAATATTGGGGAGGAGGGCTCATATGCCTGTAAATATAACACTTTGGTAGGACTATGACTTCCCTTTTCTCTTTATTGAAATTAAATGACCAAAACATTCTGTAGGCTTCTATCTTCCCAAGCACAGCAGCAAGCAGCCATAAACCTCCCCATCCCAATGGTCTTTTTTTTTGTTGTAGAAATTTGGCCTGGACTCTGTCCTGTGATGTTTAAGGCAGACAATTATGTTCAGAAATGTGATTGAATTAGAAACCGATTCCCACCTCTTCAAAATTCTATGCTTGGTGGTATTTCAGAAAGCAAATTTGAACACTTTTAAAATGTACCTATGAGAAATAATTCAAAATAAAAGAAAACATGCTGAAAAGTAAGGCGAGCATTACTTGATACATTTCAAGTTGCCAATGAAAATTATCAATGATGTCAAATGTTAACCTAAGAAATCTAGAATGTTTTCATCTTAGTCCCAATCGAGAGAAAGTTAGGGAGTAATCATAAGAAGGCCTGCTCAGAGGTAAGTCCCCTGTTACTTAATTGGGTTTATTCCCAGAAAGTATCCTTAGCATTGTAGCCCTAGTCACACTTGCTTCATGGAAATATTTACCCAGAAGGTCGGACCAGAACCAATGGGCTGAAATTTAACCAAGAGTTTTTGGCTAAACATTAGGAAGAACTTCCTGACAGTTAAAGTGATCCCTCAGTGGAATAGGCTTCCTCGGGAGGTGATGGGCTCTCCTTTTTTGGAGGTTTTTAAGCAGAGGGTAGATGACCATCTGACAGCAATGCTGATGCTGTGAACCTAGGCAGATCATGAGAGGGAGGGCAGTGCTTAGTTCTCGTGGCCCCTTCTTTCAGGCCCAAGGTAATGTGCATCGCCACTTTGGGGTTAGGAAGCAATTTTCCCGGGCCAGTTTGGCTAAGGATCCTGATGATATTTTGTCATCTTCTGAGCATGGAGATCACTGGAGTCTGGGAGGGGAGGCAGTTGTGAATTTCCTGCACTGTGCAGGGGGTTGGACTAGATGACCCTGGAGATACCTTCCAACACTATGATTCTATGATTCTAGGAGTTGGGTAAGGATGGGATGGGCATACTCAATGGGGAAGAAGGAGTTGGGTAAGGATGGGATGGGCATACTCAATGGGGAAGAAAATGCACACAGGGCATTCTTGATTACTCTATGCATCTGCTTTCCAGCTGATCAGTGGCTTGAGTATAGCCCTAATTTTGGCTAAACCCAAAAGAGAAGAAAAAAACTACCTCTCCTAGTTTCCCATGATAGACTGGGCCTGTTATTCAGATAAACCATTGCAGACAGCAAGATCACAAGGAAAGCCCAGAGGGAAGCTGCAAAGGATCCCCAAAGTAAGACTTTTCTGACTTTGTTTTAAACAGTGAGTTTCTGAGATCAAAAGGCCTCACATTGTGAGAACAAATGCTTTAAGAGAGAGGGGGGAGGAGAAATCACACCAAGGGGTAGGAACAGATGGCATTGACATCCTTGCCAATAGCCAAAGGGGGTTCCCGGACTTGTCCCCTGCTCTGCTGTCTCTGATCCTGGCAGAAGAGACCGGCTTGTTCAGCATACTTTCTGAAGATCTTCTCTTCCAGGAGATGAGCAACAGGCACAGTCAAACGATTGCCATAAATGATTTAGAAGCTCTTTAAAAAAAAAAAAAGCAGGGAATTTCCCTTTCATTTGCGATAGGGAGGGAATTACAGCTGCTTTGAGATAAGCTGTTTTTTTTGAAAATTCAGTTTGAGATCCATACCAGAAGTGTTTGGCTCATATCTGCAGAAACCCCACAACAAAGAGAAAATGCATTAACCAGACCTTTGCCATAGAGACACATCTTTGCTATTCCCTTTTTGAAGGAATGGGTGAGGTGACCAATAGATGGACAGGATGGAAAGAAAGAGGGAAATGATTGGGAAAGGATGGCTAGAAGGGAAAAAAAGAAGAGACAATGGGGAATGATAGACCAGGGTGAAGGTTGATGGTGGGGAGAAGGAAGGAAGGACCTGAAGATTAGATTTTTTAAAGTGATATATGGAGCTGAAAGGAAACCAACACAACTTTGCAAATTCTTTGCTCTGCCATTTGAATGGAATTCTGCCTCCGCCGTGCCCCCCCCCACCCTTAAACATCTCTCTAGATGAAGAGTTCTGGAGAACTGAAATGTTTGCAGACTGCTCTGTGTCACTTTAGTTAGTTTTAATAAAAGGTATTCCATAATGGAGTTTTTGGACTTGGAGGAACCCTGGCTGTTGTTTTCCGATTTTCTGCAACACAACAACTCCCACATGCTCACTGTGGTCAGGATCAGTCTCTTTCCATCCACTTTGCCTTTATTATCTACCTTGGTATCTCCTTGGCATTGAAAGGAGAGGAGCCACAGAGAGGTGGAGTGTGCCACTGCGGAGAACTTTTAGAGCGTAACCACAGCAAAACAAACAAAAACAGAGGAGCCAAGAAATAAGCAGAGTGGATTGTCTTTGCCAGCCTAGGCAAGAATTCGTTGGAAGTCTGGTAGTTGAGAATCTTTACTCATGCAAAAGACCTGCTGGGATACATTCATGCTCTTCTGGGGACTCCCTCTGAATTTTAGATGGAGCCCAGGAGGGACTTTTTGTTGTCCCAGTGAATGAAATGGGCATGACCTTTGTCCGATCACCTACCTATTACAGAGTAAGGAAGCCCCTATCCAGTGAAAGCCCCCTCTCCATGGCATCTCCAGGACAGATAAGGACAGAAAGCCCCCTCCTTTGAACACTCCTTGTCAATATCCTAGTGATGCATGCCTGTTAGAAAGCAAGGAGTCTGGAGATAGTTTAACCAATCAAGAGAACTATCCCAGGAAGCCAAGAAAAATTGCATGTGTGTTGTACACACATTCACTGTAATGTGTGTACAAAACTATGCCTTTTCTTTATCTGGGTGTTGAGAAATTCTTTTGCCATGTCCATTTGCTGCTGACTGAAAGAATCTTGTCTTCTGGGTTTGATTCCAAAGGCACCTTAAAGACCAACAAGATTTTCAGAGTGCAAGCTTTCAAAAATCAGAGCTCCCTTCTTCAGACATGATGTCTGAAGAAGAGAGCTCTAACTCTGGAAACCTCATACCCTGAAAGTCTTGTTCATCTTCAAGGTCCCTCTGAAACCAAATCCTGCTGTTTGACTGCAAACCAACATGGCTACCCACCTAAAACATTCTTCTGGGGTCATTCTCCACTAGAAGCGCTATGGGAGAGCGGCCAGACAGCCTGAGCCTGGTACAAGCTGCTGTCTGTGCCTGGCTAGCTGGACCCAGGATCTGAGTCAGTATAGGGCAGTTTCTTATAAGCAACTGGAGGAAAAATCTCAGTTCCTCAAGATCATTCCAACCCATTTGCATTGCAGGGAAAAGAGAAGGATGACAGGGGAGAGGACTGGGTCAAACTAAGAAGTCTGGAAACATTGGGAGAAAGTAAACTTTATTTAGAATGAGGTAGTTTTGGTTCAAAATACAAAGCACCAGGAGAAAAGGTCTCCAAAATTCGCATTTAAAATACTAGCTTATTTTTTTAAAAAATCTAAATAATAATTACAATTAATTATAACTGTAACAAAGTTTCCATTTTTTAAAAAAGGTTCTGCTCTAAACTACCATAAGCGGGATGGGGCAGGGGAAGCAGTGTCTCTTCCAGGATGCGTTTATGGGGGAAGGAAGACCCCTAACTAGTTATTTTGCTTTTAAAGGTGCAAGCTATGGAGATGAAGGAATAATAAATATCAAGGAAATTATTATTATAGTTCACAGTTTGGATAATGACCATTACAATCAAATGCTTAAACGAATCAAAACAAACATTACCGATCGGTTTTACCAAATTAGCGCCTATAGGCAAATACACTAACTTCGATGACACTTCCGTTGATTTTAGCGAAACTTTCTTCGAAACCACCACCGCGAGGACGGCAACGCCACCCCACTGAGGCGCTGCCTAGTAACCAGGAGTTGGAAGCAGCCTGCCTGAGCCCTGATTTACTCCTAGGCGGAGCGGTGGGCGGGGTTTGCAAGTGGGGGCAGTGGGGTATTCCGCGCATTCTCTATGCACCTTCATTTTTCCTTTCCTTTCCTTGGTATTGCAAGACAGTTTGGATTTGTATTCTAACTCGCGTTAAACTTTGCCTGAAAAGCCCTGTTACTGGAATGCAAACCCCATTGATTTCGGTGTACTAATCAAGTAGATGCATTTCAGACTGCACCCAAAAATCCAAGTCCTTTCGTTTAAACTAGTTGTTGGTGCCTTTCCAAAAAAAATCTAATGCTGTTTTCCCTCCATCCTTTCCTCACCTTCCACCAACCCTCTACCCCCCCCGAACCCCCCCCCCCACTGTAATATTCAAGAAAGAAACGAATAACTCCAGCTCTTCCCTAGAGAAGTGATTTCTGAAGAAGTGGGTTGTAGTACAAGGAAGCTGAAGCTGAAATATTATTTTTTTTAGTGGTTAAGGTGCATGTATCATGCATGTTGAAAGGTTTATATCAACATAAGCTGTCTGAAGCGAAAATGAATCCCAGGTACTATTACATAAAAGCAACATCTTGACAAAATGATAAGCCATTTATGTTCAGGCACAATCCCACAAGCATATGATAATAATTATTAATATAGACATAAAACTCTCTCTGTTGATATCAAAGGCAAATGAGAAAGATTCGTACGATAGCTATCAACTGTCTCGCTTTGCTGTATCGATGATGCATTCACACAAGAGAGGAGATCCGTGATAGCAATTGCAAGCAACCCACCTGTCCCAGCTGCTCTTACATGTGAGAGGCATCGTTCTGTACTAGTGCAAAGCTGAAGATGGGGGGTGGGGAGTAAAAGTGGTTCTCCAAGGCCTCTGCAATGCATGGACGGGGACTATCTTTCATTCCATGCAGTATGAGATTCTTATTGTCAAATGTACAACCATCTATACCAAATCGGTGGCAAACACTTGAAGCAAAGAGAGCGCTGAACCCCTCTACTCTATGAACTGCTCAACAAAAAAAGATCCACAAAGAACTTTTTGCATCCGAAGTCGCTTAAGAAGAATTGGGGGAGCGGGGGGGGGGGGGGAATGCTGCAGTTTTCTACTGTGGCTTGTGCTGGTCCCTAACCTTTGGAGAGGGGAATGGCGTCCCTGAGATCAGTTGCATTGCTAAAGCGGGCGTTCAAGAAACAGGCACTCTTTGGGCAGTTTTGGGTTCGAGAGAAGGCGCCCAGTCTGGAGGCTTGTTCCGCCCCTCTCGAGTTCTTTAAACCCCAGTCTGATCTGCAAAGAGAGGCTAGTGGAGACGGACTTTTCCCGCGGGCATCGCTGCTGGGCTGTTCTCTAATGGGTCCGAGAGGCTGAAAGTGTGGCTCGCAACTCCTCTTCCGTGGACTTTAAATCCGTGGCCGAATGGGGCTCTGTGCAGGGCGGCACGGGGGTGGCTGGGAATCTGCAGCCCTTGCAAAACCGCGTCCTTGGGGCTGGGAGGAAGGCTGCGCCCCTTTCCCGTGCCAGCTGGCGTGCCTTTGTGCTTGCCCATGGATGTGAGCGTGAATATATTGAAGACGCCCCTTGGGCCACCTGACTGCTGAGATATGTGCGCGCACGGCGGGTTTCTGGATGGGCACGCCATGTGCCTGCGCATAAACATCCATGTTCTGGGGAGCTTATGCAACTGGCGTTTCTGTGCAAGGAGTAGCTGCTTCCTTAAAGGGAGGGGGAAGGGGGGTCACGGCAAGGGGGAGGGGAAGGACCCTGTGTGTGAACCTCTTGGCGGCCCTCAAGAAGACACGGAGCTGGGCGAAGCGTTGGGGGTGGACGACCGGCTGGATCTGTCTGAGGCCGCCTCGCCGGTCTCTTTGGCCGAGCCGGGCAGAGAAGCGAGGCCAACCAGCCCTTCCTTCTCCCTCTTCTTCTGCTTCATCCGTCGGTTTTGGAACCAAATCTTCACCTGGGTCTCGTTGAGCTCCAACGTGGCCGCGATCTCCACCCGCCTGGCCCGGGTGAGGTACTTGCTGAAGTGGAACTCTTTCTCCAGCTCCGTCAGCTGCTTGGTGGTGAAGTTGGTCCGGATGGTGCTGGGGTGGACAGCCAAGCCGTAGTCGGACACTTTGACTGGGCCGCGCCAAACAGGCAAAAGAGAAACAGCGAGACCAGGCGTGAGAATAGGCTGCTCTTGTCCCTGAAACGCCACACACGAGCCCGCCCCCCCCCGCAGCCCAGCCCGGCTCAGGAAGCCCAGAGTGCTCCCCAGTCAGGGTGTGAGAGGGTCCGGCACTCTGCAGAAGCTCAGGGGCACGCTTGTCCTCTGGAGCCTGGAGACGCGTTCCTCTAACCCTTCAGGGGACCTGCAAGTCTCCGCCCCCTCTGATGGGGGCCCGCCCCCACCCCTGCCCCTGCCTCCTAAAGCCCCCTATAGCCCCCTATTTCTAAAGATATGATGGGGACAGACTGGGGGCAAGGTGACATTTTACATTATCTTGGTTATTAACATCTTAAACCATTACAAAGTTAATCGTTGCCTTCCATTTGGTTCTTACAGTTTCATCTCATTTGTACATAAAAAAGGAGTGTTTTCTTGTTTGCCATATACCCAGCCCGTCTTTCTTCCGTGGCACTCCTAAAAGCATACCTAAGAGTCTCATGAGATCTGCTTCAGATAGTCGATTATTAATTTTTAATGTAACCAAATACAGCAATAATAGCAACTTAACCGAAAACAGATTTTCTGGCTAGACCTCGGTAAAGGCCGTTTAAGGCTGGCTACATGTTGATTTTTTTTTAAAAAAAAATCATCTTCTTCCTTTCTAGAAAAAGTCCTATCTGAGCACAAGTTTGGAAACTTGTTTTCTGCTAGGAAAACTAATTCCTGGGCGTTGGGAATGGTGAAGGAAAGGAACTCTGCACCTGCTCAAGGGCACTTTTATCTACTCTTGGCGTGTATGTACCCTAAAAAAGATGCGGGACACAGATGCAGTTCTGCAATGCCTCGCTCTGCCTCTCCATCTCTTCCAAAACTCGATTTCTGCGTCCTAATCCCGACCCCCATTTCCATCATTCCAGCCCTTTCCATCCCAACCTCGGATTTCAAATTCGTTTCTTTCTCCCCCCCCACCCCAGTTCGAAGGTAATGTATGTGTCTTCTATTACTGTTTCGTGTCAGGTTAAATGGAACATTGGTGTAGCAGGAAGGTAACTCGGATACCCTGGGCACAGCTTAGCTGGGGGATCTGCCCAGCCCTCATGGAAGGGAGTAAAGAACAGACTTGCCCCAGGAACTGGTGGTGACCCGTGCTTTCCAGAGGTCCCTTTCCAAGAGCCTCCGGAATCCTCACTGTCGTTGTGCTAAGAATAAGCACCGATGAACGGCCCTCCTGGTACCGCGCTGAATTCTACTCTCAGCGGATACCTGCGGGGAGAGGTGGGCAGGCGGGTGAGCTGCTCAGCATTGAAGGGCTGGTTACGTTTGTGGCCGAGACAGCTGGATGTGGGAAGGGGCCCCTTGAAAGCCACAGGCTCTTTGGGTTGATCTGCGCGGGCGATCATTCACACATGCCAAATCACCACTTGATACTGCAGTCGTCACGTGACACACATAGATGCTAAACCTGGAGAGTAACACAAAACGGCAGGAAAGCTGCTGGAATGCTTATGTGAGCTCTTGCCTCTTCCCTGCCCCATAAAAATCCTCCAGGGAAGGCGATTCCCTCCTGTTCTTGGAAGCCTTTCTTGGCCGGTTCAGCTTCCATCTCCCTTCCTGCAGTTGCGAACCCACTGCCTTCTATCTTATGCTCGGGGAAGAGAACAATGACCTCTTTCTCTCCCCTCTGGCATCTTTGGAAACCGACCAGAATGGTTACTTTATATGTCCCACGAAGGCACCCTTTGGTCGAAGCACTCCCAACATTCTCTGAGGCATCCCCGTCTCCAACAGAGGCCAGCTCAGATACGTCTAGGATGCTCTTGAGATGGAGGTAGCCCTCAAGTGGAGGAAAACCCCCACCGAGGAGGGCTGCTCTACCCTCCCCTCGCTCCCCTTCCTCTAAGGAATCCTGGCAAGGAAGTACTTACTAGGGAGTGTCTTTACCTGCTTTGGGAAGGTTCCTTTTCACTTTCATCCAGTCAAAGGTTTGGGTGACGGTGGAAGCCATGGGACATTGCTGGGCCGAGCAAGGCCGCGGGTCTTTGTTCTCCTGTAAGGGCGGGGAAAGGTTGCCAAAGCCCCCTGGCAAATAGCCACCCTGCTCAGGCCCATAGAGATGTGGCTGGAATTGGCCCGTGGTGGCGCAGAAGCCACCATCAGACAAACTTCCGAGGCTGGAAGAAGAGGAGTTTGCAGCCACATTGGAAGGGTAGGCCGAGGTCTGGAAATAAGCTCCATCCGTCTCCTGTGGGTTGAGGTAGAACTGCTGGTTGGCGACGCCTGGGCTGCAGTTGGGGGCCGAGTATCCCCCTCCTCCTGGCTGAGATGACCCCGCGAAGGAGATGCCAAGGCCAGCAGGGTGGGCAGGGAGCGGAGGAGGGTAGCTGGAGCTGTGCTGGTGGTGGGCGTTGGGCCCACCAGAGCCCACCGCTGTCGCTCCGAAGCGTCCCTCTGAAGTATAGCTGTCACAGGAAAGAGTGGTACCTGAGCAAGCGGGGAAGGAAGTGGTCCCTGGGTCGAGATGCTGGTAGTCCTTCGGCGCGTAGGCGCTGGTCCCACGGTTACAAATTGCATAGTCTAAGAAGAAGTTCATTCTAGGTATTGTTCCTTTGCCAGTGATGGAAGAGGGTCGCCCTGTTTTAGGGGGATTCCTTCTGCCCTACAACCTTTGGATAGTATGTCAAAGTTAAGCCAAAAGAAGGAGGGGGGGGGACAACCACCCTTCCCATCCAGGGCTCTCTAGCCTTGGAGCCCCCACACCCCACCCCTCCTTCCAAGAGCCTCCAGAATGGGATGGGGGTGGGGTGGAAGGGGGGCTAGACCACGTGGTTGCCTTCAAGCCCAATGAGCAAATGCCTCCTGAAGTTTGTCAGATATCTACCATCATCCATCAAGCCCTTGACATTTGCATGACAAAGGAACTTCAATCAAACTTTTCCCCATCGATCTGATTAACAACACGGATACGTCAAAAAGGTTTTCCCCTCAAAGACTTCGGAGAGAGAGAAGGGGGGAGGAGGAAGTGATAGAAAAGGGTTGGGGAAAGGCAGGGAGGAGGAAGAAAAGAATGGGGGGGGGGGAGCCAGGACTATTCAAAGTCCGCTATGTGTTAAAAAGGACACCCCCTATTCTAATTCATAAGATGGTGCCAAAATCACCAGAACTTTTCTCCCCCAACTGAAATCAGAGAGTTTTGCCCAATTCCAGCAGCAAGCGACTCACCTAACACAGAGGGAGAGAAAGAACAGAGGTAGGGACGGCTTCTTTATCAAGAAAATGGTCTTTTCCTCATTAAGAAAAATTAATCACCGAAAACATACTTAAACGTTTATGGAATTTGCTTAAAGTGCTACTTGTCCCCCTCCCCTTTAAAATAGCCCAAATGGTTTTGCTTTGCCTTTCGCCTTTATGTCTAGCAGCCGCGTCCTTAAGAGCAATTTAATTCAATCAACATTCTAATGAGTTGTGAAATAAAGTTAGAAACACAATTGTCTTGTGTTGGGTGGGTGGGGGGAACCACGCAAATGAAATTGAAATTCGATCTACCCTATCCATCTTTTCGTTATTTATTTTATCGGACTATCCAGTCCTTCACATCCTGGCTACCTTCTGCTCTCCTTCTTGTTCTTTTCTTGATTCCCCCCACCCCATATTTCATAGAAAGGCTTTATTGCCAGCGCCGGGGGAAGTAATTAGGGGACTTGGTTCTGCCCACTATTAGCAAGGAGATATTTGCATTGTCCCAGGTAGTTCTTAACGTTGACACAAACGAGTGTGTGTGTGGGGGGGGGGGAGTCTTGAAGGCCACTTCCTAAATCTCTGCGCTGGAAAACCCCAGCGTAAAGAAGGAAGGTAGTTTTTGTGGCTACAGATCTGCCTTTGGTAATCGCGCATCCTTTTTCTTAGGGCTTTTCTGCTTTGTTTGGAGGAGTGGTTCACATCTACTTGCTTTCCAAGCAAATGTTACTCAGGGCCAAGCTGGCTGAGCGCAAAAAAACAGCTCTGTTTGAGTGAACTTTTGGCCTGTTTCAAACCTCTGGCTCTCTCCTCGTGGGCTGAGCAGCCAGTAAATATCCTGACAAGTAACAAATGACCGTGGGCGTCAGATTGGAAGTTACTCGTGTCTCCAATGTGCTAACAAGTAAATAAATGTTGCTCGCCCGGATCTCTATTATATTAGGCATGGAGTGTTTGATTCTTTGCTCCTTTGTCAGCGCACACGGGCCAGAAGAGGAGAATCCCAAGGAAGGGAAGTTGGTAATCATCAATTTATGGACTCCCCAAAGCAGCGAAGTGCGGCGCACTAAAGATGTGGGGGGCAATGTGGAGGCAGGAGAAGGACCGAAGAGATTTTGGCATGTGCAGAAAACTCTGGGGCTGAAATCGAGGGGAAGAAAAGAGCCCCCGATTTCTGCTGCTTTCTTCCCGTCAGGCCTGGCTGGCAGATTTCCTGACTTTATGGAGCTCATGTCTATTGGGTTCCATCTTAAAAGTCGGGAGGGACGAAGGGGGAGCGGGAGCAAGCATACTAGCTTCCCAAAGGCAGGCTGTTTACAGGAGAGATGTAAAGTATTTTGAAGAGGTATACAGTTACCTAGAAGAAAGGAAAGGAAAGGAATGTTATTGGGCGTTTGCGCTCCTTATATGTTTAAACATAAATGAAAGTAGTCACTCCTGAATTTGCAAAGTAATTTATCCCACGGCCTCTTGGCAACATCCAGCAGCAAAACTGGGATTTTATACAACACAACTGAAAACCACAGCCATTTGGGTTCCCTAATACCTGTTGACTCACATGTTGAGAAGCCCGTGTGCCCACTTTTTAGTCTTTAAATTTTGCTGTAAAGTGACACATTTAGAAAAGAAACTCCTTTGGGTGTGATGCAGCTTTTTATGTCACCCTGCATCACTCTCCATCCACCTTTAAACGTTTCTTTCTTGGGCCTGTGATCCTGCCTTGGGGTTCGCCTCCGAATCCTGCCGTGCTCCGGGCTCGCTTGCCAAACCCGCCCCTTTGAGTGCTGCAGCAGCATCCGAACGTTTTCCCTTCTGTCTTCATCCGCCCTCTTTTGCATAGCACTCTACAGTTTGAACTCTTTGCCAGGGAGATGATGGCGGGACCACATGGAGAGAGGCGGGGAGGGGAGGGGTGGGAAAGAAATCAAATTTAAATTTTTTTAAAAAAAAATTAAAAACAGTTCTGGTTGGAAACAAAACGCTAACCTTCGATCTTATCTAACTTGTGCTCTTCCTCCTTTCGGATCTTGGTTTGTTAAACCAGGGATTTATTTGCCTTGTTAAGTGACATTAAATTGTGGTCACGGAAAGCCTAATAAATAACTCTTCCGGCTTAGAGTCCAAATCAAACCGAGAACATTTTTCAAGTCCAATCAATGCTTCCAAATAGGCAGGAAGGGAGGAGGAGAGGTATATGTTCTTCAGGCTGGTCCAAAAAGCCAAGGGGGGGGGGCTACTGGGACTTGCAGTCTATGACCTCAGAAGTCTGAAAATCTGAAAATTTAACCCAAAGGAGCCAGGGAATTATTGGAACAAGCAGTTGCAGAACTTGAATGAATTAGCAAATAATAATAATAATAATAACATTCGATTATATATCACACAAACGTGCATCTCACTATTTAAGCAAGCAGCATGGGCAGGGATTTGTTATTGCAAAAAATTGTATTCTTCGTGTGACAATGACTTAAGTGTGCATGCATTGATGATCAGCCAATGCAAACTGTCATGTTTCCCATGCATCCCCGCCAGATGCAGGGTACCTTCTTTGCCCTTCTTCTGGCCTCAGTATTTCAGACTCAACAGTCTACCTCCCACCGCTTAGGTCCACTTTCATTTGAGACTCAGGATGAATGATGCTACAGTCCAAGTGAGAATTGTGAATGGGTTCTATTGAAAATTTCCTGAACAGGGTTCCAAAACAGAACCTTTCTCTTGGAAAAGATAGAGTTATTTGATCTGTCTGGAAAAGTGATCTCAAAGACCTTTACAGAATTATTCAGGGACCTTGTTTGCGTGTGAGAGTTTGGGAACTACAGGAGAAACCAGATTCTGTATCTATCTTCTTTCCATTCCCCTTTGGAACTCAGTGGTCGCTCACCATCTGTCTCGAACTGGATGATGACTTACAGGAGGATGTATTAACCTCCACCCCCACCACCCCATTCCCTGGTGTGTGACCAAGGAGAGGGGTGGTGTGTGTGTGTGTGTGTGTGTGTGAGTGAGAGAGAGAGAGAGAGAGAGAGAGAGAGAGAGATCTGATTGCTGCTCTTGGGAGAAAACCAGAAACAACGAAATCCTCCAAGGGCAAGATCTGGACTCAATAACACCTTAAAAACCTAGTAGATTTCCAAGGCATACCTTGGAAATCTAGCTCATTTTTAATGTGCTGTTGGACCCTAGTCTTACTCTTTGACTGCAGACCAACACAGCTACCCACCTGAAAGTATCTTCAAGGACAGAGATGTTCCAACTTGATACACAAATTGTCAAGAATGGTTCTGAAAGAAAACTGGATATAGTGTCTCCAGAAGACAGTTTGAAGTCAAATTTCATCTAACATCAAAATTTGGCAAAATTTCTGTGTTTGAACATGAAAATTTCAATTTTGGATTTCAACTTGGAAGGATTTTTTAAAAAAACTAACACCCCCCCCCCATAATCAATTGGAAGTTTCCTTTTCTACTTTAAAATGGTAATGTTCA
Source organism: Eublepharis macularius (assembly GCF_028583425.1). NCBI lineage: Eukaryota > Metazoa > Chordata > Lepidosauria > Squamata > Eublepharidae > Eublepharis > Eublepharis macularius. The sequence goes on from NC_072801.1 coordinate 43,583,164, forward strand.
GTATCATTTCTCCAACCTTAAAACTTGTAGTGACTGAATGTTTTCTCCCTAAAGCAACTGGAGAAAAAAAATGTGAATATTTACAAGACAGAGAATTTGCTTGAGAATCCACCTCCTCTCCCTGCACATTTCCAAATTTCTTTCAGCTCTTCGGCAGGCCAAGAAGCAATGATTTCAAATGGCAAGCAGAATACATGGAAGCTAAATGTTTGCAAAATCTTGCTAATTATTACGAGCAATTTGCCAATGCAGTGAATTGCTTCAAAGGGCTGTTTTATCAGATGGCTTTTTGCCATCATAAGGGCACTTCAGCCACATCTTTATGGCCAAATACAGTTTGGCAACTTGCAAGGACCTTTCAGCAACCTTTCTCCATCACTCAATGAGGAGGAAAAAGAGACAGCAATGGATTCACCCAGCTGAGCAATGTCTCATGACAGCTCAAATCTGGCTTATGGTAAAAGTACTAAGCAGGTGTCTAATTTCCAATTCCACAGCAGTTGCAATGGTTGCCTTCCAAAATGAGATGTTCTGGAAGGGCTCAAGCCTTCCTGAAAGCCACACTTTGTATGTGATCAACTAGGCTCTTGCCTACAGAAGCTCATTCCACAATACATTTGGTAGCTTTTCGGGTGTCACAGAACTCTTTTTTAACCCTACAAGAGTACACCTCTAAAAGTCATAGAATGTACAGCCTGTAGTTCCTTGGCTGGGATGAAAAGCATTTTGAGAAATTTCTTCTTACTTCTGTCAACCATATTTTTATTCTGCAATTTTTTCTAGGAACTCTGTATGATGAATATTACTTTCCTCTTCTCTGTCTTAACTGCTTAGCCTTGTGAAGTAGATTAGGGTTAGAGGGTGCGCCAGGCACAAGGTGTTGGCTATGTGCTTCATGGCTGAGCAGTTATTTGAACCCAACTCTTTCCATTCCTAGTTTGACACTCTAAGGACTGCACCACCTTAGGGATTGAACCCAGCTGCTTTTTTCACCCAATCTCCCCCCAGTTCCCCTCCTTACCACAGCCCCTATGCTTTTGTACATGCAGGTCCTCTGATTCCCAACACAGCTTATATGTGGTCCTTTTTCACCAGAGGAAAAGTTGGTTGGATATAACCCTTGTTTTCCATGGTCAATGCTTGTGGTGTCAGTCTTAGCATTCCAGATTTCTGGAGCTGAAGCTAGCCTGGACTTAGCTCTGAGCATTTCACTAAAATAGTGCATGCTGGCCGCTTGGGAACAACTTGGGGGAAAATGGCTTAAAATCTGCTTTCCCTTTCCCCCTCTTTTTTGTTTAAACCATAGGGGAGGAACCCTATGAGACCCTCCAGTCCACATAGGGAGTAAATCTAAGCGTGTCTACTCAAAAGTAAGGCTCATGTTATTCATTGGATCTTACTCCCAGGGAGGTGCCCTTAGGATTGCCGCCAGAGGCTGCAATTCAAGGGGCATTGAGAACCATCTTGGAAACATTTGGTCAGCAGGGCTCTCCAACCTCATTCTCTTCTCAAGTAAGCCTCACCTTTTCAGGGGATCCCCATAGTTCCCACCAGACTGCCAAAAGCCTGCAGACAACTTAGCAGTGCAGTCCTAAACAGTCATGCCTAACTCTTAGAATAGTCCTGCAAAGCTTTTAAACTGAAGGTAGAGGGGGCTCACTTCAGGGGCAGACAGCCCATGGTTATAGTGTCCCAGGTTCAGTCTCAGCCATTTCAGCTTAAAGGACCTTGGCTAGTAGTAGTAGAAGTACCTCAGAACCTGCTGGCCAGGACAGACAGAGCCGGGCTAGAGGAAACTGTGGTCTGACTAGTTTAAGGCAACTTTTTGTTTAGCAGATTCTGTAACTGAGCTCAGATCTCCAGTAGGAAATCTGGGGAGGGATCTCGAGTACTTCTTTGCATGCAGAAGGCGAAAAGGACTCAGCCAGCAGGAGCTGGGAAAGGCTCTGAAGAGCCATTCCCATTGAGAAGAGTCAAAACAGAGTGAGACAGACTAACTGGTTAATTCAGCTTAATCAACTTTAGTGGATTAATTGACAGCTGCCTATTTTAATTACTGAGAGCTGATTGTAACAGGTGCTGCAGAGAGTTAGGCCCAAGAGTGTACTTTTTTGGTTGTGTTAAGGGAATTAAGGCAGCTTCTCTTGATTATGTTGTTAGATATCCTATATTTCCTGAAATGCTTTTAAAAAGGAATATATGTTGAGATTTGGGTATGTGCAAATATGTTTGCATAAAATTGACTAAGCAGTTTGTCATTTTAAAGCCAGCTGATTCTCTAGCTAAAATGGTTTTAATGGGCAGATGAGTTAGAAGTATTTGAACTCATTCAGAATAGATATCCCCAATGCCTCCAACTTCTAATAATTAGCAAATATACCTCCTTGAGCATTCTTACAGAGCATTTCCATCATTTATTTGGGTTTGATGGGTGTGATAACTGCATTGTTGAAGGATCATTCATAACACGTTAGCACAAAGACATTTATTGTTATGGTCTGATTATTAAATCACACTGTTCACAGAGACTTGAAGGCAACTTGCATTTGCATACTTCCTTTAAAAAAATAGCATGATAAAAAGCACCAAAATAAATACTCCCTCCTGAAACCCCCATGAGCAACAACAATCAGATTAATATCAACAGGGAGGCCTAAACAGAAAGCCAGTATAAGGAACATCAAACAGCGGCATCAACAAAATGCCCATCAAACGTCCTAAAGAAGCTAGTTTGCAGCAGGTCTAGATCATGCAGTTTTGCCTGTGGTGCCACACCTGACAATGTGCCTGCCATACAGCAGGGAGATACTTTCCCTCCTCCATGGCCCTTGGAAGTAATGTCACTGCTTCCACAGACACAGTAACGGGGCAGCCAGGGTCTTTCCCGCCCTTTGCTCACTCTTTGACTATATCAAAATTTACAGGAAATCTGGCTGAGGAGAAGAAAGGTGTCTCTGCTTTCACTTGATAATTCTTTGCCCTTCCAGTATTTTTACTGTTCTATAAGGTTTTTATTTATTTATTTATTTATTTATTTATTTATTTATTTATTTATTTAATGACTTTTCACCCCATCTTTGCTCCAAAAAGCTCCATGCAGTGTAACTGAATTTTCCCCTCCTCCATTTTTTATCCACACAGCAATCCAGTAAGTTAATACATTCTTTACTAAAGTCACAGACTAGAAAAATAAGACATGCAATGGCAATAATATTTACAGGAAATCATTATGTAGAAAATATAAAAGTAGCAGCACTGGACTAAGGTAGACTTTAGCAGCTGAACAGAATCTAGTGATTTTATCCATAGTTCCAGAGCAAGACCAACTAGATGGATGAAGGGAGTTTTGACTGTCAAAAGTTCATGCCTTGGAAATCTAATTGGTCTTTAAGGTGCTATTGAACCTGGATCTTGTTCTTCAACTGCAGACCAACACGGCTATCCACCTGAAACCATCCCTAGTTCTAGGCTCAAGATCTGCTAGAAGAAGGGAAGCACACAATTCCTTTGATCTACCAGGAGTTTGGGGGAGGATAGGAGTGATAAATGCATATCTGAAATCACTACAAAAGAGGCAATGAACTCAGTAAGTTAGCATAAGCTGAGAGAATGACTGGTCCAATATCACCCTGAAAGTTTCATGGCAAGCAGGGAATTCAACCCAGGAGTCCTCTGTCCTAATTCAATGCTCTAATATCCACTCTGAAAAATGAACCACAATGAAACTAAGGGATATAAGTCAGACACTAAACTTCATTATTTTTATATATGCATTATTATTTTACATCCCTTTTTATGTCAGCCCCACATCCCCAGAGCACCACCGTGCCTTTCAACAGAGCTCTTTAGCAAGAAGACACAGGGTTTCTGCAACCCAGCCAGTGTTTCCCTTGTTTTATATTTGCTTCCATCTTTCAAATTAACCATTTTCTTTTTTGCTAGTGTACACAAGAAAGTCCTGAAGGTTCCAAACAACAAAATAATAATGGGATCCCATCAGGGTACTGCAATTAAAAGAGATGGTGTATTCCATCAAGTATCAGGGTTATTTTTTTCTTGTTTCCTAAAAATATTTAATTAGACATTAGCCTTTAATTATATTTACTGCTTCATTTTCACTTGTGTATTTAGAGAGGCAATAGAGTCACTAATTATTGTTATCCCCTAAAGCACAACCGATAAAAGTCTCTCTCTCTCTCTCTCTCTCTCTCTCTCTCTCTCTCTCTCTCTCTCTCTCTCTCTTAATACTTTCACTTGATGAGGATTTGTCCCCCCACCCTAATTTTATTGTAAAGAAAAGCAATCAGAGGGGTTTTTTTTACTATTATTAGTGGTGTAAAAGTCTGGAACAGTCTCTCTGGAAAAGTTAAGGAAGCATGGAATCTCTCTGGGTTTGAGCTGAATACGTGTAGGAATATCATCCATAATAGCAGATCATAATAGCAAATTTCCCAATTTATATGCTTGGGACTTCCCTCTAAATCCTCCTCCTTTGGAGCACTGGGGGCCTCTGCCACTAAAGAGACAACATTGTACAGCATGGACTCAGATTCAGAAAGATTCTCCTTTGCGCAGCTGAATGGGTGGGTTTGTTCAGACATGGTGGTCCATCTCAAGGAGAGTCTGCTGGTAATTTGTGAGTACCATCTCAGCAACTATTCCTAACTCCCGCTCCTAGAACCTTCCTGAGGTTTGCAGTTGACCAATGTTAGCCACTGAAGCAAGATGTCCTTTTGTTGAAGCTACCCTTTGGTAGCTACAGGCTACAGCCGCTTCACTGGGCCCAGGTTACCATCATCCTTGCCCATGTACTAGGCTTTCAAAACTGCAGCACCTCTGGATATTCCAACAATACTATTTGATGGTGTGTACTAATGAACTGACTCCTGAGCAATTTGGTATTAAAGCCATATATTTATTTAACTTATGTACTCTACCTCTCTACTATATTTAGTGCTTGAGGCGGTTTACCACATGTATATTAAAATACTATTAAAATAATATAAATAAATACAAATATTAAAATAGGAATACGAACATTAAACCCCATACATCTAAAAGAACAGTGCTGTCACTAAGGTCATCTAGTCAGCTTCCATGGTAGCGTGGGGATTTGAGCCTAGGTCTCCCAGATCCTAGTCCAACATTCTAACCACTCTAACCACTACACCACACAGTTGGCTGTACCACAAGGAATGCTCAGTTCACACCTGGGCTGGGGTGCTGTTTTTAATGGGTTGGTCTTACCTAGTGTGGTCCAGGTCCAAGCCAAGTGACCCTTGTGGCACTGCTGACACCCTGGAGGCCTCGTCTCAACTTGCTTCAGAGATGTTTAAACATCGCAATTCATCCCTGGTAGGTGCTTAAGAAAGCTGCTAACTGAGTCAATATTTGTTACTTACATTTGGTGCAGTCACTAAATAATTACCATCTGATGACTCAAGCAAGAGAAGCAAGCTGCATGGAAAGGCCTAGAACATGTCTCACCTTTTGGATTTCTGTGTGTCAGGCTACAGTCAAAAGGACCAGAAAACAAACAAACAAATAAGATAATCAGAACAGAGTAACCTACAGCTACCTTTCAACTTTTCTCAAAATTGCACCACTGGTTTCCATGAAGATATTTCTCACCTAGATATTCTATATATACTAATAGCCAAGTGGCCCGGGGCTGTGGATACTTAAATCCAGAGACTGGAGCCATGAACAGACAAGACACATCTTCCTAGACTCCTAAATAATGCACCAGGTTTGCATAAAAATCTGAACTCTAAAAAAACTCATTTAAAAAAAAATCCAAAATGCCTGTAGCTTTAACTAGAGTCTCTCAGTGGCTGTTGCTAGGCAACCATAACAATTTAGCAAGTATTCCAGGCTTGGGTTCTGTCAGTAAAAGGCAGGGGAAGGGGGCAGTGCTCTTTCTTGGGCTGTTTTAGCCCCCAAGGGAGAGCTCACTGGGGCCAGGTCCAGAAGCAATCACAGAGTGACTTGATATCACAAGACTGTTTAATAGCCCCCCACCCCAAAGCCAGTGTAGTATAGTGGTTAGAGTTTCAGAATAGGAAATGGGGACACATGTTTAAATTACTACTCTACTGTGGAAGCTCACTGGGTGACTTTGATTCAGCAACACACTCTCAGCCTAGCCTATATCTCAGGGTTGTTGTGAAGATAATATGGAGACAAGGAGAATGATGTAAACTGCTTTGGATCCCCATTGGGGAGAAAGGCAGGACATAAAGGAAATAAATTATTAAATATAGATGAAGATGGGAGGCAGACGAAAGGTAAATTATTTCGTAGGTTTGAAGGAGATAAACCCATAGGGAAAGGTGAGCATATGGAGGCTACTAGGAGGAGGGAAAGAGGAAATAGTGTGAGTAAGGGGATACAGGGAAAAGTGAAGTATGCTGTACAAGCATACTTGTACAGATACTTGTTGCAGATTCCCAACCATGTAACTGGGACTGGCTCAGTCAGCACCATGCAACTGGGCCATATGGGAGCAGCTGCTAGGGGAGCAGAGGGGAAACCAGAGGGGTAGACAAAGGTGGGTTGGGAGGAGAGAAAGAAGCAGGAAAAAGAGAAGAATCCTGGGGGGGGGCAGAGAAAGGAAAGAGGACATGGTGGTGAAGTGGAAAATGAGATGCCCCTCCACAAGTCCTTGTGGGTCCCCCACTTGTCAGTATCATAATTTTGACACAATCCACTTTGGGACAACAGAATGGGATGCTTAATTTGACACTGGTGACTTTCATTACATTTCTTAATCCAGCATAATCCAGCCCCTCAAGAACCACTATGGCCAATATATCCACGGTTCAGATCAGGATAAAAGAAATGTTGCTTTGGTCTCATTGCAAATCCCAAAGGTCAGCCATGTTAGTCTAGTGTAGCAAAATCCTACAGGAGTCATGTAGAACCTTAAAGAGCTAACATGTTTTATTTCAGCATAAGTTTTTGTGAGTCACATATGCTTTTTTTAGACACATGCATTGTACAGCCCATGGACTTGATTTTATATACAGTATGTGGGGGTGAGGGTGGAAGAATGTTACAAAGAGAGCCCAGTGAAAAGCAAGATCCAAATGAAGGAGTGGTACAGAGTAGGTTTGAAACACTGCTAACCAAGGCTTTTTTTCAGCAGAAACATGGTGGAATGGAGTTCCGGCACCTCTTAAAAATGGTCACATGGCCGGTGGCCCCGCCCCCTGATCTCTAGACAGAGGGGAGTTTAGATTGCCCTCCGCACCACTTGGTGGTGTGGAGGGCAATCTAAACTCCCCTCTGTCTGGAGATCAGGGGGCAGGGCCACCAACCATGTGATCATTTTCACCAAGGGCAATTTAAACTTTAAAAAACTCCCCCTTTGTTCCAGCTGACCCAAAGTGACATCATTGTGCAGTCTTGAGTTCCACCACTGAGTTCCACCACCTCTTTTCCCAGAAAAAAAGCCCTGCTACTAACTAATACAAATGAAGTAGAATACATTATAGCACTTACTAGCTCTCACCTGGTTTGCATATTTGTTAGTTAATAATTTCTACTCTTGTGCTAGAGACAGCAATCAGAAGCATAATGTATGCCTGCCAGTTGCCAAGAACACTAGGCCAAGGCTTTTAAAAATACACACATTTCCTCCTGCAGTTGATGTTTTGAAGAAGTTTAAAAAAACAACAGCGGCCTGAACAAATGGAGAAATCTTTCAGTCATTCAATAATTTAGATTTTATTGAATATGTTCCCTCCTTTCCTCCAACACTTTGGTCTTGCTAATTAGGATAAATAAGAAGAGTTTGCTGTGAGCAAGGATAATAACTGGCGCGGCCTCCCATTTATTAAGTCACTTTCTGTGGGTGGAGAATTGATTGGTGGCTGTGAGTGGCATGTTGCCTAGACCTGCAGCGACTTGGAGGAGTCATTATGATCCGCACAAGGGCCCTAGCTAGAGATTTGTATTGATAAGGTGTCAGTTGGTTTTGTATTGGCCCTCTTGGAGAATTAACCCCTCTAACTTCCCCCTCTCTCTCTGCCCAGTGGTGAGTTATTACATCCTGGATATATGCCAAGTTTAGGTATGCCTCAACATCAAGGAAACCAAGCAACCATCCCCCAAAGTATCACAGTCCCATTGCAGTCTGATTGGCATTGTCAGGATCAGACTCAATTAGGTTGGCAAATAGCCTGGAGAAAAGTGTCCTGTCCCTTTAATAGAGATTTAAAGTGTAGAAATGGGCAGTTGAAGCTTTTAATTAATTTATTTATTTTGAAAATGTATATGGTACCTCTCCAGTGATATGCTCGAGGTGACTTACAGCTAAGATAATATGAAATCATTGTAATGCCCCTTCCCAAACAAACAAAGCCATTAAAACACAACCATTAGAAAAGAAGAGAACAATGCCATTAAAACAGCCAGGGCATGACCACAGCATAAAAAAAGCACACAGAGAACAGCCTCAAATTATGTAAATAAACTGGTCCTGAGGCCGGAAGCAAGCAGACCATATAAGGTTTAAAATATTAACTCCTCTGTTAAAAGCCTGGATAACAAAGAATGATTTAGCCTGGCACCTAAACAAATGCCTCTTTCATTTTATTCTCAAAACAAGGGTGTATGGTTAGACCAAGAGCACGTGGCTGGCCCAAGGTTCTATACAGAGTTGAGGTGTGAATATGGATCCCCCAGATAGTCCAGAGTTCTAATGTTTGTGTATGAGGAGGGAGGCAGCAGCACAGGTTGGAAATGTGTTGAGCTGGAGGTCTTTGCAGGGAGAGGCAAAAATGAAAAGGAACTTGTATCTCTTGTGTTGTGACTCCTCACTGCATAAAGCCTTGGAAATTAATCCCTTTGTGTTTACTACATTGGAAGCTGCCTTTCCAGGCCATTGTTCCATCAGGGTCAATTATGTCTACTAAGACTGGCAGTCACTCTTTAGGGTCTCAGATTGAGGTTTTTCACATCATCCACTACTTGACTGTGTTAACTGGCGATGTGGGGAGGTTAACCCTGGGGCCTTCCACATGCAAAGCAGATGATCTGCTATTGAGCCATTGAGCCACCTTAGCATGCTTTTATCATATGATGAAGATGAAACACAAGATGTGAAGGGATAGGGGGAAATTTCATCTCTAGCTGCCTACAGTAGGTTTGTTGCCTTGGGAATAGGGTTGCCAGCCTCCAGGTAGCGGCTGGAGATCTCCCAGAATTACAACTGGTCTCCAAGCCACAGGGATCAGTTCACCTGGAGAAAATGGCTACTTTTGGGGGTGGGCTCTATGGAATTATGCCATGCGAAGGTCCTTTCCCTCTCCAAACCCCACTTTCTCCAGGTTTCTCTAGGTTTCACCCCCTAGATCTCCAGGAATTTCCCAACTTGGAGATGGCAACCCTACTTGGGAACCCTGTTTGGGTGGAAAGGCGCCATATAAATGTTTTAAATAAGTACAGAAATAAACGTGCTTCTCCATATAACAGTGGGGCCTTCGATTTAGCAAAGAATTTCCTGGCTGTGCTCTGTCACTTTACTGATTCAGTCCAGGTTTACCAGGGCCAGACTCCAGAACCTTCACTGTTGAATTAATTATTGTACATTTGGAACTGGAGGGAGAGCTTCCCATCATGTAACCATGGTAGTGTGGCGTTTAGAGTGCCAGACTAGGCTGTGGAAGACCCAAGTTTGAATCCCTACTCTGCCATGGATGTTCACTGGGTGACCTTGGTTCAGTAATAGAGTCTTAGTCTAACCTTCCTCATAGGGCTTTGTGAGGATAAAATGGAGGAGAACAGAAAGATACAGGCAGGTTTGGTTGGGAAGGTACAAATGAATAAAAATAAAACATGAATCATTTAGGCATTGTGGTACTTGCATGGATTTTTCACAGATGTGGCACTGAACTGTTTTCTTCCAAAAAGTAATCAACGACACTGCTATATAATTTAGACAAAAATCCATGTTATTTGCAAATGACCTGAACATATCCTTCAAAGGAAAAGTAGTTTCAGAAGGCTGCTGTTTTGGATGAGGAGTTTGTGTGCATGGGCTGTGGAAGGGCGGGGATGAACTGTTCACTGCAAGCCCTCACTCAAATCACACCTAACACAGCTGCTTTCTCCCCTTTGGGGCTCCAGATGTATGTTTACCCTTGCATTTTAATATTGTTCCTGCTTAACAATGAATCTGGCACGATGAATCTGATCTAATTTAAATGCTCTTCCTTGGCATCTTGCCCACAGCTTTTGCATTTCTTTCACTGCAATGACTGTATTTCTCTTTTGTGGATCACTCATCTCTTCCCCAGAAAATTCCCTCCTGGGGTCAACCGTGTCCAAAAGTATCAGTGAAAGCTCTCCATTATCCTTCATCTTATTTAATATCACTGGCTTCTGAAATATGCTTGACTAGAAATTGTTCATAAATGAGGAGTTTAGTATTGGCACGTCTATGGCCTTGCAAGGGGAAATTAGGGAAAGATCCCTCTATGTACCTGGCTAGTTTCATCTACTAATGTTCCATTGATAGCTCTGGGGTTACCACCATCCTAACTTCCAAATATATTGTGAGAATATAACCCAAGCCTGCCAGAGTGAAGAATATTGGGATCCAAAATGAACAGAGCCTAAACCCAAACAAACCTGCATCAAAGACTATGGTTCCTATAGCTCACGGATTCTCAACCATAGGCAAAATCAACAGTAGCCCATACATGGGCATTCTCTGTGGTGGCCCTTACCCTATGGAACGGCCTGCCTGTGGCGGTCAGGAGAGCCCCCACTCTCCTAGCTTTCTGCAAACAATGCAAAACCAAATTATTTTAAAAGGCTTTTTACTCAGATAGGAGGGAATTATTGTAGGGAGGGGGTCTCAAATGCTTCGCTAATGAGTTAGGGTTTCCTTGCATATTATCAGTTGCTTTAAATATGTACTCCTATATACTACTTGTGCTTCATGTTGTTTAATGTCAATCCTAGAATTGATTATGTTCTGTTTCAGCAGTTCTTCAGCTATGTATTGGGTCCTTGCTAATTGTAAAATCCTATGACTTTTTTTATGGAAATGTTCTTGATACTGATTGTACTAATCTCACACTATGTAATCCGCCTTTAGTCTCAATGAGAAAGGCGGACTATAAATGACATAAACAAACAAACCAACAAACCTTTGGATTTGAAATGCAAGCAGTGGGTGCCAGTGCCATCACAAAGTGGTTGTCATATAGGGCCAATCACAGAAGGTTCCAAGAAGAGTCTCTTTTTCACATGGCTCTAGCTGTTTCCAGATTGGTGCTCCTTGCAGACATAGAGACAATTCCTTTTGGGGTCTTCTGAGGCAGAAAGTTCCAACGTCAGAGTTAGCTTTTCAGTTTGAGAAAGAAGGAAATGAGCACCAGAAAATATATTGGCATGTTGGAGATCGCAGAGATAGCTTAATGCCTAAAATTAGGGATGTTTCTGAAGATTATCAGAAAGCCACTGTCTGCTCTGGAATCTTATTTATCACCTACTTTTTTCTCCAGTGGGAGGGAACACAAAATGGCCTCTAATATCAACAAAACAAACCAGCCCCCAATACAAGAAGGGGCCTGTTCTGACTAGTAGGCATGTGTCCCATCTGTCTTCCTCCCTTGCTCTAAGCTACAACCCATACACTAAGAACTAAAGGGGGGAATCCTTTAACTTGAACCTTTGGGTACATCCAGGCCCTAAAACAGGGGTCACCAATGTTGCCAATGTCTTGCCTGTCACCAACCAAGTGTTTTTAGCTTCTGATCAGCTGTGGTGAATAAAACATTTCAGTAGCATCTTCCCCTAAGGTACTAGTTTAATTCTCTCACTCTCTTTTCCCAGTTTATTTTTAAAATTGCTTCTCTTCTTTTCTTCATTTGAGCGTCCTCTGTGTGGCTCCGCCTCCTATGGCAGCCATTTTGTAACTGGCTCTGCCTCCTGTGGCAATTATTTTGTGATTCTGTCCACCACCCTCTGTCAGCATTCCAAAAATGCCCACAAGCTCAAAAAAGTTGGGGACCCCTGATGGAAATACTTGAAAACAGAGGGAGGGGGGGAAACAAACTCAGCCATATCTTATTCAGCTGCTACTAGTCAATAGCGGGCTCGTCCCCACATCCTTCCCTAGTGAGAAATTTTACTTATTCGCATGTGTGAATGCCATTTGTGGTCTCATGCTCAGAGATATTTGTACACGTTCCAAGGACTCAGCCAGCATACTGAAAAGTGTGTTCCACATGCCTGCACATGGGTGAAATCAACAGCAGCCTGCACACAGGCTTTCTCTGTGGCAGCCCCCACCCTATGGAATGGTCTGCCTGAGGAGGTCAGGAGAATGTCCACTCTTCTGGCTTTCCGCAAACGATGCAAAAACGAATTATTCAAAAAGGCTTTTTACTCAGATCGGAGGGAAGTATTATAGGGAGGGGTCTCATATGCTTCGCTAATGAGTTAGGGACCATAGCCTTCACCACTATGTTGCCTTGCATATTATCTGTTGCTCAAATATGTACTCTTATACTACCTGTACTTCATGTTATCCTAATGTCAGTCCTAGAATTGATTATGTTCTGCTTCAGCAATTCTTCAATTCTGTATTGAATCCTTGCTAATGCTACGTCTTTGTAAAATCCTATGACATTGTTGTGGAAATGTCCTTAACACTGTATAGAAATGTCCTTGACACTGTATGGAAATGTTCCCAATACTGATTGTGCTAATCTCACGCTATGTAATCTGTCTTGAGTCTCAGTGAGAAAGGCGGACTATAAATGACATAAATAAAAAATACATAAATAAAAAACAAAGTTTAAACTTGCTTAACCGATGAGTTCAAATTGAGCTCTCTCTTTCTCTGGTTCATCAGGAAATGCATAATTAGAGAGACTGGATATTTGGCTGTGCCCTAAAACTTAATGGCATTTCAGTTTGGGGATGGTACCTAACTAATCAGCATATTTTTGACCAAGAAAAAATCTGCCTCTCATTTCATATTGGCTAGTAAGACTGGATACTGCTCTGGTTGGTTGAGACTAGCCTAATCTTATCAGATCTCAGATGCTAAGTAGGGTCAGCCCTGGTTAGTACTTGGATGGGAGATCACCAAGACAGTTCAGGGCTACTATGAGGAGGTAGACAATGGCAGATCACCTCTCTAGCCTTGGAAATCCTATGAGGTTGCCATAAATTGACTGTGAATTAAGGGTACTTTATACATATAAGATCATAAAAAGAGAGGCTAGGTTTATGAAATGTTATGTTTCTTTGTAATTCCTTAGCAATATTGTATCAGAGCAATGTTTTATAGTGGACCCTGCCTTTGGAGGCTAGGGTGGCAAGTGGCAACTCCAACTTGCTTGTGGACAACTGACCTTCAATTATCCTAGAATATGTATGAACAAGTTCAAATGTAATACACACTCCTACAAAAGTGCCTACCCTGACCTGGATAGCCCAGGTGAGAATGATCTTGTCAGATCACAGAAGCTAAGCAGGGTTGGACTTGGTTAGTAATTGGATGGGAGACCTCCAACTAAGACTAGCATTGCAGAGACAGGCAATGGCAAACCATCTCTGAGTGGAACTACAAGTGACAAAAGGCACAGATTGGACACTTGTCAGCTTCCCTCAAGTTTTGATGGGAAATGTAGGCATCCTAGTCTTGCAGCTTGGCTCTCTGACTGCTGTCTAATGGACTTTTCAACTGTCACTTGTCCAACATTCTGCCAAGCTGCCTACATTTCCCATCAAAACTTGAGGGAAGCTGACAAGTGTCCAATCTGTGCCTTTTGTCACTTGTAGTTCCGCTCTAAGTTAGTCTCTTGCCATGAAAACCCCACCAGGGGTCATCATAAGTCATCTCTGACTTGAGGGCACTCTCCACCACCAAAGGGTACAGAGGAGATAGGGCAGAAGAAAAGTTTCTACCTCTTAATACCAGAACTCATGACCATCCTATGAAATTCATTGGCAGGGATTCAGAAGGGACAAAAGACTTCTTCCTATAACACATCATAGCCTGGGGAACTCATTTGACCACTAGTTTAGATGGCTTTTAAAGAATGAGTCTACCAATGGCTACTAGACATTCAAGTCCTCAGCATAGAGAATCATACCTGATATCAGGCCTCTCTCTGCTTGACTCCTCTCTCTTTCCCTTCTCCTTATGTAATTTCCTGTAAATGATTTTCTTTCCTTCCATTGTATCTGAGGAAGTGAGTTCTTCTGACTCATGAAAGATCATACTGGAATAAATGTTCTTTAAAGTGCCACTGGACTTCTGTTTTATTAGACATGATAGCTAAATGGAACTTTCCTGTCCAGTGGCAGTATATCTGTGAATTCTAGTAGTTGAGAAGAATGGCTGCATTCATGACTTGCTTGTGGGATTCCCAGAGAAAGCTGGTTGACTGCTGTTGGATACAATTTACAATTTAAAGGTGAGACTATAATGGGCCCTATATTGGGGGTCTTCAAGAGGTGGACTGTAGAAATGTTTCTCCCTTCTCTCAGAATCTCCTTTCCGTGTGAATGCTGAACAAGGAATTACTATGGATCAGAAGAGTGTGGAAACCTTAAACAAAGTTCACCTTAAGGTCGCCATGTCCCTTAATTAGGGTAGCCAATTGACCAGGAAAACAATACCCTACCCAGTATGCCTTGGACTGCAGTATGGAATGCCAGAACCAGGGGCTGAACCTCTTCCTAGAATGAAGATAAATATGATCAAAGCTGTTGTTAAAAACCATGGCTGACTGAAAAATTGGCAACCTTACTTTAACTGAGGATTGTTAGTTTGCGCCAGTTATAGGAAAATGATAGAGGATGGATAGATTCAGTGCTTAATTTCTTGAAATAATACTGGACAAATCAAGTATAGTATTGAACTCTTACCCTGCCACCTCTTCCCCCCTCCCCCTCACGGCTTCATGCCCCAGCAATTACCTCCCTCAGGGGTGTGTGCCATTTGGAATATTTGCACCTAGCGTGGCCCTGAGTGAAAGTGAATTTATCATCCCCCACTGCTTCTTAAGCCTGGAAGTTTCTCCACCTGAACATACAGGTGGTGCTACCTCTTTTTGCCTGCAAATCCCTCTTCTAAATGCTGTGAGGCCATTAATCCCCATCAATAGCCCACTTTTAAGGACATGTGATTCTATTTGCTTGATTTTATGGCTGCACTTTTCTCTCCCTTCCTTACTCCTCTAATATCACTCCCTCTTCAAAGGAGAGTCAGTGTGGTACAGTGGCCAGAGCATCATCTAGGATCTCAGAGACCATGGTCTGAATCCTCACTCTGCAATGGAAGCATGCTGGGTGATCAGCCATACACTCTTAACCTAACCTACTACACAGGGTTGTTGTGAGGATAAAATAGAGAAGTCTAGTATGATGTAAGTCTTTTTGGAACCCCATCAGTGAGAAAGGTAGGGTATAGATGAACTAATTAATTGCCTTACAAGTTGCATGTTGTCTTCCTGTAAGCCATCAAGTTTAGTGACGGTGCTACTGGTAGGTGTAAACATATGAATAAATGAAAAGGTATACTGCATATGTTCAGAGGCAGTGTTTCTTTAAAATCCTTTCAGCTTTTCTATAAGTGAGCTTTGGCACTGAAACCACTCTGGAACTGAGCCGCATCTCATATTAAACCTTTGATACAGTTATCTTTCTAATGCCTCCAGACTGATATAGACAGAGCAGAGTCATTAATGATTAGTTATCTATATTTGTCAAGGCTCAGTTTGAGCAGGGCTGATCAGAGTGTATCCCTGGAATCTATTCTTCATGCCAGAGTGCAGCCCTGCATTTGTAGCTGGTATTGGAGGCTGAGAAAATTAAGGCTGTTCTGCAAACACTAAATCTGGAGTTAAGTCCCATTAAACATCTTGGAACTAATCCCTGAGTAAATATTCCTAGTACCAGAATGCAGCAGTCACCTCTCGTGTTATGTGGCTGTCCAAAGATAGGCCAGTCTTCGCCATCTCACACCCAGCCTCTGGAGCCCTGCCCCACAGAAGGCAGCCAGCAGAGGATGTGGGGGGTCCCACCAACCCCATACTCCCCAGGGCAGGCTGAGATACAGCATGGATTCCAGAAATCCAGCCCAGCAGAGGAGAGGGCAGCAACTACTACAAATGCATCACACTGCCAGGAGGATCAGATGGCCAGCAGGAGTCCAGGACTTCAGCAGCCTCTAGAAAGAATCTGCCTGCAGGTGACAACAGGCTCAAGCCAGCTGGTGGGGAGACTGAAACCTGCAGGCCTTCTGGCGTAGCCAATCAGAGGCCAAGGGATGGCCTATCGCAGAGAAGGAGACTACTTTTCCCTTCTCTGATAGGCTAGCCTGTTCGGGAGGCAAGAAGTTGAGGGAGAGAGGGCCAAAGCCAGCACACCAAAGAGAGATCCCTCAACAGGCAGAATCAGCAGCATTGGATTAGGGCACGAAGAACAGGATCCTGGAGGAGAGAGGAACCAGATGGTTCAACCTCCTCCACTTTCCATTCTTATATATACAGAGGGGAGGGGGTGTCAAACCAGGGTCTCCCACAACCTAGTCTAGTGTTCCTCACACTAATTGTCAATAGTAATTTGCATCCATGGCTCTTTGGATGAGTCCATGTATATCAAGAGATCTCTGAGAGCTGATGGTGCATAAATGATGCTATCTGAGAACAGCAAAAATCTTTTGGGCCAGATTTAGCTGCAAAAGTTGATCTTTCCAGTGGCCAGAATTCTGTGAGCTGATATGCATGCATTTCCCCACAGCAACCTCTGTTAGATGTTTTCACTGAGAGATCACCCTGGACTAGATCAGGCAATGTACATAAAAGATGTGTCCACACATAGTTGAATATTGCAAGCTAGCAATCATTCACTTCCTGGAGTATCTTGTCCACACAGGGATATCCAGCTGTGAATAGTTGCTATAAGTCATCATCCAACAGTCAGTGGATGCTACTGAAGATATTACAAATAGCGTAGTTTCAAAGTAAAAATAAACAGATGTGTATGTGTGTAAGTTTTAGGGTCAATCTCATACATTGCTTGCTAAAAGGTTTAATTTGAATAATACTCTGTTACTCGGGATGGAGTTATAAATCCAGGAGAATGGATAAACAGAAGTCCTTTGACAGAATAGATTTCTGCGTGTTCAAATTAAAGAATATAAAAAGGGATTCTTAAAAAATAATATATGGGGTTTTTGCTGTTCACTGCTGCCTGCAGTGGATTAAAAAAATAGAATTCTTTGCTCATATTTTAAGGGGAGGGCGTTGTATATTTTGAAAGAAAGAAAAAAAGCTGTCTTCCTTTTATTTCTACACACACACTCACATACACACACACAAGGAAAATAGTTATATGTGTCTAGAGATATGTGGGTGTGTGGGAGAGCCGTGGAAAGCACCCACTGCCCTTGCTCTTTCCATAAAGGAAGATCTTTCTGGAAACGTGTGTGTGTGAGAGAGAGAGGTGACACCGTTTATTTGCCCAGGAAAGGAAACGGTTTTGCAGACCATCTCAAAATGCCATCAGTAAATGTGTCTTTAGATGTAGAGCCCATCAAGATAATTGTGGGATCGGATCTTCTGAATGGAGGGCCTGGAACCCGCCGCCTCCCCGCCTGCGCCGAAGCGCGGCCAACATTCCATCCGCCTCCGCTCATTTCCCCCGCGAAGAAACAACACAAGATTTCTGCCGCCTGTAATGGCCGCCGGCCGGGCCCGCCGCCCCCCTCGCCGTGTGCAGTCTTCGCGTCCTGCGCCATCTTGAGCCTCCAGCGCTCCCCCGCCCGCCCCGCCACCTCCTCGCCTCCAGTGCCTGCCCCTCCTCGCCAGCATCGCACGGCGTGTTCCTTTGGCCCGCAAACGCGCCTTGAATGCCTCCCAAAATCCTGCCATGTTCGGGGAAACACCAGTGACTTAGCAGAGACGTAATATGATTTATTTGTGTGTGCGTGTGGGTCTGTTAAGCATTGTGTATGTCACACCGCCAAGCAGTCGTCCTCTGACCGCTTTTCATTCACGACCCGAGCAGCCGCTCCCCACCCCCCACCCCACTCGCCCCACGCCGCCCCTTTCGGGGAACCTCGGCATCCCTTTGGCGGTGGAAAATGCAGCGAAAGGAAAGGGAAGAAAAGACATAAAAAGAATTACACCGGCAGTTCAGGAGTATGGTTGACCATATCTAGAAAGAAAGAAAGAAAGAAAGAAAGAAAGAAAGAAAGAAAGAAAGAAAGAAAGAAAGAAAGAAAGAAAGAAAGAAAGAAAGAAAGAAAGAAAGAAAGAAAGAAAGAAAGAAAGAAAGAGACTTCGCGTCGGAAACCTCCCCTCCCTCTCTATTTCTAGATAACTGAAAACAGAATGAAATCCGTGCTCTGTGGGCTATTTCATCCCCTTCTTGAATTTTTTCTTCTCTTTTTTATTTTATGCTTGTGCATTATTTGAACCATTTAACTTTGTTGATCGGCTCCCTCTCCTCCCTTCCGCACCATTCTGACACAAAATTTGGGTTCCTAACTTTTGATTCTACTTTTTGGTTGCCACTAAAAAAAGTACAGTAAAAATACGTTTGTGGGGCTCAGTATCCTCTAGCTAGGAAAACTTCGCGCGTGTATTATTATTTGCTATTCGTCTTTCGTTCATTCAGATTAATGAACATGATTATAAGCTTGTTGTGCGGGGCGCTTTTTCGTTCTGCCAGAAATAAAAATTCCTCTAAATGTAGCATGAGTGAATAACTCATAGGAAAATGTCAATTCTGAACATAGCTACTGGTTTGTGAATGATACTAACAACAATTCTTTTGTTGACAAAGTTTGACATGCGTGGTGCTGTTTCTTACCGCCCATTCCCTTCCTAGTTTACACTATTTAGTGTTTGTTTTATAAAGATTAAGCTTATTATAAAGTAGTCTGGCTCATTTTAAAAAAAAACGCCCAAGAAGAAAACTTTGGTTTAAAACATGTCATCTAAATTCCTTTAAACTGAGCACAGCTTTTTTTTTTAAATCCCCTGTTAAATATTGCAAAGAGACTTTGAGTGCACATTGTAAATCTATGGCATTCACACAACCAATATAATTCACCACTTATCTTTAAAAGCAGAAAAAGATGTATAACTTGTATAAGCCAGTGTTGTAAGAAGGCTAAAATATTTATTTATACTGCTGAAATATTTATTTATAGCACTCTTCCTATTAAAGACGGCTAACCAGAAGAAAAATAAAACATATGTTTATTTTTAATGGAAGGAAAGGAAGTCAGATTTTTTAAAAACCCAATGGCCGTAAAAAACAGGAATGTAGCATTTTCTAGACTATAAAGCCATTTATTTAATCTATGAAAATAATGTACAATAAATAATTTGCATTTTACTATTAAAGCATTTGAATAAATAATCTACCTCTAAAACATAAAAGGAAGGGGGGAACTTCTGTTTTTGCTTTTACGTTCTTCCTTCTTTTACTTTTATGTTTCAATTAAGAAATCTAAACGTCTTGTTTTTCTTCCTGAGAAATTTAGTTTTAAGAAATCGGCAGACATTTTCTCCTGGTTGTGCTGAGATTTCGAATGGATGCTCCTATTGACTGGGGAGGAGGAGAATACTGACTGTAAAGATATTTAAAAGGCCAGGATGTAGTCTTCTTTTGGTCTATCAAAATGTATGCCCTCATTTATTATTTTGGCCCCTTTGGATCTCCCTAGTAGAGTGGCATCTATTCTTTAAAGAAACACAACTATGGAAATAAATGCCTACATTTTTAAAGGATTTGTCCTCTGAACTTTCCAAGGAAATGTTTTCCAGTGGGGTGTTCGAGGAGGTGAGAGTGTATGAAGGGAAGGGGGCTCCTCTTGGCTGAAATGACTGGGGCTGGGGTGCTAAATGACGGGGTGTATCCCTCCGTCTATCTTCATATGGGGCACAGGACCCAAGGCAAATCAAGGGCATTTACTGGAAATTCAAATGTGGAAGATCGAAAGTACAAAGCGTGCTTGTAAAAAAGTCCAGGTCGTCGACGGAGAAATTGACAGGGCTGTCTAAGAACCCCTGGAGGTTGGGAGAAAGGCCTTCTGAGGTCTGTGGGCAGGAATCCACCGAGAAGATACTCAGATCTGGTGGCAACAAAGGAGACTTCTGGCTTTCTCGGAAGGCATTGTCTGAGGAGGAAGAGGAGGAGGAGGAAGAGCGGGCGCCAGCTGTCCCATTTGGCTGGGCGTTGGGGGCTCTCTCCTCGGTAGGTGTTAGGTAACCAGCGGGGCCTCTGGAAGGTTCTCCGCTGTCGACCGGGTAAGGGCAAGGAATCTCCAGGGAGTCTCCAAATGGAGAAGAAGGGCCCCTCTCCTCTTCCACCGCCTCTTCGCTGCCTTGGTCCAGGCTGCTGCAACCACCAGGGTCCCCCTCGGGGATTTCCTTGTGCTGCGTCTGCCGCTTATGCTTCATCCTTCGGTTCTGGAACCAAACCTTCACCTGCCTTTCGGTCAAGTCCAGCAAAGCAGCGATTTCCACTCGCCGCGGTCTGCAGAGGTATTTGTTGAAGTGGAACTCCTTCTCCAGCTCCAGCAGTTGCGTGTTGGTGTAAGCCGTCCTCAGCCGCCTGGAACCGCTCCCGCTGTTGTCCAGGAAGCCTTGGGCGTCTGGAGGGAGAACGGATAGCAAATGAAACCAATGCAAAATCTAACATGCAATCAAAAGTAGGTTCCTTGAAGAACTGTATTGCGCGACGGATGGACCCTGTCCCGTTTTCTGCTTGGGTGCTCGCAGATTAAGCCTTAAATTGTTGTTTGGCAAAAGAGCAAAAAGTGTCTGTCCCCCGTCCAAAGGTGCTCAGGATCGCAGAGCCATTCATTAGTCAGCGACACAGAGGAGTGGGACGTGGGTTTTTGAAGGGGACTTGACGGAAGGAAGGTCTTCTCCGCTCATCTTGGAAAGGAGAAATTAGCATTCAACCTACGTTTAGGGAAGACCAGGACTTCACACATGCTACTCTCTCCCCATCGATTTAGAGATAGAAAGTCTCCTGCCCGCCCCCCGCATCCCACCCCAGTATGTGCAAAACGCCCGCGCTGTGGGAATCAATGTTCTCCTCCAGAATTATGTTAACTGTAAAGTTGCTTTGTTAGAACAAGGAAACAGAAGAATGAAATGAGATCGTGCGCCCTGTTTTTCTGTCTGTCCTCCTACCTACCTACCTACCGCACCAATTAGGAAACAAAATTCCAGCAACTAACCCCCCACCCCCAGTCCTCCTTCTTAGGGCGCTTTCCCTTCATCCAGAAAGCCAATTCCTTGCAGTACATCCCTCGGTGGGCACAAATCCAGCACCTTTAGGGGAATGGGGGGGGGGGGCGCTGAACATGAAAAGGGCCCCTTTCTCCCCCGGTTTGGCGATCAGGGGGAGGGGGGGGTCAGTTGGATTGGAAGAATCTTGAAATGAAGACTCTTGATTCCAAGGGATGGATCGAAAGGCTGCCTTGTGAATGGTTATCTGGGAGAGATGGGGGAGGGAGGAGCGGCTATTTTTTCCCCTGTATTTTGCTTTCTCTTCCTCCAGTTCTTTCCACCCATCTTTCTCCCAGTATTGAAATAAAGCAGCTTACAAGAAAATGCCCCCTTCTAAACATATCAAATTCTCTTCTGTGACTCCCTATGTTTATAGTTTCCCTTTGAGAGAGAGAGATATGCCCACAAAACACAAAACAAAACAATATATATATATATATCCCCACAAAACAACTATTGAAGAAATAGGCGATGAATTCGATGCCTCAGCCACAAGAGTGCTAAAACAATAATAAAAATTAGGAGTTGTTTTCAATAAAATTTGCGACACCTATTACTATTAGAATTTTTAAGGACTGAGAGGGGAAGGAAGGAAGGTTTCAGTGTTTTGGGGAGCTTTCAATTAGGTTAGTATTAGGCAGACACGTTTGCCCCCTTCCCGGAGACTGGGTGCCTCTCCCATGGCAGGGCTTTTGGGTGTCTTCATTCAGCCCCTCCACTTCCTCTCCTGCCACCCCAACTCCCCCCCCCCGTGGCCCCCGTGTTGTATGGTCTACAGACCTGCGGGAGAACCGACGGCAGATCCAGGCAGTGAAGAAGAGGAGGAAGATGGCGAAGAAGAGGCAGGGACCTGGCTGGCTTTCTTCAAGGATTTCTTCTCCTTCATCCAGGGGAATTCTCCAGCCAAAGAAGCAAGCTGCGGCGGGGGGTTCTGGGCCTGCCCATGTCTTGGTCTCTTCGGGCTCCTTGGCGTAGGCTGGCTGCTGGAACAAGGATCCAAGCTAAGGAGGGTTTGTTCCAAAGGAGGAGGAATTAACGTCGGTGGTTCCTTGATTGATGAAGTTTGAAATGTCTCCAGGACAGCGGGAAGGGACGTCAGACACTCCGCTAGCGACGGCTGGCTGTTTATGAAGCCTATCTCCCTCTCAAATTCAAAATTCATGGCTTTTTCCAGGGGCCCAGTGCAAAAGGGAGGGGGGAGGGGGAAATGGGGGTGGGTGGGTGGAAGGAAAAGAGGGGAAGAAACGATAGATCTTGAAGGTCTTTCTAATATTTTAGACTGCTTTAGCATTAATATTATTTGCAGTCTCCTCCCCCCCCCTTTATTTTTTTAAAAAATCTTATATTGCTGATAATACAGGCGTATGGGGACCTTGCTCTATTAAAGTGACGAGCAGGGATAAATTGCAGTCAATTCCTGATCACGTGGCCTTCCTTGACCAATAGCAGAACCGGCCTGTTAGAAAACAAAGTATTTTCCATAGTAGCTAATAATAATAATAATAATAATAATAATAATAATAATAATAATAATAATATGTAGCAGCAGCATCCCTTGACTTTGGAATACCTCACCAAATTAAGGTGTTTTATTCGCTACAAACGCAGTCCAAAAGTAGATGCCACGGAAGGTTTCAATGAGATGGCCGGAGAGCTGCAGATGGGTTACAATTTGACTTTTAACTCCTTCTCTACAGGGACTAGAGTTTTGGCATTAGTCCCTTCCAGGAGGGAAGATGGAATCAGGATAGAGGGACCCTTGCCTCTTGTCCCAAAGGACAAAGGACAGGCATGAAGGATGAAGAAGGACTCTCCCACGCAGAATCAAGAAACATTTCGTTTACACCCAGAGACACTAAAACCTCTAGAAAGAAAGTCAGGAGGAATGTCAGACTCGAAAATCTATTTTGGATTTATTTTTTAAAAATTAGCACAGCTGGCAAATTCAGGTCAGTATAAAGGTTGGTTTGAAAAGCTCTTGTTAAAAGTTGGTTTGAAAAGCTGTTGTTAGTCTTGTTCTGGGGCTTCTGTAACTGTTTGAAACTTTTAAAGTGATGGAGAGGGGAAAGATATCTGGTAGAAAAGATCCCTCCCCTCCCCTCCTCTAACAAAGATTAGGAAAAGGATTGTCTTTAAAAGTATAAAAATGAAGTTACAGTACGATATCTCCCTTTCCTATTCCCCTAAATACACCCTGGCCTAACAACAGAACTTTAGGAGTGTGTTTTACACACACACACACACAAAGGAGTTTGCAATAAGTATCCTAGAATATTTCCAGGCATATTTTGTTTCTTTTTGGCAGTTTCACACAAGCTTAGGGAAGGAGAGAGCAGAGCAGGCGTGGGGGAGAAAAAGAGAGAGAAGTGATCAATCTTTTCTCACCAAAGGTTTCTGACAGCCCTGGCTTTGCTAACATCCTAAAGAATTTGGGCGTTCATCAGAATTCCTTAGAGGAGATTTATTCACTAATTTGGTGAGAAGTTGGGAAAGGTAGAAAGGAAGACTCTTTTGAGACTGGGGAAAGAAAATGGATATATTAATGAATCCAAAGGAAATTCTATTAACCAGTTTGGGTGGCTTGGTTTATTTAATCTCCATTTATTTCTTCCAGCCCCAGCCCCAAACTTGCTTGAAAGTAGGCTGGAAAACTTCAATGAAGATTGTAGGAAAATTGTCCATTCAGACACTCAGTGTGGGTGGCATTAAGTAGAACCCCATAAATCTGGTGGTAAAAAGAATCTTGAAAGTGCCCCCCCCAAAAAACCCATCCCAAATCTATGCATGTGAAACTAAAAATGTACTTTGGCATTGAGGATAATGACCAGAACTTTCAGGCTAATTCATCTACAAATATTTCCAAAGCAAACAGAGTCTTGTGGCACCATTAAGACTAACAGATCTACTTTGAGCAAGATTTGGGTCCCATAGCAACTTAAAGACCAACTAGCTATAATACATGTTGCAATTAGCTTGATAGAGTAGGGGTGTGAAATGCAGAAAATTAGCATCTGTAGTGTTAGGGGGTCATTGTTCCAAATGTGCAAATAAACTCGGTTCTAATTTTACTCTGAAGATTCTCTACTTGAGAACTGTTACTCTTTGGTCTTAGATCTCTTGGGGCAACTTTGGGGCACACCCTACTTCATCAGGTGTGTGGAGTAAATCCTAAACCAGAAGATTTACATATACACTCTGTGGGGGGGGGGAGTATTTAAAAAAACATGAAGTGTGAGAGGCCAGGAAAACATACTCCTCTAGATATCTTGTGGTTTTGATGCAATAGACTAAAGACTAAAGACAGAAATATTTTCCAGTATTTCAAAATTGTATCCTCTGTTGCACTCAGGAAAGCACTGTGATCAGAAATATAGCAAAATATGTTGTTAAAAGGCTATGGGTGGAATCCCACCAGCTTTCCCCTTTCTTTCAAAATGGTACTCTTTGAACTCCACCCCCCAAAAGGCTATGGTGGAGATTGATAGACAAAAGCCATAAGGGATGTGGAGGGAACTGTAGCGAGGAGGCACATTGGGTGAGATTGAGAGGGAAGGGGATCTAGAGCTTGCCTTATGTTTCATGTTTCCATGTTAATTTATATAATGTAACTAGCAATGGGATTGTTAACAGTTGCATCACTACTACAGTTTCAGGTGGGTAGCTGTGTTGATATGCAGTAGAAAAGCAAGATCTGAGTTCAGTAGCACCTTATAGACCAACAACATTTCCAGCTGACAAAAGGAGTGGAAAACTTGTTGGTCTTTAAGGTACTACTGGACTCCAGTCTTGCTTCACTACTACTCGCAACACAAACTAATTGAAGCAATAGTGTAAGGGCATGATCTAGCCATAGTTAAGCTCTTTTCAATCTCACTGATTTTGCTAAATTTCCTGGGGAGGATTCAAGACATCTATCTGATGGCAACAAACTGATGGAACTTAAAAAGCAACATATATGGCTGATTTTTCCCCTTTCCCTTTCTCTCATTGCTTTGCTAGTATCTGTGAATCCAGATGGTGACAGAGACAAGCCTATCCTCCCACTATTGTTTGATATTGTGATATACTACTACTAAATATATCTTTTAAAGATTGGAGTATGTGTAGGACAGACCCTTTTATAACTTTGTACACACCCACACCCACGAATACTGCAAAGATGATATTCTGTACTACTACAGTAATATTCTGAGCAGAGAGAGTGGTCCATACAAACTTTGCAAAGAGGCTGTTTCTATATTTAAACTATTTCTAGCCCTAAAAGCAAAGAAGGAAATAAAATGCTGTATCAGTTTATATTGGGGTGTACTGAAAGAATATTGAGCATAGGGGAAGGATTTGGACAAGTTGTTTGAAAAACAATTGATTTTTAGTGCTCAATCAGGCATTCAGAGAATCTACTAGTTCCCATTTTTCAGCTCCATTTTTGCAAACAAAGAATAGGAATTTCTACAAGACATCTATCTGCCTGATCCAATTTCAGCCGACTTCATTTGCATTTCCATTCCCTCCAAGTTGTTATCCACTTACTTTAGTTAAAGGCCCTGGATATTGTTGTCTATTAATGTTTCATCCACGGTGACACTGCATAATGGACTTTGTAGTCATAAAGCTGTATAAAAGGACTTAAGACTACACAAGTGTAGGTTTATGTCAAGAGAATAAAGCTGGTTTGTTACAACTTTGGCAGTTATACACAGGAGTTTTACAGTGAAAATGAAAATGATTGTGTGTGGAAGAGTTTCTCATAAATGTTTATGTAAAGAAGCAAAACTATTGCAAGTATACAGATGGCTTGACTAGAAAAAAAGTTGAAACAGCATGAAGGAGTAGATATTGCAAAAATAGGAAATGCAGGCTATTAAAGCAGATTCACTGAAGTGTGACAGATTTTGGAATGGCTGGTAGGATTTTTTTTTGCATGAGGGTACAGAAGGGAGAGAACTAAAATATTCAGCCTCAGTTCTTGCTCCCCCCACCCCCCTGTGTGTAGGAGGGGGGGAGATCTCAGGCTGTTGATATGGTTGCTGAAATGTGAAGTTTTGTATGCATTCTCTGAAGAAGAGGCCTCTTTGAACTTTGTAACAAATTTAACCCTCACTTAAACTGGACATATTGGAAATTTAAAAGGCAATTTGAAAGAATGAAAAGCATAAACCACACAAATTTGTCTAGCCAGTACCATTAATAGAAAAGGTTAAACACAAAATAAAGAATTGCAAGAGCTTTTCTTATTGGAATGTTAAATGTGAGAACATGATAGGTTTTCAAACAAATGCTCTCAGGCTTACATGGTCTCATGATCTTGAAAGGCAAATCAAAGTAGATTCTAGTAGAACTTGCTGAGCAGGGTTGGAAGCCCATGCTGACTTCTAAGACTGCTTAACATTTATTTATGTCAATGGCGTGCAAGGCAGAAGACCATTTGGTTAACAACACATTCATATCTTTTAAAAATATTTCCAGAAATCTTGCATATCTGACCAACATCACAATCATGATTTTAGCTCAATTATATCATTCACAAAACCATATTCAGGGAAAACATGTCAGGTGGGGGGAGCGGGTCTTCCATTCTTGACTATTGTTGTTTGATCAGGTCCCAATCAATGTTTCCACGCTCTTATGCATTTAAATTATAGCATCACAGAATATTAAATTATGCTTTGCATGGATGAGCACAACCCAGCTACAGTCATGGACAAAGGCGGAATGGGTACTTTGTTTTTTTTTCCCCCAGTTGTTATTTATTGTTGCATGAAGGCTATAATTATTAGTGGGACTTAATATACTGACAAAGCAACAAAAATCAAATAGAAAACAGAATTAAAATAATTTTTCTTGCAAAGCCCTCTGGCCTGCAGTTTATGCCTGTCTGTAGAAATAATCTATTTTTTGCCTTCCATATTAATTAAAAAGAGTTACATGTATAAGATCAACAATACTTGTTCTGGGCAACCCTTTTTTAAAAGGGATATTCATTGCATACATGTTGTGACACATGATCCTTTTCCTTCAGAGTAGTCCTATTAAAACCATTGAGTCTGTTTGGGAGTTAATCGATATCATTTTGTGGACAGAACAGAATTCGCATGAGCAATATTACAACAACAACAACAAAACCCTTAATAGTGAATGCAGAACAGCACCCAGGATTGGACCAACCATCCTTGATGCTAGGGAAAAAGGTAAAGAGGAATCTTCTTTGACTACCAAAAAGATTATGCTGAGGATCATGGGACTTGTATGGGCAAAAGC
Organism: Eublepharis macularius; assembly: GCF_028583425.1. Classification (NCBI taxonomy): domain Eukaryota; kingdom Metazoa; phylum Chordata; class Lepidosauria; order Squamata; family Eublepharidae; genus Eublepharis; species Eublepharis macularius. The sequence continues at coordinate 43,610,709 of NC_072801.1, forward strand.
TCTATGAGATGGAGGCTTTAATATGGAAAGGAGTTGAGTGAGATTAAGTGAAAAAGCTGGCTGGATTCAACAGCCCCCTTCCAAATTCTTTCTTAGAGGATTCAGTCCATGGACAAATATTTTTTGGTAGTCATGCAGAGAACTGCAGCTAAAGATTACTATGACAACTGTGGCTGGACTTGTATGTTACGTTTGTGTAATGGGTCTAGTTCCATCAATGATATATGAGATTTATTTATTTAAAACATTTTAATGCTGTCTTTCTGCTCAGTTCAGGGTGGTAAACTGCCAAAATGTTAAAACAAATTTTAAAATGTTTAATGTTCTAAACATTAAGATGTTTTAATGTGTTGGTTCTTTGCCACCCTAAGGACCCTGAACTGGGTGGAAAGGCAGCATAAAAATGTTAGACAGACAGAAAGATGTTGTGTGTATACATCACACATACACTAAAAAACAGTTCAGCAAACCATAAACATATAGGCACATTTGCATAAACAGAAAGGAGGGTCTATTAGGGTCACTGAGACAATGCTAAACAAAACAGAAAAATGTTCATTTGCTGGTGGATTGTAGTAATAGAGGGGGACACATGAATCTCCCTGGGGAGGAAAATCCTTAATTTCTGTGCTGAGAAGGCTTATTGCTGTTACCCATCTAACCTCAGATGGTGGGGGCACCAAAGCAGAGCCTCTGACAATGACCATAGTGGCCAGGTAGATTCATGTGGGAGTAGACAGTCCTTAAGATATGGTGGCCTCAAGCCTATGGGGGTTTAAAGGAAGAGTGGAAGCTACAATTCAAGGTGCTTAACTTTAGCACTTTGAATTGTAGCTTCCACTCTTCAAGGTCAACTCCATGTAAAGCACTTTGTAGTAGTCTAATCTAGGCGTTACCAGGGCATGCACCACAGTGCCAAGATCTTCTTTCCCAGGAAAAGTGTCAGCTGGCTCACCAGCCAAAGCTAGTAAAAGGCACCTCTGGTCCCCACTATCATCTGCTTATCCAACAGAAGCCCCAGGGGCAGCAGCAGCTCCAAGCTACAAACCTGCTCCTCTAAGGGGAATGCAACCGGCATCCAAAACAAGAGACACTTCATTTCCTCAGTGTCATAGATGAGATGGTAGCCACTGCTGAATAAACACCCTTACCATTGGAGGTGGCCCATCTGCATATAGGGGGTAACCTCGGGCAAATAATGGCTTAGGTGGGTTTGTTGCTGGTATGCTAATCCTATCCTTGAACAGTAAACTGATTCTATGCATGAATGAAGTGACTGCATGATGGAGGTGCGTGTTGAATTTTTACAGGGGTAGGCACTCAACAGCTTTGGCTGTATCTGGTAAACATGAACCATGTGGTCTTAAGTGCATAACTCTGTTCCTTCCCACACCAGTACTGCGTCTTCCAGGAACTGGCATCTGAGCCACATGATTCCTTTTTACAGACGATACTGCTAGGATCCTCCAAGTGGCTCTCACACTGCCCTAGCCACACTTGAATCAGGCCTATAACTCCGGGTACAGAGGAGCCATAACTCAGTGTCAGAGAACATAAGATCCCAGGTTTAATCCCTGGTATTGTGGGTGAAAAGAGTTTTAGGAAAGCAAGATGGGGAAAGGCCTCTCTCTGAGTGCTTGGAAAGCTGCTGCTGATCAATGCAGATAGTACTACGTGTCAATGTTCTATGATTATCTCTCATATTGGGTAAAACTTCCCACAGTGGGAGGAATCTACAACATTCCATTTAATTCCTTAGGGACTTATTAGGTTGGCCCCAACAAGCTTTGCTCCTGGCAAAAAGTAAGGAGGCATCCTCTTGGATGATCCCAAAAGGCTGTTCTTGAGACTCATGGCACCTGGAAGTACAAAAGCCATGGAAGAAGGAGGCTGTTCTCTGGAGGAGAATGGAAATTCCTTAGAAGCCAGCCGGGTCCTACCCACTACATGCATACTGACAAAGGAGGATGTGCCACAGAAGCTTTTCTGCAGCAGACAAAATTAATTTACAGTTTTGTTTCTTAGTATAAGAAGTACATTGCTAGATAGGAAGGTACATGGGTAGATTTGAGCAGAAAACCCTGAGCTAACACGTATCACATTTAAGCAAGAAAAACGTTCCAGCCTCTCCTACAACAGCCTCCTTTCCCAACTCCAGGTCGAAAATTAATCTGGCCCCCGCCCCCTCTCCCCTTTGCATCTTAGGGAAAACGGGAAAGATGCTTCGACTTTTACAGCCTCTGGCCGAGTGCTGTTGGTCCTGGCAGTGGCCGAAGCAGAAGCGGTGGTTGGGGATGGCGGCAGCAAGTAGCCCTCCCCGAGCAAGCAGAGCCCCCCAGCTCTGTCCCCCAAGATCTCAGCTCCACGAAGCTTGCCTTTTGCCTTTAGCTGTTCCTACACTCGTATAAATGTGACGTGCTAATTTGACAGGCCGTTTACATTCGGTTTCTAACATCATAAAAGTTTTATGGGAATGCGCTGCTTGTAAAAATAAGGCACCCCCCACCTTTTAAAAGACTTAGGAGCATAAAACACAAATTAGCCGTGGCGTTATCTTATCTGTCTTTTGGCTTTCACGCGTCCCCCTCCCCCCTCCATCCTTAAAACAGCATCTGCCTTCTACTCCTTTCTTGTTTTATTTAGTGATTTAATTTCACGACAGGTTCTCCCCCCGCCTTTAATTTCAGCAAGAAAGCCCCGTGTGCCTTTTGTTATGATTAATCATTTTCCTTTGTTTTCATTTTAGACCCAATGGCTGTTCAGTTTGGACCACACGTGACCCCCCTTCTTTGTATCCACAGAAGATGATGGGTAATTTTAATTGGCGTGAGACTGTTTAGAACAAGATTTTCAAAGTGGAAGGGAAGTGGGTGGGAAGGGGGAGATGGGGGGGAAAGCGAGAGGAGAAACGAAGCCCCTGGCGATTAACTTTTTAAGTAAACATAATCATCTAGGAAAAGTGTTCCAGTTTTATATGCTGTAAAATAAAAGCTCATATCCTAAGGGAGAAGCTGGAGGGAGGAACAGACAAATGTCTTTCTCGTTAATGTCTGAAAAATTTAGAAATGTTTTTGAACGTCTTTCTGCTTTCTGGCAGTAAAGCCTGCCTTCTGTTTAACGCCTGCTTTCAAATCTCACCAATGGGACACCAGCAAATAAAGAACAGAAAGTTTATTCAAGAATTGTTCAACAGACAACCCTTAAGCAAAGAAATAAAGTTATCTACTGTAAATAACAAAGAAAAATGTTTCAAAAAAGAAGGGCAGAAGAAGTGGCGGAGAAAGGGAAGAAGGGGGTTAGCTAGTTCTTCTAACTCAGGGCTATACAATTACAGTCTGGCTCTGCTTTCATGCCTCCAATAGAACTAAACACATTCTTTTTAAGTACAAAGGTAACTACTGGCTTTTTCCCTAAATTACAATAACTAAAAAAGAGAGGAGAGGGAGAGAGAGAGAGAGAGAGAAAGGTAGGTTGTACAATGGACAGGGAAAAAACACCATGTTCCTTTATAACAAGTAAATACTAAAAAAAGTACATTTTTCCTTATAAATACATAATGTTGGGGATAAATAATACAAAATCAACAAAAGAAAAAATAGTTTAAAACTGGCTATAACAAATAAATATATAATATATATATTTATATTTATATATATGAATGTTCACCAAAACACGCACACACCCCCATTGAAAGACGTCTCCAATGGGTGCCCTTCAAAAGTTGGTATATCTACCCATTAAAATGTAAACTCTAAGTGCAAGAAATATGCCAGTCCGAATAAGAAGCATCAGTAAACACCCACACTGCCCTCCCCTCCCAAAGGACAGTTTACTTCCGCTTTCACTTGGCGACATATCAGTTTTTGTTCAAATATACCCTGTATTCACTTTCTAGAGGAGAGGAGACGCAAGATGCCTTTAGACTTTCCACCCTTCATGAACCCTAAAGAAAGAGAGGCAGCTGCTTCATGAAGAAGGAGAGCTCAGAATGGGCACGTGTCAAAGTGTCTTCCTCCCTTTCTGTGTTTGGACTCTTGCTCCTTATTTTTTGTTTTTAAAAAGTCTCACTTTCCTTTTGCAAAGGGGCAGCCCAGTTTCCTCCACTCCCCCAGTTCTTGAAAGCTTCTGGTAGATACTGGGAAGGAGAGAAGAAATGGAGCTGGAAGTATTGGCCAGGATGCAAAGTTTCTGACTGTAAGGTTAGGGGGAGGGGAGGAAAGAAGGGTGCAGTATCAGTTTCGAAGGGAAAGTTCCACAGATTGTGTGTAGTGGTCAGAAGGTGGGATAGGAGACTTCATGAAGGCAGTTTTCACTCAACCTCTTGGATATCCTTTTATGTATTAATACATTTGTGACTTAGATTAGTTTGGAGGGGACATAGCTTTAACAGGCCATGTAACCAGATCCGCAATTTTGTCTGCATATTGTAAGATTTCTTTCCTTTCAAAAAAGAAATTAAATTATCTATTTCTCTCAGATTATCCCCTTACAAAAAATTAGTACCCTTTTACACATTCAAAAAAATTGTGTTGAAACCTCAGGAGAAAGGTAAATATGAAATGCAATCTTGGAATCCATTCTTCAGCTCCCAGAATTAATAAGGACTTAATAGATTCCAAAAAGAGTATTTTCAAAGGACTGAGAAGGCCCGTTTGTTGTTCCAAGGCACACCAGTCTTAATTGTGACTGGTATCAGTGTATTTGCTTTTCTCCAACAATATAGAAAGCCTAAGCAGGTCTACTCAGAAGTAAGTACCATATTAGTCAACAGGCCTACTCTCAGGAAAGTGTTTTTAGGATTGCAACCACAGCCTGCAATTCTAAATAATTTTATTTGGTAGCCCACATGGAAATGGGACCATTCCAGTTAAGGATATTTGACTTAGTAGTGTTCTATAGAAGAAAGAGTTACTAGTCCTGCACAAAGCAACCCCACTGAATTGGAAGTGGGCAGGAGAATTTCCTGTAGGATTGTGCCCAGTAACTTTAACCTTTTCTATATATTCCATTGCCAGCAAAATGTACCTGGGGCTGCATAGTATAATCTCAGGCCATCTAAATAGATTTATCAGTCAACCAATTAGGTATTCTAGTTAAAATGAAAGGCTCTTATGTAAATGAGAGCTAGTCTGCTGCTGTATAGTTTATACAGGGCACATGCTCAAGGCAATGTTTTTAAAATGCAAAATAATTACCACTAACAATGTCCAACATTACTACCCACATGACCATTAACTTTGCTATACAGGCTATATCCACAAAAGAATTGTAGCAGGATGTTAAATTGAGAGCCAGTATATGTAATGGTTAGAGTGTAAGACTGGGATGTGGAAGACCCAGGTTCAAATCCCCACTCTGCCATGGAAGCTGGCCGGGTGACCCTGGGCCAATCAGTGACTCTCAGCCAAACCGGTGGAGGGGAGTATGTGACTGGTTTGGGTTCCTACTGGGGAGAAAGGTGGGGTGCAAATATCCATGTAATACATTAGGAGATGGACAGGTGTAAGGTGGTAGAATGAACTGGCAGAGCGCTGTGCCACTTTGGACTGATGGTGGGGGATTGAGGTTTCTGAATTCTCCTATCCATTTAAAACAACAACAGCCACCCTGCAAATAGAAAATTAGCAGATTGGGGAGATAAACTAGTTTTACTGCCTGCAGAGACTACCGAAAGAGGAAGTATTCAGAAATACGACTTAACCTTCACTTTGAAATAGTCTGCAATACAGAATTATGCCTCCATCTTTCACTGCCTAAATAGTACTGAGGGTATATGTAATTTGATCAGGAGGGGGTGGGACATGTTTAGAATGGTCTTAAGCAGAGTTTAACCTTTTGGAGTCCATTCGCTTTAACTTATTTAGAAATGTGTAACTCTGCTTAGGGTAGCACTGTCAGGCAGTAAGATCTTAAAGTGAACCAAATGGAAGGTCTGGAGACCAACAAACCCTACTGAGTCCACCCATTCATTTTAAATGACGACTTCTTTTACCCGGGGTGGTAGTGGTCTCTCAGACCCAAGCATGGAACCCATTCTAATTGTTTTTGAAGCCAAAGCTCAGTTTTGGACCTCAGAAAGTACATTACACCAGGAGCAGGCATGAGAACATTTTCTTCCCCACTCTGCAGAATCACAAGCTGCCCCCACAGACCTGAGAATGGAATTGGTGGCAGAGCCTCCAGGTAGAATCATGACTTCCCAGGAGGCCTAAGACTCCCATTTCTGAAACCGCAGCACTGGAGAAAGCCACCCTCAAACAGATCCTCAATTTCTACAGAGTAGCAAGAAGCACTGATGACTGGATCAGATGGTAACCATTTTCAAACCCCTTTCCCCAAAAAGGTTTCAACACAAATGTTTTTGAAGTAAGAGCCCACTGACACTCCCCCTACACAACCACCCAACCAACAACTGCCCTCAGTTCCAGTTCTCCATTAACTCCCCCCTCCCAGTCTGTCCCATCCCTCATCACAGATGGGTTAGTTTGGGCGCCTCTTGGATTCTGCCCTGAGTAGAAGCATGGTGGGTGGAAAGGTCTGTGTACGTTGGATGAGACTCACAAGTTCCGTGGTGCTGATTGGACCCCATCTGAGGGGCACCATTGTATTCCATGCTTGGAGGCTGGTGGTGCTGGAGGGGGTTCAGCCCATACAGTGAGGGGGCAGAAGCAGGCATAGAATCCACATAGTTGCCACCAACGTACACTGGACTGCCTTGCATATTAGGGGGGCCGTAGCCGCCTCCCCCGTTACCCTGTAAGACGTGTGGATCATATTCAGGTGCCGTGTTGGCATACTTCTGTTGGGTGGGGCAACTTTTGATGGGGTTTTGGTAGGCAGTGGGCATGGCATAGGCATTCTGGTGGGGTTTGTTGAAGGAGGGTGGAGATGGGGCATCATAGTTTGAAGTGATGGGGTGCAGAGCGTTCATGAACCCAGCAGAGGATTGCATGGGCTGGGGAGGGCTTCCAGTGGGGGAAGGGCCCCCTGAAGAAGACCCCAAGCCTTTTGACTTCTGATCCTTTTTGTATTTCATTCTCCTGTTCTGGAACCAGATCTTGATCTGCCTCTCGCTGAGATTCAACAGGTTGGCCATTTCCACCCGGCGGGGTCTGCAAAGGTAGCGGTTGAAATGGAATTCCTTCTCCAACTCGACCAGCTGGGCGCTCGTATAAGCAGTGCGGGCTCTCTTGGAAGCCGAGGAGCCCGGAGGGCTTTTCTCACCGCTGCAGCTTTCTGAAAAGAAGGAAGGTCGGGAAATGAAATCAAAGATAATTACTTACATGCAGAAAATTGAATGCACAGGCCTCTTAATAAATCCTCAAACAGGCGAGAAGACTTCAACCTCCCCTCCTTCTCCTCCAGTCCCCACTCCATAATCATGTCATTTATTAAGAGTTCTGTTCTCCAAAGCTGCCCCCTCGCTTTATGAAAATTTGATCATGTCATGCAGAAAAGGAATCCAGGGCTATTTATTTGGGAGTCGATTATTTTGAAGCAGACCCTTTCAAAGGAAATTATGTCTGGCAAGTGGGCAGTGTTTGGAAAGCAAAAATTAATCAAGCACTCATATACACAGGCCTGCAACATTTGTATCCTCATTTTATGTTGGTTTTTCTGGAGGATTTAACAAGCAAGCCAAAGTGCACACATATAGGAGTGTAACAGATACTTGCCAGTGAATGACTGTCATTAATAGGCTCAATCCAACATGAAATTATTCTGTGCAAAACTCAATTCAGCTACCAGCTGAATTATACACAGTGTAATCCTAAACAGAGTCACACCCTCCCAGATCCTTTGAGGAGCAATAAATTTAGAAGAGTGTAATCCTGGTTAGAATTGCATTGTAGGTGTATGTATTTTAGAAGTCAATTTCATTATCAGTATAACCTAACATGAGCTGCAAGGTTTTGGGCCCTGGAACCAACTTCCTTCTGATCCAAAAGGAATAATAAAGTGCCTCTGAACATATGCAGAGAGCCATCTTACTCATCAGTGACTACAATTATCTTCCACACATCTAACACTAAGGTAAAAACTGGGGGGGGGGGGCAGTATGGAGCAGAACATTTACACCTTAACATCAGAGGAATTTCTGCTGTTGAGTAGAGGTTGGGGGTTTGACCCCAAGGATACAATGGTTTGGATCCAACCAACCATTTTGCTGATGAAAAGCAGAGGAGAGGGGCCTCATTGGCAACAGAATAACTATGCTGGGAATGATGGGACCTTCATGGAGAAAAGGCAAGTGGAATGGGGGCACTAGTAAGGAGAAGAATTGGGGCAGATTGGGAAGAAAAGCTGATTGGATCCAACCCAACTCTTTTCGTTTAGAAACAGCTGGATTTAGCATAAGTCTACACATTCAGCAGAATGAAATGATAAAGAGGAGATCTACCACTTCAGACTGCAAGTGTATATGGGACCACTTTTAATTACTTCCCACTGGAGAGGGAGTGGCTTTCTGCAAGAAGAAAACTCCTCCCAGATTAGGGATAATGTTCTAGTCCTGCTATGCTAGTTCTCTACTTAACACAGAAATTCCCTAAATAAATTCCTCTGCACATGTAAATTCTGCCTTGCCTTGGAGAAACTGAGATAGAAGATTATATACACAGCTATAGATGGCATATTATTTAAGGTCTACAAAGGTCAGTATCTGAAATGGAAATTGCCTGGGAACCCAATATATGCTCCTTGTATACATGCCATGGAATACAAGTGGGATCTAAATCTAACTGTATGTACACATATAAGATAATGCATACACATGTGATGGAACTATCCATGTATTTAATAGTTGTGCACACGGCAATGGTTTGCTATAAAATGTTTGCAATAGTTAGGGGGTATGGAGAGGTCAAAGAATGTAAAGGCCCCTTTGAAGAGCAAGCAACGCAGAATTACGCTTCATCAGTGGGAAAGTTTGATTGCTGATATAGGAGATGCTCATGGCATTTACTTGAGCTTACATGATTCAGCAACACTTTAGTTGCTGTTGTTGTTATTATTATTCACACTTGCGTGTCCCTTGCTATGCATCAAGTGGTGGTTTTTATGTGTGAAACACAATCATGGGTCTACACATAGATCTTTCAGAGCATCTCAAACATTACCCTTGCAAATAGAGGAAGGAATGTTCCACACTCAGTAGCTACAAGTAACGGATTAACAGATTATCAAGTGACACACATGCATGTCTGAATCACTTCCAATACACTATATTTCCAACAATGCTTCTAAAAGTTGTCATAGTTTTATTTTTGTTGAAGGCTGCAATTCTAAGGGTGTTTGCTTAGGAATGCTGTTACCAGATTTACTTCCAGGTGGGTAGACCTAGAATTGCAGCCTATAACCGGATCCACAGGTTTTGAATAATTCTGTTTATATCACAGACATCGTGAACTAGACAAAGTGATAGCAGATTGCTTGGTATCTGCACATTTTCTGAACATCCTACTCCTCTCCCCTCCTCCAAGATGCATAGCAACACACATAATGTTTACCCAAGAATAAAAAGAAGTTGGGGATTTTACAGAGGGACAATTATGGCAAAAAACCACCTTAATGACACTTTCCTGAATGTAAACCCAATTGGGACTTACTTCTGAGGAGACCTGTTAGGATGCCTCCCAATGTCTAACTTAAAAAAAAAACAGGCCTCCAGTTATGATCAATCATATTCATTCATTGCAGCTTATACTCAGACAGTAATCTGGTTCTGTGTATTATACGCAATTGCAACAATTAAACAAACAAAAATGTATTTCCAAATAGTATAGTACAGGCTACCTGGCTTTCTCTACAGGAGCTGACACAAAATCACTTTCTATAGGAAATTAACCAGTCACAATGATGGTCTTCCACAAGGAAACAAACCCTTTTGACTGCAAAAGGAACTTACTCCCATATAAGAGCTGCATCCTTAGCTCAATTAGAAGCTCCACTGAAATAACTCCTGCATTTCCAGATGCTTCAGATTTTAATATAAATGCACTAGGGATGATATCCAAAACCATTCACCAGCTTCAGTCCCATATACAGGTTGCAAGCCTAAGGACACTTTCCCAGGAGTAAGCCATACTGTATAACATGGGAGTTGCTTCTGAGTAGACCTGTTTAGGATTGCTTGCATAATCTGCAATATTGTATAATTCTGCACTTCTTGTAAGTGTAACCCCACAAACACTTTCCTGGGAGTAAAATGTCATTGAATAGACATGAGTAGGATTCTGAGTACACCTGCTTAGGAGTGCTCTGTATGTGCCAAACATGTAAATCTTTTTCACAGGAGGACAAACAGGTTCGATATAAAACCACTTTACCTGGTACAACAGGTGCATATGTTACAACAAATTAGTTGACTTCTGCTTAGTGTATGTGTTAGTGAGCATTCATGCACTTCCATATAAAAGGAGTACAGCACAATTTTGAGAGAAGGGGAGAGCATTTTATTGGTTGTAGGAAACTGATAAAATAAGCAGGGGGGGAGAATTAATGCACGATGAGCCAGTTGAGAACAGACAGGATTGAGACTCTGTCACTTAAGCTATGAATACATTGTCTGGGGGAAAAAAATCCTGTCCTTTTAATACAGACTTAATAGGATGTTATGTACCTCCATGCCTTGAAAAGCTTCAGCTTCCCATTTCCACAAATTAAACTTCTAATAATAATAATAATAATAACAACAACATTTGATTTATATACCACCCTTCTGGACAACTTAATGCCCACTCAGAGCAGTTTACAAAGTATTCTATTAAAAGGACAGGGCATTTTTCTCCAGACCTTGGCTAATGAGGCCCTATCTACACATAGAGTAGAATGAGGTGTGGATGAGATGGTAAAAAGGACAGTACTACTTTTAGGGTTGCCAAGCAGCCTGGAGAAAAATGTTCTGTTATTTTAATAGATGCTTAATATGTAAATATGGGCAACTGAAGCTTTTCAAGGAATGGAAGTAAATAACATCAACTGGTTCATAACATACCATCAAACCTATATTAGAGGAATGGGACTTTTTTCCCAGGCCTCTTGGCAACCCTAACAAGTACATTTTATTTTATGCTTGGTTCGAGTAGCTCAGGATTTCCCTCCCCTTCATTTTATCCTCAAAAGAAGTATGCGGTAGATTAGGCTGAGATCCAGTAACTGGCCCAAGATTCTGGCAGAGCAGAGATTTGAACCCAGGATACTCAGCATTCTAACCAGCGCACTATACTGGCTGTCAAACTTCAGGCTGTGGGTGTGGAAGTCATGTATTTGAATGCTCCCCTAGATTTTGTTTTTTAAAAAAACTCCCTGCAAGTAGAAAACTAACACATCAGTAAGTAGCTTGAACCAGAAAATGTCTGTTTTTTTAAAAAAAATTGCAGGGTTTTTAAACAACATAGAATGTTACAAAATGTAGGCCTGCAGGCTGAAGAGGCACAATACATTCTACCACCTCAGGATTTTACTACCTCATTCTACTAGATGTCTGGTCTGAGTTCAACAGCTGGGGCAACCCTGCAAGCTAATTCTATATGCCAGAAAACATGAGTGCTTTAAACCTTTGCCCATTGGGGGCAAAATCTAGTATGAAGTTTTTTTCTTTAGCCTGATATAATGGACAACCATTGAAATTCAGCCATAGTTCGATTCATCACCCCCAGATTTCTGGCATCCCTTGAAAGAATGAAGGCCCAATGGATCTTCAGAGACATGGAACAGAAAGAGGGGTGACCCAAAAGAGCAACCTCTATCCTTTATTTGCCTTCATCTTCCTCTGCACACCTCATAAATACATGCATTACATCCCCTGTGCTGCTCACCATGCAGCTGATATCCTGCCCCTTATGCCTGAGACAGCCTCCCTGTCTTTGTCATCAGCATTCTCCTTTTCCTTTCAATGCCTCCTCAAACCCCATCTTCTTTAGCAGAGCCTTTCCCTCTCCACTTGAGCCGTCACTTACCCTCAGTGTCCATTCCTAGCTCCTCCCCCCATCTAGGTCCCTACTCCTCCTCTGCCAGTGTTGGTCATTAGGGGAAGCTGTCTGGGCAGCAGCCTGCCATTTCTGGAGCTTGGCTCTTATAAATATAGGCCCAATCCAGAGATTTCCTGCATAATCCACACTGAAATGGAGTCACACAAGTTCAGGTTAATGGATGTTTCATAGGAGAACTTGTGTGTGGACAGTACCAATAAATGTTTCCTTCTGGACCCTACCCACTTCCTCCAAACAAGGTTTAGCACCTGGCTCCTCCTCTTTTCTGTTTAGCCCAGTTAAGGTGGGAGAAGTATTTATGGGAAAGGGGGAGAGTATTCCGAAAGCAGATACCTGTACTGGGGGAGCTGTTTTTCTGCTTGGAGTTTTGCCTCGACTCTTTCATCCAAGGGAAAATCTGCTTGGTGAGAGCCGCGTTACTAGAGGCCAGGCTGGCTTTGCTGGGGGCGCTTTTCACCCCCCCAGGCTGGCTATGGTTATTGCTGTTTCCCCCGTTGCTGCTGCTGCTGCTGTTGCTGCTGCTGCTGGTGATGGGATTCGAGGGTGGCGAGACGGGCGGGGGCGGGTGGTGCTCCGGGGGCAGGCTGGGGCGCATGCAGCTCCCGTTCAGGTCTTTCGTTTTGGCCAGGGGGGCGGCGTTGCCGAGGGACTGGAGGGTGCAAGCCGGCCTCTGGTAGTCGCTCTCCACATGAGCAGCGGGCTGGAAAGGTTGCTGGGGAGCCTCGTACCCGAAGCCATTGGCTCCCTGATAGGAGTAGCCCCCGAAGAGCGTGGAGGTGTCGTAATAGGTGGTCTTCTGCATGGCTGGCACTCCCCGGACTTCTGGCTGGCGGCTACCAGGCTCTTGGTGGCCCCTTCCTGGAAGGACATTGGCACCCCCAAGGTCACGTGGCGAGGAGGCCTTCCCCGGTGTCTTTGGGAGGCTGACCTGAAAGGTTAGAAAGGCACACAGAATAATACGCATCGGCCTATGAATCCATCTTGGCCGCTGAAAAGCCGCCTGACATGAATAGCTGCGCTACGGAGGAGGATGGGGAGACAGATAGCAGATGCTGCCAGGAGCAGATTTCTTGCCTGGCGCTCTCCGGCGGGCCCCGCTCTCTCCAGCTGAGGAGCCTCATCAAATGTTTTCCATTTTTTTTTCTTAAAAAGGGAAATAGATAAATTTTTAAAAGCCCTGTCTCTGTTCGCCTACAAAATCAATCCCTCAGTAGCATCGGCCTTGTTATTCTTTCCGATACCGTTCTGATAGAATAGTCATCAATAGACACGGATACAGCGAAAGGATCGGAGAAATATAGACACCGCCGAAGCCCGTGTGCCATTCACGTCAGCCCGGCAGGATCTGTGTGTGTTTGGATGCAAGCAGTTCCATACCTACATGCATACTTCGACACACTCTCGCTTGCCAGAACAAGAACAAGCGTATTCTTCCCACGCCCATAAGAAAAGAAGGGAGGCTTGCCTGCAAGGCTGCAAGGCACACTCCCATCGCCGGTCATTAAAGAAACCTCCGGAAAAGGGTTTAGATTAGAAGGGGGAACCCAGGACGAAGGAACAGCTCCACTGAAAACAGTGGGGCTGAGTGTAAACGTGTGTATACACATCCCAGGTAAATATCCTTTGTGGAACGAAAATATTTTTCAGGAAGAGGAAGAATTCTCTAATAAGTTCTCCTGATTTGATCTCCTTATATCAAAACTAGACTTTTATACTTTCTTTACACACACACACCATTTCCCCTCAGTTGTTGGATTTAGGGGCCTCAAAGAAACAAAACAAAGTGATGGGGGAGGGGAGTTTGATATTTAGCATTCGTTTAAATTTAAGACGAATCCGGATGTAGTCCTTGACCTCACGTTTTAAACGAATACTTCCCCTCTCCGATCAAATTAAAATTCTTAAATGTTGCCTAAAGTGCACAATCCCGATCCTGGGCATGCTTACACGGAAGCAAGTCTTACTGAATATTGCCGGACTTGCTACCAAGTAAATGTGCAGACTTTTGCTGTTTCCAGAATGGGGAGGAGGAGGAGGGGTAAGGAGTGAAAACATTGTCAGATTTGAAGGCATGCACTCAATTCTTTGATGTCCCTTTTGATTCCCTTTAGTTGTTATTTTTGTAACTTCGGTTGCATTTTGAAAATAGATCCTGGCTCAGTTGCCACTCCAGGTGTGAATCTGATCTGTTGCATAAAACACAGTCCCATTCTCTTTCTTCTCATCTTTTCTCAAGCAGACTCATAGAATTCTGTCACCTGACCAATTGGTCCTTTTTGGGGGGGGGGGATCACCCGTCCAAAAAAGACCCTTTATTCCTTTCTAGGAGAAGGTGAATTTTTTCCATGTTGGAAGGGCAGAATAAGATTAGAATTATTTAATGGATGAGAAAATGAATTGGCTGACAAAAAAAATCAATATATCTGTATATGTTGTTGTGTGCATAGGCACAGGAGCACATATATGTATTACCTCCATATATGAGGCCTATACAGAAGGAGTCCTATTTTTTGTGCCTAGCTACACACACTGTATTTAATTTCAAAAGACTTTCAAGTGAGCACCATTCTAATTACTGTTGTAACACAGTATTGGTCACTTCTGACCATTTGGAATAGATTGTAAGCTCTCCCTCCTGACTTCTCTGCATGTGACATTCAAAAGCCTAAATTTAATTCAGATCTTATACCCACGCAATTGCCCCTCCCCCTCCTCAATTTATGCCTTTATAAATCGAGTGTATTTTTTTAATAACCGGTCTAAAATACCATGTTGTGATCCTCCAGTATCTTGTATGGATTAGATATAATATTTCTTGGTGGATGCAGGCTGTTATATTTCCTCTGTATTACAGAAACGGGTTATATCGTAGCTGGCTTTTCTTTAGCTTCGGGAGAAGTATATCTTAGTATGCAGAAACAATCTAGCAGTCTCATCTTTATGAACTGATTTGAAGAGGGAAAGAAAAAACCATTCATTTGATTACAAAAAGGCTTGACTCTGTGAAACTGACTAAGGAGTTCAGCCGGAATGGAGATTCTAGGCCTTGCCGGTTTGTTTTGGATTTTTCTCTGGGACTTTTTAGAAACCTTAAACGATTAAAAAAAAAATTTTTAATGGTACATTAAAAATAAATCCGGCGCTCAGTCCACCTCAGAAGAGAAACCCAAAATGTTCTGTGAGTTCAGTAGCCAAGATTTTGGTCTTCCCTTTTGTATCTCAGCTTTCAACACGTCCCAAATGTCGGTCATTTATCTTAGTTGAAGACGGGTGGAATCGTAAATGATTTACTCCAAGGAATTGTTTTTTAAAAACCTACTGAATCTCTATAGGAATAATAAATAGGAAATTAGGGGGCATTTGCAATTAGTTCCCGGAATCCAGGCCCCCGAAGTTCCTTCTTGTCCGTTTAGAAGTTTCATTTTTTTTATGTCCTGGAGGAGGAAAACCCGATTATAAATCGCCTCCCTTCCTGGGAACTTTTGCAAGAAAGACAAATAAAACAAAAATGAATCGAACAGTCTAGAACAGTTAAATGGCCTGTGACGATCGAACTGCAGGGTGAAGGCATGGGTAGGAGGAAAATTCTTTCCTCTTTAACCTCCATGTTGGAAAAAGAATTCTAAAATTCGCAGTCAGTTCTCTGGGCATGGGAGAAACAGAAGAGCCTTTCCCCTGACAACATTTTCTCCCATACTGCGATGATGACAACGATAATAATAATAATAATAATAATAATAATAATAATAATAATAATAATAATGCTTCAGGGAAAATCCCAATAGAAAGCAAACTGTCGCTACATTTTTCTTGAAATAAAATCCCTCCATTACAAGAAAGAAAGAAAGAAAGAAAGAAAGAAAGAAAGAAAGAAAGAAAGAAAGAAAGAAAGAAAGAAAGAAAGAAAGAAAGAAAGAAAGAAAGAAATTCAGAGGGAAAGGGGAAAGGGAAGGAAAATAGAGGGGTACGAACAGCAAAAAGAGAGAAAAGGGGGGTTGAAGGAAGGGGAGGGAAAGAAAGGAGGGGGAAGGAGAGAGAGAGAGAGAGAGAGAGTCGCTGCGTGGAAGGAAGCTTAAAGCTTGTGAACTCTTCATGAACCGCGATGCGAGTCATACAGCTATAAATCATGGAGACACGGTCTCCGCCATTCACAAACTGATAGCCTATTTCGGTCCACCTTACCTTAGCCTCTGACGAGAGCAGCGCGGCGAGCAGACATAATATATTTTCGCAGCCAGCAAGCAACGCAATCAATAAGCGAGGAGAGCTCCCCCCATTCCTCTCGGTTAAAAAAAAACGTTCAAGGAATATCTAGAGAGAGAAATCCGGTCATAACGCCAAAAGGAGGGGGGGACATCTCTATGGGAGCCCACGGTGAGGGATGCTCGGTCCTCTCTCTCTCTCTCTCTCCCCTTCTCGCGCGCGCTCTCTCTCTCTCTCTCTCTGCTCGGGGAGGAGTGGGGGGAAGGTGAGAAGAGGTAGAAACGGCAAGATGCTCGACAGCCTTCCAAGGAGGTATAGGGAGGGAATCCTTTGATTCTGGCTGCCCTAGAGTCCCCGTACGCCCAGTGCACGGTTAACAATGGCCCCTGGCTTTACAGCAGAAGGCGAGAGTGGGGGGGGGGAGCGTGTGTGTGTGTGCGCTCTAGAGAGAGACAGACAGACAGACAGACAGACATGGTATAGAGGAGGCAGAAACAGAAAGAACAGCTCGCCTGAAATCCTACGCTTTGGACTGAGGTTTCAATTAAATAAATAAGTCAACGCCAGCGATTAAAAACAAATAAGGGAAGGCGAAGGAAAGCACAGAAGAAAGACATGTCGAGATTTGGTTTCTGGGGACGAGGAGCTTTTGCTTTGGAGGGCTTGGGCAAACGCCAAGGTTGCTTCCTAACGGCGTCAGGAGTGGAAAGGAAATATGCAAATCCAGACGTGGCGGACAGAGGCCTGGCGGGGAAGCAGAAAGCGGTCCCGACTCACGTGCTTCGCAATTAGGCGTCAAGTTATGCTAATGCATCTTCGGAACAGAGGCGCCCCCCCCCCGCCCGGCCCTCTGTCTCCCCTCCACCTCCACCCCCTTCCCGGGGATTTTCTTCAGTAAAGCTGCAGAGGACATCTTGGGCTCTCCCACTGCCCACCCAAGCCTCAGCGGGTGGCATCG
This sequence comes from Eublepharis macularius, assembly GCF_028583425.1. Classification (NCBI taxonomy): domain Eukaryota; kingdom Metazoa; phylum Chordata; class Lepidosauria; order Squamata; family Eublepharidae; genus Eublepharis; species Eublepharis macularius. The sequence goes on from NC_072801.1 coordinate 43,627,863, forward strand.
GCCCGAAGTTGACAGGACTGGGACAGGCAGAGTTCGCAGCGTGTCTGGGGTGGGGTGCGGGGAGATGCCGCCGCCGCGAAGTAACTTCTTTTTTAAAATGTTGATAATAATAGGAAAAGAAAGGGTTTTTTAAACACATGCTGGGAAACATAAAAGAAGAGAATCGAAGTTTTAAGATAACTGTATTAAAACTGGCTGTCTTGTTCTGTACATGCTGGCACAGTGAGTGAGGGAGGGAGGGAGGGAAGATCTTCAAATTATTGGTGCTATTGTGAAAAAGCATTAGACATGGAGAAAGTAAAGGGAAGTTATTTAACTTTAGATGGGCGGGTGGGTGGATGGATGGACTGGCAGACGGACTCATGGACAGTCAAACAAGGGACAGATAGATAGACAGATAAGATAGAGATGACGTCTCTTCAAGTCACTCAAGATTTATGACCCCAGCAACTGCTTTGGTTGCAAAGCCAAACGTTCCCCCCAGCTGTAGCTGCTGACACCAAAAGATCTGCCACAGCAAACTGAGAGTGGGAGGAAGAAGTTGAGGTGTCTGCACATTTTTGGGTGCGTGTGGGTGAGAGAGAGATGATGGTGTTTCCCCCTCTTCTTCTTGCCAAGCCTATCTTGGGGGGTGGGGGAGGGATAAACTGCTGAATCGAGGGGAATGGGCATTCACAAAGGGAAGGGGCTCTGGAGTCGCCTCATTTCTCTCTCAGGAGGCCTTTGGGCATCATAGAAGAGCATCTTTTGCTCTATTCCATCTTTGGAAAGGTTTGTGAACTGGGAAAAAACTTTTTCCAGGTCCTTCACTGGATCCAGCTCAGCAGTTCGTAGCAACAAATGACTTCAAGAACTACATTCTCTCCACCTGGATAATAATACCTTCTTTCAGCGGCCTCTCATTCTTTGAGAGAGCTTCCAAAAGAAAATTCAGATCTTTGTGCAGTTATTTTCTGGATTGGAAGACCCTGTTGAGATTGGACGCCAGGCTGAAACACATCCAGGGAGTCCTAGAAGAACTTACGCTTTCAAAACAATCTGTGTGGAAATCCGTATTTGGACTTCAGTTTATCCTGGGCTATTTTTAGGACTACTACCGATGGTAAACTTCCATGGACAAACGCTGCAGTGTAGTTGGTTTTTCAGAGGTTGGAGAAAAGTTTATATCTTTGCCTAAAATGCATTTTTTAAGTCTTAAAGGTGTGTTTATTGCTCTCTGTATTGTGAATTGGATTCCAAGTTCTTCAGTATTTACAAGTCTGAGGTACAGAAATTCAATAATTCAACAAGAGCGAAAGTGGGGGGGGGGGTCGGTGCGGGCCTTGCTTTTTAAACAGTCACCAGATAAATCCTTGAAGCCCCTCTTTTTACATATAAAAAAGAAGAGGGATGCGGTGCACTTGGGGGTAACTCAAAATAGATCGTGAATGTTTTCTTAAAATTCACCAGTTCTCAGACCAATGATCCACCAGATACAAAACAGAAGTTCCTTTTGAGGGAAGGACTTTTTTAATTAAAAAGGGAGAATGAAAAAGAAGCAAAAGTTGGATAGTATGATAATACTGTGATACAAATCTGGGACTTGAAAAAAAGAGAGAACGTTTTAGGTGAAGGGCTGAAAAAAACATTTGAAATTATCAAAGACCGATATCACCATCCAAGCCCCCCTAGAGAATATTTTTTCTTCAAGATGGAATGCTTTCAGACCTGAGTCACTCTTTCCTCCTCTCCAAAGTTGCCGACTAACAGTTTACATATTTATTCCGGGGGCCCACTGAGGTCGAAGATGATACATGGCTACAGACCGGCTGTATTTTACTTGACACAAACATGTATTTACGAGCCGTTTGGTATGAACGGCTTCCAAGGCCGCTGGTCGGCGAGACGCACGCCTGTTAACTTTTTTCAGTTCTCGGGGCACATTTTCGTTTGCAGGGAGGGGGGAGTATTGATTGATGTCCCTGTTCGGTGAATGTATGCCTGTATTCCAATTAAAAGGGAAACAATTACCTAACGAGAGAGGTATTTCTAGATGCATTCAATCCCTGCTTATACGCTTATACGTTTCAGTTGTGGGAACACATTTCGAGGGGGCGGGCGGTGAGATGGCAAATTGCTGTTTTAGAAGGGGTGGGGGGACCATCGGGAATATTAATATTGGAGTCTCTCTGATTCCTGTTTTCATTAATCTGAAAAGTTTATTTTATTGGGGAAAACCAAATGAATACATATAGGGAGCTTCCCTGAAGTTAAGGGATAGGACAGGAGTAAAACCGACGCGAATTAAAACAGGGAGCCCAGTTTAAAAGGTCTCAGAATCTCCGCTGGGGTCCCACTGAGGTCTGCCAGGAGGAGGTTGGCGTGGAATTTGGCATGCATATGTGTATGTAAGTGAAACTGGAAGGGAACGAAAGCTATTACACCAAATAATTAACCAGGAAGTATGTAGAGATTTATCACTGACGCTTTGGTGAGGTTTTGTTGGGGGTGGGGGCGGAGAGAGAATATTTTCGTTTGGGGAAACATTCCTTGGCTCTAATAACCCGGTTTTCCGTTCGGAATGCTAATATTATTAATCCCTAATAAAAACGTCCGCTAACCACTCACTCCCGCTCCCACGCACGGCATCCCTGAAAGTCACAAGTTCTTGGGGCTATAAATCACGCCCGGGAGGCTCCTCGGCCCGCGCTCGATCCTCCGGGCTTCTGGCAATCATTTGAGCGTCGTTCCCCGAGGTTGCTTAAAGGAGCCCGCCCGTTAGAACCGCCACCAAGTCAGCACCGGCCCGTTTACTCCAGATCTTTTCTGGCTTCCTATTTACGTTATTCGTTCAGTAATAAAAAAAGTCGTTTCTGGAAGTATTTGTTTTCAAGGCGCTTCTAAACGGTGATAGAAATGCAATAGATGAAATCTGCCTTATTGTTACCAAACTTTTACCAATTTTAGATCTCAGCGAAGAAAAAGGGATGGTTTATTAAAGGCACCCCTAGTTCCTACCACTTTGAGGGGCAAGCCTAAGATGGTCTATGCGGAAGTAAGTCCCACTTTGTTCAATAGGACCTGCTTCCAGCCTTTCTACACAAGACATCTTACAGGGGGTGCTCCAGTGACTTACTTTCGGTGTGGTCTTATATTCAAGTGTACTTTGCCTCCCTAGCAGTGCATGTGTATCCACAAAAGGAGAACAAGTGCAAGATCTCTCACTTGAGCCTCCAGCGTAAGATGTCTTGTGTAGAAAGACTAGACTTAAGTTGAATGCAGGGGGATTTGCTTGAGTGTACACGCTTAGGATCCTGCTGCTGGCCCGTAGTTTATTGAGGGGTTACCGGGAAACGCAGTACATGATATATTTATTATGTAGGAAATGCCCATCGCCAGAGCTGTTCAAGGCGGCTCACAAAAACCTGCTGGCTTTTGGCTAGTATGGATAAAGATGGCGGGAGACAGACCTGTTAATATAAACTCCCTGAGCCCTGTAGATCCATCTCCACAGCTGGCCAAAACTCCAGGAAACAAAGCGCCAGGCATCATCTAGAATGGCAAGGAACAAGTCCAGAGGACTTCGAGGAAAGGGAAAATCGTCTTCATGGAGGATCAAGGATGCAAACGACAGTAGTATACCAACAAGTATCAAAAGATTACAGTACTCCTTCCATTTCCTGTTAATTTCAACGAGACTTATGTTTGAGAGCTTCCTTTTTACTATCAGTGAATAGCAAGGCAAACCCAAGCATGTGCACCCAGAAATAAATCCCACCAAGGTCAATGGGACTTCCTCGTAAACATGCTTAGTGTTGCAGCCTAACCGAGGTATTCAGGAAAAGCAGGAAAAGTAACCTAAAGTTTTCGCCTGGGTTGAAATTAAGAGAGTTAAAAGGTTTATTAAATGCTGCTGTTGTGATTGGTTGTAGCATTGTTACTTCTAGCAAGGCAATACTAAATAAAATATTCTATATGGCTCCTTTTGGGTACAAGTTGCCTTGCATGCCATTCTGTTTCCCTCTCCATCTCCATTTCTCTCTTACCCTGATTTTACCCGTAACTCTTTGTCTATCCATCTCCGCCCCCCTTGCTGTATCTGTGCTTTTATCTCTGTCTCTATCTCTGCCTCTTTCTCTAGCTCTGTCTCTATCTTTAGCTCCGTAGCTCTAATCTCAGATTCGATATGTATTGTATTGAAAAAAAGTTTCAGCATGGAAGGATTGGGGGGAAATTTAGAAGACTGCTGTCGATCACCTCTATATAATAAAGCCCCGAGTATGGAAATTAGTTCAATGGAAGCCAATGAAATCACCTTTAAATTAAAAAAAAAGAACAAAACTAAAAACAATCGGGATTACAGTCTAACAGTGCAATCCTAAAAAGAGTTACTCCAGTCTAAGGTCATTGAAGTCAGCAGGCTTAGACTGGAGTAACTCTGCGTAGGATTGCACTGTAAATCTCTCCCATTTTTTTTAACAACGGGGTTAATAGTGCTCCTGTTTTAAAATGTCTCAAGTGGGGGAGTCTTGCTGATTTACATCCAAGTGACAGTAGTTCAGATCTCAGTTCTACTTACAATATTGATCCTAAAGAGGATTGGGAGTCAGTCGAATTGAGATCAATGGAATTTGCTCCTACTTGATAAAGTACATCTGCTTAGGACTTCAGGCCTGCATACGGCAACCCAACATCTATTTGGTTATCGTAATAAGACTTATTTCTCAATAAAGTTGCAGTTTATGAATTGTTATCAGTAAATCCCAAGTAAACATGTTTATGATATGGGGACCCCCTAGATTTGTGCAAAGGCACTTGGTTGGAAACCAATCCTGATAAAATAAATAGGACTTGCTTCCAAGTACATCCGTTTAGGAAAAGGGGTGGTGGTGGTGTACAGCAGTTCTAGTTCAACAAGTAACCAAAGCCTTATGGTAAGAGAGAACCAGGACTGGATCCATCCAGCTTTCCCCTTGGATACGAGGGGGAAGGGCCCCTTTGACCACATGCTGGGGATCAAGGGACACTAGCCAAATGAAATGAGGCTGTAGTAAGGAGGAGAACTGGGCGAGACTGAGTAAAAAAAACTGTCTGGATCCAACTCCTAGAGGAAGCATGTTGTGTGGGTGTCAAATTAGTAGGAAATCCTATCAAAGCCCTTCCCTTCTTAGTTCCCCCCATAGCCACACGCGCACAAGAACTCTATCCAGAAGCCAACTCCGGAGAACAGCATCTCCACCAGATTACTTCCCTTGATGGATTGTAACTCTTTCTCCCAAACGACCTTCGGTTAAGAAGTCTAATAACTCAGCAGATTAATGGTCAATCTACGGAAGTAGTTTTGAATCGCCTCCAAAGTATAAAACATAAACAACAACACCAGGGGAAAGGGGGGAGGGGAAAGTCCCTCGATTGCTTTCTCCTTGTTCCCTCTCCTCCCCCAATCCGGGAAAAGCCAATTAGTCCTGCATAGGTCTACGCCGCGGTCTCCTTAACTTTTTGAGTAACTGGATGGGGTGCATGCATTCTAGTCCTCAAAAGTTTGTCAGAAGTTGACTAACCTCGTCTCTCCTCCCCATCCATCCTAAATATGTGCATCTGGAATAAGATTCAAATGAACTGCAATGATTGCTGTAGGTATCACCTGATCTGACTGCATTATGGTCACCTTGTAATCCACTTCCTGTATTGTTTATAGTACTCCTTGCCTTAAATCATTTGTTGTTCGTATTCTTCTCTGATTCTGCAATCCTAGTCCTATTGCATTTTTCATTTATGCCGCCTGATTGCACCCTTTACATCCTATAATCCGCCTTGAATTTCATCAAGAAAGGAGAAGCATAAATGAAGTATAAATAAATATGTTGGGTTGTCATTGAAATCCAAGGAACTGCTACCATTTAAGATGCCTAGAATGGAAGGGAGTGCATGACACACATTCGTTCTTCCGAAGTACAGGAACAGCCGGATCCCAATATGAATTGCCAAGATAAACCTCATTAAAGTTGCACTTCTATGCACACTGGGAGTAAGCACTGTAGATGCTAGTGGGACTTCTCCAGTCAACATGGATAAGATACGGTTGCATGTCCCAGTGGCTCACTTGAAATTCTCTTCCACTGAACTGAAAAAGGATTTCTTCTGAAGTAATTTTTATTTAGCTTTGGGATGCGCAAGAACTCCTTTCTTATCTCCCCGCCCCCCCCCCCCCCAAGGGTTTAAAATATACTTTCTGGAATTCATTTTATCCCACAAGCTCTTCTCTCCTCTCTTTCTTAATTCTTAGATTTCTTATAAACTTCTTATTGTCTTTCTTGCCCTTCTCTTGGTCTATTTGTTGTTTCTTTTCAGGAGGCGTCTATATGTGAAAGAGAGAAAGACTGTATGTGCGTGTGCTTGCATAAAGAGAAGAGGAAAAGCCAGGGGAAGAATAAGGTTTTCAACACACACTGATGTTAGGAAAGGAAAGAGAAATGTCTCTCTTAGTTCCCTGAACTTTGAAAATTCTGGCCTCCTCTGGTGTTGAACATTTTTGTTTTGTTATCTCTTCCTTGTTGGAACTGTTCTTGGCTGGATCCTACAGAGATACTTCCTACTTTACTAGAAAGTTATTGTGAAATGGTATTGAGGAAGCCTTGATCAACGCCCACGCTGAATTTCACAACAGCAGCTACAACCAAGTCCTTAATGGCAAGAAAAATGTAAGATGGTTATTCCGGGAAGGTGGTGTGATATTTTAAGATGTCTGTCCATTCGTCTGTCCTTTCTTCCTAGATTTGGATAGAACTTCACTCAGTGCTAATCTAACTTTATGATACTCTAAAGCATATCTCAGTCCTTTGCATACTTACTAGCACCAAAATCCTGTTTTACCCAACTGGAGCCCACATCGGAGTGAGCCAGAAGTGAATTTAAGAACTGGCTCAAAAATAAATTTTTGACCCAAAATTTGTAAAACAACACAGGAGTCATCCAAGGTACACCTCCTCCAGAAAGAGGAGGAAGTGGTGGATAAAACAAAAACTATTCCAGAAGGACCTAAAGTTTTGCAGCCGGAGAAATATAAGGTTGAATCCGATCAGTTTTTCCTGCTTGTGAGAACAGGGGGAAATGTTTCCCTTCGACCACCCAAAAAGGTTATGATCAGACCTGCTTGTTCAAAACTCACCTACGGCTGAGGCTGTAGTAAGAAGGGGAGTTGGACGAGATCGAAGGAAAATTCAGCTGGATCTAATCCATAATGAGGAAGGATGTGTGTAAAGAGGGGGGAGGGGAGGACTGGTAAGAAATGCGAGCAACATCTACGTTTTGACCTGAAAACGTGCCTTTTTAAAGTCACCCCCCCCCCCCAAAGACAGAAGTTACAAGGTACAAAGTTTTCTACTATTTATAGCCTTGAACTGTTTGGAGGAAGGGGAACACAGAAGACGACCCTAGAAGCCTGTTGTCTAGATCTAGGAGACAGGGATCTGAGCAGGAGGCCATTTGGTCTGGTTATAGGAAAAGTTAAGATATAATTCTTGGCGGCACACATCAGTGGGAAAAACAATGGCGATTTAATGCTACTGGGTAGAATTAGGCCAGAGAGAACTAACTTTCAGGCAAGAAGGGGGCTTTATTGAAGTTCTGCTGCTGATTCATTTTTTATTATTCTTACATTGGATCTTGACGACTGCAGAAAATATGCAGAAACCCAGTTCTACCCAAATATGATGCATATGTCACTCATTCTCCTTACTGAGTTTAGAATTCCTCCATTCCAAAAGAATGAACGCAAATGATACACTAAACCTTACCTGCTTTCCTGAGCGGATAGACACACAAAGACAGAGAAAAGAGGAGACTTTTTTGTAGTTGTTGTTTGCTTAGCTGAGCTTTCCACTTAGGAAAGAGGCTGCGCAGTAAGCAGGTAGCGTTACTGCGCAAGAACTTGGATTGCCAAACTATGTAGTCAGAGGCTGTGGCATTTCTGTGTCCTCCTGCGCTCTTCTTAGCGCATTTGGGGCTCTTGTAACTGCAAAGCAGTGGCAGTAGTAAAAGTCGCACTGTTAGAAACAGTAAACAGGTTTACTTAGGTAATAGCTAGCAAAAGAAGTAGAAAGCAAGGATGAGAAGATGGTGTGCAGAGGGGGGAGGAGAGAGAGAGAGAGAACAAGTATGCGCACGTGTATATACATTCCCTTCCATTCACTTAATCTGGAGTCAGAATCTTTCTGAAGCTCCAATTCAATGTGCCCTGAGGCAACTTCTTGAAACCTGGGAGACTATCCCGAAGTTAGTTTCCTCCTATAGAACTTCCCCCACCCCTATATTTGTGGGACTCAAAGAAACTTGCTTGGGAGGAAGTCCTGCTGAAAGCAATTGACTTCTTTCCAAGAAGAGGAGTTCAGGATATCTTTCTCCACGCTAGCTAGATCCACCTAGATTCATTCGGTCCTACACAGGAATCAGTTGTTCTCTTGTCCAGTTTTGTTTTTAGGAATTCTGCAAAGGCCTTTGATCTTTGGAATTAATCAGCATACCTAAAGGCTTCTTGGGACCCAGGCATCCATAACAGACAGAGCTGAAGTCCAGAGTTAATTTTTAATTGGATGATGAAGAATTGTGAAATGGCCAATGTTTAACAGGCTCTCAATAGCCTTATTGTGAGGCATGTCTTGAGGTTTGAATCACAGTTTGGAACTTGCTTTAACTCAGGGATCCTTGCAAAGGCAAGGAGCTTGCAGGCGTTTTGGAACTTCCACCATTAAATCGTACATTTTATGCTTTAAAAAAGGCCATTTGATTTATGGAATTCAAAAGATAGTTTTATCGGCATGGCCTCTGAAGAGCAGGAGAGACTAAACAGGTAACCGGATAGGCTGCTGGCACTGGAATAAAGACAGACATTTAAGAACTGGTGGGATATCAAGGACTGCTGATCTGAGTTTTGGCTGTGCAGATATTCCTATCTGACTACTGCCCAGGTCTCCAAAGCTTCATTGAAATCCTGTATAATTCTAAGTCTTCTCCTGGTTCTTCCAAATGTTACTGCCTAATTAAGAGATCTTTTGGGGGGGGGGGTGTTAATAAATTCCCCCAAAGAAGTTGCTGGAATATTGTCAACCAGCTGGAGGAAAACAACATCTGAATTAAAGAAGCAACCACTCCATTAATATCAATTTATTTCAATGAAAACTTTGGTTCTTCATCAACTTGATGATTTATGATAAAATCGATTAAATTAGGGTCACTTAAGGGCCTTGTGGTTTCCTCTTGGATTTCATCTGTCAACGCATCAAGCAGCTTCTTCTTTTTTTTAATCAAGTTTCGCTGGAGGCTAGTAAGGAAGATGATTCTGGAGCTGAGGAAATTTAATGCAAAGCAATTTTCAGGGCAGGGAGGCGCTGGGAGAACGGAGTCCTGTTCTCCCGCAATATGCCCTTATTTTGCCGCAGGAAATATTAGGCAGGGGAAAGGGTTTTTTTTAATAAAAAGATGCACGTTAGTAGCTGGTGCATGGTCCCAGGAACGGAGTTATTAACAGCCGGAGGAAGATCGAAGCCACCCTGAGCTCAGAGCTGGTCCGCAAACGTCTCTCCAACCATTTCACTCTTCTGTTTTTGCACCCCAACATTTCCACTGCAAAGTCCTTTTACGGAAGGGTTATAAAGGTGCGACTATTATTGAGAAAAACCCAGTGCAGAAAAGTGTTATGTCAGGGATAATGTGAAAGAGCAGATGGTTTTGAAGTAAAGAAAAGAGAAGCCCTTTTTGGAGAAGGTTTTTGGCCCTCGTCTAAAACCTTTCAAGCCCTTTAAATTAAGAAGCACTTCTCAGCTGCTGCAAAGCCTGGGAGATTTGCAGCCTTTTTTAATTACAGACTTTAGGAAGAATCTGAATCCGATTAGTTTAGTTTAACGGCAAGGACCTGAGGTCGAGTGGACTGTCAGTACACTCCTAAACAGAGTTACATGTTTCTAAATCCATTGAAACAAGTAGGCCTAAAGCATCGCAACTGGGTTAGGATGGCGCTGTAAACCTGCACAAGGTTGGAGCGCTGCCGCCCAGTTCGGCGCTTTTTCCCGGCCTGCTATACTGTTCAGATACGTTTACTTCCAGGTAAATGTTGCAGGTTTGCATTCAAAAGTTTCCGACAAACGTTCTCAATTCAGGAGTATGTGTGTGCGTGCAAGACACGCTGTCTCAGTATCCAAAGGTCCACTCTTATACACGTTTCCTAGGAAGTAAGTCCTACTGTTTCATTGCCCTTACTCAAAGGTAAATGTGCATAGGGTGGCATCCTTAAGGGGTCTGTGACTAACCGCCACGGTTGTATTACTTAACTATAACAACAAAAAGTCTGCGGAGACCATTCCCGTCTTCGGCAAGATATTTGTCAACCACAAATAGCAAACATAAAAGATGGGAATGTGGGGGGGGGGGCAGTGGCGCGGGGGGGGGGACTTCCTTTGGACAGATACAGATTTGGTCTTCTAGGAAAAGGCACCTCGTGACGGGAGCCACCTCAAATAAACACAACTTTCTCAGCGCCATAAATCACATCCCCCCACTTTCTCACTCCGTTCCTCCCCCCCCCCCAGAAGCGTTTGTAGTTTTCCTTTCAAACAACCCAAAGGCGTTAAACCTTTAACAAATGTGGCCGGGAGGGGCGGAGAAGGGGAGAGAGAGAATCTCCCTTGATCCAAACACACACTTTTCCAAAAAGCAACCCCCCCCACACACACACACATTTTATTTGCACTGGGCACCTTGTATTCATCATTAATATTTATTGAACAGATCACCCAGTTTACAGCCTTTTTAGATCCAGCTACCAGATCGGTGTCTTTTTCTTTTAAATAAGGTGCGCGTGGGGGGGGGGGGGCTAGTATTGATGCCGGCCAATGGACGTCTTTCCAAGCTTTGTCATGGCTATTAATTAAATCTCAACGGCCCTGGAATTCCTGTGCTAAGATCAGACGAGGTTGTATAGTGGTTTGGATTTTTTGGTTTTTAAACATCTTACCTGCAGTAATTCGCAACCAATGGACTTCAGTGGAAGAAGCGCAGGCGGCAGGACAGAAGAGCTGGAAGCAAGCGAATTTAGAAGATGGAGAAGGAGGGACGCTACATTACTATCGCGCGGTAACTCTGGCCGCTAAGGTCTGTCCTGTGACGGGGGGGGGCGGCAAGGAGTTGGTTTCCCTCTTAAGGATGCTTTGATTTTGGGGAGGGATTCGCATGGATTCCAAGTGAAGCAAAAATGCAGCAATTTCCAAGGCAAGAACCGGCGACGCTTCAATCCGTAGCAAGTCCAACGTTTAAAAGGAGCAACACCCCCCCAGGAGGGGAAAATCCTGAATCGTCTCCTAGCTAGGCTGTTTCTCTTTATAAAGTCTTTAAAATGTTGCAAGGGGAATCTGACTGACTGACAAGAGGTGCCAGAGAGAGGGGACCAAACGGATTCTGGTTTTAAGAGGCCGACAGGAATTGGCGGGTTCTCAACGTCAGGAAACGAAATTGATTCCATATGTCCTGTCCCCCCACCCCACCCCACACAAAATGAATTAAAGAAAAGTTTAAGCCAGTTATTCCTCATTTCTTGTAATAAGAGAGAGAGAAGTTCAAAATAAATGTTTTTACTATTGACATGTTTTAAATCGCAGATCTGACGGGTTTATATTTAAGCATAGAAAGGTAAGGCTTTGAGAACGGCCTTGCATGATCATTGTTTTGGGAAATTGTATGTCCTTCCGTCGATAGGTCTGTCCATCATCTTGTCCATCCAATCCTATCCATATATTCTCTGTCATTCCATGCATCAGTTTCCCCTCATTCATATTCTATCAGTGCAATAGGCATACTTTCCTGGGAGTAAAGCCCACTGAATAACATGAGAGTTACTTCTGAGTAGACCTGCTTTGGGTTGCTCTCTGGATGATGCCTTTCTCCTTAAAATATGACTGTGTAGTCACTAATCTCTCTCTGAAAGAATGATATCCTTACCTTCTTTGAAACATTTGCATGTTTATTCTGCCTGTGATTAACTTTCTCTTTCTTTCTTTCTTTCTTTCTTTCTTTCTTTCTTTCTTTCTTTCTTTCTTTCTTTCTTTCTTTCTTTCTTTCTTTCTTTCTTTCTTTCTTTCTTTGCAGACTCCGCCTTATTGATAAGCATGGAAGCTGTTCGGGACCCTAGCCTTTGGGTGGTGGTGAGTCAGGAACAAAAGAAAAAAATCACGCGGAATCCGGAGGCCAGCCTCCCCCTCCTCATCCCTCTCACTATCTACAGCTGCCTATAGCTGCCTACAGCTGGCTCTGGATCCTGTCTGGAAAACAACAGCCGAGAGTCCCTTGGCTTTTGAACAAAGAACTCTTGGTGGGGTTAGGTAGGTTCCTTTCAGACATCGGTTTTGGCAAAGGCCGGTATTGCATCCCTATCTGGGAACCATCCGGTGTGGAATAAGGCTCCAGTCCCGTGATTAGCCTGTGGCTGTTTTGTCCTTACAAATAAAAATAAAGCCTTCTCCAACTGCGGCCTCTGGCTCCTACCGCTGGAACGCTAATAGAGGAAGTCGTTTTTTTAAACAAATGATTTCTCCCCACGATGACACTAGAGAAAACCTTACGTTTACAAAGGCCAACTTCTAAGCAGAAAGACCAACGGGGATGGTTTGGTTTACACACTCTAGACAAGTTCAGCGGGATGTACTACCTAACTACGGTGTGCTTTAGGAAGTACCTAAGGTTGCAGTCCTGTGCTCCCTTCCCATTGAGCTTCATGGGATATAACAGGATACAAGTAAAATTGCTGGCTGTGGACTGGGTAATATTACATTTACACTGCCGTTGTTAAAATATATTCTATCGCCTACCACACTCATCCTAAAAATGGGAGGCTAAAGACAGATCTGAACCGTTTGCTTGCTTCTCTGAAGATTAATAAACAGCGAACAAGAGCTCCCGGTGGCTTTCCATCTCCTTCTTAATAGTAAGCATAAGAAATTCAGCGCAAGATGGACATTTTGCAAGAGCAAATGACCTGGAGAAACCTCTGTTGTACCATTTTTTTCTCCAGGGTTTTGTGATCTACCATTTCTTCTCCTTGCATATTTTAAATCAATGAACTGTTTTCAACTGCAAATCAGATAAGGGCACCCCGTTCCATTTTCTAAACATTATCCCAAATTAAGTTCCATTCATTGCAGCCTACTTCATTTCTAACATATACTCCAATGGTAATGGAGGTAAAGAAGCAGAAAGGTTTGGTGTGCAAGCCCTGTGCTCAAGTGCCCCAATGGTAACCCGGTTATCTTCAACTCAGTCACTGATTCCAAATACTACCCCACGCCTAAATATGTCAACAATACAAGCCGGAACATCAAAAACAGATGGAGCACGCCTAAGAATGCTTTCTTGGGAGGAAGCCCAATTGAGTAGACCTTCTTAGGATTGCGCTATGGGCCAGAACAAGAAACATTCTGTGTGTTCAGTCTCTTTAAAATTTGTCTAGCATTGTCCATGGATTACACTTTTAAAAATGTAAACGGGTCTGATTGTGGATGTCATGGTTTGAAATGTTCTACTAGGAAGAAATGGGATTTTTTTTCTGAAATATTTTCTCTTATTCATTTTGGTTGAATTTATGCAGGAGACCTTCCAGCTGAATTGTACGCACTGTCATGATTGCTGTTCCATATAACACGTTTAAACTCAGCTGCCTGGCATCAAACTCCACTGGAAGGCATAGGGTTCAGTTTGCAGAAGTGTTATATCTAGAACTTAGCCCAACTTTAAGAATGAATCTGTCTGTCTCTGCTTGGCTGTATGGGACAAAAACATCAAGGCCCCGTGGAAACTATTATTAACGTCTTCTGGGCACTCAAACTTGGCCCGATCCAAACCACACTTACTTTGAAGTCTTCTTCAGGCTCACTAGGCTCATTTCCGAGATAAATGTGAGCAGGCTAAACCAGAGAGGCGTAACGGTGTTTCAGATCGGGGTGCCAAAGTTGGAGGAAGGGGTTTGGTTTTATTTGGCCTGGAAGGAGGGGCGGGGGCAGGGGAGGTTGGCTTTATTTGGCTTGCTGTGCCTTCTGGGAAGCTGATTTGCGGAACTGTAGGCTTCTTCTGGCATTTTCCGAAAAAGATATTTCAGATACCCTTTTTGCAAAAGGCTGAAGAAATCCCATTTAGAAGCCTCTGGCGCCAACGTCCCTGCCTCGCCTACAGTTCTGGCTCATACTAACCACAGTCGCTGGCGGGCACCAATCGCATGAGGTAGGTTCCTAAGGAGCTGTGAGCGTCATGCGCGCACCCCACCCCCTTCTTTGTTCTTACAGTGCCTTCGGCACAAAAGGGCTCGGTTTCTCCCCGGTCCCTACTTCAGGCGTGCTTGGGGCTGCTTCTTCGGTCATGTGGGTCATCTGTCCCGAGAGTAGGGCTGTACCCTTGAGTCAAGCGCCCTGGTTTGAAGTAGGCGGCCTTCAAGTGTCTACAGTTCCCAGATTCCTTCTCCAAAAGTTGTATTTGATTAACCGCCAAGGCAACCAGCAGTTGAACCACTTTTCACACGATCCTCCTGCATAAATGAAGCGACTGCTTGTAAATATAGTGGGGGGGGGGGGAGAGACGGCTGTACTGACCTCCTGGCAAGATTTCCTAGCATGGGCTGAAGAGTAGGAGGAGCATCCTCACCACTGCCTCATTACACCTTTTGGGAAACAAGTTTTCAGCATTTCCCTCATTGTTCCCTTTGGGTTGCTGGGCAGTTATGCACCCTGTTGTTGGATCAGCTACGTTGTACTTGGCTTCAAACAATTCTTTTACAGAACTCCTTTAACACTAGGGCAAAGAAGACCACTGAATGCCTTGAACAACCCCCAACAAGCAAACACGCACGAAATTCCTCGAAAGTCTTCCTTGATGGGCCATTTCTTTTTTGGCCAGGGAAAGGAGAGGCTTTTGAATGGAATGGAATGTTTGTGTCATATTTACGCGGGGTGTTTATTTATTGTGTGTGGGTTGAGGGGGGCGGGACTCTCTTCGCTCGGAGTCTGGGAAAGGAAGGCATAGAAACACACACGGCAAAGCTGCATGCATTCCACTCTCGCCTCCCTTTAAAAGGACAGGGACTGCAAATAAGGCGTAGAACCTAAGCAGGCTTGCTGAGGAAGAGATGTTAACTGAAATCCGTGAGGCTTATTTTAGACTCGGGCATATTTTAAGTTGGGGAGCTGAATCTTGATTAGGTACAATCCAGTGGGAAAGTCTCGGGCATTGGAAGGAAAACGGGATATGGGAGCCGAGGCTACACAAAATAGAGAGCAGTAGGGTCTCCTCTCCTCTACTGAAGGTGTCCCAGTTTGGTTAGGGGATAATCCAACAGGCAGGGTGCAGAGAAGGGACAGAAGTCTGGGGACCCACGGAGCTGTGACTTGCTATGCAATCTGTTTTCCTGTGGTGTTTAGGCTGGGGGGGGGGCAGTGCACAGAGGGGATCTTTGGGAGCTCGTGGTGGCTCATGCCAGCCCTCCAGAGAAAAGCTCCCCTGCATACCCAAGCCAGGATGAAGCTTGTGCTGGAGAACTTCCTATTGGACTGTGTCCCAGAGAGGGGAAAAGTACGTAGTTCTTTTAACGTTTTAAAAACCTATATCTGAATTCTACTGTGGTTTTGATATGAGGAGAAACTTCTAAGTAACTCTGGAAGTGGTATAAGCAATTTGTGCCTGTATGAATAATTCAATAATCTATCGAATGTTTATACCTATGGTTTCTACTAGTACCTCTGTAACGGTATTGCCAAGTTTCTGATGAAGTGGAGATCAAGAGAGTTAATAAAGAATTATGCACACAACACAAGAGAAAACTGTAACGATTTTGCACATTCTGTTACCATCTTGTAGAAAAGAACGCGTGCAGCAACGTTATTATATTACCCCAATCGATGAATAAACCGATAATGAATACAAATGGGAAAATGTGTTATGATTTAATGAAGTCGGGTAGGCAGCGAATACAAAGATATAGGTTATGGGGAAACTAATGTCTACTATGGAGGGTGTGTGTGCAAGAATCGGAAGGAAGGAAGGAAGGAAGGAAGGAAGGAAGGAAGGAAGAGATGTATGGGTAGATGGGATGGACTGAGAGAAAAAGAGAAAGAAAAAGACGGGAAGGCTGACATATACTCTTTGAACCTTTATACTAGGACGACTGCTATAAAGACTATCATGATTTTTGCCTACTGTTGCCAAGCTGCTGGATCAAATTAAAACGTTTCCAGCAAATTTGGTCATAATAATCACAGATGTTTGTCGTTTTCCCCTTAACCTGTCCCCACGGATACCTTAGGAGCAATTAAGGAGGACATTTTTCCTCCACAAGCCCAGCTGAAATTAATGGCATAAACTAGTAGCCCACAAGAACTTCTTTCTTTATGGTGCGATTTTAAAAAAAAACAGGTGCACAGAAATGAGTGCTTCGCGTAAGCAAACTGCATCCACGTTCAGGACGTGCCCGAATCTTTCCCATTGTCCTGGGGTAGAGGACTTTTCACGCCTCCATCCTGCCCCCACCAATTCTGATGTTCCTAATAGGTCTGGGAAGTATTTCCAGCAAAGTCCTGGCCAGTTTGCCCCCGAAAGGAAGTGGAGGACCTGTGGCAATGAGGTTGGACCCGCATGGCCTTCTCCGGCTTCTCTAATCATCGACTTTTTTGGATACATTCAACCCCATTGACCGGGAGCTCTGATCTGAGGACAATGGCTCAGGGGAGGGAACCCGGTGCCCAGAACACGGCTCAATTCAAACACCCTTCCTTTGAGGCAAAGGGAAGGAGGGAGGCCAGGCTCCAGCGCGGGTGAACTTCGCTCCCCTCACAGAACCCCAGGCAAGAGCTAAGGAGACAGGACCCAGGAAATGAACCAGAGGCTCCTCAACCTGCCATTTCTTGATGTTTCTCTCCTAAACGGAGCTATTTTCTTTTCTCTTTTTTCCTTCCCTGTATTTTCTTTCTCATATTTTTAGCTTAAGCTGGTTTTCAGCTGCCTACTTCACCCGCCCCTTTCTTTCTCATATCTTAGCCTATGCCATTTTGTCTTTCCTCTGCTTACTTCCAGTAAACGAAGGAAGGGAAGGAAGGAAGGAAGGAAGGAAGGAAGGAAGGAAGGAAGGAAGGAAGGAAGGAAGGAAGGGACGGACTGTAGCTTTGAGAAAGCGTTAGAGGGGCTGGCTTGGCTTTCCACCGGTACTTTGAACCTCCCTCCTCGTCTCCATTCATATTTAATGAAAGTCACCGTGTTGGTCTAATTGCTCTACATAAAGGTTTACAGTAGCAAACAGAGTAAAATAGCACCACTCGGGGCGGTGTTAAAACTGGGGCTGGCGAGCAAAAGGGTAAAGGGGGAAGATGCGCAGCTGAGCATCCTATACGAAGTGTTTCTCATCTCCACCTCTCTCCAGTTGCCCGTCAGCTCCGTGTAGTTTCTTGCGCTGAGCAAAACTTGAGATTCCTAACTATGAAACGCTGCCCGGTCTGACTTTCCCCTTCCTAATTTTACCTCTTTGGGACTGGCTTCCTTGACTTTCTGGGTGTCTCCGGCTCTGTCTATGGTAATTGACTACGAATTGCCGCTTTCTAACCTGAGCTGAAAAAATGTCTCATTCCCTTGTCCGTTTGCATTTTTAACAAGTGGGATATGGTGGGGCCCCTTTCCTAACTCTAACCTCCAGATACCTTCCCCCCCCCCTCAATTATCTCCCAAAGACTCACTTGGCAGGTCGTTCCAAATGCCATCATTCCCTCTTGGAAACCTGCGACTGGGCGCAACTGAGTTGTAGACTGCAACCAGCAAGAACAACGCCTAAAACTTCGCAAAAGAAACTAGCCCGGCCTCGGAAGGCAGTGGAGGAGGCCCGCCCGGAACAAAATACATAGAGCCATATCAAAGAGAAAGCCAATTTACAAGCGCAAGTCCCCCCTATTTTAGAGGGTAGACTGAGGTCCGGAAGGAGGAAGGACGCCAAATCGGAAGGCTCCTTTCTGGTGTTCTATTGTGTCATTTCTGGGTTCGGAAAGGGTGCCTATTGTTCTCACTGCCAGGGTAAACTAAGCGGGCACACACAAACACAGGGGTTGTTCCCAACCAGTCTTGGCAATACACTGTGTGAGGTGCCATTCTGAACACCTCTCAGATTCTGTCATCCTTAATATTTTATCAATCTCTTGCACGTCCTTGAAAGCGGACGAAATTAGCCGAACCACTTCAAACTGTTCCTCTGAATTTTCTCACATGCCTTTCCCTTTTCTCGCGCTACACAGGGGAAAATGACCCGGAGTACTCCCCATTGAAGTGAATGGGGACTGGTGCACCAGCCTGGACAGGGGAATCTTCCGGTTGAACCCCCTAATGTTGGCTCACCGGAGAGTTTCTCCCCACACAAACTACACAAGAGGGACTACAAACTACGTTTGTGCAGCAAGAACACAGCCCGGACGGTTTCCTTCTGCGGATGCACGTTTGTAAAGGTCTTAGGCTCTCCACAAATTTCCTTACTTCTACTTTTATCTGTTCCAGCACTGCCCCAAATTTATACAAATCTTTCCTTAATTGGTAATCACAGATGCTTTAATTTAAGACCCCCAAGCTATACGGTTTTCACATTAGCTTTTGATCTATTACAGTAAATCGTCTGAAATAATCAACTCAAGGGTGGGGGGAGAAGAGTTCTGAAAGATCACACATCATTTTCGTTTGAGAAATGATTTATCTCGGACGGTGCCATAAACAACACAACTCTCTCTCTCCCCCAAAGACACACGCATACAATGGAAGACGCACCGTAGCTGCTGCTGCTGCTGGTGACATTGTTTATTGTAATAAATCAAGGGAGAGAGAGAGAAAGAGGAGGAGAGAGAGAAAGAGAGAGAGAGGAGAGAGAGATAAAGGGGGAGGGAGAAACGGTTTGAATGAGGAAAAAGAGAGAAAAGGATATATATGTATGTGTGTGTGTATATATATATATATGGAATGCCTCGATGGGTATAAATGTACACACCAGCACGGGGTGAAGAGAAATGGGAGAAAATGAAGATGGCTATTTGTCACATTTTACGACAATAACATTAATAACCAAACAATAAATTTACATGGGACATACAGACTGGGAGGCAAGACGGGATCTCCCGCTACTTACAATAAGTCCAGCCCTCGGCGTGGTTCTTGCTTCCTGAGAAATGTTTTATTGCAGCCCTCTCTCTCCCTCTTCGCTCTCTCATACACACATACACACTCTCTCTCTTCTCTCTCTCTTTCCCCCTCTCTCTCTCCCCCTCCCCCCCTTCCCCTGGTATAGGCTTGTGAGTGTGTGTGTATGAGAGAGAGCTACAGCGCTTTTTTTTTAAAGGACAGTTGAATTTCACGTCAGACACAAGGAGACCATGTCTGCGATTTTCCTGACGAATACATATCTATTCTGCAACCTCTGCATTAATTATTTAATGAATCACGTGACTTCACGAGGGGGGGGGGGTCTCTTTCTCTCTCCCCTTTCCTATCCACAGAGAGGGCCGCCTGTGACCTTCCACTGGAACGTTGGAAACTATATATCTATATCTATCTGCACACACACAGGCCTATGCATACGTGCGTATATGAACGCATTTCCAACATATTAGTGCAGAAATTAATAACATGAAGCTAAGACAAGTTTTGCAAAGGACTCAGTTGAAATATCACCAGGGGTGGGTGATTTTCCTTTAGTTAGCTCTACTGATTACAACCATTTCCCAAAGCATTGTCCCACTAAGAAAGAAAGGGGGAAGGGGAATCAAAGTACACCCCAATAAACCTAGAAAAAGTTGAGCTCTGTTACTTTTTATCTGGCATTCTTATCTTTCTTATTTGTCATCCCCTCCCCTTCTTTTTTCTTTGCTCCTCTTCTGTTCTCCTTTCACACCTCACCCATGTCAAATATGCTAAGCAAGTTTGGGACTTGAAAACCAGTGGCTTAATAAGTTGGTGCATTATTGTAGTAGTAGTAGTAGTAGTAGTAGTAGTAGTAGTAGTAGTAGTAGTATTGAGCCAGATGCTAGAGTATGGCTGCTGGCGCTGGAAGGAAATCTGGAATCTGCTTGTCTAAACAAAGGATTCTCCTCTACAAAGGGAAAAGGAAGGAGTCGTGTCCAAAAGAAGCTGTCTGTACAAGACAATAGAGGGTCAAACATAGCCACACGTGCTTGTGCAAACACATCGGAACAATCCTGATCTACCGAAAAGTGGGCGATTAAGCGTCGGTTCTGTTGTGTTAGTGAAGCGAACTGCGCTCCCCACCTCCCCTTTCTTTCCCCAGGTGATAAAAGAGCGCTTGCATCTCTTCTTCTAGACAATGGAACTGATAACGGCCTGGGAGGTCAGCGGCTTACATAGGCGGGGGAAACGATCGTGGTGAGAGTGAATACAGGCGTGCAATTCGGGGGTAGTCTTCTGGCAAAGAGAAAGAGCGTGTGTGTGGGACCCATATTGATGGTACTTGGAACAACTGGGTTCTTCCCCCCCCCCCTCCTATTTTTAAGGCTTTCGCAAATGTGAAATTCAAGATGACATTGTATGCAGAAAACATTTTAAACAGGAACCAGCCCAAGCAATTCGAGGTTATTCTAATCAGCAAGTCTGTAGAATAAAAGGAGCAGGGGGTGTTTCTGTCGTTGAGAAATGGATCGAACCGTTTTCTTGAAAATATAGTCTTTTTCTTTAAAGGGTCCTCAAGCTCCCCCACAAAAGCGTTCTCAGCCACCACCACCCCCAACCCTTGACCGTAGTATGGGGGGTCGAGGAAAGGGGGGGGGGAGTAAGGACAGTTTCGCCGAAGTATAAGACCGGGATACGGAGCAAGCTGACTTTCGGCTCCGAACATACCTCCAAGGAAGGTTCATGGCCTTTAATCAAGCCAAACTCCCAAGAAAATCCTATGGATGTCAGCTTGCAAGTTGCATCCCTCCCGAAACACTTTCGCTGCAGGGGAAGGAAAGTCCGCAACAATTCTATGAGACCCGCTTTTCAGCGAACAAGTGTTTGGGAGCGGCGCTGCAAGGGTTTGAAGCCAGCCTAGAACTTTCCCCGCTGGTGAAGAGACCTTGCCTACGAAAAAGAGCGTCTTTGGCCGAGGACCTGGCTGATCAAAAATACCCGACAGGCAGCCTCCCCCCGTCCCCGAAAAATTCAAACAAGGTTTCAAGAACAAAGCAATTATTTTTTTTGTTAAAAAGAGAAGTCTATAAAAAGGATGCCATTTTTTAGGGGAAAATGTCTATAATCCTTGGGTTGCAAAGAAAACAAAATTCCATCGGCCTCCCCCTTTCTCTCTTTCAAAAGAGGAACTTTGATTTAAAAAGACGCTTTTAGTCTTCTGTAGTTCAAAGGGAAGGAAGCGCCTCTCTTCGCCTTGGTAGGTGCGAGAATCCGAGCGAGTTTTTCTCTCCAAAGATAAAATGAACGTTTATATAGTGGGAAAGGCAGATTGATTTACGAATTTAAAACACGCCGATTTTATTGGGGATCATAAATCTGTCAGGGTGCTACCGATCAAACCGAGAAAGCCCCCAAACTCCGCTCCCCGGCCAGACAACCTCCCCGCCTCTTTCTCTGTCGCTGGAAGGGACGTTTCCAAAGGAAAAGCCAGAGCCGACATTCGAGTTTGCATGACTGTGTTTGTAGGGGTTCGTTTGGAGGCCAATACCTTTAGCCATAACTCAGACAGACAGGACAGACAGACAGACGAGACAGACAGACAGACAGACAGACAGGACAGACAGACAGAGCGAGCTTAATACGTGTCCGGGCTCAGGCCCCAGAATCTGTTTCCAATTGATAAAAGTAACAACAGCTTGCACTCACAAAATAAAGAACAGAGCATCTCAGTGCATGTACAGAATGTCTTATGCCTTTGAATAAACCGCAGCAAGGCCCCAGAACGTTGTCAGCGGGGGAAAGCATTCCAAGCAAGCTTGAGCTCTGCACACTGTCCCTTAAATTCAAGAAATGATGCAGTGCCCGCAGGCACACAAGCATCCAGGCCACACAACTGCAGAGATCCTTTCCCACCATGTTCTGCTGTGTACCTTTGCAGTAGAGGTATACATATACTGTGCCTGTAAGTACAACATATTCCAGGAGCAGGGAGAAAAAACCGACTTCCCCCTGCCCCATGTACTTAAGTCTTTCCTCTATGTACACCTCTACCTCTCCATCTACGTCCTCTTCTGTTTGTGTACAAGTGAAAAAAAATTAAGTTCTTATACCGTTTTTTTTTCTTCGTTTTCCTTTAGGAAAACTCGTCTAGTTTAGGATTTGGGTGGGAAGGGAGGCGAAGAATCTGTTAAGAACAATGGCCTATCTTTTTACTTGGAAACTGAACTGGCCTATTAATGGAGAGCTGGAGATATTGTTATGTGGCATTTGAGTGACAACTTTCATGGGAGCTTCTTTATATGTAATGCTTCCAACTCCACAACCAAAAGCGGACACTTAAAGGGCAATATTAGCAGCTCTTTTATGGCAGGCTAATTTTATAAACAACTTAGCCCCCCCCCTTAGAATTAGAAGAATTAGAATATAAATCTTTGGCCGGGTCTTCATTGAAGGCCCATTTACTCTGGCTTAACTGGTTCGGAGACAGTTTTTTTCCCCTTCACAATGACAAAAGCCCACCGCCTGTTTTGCCTTTCCTTCATGACAAATTTCCATTGGTTTAAACTGTGGTGGGTATCACTGAACCCTGTGTAAGTTTGCATGTCGGCAAGGATAAACATTTGCACAAGTTGATCTATTTACAACAGGATGTACTAAGGCAAAACCATTCCTTAGCACCAAATGTCCCTTTCCTTTGCAAAGCCAGGCTCATCCATCACTAGGTCGTCTGTGAGATGGCTCGAAATCCTCCTCAACCTACATAAGATCCCAATAAAACCATCACCATGAAGCATTTGGTTCTTATTTCTTTTTTTTCTTTGTGTGTGCAAATGCAGAATTTCAGCAGGGGTAAGAAGAGGGAAGGAACAAAAGGAAGAAAGACCCTACCATCCAGTATATGTGTTGGGTGGGGGGGTAGGCAGCCATTTTAAAGGAATGGAGATTCTTCTCAGCTAATGCTACCAAGCCGAGCAATAAACACGTTATCGTTCCATTCATCATCAATGCCTTGCCTTCTGCAAGATTTCTGCTTATTTTTGAAACCTATCACAGAGAGGGCTGCTGACTGCTGCATACTATTTGGGAGATGTTGCATAAAAGGTGGGGGGGAAACTGAGGCAGGGAGGGAAAGGGAAAGGACGTCGGGGCTCGAGTTCCCCTCCCCCACCTCCTCTTCCGGCAAACCTAGCTCTCCAATTTAATCGATTGGACCATAGCTTCCCCCACATTTCAAACTCTCCCTTCTGTCCCTTCGGAGAGGAAAACTGATCAAATCTAAAAGAAGAGTATCTAGATCAAATACCATTGCAACTCAGAACAGTGATGCTGAACATTATCCGTAGTGCTTGGTGACAAAGGGACCCCCCCCCCTCATCCCACGAACAGAAAATCCAAGTAGACAAAGCGATGATGAATTAATGGTTCCAGTCGCTTGTGCGATCTCTTGTTCAATTCCCATTTACTTGAGGAGAACTTCCTGCTAGGTTGCAGCCCTAAACTAGCAATACTTAAGGCCCTGGGAATGGCCAACAACACAGAAGAGATCTTAAAGAAACCTCTAGCAAGACATTCGGCAAGGCGTTCACAAACAAAAGCACGCTATAGATCCGGGAGGGTGCACCAGAGAGGTCTACAGGGCTGGCTGATCCCTGCCGGCGCCTTCCAGGTCTTTAGGTTGCTTTCCAGAGTTTGCTTTAGGCCGGCCGCGTTTCTCTGGGACCAGCACTGCACAGCACAATGTCCAGTCCTGGAAAGGTCAAGGGGTTTGCGGGGTCATCCTGTAGCTGCAATACCAGGCTAATCGCTTAGAAAACGTGTCCCTTGCATGAACTCTGCGCTGACTCCGCAGCGAGCCAGGCTCCGGTTTTAGCACCGTTTCTTTTAAATACTACCCTAACCCAACAGGGGACAGAAGATGAATGAATAATACTTAGACAATCTCACACTTCAATTGCAGAACCGATCAAAATCCACATCCCAGCCACAGCCGCGAATATTTCGCCAGCCGCACGCACGCAGCTTTTTAATCGGCAGCTACCAGCAATATTACAGCCAACTTAAAATAGCCCTGATAACAGAGGTGGAAGTCATCATTATATGGAGGTTACAGGTTTTCCACACCCATGAAGAAATAAAAGTACAGCAGCTCGAAGTCCCTTTTGAACAAACACCCAGAACACCGTCTCTAGCAACCCCTTCACCCACGTTCTCTTAAGAGGAAAGAAACAAAGCTCAATAGACAACACTTTTTAAAAAGCTAAAATTATTATTCCTTTACAAACACCTTCTCTCATCAGTAGGTCTCTTTCTTTCTTTCTTTCTTTCTTTCTTTCTTTCTTTCTTTCTTTCTTTCTTTCTTTCTTTCTTTCTTTCTTTCTTTCTTTCTTTCTTTCTTTCTTTCTTTCTTTCTTTCTTTCGCGGTGAAAACAATACCCCTCAGCTTCTAAAGAAACTCAAATCAAAGGCAACATAGCTTACTTCCAAGTAAACACAGTACAGAGAATCGGGCTGCAGAGGACAGGAGTTTAAGAGAATGCATTAAATGTTGCCCCGCCCTCTCTGATCCTGAAATATACGATTTCAAAAGAATGCACAGAGCTTTTTTAAAAAATTGCTTACCTTATTAACTTCTCAGGAGATTTTTCCAGATGCTCAAAGATGTTATTCATGACTGAAGAAAAGTCTTCCATTTTTTTTAAAAAAAGGAAAAAATATGTAACTTTGTGTGCATGTATGTGTGAATAAATATATAAATATATATATCATCAATACGTATATATCATTCATATATATATATTTATATATTAATTCCCCTTGAAGATCTCTTGAAAACTCTAGGCTCCCGGGTACTCTTTTTTTCCCAACAGAAGGTCTGCGGAGGTTTGCTGTTGAATAACAATAGGAAAAGGATAAGTATTTGAAGAAAAGAAATGATTAATGATTTTTTCCTGTATAATTCTCACATTTTTCTCGGCTTCTGTCTGCTTTACAATGCTTGTGAACTTTTAGGGCCTATAGAAATCTCAACCCTAGAATCTATTCACACGCTTCAGCTTTGATTTAGCTCTATAGAAACTACATTCTTACCAGCATATGCTTTAAAAGTTTTTCTTGGGAGAGTGTATTTGTGTATGTGTGTGTTTGTGACTGAAAGAGGCAAGCAATGCCTTTGGTTCGCACTGGAAAACATCTTCTAGCCCACTGAACCCAAAGGAAATTCAGGCATTGCCATTCAGTCTGAAGACCTTTCTTTTGTAAAATTCCAAATTATTTCCATATTAAAGTGTTCCTTCTTTTCGTTTGCTATCAAGAGATATCGTTCAATCCCCCTGCGAGCCTCACTGTTAGGTGATGGTGGTGGTGGTGGTGGTGGTAGTAGTATAGTAACACCCCCCCCAATAACAATATACTGACACCAGGAGAGTACAGCATAGGGCATATGGCTTGCAGAGGTATTGATTCAGGAAGTGCCCTCTTACAGTAAGACAAATAAGAAATCCAAGAAAGGTAGCCAGCGTCATCATCACAAAAGCATCTTATGTGCTGAAGGTGTGCAAAACCATTTCTGACCCAGGGCATCCTGTAAACATGGATTACAAACTATCCTGGTATCCTATTTTGGAGGACCTTTACTTTCAAGGATGGAAGATCTTAGCCTTGCGGCTGATAAAGCATCCTATTAAAGTGAAAGAAAATGTACTCGGTTGCTTTTGGATTGTGGCCGGTGGTGACCACCCACAAGCTACAGGTTCCTGAACAGTCCCAGCGGCCTTAGGATACCTATACTAAATCTGTTATGAAGTGGGAGGGGATGTGCTCTCCATATTTTTGAACGTTTGTCTATCTTCATATACATATTGCCTTATTTACAAAATCTCTACCACTCCCAAGTGATAATGTTAGATTGGGCTATCAGAAATTTATGTTTTGATGATACAATAAGGCAGTAAAGTAGCTCGCGGTTAGAAACATGGTTGGAAACTTTAACCTTCCTATGGGGGAAAAAACTTTTCTCTGGCACTTCTAAGGAATCCAGATGGAACATATCCTACAGAAAGCCCCATTGAAATGAATGAGGACTCTCTTTCAATGAGGAAACGGCTCTGCAAGACAGAAGCTTGCTGGATTGCGGCTTAAGCCTTGCAACCAAGTTGGGACCATGTTAATAGAAGAGGGGGGTTTTTTTTTAAAGAGAATGTTATGGTTTGCTTTGTACGTCTCAGAAATATATATATATATATATATTTGTAATTTAGAACTGGAATGCTATTTCGTCCTAAACAGTATTTTCGATACTTTGTATGAGAAAGAAAATGAAAATTAATACAAGAGCCGTGGAGCACAAAAGGAGTCATTTGTCTTCTTGATTATCTATTTGCTTGTCAGAGTTTGAGCTATTGCCGCGGCTGGCTCCTTTGTAATATAAAAATACACAGAAAAAACCTGCAAACACCGAGAAACATCTGTGCAAAAATTATGGTCATTAAATGCATTAAATACCTTGGAAAAGGTAGCTTTTCCTTAAAGAAGGGAGGAAAGAAAGGCATGGAAGAACATCCCCTCATAGAGAACGCTCTGGTGCTTTATAGTTTGACTGCCAGATAGAAATTTAACCAACAAACTACTAGTTTCGAACCACTCCAAAGGCAAAATATTAATACATGCTTTGAGGAAATAAATCATCACTCATAAGGCTTAGTTGTAGTTAAAGAGGATATACCCTATGGTCAAACATCTTTTGTTTCCATTAGAGAAGGGTAGGCTAGGAAATTGACAACAATAAAAAAAATCTGGTTGAAACTGAAAGGGATCTACAGACTGTCAGAACAAAGGAATCCCGGTTCCTGCTGCTACACATAATCTGAAAAACACAGAGAACCATTCATATTCACCATTATTATTATTTTTATTTCGGATTTTTTTCCCGCCATGGTTTACTATGTACACGTTCTTATGGAGATCACACAGAACAACAAGAGGTAATTATATGGAATTATGGGAGGCGGGCATTTTTCATCTCCCCAAAGTTGTCTGGAATTATACCATTCCGGAATGTCATATATTGGGGGAAGGGGAGGGGAGAGAGAGCTCGCATAGGCATATCCCTTTCCCCTTAATTCCCGAAGGGTTCCCCAGAAAATCCATCTTTATGCACATATTTCATTCAAAGATGGCAGTGAAGAGGGCGCTGAGCATCCTTATTTACAAAGGACCTCCCCCTTCTTTTAATGGCCCCAGAACCCAGATGGCTTTCTGTTATAATCAACTTTATAGGCTCAAGAGTACAGCTCTTCTCCGCTTTCCAGGTCTTGCAGGTTAGGTAATTAACCTGAAGTATTTTTGTAATGCATTGGTTGCTCCAGTGGAGGGGGGCTCCGGTTGTCCCTCCCCTATTTTTCCCCAATGGCGCTCCTCCTTACGGAACAATATGCACTATCCAATGAAGTCCTTAGAGGGCTCGGAGAATTTTATTTCTCTCTTCCAATCGCTTTGCCATCTACAGCTGTGTTAAGCAGATGCCAACACCTTTTCCGTCGCCTTTGGGGAAATGTCTGGGTTTTGTGGTTGGTTGGGAGAAGAAGAAAGAGGCTGGAAAAGGAGAGAGAGGAGGAGAGAGCTAGAGAGAAAGAGGGAGAGGGTCCAGTTCTTCCTAGGTGAAACCAGGCCTCATTTATTAAAGACGAGTCTGCCTGTCGAGTTAATGGCTGGCATAAGGTCCTTCGTTTGTACGCGAGAGTAAACATGACAAATGGCCCCGAGTTTGGCTTGATTAAGGGTGGAAAAGGGATTCATCTTAGCCAAATCTGCCCCCCCCAACTCCTATAGACCAGAGCTGCTACCCCAAATACAACCCTGCTTTCCGGACAACGGGATTCCCCCCCCCTCCTTCTTACCCTCTTTTGTCTCCTCTCCCTTCATATAAATAGTGTTCCCACCCACCCGCTCGACCCCTTCCCTCAAGGCCTTGGTGTTTCTCCCTCAGGGAACAGTGAAATCACAAGGCGCAGCTCCCTTTCATACATCAGTTCTCTTAGCAGTCACACACAGGCACACACCGACCACGCTCAAGCGAAGGTTATAGACTAGTGGTGGGATTGGAGGCTGGTCCATTGGTTCGGTCCTGGGGACCCGCACTCCCTCCTTGAGCCGGGAGACTGGCCGCAGAGCTAGAGCGGATCTTGGTATTGGGCAATTTGTGGTCCTTTTTCCATTTCATCCTCCTGTTCTGAAACCATATCTTGATCTGGCGTTCGGACAAGCAAAGGGAGTGGGCGATTTCCACCCGTCGCCTCCGGGTGAGGTAGCGGTTGTAGTGGAATTCTTTCTCCAGCTCAAGGACTTGCTGCCTGGTGTAAGCCGTCCTGGAACGTTTCGGCTCCCCTCCCGCGTAGTTGGGGTTGACTGAGGGAAGAAACATAAAAGAAGGAGGGGGAAAGGAGAGGGAAAGAGAGCAGGCACGGAGGGGGGTGAGGAGGGGGGGAGAGGTTGGAACGTTACTGCTCTGCCCCTTTTGGAAAAAGCGGCCTTCACTTCAAGAGACCGGGAAGGAAAAGCTCTGAATCCACACTGGAAGTACTTAAAAGCCCTTCCTTCTCCGGTCGTTCGTGTGCACACTCGAACGATCCCAAGCAAAACCAGAAACGAGGTTTCGGAATCGGCGGGTGTCCCCCATAAGAATCTGGAACCGCCGCTCCCTTTCTGCTTCCCTGCTTAATGGCTTCGGTCTCGGTGGAAAACAAAACACCACATTGCACCTCACCTCCCTTATTCCTAACTGGCCGGATCCTGGCAACCTCCTACTCGGAAGTAAACCAGGTTCCAAACCTAGGAGCACTTACCAGAGGACAAACTCCACTGAGATCATTGGGACTACTTCTGAAAGGATCAGGACTGATTTTGAAAACAGGGTCCGTCTGCTCTAAAACATCCAGCTTTGGAGGAGGGGGTGGGGTGGAATCCAGACTAAAGCTCAGTCCTTTGGTACAGCGCTGATAGACAGCATTAAAGTGTACCTTTCTCCGCTGTCTCCTTCAGCATTACTTGGTTTGCTCCCTTTTGTATTTCATACAAAACTAGCTATCTAAATCTTTTATCTGGCCCTTACACAACCCTAAATCGTGGAAAACCCAAACTGAATGAGTGGCCCAGAGCTTATGGAAACCCTCCAAGCTAAAACAGCCATGCTCAAACCCCTCCTCTAGAGTAATCTCATTGATATTTTTGTGGTTACTCCAGGCATAAATGGCCTTTGAGATCTGCATAAGGGGAGAACGGAAAGCAGAGAGCCAGCGAGAGTGAGTGAGAATGAAGCCAAAGTGCCCCCAAATTATGAAGCGTTTCCACCCCTGGTTTTGATCATCTGTTTCAAGCTTACGGGGAGAGGGGAAGGGGGAAAGAGTCGAACGTGCCCCAAATCCCCAAAAGAACCCAAGAATCTTAAGTGGGATGCAATGCAATCCTCTTGCAAAGTTACTTCAGTTTAAGCTCATTGACTTCAATGGGCAGAGAGAATCCGTTGTCAGATCTATCGGCTTAGACTGCTGTGATAGAGACCTGCAACCCGATCCGGAATTCTTTTAAGCTTCAAGTGTGCTTGAACTGAACCCAGCCTAAATCCGTCGCAGGTTCTGCGCTAAAACGCGAGCAGACCGAGACACTGGTTAAAAGTGCCTCCTAGATCGAGGTAGCCGGGAACGAATGTTCCCCACGTGTGCTGGGAAGGTGGTGATAAGGTTCTATAGCAGATGTAAGACAAAACTCTCCAGCCCAAATATCCTTTTCTTGGCCATCCCTCCCACTGAAACCCATGATATTCCCTAAAGAGCAAGTTTAGAAGTTTACCTAAACAACTCCAAACCCAAATTATGCATACATGAAAAACATCCTCTCTCTCCACAAAACTTTTCCTGATAAACATTCCAAGAAAGAAAGAAAGAAAGAAAGAAAGAAAGAAAGAAAGAAAGAAAGAAAGAAAGAAAGAAAGAAAGAAAGAAAGAAAGAAAGAAAGAAAGAAAGAAAGAAAGAAAGAAAGAAAGAAAGAAAGAAAGAAACTGGAGGATGTTAACAGGGACTTCAAAGGCAGTTGGCCAAGAAGAGCAATAAAAATTTATGGAGGATGTAATTATAGCGCTCTGCAAACAGGGAGACCATAAATCTCAAAGGGGAATGGTTCTTTTACAACAGGGGCAATAAGCTTTTTTTTTTCCCAACAAGACTTTGAGGTGCAGGTTAGTATAAAGCGAAAGGCTCTTTAAGGTTCACTTACCCGTGCTAACATGAACTTTCTTCATCCAGGGATAAACTACCGGTTCTTTGCAAGAGGATGGGCTTTGGTTGA
Source organism: Eublepharis macularius (assembly GCF_028583425.1). Lineage (NCBI taxonomy): Eukaryota > Metazoa > Chordata > Lepidosauria > Squamata > Eublepharidae > Eublepharis > Eublepharis macularius. The sequence continues at coordinate 43,658,347 of NC_072801.1, forward strand.
GAGAGTTTTGGCTACAGGAAGGCGGTGGGCTTGGCGTGATGGATTCGCAAGGGTGGTTTGGTTCGGAGAGGTGGTTTTGAAGTCCAGCTGGAGCGTGGACATGCTGGCTCCTGGGAGAGAGGACCGATGGTTGGTGGCCGGAGCCCTGACACGAAGGATAGGTTGGTTGGTTACAGGCGGACCGCGCTGGGTACAACGCCTCGTGTTGGAAAGAGTTCTCCTCTCGCCTCTGGCCGCTGAAATATTCCGGAGAATGACTGGGAAGGTAATCGTGCTGCGAATATTCTTCGCATGGTGGGAATTTGGGGTCCACATAGTTGGAGTTGATCAAGAAAGAACTCATGGCCATTAGTATTTTGGGGGGGAATCCAGCAAGGGCGCGCGCGCGCCGGCACGCACACTCTCGCTCGCTCACTCACACGCACACCCCAAAAATATACTAAAATTTATTCCTATTTCTTTCGCCCCCCCTCCCCTTCCCCCTGCTCCCTTCCTTCCCCTCCCCTTCGCACTCGTTTTCCTGTTTCGCAGAGCCCTCCTACGTTTGCCGTCAAGTGAACAAAGTTAGATGTCCATGTGACCCCAGGAGCCAATGGAGTGGTTGTCTGGGATTCCCGGATAAGGAAATAATCAAAGGGGGAGGGAAACGGGGTGGGGGGACACGCGCGCGACCCTTCGCCTTTCCGTTGCAAGCGTCTGTGCAACTTTGGAGTAAGTTCCACTGTAGGACAATTGAACTGACTTCTCAACTAAGTGAGCAGAGGGTTAGGTATGAATCTGGATTCGGCCACGGGCAGCGGAGATTTCTTCTTCTTTTAAAGAAGGGTAGATACATCGTCAGAGGTCCGCCCTATAATCTCTCCATGATCGGAGTCGCAACATCCAAGTGCCCCCTCCCAATGCAAACCATGATAAATCAACGAATTACTGTAAAATGTAAACATGCGCGCACTATTCCCCTGGGCTGAAACTCACGAGTTAAACAACAATATCGTTCATTGGAAGAAACTGAAGACTGAAAGAAAACAAAGAAATGTTCGCCTAGATTTAGGACGCCTCGGTTTTCTAGCCAGCGCTGAAAATTTGTCTCTGAATGTAGGTGATAGGACCAGAGCTACTGGCAACGATCGATAGAGCGCTCCTAAGATCGATAGAGACGTCATTAACTAATTCGAGTTACCCATCCCTTCAAAGGACGGTTAGCTTCTGGCTTCTCCCACCAATCCACCGTCCCCCTCCCCAAATGTAGAAAATATGGAAGAAATATGGAAGGAGCCGAGAGCGTTAGGATTAGACCGATAACTTGAGGAATGAAAATGTCCAGTCGCAGAAATCATATCGATCGTTTAAAAATAGAGTTTTGAAAGAAAAGGGACTACACATTCAAGATTCTTGCAGGCACGCAGGCACGAGCGGGCGCGCCTCTCACACTTAATTAGGACATAATATATCCACCCATTTTGTAAGTGGTCGGGGCAGGGACCTGCCATTTGTATGTTGCTTGCAGCGGGGTTAGCATCGAATAAGTTATTTTTACTGGTAGCTCTAACTCAGAAAAATTCATATTGAAATCACTGTTGTTAAATCTTTAAGATGCCATTGGACTTTCGTTTTAGCTGGCTACAACGGACTAGCATGGCCACCCCTCTGCAATTACAAATGAGTGCCGTTATAGAATAACATGTGTCCTTATTAGAACATAGGGCAACAGCGAACTTTCCTGATTTTCTATAAAGCATCCAATCTGGATGCTCACAAGTCTCTAATCTTTTTTTAAAAAGGCTTGTGGTGAATGTTTTGTTCCCAAGCCAATAACAACAGATGCCATTTTTTAAAAAAATACCCCGTAATCCTCCTAGGAAAAGTCTTTAACAATATGCTTTCTCATTTTTTCCTCCCCTTCTTTTTCGACTTCTTCTTCCTCTGAGGCTGCGCTCCGTAGCGTTTGTGTCAACTACATATTCCCCTAGATGCGAATTTGTGAGGCAGCTTCTTTTACACAAATTCGGATCTACAGGGTACATATAGAAGACAGACACATTGTCCTTTGGCTAGAAATCTTCTTCGTGGTTTACAGCCGGGAGAAAAAAGGTGGCTGTGATCAACAAAAGAAAACTCCAAACCACTCAGATTTTAGAAAAAAGTATGTCCTGAAAGTTTTGCTTTTTACACACAAGAAAATACCACCGCTACTGCCACCCCAAACCCACCCGATTATTAGCCATAACATACAGTATGTTCTGTATTCATTTGCAGACGGAACCATAATCCATAGTTGTAATCCAATAAATTAGTAGGGAGGAAGGAATGTTGGTTCGTTAGTGGACCAAATAACATATTAAGCAGAAAGATTTTCCCTTTCCAATCTAGTCCAAAAAGAGTTATTGTTTAATTAGAATGAAAATTGCCCCTTTTGCAATTAATTGCAATTAAAAATAACTTCCACATATCATGAAGTTTTTAAAAGCTTATGTGGATCATTAACTCGCTTAAAACTCCTAACATAAATGGGATGAGGGATCTCTGAAAACAAAAAAGATAGATGGAAGAGCAAGGTGTGCCCTCCCCAGGACAATTCCTTTACCCTTCCAGAGGCTAAGAGGAAGAAAAGGATCAAAGGAATTTCATTTCCGAGAAAGGAAAGATATAAAGCAATAAAATATGCACATCGTATAACTAATGAACCTTCAGAGGGTAGGAAAAAGAAGAGCAAAGTGCTTTCTCGTAAACCGTTGTTGATTGAGTTCCTCTGAAAGAATAAACTGTGCTAGATTTCTCCTTGTGGTTTTTAATACCCGACCCTAGAATTATTTTAGTGTAAGAATAGGAAAACCTTCAGGTCACACAGAATTCCTCTTCAGGTAGAAGACTGTTAGTGAAATACTAACCTTGGGATTTCTCTGTAAGGGGGGCTGGGCCTGACCTTTGTGGTATTTTCATATGGAATGAAAGTAGCTCAGATTATGGCAACGATTTGTGACAACAGTTTATTTCTCCTCTGCTTTAAACAGAAATTATACCATAATGGAAAAACTGGAGTGTGCCTCCAAATTCCAGATTGACACGGTCTATTGGCTTCAATGGATCTCCTTTAAACTCCCACCCCACAAAATGTAAATAACAGCCCAAAAACTGGCACTGAAACATGGCCAACATGTCAACCCCATCTTCTTTCCCCCACCAAATAGATGTTGGTCACGTAAGGGCCACCTTTGGGTCTCAAACTGTTAAGTGTATTATATTCGACTAAAGGTCTAGTATGAATGAAATAAAAATACAAACCTCCAGGTAGAGCTTCAGGGCTTGGGCTATCATAGCTGCCATAACTAAGGGTACTAGAACTCTACCCCGAACTGGCACCTCTATCCTAAACTATTAACTTGGCAGTGCTGTTTGAAATGACACCTTCCAAGTGAGCATGCCGTGGGATCGCTTGCTGAAGTCCTACCCGCAATGTTTGAACAGGTGCAGCCTTCATTGCGTGTGGACAGGAGCTGTGAACATTTTTTCTGTACACCTCATATTTGTCCGAATGGTATCAGCGGGGTCTACTTGCAAGCAACCTCCTTAGGTTGGAGGAAAATGTTTTTAAAAATACAGAATCCTAGATTCCCAGCGGGAACACAAGGTAGCTTGTTCCTAAAGCATCACCTATCCCTAAGTACTTAATGCCAGAAGGGTAACTAACCCTTTTCCAGTGCAACCCTGGGCATAGCTCCATCCTTCTCAGTCCATAGAAGCCAATGGGCTGAGAATGGTGCGACTCTGCTTAGAACTGTACTATTAGTCTCTTGCTATGCAACTGATCAAGTGAGCTCTGACTCACCACGTTTTATGCCTGAATAAATGTTTTCCATCTTTAACAGGCCGTTAGGCTCCTGTTTTATTCAGAATAACTTGTATTAACTTAAATGACTCCCAAGCCAGTATGCTTAGGAGTAGGATCAAGTTAGCAAAGTTACAGAATAACGTTCTCACAAAGACGCCTGAGGAGCACTAAGATAAACTGGCCATACCTCTTAAAACGTCTGCGATTGGGATCGCTTTCATGTGTAATAGGTGGGTAGCCCTGTTGGTCGATAGCAGAAGAGCAACATTCAGGTCTAGTCGCACCTTGAAGACCAACTAGATTTCCAGCGCAGCTCATACCCTGGAGGTCTAGTTGGTCTTTATGGTGCTACTGGACCCAAATGTTGCTCTTCATGTGTAATTTTTCCTAATCCATCTGAGTCTAGTCCAGCAGAGTCATAAGGCAGAGGTTACAAGGGAAACGAACAGCTGGCCTTCTTCTGTTGTTCCTTTATTTTTAAAGGGCCACGTCCATTAAAAATCCCTTGTACAAAGAAGGTGGTGTGTGTGTTTGAGTGTGTGTTCATCTCAGCATCACCAGCACCCCTAGCGTCTAGCAGAAATCCCCCCTCTAAAAGCCACACACAAAATCAGCTTGCGGTCTCGAAATCAAAAGATAAAGAATGCCGCCACCCCCAACCGCACACACATCTCTCTCTCTCTCTTCCTCCCCCTTTAAACCATCCGCTTTTTTTTGGCACTTTCGATTGCTCTAATAAAAACGTCTCAACTTTTCCGGAAGTTTGGAAAGACAGATTTAGCCCCGACGTCCTCTGCATTTCAAAGAGACCAGCTAGGGAAGCCAGTGCCCAAAGCAGCAGAGCTTCCGAGCAGATGGACCCTGACTGCCAATACAGTAAAGATCAGCGAGATAGGAATGGGTCGGGTGCAGCATGTTTTCTACAGCGGGGGGCACGTTTCAGGATGGTCCTAGGACAACTTAAAAGTCCTTGAAGTCTCTCTCTCTCTCTCTCTCTCTCTCTCTCTCTCTCTCTCTCTCTCTCACACACACACACACACACACACACACACACACACACAGTACAAAGCACCTGCCAACTCATCTTTTAGAACTATTTTTAAAGACCATCTTACGCCCCTAACTGTCAAGATCTTTTCTAGAAAAGCTGGGCGCAGTCCCTGAGCCGTTGCCCATTCTTTCTGACTGAGGCTTGCGCAAGAGAACTTCTCGGTGGGTTGCACCCCTTGAGCTTGCCTTTCATCTGATTTTTAGGCACGGGAGGGGGGCTTTTCCAGAGCACTAAGCCAGAAACAAGTTTCAAGGACCTGACAGGGCCGACTCCGGAGTAAATGCGATTAGGGGTCCTTTTGTGCGCGTGTGTGGTGTAGTTGTTGCAATCACGGCATCTTTGGGAGCGAAGAGCCCCCTTTTTTCTCCTGAACATCTCCACGTATCCCACCTATTGCCTTCTTATTTTCTCAGCCCTCAAGGCCAACATTCTGAAACTAACCCGTCCCTTTCCTTCTTCACAGTTATAAATCACCTGCTCCAACACAGGATACCTTTGCTAAGACACTTCTGCTACAACCACCAAAAAAAAGTAAAACAATACTAACCGGGAAACTGGATTCTTCCGTTGTATCTTTCCCTCTTCCATGGCAAAGATTTCTCCCCGATAGGAACACTCTTTTCTTTCTTTCTTTCTTTTTTTCAAAGGATGATTTTTTAAAAGCCTTCGAAATCGCTGGCTGCCAGCTTGCAGGGAGCCTTAGGCCTAACTGAGCGTTTTCGATTCGGATACTCGCAAGTTTTCGTATTAATCTCCATACTTTGTCAGTCTTTGTTAAACAGCTAGGCGTGTCCCGAGCGCCTCCAACATTTTAATATTTGTTAGACGCGCTGACCTGAGTTTCACCCCACTCCGGGGCTCTCCCCCTCGCGTTTTCTATAATACGCTTGCATAGTTCCCTCGGTCATATTGAATTTTACCCAGGTCATTACTTTGGGGAGGGGGGGGGAGTAAGGATGCCACGACAAGGAATTTTAATGCAGATCTTTCCTCTGCCGTTTGCAAATGTCTACTTTTTCATTCTCTTTATACTTTTCTCTCGTGTGTCTATAGAGCGTATATGTATTCTTACTTCTATGTCAGTTGTTTGATATCGGAAGTAAACCTTCTGAATTCAGCATTAAATGTACACGCCGGCGGATTAAGAATGGGGGGGGAATTATTTCTAGCAAAACACTATTTCAACAAAGTTGGGAACCAAAACGGAAGAGGGAGAAAGAAAGAAGAAGAAAGAAAGAAAGAAAGAAAGAAAGAAAGAAAGAAAGAAAGAAAGAAAGAGGGGGATAGGGATGGAGGACAAAAATTCCCCCCTCTGTTCCCTCCTAAACAACTATTCAGCTGAAGGTTTCATTTCTGGAGTTTATATCTTATTACTCCCACCCCAACTAGCTCCAGAGGTGGCTTAGTTGAAAGGAAACATGTCACCTTTGAAGACCTCAGAGGTGTTATTCAACTCATCAAGGGTCTCTAGATTCTAAAATGCAAATGAAATGTTGAACATTTCAGTTTCCCGGGAGGAAAGGGAATATCACTGGACTTGTACGTCATGAATTTACCACCTATTCTACAGGTACAGGTAGAGGAAGCATGAGACCACATCACACAGGTAGAGAACATAAGAAGTCACTCAGAAAGGCCAACTGGCATGAGATTATAGCTGTGAATAGCTCATTACAGTGATTGCCTGGTAGAAATCATTTGCACCGTTATCTTTCTCTTTTTGGCTCAGACAAGCGTCCACCGTTGCCTAATATCAGAGGAGACCCACTACTTTCTCCTTTTCACCCCGTTTTCTGTCTATATGCTGACACTTCCTATAGGGATGGACAATTTACAAATGGAAATTTTCGAGACCTGAAGTAATTCCTAGCAGCACCTATTACAGTGCAGTGGAATCGCACCTGAACGATGTTAACCTTCCGAAAACAAATGTTATCCATTTAAACGCCCTCCCTTAGCATTGTACAAACCTGAAGTGGTGGAGACTGCGTTTCAGAGATAAGTGAAGTAATTAAAGGAGCCCTGAGATGGATGGTCCAAGTTACGCCTAATCGGTAGTCCATTTATCGTGATATTTTATAAATACCAAGCAAAGCCTCTGCAATTGGTTAGAGCCAACCTTTATCAATTTCCACACGTGCGGCCCTCTAAAAATATTTTCCTGCACTCGACAAATCATGGATACATCCCAATGCAAAAAAATAATAATAATGCATATTTTGAAACAAAGTAGATGGGTAGGATTTTTGGATCTGACTGATTTTTGGATCTGACTGATAGAACTGCTTGGTACCTGGAAGGATGGGAGGCACCTCCCACAAACCTTAAATCCGGGGTAATACCAGTGCTAGCAGGTAAAACCACAATCAGATACATCCTGGATCTTACCTTTCTGCCCAAAGGATCAATGTAAGAAGGCAGCTCTTGATCTGAATACTTTTTTTAAAAAATCAGGCTCTCTCAAAAATGATCCATTTAGGACCGATAAGTCCTTGAGGATTCATCCCTGATTCTAAGGAGGCTGTCTTGGAAACAACTTTCGTTTGCCACAATGGAATTTTCTTCCAAGCAGGAAGTTCAGCGTCTGTGTATTTAAAAAAATAAACAAACACGGGTCTATTTCTATGTATATGGGGGTTGTTCACTGCAGAGTTATTTTCATGCAGTTAATCCCTTACAATCCAATATAAGGAGAAAGCTAGTGCAGAACTGAATATTTATATTCCACAGTGGAATGGATTCAAAGTTTTGTTTTTTTTAAGTCGCTGCTCCAATCCTGTAAAAAATCAGTCTCTTCATTTTCAATCAAGGTATTACTTCCCATTGACTTATATCCAATTTGTTCATTCTGCAATTTTTCCTAATATATTCAGCAGCAATGTCTAATTTTTTCCCCTACATATACGGGAGATTTACATAGTAAAGGGGGAAAAGCCGGTTACATATTCTTAAAATATAAAAGCGTTTATAATGCTTTATAAAAACCGTTTTTAAAGTAGGACTTCAGCCTATCAAAATATTCAGTTGTTCTATCATTTAATAGAACAATGTTGGTCAGTCCATCACGTTTAAATAAATACATTTCAAAATCTCTCTAAAGACACATTTCCAAGAATCCGGAAGGAAATGCCAGATTCAAAATAAACAAAAGTTAACATTAAAGGGTCAAATTTCATACCTTTCCTTCATAAAATGTAGGGATATGGAAAAGTCTCTCTTTCAAGTAACACAGCAAACCCAAAACCAATGCAATGGAAAGGTAAACGAATTCAAGACCCATCAGTATTGTTGAAGCTCCAAGTTTTTTTTTTTTAAAAAAGGTCCTTTCCTTTTCTTTCAAGCTCTTTTGATCCAATGATCATGAGCAGCGGATGAGATATCTTTCCATTTTTAAAGAAAAATATGGTGGAAAGATACTGGGCCACAGCCAACGTAGTCCTTGTGTCTCTATCCCCCAACAGATAGGGAACTATGTTATATTTTGATGCAGTGGGAGATAATTTAGTTAAAATGGGAGCAATCCATAATTCTTATAAAATTTATAATGAGGGTATTCCAAGAGCATATGGGACAGGGAGTCAACGTTTGTCAAAACACATTGGCAGAGGCTACCCCAGAAAGGCAAAGTATCGCCCATATAGGACTGCTGAGGGGGCAGAGCTCCTTTTTAAAAGGTCAATTTTACTTTCATTAAACAGCAGGCTTCTCCTATAGTCGCTAGAGGCAAAGCCCACCACCCCCCATCCCAAAATCAGTACAGGTTGGTGGCTCTGTCCCAAGTCTTAAGGAGGGAAGTTTTAATCTGCTATTAGTGGCTTATGTTCTTCATATATTAAAGGATGGATTCGTGCAGAATCTCTTGAAGTGAACAAGACGGGCAAATTCAGGGCAGTTAATTTCCTTTCAGTTGGACTTGCCCAGCAGTAGCAGTAGTATATGAATATTAATGTTTACTCCTAATCAGGGATAATTAATCGATATTACTAATCCAGAATAATCAAGCTTCCAGATGGATTTTTTAAATCTTAAATTGAAGATGGATGCCCTTGTGTAGGATATATATTTTTTAAGAAATGCAAGAACAGTAGTTATACTTAGAAAAGGATTTATATGAAGAAACTAGAGTTTTTCAATTGTATCAAAATCGTCTGCATCTACATCTACTACTACTGGCTCCTGTTACTGAATTAATGTCCCCTTCCTGCCTCCTGTCTCTGTATGGTGTAGGTAGTCTAGGGCATCACTGAAACTGCATATTTTTGTAATGACAGTCTACTCACTACCCACTAGCCCTGACTGGCACCACCCGCAACACCCACATTTCCCCCTCCTCTGCCTCCTAACCCCACCCGCCCCTTCCCGGTAGATGTGCCCTTTACAATGTTGTGAATCGCACCTCGTCTTCCCTGACTCTTACCTCTCTCATCACTGGCCAGTAAACGAGAACGGCTTTTCCCTCTCTCCTCCCCCACCTCCAAGACACACCACCAGCCCGGCCTCCAGCCCTCCCTCTTGTCCTCTTTAGCACTGACATCCAGTCCGTCAGTCGCAAACGCAAGACCGGGTTTCGCACAGCCTAAACTTTTGACCCTCGCCTTTTTGACCCTTGAATCTATAATGGTGTGCTATCCATTTCGCCCAAGACGATATTCACCTCCCCAGACTTCAGAACCTGTACAGTTTCTTTCTTTCTTTCTTTCTTTCTTTCTTTCTTTCTTTCTTTCTTTCTTTCTTTCTTTCTTTCTTTCTTTCTTTCTTTCTTTCTTTCTTTCTTCTCTCTGTCTGCCTGTCTTGCTTGCTTGATTGCTTGCTTGCTTGCTTGCTTTATATTCTAACTGGCGTTGAATATATAGAGACGATCTCTCGAATGATTCGACTGATTTTTCAACCTTGAGAATTATTTCTCTTTTGTTAAGCGGTTTTCAACCAGCTTAATTCCACCCCCCTTCCATTCTTCATTCAGGGCTGGGGAGCTAGACAAAGCCCCCCCCCCCACACACACACACGACTGGGCGGGTTCTCAGGCGGTCACTAGGGCGAAGCTTTGTGGGGTATGGAGGACTCCCGAAACCATGCCAGAACGCCTGGGAAAGAACCTCCGGTCGGCTGCGGTGAATAGGTCTGAAGCGAGCTCTGCTGGTTATACTGAGTTGTTACAAGCGTGGAAATTTACTGTTTTCCCCATCTTGCCTTCTCTCCCCCCTCCCAATATTATAAGCTGTAGATTTCATTTTTCGGGAAGTGTTCCATTTGTACTTCACCGGTGAAATTGTACTTCTTAACTAAACCATAAGAAGGGCACCGGAAACTTTGTTTTGACAGATTCAAGATTAGGCTGTGTTAGTTTATATCTACAAGGAATACTTAGATTTAGATCTTAATTGCTGTGCAACCGCGTTTATTCAGAAGCAAAGGCCACTTTTTTAGTACCACTACGTTCTATGGTCTCACTCTAACTTGGCAGAAAGTCTTCGTGAATTCGCTTGATCTTGCCTCTACATAGGATATGGTTGCGTTTGTGTATGAGATGCAACCTTCTCTGGACAGGTTTTAAATCTATCTGCATCTACTTACCTTTCTATAATAGGAAGGAAGGAAGGAGGGATGGAGGGATGGAGGGATTTTGGACCAGACCAAAGTGTATCTTTACCGCCTAGATTTTGGTGCTTTTGATATTTCTTCCTTCAGTACTAGACATGCCAAATGGGAATATGTTTTGTCATCTGCAGAAACAAGATTATGTCATTGGTGGTCAATAGAAGTTTGGTCTGTCGGAGCTTGCAGGTTGATCCCAAGCCCGAGGAGCCAAACGCCTTTCTTTTATTTGTCTTCGCTTTATTTATTTTTGTTCAAGAAGAAGTTGTAATGCAACAATCCTATTTCTCATCCGACAATATGAAATACAGTCATTTGAGATTCCAGAAAATCCTTCCGCTTACTCTGAGAATCTTTCTGCCTGCCTGCCTGCCTGACTCTCTCGCTCATACACACCTCCTTTTTCGAGCTACCAGTTTTTGAGAACGACTTACACAAAATGATACAAAAGGAAAATGGAGACAGAGAAGGGGAGACAGGAAGAATAAGCAAAAACAGGTACCAACTGAAGTGGGAAATTAACACCCCACTTTATGCACATTTTCCTGGATCTGAAGCCTTGCTGATTTAAAGAACAGAGTGTTGATAGCACGCCTGGGAAGCGCGTTGTTCCCCTTTCATCTTGAAACAAAACGCAGGCACTTTAACAATTACGAAGACACCCTCCCCCACAAAATAATGATTTTCACATTTAGTCCAAAATACGATCAAAAGTCCAACGACACATTAAAGAGTAACTGAACTAGTTCCCTCCGATATGATCTGTCCTATTATATATGAGTTTTCCTGTATTTAGTCTTTAAGGGGCCTCTAGACTTTTGTTTTACTTTGCTGCGACGGAATAGGGTGTTGCCTCTTTTGCAATCGAAATATGATCGCCCTTTGCCATGCGTAAAAAAATAGTTTTACTGATCCCCAGTTATCGCACAGACTTGGCGGAAAGTGATGTTGATTGACAGTGATTTGCATAAGACTGAGATGAGACCCTGTCCAGGATCTGTCGAATTTTCTTTTAAGGAAAAGTGAACTTCTTTAGGAATGAGGCAAATCTAGAAGGAGCTTTTCCAAAAAGAAATCGGCAACGCGAATGTTCAGTTGGAACGCCCCCCGACTTCTTGAGGAAGAGGCGCCCGTTGCATTCTGATGGCGTGGGGGGGGGCGCTGCTTCTCCTATATAGATGCGGCTTTTTACCTCTCTGTCTGCTGACCTGGGAATGATCCCGAGCGCCTATGAATTATTGATGAGCTATAAGGACCGCTCCCCCCCTCCAGCATGCAAACCCCATTACACTGTTAAAATGGCGATTTAATCGTTCAGAATAGCTTCGCCTTGCTTCCTCCTAGCCCCCACTCCACCTCCTCAACACGCAGCTCATTTGAGCCCCCTTTTCATTTAATTTTCTTAATTAAAATCCTTTCACAGATTTTAATTCCTCTCCCTTTTTGGGGGGTGGGAGGTAGTTCTTGTACAGAAAGCGAGAGCGAGAGAGATCTTTACCCCCTAAATAAGCAAGACTGCCTTTTAAAACAAAACAAAACATTTTTAAAGAAGAGCAAACGTAAGGAGTGTTATTCTTCTCCATCTAATCCTAGCGGAAGCGAAACAACTACGTTGTTTATGTATTTTTTTAAATGAGGGTTACTTTTTTATATTAGAAATTGTGTGTATTGTGTGTGGGGGGGAGGGGGTCGTCAACAATGTAGTAGGTTGTAGTTCCTGGGCCATGACATTTTAACCTGGTTGGCAAAAGACTTTATAATAAAGATCATGCTCTTGTGCTATGATAGGTTGCATGACGGAAGAAGTGGGGGGAGATGAGGGGAGATCTAGGGCATTAACAAACCAACTTAAATATGTTTAAGTCTGGTTGATTTTAGTGTGAGAGTTAAATGCGTGCATAAATCTCTCCCCTTAAAATCAATGAGACTTCGAAGTGTTTAACTTTGGTGGGATCATGTCCTTATTTATTTTGACTTGAAGTTCGTTATCTGGCTCTGGATGGATTCTGTTTAATGATGGTTGCTGGCCACCTATCCAGATGAAATCAGATTGAAAGAGTGATGCAAGCTAAATCCACACACACACACACACACACACACACACACACACACACACACACACACACCTCCAGTATTATTTCTGTATCCCGGCTTTTAGCTTTGACACAGGTGGAAGGCAACCCCCCCCGCCCTTCTTTTCTGCGTCTCTGCAATAGTGAATTGCTCTTTGGGGCACACATCAGATACTCCCTGGAAAAAAAGGATGGCCTGTCTGTTTGTTTGTTCTTTCTGTTCTGGTTTTAAGAAGAGTTGCGTTAGTCTCTCCTCCATTGCTATTCAACCAGAGTTAAGAAGTCCTGCTTTTGTTGAACAGCATAGAACTTAACCTACCTTTTGCCCTTTCTACAGACTTGCCACTCAAGCCTTCAACCTATAACTTGTGCATTTAGGGTGCCGATTTGGGACGTGGGAGATTTTTTCCAACCCCCACCCCCAGCTACATTTTCTATATGCTCCATGCAAAGACCTAAAATAAAACCGACTGTAGGTTATCTCGAAAACGGGGGTGGGGGATGGAGGAGCTTGCAACGTCAATGTATTCTCCCAAAACTAAAAGTCTAGAGCTCCAGAAACCAAACAATTAATCAGTTTGTCCCTCTGCTTGTCACTGGTATCCTAAAGATGTGGTATCTAAAGACGTGAACTCAAGAAAGCTCACTCTGGAATAAATGGTGATAGTCTTTAAAGAGCCACTGGACTTCTGTTTTACTAGCCTAAAACATTGTCACAGAGGTCTTATTTTAAATCCATTGCAACTCATTCAACGTAAGCACCCTGAGGATGTATGGTATCAGCTAGCCACACATCAAATGTTCAAGTTTTTGTTAAAAGTCTTAACTTCCATGGGTCTCCTCAAAGGAACAACTTAGAAGTAAATGGTTATAGCTGGCCAATAGATCTGCTTCTGTATCTATAACTATAGAGATAATATTCATGCATAGCAAGAAGATGGATATAAGTGTATGTGAGAGAGAGGGGGGGAGGCATTCACACAATGGTTTATACACACACATGCGCCTGCAATGAATAGACTGGTCTGGTTATCACGAGGACAACCGAGTTCAAGGGGAGTTTATCCATTGACTTCAAAGAACATTGGATATGACCTTTTGTGGTCAAAAAGTCAACTATTGTCGCCTGACAAACGTACTACTTAAGAGAGGTGTATATTGGCTGGTCTGGAGCAGATTGTCTTCCCCTCCCTCCAAACCCCCTCCAATTTGTGGGGATAGACTGGAAAGATTAATTGGAAAAGTTTAAGATACCATGCATATACAGGCCTACTTTAGTTTTCGAAGGGCCCATCAACATTTCTAGTTTGTGGGGGTGGGGGAATGATGCCACGGTCGGCATTTGTGAGTGCAATATTGCGAGTCGTGTTAGAAAACAGACATCGTTACAAATCTAGCATGCTAACAATTACTTTGCTAGTAGACATCTGCTCAGAAACTGTGTCTTATATACCGAATGTAACCAATCTTATGAAAAAAACCGAGTCTTATGTTTAGAACTGGTGATCCTCTTTTTCATTTTCATTGAACACCCCGCCCAAATCTATAAGAAATAGTGGTCCTTCCACTTTCTGGTGCTGTGAAAAGACAACCTTCAGGAGAAAGAAGAGTTAGAATTGTGGACCCTTTGATGAAGGGATACTATTAATTATTAAAAAATCTACTGTATAAAGGAAGATATAAGGTTATATGCAAGGTACTGTGCTGGGCATGAGATGAGTGTATCTGTTTCCTGTTTACACTGCGTAAAACCAGAATTCAATATTGGCTGTAATAAGAATGCTAGAAGGGAAAGGAATTTTCTGTAGGAACCTTCCATAGCAAAGCCTTCAAAACTGCTTTCCTGTTTACTCTCCTGCTAAAGATTTCTCTATCCTTAAGAAAAGAAAGTATGAACAAGACAGAAAATATAAGAAAATATCTATTTACTGAGGAATGACTGTTCCAGGTTACATACAAAAAGCCTCCCAAGGGATTGTGGAGAAATTTAAAATGCTGTCTTTTAAATGGTAGGAAGAGTGCCTTATAAAAGAAACAGCGGGAATACAATCGAACAGAAAATTTATATTATTTTGACCTCTGTTTACTAATGGCACTGCAAAGTACTATGGCTTGGCGCGAGAAGGCCTAACAGGCTTAGGACTGCTCGGAGTAGATTGTTCCATTACTCCTTTCTTAAGATAGGAGAGACTGTGCCCCCCCAAGGAAGTCACTGTCCACACCTCTGATGAACAATGACCTCTCCTTGCTAACTTTGGAACCAAGACTCTCTTTACTTACAGGGGAGAAAGTGGGATGGAATCAACCCAACAACCTTGTGGCCGGGCTGGATTTGGGACATTGGACTTGGTTTAGAAACATTATAGGTAACATCCTGACCAGGAACTTGATCATTATAGATAGGTGGGACCTTAAAAGGACAGATAAAAGATAGATAGCTACAGAGAAGCAAGGATAGGAAGAAGAAAGTACTGTCCATCGCAACCGACTCTGGCAAACCCATTCCAAGCAAGAAACAAACCGAGGTGGTTTGCCATTGCTTTTCTCTGCATAGCAACCTGAGTCTTCCTTGGAGGTCTCCCATCCAAGGACTAACCGTGGCCAACTAGGATGAGTTCCCAAGCCCCCATGAGCTCGGCCTAAATTGGGTTATTTGGGCTGCTGGAGGAGGGGAAGAGAGGGGGCAGTTGGGCAAAGAGAGTGCTAGGGGATGGATAGGCTTCTGGACAGATGCTAGAAACGTCCTCAGCTACAAGGCTCTGCAGGGTTTGAGTCCGTGGCCCCTTAGAGACCAACGAGATTTTCAGGATATAAGCTTTCCAGAGTCTAAGCTCCCTTTGTCAGATATTTGAAGAACAGAGCTTGAATTCTCCCAGAGCTTTGAACCCGGAAATTTTTGTTGATCTCTAAGGTGCCACGGGACTCAAATCCTGCTGTTCCACTGCAGACCAACACGGCTCCCACCTCAGCAAGGTTCGGAATTCTCTTTCACCATGGAAATTCGTGCTGTCGCTTGCTGCCTTTCACTCATTCTCCTTGGACATCTTTGCCCAATAACTGGGGTTTCTTCCAGTTACTCTAAAGGCTACCATTGTGTATCAAGAGAAAACAATGTCACATATACATTAACGTCTTTCTATCAGACCACACTGCGGCATTTCATAAATAGATGCCACCGCATGACTGGCGCACAGTCTGCAAATTCCAAATCCAACAAATAGAAGGTGTTTCTCATCGTGCAGAGATCTGAGTCAAGGAATAATGCGAAGAGGCAAGGGGTCGAAAACCTTACATTTGTCCCAGATATTTCCTTCCAGTCCGAGAGTCCGATGCAGGAAAAGTTAAGAGCTTAACTGTATAATGGTAAACATCCTCAAGCCCATTGACTGCAGTAGACATAAGAAAGGTTCAGAAGTGCCGTGTAAGGACTTTTAAGTTAATGCAAAGGAAGCGTTTTAAGCGGATGAAGAATTCTGCCACTGAAATCAACGGGACTTAAAAGTGTTTGATGGGTGTGTGTGTGTGGTAGATGGGCATCTTTCCAGACAAACGCATGTTATGGACCAACAACGTGACAGTCATTCAGGATAAAGCATGAAAGGAGACATTCTCTCCCCCATCCGAACCAACACTAACCCCAGGGTTAGGATTAGCTATATACCGGCCCAATTCAGGGATTACAGTGAGAATAATATCAACACGCCAGTAAATATTACCAAGCAGCGTTTGAATGAAATAGGAACGGGGGAGGAATAGGGAAAGGCACAGCAACAGCAGAGACAGGATCCCATTTATGTTTTCTGCAGTAAACATGTCTCTCCCAAATGTTACCTTGTCCCGAAATTCCTGGCTTAAAGAATGAAGGGGGAGATCAAGGAGGAATAAAGTTGCAGAATGTTAAAGCAAGGCACTCGGCACCCCCTACCCTATACTCCTCACTTCACCAAGTTTCATTCAGTATGCGCAAGCACCTTTCAAAGGGATATAGCTCTTGGGAAGCCCCCATCCATTTGAATGGAGCTGGCGCGAGAAATCGTAGCTCGGCATTGCGCTGGGGAACTCATTCCGTTGCTTTTCAGTTGGCGGAGAGCAGTCAGGTTTTGGTTTCTGGCATTTCTTTTCTGCTTATTTTTTTAGGGACCCCCCGCCCCCACACACCAGCGTTCACTGGAATGAAACATGGTGCACAGGATCAGGAAATAATTCTACATTTCAAGACAGAAAATCAGTCTGATCCACTCAGACATTTTTGATGGGGAAGATGAAAATACAACCCCTTGAAACTCAGTTTTTGAAAACCTGGTCTATTTGCAGAAATGGGAGGACTGGTGGGGCCTCAGATGGTGGGGGCCCTCCTTCGAATGGGATCATAATTACAATCTATGGGGGTAAACACAGTGATTTACTGGGTTCACTAGTGTGCAAAGGATTGTCTGCCGGTCCCTGGTCCTCTAAAGACTTGCAATGAAATCCTAAACAGAGTTACTCAGTCTAAGACCATTGATTTCAATGGGCTTAGACTGAAATAACTGCATAATATTGCACTGTAATTGCCTGGCCTTGTGTGCTATCTGAGATTCCTGAGTTCCCTTACTCTTGAATGCAAGTTCTCAGGAAAACCATGGGAATGGCAGGGAGGCAGGCAGGCTGGCAAGGTCAAATTTGTCTTCTTAGGTGGGTTTAATTAACTGACAAAACCAGATTGTTTTGCACCAAATCTTTAAAATACAGAAAGAAAGAAATGTAGGTCTACAGCTGGATGTTTGAAGATATTCCTAAATTAGATACCATCCTGAAACTATATCTGCTACCTTTATCATTAGCGCTACTCTTTTTCAGATCAAAGACCTTGTTTCTGTCTGTCTGTCTATCGTGATATTTACACCTGGATAAAGATGCATAAAAGAGGACGGCGCACGGGAGGTACCAGGGAACGTCGGAGGCAAAGTCCTCACCGAAGGACTGGGCTCCTGCGGTTCCCTTCGGGAAAGCTTTCCGGGAGACCTTACTAACCCGCTGGATTCTGCCGATGGATGACAGCAACAAGTGAACAGCTAGAAATTCACTGAAGGGCGACAACCAGATGGAATTTTAGAGGAGGAAGATGGGGGAGGGGGAGGCCAAAGCAAGTTTCTTACATGTCAAAATGCCAAAAAGGGGGGGGTTGCATTCAGGTAAACTGACCCTCCCCAAGAAACATTCAGGCGAGCCTTAAAACCTGTTTTGCTTGTATTATGTTTATTTTACTTATTACTTCCCCTCTAAGATAGTAAATCGGTCTGACTGACTCACCTAGGATCTAATTCTTTGACCTCAACAAACTCCCCCAAACGGAGCGCCCCCCACAAACGCTGTTCTAGATTAATCCGTTGCCATACACGCTCACCCCTCCCAAGCAAAAAATCCAAGTCAAAACAGAAACAAAAACCCTGCAGCATTCTGCGGCAATGGTATCACCATTCATCTTGATGGAATAATTGTCGCCTTCCTTTTCTTCAGTCAAACATATACATTTTTTAAAAAAAGCTGTCGTGGGCCACTCCGGGGTAGAACTGGGGCCTTACTTACTTACGATCTCAGTAAGTTTCCTTACAGAAGAAAGTTTGAGACTCAATGCCCTCCCCTCACCCCCTCCCTGCTCCCGCCTCCTCCCACTCTATAGCAATCTAGCCCTTTAAAAGTCATTTAAGCAGATAGTATTTCAAGAGAAACTTACGTTAAGGTTAGCAGCTTCTAAGTCCTCTTTGGAGTAAACACTGAATCGTCAGTGTTTCCTATCCCAGCTATGGAGAAGCCTTTATCTCGCCTGGAAAAGGCCTCTCCCATGTCTGCCCCCTTCCAAGCCAAACCAGGCAGTTAAAGTGTCACTTAACATTCTAGAGAATGTGAAATATATTGTACATTGTCAACTCCCCAAAACCATAAAACTAACTTTATGGACCTCACGTGACTTTTGAGAGCCAGTGAGGGGTATCTGGCTGAGGTCTGGGCGATTTTTACGATCTAACTTCTAGATAAAACCCTATCCATTTGACATCTTAATGTCACAGCCACTTTTGGTATACTTACTTACTTTGCTATGGGTAAAATATATGTGTGTGTGTGTGTGTGTGTGCCTGTGTGTGTATTCAAGGGAAGGCGAGAAAATGGGTTGTTTTGGAAAATGCCAACTCGCCTCCCATTCCTCTCCAAACCATTTAAGAAGTAACTAAAGAGTTTGGGGTAAGTTTATAAGACCAATTTTACTTCCTACCGGATAGACAGCTCTGAAGTATAACTGTAGAGTATCCGAAGCTATTTCTTAATGGTGGCGCTTGAGTTGTGGGGAGGGGGAGGGATCCCAGTTTAATTTTTAAAAAAGAAGAGGAGGAAGCAGCAGCAGCAGTCTTGGTGCAAAAACTGTGTTTAATATTATTTGTATTGAAACAAGGCTTAAAGTATCGCAGCTGTGATTTTCATGTTCAGTCGAAGTCAAGGGGATTTTTTTTAAAAAATAGAGAACATGTGTGCCCTGTTATATATTTTTATGTATATGCATTGATGTGTGTGAAGAGCTATATATAAACGATTCTGCCATGTATAACAGCATATGCTACTTAGCTCTGCAGTTTAGAACGCATGTTTGTTCCCTGTTTAAGAAAAAGTCTAGTTGTCCTCCAAATGGCTTGGTTTATGGAGGTTTCTAGGTTGCAGTCCTAAGCACGGTGACTTCGAAGTAAGTGCCATTGAAACAAATGGGTACTGGTTGCCGAGTAAACACGGGTCAGGGCTGGGGTGTAAAAGAAGGAAGCCAAGTTTGGGAAGAGGACAAGGGGCTGTTTTCTTTTACTTTGGGTTGTGTTTTGCTGCGCAACAGCAATACTGTCTGAAGCGAGATGTTGTAAGGTTAGGCAAAGGCCTTTAGGAGAACTTGGCTTCCGTCGTGTGAAGACAGGACTTTCGGTGGCTTTGAAGTGTATGAGATTAGGAGCGACTTGGGTGTTGCGACTTTCTAACGGTGCGGTATCAAGAAAATACAAAAGAAGGTGTGAAGGGTTTTTTTTTCCTGTCAGGAGTAACGTTTATTTGACTTCAAGTTAAGGCTACAATGCATACGAAAAGCGTCTTGGCAAAGATGAAACAGGCAGCTAGACTTGACGAATGCCATTTCAGATACACAGAACACGGAATTCACCCTGCCCACTAAAACTTCCTATTAGTCACTGCAGAAATATGTCTAGTATTTACAAACATTTTTTCAACATACTATGGTTGGTCCAATCGTATACCCTTTTAAAGTGAACTTCACCCACATTAAAAAAAAAGTCTCAGAACTGCCCTGAGATTCAAGGCAGGCCGGAAATATGGACCGAATCACAGACTGGACACTTTCAAAGACAGAAAGATACATGAGCTTATATATAGATATATTGTAATCTTCTTTTTTTTTAAAAAAAAAAAAACCTTTTTTTGTGGCTGATGTTTTAAAATTCTCCTCACATACAGGATGCTCCGACTCGAGAAAAAAAGGAAGAGATAGGAGTCTCTCCGAAAGCTATACACTTTTAAAAAGAACCCCTCTTCCCATTTCCTCAGTACATTATAAATAAGTTATAACATTTAAAAGAGCGCACATTTTTTTAAAAGGACAAAAATTAAAAACAAACATGCTAGCTTTTTCCAGAAAGCATCATTATAGCACGGACACAAACATTTAGAACACTTAGATCATTAAAGAAGCCTCTGGAAATAACTTCCTTCTTCTTTTTAATTTAAGGGGGAGGGATCGCAGCAAAGGACGCGGTCCTGGGATCGTAGTACCAAGGAAGATGTTCCATTACAAAAAACAAATCAAAACAAACCAAACCAACAGCAATGGGACTGGAAAGTGCTTCAGTTGGCCGTACTTGGAACTTTTCAAAGGACTGGCTGTTGCTTCTTTTGTTTTAAACTTTGCTGGCTTGTCCCCCCCCCCCACCTTCTCATGCCTTCATATGCCCTCCTTGGTGTAATTTATGGCTGAAAGGCGCTCCCACCAGACGCTAAACTCATACTTTTGAGTTTGTTATCTTTCTTCCACTTCATCCGCCTGTTTTGGAACCAGATTTTTATCTGTCTTTCGGAGAGACACAACGCGTGGGCTATTTCTATTCGCCTTCGGCGGGTGAGGTAGCGGTTAAAATGAAACTCCTTCTCCAGTTCCAGGGTCTGGTAGCGAGTGTACGCCGTCCGGGCTCGTTTACCATCCGGTCCAGTCATATCTGAATAATAATACAGGGACAACATTTGGGGTTCTGCTGGTCTCATTTTTATTTCTTTATTTGCGGCAGAGTCAGAACAATGGCACCCTTCGCATTTGTTTCAATGGCCCTTGGGAAGGGTGCTTGCAAAAAAGACCCCCCCCCACCGCAGCACACGTGCACACTTTCCTTTCCTCCCTAGAACCCTGTAACTATTCATCATTTTAATTTTCTAACTCCAGCCCTTAATTTCACCTAATTTTAGGTATAGCTTGGTCTGTCTGCCTCTTATCTTTCCCCCCTCCTGCATTCCATTCTCTTTATCATATCCCAAAACAAGTTTAGATCATCCACAGCTGGAGCCTATGCATGGTTTACTCGGAAGTAAGCCCCACTCATTCCACGGTACTTACTCCCAAGTAAGAGAACGCAAGACGGCAGCATTAGCATTTTAAGTCTGAAAACTCCGCTCTGTACATTTATGGATATACGTGGATCTAAACAGAGCAGCAGGCAGAAAGACAGGCTAGAGACTGCATAACTGATCCTTTCCCATCCCCTATAACTGTCTCTCCCCACCCCTAGATCATTGACACATTTCACTGGAAGCAAGTTCCAGAGAAATCTTCGGGGCTTGCTGTCGCCTAAATGTGCTTAGCATTGGCGTGCTAAGCCAGTCGATATTCACCCCCCCCTTCAAACTCGGCAACTCTAAATTCTCCTTTGAAATGTGGTCTTTCATTTCAGCGTGGGGGAAGGGAGGCAAAAAGAGTTTGCCATTATCCCCACATTGTCACCGCAGCCACTAAAATGTGTGTGAGTTGCGGGGGGGGGGGAGGTTGACAGACCCATCCGTGTCTAAAAGAGCAATATATAAATAAATATATATATATATATATATATATATATATATTAAAAGACGGCCCATTTCTTTCCTCCTCTCTACTTCCTATCATTATACACATTATACGCGTTATTATTATTATTATTATTATTATTATTATTATTATTATTATTATTATTATTATTATTATTATTATTATTATTATTATTATTACAACCTCCTGTCTCCTCACTCCGAGTTATCTCTTTTTAAAAAAGAGGATTTTAAAAAAACTACACTGGAATATGAAAATCTTTCAGAGTCGAGCATTTTTAAAAATTTTTTAAAGGTACTTTCTGATTGAAACCGGAAGAGAAGCAACCCAGAGCCCTGCGAAAGGTCTGGCCAGCGCCTGTGTTCTCTCCCCATCTCCCCTCCCCCTCCCCAATCTGCCCTGCCAAGTCCGTCTCCTGTCTATGTAAATCTGTACATCTCGCATCTGTACATACATGCAACCCCGAAATTTTTAAAAAAGGGAGCTTAGTACCATGGCTAATGTGAAGTTTTCGCATCCAGGGGAATATCTGTGGGCTCTGCCCTTCTGTGGCCGGCGTGGTCGTGGCGATGGAGTCTGTCTGGGCTCTGGCGACGCTGCTGTTGACTTGGGAGCTGCTCTCTTCGGTTCCCGAGGACGCGCTGGTTTCGTCTATCTCTGTAAAATTGGTGGCGTTGGCGGCGCTGGAGGAGGCAGCCTGGTCGGTGGGGGAAGACGAGGCAGCTTTGCCTCCATGGCTCTCGCCGTTGCTGCCGCTGTTGTTGTTCTTGCTGCTGCTGCTGGTGCAAGGGAGGGACTCGGGAGAGGACAAGGAGCAGCTAGACGCCTGTCTAAACCTGCTTTCTGGCGTGGCTTGGGCAGGGAAGGCGCGGGAGCTCTCCCCAACCGTTCCAAAGTGGCTGGAGGAGGAGGTCGAACGGCTGATGCTCAGATCCATCCCATTGTAGTTGTATCCACCGTAAGAGCCGGCGTGCATGTTGCCTGGATCTCTATAAGATCCGTTCATGGAACTGCTGGTCCCATAATTTAACAGCTGATAGTCTGGGGCATTAGGATAGCGTCCTGAGAACGAGTTTACAAAGTAAGAACTCATTTGGGTTGTATTTTGGAGGGCTTGATTTGTGGGGCTCGTGGTCGTTATAACCCCTGTGCTTGAGGATTTATGATGTATTAATGAATTATAGCGATGCACTGTACTTCGTTTTTGCTATGTATGCGGCCAAATATGGGGGTGGGGTGGGGGGTGCGTTTGGGAATCACGTGCTTTTGTTGACCAGTCGTAAATTCTCACTGATGACCTCAAGAGGCAATTCATGCTCTATGGTTACAAATAATGACGATCCGAGAATCGTTAGGCCCATGTCAACGCGCGGCTTCCAAAAGGGGGAGGAAAGGGGGGGAGGAATCAGAAAACCAGAGATTGCTCCATGTTGGCGGAGTGCGCCACCTACTGGGCAAAGGAAGAGTTAACAGGCATGGAGGTTAGCTCGCCCACCCTTTTTAAAAATAAGTAAAGCGCTCTGCTTCTGAATACTGTCTTTTATGGAAATAAAATGTTTCTCGCTTAAAAGTGTTGTTTCAGATTCTTTGTGTCTCTTTTCGTCTCTTTCTTCCTTTCTGAACAGGACGCGTCTCTCAAATTCAGCATGAAGCTTACCTCATTATGGGAGCTCTTTTGCAAATTATAATATTGTTGCTATTACTACACCAACTACATGTAAAAACAAATTCTTACTACTGTCTAGTACTACGACTAGTAATAAGATATTATTCCAAAACCTTTACAGTGTTGCTATTAGAAATGGTGCGGCAGGAAGGAGACTTTATCCTGATGAAAACTGGAATGCCAATTCTTTCCTTTCCTTTCCTTTCCTTCTTCCACTCACATTCTCCTGCTGTCTCTCTGAAGATCTTAACTCTCAAAATATCATCAACTTACTTTATTATTGTTCTTACTTCTTTGCACTACAGTATTACTACCATCACCACCACAGTACCCTCATTGTGTAGGTATTGGAAAGGAAAGAATCAGTCCCCTTTAGAACTCAGAGGTCGGTGGACTGACTCATAATGGGAGAAATCGTGTGTGGGAAATTGTAAATCTGTTGAGGATTGATACAAAGGAAAGAGATTTACACCTTTCATGGAAAATGCAGATAAATGTTTAGTAAGCAGTGATATCCTGCAAAAATGGGGCCAGATGGAGTCAAACCTTTACCTTTGTTCTGCACTTGAAATAAATCCCCCCCCCACACCTACTTATTTCAAGATAGTTAAGGAATTTCCAAAATCCTGCCTGCAACTCATTGGAAATTTTATGAGCCATATTGAATCTGACATATAATTATAATAATTATGGGCAATAAAAATAGTAGCAATAAGTGTCCTACTGCTGCGAGGCTTCTGCAGCAATTGATTTTAAAAGTGATTGTCATTAAAGTAGAAGGAGGGGTGGTGGTTTTGTACCTGTGTACTTGGGGCGGTTGAAGCAAAAGGCCAACTCATTCTCTGAGGATCTCGCCTATTTTACTCTCATTAAAAACACATTTAAGGAAATCTGGGCAGAGCATGGCAGGTCAGAATTACTTGCAGGTGGTTGGCCCCCAAAGAAGGAGAGACAAGGATAACTGGTGTAAAATTATATTATTTTTTAAGCATGCTGAAAATCATATCGTTATTGGTACAAGAGTCTGGAAAATGTTCTTTGTTCAGATACGGAAAAGCTTTTTTTCTTTTAGAAAGAGAGAGAGAGACAGAGAGGAAGAAAGAAGGAAGGAAGGAAGAAGGGAAAGATCTGAATGGCTGTACATTTAAAAATTGCTATTTGAAAGAGTCTAGCTGTATTTAAATTGTTCATTTATTTCCTTGCTGGAATAACCTTTCAGCTTCCTACATGGAAAGAATGAATAGAGTGGGTCGCATGTTAATTTAATTTGGGGGTTTGGGGGAGAATGGACTCAGAAGAAGGGGGGTCAAGTGTCTTGAAAAAGGCTATAGGCTAAATAAATGTTTGGTATCTTTTAGCAGATGTATGATGAGGAGGTGGCACAGAGTTTTGCCTGTTTCTTTGATTTATTACAGATGTGGGACTCCCCCATAACTCTTTTGTGTTGTAACAATTAAAAAAAACATTAACGCTAAACATATTAAAGCTAAACGTCACTTCTTGAGATACTTTTGTTGAAAAGGTCTTTCATTTCAGGTTAGTCTGAAGAGCTGGAGTGTGTGTGTGTGTGACCAAATTCATCTTTCATCTCTTAACTTCTGTAGAGTTGAAGGAATTTTTTGTCTGTTCAGAACTTCTAACACGGATTTCTTTTTTTAACAAAACAAAACTAGTCAGGTTTCAGCAGAAGTAAGGGCGGGGGAGTAAGGAAAACACACCCCAACATACGAACGTGGCCAGTGTTCTTCTCAACATCTCTGTTTGCTTTTTTTATTAGAGGATTTTATCATCATAGCTAACACAAACTACAAACACAACACGTACAATAAAATGTAATAAAATAAAATGGACAAAAAAAATCACCCCTCTTGGTTTGATTATGCCATGCCTTTTCAGGTAGCGAGTGTTCCTTTTCCATACATTTTTTTCCCTTAAAAAATCTCTTCAATGGCAAAAACCTCTTCAACCTAGGGGTTGATTAACTTCACTTTTTATATAAAAAAGCAACATAGAAGTAAAATCGTGCACGATACTTTCGTAGGGTTTGTTTGTTTTTTGCAAAATGAAGACAACTAACCCCCCCCCCTCCCAATCTGATACATATATTGCAGCACTTCCATTTAAATACAAGAGTTAGCAGGAATCCTAAGAAGGACACTCAATGTTAAAAGAGAGAGGGGGAGAGCCGCATGTGGTGGGGGAGGGGACCAATAGAAAGGGCAGAAAAATAAAGGAGACTAGAAGCTGGGTGATGACTGGGCCGATTACTGGGTGCAAGAGAGGGCGCAAAGGGAAGGTGGGCTAACACCTCCATAGAGTCTCGGATATTTTACCCAAAAAAATTGTGCCTTGGTTGTGCCTCCCTCCCTCCCTCCGCAGCCCCCGCAACTGTTGGCATTGCGGCTTCCTTCCTTTTCCTTCCTTCTTCATTTCCATGCTTTCCCCCGCTCCCTCCTCTCTCATTCCGTTGTTTTCTCCTCTTCTTCCTCAGCGCTCAGCTGAGTGGAATTGAGTAGCTTGTTTTCTTTTTTCCACTTCATCCTTCGGTTCTGGAACCAGATTTTGATCTGGCGTTCCGTCAGACAAAGCGCGTGAGCGATCTCGATCCGGCGACGCCTTGTCAAGTAACGGTTGAAGTGGAATTCCTTCTCGAGTTCCAGGGTCTGGTAGCGCGTGTAGGTCTGTCGTCCTCGCCTGCCGCTCGGCCCAAAAGAGGAACCTGGGGAGGGGAGAAAGAGAAGGAGTGGATGGGACGTCGAACATTTATGGCAGTTGAATATATACGTGACTGTGGCTCTCCGGGGTGTGTGTGTGTGTACAGGCTTCTCTTCAACTCTTTACCAGTGCTTGTAACACTTCCTCCAATCCAGTCTACCCAAATCCTCTGCTCATATCTTTCACTTGGTTCCGGTGAAAACTCTGGACCCGTGTTGGCCCAAAAGAGTCCTGCAGTAGATAGCGGGACTCCGATTGTGAGGTAGAAGTCACTATAGGTCAGCTTACTTTAGGTTCAACTCTTTCAACGGGCAATGCAACATCCCCTTGATTTATTTCTCTGTTCTCACTGAAGAACAGTTCTGTGTAACTCAAAAGCCTACCGTGTCTGCTTTTGAAAGGCTATGTAAGGAAAGGGATCCCTGCATCCGTTTCCCACCTACCTTTACCTCGGGAATTTCATGCCCCACTGACTGGAGTCTAAAGACTTAGGCACCGTGCCCGGGCGTAAGTACCATTGGACACAGCGAGATTTACTTCTGGAGTAAAAATGGTTCAGGTCTGGCTGCATAAATCTCACAGTTCTGATCCTGAAGTCACTTCAACTGGAAGCAAAGGCTTGGAAGAAGACTCGTAGGACTTATACCATATAAATAAGTGTTAAGATTCAAGTGACACCGGAACATAATGGAGCATAGAAATGACTGGGACTTTGCTTCCAAATTGACGTGTCCCTCAGGTTCTCAGTGGAAAGCTCGCCGGACTTTGTCCTGAGAGAATCGCACAGATCTTCCTGTCTTCCCCCATGCCCCTTTTTACGCTGGTATCCAAACAGAATTGACGGCCAAAGTTATTAATTGCCTTTACCTTCACTTCCACTTTACTTCTTGCAGCCAACACTGGCCCCGCTCCTTTCTGTTATGTAAACCTCACAAAGAACGTGCTCCCCCCCCCTCACGTTTTATCGCTAACTGTAATAAATTCCAGGGTGTAAGCGAAGGGCATCATTCCCCTCCCTCCCTCCTGCCCCTAGCCCAGTGGGCAACATTTTAATTTTTTTTTTAAAAAAAGAGACAATAATAGGTTAAAATACAGGGATTGAAGAAGGGAAGATACTATTTCTTTGACTGAAAAAAGAGCATGGTTTTCATGGAAAATATGGCACTTGGAGCGCACAGGAGGGGGAATGGAGGGGGATGAATGAGTAGGTGAGGGAGTGAGTGAAAGAGAAACTATCTCCAACTCCTGTACAGACAGGCATTTCATTATGCGTGAGTTTCATTAAAAATGTAGCGCTCTCCTTTCAAATATTTAAGCCCTTCTGACATTATTCAACCAGCTGGGGCTACAGAACGTCCTCCCCGGGATGCGAATTGGCATCGGATAGATGCTTGAGAGGGATGAGGAAGGGGCAATCCAGATCCATTAAAATCAATCCTGGGTGGCTTTCGCGTGATGTGGATTCCCGTGAGTGTGTGTGTGTGTGTGTGTGTGTGTGAGTGTAAGTACATCAGCCACGTCTCTAAATCACTCCGAGTGAATGACAGCCAACATTGCGCTTACAAGACAGAGCCGGTCAATCAATAATTCCCGGGTCTTCTTTAGAGAGGTACAAAGTTAGCTGAGGAAAAAGACAAACAGAAAAGGGGTCTGCTGTACAAAGGGAAAGGGCAACAGATGAGAGTTCCTTTTCAGAAGCAGGATCTAGAAGTAGCATAAAACTTTGGAGAAAGTTTTCTGGTTGCACTGTGTGGAAGTTGAGTTTGCAAGCATCCTGTTCAGAAAGAAATGGGGTGGGTGGGTGCGTGGGTAGGTGATAGATAGATAGATAGATAGATAGATAGATAGATAGATAGATAGATAGATAGATAGATAGATAGATAGATAGATAGATAGATAGATAGATAGATAGATAGATAGATAGATAGATAGATAGATAGATAGATAGATAGATATGCAGAAAAAACGGAGAGGAACTCACTGTTGCAAGAATTCATCCTTTGCATCCAGGGGTACACTGGAGTGGAACACTTCTGATCCTCGCTATCCCCAAAAACGTGCTTGCTCTGCGAGCAATCTGACTTCCGGACTTGCTCCTGGCCAAACTGAACAGGGTCCTCTAAGCTGGAAAGAGAACAGGCGGTCTCTTTCTCCCTGTAAAAACCAGATGTCCCGTAATCGCAGGCAGGGCTCCGGTTGTAAGCTCCGTTGGCTTGCTGGTAATAAGGCGCGCCCGGGTAACCTTTCTCCTGCACTCCACCACCCCCAGTTCCGTAAGTGGAGGGGTAGTGCCTTAAAGGGTCCGCATACCCGGTGGAATATAAAGGGAGCTGTCCCAGAAACGGTTCTTGACCTCCGGCTAAGCTCACCGGGAAAGTAGAGTTGACAAAATATGAACTCATTGGAAACAGTAATAATAATAATAATAATAATAATAATAATAATAATAATAATAATAATAATAATAATAATACAAACAAGCAGAGGAACCGCGGCTGTTCTTTCCCTGGGTCTTTATGATTTGTTGCGTTTTATAGTCCAAGCGGTTTAGCTATTAGCAGTATATGGGAGATTGGGTTTTAGCTGAAGGGGGATGGCCGCGTGCCAACCAGGGACATAAGGGAAGAGAACCATCTGATCAGGCGCTGACCAATAGCAGGCGTGGAAGACTGCGAAATCGCACCCTAGAGGGGTTAGCATTGCACAGGGGACCCCCCTAGAACAAACCAGCGAAAGCATCTCTGCCACCAACACCATCACTTTTAAACAACAGAAACGCGCCCCCCTCCCGCCCCACATACACAAATAGACGCCTTCCCCCCTTAACCACATACTAATTATCTGCGAAAAGATCAATCCACCCAACATTCCGGAGTTTGCTATTTTTTATTATTATTATTTTAAAAATAGATAAATAAAATGGAGGAGGAGGAAGGTGAGAGGGGGACAAAAATTAAAGGCAGGGAGAAAAAACTAACGAGATCGAACTTAATCCACGGTTGTTGTGGACACAGGGGGAGGGGTGTGTGATTTTCGTTCTCATCTGGAAAAGTTTCCAGCGTGGTGGCGGATTGGGGGATGGGGCTGTTAATGTGGGTCTTTCTCTTCGGATTTGGGGGGGGGAGGTGGGGATAAAGGTGTGAGGAGTGACAATTATAATTAAGTATTTAATGAGGGGATCTATTTGCGGCAGGATTCTCGCGTGGGGTGGGAGTTTGACTACTCATGGCGAGAGTGCGAATGCGGGGTGTACTTTGTAAAGCATTTTTTTTCAAAAAGAAAGAACTTTACAAAGAATCTGAAGAGAAGAGCCCTCCTTGCATGAATTTGCTCGTGGGGACGGACGGAGGAATCCGTTTTGGTTCACGTCCTCCCTGGCCCGATGCCCCCCACCCCATGACATGTTCATAAAGGGCCAGGAGGAGCGTGTGTGTATGTGTGAGTGTACAATCTCACCCGCATGTTACAACGCCAGCCTAAAGCTATTCTTCGCCTGAAATTTCTCGGGAGTGGTATTATAAAGTCTAGAAGACGAATTGGTGAGGAGGCTTGGGAAGCTCAGCTCGGACAGTGCCTTTAAAGAACTGTGCCCTCTTGCGTTTTTACGGTTAAGGCCAGGTCTTCGGACAACTTAGAGTTAAGGGCAGCGGTTTGGTCTGACGGCCAAGAATACTCTTTATCGATCACCAAAGCATCGGGAAAAAAACGTTTGAAGGCAGCAGGGAAGGATCATCTGGTAGATGATGCTGAGGTTTTGTCGTTGGGAGGTGAGCCCTCAACATTTCGCTGCGGAGACCCAGGCAAAGCAGAAAGTCTGTCTCGCTCCCCTTGGCGGGTTGGAAGGGGTATTTCTTGGTTTTGTTTTTCAAACTGGAACGGATCTAACTCAGGAGGAAAAGAAACTCGCTCGGAATTCGGCGTCATCCTGCTGCTCTTTAAAAAGTGGATGAAATGAATGAATCGAGAGAGTAGCCGCCCAAAGACAGAAAGAAGTTCGGGTGTTTGCCTACACGCTTCCCCCCTCTAGTCCCTCCAAGGCAGAGAAGGCTATAATTCACTTTCATCACCACTTCCTTTAAGATCGGTACGATTGTGGTGGACAATTTCATTTGAATTTAATGCCCCTTTTTAAAAAGCGTGTTTTGGTTATCATCAAATGCACTTCAAGAGAGTTGGGGGGGGGGGAAATCCCGTCTTTGAACTGTACTGTCAATGTCTGTCTGTTTGTCCGTTTGTCTAATCCCGCCCTTGTCTAGCCACAAGGATGATCATAACCTTAGTTCTCTCAAACTTCTAAGTATCCCAGACCTCCACACGCACGGTTAACAATGCAAACCTGCTGTATATGCACCTCTTCACTTTACCCGAACTTCCTATCAACAGAATCTCCACGGCAATCTGAACAAACAGGGAACGTAAGTCAATCTGCCTCTCCCCCATCTCTGTCTTCCAGAGGCTCTAATCTGCGCAGAGTATCCGCCACACATGCACAATTGTTCCCAGATCGGATTTACATGGAGATATGATCCTTACAAGAATAACCAATGCGAACGAGGATTAGGGAGCCAGAGAGGAGCAAACAGGCTAGGATTTCATTTGTTATAAACCTCGTCTTGAATGGCAAGGAAGTGCACACTGTTTCATCACTGCCATAGACATTACTCTTAAAATTGAAGGAAATAACAGGCAAAGGAAGTGGATTGGGGGGGGGGCACTGGCTCACACCTCCCCTTTCTGGCTCCTGTGATATTGGTTCCTGCAGGTCGCCTCCCCCCCTCCCATCCAAACTTTAAATAGATCTGCTTTATTGGTGTGGGAAAACAAAAAGAATGAAGGAGAGGGAGAAGTGGGGAGAGTTGAATTGAAGACAAAAATGCTTATTTGAGGTATATGCGAACAACCCAACTCTTCACGGTCTAGCACAGGTCACGCCAGAACCAGAATATCTGGATGAATCTTGGAGGTTTGAATGCTTAATGTTGAAACGAGTGAGTAAATTAGCCCCTTGGCTTTAAGCTTTGAGATTTTTCTGTTTAAAAGTGTCCTTAGAAAAGCAGACCGTGTGTGTGTTTCTGTGTCTGTGTGTGTGTGTTGGAGGCAGATATAATGTGAAATTTATTCAGAGGAATTCTGTCGTTTTAAGATCCTGTTTATGACTAAGTAAACTTTAGGGTTTCAGCCTTTTGAATTATCTCTGTTTTTTCACAAAAAACTTGGGAGGAAATCACTACAACTGAAATTCTCTTTCTAATTAATAATAGTACACTACCTAGAAAAGCGGCCGCATCTGCTCCCATCAAAAATAAGCATGCTCTTCACTTCTGTTAACTCACATTCATTCAAAAGCTTTTAATTATTCAATTTTTAAAAAATAGATAGTTCTCCAAAAATTATTTTAAAATTGGGAGTGAGAGTGGGGGTGGAATAGAATTTAGGAGGTAATATACCTCAGGCTTCTTTGTTCAATGGGAAAGGAAGGGGAAAGGAACCGTGGGATTTGATTATTGAATAGGAGATTGTTCACAAGAAAAGCACATTGGTTTCCATCTGTCTTGCAAGTGTTTTGGAATGAAGTGATTAACATGAACGGGACAATTAACGGAAATCATGTCTATTTTCTAGTTACTTGGGCAACATTTTCTAGTATATGTGTATGTTTCTATCTACAGAATGCGATTAAACCACCATCTTGGACAGAGACCTTCTTTTCCTCTTCTTCCTCCTCCTCCTCAACAACAACAACCACTGACTACAAGTTAGGCAGCATTGCCACAATAATATTGAAGTTCTGTTTCCTGGCCCCTTAACACATTTCCTTCTATACTGGGCCTCCAGCTTAAAATATTATTGGAAAACTGATCTATGAGTGGGCTACCAGGAAAAAGAAACTCTCTCTCTTGTTGCATGGAGCTCATCAGTATGCCTTCATTTGGCCAGGGGAACCCATCTAGACCACTGCCCAGCATAACTCAAAAGGCAGAAAAGAAATAAAGATTAAAGAGACTTATTTACCACCGACTGTTACCGGTGCTGCCTAGTTGAGAAAGAGTTCCGAGTTTCTGCTTTCTCTCCCACCCTTTCCTCTCTGACCATTTTTGCTTTCTCTGCTTCTTAGAGACCAACTTTATAAAGCAGAAGGAAAGATGAGGAATGGTGGGGGCAGATAAATGAAGTTTTCTCCTTGTGCAAAGGCAGCCAGGGAATTTCTTTGTGGAAAAAGTTCAGGCAAAGTCCAGAAACTTGCTGGCAGAGACAAAAAAAATGGCATTCCCTCTCCAAAAACATCTCTTTTAAACTACCACCACAACACAAACAGTTGAGAAGTGTGAAACCAGCAGTTCTTCTTGGCAGAAAAGAGACCTATATTGGGACCATAAAGTAAGACAGGCCCTTAAACGCATGGCAAGGGCTGAATGGCTTCATGACTTTATTTGGGATCATAAAGCTTTGTCATATAGGTAACTCCAACTCCAGGCCCAAGAAGTCCTGATTCCCCACGTTATTGGCCGGCATAAGACAATGATCCCTAGAGGCATATGTTGATACATATACACTCTCCCTCCTTCCAAGCACATAACAATTTGAAACTTAATTTCCAGTCATTTACTTTTAATTTACCTGACTTCCTCTGCAGGGTATAATAATCTTGTTAATGGGACCATACAGGACTTCAAAAAGGAGGGAGGGGGAGGGGAGAAACCGCTCGACATTATTTTCTCCGAAGAGTTTAGCTAATAATTAGGGAAAGAGGGAAATGACCATTTGTGTTAAAGTTTGTGTGCGTATGAGAGAGAGAGAGAGAGAGAGAGAGAGAGAGAGAGAGAGAGAGAGAGAGAGAGAAGCCTCCATTTTGTTCGACGGGTCTGATCAACATTGAAGGGAAGCAGAGACCGCTAAACACAGTGATAACAGAAAAAGGGATGAGAACGAACCCGAGCAAAATCCTCCAGGAAGGTTCAGTTGGCTTCCTGGGGAGAAAGCCTGTCGAACGAAAGGAATAGGGGCACAATCCTGAGGAAAATTCTCTGGCGGAAGCCCCATTCATTTGAATGACACTTGCGCAGGAGAACGGCCCGGAGGGTTGTTGCCGATTTAATTATGAGGTCGGGTAGGTATTGAAAGGATCAGGGGAGAGAGGAGAGATTTTTTTAAAACATCTCCTGTTTTCCTATAAGGGAAACGTCGGCGCAACAGAGAGAGAGACATTGTTCTTTCTCAAACCACTGTAACTTGCAGCGATTCATCATGTTCCGTTTACATATAACCTCTCCACCCTCTGTTCATCTAGACACCACTAGACATTTGCTCACGCGAGTAGAAGCAAATCCAGACACAAACATTCGAGCCGAGAAATGACCAGAAACCGCCCCACCCCTAGAAAGTACCTGATTTTTTAACCGAAGTACTGATTTTCTTTAAGAAAATCTGTCATTATAAAACAGAAGCACATTTGCACACCCACGCACACATCCCACTGCGTAGTATGAATTAAATCTGAACAACATGGAACTATTTCACACGAGTTAAAAACGAAAACAATACCTTCTTAAGATGGGCGTGTTCTTTTTAAAAAATGAATGGATGGATGGAAATTCTCTTCAGCTCCGTTTCCAGACTGTGTAAGGCATGCCTAATGCATTACATGACAAAAATATATTAACTGTAGAAAATGAAAAGCTTGGTCTAGTTAAACTAGTTTTCATGGGAAATTAATCATTGTAAAGTATGGAAACAAAACCGAAGAGTTCTTGGGTTGGGCGGTAGATGGCACCAAATAGCATAGAATGAGCTGGAGGCCAGACTGTAAAGACCGCGCCAAAGAGAAAACAGAAAAATGAAATTCGACTGTCTGTTTGGGGAGGGGGGTTAGGGGAACGGAAAGATATAAACAACTTGATGGTGTTTAAGCGATAAGAACCCCGCAATTAGCAACTTATCTGAAAACATTTATAGTTTCTTCCATCCAGAAGCCCCACCTCCCCCACCCCCACCCCCACCCAAGCCGTTGGAATCGATGGAAGATGCGCGAGTTTTCCAGTGTGTGAGAGTAGCACGAATTTAAACATTTACAAAGGCAGATTTAGAAATTGCACATAATCTGAATATTCAGGGCAGAGATTTATTCCCGCGTCAAATTTATCCAGCAAAGTAGGAAGTATAGAGCTAGAGCAAGAAAAAAGCACCATAAATGAAAGTCCAACAGTCATAATTACATATGGAATGCAAAATAAAATTTCTCTACAAGTTTTCAACTTTCTTTTTGTTTTTCATCATACTTATAAAGAAATAGTAATTGTTTTTTTAAAAAACAGAAGGAGTTAATAGAATTGAAACTGGTATGCATTTTGTATTTTATTTTAAAAGCAGCATGTAACTTCTAGCACTTAGAAACAGCAGTCAATTCGTAGGTTGTTCATATAGTGTGTTGGTTGTTCAAATAAGATCCAGTTATAGTTTTAAAAACATGCACATTTAAAAAAATACTACATCATGATCACAGTAAATTTGGCATGTTGTTCATGAAATATTTGAAAATACTCCGTTTCTTTAAGCATTTCTGCCATCTTAAAAATAAACATTTCAATATACCTGGAGAGTACAAGAAGACATTTCCCAGCCCCCTGACACAACGACTTCTCAAGTGCCTAAACAATGGCAAATAAGTGCTTCAAATACCCAAAAGAAACGTTTTTACGTGCACACACGAACAGGCACACACATGCACTTTAAAAAATCCATGCAATCAATTCTACTGGATCGAAGTCCATTTAGCATATTCATCCCCTTTCATTTCGGCATTTCCTAGCATTCTTTTAAAAAAGAAAAACAAAGAGGGCACTGTGTGTAATTTTCATCACTCGGGTTTTAAAAAATAATAATTTATAATATTACCTCTTCTCCCCTCGCCCCTACCCCACCCCCACAGAATAGCACTTTGGAAGAAAAATCTCATACATCCTCACCGAAGACTGGAGAGAAGCATCTACTCCAACTGGGTTCTGTACAAAAACTTCCTTAAGAGACGGGATTCGTTTGAGGACAGAGCAACTCTGGCAAGATCGTTATTCTGAGAGGGGGGTGCCTTTGCGATGGAGAAGAGGTTTGAGGGGGGGGCAAGAAAAAAGGCACCTGATCTTTTTTTTTTTTAGTATTCAAAATGCAGACTTCCTTCACTTAGATGCTGCAGGAATTCTCTTTAGAGACCATGTCCAGGTGCCACGAATATTCTAAGTCTCGTGTCGTAGCACCATATCGCCCTTCCTTCCTTCTTTCCTTCCTTCGAACATTCCTTTTCCCTTTAGTTCTAGAAAGAGGTCACTTATAGAAAGAGAATAAACGAGGTCACATCCCTTCACCTCCGCCCCTTGATTTTTTCCTGTATCCTTTTAAAGAGAGAAAATGAAGATCACCTCGACGTACATAATCTTTCATTAAAACAACTATCAAGTCCAAAGGGGGGGGGGAAAGATAAATATATTCGCTTACCTTTCGACGCCCATCATTCTGTGTATAAGGGGAGGAGGAGGAAGAGGAGGAGGAGGAGGGGGAGAATAGAATTGCGTTTGCTTTTATGTGCTAGCTGACAAATATTGTCCCAACCTGATAGCCGTCCATTGCTACTTCTGAGAGCTTTTCCTTTGCTCCAGTCCTTTTTGCACAGAAAATGGAGTAACTTCCCTCTTTGAAAAATGACAAAAGCCTCCATCCGGTACAGATTCTCCATCTCCCTCTCCATCACTAGACAGAGAAACATTCCCCCCCCCCACCCATTAGCACGGAAATTTAGCATAGAAAATTAGGGAGGGAAGGGGAGAAAAAAATCGATAATAGTCGCAATCTAAAACCACTCCTGGATAGTGTGTGTGAGTGTGCGTGTGTGTGTCCTCCTTCTCCTCCTCTATTTTTAGCCCTATCGAGCTTACACATGTAAGTTTAAAAAAATGTTGAAAGAGGCGAGAGTCCTACAGAGGACAGTGATCCGACCCAAGATACAGCGGCCAAAAGAATGGTAGAATAACCACATGGGAAATCATAAAAAGTTCATGTTCACGGTTAGCAGTCCACATGACCAGCTCTGGCCAATCGCAGAACCCAGCCACTCATAAAGTTCTATCACAAAGTTGTAAATTTTCATAAAACAACAAGGAATTTATTGCATTTCTTCATGACTGCTTTAACAGCAGTCTTTTTCTCAGCCGCCATCTTTTCTTTTTTTAAAAAACCCGAAGAGAAGAATATGCAAAGATTTCGCACCCCCCTCCACTTCCCGATGGGGGGTCTCGAACAACCCTTATATAGGAAAGGTTAAAGGAACCCACTTTTATAAGACTAAAGATTGACCAGAGCATTTCACTCGTCAAAGAATCTTGTTATTTTTTAGGGGTGTGTGCCTGCCTCTATGTGTGTGTGTGTTTGCTTGTAATTTTTAATTACCGAAGAGATGGTTCAACTCAGGCATCGAGCCATATATTATTTCAAAAGGTCTTTTTTAGGACAAAGAGTACCATTCTGTTATTTTAATCTATTTATTGTTTTCTTTTAAAAATGGATGCTATTTCTAACCCTAGGCGGTTTCCCTTCCGGAAATTTGCCAAGAATTTACAGTGTTGATCCCCCCGCAATTGGGGGGGGGGGGAATTGAATTTTGGATAATAACAAGTGTAAGTAGCGTTTTAGATAGACAGCCAGGCAGACAGACAGGCATTGGTACACTACTCTGCGAGCATGCACATGCTCATATGTATATATATATATATATATATATATATGTATATTTGATATTAAAGATACAGCTATACGTGAATACAGGGCAAGAAAGACGCACAGGCGCACTGCTGCATCCAGGAGAGTCCACTACCGCAGTGGTACATGCCACGGAAACAATAGCAGTGGTCCAATGCAGCAAATTCGTAGTAGGTGGGCGATGGGATCCAATTTCCGCTTTGGAAAAAGGTCTACTGGATTCCAATTTACTTTCCAAGGAAACAACAACATATTGCCATTTTTTTAAAATTCAAAGGAGGGGGAAAATACAGCACCTTTGTATCTAACTGGTACGTACTGCGCATAGTTAGTCATGAACAGAGCTCCAGTAAACACATAGACTCGCTCACGCACATCTCTGTGTGTGATTGTATGTTCAAGTCTACCCGTCATAGTAAACCAGTTATTCTTCTCATAGGCTATTTTATTTGTACCTAATATTTGGTTATAGCATCTATCTAGAGAGCATTCCTGTGTTTGTGTACCTGTGTGTGTATCCTGATGCTGTCTATATGACACATTCTACAGATGGATATATATATATATATATATATATATATATATATATATATATATATATATATATATATATATATATATATATATATACAACACCCAGGCACAATCGCAAGTACGAACAACACATAGAACAATACATACATATTCACACAAATCCGTAAACACAAACACAGCCTATATATTTAAGGAGGTCTGATTGACAGGTCTCTAAGAAGATTCACACACATCTACTTAACAGACAATTTGTATACATATCTGCCAGAAAGAATATTGACAGGCAGATTTTTTTTTAAATGTTAGGTTCTTGGCTCCTCAAAACATTCAAATGGAAGGAAACCTCTTTGAGAATGTTCTTTTAAAAGCTAGGACAGCGATCCTGTAGCAGGAACATTCCTTTCCCTTTGAAATGTTATCTACATCTTTTGAAAAATCACTTGCAAGCAGAAAGAATGTGTTCTTTAAAAATGATGTTGTTAGGGGACAGTAGACTTTAAAATATTAAATCTGTCAAATGTGTTTATGTAGATGTAGGAAGAAAAACAAAGAAAAATATTAATTCCCTGTACCCCAACTGTCGCCTATTTTATTTCGGATTATTCTACCTTAGAGGCTAAATATATGTTCAATACAATCCCCAACTACTGCAGATCTTTGCCGTTCAAGCACGAAATAAAAATTATTATTTTTAGGATATATTGATATCGTCTAAAATTGGTTGTTTCACCATGCAGATTTCCCTGAGCTTTATTGCTTCCATTTATTTTATATTCGTTTTTATGTGGAGCCTTATTTGTCTCTAATGGAAGAAGTGCGTGTCCCCCTCCCCCCGATAAAACTACCGAAGTTGTGGGAGGGGGCAACGCTGAAGAAAATAATCCAGCGCCATTGCGCTATTTCTTTGCTCTCTCCCGCCCCAAGGTATTATTTAGTAGGTATTATTATTGTTGTTGTTGTTTTCTTTTTCTTCTTCTTGCCTCTTTGTTTCTTGAGGGAGCCAGGAAGCTCAAAGCTGGACTTTCTTGCGCGGAGGTAGACCTCAAATATGACGTAATGCGCATGTATTTTCTTAGCCCGGAGTTTTTCCGCCTCTGTTTTTAATGTAGTGTGGTTAGCACCGCGGTTTTACACAGTGGGACTTAACTAGAAAGCAATTTTTGCTATATCAATGATGCTGAAGAGCACGGGAGTAAAACAACAACCGGTTTCAGAAAGAAAATCCTATTTTTAAAAAAGTCCAAAAATTGATCTTGGGAACCATGCAGACACCCGCAGGTTTTATCAGGAAGTTCGGTGCAAGCCCCAGTGAAGCAGGAATCGTGCAAGAGCCCTTGGTTCATTCCAGCGGAATTGTCCCCATGCAAAATAACTGCACCCACGTACACACATACCCAAGAGTAATAATGACCCGACACGATTTCAGATCATATTCAGTAAGGTTATTTTTAATTATCCCCCCCCCCTACGCATAGTAATCACAAAATACGAATAAAAAGGCTTGGCCAACTATTAAATTATTTTGCTATCTATCATATACATCAGTTTACTCAGCACAATATTAATTTCGGTTTTTTCTAGTGACTGTCTTAAGGAAGTGGTCCATTGTCGAACATGTAAAAATATACACCAAGATAGACAAACAAGCAAAAAAAAAGGAAAAAAGGAAATACAGCACCGGTAACCAGACTTAGAGTCACAAATCTACCAAGAGAGGAGAAAAGAAATACAGGAATCTCATAGAATTATGTACAACATTTTATGCTTCAGCATTGTATTCCCTTCATAAGTTTGGAGTTCATGTTTTCTAAAGAAAAGTGCTAATCACATCCACTGTTTCACTTCAAATACTATTTTTAAAGTAAAAAATTACACGACAAAAGAACCTTTAAAAAAACCAAGAAAATTTACAAATACATGGACTAGATATGAAGACCCACACAGGAAAACAAAATTATCTATATTTGATTCTAAAGAGACATTGAATAGGTAGATTTATTATCCATTTTGTTGTACAAAAAAAGGAGAGAAATGTTAATATAGGTAGTTTTCCAAGAGCCAAGAAACAGACGAGACCATCCATTCCGTTTGTTTGTATGTTTTCCTTTAGTTTCTTGTTTAATGTACAGTCTTTATTCGCTAATTTTTAAAAATCCGCTCCTTGCTTTAACTTTCTGGACAGTGCAGTCAATTTGCTCCTCACACTTTCCACCCACCTCTCTCTTTCTTTCACTCTCACTCTCGTCCCCCCTCCCCCTCCTCCCCCCTTCACTCTTCTTCATCTTCTTCGGCGTCTGGTTTTTCCTGGCTGTTTGAGCCTGGACCTGCCGGCTTGTTTTCTTTTTTCCACTTCATACGCCTGTTCTGGAACCAGATTTTGATCTGTCTCTCTGTAAGACATAAGGCGTGGGCTATCTCAATGCGTCGCCTCCTGGTCAAGTAGCGGTTGTAGTGGAATTCCTTCTCCAGCTCCAGCGTCTGGTACCTGGTGTAGGTCTGGCGGCCTCGCTTTCTGTCGGTCCCTGTTTAAAAGAGAGAGACACACACACACAGACTCCGATGAGTTCTCCTTGGTGATATATATATATTCTAATTCCATATTGTGCTTCAAATTATTTTAGCCGAGTCTGGATTAACTGGCCCCTTTACCTGTCAAATCTCTCTCTCTCTCTCTCTCTCTTTCTCTCTCTCTCTGCTGAACAAGGATGATTAAAGTTTGCATTTATTGTAAGCATTTATAAATAAACAGAAGGAAGGAAGGAAGGAAGGAAGGAAGGAAGGAAGGAAGGAAGGAAGGAAGGAAGGAAGGAAGGAAGGAAGGGATGTAAAAAGAAGAACATAACGCACAAATATTCAACATGGCATCGGCCGCCATAATGAAGGCTTCTTGAAAAGGCCTTTTCAACAATATGGTCTCAAAAATATGTTACTGTTTATCAGTCCAGCCGACCATCCTATTTGCCTTCTTTCCCGGTCGATTTTCATAGGACCGCAGTTTAAGGGACTGCATTGCCCACCAAGGGTTTGGGGTAGGGAGGGGGTATACTTATAAAGTATATAATGTATGGCATATATTATAAAGTATATATGGTGTGTGTGTGTGTATATATACACATAATATATATGTGTATATGTGTGTGTGCGTATTTGTATGTGTGTATGTATATATATATCTTCTCATCCCCCCAAAAAACATTTCTTGAGATATGAATGTACTTGTATTAAACACGTATTTATTTATCTTAACTGTGATCCCATTAAGTCTTACTTGTGAGGGTAAAATGGAAAGGTACTCATTTGAAGCAAGCATCTCCTTGGTATTTATTTCCACATCTGGCCGGCTCTTTCCATAAAGTAGCTGTAACTGCAATAATTTAACAACAACAACGTGTGTGTGTGTGATCTTGTTTCCTTCCTAGTTCGGATTGCGTGAGTGTTTTGACTGTCTACGGGAAAAAATGGTATTTACTGTATTTTTTTTTCATTAGGGAATTCGGAAGCTGGATACAGTTGGTCGGCATGGGAATTCCTCAAAGCAAGAATCTTGTCTTTGACCACAACAATTTACTCGAGCATCCAAAGAATCTCGATTTTAAACCTGCGACCTGTTTCCCCTGTCATTTCTTGGAGTCCTCTCACGGGGTATGATCCTGTAAAACAGACTTGGCGCTCTTTGCCTGTGAATAGACACACGTTTATTTTTCTGCTCCTGTGCCCTCAAAAATCAGCCTACACCATTCACCGAAGACACCATCGGAGCGTTTAGGGTTTTGTTGTTTACCAAAAAAAGGTAGGCGGGTGGGGGATGGGCAGCGATGGTCTTCTGTTTAAGAAAGGGACAGTCGAAAAGCCAGTCCGGCTGTTAAGGGGGGGGGGTAAAGACGTCTGTGGAATGTGGGGTTGTAAAATCTTTCAAGGGAGCGCCATAAACTTCTCTTGAATGGGCAGACCAAGACGCATTCTCCTTTGGCTAACGGAATCTCCCAAATCTATCCAAAGGCCAGACAAGAAAGATAAAAAGAGACTCTGGTGAGGCGAAAAAAAGGACTATCTGGAAGGCCGATTTAAGTGCTTGAGAACTGGCAAAGAAACCAGGGAGTGATGAGAAAGTGCTCTCTTCAAACTGCACAGGACGCGTCTGAACCTTTTCCAACCCACCTTCCGCCCTGCCCCCTCCCCAACAGCCCGTGTTTTAAAAACCGTGGAGAAAATGAGAGGGTTATTCTTAAACTGGTCTCCCCCATCCTCCACACACACACACACACGTTTAAAAGCCCCTGGACTTTGAAAAATCATCTGTAAACCGCATTTATAGATCAGGAAAAATAAGAAACAACTATCCCAATCCATTAAACCTAAGACTTTAGGAAGTACTGGTTGATGCGCCTCTCCCCCCCCCCCTTCCCCAGCTTTCCTACAATTTGCATGTAGACCTGATTTAGATTATGTACTGTAGTCTTTCACCTCTCCCCTCTCGGAGTGTACTAAAAAGCTTCTTCATAGTTGGTTTTTCTTTGAAAAACAGGAAGAGGGAGAAGTGGAAGAGTCGGTAAACAGATAGTTTTAATATGAAGAGAAGAGGTATAAGATATTTACAAGGTACCTGTAGGTCTGTGTCCCGCTGGACCGATGGACGGATAGATAGATATGACATCTTCCTATATTTTGTATGAGCTCTCAAGCATTGAAATGAAAGGGATTTAATAAGTGACTTTTGTATTCTTACAGTGCAATTCCAAGCACAGTTTTAAGACCCCTGAATTCTGTTAAAGATTGCATTGGGAATTACCTTAGCTTCTCTCACACACAGACCCTTCATCTATTTTCCACTTTTGACGGTCATAGGGTAACACCTTTGAAATCAGTTTTGGTATATTTTGGGGTCATGAGAATGAACTGGGGGCTGTAGGGTTTCCAGAAGTCGCACCCACCCATCCTAGTTTCCCTATCAACGATACCCTTGTAAATCTGCAAGGAAGGCCAAGGAAGGGACTGGATAGCCTCAACTCTGCCTGCATTGCTTTGTCATTCTTCCTAATAAATATACGAACTACTGTTGTTTTGAGGTTGTGTGTGTGTTTTTAACCAAAACAGCTACCAGTAAATTATGTCTGTCAGGATGTTTAGACCCTCTTAATATTCCCTTGAAAACCAAAAGGGGGAAAACTAGTATCGACTATTTTGTTCAGATGTCTATAGACTTTTCCTACACCGGTAACTTCTATGGGAGCAGGAGACACAAGAATGTACTCTGTAGCCACAGGTTTTCTGATTTTTCTCCACCAAATATCCCACATGTTTCCCCCCTGAATAACATGACATTAAATAAAAAGTCAACCGAGGTTACGTCCCCTCCCACCTTTTTACTGAACCTCAGGTTCGAGAAAGCGTTCTGCCTAACTCTAAACTTTTCATGAATCAAATGTTTCACTGTACTTATGTGTTGGTTAGGTTTATTGAAAAAGAAAGGGGAGATGACTCACCAGTCCCATCAAAACAAGGAAATTCCTGCAATGTGAATTTAAGTTCATTCTTGAATTCCCCCCACCCCCTTTCTTGCATGTAATTCCGCTGCTTGATAGCTCAGAAATAAAGCAAATGTTTGGGACTGACTTTAACAAGTAGAAACTAAGATGCTGGTCGAAACAGAGAAAATATACATACACAGTTTAGAGGCAGTGATGGGCTAGATATTACTAAGCATTTGCCCTGCTGTTACCAAACACTTTCGCACTTCACCGCCTTTTACCATGTAAACAATCCCCGGTGTACGTTTATGCTCCTAAACTGAACATGCAAACCCTGAGCCCGTTTGCAAAAGGGTGGTATTTATCTCCTTCTGATTACTCCATTCCTTTCCAACCACTTTTTTGGGGGGGAGGGGGATATATGAGGGTTCTGCGGAGTCTGACGAGCAGTGAGGGGAAGAAAGTCAAGATTTTTGCGCGTGTGTGAAATCTCAGGGCCGAAGGAACGTCCTATAGTGTCGGTTTGATCAATTAAAAAGCTGTCATATTACGCAAGAAATACACTCACATACACACACACACACACACGTCTCTCCTGCTCCCCCTCCCTTCTTCTGTACCCCTCTGTCCTGTTCTTGGCGTCAACAAAAAAGAAGCTTATTCCTGAAGAAAAGCAACAAACAGCAATTTCCTGAACCAAATTCACGGGGTGGGGGGAGAGAAGCGGTTGCGCCAGACCGCCCCCCAACAATTAAATACGTAACTGCCCGAGGAGTTGCGTCGAGGAAATCAGCAGTAGGAAGAAGAGAAATAAATATTTAAATATTTATTTATTTATTTTTCCTGGGGACGCTTTCATCTGGGGTCTTTGGAAAAGACGAAGAGGGGACGAGCCAGAGAGAGAGAGAGAGAGAGAGAGAGAGAGAGAGAGAGAGAGAGAGAGAGAGAGAGAGAGAGGAACACGTCATAAAGGAGTTGAGAGAGCCAGCCTCCCCCCCAGCTTCCCCTCCCATCCAAACCATTTACATTCTCTTCTCCCCAAGGTTTCCCCAAGCCCACCCCAGCTCGCTGGCTCTCTCTCGCACACACACAGCCCCTCCGGTCCCGAAGGACACTCACCTGTGCTCCTCATCCAAGGATATATCCGCAAGTTGCTTTCGTGCCTCAAGTCTGGGTCCCGCTGGTCGCTTTTGTTACAGTTGGGCTTCGACGCGTCTCCCGGACACATCATGGAGAGGTTTTGTTCGAAGGGGGAGCAGTGCATGTTGAAAGAGCCGGCTTCCAGCCCGTAGCTGCTAGAGTACATGCCGGGGGCCTGGGGGTGCATGCCGCTCCCGTTGGGGTACAAACCAGGCATGGAAGCAGCGAAAGAGGCCGTGGAACTGGAGCCATACCCGGTGCGCTGAGCATTGGAAGCGAATGCGCAAGAAGTTTGCTCAGAAAACACTCCGGAGGGGAAAACCGAATTTGCGGCCTGATATTTAGAAAATAAAGCATTCGCATAATACAATGAACTCATAATCTGGCCGGGTGATTTGTAGGCCGGGACGTTTTAGTGTCGGTTTTACGAGGTACCGTGATATATTACGGAATTAGACTCCAGATTTACACCAAAAAGGACCCCCTTTTTCCTCCCTTTGGCCATGTGACTCTGGCCCACGTGATCCGGGCGCCTCCAATGGGCGCCGAGCTTCCTCCCTCCCTTCCACCTCTTCCCCGTCCCCCTTGTAATATGGGAAAGGGGCAAAAAAGCCCGCTGTGTACGGAGGGCTGGTTGGGATTTATA
Organism: Eublepharis macularius; assembly: GCF_028583425.1. Taxonomy (NCBI): domain Eukaryota; kingdom Metazoa; phylum Chordata; class Lepidosauria; order Squamata; family Eublepharidae; genus Eublepharis; species Eublepharis macularius. The sequence continues at coordinate 43,702,903 of NC_072801.1, forward strand.
AAACACGCTGCATTATTGATGCTCGGAGGCCGAATCTCCCAAGACAGGGGCGTGGAAGGAGAGCAACTGGGCACGCGAGTCGCTCGGCCACCGGTGAGCTCAGGCGCTCAAGACCGGCTCGCAGGGAAGCAGGGTGGGGGGCGGTAGGAGAAGGCCGGGAGAAGGCGGGAGGCGGCTGAGGAAGAGGGCGAAAACAAACCCCGGAGAGAAGAAGTGGAAGGCTAGGATAAGTCGGAGGGGACGGAGAAGAGTCTGGCTTTGCTGATGAAAGCAGGAGGCTTCGAAAGTTCTCCCCTGCCAGCCCATCCTTGCTGCTTGACTCTGGCAAGAGAACTTCCTGCAGGATGGTACCCACCCTGCCTAGAAGAAACAGAAACGCTGCAGTCCTTCAGGGAGGGCGATTCCACGCGGTTGCCTCTCAGTTCCCATCTCCACCGGTCTCACCCGGTCTCTATTTCACCCAACTGACACATCTATCCCGCCCTATTCCGTGGCCTCCAGCCGAGTATCTTATTACACTATCAGGTTCCGCGGGCTCTGAAGTTGGTTCCCTCCCCCGCCTCCTGCGATCTCCAACACCTCCAGGCCCACCAGAACGAAACGATACTTCATACCCCCCCCCAATATCGCTCCCCTCCTTCTAAACGCCATTGAGCTCAATAAGTAATTTATTCCACAGCCACAGGCTGAGCCTTGGAGATGTCTCCCCCCCCCCCACTCCGGGTGGAGGAAAGGGAGGGGGGAGAGGAGGAAAGATTACAACAGATCTCTATTTAAGCGTGTCAGCTCTTCTGCTGGACTCAATTACGGAGAGAAGGAAAATGTGACCAGCTGGTGACTCGGATTTCTGCTAGGGAAGCAGGGATGGCATCCAAAGAAAGAAAGGAAAAGAAATAAAAAGAAAGAGGGGGAGAGGGAGAAATGGAGAGGGGGGGGCGGGAAACGCACACGTTTCATTGAAACTTATCAGCGCTTTCTATGACAACTATGAATAAAGATAGCCTCAGAAGTTAAAGAGATTGGCAGATATCCTTCTCAAGGTTAGGCTGCAAATGCGGGGGGGGGGGGGAGAGAAGGAAGGTGTATATATCCTAGGACTGGGGCTCTCTGAGATGGGGGGGGTATGAGTTGGGAGGACGGTAGAATTCAGTAGCGACTAAGCACATGCACAGATACAAACTTAAGTCCCCCCCCCCCGAAAAATAAGAACATCCTTTTGGCCCAGAGAGGTCATAGAAGAAATGTTAACCACACTCTTTATAAAATCCAGTTTGTCCCCCACCGCTCACTTAAGGTGCATTTTCACCATCAGTCCTAAGTTTCTTCCATGTCCTTCCAAAAGCTTTAATGGGTTACAGTAGCTGGACAGTGATGTTTTGTTTCATTTTTTAAAAACTCTTCTCTTCAAGACGTCCCCCTAGGAGGAAATTTTAAGCCGGATGAAGAAAGAATCATGTCAGGGGGAAATTGTGACTTGTAAACTTTATTGTAACTCCTTTCTTCCGCTGCTTCCAGCTTCAACAATAGAACAAAGTGAAGAGGACAAAATATAGCATTAGTTTCCCCGCCCCCCCATAAAGTAATTCACTTATACAGTATACATTCTCTTTTTTTCACAGTAAATCTAAGGTAAATGAAAAAAAAACCCAAAAACCCAAGGAGGGGGAGGGGGGAAAGCACTTTTTACAACTTGTTCCACTGTGCGCATGCTAACTAAATGGAGGGAGAGAGAGAGAGAGAGAGAGAGAGAGGCTCTCTTTTTTCTTTTTAAGATAGAGACATTTAAAAAGACAAACGTATAAACAAAGCAAAATCGGAAGCCAAAAGGAAGGGAGTCAACTTTTAAAATAAAGGAAACAACTACATCAGAAATAGGCAGTTTCATGTTGTCGGGGGTGTATGTTTTCAGAGCTACCTCCACAACAGGAGGGGAGAGAGAGAGAGAGAGAGAGAGAAAGAAAGAGAGAGAGAGGTTTGGTTTCGAACGTGCTCTAATATGGTTTTCACAGGTTTCCTATCTTTTGGAAAGAGCAAGAAGGGAAACCAGAGCTTTCAGAGTTGCACAGGGCCATCCCGAGTTGAGTTGTACCCTTCTAACCCCATTGACTCCAGCGGACTTAAGGAGGCAGCAACTCTGCTTGGGATGGCCCTGTCAGTATAGTCTGTCCACATATTCTCTATACCGCTGAGAGCATCTCTCGCCCCACTCAAGGGGGGAGAGAGAGAAAGGAGAGAGAGAGAGAGGAGAGAGAGAGAGAGAGAGAGAGAGAGAGAGAGAGAGCGAAATCATTTTCACAGTCATGGTTAACAGAAGCTATTGCATTACACTAAGACTAATTCTTAACTGGCAAGAAAACGGGGGGGGGAATCGCAACAAGGCTAAAAAGACCCCAAGATCTCTCTTTTTTTAAATATAGATATAGTTCATTGTATGTATCAAAGGACAATCAGAAGTAGACGCTCACAGCTATATTGTTTTACAGCAACGAAAGGGGGAATCCCCCTCCCCTAAGCAGTGTTTCTCCCCCCCCCCCAACACCCAGCTGGCATGAATGGAGGGACCAGAGGGGCTTTCTGCGGCAAGCCTGTCCGTCGCTTTCCAGCGCCTACTTCTTGTCCCCTGTCTGTGCTTCGCCGCCCTCTTCCACCTCCTGAGCCCTTTCCATTTTCTGCTTCTCCAATTCTTCCTGTTCGCATTTGCTGCTGGGAAACTTATCTTTGTTGTTCTCCTTTTTCCATTTCATCCTCCGGTTCTGAAACCAGATTTTCACTTGCCTTTCGGTCAGTCCCAGGGCGTGCGACACTTCGATCCGCCGCTTGCGGGTCAGGTAAGGATTGAAAAGGAACTCTTTCTCCAGCTCCAGGGTTTGGTAGCGGCTGTAGGTCTGCCTTCCTCTCCTCCGTCCAGCGGCTGCTGGGGTGTTGCAAAGGGGGAGGTGGGAGGGAGAGAAAAGGAGGGTTGAGAAGGTACATAAAACAGTTTAGGGGGCAGAGAGAGAGAGAGAGAGAGAGAGAGAGAGAGAGAGAGAGAGAGAGAGGAGGGACAGAAACACACACAAAGGCAGGGACGGAACTGCCCTTCTATAATATTACAAAAGGGAGGGTAATTATCCGGGGAAGGGTAGAGGGAGAGAGAGAGAGGCGAAGAGGACCACATAGGCGCTCAATCCCCCCAGCCTGCAATACCACCCTGTTTTCTTGAAAGAGGGGGAAGCACATTGCTCTCCCTACAGGCCCCCTCCCATGGCTCGCAAAAACGGTTCCCTCCCCAGCACCTTCTTGCAAGACCAGTCCTTAAAAGTGTCCCCCACACCCTCGCATGCCCCCATAGTATCTCCAGAGGGTTAAAAGATAATAACTAGGGTTGGGGGGGTGGAGGAGGAGGTTAAGGAGAGACACAAAAAGAGGGTCTTAAAGGTTGTAAAAGTACCATAAACTTTAAGGGAAGCTTCGCACATTGAAAGGGAGAAGGTGGGGGGGGGGAGAGAGAGGTCTGGTTCTCCCCATTCAGAAGAAAAAGGGTCTCTTTCAGGGTAATTAAGCGATAAAGCTATTGAGAGGTGCAAAAGTTTACGCTAATAAAACAGTAAAAAGTAACCGAGGGTTGGGGGAAGGAAGGAGGGGGAAAGATAGCGGCAGAGGTGGGGGGAAAGGAGGGCGAAGTTGTTTTATGGGTTCAGGAAATGCCTTGGCGGTGGCTGGGCTGCCGGCCCTTTCTAAGATGCCTCCTCACCTTGCGGTCTCATCCAGGGGAAAAGCTGCGTCGGAGAAGGGCTCTGCTCGGAATTGTCCGCGTCTTCTCCCAGCCCGGTGGAGGCGAGCTTGCAATCCGGATACTGCACTAGGTCGGACTCCTGGGCGCTGAAGAGGCTTTGTCTTTGCAACGGGTCATAGCCGTAGAAATTGCCGGGGTCCCCGTGGCACGCGACGGCGCAGGGGTTCTGTTGGTAAGGGGAGCTGGAGAGAGAAGACGCCCCGTGGTAGAACTCCTGGATCTGGGTGGGGTGCTGGAAGGTGCCCCCCGTGCTGGGCCCGTACACGACTGTAGGTCTCCCTCCGAGCTCCTGGGCGAACCCACAGTCGTAGAAGTTGGGGCGCAAGGAGTCTCCGGTTTTGTACTTGGAGAACAGGGAGTTGACGAAGTAAGAGCTCATTTTAATATAAATAGCTTATTTTAAATAGATAGAGATAGAGGTACAAAGACAGGGTGTATCAAAAGCCACAGGATATTAGCCACAGAATCGGATGAAAGCGAAGAGATGCTAACCCAAGAATCTTTGTGATTTCCAGGGATATATACAGATATACATAGATCTTTTAAAAAAAATTCCCAAGGATTGAGTCAAAACTCTTTGCCACAATGCATGGTATCAGATTCCTCTTTTTTATTGTTGTTTGATGTGATTGTTACTCCTTTCTGTCTTTCTTTCTCGCTCTCTGCCTTTCCCCCTCTCTCTCTCTTCTCCTTCTTCTTTTTTCCTTCTTCTTCTTCAACCCCCCCTAAAAAAATCGGCACTTAAAAAGGAGTTCTCGCTTTACATTTCCAAGGAGAGGTGCCAGTTCATAAACAGTTTTCCGTGATTTACTTCGGAGCAAATGAGTTTGTTCATATTTCGCAGTGTCTTTTCTGGATCATTTGCATCTATTACGGACCCCTCATCCTATTGGTTTCCACGTACTCCACACGGACTCTGTTCAGCCTGCGAGTAGAGAGGAGAGTGAGACGGAGGAGGAAAGAGAGGGGGAGAGAGAGAGGGAGAGGGAGAGAGAGAGAGAGAGAGAGAGAGAGAGAGCGCACAGAGAGCGAGCGAGCGAGCAAGGGAGAGAGAGGGGGTGGGGTGGGGTAAATATAGAGATTAAATATGCTAAACTATCTACGTTAATGAGATATCTCTCGCCCCACGACAAATCATCTACCTAAGCCCACCCAAAAGATTGATATTTGGGGAGGGTTGAAAAATTAAAGAGAGGCTTTGCTCCTATCGTTAATTTCCATTTTTTAATTTTTTTATTTTTTAACGAGGCAGTTTTAGCCTTTGGAAAATGTCAGGGTTGCTTTGGAAAACTGTAAAAAGAGGCCGGATTTAATTGCTACCCGTTTTTTTCTAAAAGCCTCCTATAAATGTAATTGGTATTTTAATACCAAGTTATCAAATCGTACGGCGTCCTGTAGCCTCAACATATTTTAAAACAAACGAGGTAGTCAGATTTAACATTTTAATGATCAATTTCCTTATTATTGATAAAGGTTTAACTATCAGCGCGAAAAGGAAAGAAATGGCCCATTTGTAACGGCCCCCCAAAAAGAGGGGGCTGTAAACTGTTTAACAAACTATAAAGCGCAATAAAATTTAGAGTGGGGGGGAGGAGGCACAAAAATAAATAAATAAATAAAAACACCCGGAGATGTTCTTGCTGGTTATATCGCACTACATAAAAAGCTGTTAAATGGTTTTTACGAGTTCTTTCCTCTACTGCTATAAAAACCCAGGCTTCGATTTGCGCCTTAACTCCATTATTGCAAGATGTTGGGGTGTCAATACTGAATTAAAATGATTATAGTTTTTCATATATAACATTGACTTTTCGGCTTTCTAGTATCCCCCCCCCATCTCCACCCTCCTGCTCTCTCTCCTCCCCCCTTCCCTCTTCCACATCGGAGAAGATGCGGTGTTGTGTCTATTAACTATCTCCAAAACGCCACATTTATGGGTGTTATTAACTGAGCATTCAAATCCACCCGTTCTCAGCACAGCCATGCGCCATCCCCAGCAAACTTGGGAGGGCAAGGTGGTGTGCTAACTTTGGAAGGGGGCGGGGGCGAAAGGGGGCTTCCTTGAGGAGCTGAAGAGGGGGCAGAAGGGGGGGGCTTTCTATTTTACTGACGTTTGTGAAAGTTGCCTTCAGTTTTTAGCATGCTAACTCGGCAATTTCACTCGATATAAACACACAGGGGGTGAATTCTAGGAACCCTTTCAACGCAGTCAGCAGCTATTACCAAGACGTTTTCTCAAATAATAATACTTCGGAGCTCCCCCCGCCCTCCACACACACCTAACCTGCAGTACCCCGCCAATAGCAAGTTCTCCATCAGGTTCCTGCCCCGTTTGAGAGATCTTCTCCGTAGAGACATTTTCAATATACCTGAGCCTGCTTTTTGTGGCTATGGGCCCCTCTCCATTGCTAATATCCCAGTCACCCCAGAAGCTGTATTCTGTTTACGCCCCAAAGGTTGATTAAAACAAGAGCTCAGCTCTGAAACTCAAGGGTCTCCACGAAAGAAGCCAAAACAAAAATTCTATAATTTAAGCAAGATATTGTAGATAAATCATTTGAAAGAGTCGCAGATCTATAGCTACCTAATACAGGCCTATAGCTACAAGGAAGGAAGGAAGGAAGGAAGGAAGGAAGGAAGGAAGGAGGGAGGGAGGGAGGGAAGGAAGGAAGGAAGGGTACTCAGACTCACTTCTTTTAAAGCAAACTGTTCTGTTTTATTTTGTGTAAGATTCATTTTATCGAACTGCTTTCTTCACCAAATTAAACGTATTTTAACGGCTTGTGATGCCTTAAAAGAGATCTTTCCCCACTTTTTTAAAAAGAGGAAATTTATGATTTTGTTTTATCTTCTGTTTTACTGTCCACTGTGCAGAATAAATTGTGGTGGTTGCTGTTGTTGCTGTTTTTAACGTTTGGTTACTTGTACCCAGAAATCCACCAAGTTACAACAGTCCCTTGGACAACCCCCCCCCCCCCATTTTCTTCCTTTCTACTATTTTGAAACGATCGAAAAGTTCCAAATACTTCTCTAAGATGATTTCAGAAAGAAACTGGTAGAAAAGAAACACACACACATATTACCGCTTGTGAAGGAGGGTATCTATATAGCAGTTTAATGTAGGCACAGGGGCGCTTAAGCGACGCGAGCGTTTCATGCACACATGTGGTCATTCCCTAAGAGATATCCACACACCAACATTAGTATTGTGGACAACATCCTAGTACACTGTGTGTGCGCGCGTGCGTGCGCGCGCGTGTGGGCACAAAGGGTGGTTGGAGGGGGGGAGTTGTCTTGGAACTTAACATTTTCTTTTAACCAAGTGGGATGAGGTTTAGGGTATAAATGCGCTACTAAGTACCACCAATGGATTAAGAATCCGTCGCTGCCTTTAAATCATTGGCATACAGTAGCAGCGATGGCTGATGAAAGGGAAATATTTCTATTATAAAGGGGAGACGAAAGCCACGAGAGAAAGTGGGAACATAATTTACAAATACCCAGTGGAGGAAAAGATTTATTAGGAAATCTTACCACCCAAAATACATCACATGGTAAACTATAAGTTCTCATTACTTTATAGCTCCATGAGGTTTTGTTTGTTTGTTTTTTCTAGGCCTTTGTAGGGATTATTGCTTTTATACCGTGTAAAGTTGCTTAAATTTGCCCTTTGGATTGCAGTGAATGGGAGGGAAGGTGTCTTTTTCTTTTCCTTGGTTTACTGCGGTTGTAAAATAGGTTTTGTGCCTGTTAACAAAATTGACTATCGAATTTCACCTATCTGCTGTATCTTCGGTCCTAATATTTCTAGAACTTAGAAGCTTTTGACAGAAATCCTTTATTAAAATGGGATTCCGGCCCCAATTTTCTCCTTTCTGGTGATGCTATTTTCCCCCTCCGAACAATTGAAAAGTGCTTTTTCCAATAATTCCCATTGATTATCCTTTGGAGCGAGGGTGAACCCTCCCAAAATACAAAGAGGTTTTTAAAAAAAAAATACAGATTTTTGGAAGCCAAACTTGCTACTTGCCATAGCTTGGATTAAGCGAACCTTTTCCATGGATCATAGCGGGAGCAAATCCCCCTCGGTTTTCTAGGCATTCCAAAGCCTCTTCTGGATGACTTGTATGTTTACAAACACACAACATACGGGAGAAGATACGTGCTTGAATGTGCAATGTGTGGTCATCATCGAGGTTGATAGCGAGCTAGGGGAAGCATTGATCCTTCGAACGATTTAAGTATTTAGAAAGACTGTCGATTGTTTACCTACATTCTTTACAACGCTGTATTGCTGCTCCCAGCACAATATAATGGGGTGCGTGTGCAATAAACAAGCTCCTGACTTCAACCCCATTTCTGTGATCCATCCTTCTTACCTACCGAAAGAAATTTTGGAAACAGTGATGTATAAGAATCGTAGCCCTGTTTGAATCCGCACCTCCTAATGGTGGAACAAAACGACCGTTCCGAAAACTATATTACGGGGCTATTAACTGAGTTTCTGTTTCCCTGTTTCTACACACAGACCCCCGCCCCCATAGACTCCCTCAAACATTAGATATCCAGATCCAAAATGTCCCTGTAAGTCCTCACTTGCAACCCCTTTGAAATCAATAGGAACTTCACAAAAGCTTCCATTCACGTCAATGTCTCTTGCGCAGGAGAAAGTCCTCTGGCATTTGTGCATCAAGTTTCCAACTTGGGGGGCGGGGGCGTTCATCGTCAAACTAAATACATTTACAGACCTTAAAAAAAAGTAAAAAATCGCCGTAATTGAAGATATATTTTATGTCTGTGCGGATTTATTCACAATGGTTTCGAACAACAATTCAGTTTATTGTTCCTAATGAAATCAAGGTGTTTTGGAGAAAAGAGGAAAAGCTACCAGCAGTGAAGTGAAGCGGCGGACCCAAGGTTTCTAAAGTGGAGTAATAGCGCCATCTAACGACTATTTGAAGTAAGACGCCCCTTACAAAAAACAAACAGAGCTAATAAACAAAGATGGGGTTAGGAAGACTTTATGCGCGCGCGCGGGTGCCTGCGCTTTTATGGAGCTCTCTTTCTCTCCCTTTGTGTTTGTTTCAAAGCATTGCTGAGTTTGATAAATCATTTATGAAATGATTAGGATTAGTATATGATGGCGATTAGAAAGCGGAGTCTCGGCCTCTATCTCAGAAGTCACTGGATAGCTTATACTGCATCACTTCCCAACCGGTCCTTTACAAGACAGTAAAAAGAGAAAAAGCTTTAGTTTGGGGGGGGTGGGGACACCATTGTTTTTTTAAAAAAAAAACACCCGAGACTAAACAGTTGCAGTATTCTGCTCTGGGAGGGGAAAGCTTGGGTTGTAAACAGATTTTAAAAAGAGGAGAGAAAAGGCTTTCGAGGGCCAGACGTCTCGCCAGAACTTTACGTGTGTGTGTGCGTGTGTGTGTCTATATCTGGTGTAGTGTGAGCGTTTGGAAGGGGGGCGTTGCTGTGACTTTATGGTCCAGGATGCCGGCAGCTTGGAAGTGATAAGGAACACAAAGCAAGCAAGAAGCAGCATCGCAGAACGCTGGATTGTCACAAAATCCACAAGAGGAAATAGACCTTCATCCTCCAAGTGTTAGTCTTTAAATTTTTTCTAAAAAACCTTACTTTAAAAAAAGGATTTGGGTGAACTAGAAATGTGTTCCCGGCACTGTTTCCACCCCCCCCCCCCTTCACGACATTCTAGTAATTTAGGAGCTTCTGAAAGTTTTCGACTCTTGTTTGCTTTACAGTTGCTTAGTTCCTTAACCTTCAGAAATTTATACCCTATAAAGTTTTATGGCGGTCATATTCTTTTATTGCAGCCCACTGCGCGGAGTTTCTTCTTCTTTCTCTCCTTTATGACAAGCTACTTTCTTCCGCTTCTCCTTCTGTAAGATCCAAAGATCCTTCGCCTCTCTTTCCACAGTTTACAAAAAGAACGATTTTTTAAAAAGGAGAATTTTAATGACGACAGCTCTTCTAAAAACCTTGAGCCAATTTTTCTTTTCAAAGCCAACACTCTAAAGAAAACTGGCGCTGTTCTCCTTGTCTGTTGGTTTGACATAGGACACTGGGACTAAATGTGGAAATAAAGGTTTTGTCTAAAGCACAAGAGGATTTCTCTGGAAGCAGGATTTCAAGAGAGTTTACTGAATATTCTAATTGTGCGCATTATTCTTTCGGTTAAAAAAAGAGGGGCAGGTTGAGGGCTTGGTTTCTTCACCCTTCTGGGAAGTGGGGAAGGCGCGTCGCAATTTCTCCTACATCACTGGATTCCATATAGATGTCTCTCAACTTGCAATGAGTAAATACCAACATTCATCCATTCACTCATAAATTCATCCATCTGTTCCATTCTCCATATTCTTTTATATCCCTTTCGTTAATAACGACTCCTTTGGTCACAAATGAAGACTGAAAAGCGCTTTTATTTCTGTTTTGCTGAATAGTTTCAGTAATGCAGTCGCTTAACACAGAAGCAAAAAAAATACACTGGAAATGTTTTTTTTTAATAATCTCCTCCCCTCCTTAATTTTTAAAATAATAATAATAAAAACTTCAGACCAAAATGCAAAACAAAACATCCTCTCAGATCTTTATAATACACCCTAAAGAACCACTAAAGAAAAAGAAAACACAATTGCAAATATTTCTGAATCCGAGAGAAAGCGATATAACACCTGGTAGGGGTCCCCTCCCAAACAATCGATTTTTATGCTGAGGCATTAAAAACTATGAGAATTTTTTTAAAAAATCTAAAAATTAAAAAAGGTCTTTCCAGCATCTCTCCCTTTTCCCCTAACGAAATCAACAATTATGCTAGAGAGAATGAAGAGGCTGATACATTTATGGAGGAAATTATCTTTCCAAAACGTTAAAATCAGGACTCTTTTGACCGTTTGTTCAAGCAGTTGAACACCCGACTGGAGCACCGTTGAACTGAGAAATACATACAAACCAGAGAATCTTATCAAACCTCACCGGGTGCAATAGATGGCTTGTTCAAACAGGGATTTTTAAAAATCACATTTATTGGGGGGGGGGCTACCTCGGAAATTTCCTTGCGAAATCCATGTAGTAAGACAAAGTGATTCCGACTAGATTTGAGCCACACACTAGAGTTAAGGTTTGAAGCTATAAAAAAGCATTTCTACCGTTTCCCTGGTATCCCACTAAAAAGAAAACTTATTTGGGAAATACCCCATGGTTTTTGAGGAAAGTCATCAAAACTCCTACAATCTTCTTTTTTTAAAAAAAAGCTGAACTTTTTACACTGAAGCCTATCCTAAAAGATTGGTTTCCTATCTTCGGAGAACTCTGCAAACCAGGCAATTCCATCCAAGGATCAAAATATGCCTATCAAATCTCTAAAGAACAACGGCTTATCCTCAGGCAGAAATGGTATAAAAATCCTATACAACATTCTATGAAATTAGATCTCTCAGTTGCAACCGTTTTGCCCAGAAATTACCTGAAAGAGACACGTTAATTTAGTCTGTCTCTTGTCTTGTTCCCCCCACCCCTTTGTTCTGTTACCAAAACTTATCAGTTCATACAGTGTTACTTCTAGAAAGATACTGGTATTTTAGCCTGGAAGTAAGGAAAGGGGAGGGGGATAAATTATATACGTATGCATCCCGCGGGTTCTGGAACTAACAGAAATCGACCCCATTTTATACTCCTAAAAGCCACGGAAAACAAGCGGAACATTCACAAAAGCACAATCACGAACACTTATTTTTAAAAAAAAAAAACACACACACACACACACACCATATGATCACTTTGTACTAAGCTACTTAACTACCTATTTTTCCCAAGTCCCACCAATGGAGGGGAGGGAAGCTAAATAGAAACATCCATAAAGACAACAGAATCCTAGATGAGATGTTTCGAAAGGAGAGTATATAGGTGAGACCCCAGCGGAGCTTTCAAAGTTGAGAATCCCATTCGCCCGAGTATGAAATGAGGATTCTTTTTTTGTAAACAATGAGGATGTCTGTCTGTTACAATAGCACACTCGCACAGTGCTCTCCCCACCACCACCACGAAAGGCCACCAAGATCTTTTATGCCACTCAAAACTTTGCTTTCCTGTTAACATGAGCGATGGCTACCTCCTCCAGCAGCAACTGGGGGGGGGGAGGCGGAAATATTCCTAGAACGTTCAAGTATTAAAACTTCTCTGCAGAAACCTGGGTGAAGGAGAAGAAAAATGGCCCAGAGAAGTTTGGCACTCCAATGCTTCTCTGAATACTCAATTTTCACAATAAATAGTCGGCCACTAGGAATGCACGCTTTCTCTTCACCGCCACAAAGGTGGTGATCTCCTCACGCTCAATTCTGCCAGTGGGTGGGAGCAAGAGGACGAGAGACTTCCTGTCTCGCCCTTTAAAAGTTAGGACCAACTTGTGGGGTACCTTAAGATCTCCTGTGCAAGCCCGTCTGGCGCGAAGGTCTCTCTGCCCTCAGGCCCTGAAGGCTTTTTCGTGTTAATAGTGTGTTAATACATTTCTTTTGGGAAAGTCGCTCAGCTGTCCTAGGTGGGTTTACTTGAAAGTAAAGAATGGCATTTAAATGTGCAGTGGCCCTTCCCCCCCCCCCCCAACCCTCAGGAAATGGACTTGGGTGCTCTAAAGGGGATGGTGAATCGAAGGGGCTTCCACTCCCATTCCATCTCCAGATCCGCATCGCCGTCTGTCCTCCTGAAGGACTATGGGAGGGGGGAAGCGTTGGGAGGGGGGGCACTATTTTCCAGGAAACCTCAGTGCTCTGGCACCATTTCCTGGAGGCTTGCGCAGGAGAACTTCCCAGTGCGTTGTGCCTCTTGACTGGGACAGTGTTTGGGGTTTGGGGCGGGGGAGGAAGAAGCACAGCAGCTCACTGAAGACTCCCCAAAGGGGCCACTGGGGGATTCACGTGAAATTAACATGAAACTGTCATCAGTCGTCTGCAAAGCTCCTCGCTCTCACTCTTCTTCACACAGTAGCATTATCTCCTCAATAGTTTTAAAAGGGAAAAAGAAGACCCGAAGAAACGAACAGGTGTGATCATTATGAACTCCTTGCATTCAAACCAAGCTGTCTGTTTCTGCTTCGGCTTGGCTCTCCGCCCCCGCCCCCATTCTCAAGCACCGCTAGGAAATCATCGCCCACAAATACGACACGAGTTTCGAAACGGGGCCCAAACTGGGGAGCAAAGAGGGAGGCCCCGGGCTAGGGAATCTTCATTCTTTCCCCTGTTCCTTGTTCATTTTCTTCATCTTCATCCTTCGATTCTGAAACCAGATTTTGACTTGTCTTTCGCTCAGGTTGAGGAGCCTGGCCACTTCGTGTCTACGGTCCCTGGTGAGGTACATATTGAACAGAAACTCCTTCTCCAGTTCCAAGGTCTGGTACTTTGTGTAGGGACATCGTTTCTTCCGGGAGGAGCGAGCGTGTAACCAGTTGGCCGCAGGGTTACCTGGAAGAGAGAGTAGGAACCCGTCAACGCCAATAGCTCAGTGTTGTACAGTTGGCCGATAGACCACCAGCAAGAAGAACTTTGGATCTGACAGAAAGAAGATCCGCACCCATGAAGGGGATGCCAATTACCGGGAGAAAAAACAGTTGTGCAAATTATACCCACCAGTATAAGAATATCCATGTGCTCTGGCCTGCAAATGTTACGTAAAGGGGGAGGAAAGGTTTACCTAGCCAGCCATCTACCTACAGTATCATCCATGCAGCTATAGGAAGGAAGAAGGAAGGAAGGAAGGAAGGAAGGAAGGAAGGAAGGAAGGAAGGAAGGAAGGAAGGAAATTAGTTTTTAGGAGTTTGGATGTTTTGTGGCAAACTTATTCTAGGAAGAAACGAAAGAAGAAGTTTAGGCCTTTTTAGAATGGCACAGAGGAAGGTTCACAGGGCGAGTGGGGGTAGCTGTGAGTTTCCTGCATTGTGCAGGGGGTTGGACTAGATAGCCCCGGGGATCCCAGCTGTATGTTTCTAAGCGAGGAAGAGATTGCTCATGGGAGGAAGAAAAGAAGGAAGGTCTAATCTATGAACCTCTTTTCATTGTAATAACATGAAATGATCTCTATTCCAGATGCATGTTTTTCGAATGGCGTGCGTATGTTTCCCGCTTGCATGCAACTACTAATTCATTAAAAAACTATGAATAATTGATCACTCTCTCTTCTAGTTTTTTTTAAAAATTTTAATATAATATCCACCCTACCAACAGGAAAGCAAATTGCCTGCGGTGGTGGTTTCCGTGTTGCTCAGGGAAGTCCTTTGCATCAGGGTCCATGTAGCACCGCAAGACAAGTATCAAAAAACAAGGGAAACCATCCCGGGGCACCAGCCACTGCCCTGAGCACACTCCTCAGGAACTACCCGGTGGACTGTGCACTGTGCCGTCCTAAGAAGACTTCCCTGGGAGTAAGCACCACTGAATAGTCTCGAGTGGGATTCTGAGCAGACCTCCGTAGGATTGCTCTCGGAGAAGCAATCCAGATGTGATGCTCGCGGCATGGTTAGGGGGGGTAGCCATCTAGGCGAGGCAGAAGAAAGACTGCAGTAGGAAGCCCCAGCCCACCGACTGCTGCGCAACGCTATTGATAGTTATAGGACTACTCGGGAGTAATGGGGATAGTTGTGATCGGCGCGTTGGCAAAAAAACCCCCAAACTCAGATGAATTTGCGCTGCGCTTTAAAAACTGGGCTGGAGGGAAGCGGCTGTGTTTGGGTTCATTCTTTTGTACAAAGGGAGAATCTCCTTCAAGGGACAGAGAAAGGCCAAACTTCTGCCTGACTTCTCAGGTCCTTCCGCAATGAAAGGCACCCCCCCCCCCGCGCCTCACACACATACAGCTAGGACTCTTCTAGTAAGCGGGGCAGGAGGTCTGGGAGCAAAAGCCACGGCCCGGCCTCTTCAGTGCGGCGCTTTCTGCTTTCTGTGTTCTAAAAACCAGCAGGCACATCTCCCGCCTTCCCAAGCCGACCCCCGCTTCCTCCGCAGAAGTGACTGGCTCTAATAGGCAGAATTAAATATTAAAGAACAGACAGGCACTTAATAATTAATACAGCTACCTATCTTTTAATGGCATGGGGGGGGGAATCTCCACCAATGACCCTCCCCCCTGCCTTTTTTTTTAAAAAAAAAATCGTGTTTGTGTGATTTCTTGGCACTTCAAGGAAACATGACGTCTGCCACAGGAAAACAAGTTTATCTTTCATTTCACGCTATTCCCCCAAACAGGAAGGGGGGGGGGAGAGTTATGTCGGATTGGCACGCCACATTTAAAAAAACAAACCCCAAACCCAAAAGCGGGGATTTACAAATAAGAAATTCCTATAGGACGTGGATTCCGAGTGGCGAACTGGCTTGCTCAGGGCGAATAACCACCCCAACTTCTTTTGGGGGGCAGACTTTGTTCTTTTCTTCTTTTTCTTTTTGGCATTCTTTCAATCTCCGACCAAGTCTGTCTTCTAAGCTACACTGAAGCAGCGGATGGTATTCCTTGGCCCTCTAGACCTGACCCGTTTGCTTGGACTAGATTTTTATACATCTTCACTCTCGGGAGAGGGGAGAGAAGGGCGCTGAAGGGGTGGGGGAGACCTCTTCCAATTCTTCTCAACCGTTCACCTCAGCCTCTAAGCCAAGAATTTCTGCCCAGTGCCCCAACACAAAACGCGCCGTTTTCGTCCCCCTCCCACTGTGCCAGAGTGAGCGGCGAGGTCCAGAAGGACACAAATCAGCCAATGCCTCGTGAATTTTCATTCACCCTCTTTTCCGACTGCTATTCTGGATCGGGAACAGGCAGAGAGGGGGGGGGGGACGGAGGTGCAGCTGCATAGATGCATAGATTTCATGTTTCAAAAGTTGCAAGAGGGCTATTGCCTTGATTATTGTTGTTTACGCTGCCGAGTCAATTTTTGAAAAAAAATTCCCCACACGCCCACAAAATACTGCACTACGGTCCTTAGTCTCTTTCCGCCCGGTGTACTGGAGAAGATTTCTCCCTGACAGCTCAAGCTTCTGGAAGGCCGTTGGAAAGGCGACTTGCCCCCTCTTCCTTACCTTTAAAGGAGGAGGCAGCGTATGTTTGCATTATATTTCACTGCGCTTCCATTCCCACCCGCCCACCCCAATCGTTTTCACTATATTTTTCCCTCAAAGGGTGGGGAAACCAAACGATCATAGCTGCCACCCGGTCGCAAAACGAACCACACGATTAAGTTTAAGAGTTTGCCAGTCTGTTCCCCCTAGCAAATAAAAGACCCAATTAAGCTCGTTTCCCTTTTTACTGTTTTGTTGGGGAAAGAGGGGGGAGGCTGTGGCTCTGAAATATTCATAGGCACGTCGGGCGCATTTCATAAACAAACGACAATCAACAACCGAGAAGGGAGAGTGACAGAAGAAGACAGCCTAAGGAACCGGGGGTCCTTCAAGGTAAACAAGGGCAACCAGCAACAAAGCCCCCTCCTCGCTTCTCCACGTGAACTTCTTCCCATCCCTTTAAAAAAAAAGAAAAGGAAACAAAAACAACCCGAATATCTTCTCCGCATCTCCTGTAGCATTTCTTCTGCAAAACACACACACACAAACACACAACATCTCCATATTTCCTCGTCGCCGAGCCTCGCATAAAAGAATTTACTACAGACAAGTTAGTCACTTGGACTCGTTCAAGTGAAGGTGGCATCGCCTCCCCCCTCCTGCGCATTATATATTTCATTTCAGCTTTTAAAAAACAATCCAAACACACACCGAGCAATCTCTTCCATTTCCTTTCCTCCCCTCCTCCCCAGCCTAGGTTAGCGCTACTGGGTTTTGGAGGGTAGGGGGAAAAAGGGGTCTCTTTTAAGACCTGCAATTTTTGTTAAAGCTTCCCTCTCCCATTGTGCCGTTTTATGACACCCCCTCTTAGGTTTTTATGCTGTTTACTTCCTCACTTTTTATAACTTACTTTGATCTGGCCTGCTTTTGTCCTCGCTTCCTTCACAAACTTTATTGTCCTCGAAGCTGGGCCTTTGATTGGAAGCGATCCCTTCCCTTCCAGCAGAAGTTTCTAAATGGTACTCCTGTGTCCCCTGTTTACGAATCTCCCCGGGGTGTCCCAGCAGCGGTTCTGTTTTAACTGGTCCCTGCCCGGCTATGTTTTCTGTTCTGGGCACTGGGTCCAGCCAGTTCCGTAGATACCTACTCTCGGAGGTTGGGAGGTTTTGATGCTGAATGTAAGGATGATAGACCGAAGGAAGGGCAGCTGCGCTGTGTGGCGTCAGAGGCGTCCAGGAAGCGCTGAAAACTGAAGATTTGGGCTGGAAACTACAAGAGGGGAATTCGAGGGGTTCACTGTGGCTAGTTTGCCGGGAGTTTGCATACTGCCCCGAAGAGAATTTGGCCGCGGGAGATTCTTCGCTGTCATGACTTATAATGGAGTCGACATAGTAATTGCTAAGAGTTCCAGAAATGGACATTCTTGGACATCATACGAGCCCCACGGTTCAATGAAGGGGGGAAAAAAGTAGCGAGCGAGCTAGCAATAAAATAAAATAAAAAAGGGAGAAGATCTCGAGTTAGCTGCTTCTATAGATATTAAAGTATATAAGGGTGGGGGGGGAGGCGAGCTGTAAAAAAAGGCGACACTCCCGCTTAACCCCCTTTCCTCCTCCAGCGTCAACTTCCTAGCCAAGAAAAAGTACAGTCGGGACTGCCGGGTTGGGAGCTTCCAGCAAAATGATTGGTCAAACTTTTTTCGTGAGGCTGATAAAGCGTCAGGGCAGGCGTAAATCAATCCGGGCGGAGGGGGCTGCGCGGGGCTGTCAAACCGCCCTCTGCATTCCATATCAAGGATGGATTGTGTTATGTTGATGCGATGTAGCACAACGTCAGGAGTTCAGAAAGCGAGAAACGTACAGTGCAAACGGGGGTGGGCAGGGGAGGAGACGAGGGTGGGGGTGGATGCTGCGGGTGGGGGTTAATAGATTTCTCTCTGTGTGTGTCTCTCCCCCCCTTGTGAAACATGAAAGAGAAATGCTGAGTTTTGCCCTCTCTTTGCCTCCAATAATACTCTTCTGGGGAATTCTCTTCCTCCCACCTATTCTTCCTCCCCCACCCCCACCAAAAAAAAAAAATCCCTGAACTGCAGTTCTGAACCGGCTTTTTCCTCCCTCCCAGTTGGCATTTGGCTGAATTGTGTATTATAGGATATAAAGTGAACTTTCAAATATGCTAAAAGAAGGCCTGGGGATACCTTTCACTGGCAGGCTTGTATGAGAAGGGTGTTTTGGGGAGGGGGGCTGGGGGGCTCGTGGCTTCTAAATTCTTGGTAGAAATGTTTGTAGTTTGGTACCTTCCTTAAACATTAACGGTCACAGGTTTGCATACTGTAATGTCTATGTGTATTGCATACAGAACGCGAGCGCATGCCTATTGTATATGCCTGTCTGTTCCGGGTGGGTATTTGCATGTATATTATATATGCATGTATGTAATGTATGAACCCATCCCGTTTTCCCAGAACCCTATACGAAGAACATATCATTTAAAGACAGGGAGACACCAAGTCAGATTATATGCTTTCATGTAAAGGTGTGCACAATTAAACTATAGACTTGAAAGTGCAGTTCTTTTGACTACAGAAGCGTGTCTGTATTTGTGTGCACCGTAATTAGAGGTGGCAGACAGACAGACAGACAGACAGACAGACAGACAGACAGACAGACTCATTCCTTGGGCTTCTGCAGTAATATCCCAGTTTGTTTTGAGTGGGGGGTGAGAAGACCGGGTTCCCTTGCAGAGACCAACATTCTCTCTGCCTCCTTCCCTCCCCGCCATATACACGCACTTTAATTTTACTACCCTTGTAAAATGTCCAATCCGGTACTGATCCTCTTTGTTTCCTTACAGAAGGCGTTAGACTTGAGACGGTTAAATAGTTGAATAAAACTTACATTAGCTTTCTTTGATTTTTATAGCCTTGAATTTACTGCCTGTGGAAAAGGAGGATGTTTAAAAGAGAGCGAGCGAGAGAGAGACAAGGGGAGAGAGAGAAAGCCAGGGGGTGCCTCGCGCAAATCAGAGCAAGCCGCGCTGCTCTCTCCTCTCTCTCCGCAGCCTTTTTGATGCCCTAGACCCAGTCTAGTTAAGCCGAATCGTTTGCATCTAATCCGATGATCCTGCTCTACGCATTTGCTTCCGAGGAGTCCTATTCGAGAGAATGGCTGTGGAGTACAATCCCGATCCTAAAATACGTTTGCATGCCAGTTTATTCTCACTTATTGCTGGGGAATTTCCTTCCAAGTAAAGTATATTTGAGGACAGCAGGTTGTGTCCAGTGGGAGTCCAAAGGACTATACTGACCCAGTAATGTGTCTCGGCTTAAGGGCCTTGTGGACCGAGGTGTTTGTCCGTGAAGGCGTGCACGAAGCCCGCTGGTAAATTCGGCTTTTTTGCAAGGAGGTGGATTTCGTTTTCTTTTTAGCAGAACAGGAAGTGTTCCAGGGAGGCTTTAAGCAGACGCAGCCCTGGACTCCCTCGGCGCTGTAAAGAGAGACGCCCTGTTGGTGCCCCCAGGAAGGGCTGAGCAACGCGCCGAGGAGAATTTTGCAGTATTGATGAAGGGGAGAAAGGTAAATTCTCTGGCATAAGAAGGACAGATACATACTGGCAAACTGGGCTGTTGGACGCATCGATTTGACTGTACTCATATTTGCATTTTATCATAAAGTAAATAAAGAGAGGCAGCAGCAAAATTGCACTTTTCTTTACGTGTTCTTCTCCTAAGGGAGGAAAGTGATATATGTGTCTATGTTGCACACAAGGGTATTAGGTAGGTAGGTATGAAAACATATCTGAGATGGAATATATATTGATGGGTAGAAAAAAGAGAAGGAAGGAAGGAAGGAAGGAAGGAAGCTCAAAGTGTTTTCCCCAGTAAATATTTTTAAATATAATTTTTTTAAAAATCCTACCTAAAGGGGAAACAGAGCAGTCCCATCAACAGTTATAATAACTGCTTGGGAACAAATTCCTGTGAAACTTATGGATGGGTAGATCTTTGACGCCAGCAGGGCTTAGTCTGGAGCAAACTTACTAAAATTGTACGAAAATGAAAAAATGAGAGTTAGAGAAAAGAAACAAGAAAAGAAGCAGAAGATAGGAGTCTAGCGTTGGCGAACAGTCAGCGGGCATGAACACAGAGAGCTACAGCGCAATCTTAGGCAGAGTTACTTCTGTCTAAATCCATTGATTTCAATGGACCGACCTCATAGGATTAAACTCAGCGAGTCGGACATATCACTAGATGGGCTCCTTTTTCTGTTGAAAATTTCAAGCAACACCTGAAACAAAACCTGAAATCTGAAATATTTTAATACCCTTAACTTGAGGGGGCGGGGAGAGCTCAACACATGTGCAAAATTAAGCACATTTTGTTCCATTAATAGGAGAGGGAGACTGAAGTCTGTGACTAACTTTCCCACTGAAATAAACGGGACATAAAAGTGCTTACTTTGAAAGGATCATACAACCCCCTCCCCCAAGCTAGACCGATATTGCAACAATACAACGAAAAAAAGAGTAATTAACACTAACATTTTGGATACCACCTTTGGAGTCAGTTGCCGAATTTGTATGGACTTCAAGGTATCCCAGCTCGACTTGTTTTTTAGCCAACTGTTGGATCTGAAACTTCCGATACTATTCCCGGGGCAATCTTGGTAATATAAACAAAACCTTCTTTCAGGAAATATTATTAAAAACAGGGCTTCGTGCCTACCAACTTCCCACGGAGATCTGTGCACTGCCAGATTTTCCTAACTCAAAAACAAAACACAACTTCTCTGGTATTAGGGAGATTTTCTTTGCCATTAACAATATCCCTGGTATAATGAAAACCAAAAATCAAGCATAGATTCAACCTTCCAGAAAAGGTTGTATTTTTTAAAAAATCCATCTGATGTGGATAGGGCCACTCTTTATCTCTGGAGTGAGTCAAAAATACAAGAAAACTGATTTAAAGGCATTGCGGAGAGGGAAAGGCCGGCTGGTGGGGGTTTAAATTAGTGACAGACAAATAGACATTTTGGGTTGTTGTTATGGGGGGGGGCGGTAAAATTAAGTAGCTATGAAATTTACTGAACATTAATTGAAAGGAAACACCTGTTCAGTGTTTTGCAAGATAAATTGTCCGTGTTTTACCTGTAATAAATATATTCTTGGAAAAATCCTGGGGCACCTCCTATAAATAATTATGAGGCATGTCAGCAGTTGAGTATATAATTTTGTGGAGTAGATAAATTCATACCAAAATGACTTCAAGAGAGCAACCCTGAGGTAGAACTCTGAGCTTTCAGGATTCCCCAGTGAACTTCAACCACACAAGAAGCCCTGCAAAATCCATTTACCTTCCCTTGTTTTAGTTTTATCCAGGGATATATTAATTTTCATTTCTTCTCCTCCTTTAAATATGTGTATTACCATTCAAGTCATCCTTTACATCCTGTAGTGCGAGGCTTGATACTGGGCTCCTCTGCTCGGAAGTTCTATTTGGGAAGGAAGTGGGGTTTTTTACCCTTCTGCTCAGCAAAGAATAGTTCCTTAAAGGAACCAGACTAAAGATCTTGTTCAAAAATCAAACAGCCCCAGTGCTTTAGGAGAGACAAATGGGGCCCAGTTGCCTTCAGGCACCATCAACGGCAGGGTTTTTAGTAGGACTATACAGAGGCCAGTAAAGAGGGGGGGGGTCCCCTTCAAATATTTAGTCCACAAGTCAGTTCTATTACTGAAGAACTCGGAGTTAAAAGAGTTACACAGGTGAAGTAAAAAATAATAGAGAAGCAAATGTCTAGGTTTGCTTTCTATCCTAAATATACTTCGGATTGAGAATCTGAGTGTTCTAGAGAAAACCCCATTTAGGCAAGTAGCGGATTTCAAATTCCACTTTCTTAAATAGTTCTAACAACTTTCCCTATATCTACAAAGTCAGCAACGCAAAAGGTTTTCGTATATTTTTCTAAAAAATTGAGTGCCCCAAAGCGCTCTTGAACTGTTCAGAAATATCTTTATTATTAATGACTGGAGGGTGTGTCCAAACACAATTTCTTAAAGAAACTCGGAATTCCCATATTGCACCATTTTTGTTAGATGTTTCCCAAAATTTTATTAAAAGATCACTTTTTAACACCAGCAGTACAGTTTGTTAAAACAAGCTAGTCACAAACCCTCCAACCCAATTTTGCTGAATTATAATATCTGAGGTCCAAATCCTGAATAACTCACTTCTTGCCAGAAATTCTGTCACCCAGCTGGGTTTGATTATTAAAATATCGTGAAGATTATCTTTATATGAGTCTTCTTTAGAGATAGATAGATAGATAGATAGATAGATAGATAGATAGATAGATAGATAGATAGATAGATAGATAGATAGATAGATAGATAGATAGATAGATAGATAGATAGATAGATAGATAGATAGATAGATAGATAGATAGATAGATAGATAGATAGATAGATAGATAGATAGATATTTGACAAATACATGGACAGTTGACAAAGCAACAAGTTTTGTTTCCCCCAAATCCATGAGAGCTTCTCACTTTACATCAGCCTGTGACTTCTATGCTGAGTAAAGTGGACTTCTATGCTTTGGAAGGCGGATGCTACCTTCAAACTCCTATGCCAGGCCCCACAATTAGGTTAGGTCGAAATACTAAAGTGTAAAGCTGTTTTAAGATTGAAACAGTAACACTGCTTAGAAGAACAGCCCCCGCTGAAATCGGATAAGGTTTAAACCTAAACCGACTCTAATGAAACATACAAATACCTTTGATCGGACGTTAAGTCCTTTCGATTACTATGGATATGACTTCCAAGTAAATGTGCTTGGGTTGCAGTTCCGAAGTCTCCATAGAAATCCATTTATATTCTGGCGCAGTCCGACTGACTAGCAGAGGGCTATTTCGAAGAGAATGGGTGGTGGGCTTTAGCGAGCCACTGAAATTACGGAGACCTTTTGGACAATGGTGATAACACCATAAGAAATTTGGGGTGTATTGAAGCCGCTGGATCTAAGGATATCTCTTCCCGGAAAACGTTTCGCAGCCTAACAGTTCACCCCTATAAACATCTTATTCCTTTCAAAATCTTCATTTTAACTCGGGCAGAGGTGCTTTAAGTGAACCGTTTGAACAGGCTTAAATCCAACCATTTCTGGGGAACGGACTTGTCATTTGTACAAAGTTAGGCGTCTCAAATCTTCTTGATAAGGACTGCTGTTGTGCACTTTGCAGCATGAAAACACCTCTCACACTAACTGATCTTTAAAAAAGCAAACGGCCTTTAAAAATTATTCATTTGCGCCAGTCTGTTAAGAGTCATGAAAGGACCATTGGTTCGAGGCGGGAGGGGTGGGAGAGAAGCCCTGCACACCAAAGCTTTATTTCGTTTTAAGTAAACCAGGTTTTTGTAGCCTGCTTTCCCCCCCTTCCCTTTTAGAAAGAAATCTACCTTTCTCCATTTCCTGTGCTAGCTCAGGGTTTTGAATGCTACCGTTTTGGCTGCGCCTGTGGAGGGAGAGAGCGAGGGAGGGAGAAAATTCCTTGTCTGAAGGGAAGCAAAACAATCCACACATGTGGGCAGCGCTCCAGACCTGAAACTGGACCCGAGTCCCAAACACGACTCCAAGAGGGGTTTATAATTTTAGCAGTTAATAAAGCTATGAGAGATCCCTTGTAAAGTTGGAGGCCTGCCTGGGTCTGGGGTGGGGAGGTTGCTAACGAAAGTCAGGAAAGGGGGACGGTACAGAAGCTTCTTCTGAGCTGTTTTCGAATCAGCACCCCCCCCCCCTTAGGTAGATTTAAGCTTGCATAAGGCATCTGCGGAGAGAGAGGACAAAAATCCAGCTCCCCTGCCGAAAGCGTAATACTATGCCCGTTCACTCAGAAAGTAAAACGAGCGAAGTGTTCAGCGCTGGCCTCTCCTTAAGTAAGAGTGAATGGCGTAGCCCCTTCGATGAAGTCAATGTAAACTAAACCTTTATAAGCATTCAAAGCTTCAGGCCAGCCCTTCCGGTCATGGAATTGCTCCGGAGTATATGGCTGCCTGGATAGCTGTTGCTTATTCAGGGGAGACCAGTCGAACTTACTTTGAAGTAAAAGCGCCGATGTCTGGGGACAAGAGGGATTGACCAAACAGAATTTCCTCCCATGTGGAAACAATAATGAACATTTTCAGAAATAATGAAAGCCCAGTTTTTAAAAAAAAACTGATACTGACCCAAGCTATCACTCTGTTGACAATTAGTACTAGCTGTGTTTTTAAAGTTGGCTTCTATGTGTGAATAAGTAAGAAACAGCAAAAGTACAACCCCCTCCCCTTTACTGGCTTGGAAGTGCCATTGATTCAAACTGAACTTTCAGATGGATAAATTTAAATGATTCAGACCCCGAACCAAAGCAATGGGAAGGGCTCCTGGAAAAGCCCTATGGAAATGCATAACAGCTGTCCACAAAGCTCTGCAGAAGTCAACCAGACGTTCCCCAAGTGAATAAGATTTGGAGAAGGGATACCAGTGTGAGAAATCTGTATACTGTAGCTATTACTGTTATTAGTAACAGTAGTAACCGCAACAATAGTAATAGCAGTAGTGTTACTCTGAGATGCAGCTACTTCCATTCAGTTGGATTGTGGGGCTGTGGTTGATCCAAGTCTTATGAGAAGTCCAGGATCCTACCTGAACATGTTTTGGACTTAAAGCTTGATTGGCACCGACAAGTCCATTCGGTATTTGCCAGCTACATGAAATTAAGGTCAGTCGAGAGGACCTGAAAAAGAGCATTCAGACTCTTTAACCTTATCATCTTACAACGCGAAAAGGGAGAACATGAGGGGAAGGGGATGGGGAACTGGACCAAAACGAACTTTCTAATGTAGATATGTACCAAGGGATCCCGAAACATTATTTAAAGCTTTATTATGAGAGGGGCTGGAATAACAGACCATGAAAGGTGGTGGTTGGTGTGTGAGCCCCAGATGGGAACACACACAGACACACACACACACACACACACAGAGGTATTAAGAGTTAGATTTCTAAAGTATTGCTTCCGTGTAATTGTGACAGTAAGTCTTGATCTTAAAATGTGGGAGGGGGAGAGGGGGCAGTGGCAGAATGTCCTTTTGAAAAACATTGTGCCTCGTTTGTGGAAATAAAGTCCTGGACGCGGAGGAATGAGCAAAGAGAAAGATTGGCCCAAAGAAGAAGAAAAGAAAGTGTGGTGAACTTCAGGGACTGGATTTGCCAAAGTTATTGTTCATTGTCTTTTACATCTGGTGGGTGCCTTGTGGGGTGGCCCAGCTGGAGTTTTCCTGGGGTTGGGTGGGGGATTTTTTTTTTTTGGTTTTTCATTTTTGCAAAAAAAAAAAAAATGCCCCTCGTTTTAGAGGCCAACGTCGTGGACGCAGCTTCAGGTAAGGCTGGTCTTCTCTTTTCTTACTTCGAAATGGAAAGAAATAAACAGAGCTCCACAAACAGAAAGCAAGGCAGAAACAAAGTTGGAATGGGAACATGTCTGGTTCCTCTAGCGTCTCTTTCTCTCCCCCCGCAATCAAGCAAGGTTTCCTCTCCAGCTCTAACCAGCTTCCCCAACCCCCCCATTTTCAGATAGTCTGAAATGACAGCGCAGCGCCTATTTTAGGATATTCATGGCCAAGCCGATCATAAACCCAGTTCCGCTGTGGAGTTTATATATCTAAACCGATTCAGGGCAGCAATCCCTCTAAGGACAGGTACTTGGGAGCAAGTCCTCCTGACTCTAGCTGTGGTTTGGGGATGTACTAGTGATTAGATTGAAGGAGTTAACCTTCATTGCTTAAACTGCACTACTCCGGCTTAACGGGGTTATGGGTCTCCCTGCATGTCAACTTTGGCAGTATTTATTTGTTAGAATTAATCTGTGCAACCGGGGAAATGTCGGGGTTTGCTGTTGTTATTCAAATCCGGGTGCGCATTCCACGATCTATTTATACTCTAAAGTCCTGTTGGGGCTAATTGGACTGTTCCGGAGTGAATTGTTAATTGCGGCCAATATACATTCATAGATTTACAGCCCCAATTATTAAGCATGTACTTTTGGAAGCCAAGCGCGTTGTTGTCCATGTCGCTTGTTTCCGAGTAATCACGCTCACAGACCGAGAAGTGAAAACAACCTTCGACTCACTTATTCACTGATTTGGGTGTCACTTACGGCCGCTACTCAGAGGCTTAAGTTGGAGCAAGTTTACTTGGAAGCAAATTCCTTCCCTGAAAGAAGTCAAGTGTTTAGCAAGTTAATGCACACAACTTTTCCCGCAAACGTGGAAGGCAAAGGAGTTTTCCCCCCTTGTTCCTGAGTCTTCCCTTCCACCCTGGCCGCCCTCTTCCTCTCATTCTGGAACTGCTCCCAGGTTTCAAAGCACAGGTTTTTGGCACTCTTAGCTGAGCATAAATATCCATTCCGCTGCCTTAGAAAAGAGGAAAAACTCCAACCAAGTGATGGCCCATATACATTGGTTTCCCTCTTTTGTAAGTAAACACTGTTCACACCAGAGGAGAGAGGCAAAACCCCTCGCAACTATTTAAAGGTCTAGCGGAGGGCTCCCTGGGTTGAACTGCAACAGAGTTAACACCTACATCCAGAATAAACGTACTGGAGAAGAAACCCTACTGGTTTAAAAGGA
This sequence comes from Eublepharis macularius, assembly GCF_028583425.1. Lineage (NCBI taxonomy): Eukaryota > Metazoa > Chordata > Lepidosauria > Squamata > Eublepharidae > Eublepharis > Eublepharis macularius. The sequence continues at coordinate 43,729,399 of NC_072801.1, forward strand.
ACTTACTTGCAAGCAAGCTCTTTAGAATGACAGCCTTCCTGAGAACGCACGTCCCTTGAAATCAATAGGCTTAACTTTCAAGGGCACGTGTTGGGGATCATAAGCATGTAAGAATTACCTTAATGCGTCAGAACAAAGGTCTATAGGGTGAAACTCGCAGGGGGATAATTTAGAGAGGACAGTCGCCTCCATCAGTGTTTTCAGACTACCCGAGATAATTCCTCAAGAGTACATTATATCTCTGGTTATTAAGGGGTATTAATCGCAAAGAACGCTCTGAAAAAAGGCACCCTTTTCTTTGGCAATTTAATCTTGAATAAGGGTCTCTAGACTTTACTATATTTCTATGTCGCCCATCACTGTAGAAATCTTCTCCCCCACCCATGAAATCTGAAATGGCCCCCCTGCCAATCTTGTCCCACCCCCCACCCCCAGGGATCCTTTGGAAAGCTGCTCGCAGAGGGTGATGCGGAGTAGAAAGTGCCGCACCTTCTTCTCTACAAAATCATGTCATCATTTTACGAACTGGGCATCGATGGTAAGGCCCCAGTCAGTCAACCTGAGCGCAAATTCTGCTGGCAGGACAAGCCTTATGCTGTCCGACTGAATTGCTTTTATAGTTGGTTATCCGCCTTGAGTCTCAGCGAGAAAGTCGTACTATAAATAAAGTCAGTAAGTAAATGAACCCTAAACAGTTACATTTTTCTAAGCTCGCTGACTTTGATGGACTTTAGAAGATGTGATTAGGATGGTGTTGCTGGATATTGGAAGTGGGTTTAAACCCCTTCACTGTCAGAGGGGCTTCTTCCCCAGGATGTTCTCCCGGACAAATGTCCTTCCAAGATATGCAAGAGTAAGACACTGGGGATATCTTCAAATCTATCTGCTCCACAGATCTTTTTCCTTTATGATTTCATGGGCTTTTTACAGGTGACGCTAATAAGCGCCTTGGAACTTTTTTTGCCCCTGGTTTGAATGTGGTTAAGGGAGAAGAAACTCGGAGTTTATGATTCTAGCCAATGCAGGTTTTACACCAGCAATTTAGGATGCAATCCTAAGCAGGTTTACTCAGAAGTAAGCCCAATGTTATTCAATGGGGCTTACTCTTAGGAAAGTGTCTTTAGGACAGAAACCTCGGCAGCTCAACCACACTCGCCTTTTACAGTGCTGTCCTAAGCAGAGTTACGCCCTTCTAAGTCCATCGAGGTCAATAGATTTAAAAGTGGATAACTCTGCACAGGACTGCACCGTTAAAGCTCCGAAGACTGAAAAGTGATTGTAAATCAGTCTCTCTCGCTTGTGAGGCTATCGATTCCATACCTGCTTTTCAGTCTTCCTCGAGAACGGGAGAGCGACCATAAAGCGCTCTAAGTGGCACCAGTGAATTCAAAACCGATGAAACCCGCAGAGACAAATTGCAAACGATTTCGCTATCGTGAGTGGGGGAAACCTCTTCCTCAGACAAGGTCTACCTGCGCCCGGTGCTTCTCTTCTGGGTGCTTTGCAAAATGCGGCAGAGCTTCACAACGCGTTTTATCGTGCAGTATAAACTTCAGTGGAACATACTTCCACATGGGAGGTGTTAGGGGGCTTTTTCCTCCCCGTTTTTTCAATATGTCCCAGGATCACAACCCAGTTAGACCAGAATGTCTGGAATCAATCAAACCATTCTCGCCTGGCTTGAGTCCAAACACTTACACCCAGTTACATCCACTTAGTTGAGCCGGTACTCGCTCTCGCTCGCTCTCTCCTTCTTCCAGCAACTGGGTTCTTTTAGAGGAGCGACTGAGCTCTAGGACCTCCACTACCTTACACTGAAGTATTTGTTATTTATTCGTTTAGAAAATGTATATGCCGCCTCTCCAGAGACTTGCTCCAGGATGAACCAATGGAACACAATACTGCAGTTCGTATATTAATGTCCCAAATACTTAACACCTTTCTTGGAAGAATGTTTCATATCAGTGAAATTGAGTCCCAAATAAATGCGTCAGATCATTGTCCAAACTTGGAGCCCTAAGTCTTTTGCGAATCCCACTGATGCAAATAGGAATTGCGCAGCATACATTCCTTTCCATGGAGACGGCATTGCGAAACTATCTGCTTGATAGTTCCACTTACTTACATCTACATTCTGTTGGTTTAGATAGGACTTGACTCCAACTCGCGTGCCCCAAATTGGCAATCTAGAGTCCTTTAGTCATTGCCCTGTGGAGATGGGAAGAGGAGCTAGCCCAGAGGTAGTATCATGTGTGGTGGGTACCGGGTAATGCTAATATAGCTGAAAAAGATACAGTAGATACCAAACAAGATTTCAGTGCGGAGTCTTCCTAAATCCTGGCTCAAATTAAGCCCCAGTTTATGATGGGCTACCACAAAAAAAACCCCAAAGTGTTTTTAGGGGGCGAGATTTTAATTTGTTTTACGGGTATTGGAGAATTGGAGTTCAGAAATAAACAAAGTGTCTCTAGTAACCAGGAAACATCTCAGTAGCTAGGAATGCGATTTCAGGCAACTAAAAGATTGTGTATGCGGGAGGGCTGGAAGTGGCGACTTAGTCATATCTGTTCGGGGGAAGTCCAGTTAGTTTGGGGCCCTCCCAATGGAGGGATTGAATGGAGAGATTCCAAAGCAAATGTCTCTATTTCGAAGTAGCTTTTAACATGCAGTCGGTTTTGATTTTGTTTCCAGCTCACCCAATGATTCGAGGTTTGGATTAAGAGGTTTTAAACCTGGGAAGATGTCGCGGTATTGAATTTGGCAATCTGATTCTTTTACCCCTAAAAAAAATATCGGTCAAGTAGACTGGCTCTTTTGATGTCCTGATCAGTTAGTATTCCAAAAGCAAAATAGCAGCTTTGAAAGCCGGGGTGTTCTCCCTCCTCTCCCAAACGTGCCAGATTTTATTTCAGTTTTACTGTACAGTTCTAAACGACATTCCATCATGAAGTTCTCCTGCACAAGCCACATGGTAAGGAAGGTGCCAATGAACGCTTTTGCAGGAAGACAGCCGCCGGCAGAGCGGTTGAGTTGCTGCTCGGGGGTTCCCAGAGGCATCTAGCAGGAGTGGGTGGGATGAGATACTGAATTGCAACGCAATCCTAAAAACACTTTCCTGATAGTAAATCTCATGAGGAAGATCCTGAGAAGATCCATTTTGGTTGGCAGTGTTAAGATGGTTCTTTGCACCCACCTCCGCTTAAGCACAATATTCTTGCTCAATGGATCTTGACGCAGGAGACCTTCCAAGGGGCTTAAGTCCTCGTTTCATAGTAACGGCCTTTTAAACATAGATGGAGCTAAATATTTCTGCCCTGCTGGAATTAACTGGAACCGTCTCGATTTTTTTTTCTTAAAAGGCCCAGCAAATTCCTGTCAAAGCGCCTCAAGTAAACCAGTGAAAACACGAACTAGTAACACTGGAGTGGTTCGAAATTATGCGCAGGCACGGGAGTGGGGAGGGTGGTTTGAGGCTAGGGTGCTGGCTTAAACACGGCACACTTTCTTGGAAGTAAAGTCCCTTGAGACCTGCTCCAGAAAAACAGCTCTGCTCCAAGAAGAGGCTAGCTACCCGCTTGGTGCAGCTTCTCTGGAGACAGCTGAGGAGTGGAGCTGGGCAAGAGCTTGCGCAAGAGACCTTCTTGCTGTATTTGTGCCTATGGGCTGTTACTGCGAGCTAACAAAATCTCCTCTAAAAAGAGAGCATGCAAATCACACACCCTGGTGGCTGGGACTCTTCTAAAGTAGCACTTCCGGCAGCTGATGAAGTGGGCTATTGCCTGCCAAAGCACAATAAACCAGAGAGTCCTTAGTTCGCTTCCTGTCTTTATGATGCCAATGGAGATTCTCCTAATATATCAGAGATAGATAGGGAATACATAACTTTTGCAAAGGAGACATCCTTGCCGGACGGGGGGACCAGATGGAACTGTGCTCCGTGATGGCAAGGGGTAGATTTTCCCTCGGTTTAAGAATAATTCCAGTTGAACTAACTATTCTCCTGAATACATGTGTTATGCTCGGAATAAGGGATACCAAAAATCTGAACGAAAAAGTTACACACACCATAATCGTGTGTACCCTTACTAAGAAGTAAGTCCACTGGGACTTCCTCTTAACTAAGATTGCCAACACGCCTGGAGGAAAAAAGGCCATGTCCTTTAAATAGAGGTTTAATGTGGGGAAATGAGCATTGAAGTTTTTCATGGCATGGAGGTAAATCGCATCACCTGGCAAATAACTTCTCATTAAGCCTCTATTAAAGGAACAGGACGTAGTTTTTCCTCCAGATGGTTGGCAACTTTACTGTCAAGTAAGTGTGTTGGACTGCAACCCTACTAGGGTTTAAACAGGATGGCTTCTGAAGAATTAAACAGCAAAATGCCTCATCCAGGTGGGAAGTTGTCCTGCGCGGAAATGAAGCTGCGCAAGAGCACGGACTTTCCCCGGACCTTGTGGAAGAGAACTTCGGACTAAGTTCTATACTTACTGTCATTTCTTTCAGCACTTTCTCCTCGCACCAGTAATAATTCGGGGATTCTACAGCTCGGCATGGCCGCTGGAGGGTCTCTTTTTTAGTCTCCCCCCCCCCCCAATCCACTGGTGTGGGAGAGTTTTAATGAATAGGTCCTGATTCCGGAAAACACTTCCTTTAAAAAAAAAATTATGACTCCATCTGTTGTAAATATAGAGAGAGGGCCGAGGTGGGACTTGGTAGCCGTCCCATTTACTGCAAGATTTGCTGCGTGGTTTCCGCTGGACTATAAATTCAATAAAGGTTCTTTCTCTCGGTTTCCCCAGGAGTCCCGGCGTGAAATAAGATTTGTACAGCACTTTCCAGCGCTTAAAATTGCTGTCGACATAATTAGGAATTATAAGAATTCTCCGCCCCACCCATAAAAAAATTCCTATACAAAGTAAAACGAATAAGCAAACTAACACCAAAGTCGAGTCAACTGTAAGTAAATCAGGTCGTTTCACGTTCTTGCGTTTTAAAAAGGAAGGCCCAACAACGTGAAACTACCTAATTCACCAAGCAGTTCTAGTTCATTCCTGCCTGCCAAAGGCTAACGTGGTTCCAGAAAGGGGCCCCGAGCGGCCATTTTTGTTCGGCCCCAGATGCTGCCCCCCCTTAATAGAAAAGCGTTGCTAGGAAACAAATGCCACAAAAGGACCCTTTCAAAGGCCAAATTAAACACGCACTCGCGCGCACTCGCGCCCAACACCCTGCCATTTCCCGAAACCACTATTCAAATGATTTCCTAAGTGGAGAGTCTCAAACGGATCTTTCCTGCAGGACTTTTATAAAGAGCAAGACAAACGCACCAGGGGGAGACAGTAAAAATGCCGTTGACTTTGAAAAACGGCGCGCTATTTTCGGATCCTAAAGTTGAAAGCAATGGGGGGGGGGTGGAGTCTGTTCCAGATTTTTAATGCACCAGTTTTAAGCACTGGAGGAGGGGAAAGGAGAAAGGGACCGGTCCAGGGGCTTTGGCAAACCTATTTATCGCCTGCAGTGTGTTTACCAATAGGCCAGTCTGGCCTGTGAACATTTCCAGGACATGTAGCACCTTAAACACCGACAAGATTTCCAGGGTATGAGCTTTCTACAGTCAAAACGCCCTTGAAGATATTTTCAGGTGGGTAGCCCTGTTGGTCTGCAGTAGAAGAGCAACAGTCCGGTCCAGTAGCATCTTTAAGACCAACTAGATTTCCAGGGTATGAGCTTCCAAGAGTCAAAGCTCCCTTCTTCAGATGTACCCTGGGAATCTGGTGGGTCTTTAAGGGGCTACTGGACCCGAATAAAACTCCCTTGGCCACCTCCCTGAAACGAACCTGTTCTCTACCATACATGCTTTTTGTAGGTGCTGAGGACCAGTGACTTCTTTCTGGTTTCCAACCAGCATTTAGGAACCCAGTAGGAGAAGGTCCTATGCGGATCTCTGGCCTACAGATTGGCTTTTTAAAAGAAAACTCATTTAGGGTACAACAATGCCTTAGCTTCCAAAACTGAAGAGGTTCACTAAAAGAGGGATGGACTTCTCTGTTCAGCAGGTGTACAGGGATGTGTAATTAGCTCATGCCTGTTTAACAAAGTTCTTCAAAGCAAGTTCAGTTGAAATGAATGGGATTTGCTCAAAAGTCTTTCCTCCTATATCAAAAGCCCTGATTCCTTCCACTGCATTTCCTCTCCTAGGACAGGAGCTGTTTGGGGAGGGGAAAAAAAAAGAATGTTACTCATCTAATGATGGTAGTACTGCATTTGAAATATTCACACAAAAAGACCGGGGACAATTCATTGAGCCAATGAGGCTGTCCTAGGAGAATTGCTCTGAACAGATCGCTCCCACATTGGATTCATTAACAAACTGGCCAGTTTTTAAAAGTTGGACACAGAGAGGAGCTGCTCCGCCAGAGCACTGCCGCCTATGGGATCCCTTTTCTTAAGCCTTAAGCCTTTGGAGAGAGGGGAACACCTTATGATGGGGAGGGGGAATACTTTGCACATGTTCATTGAACTTTCTTTGGGAGAACTCTTATACACAGATTCCAAGATGCTATGCTTTGATGCTATGTCTTGGTAAACTGTATTTATTTATCCTATGGCATTGTCTATGGAAATGTCCTTAACATTGTATGGAAATGTCTTCGATACTGATTGTATTAATCTCACACTATGTAATCCACCTTGAGTCTCAGTGAGAAAGGTGGACTATAAAGGAAGGAAGGAAGGAAGGAAGGAAGGAAGGAAGGAAGGAAGGAAGGAAGGAAGGAAGGAATGAATGAATGAATGAATGAATTTATTTACTTCATTTATAGTCCGCCTTTCTCACTGAGACTCAAGGTGGATTACACAGTATGAGGTTAATACAATCAGTATCAAGTAAGTACTTTTCAATACAATACCATAAGGTAAACATATGCAAGTTTAAAGACATAGCATTAGCAAGGATCCAAGACATAGTAGAGATACTGAAGCAAAACATAATCAATTCTAGGACTAACATTAGACAGCATGGAGCGATGGTTGTACATAGGAGTACAGCAGTGGCAAAAAATACTTTCTACAACCTCACTCTACCCTGAAAGATGGCTTCTTATCTTGACATGGCTGACTTGGCCACTTGGATCCATGCTATGGTAACATCAAGGCTTGACTATTGTAATGCTCTATACATTGGCCTCCCATCTAAGTTCACTAGGAGGCTCCAATTAGTGCAAAATGCTGCAGCTCGATTATTATCAAGAGCAAGCAGGAGCATGAACATCACGCCCATCCTACAGTCGCTCCACTGGCTACCCATCGTTTACCATGCTCAGTTCAAAGTATTAGTTATTACGTACAAAGTTCTTCACAGCTTTAGTCTGGCATACCTAGGGAACCGCCTCCCTCCATATGTTCCTCCACGGCAGCTTTGCTCATCTGAACAGGGTCTCCTGCAGGTACCAGGCTACACACAGGTGAAATAAGCAGCAGCCCGCACACGGGCTTTCTCTGTGGTGGCCTCTATCCTGTGGAACTACCTGCCTGAGGAAGTCAGAAGAGTTCCCACTCTCCTGACTTTTCGTAAAGAATGCAAAACCAAACTATTCAAAAAGGCTTTTTACTCAAATGGGAGGGCTGCATTGTAGGGATGGAGTCTCAGGTGCCTCACTAACAAGCTGGGGATCATAGACTTCATCACCATTTTTGCCTCGGAATGAACGAATGAATAAGAGAGATGGGGTCTCAGAGCAGAGCCTTGTCAGAGATTGAGCCCTGTTTTTCACTTGACTGTATAGTATAGTTAGGGTGTCTGGCCAGAATCTGGGAGACCCAGGTTCAAATCCCTGCTCTGTCATGGAACTGCCCTGAGTGGTGTTGGGTCAGTCACTTTCAGCCTAACCCATATCACAGGGTCCTCTTCATGAAGATAAAGTGAAGAAGGGGAGACCACTGTAAACTTCTTTGAATCCCCAGTGGGGGGGAAAGCAGGGTATAAATATATAAAGATTCGTGGTGGGGATCTGTCACTAGAAAAAGTAACACCCCTATTTTGATATAACATAACTCACTATTGCTAGTGGTTAAGTAGTCACACTTCGAAGTCTTAAGAGGCAATTATTAGATTTGGTTATATATATATATAACCAAACCCTAACTATACTATATATATATATATGGGGATAACCCTGCCATCAGGGTGTGTTCCTGGCATTTCTGTTATCTGCAGATACATATTTCTGTTCTAACTTATTTCCCCATGTTTTCTAGTGCTCAAGGGATAAAGCAGAGTCCATGGGCATATATATTTTGATGAAGCATGTTATTGCCCATGAAAGCTCAAGCCACGGTTCAATTGGTTGGAGTGCAATCTATCAGGATGTTTTCCTGCACAAGCCCCATTGAACCTCCCTCAAGAGCACTCTTATTCATCTCGATGGGCTTGCCTTATACCTGTGCAGAACTTCCTGGGGAATTTTGTGCTGAACATGTCCAGTGCTGCATGACCGTGTTTCTTTTTTGACACAACAGGCCAAGATGGTTGTTGGTGTATGTGTGTATATTGCACACTAAAATTTCACTTTCACGCTCCTAGCAAAGTGTGTGCCAGATCACAAAAACTCAGGCCACAATGATTTTTTTTATTTTTTATGGTGCCACAAGACTAGCCCTCCTGCTTTTCTGCAACAGATTAACACAATTGCCCAGTGAATACTTAACCTTTGCATCCTGATTCTAACCCACTATTTGGGAATGGATAAGAGCTCAATGGAGCATGTTTTTAGGGATTCAGGTGGGTAGCTGTGTTGATCTGCTGTAGAACTGTAACAGAATGTCAGAACAGCAAGATGCTAGCCCAGTGGGACCTCAAAGACCAATAAGACCAACCAAGGCATATGTTTTCAAGAGCCAAACCTCCCTTTTCCTACTTCTATCTGATGAAGGGAGCATTGACTCTTGAAAGTTTACATCCTGAAAATCTTATTGGTCTTTAAGACACCACCGGACTCAAATTTTGGTGTTTTGAGTGCTGTAGTGTTACACAGAACCTGTGACTGGTCCACCTTCTGACAGAATGGTTCATAAACAGAACATTCACAGACTGAACAGCTACTTATTTACTTCATTTATACTATCCTTTTCTCCCTACTGGGAACCCAAAGCAGCTTACCGCATTCCCTCCTTCTGTGAGGTATATTAGGCTGAGAAGGAGCGACTGGCCCACAGTCACCAAGCAAGTTTCCATGGCAAAGTGGGGCTTTGAACCTGGGTGTCTCCCAGAGCTTTCATATTGCTTCATCATGTCATTTCAGACACCGTGCTTTTCAACCATTAGTGCTCACATTCAGCAGCCATATATCAGGGGTTGCAACTTCAGCAGGTAACCACTTTTGATCAACATTGACTGCCATTTTCAAATGGTAGCTGCCATTATTGTCATAAGGCTGACACTCGCTCTAGCCAGCACATGACCTAAAACACGCCCCCCCCCCACTTTAACATCCAACTTGAGGCAGAATTGAGGAATGCAAAATAATGACAACATTTGATTTATATACTGCCATTCAGGACAACCATTCAGAGCGGTTTACAAAATATGCTATTATTATCGCCTCAACAGCAATCTTCCTGTGAGGTGGGTGGGGCTGAGAGAGCTCTGGAAGAGCTGTGACTGACCCAAGGTCACCCAGCTGGCTTCAAGTGGAGGAGAGAGAAATCAAACCCGGTTCTCCAGATAGGAGTCCTGCAAGCTCTTAACCACTACACCAAACAAGGCTTTATGCTATCTTGTGGCATTTTGGTTGATCTTAATAAAAGATGGTTTTTGATCATGAGTGAAGTAATCAAACAAGATCTAACGTGTGAACTGGCCCCACATTAAAGGGAAGGAAACCCTTATAAGTGAAAATTACTTGGAGATAAACTTATTTGAAATCAATGAGACTTACGAGCAAGTAATAAAAATCTGGATAAGGGTGGCAAATATATGGAGACTTGGTTTAGAAACATACTGGTAGAAAGGATTTGGGTCACTGGATTTACAATATTTACAAAATTACTGTTTGTATTCTCCTTTTTTGGCATAAGGTTAATGAACAGGTGTAAGCAAACAGTAGAACAATTGCTTATAAAAGGTAATGGCCCACTATGGATTTAAAAAAAATAAAAACATTCACTATCAACAACTATTAGCCATTTGTAGCTAAATGGAGAGAAGAGGACTAGAAAGATATGTTTCATTAACTCAACTTATGTTGGAAGATTAAAGCTCTTTGACATGAAAAAGAGCTCTGTGAAACTCCCAAGCTTGCTGATTTATAAAGACTGTGACAGCTCCAAATATTTGTATTTTCATTACAAACTTGAGGCTTGTGTTAAATATTGTGTGTTAAATGCTGTGCAATGAACTGTTGATTGTTGCTGCAAATTGTGCCTGAGTAGTTGTACAATGCATCAGCTAACCAGATAATTCTATGGAGAAGCAGTCACAGTGGCAACATGGCACTCATGCGCACGTATTTTTCCATCTATGACAGATCTCTGGAGCCAAAATAGTAAACAAAGGAAGCCATGTAATTTCCCCTTGTGAAGAATTTCTCTGTGAAGTCAGTTCTCCATTAAATTACATGTTCTAATTTAAGATAAACATCACCCTGGGGGGTGGGGGAAATATAGAAAAGATATTAGACTTAAGGCACAAATATAACACTTTAAAATAATGGACCTTTGTTTTCTGAACTTTAATGCTAGCAGCCCCATCCTAACTTTTGGAAGCAAATCCCAATGACCTTACTATATATCTTACACTAGGAACACTTTACTGCTGAAAAGCAACAGCAACAAAACAACCTACTGTATGCATCAATGAAGCAAGGGTAGGTTAAATCATAAGATGGGATAAAAATCCCACCTAAAGAGTAAATTTGGGGTACTATTTAGGGACAGCCAAGACTGAATGAAGGTGAAATTTTCAGGCCTCTGAATTGTAAATAACAGTTTCTGTGCTAACCCAGTAATTATCATAAAATTTTGTATACACTCAGTACATATACTTATATAAGCATAGAGATAACAAGTTAGTGGCTACAGCTACTGAAAATCTTACTAATGTTGATTCCAAGGTTGAAAGTAACTTAAATTTCTTTTTGGATTGTTTTTATTATTACAACCTACAAATACACAATCAATACATACAGCTTGACCTATATAGCTACTCCGCTACTTCAATATAGCTTCTTGGATTTCATCCAATGAACTATACTTATTCCAATATTGAATGAATGGATACCAATCCTTGGGCAAATTTTTTGGATCCATTTCTTCCTTTCCCATATTTATTTTTAAGTTGCGATGCTTTCTTTTAATGGCATTTTCCATATTCTTTGTAACCATTCCTTTCTCCTGTCAGAACTTGTTAGTAAATTAAGTTTTATATTGGTTAAGTTTTATATTGTCTCTCTCAGGGGCTCAAAGCCATGGAAGCTTGCTGAGTGGTCTTGGGCAAGGCACACTCTTTCAGCCTAACCTACCTCGCAGAGTTGTTGTGAGGATAAAATGGAGAAGGGGAGGACAATGTATACTGCTTAGAGTCCCTGCTGGGGAAAATGGTAAGGCACAATAATGTAAATATATCCCCTGTAGAACATAAATATGTCTCAACTACAGGATCTTAGAAAGAATCTAGCTTATTTTCTTCATACAACCAACAAACAATAGTGGTACTAAATCACACTGGAGATATTTTTGTATAAGGGATGTATCAGAGTGGTGGTGGTGGTGGTGGCACTGAAGGCAACCTTACACCTACATTAATTGGCTACATGTGGCTCCCCTTGGATGTGTAGACAGGATCAAGAAATACAGTAGTTATCATAACCACAGAAGGTCTATCTCCTGTGGCTATGGGACATAGGAGGGTGTACTTCAAAAAAGGTAAAGGTAGTCCCCTGTGCAAGCACCGAGTCATTATTGACCCATAGGGGATGTCGTTTCATGACATTTTCTTGGCTGAGTTTTGTTACGGGGTGGTTTGCCACTGCCTTCCTCAGTCATCTACATTTTATCCCCAGGAAACTGGGTGCTCATTTTACCAACCTCGGAAGGATGGAAGGCTGAATCAACTTTGAGCCGGCCACCTAACCCAGCTTCTGCCAGGATTGAACTCAGATCATAAGCAGAGCTTGGGCTGCAGCGCTGCAGCTTACCACTCTGCCTCACGGGGCTCTTAGGAGGGTGTACTACCATTACACTAATGCCAAAAGAAATTGCAACACAGAGTCATTCTGTTGTTACATCTGACATGCATTCCTGTGAGGAATCTGTGCCTCCAGTTATTGCTGTGGCTCAGTTGTAGAGCATCCATTTTGCATGCAGCAGGTCACAAGTTGAATCCCTGGCATCTCCAGATAAAAAGGGATCAGGTAGTAGGTGCTGTGAAAGATGGCTAATGGAGGTCCTAGGAAGCCTTTGCCGGTTGAAGTAGACGATACTAACCTTAATAGGCCAATGGCTCAACTCAGTATAAGGCAGCTTCATGTGTTCCGTGGGTGTTCCTGAGCGCATGATCAAAGCTAACCACATAGCTTGTAATATTTTGTTTGTTATGTTTGTTAAGTCTTTCAAAGGGATTCTTTAAGGGAGTTACAGTCATACGTTATACGGTGAAATATTCATAACAACTACCCATGCCATAACTAGTAATTATACCAGGGCAGTTCACAATACTGGGCTGGATCCAGCTAGCTTTTTCAGTTAATCTCACTTAATTCCCCTTCATACTCTAGTTCTTGTCCCAAACACAGACTGCCTGTGTTGCTGAATGGGATCCATGCTTATAAATAGCCATGGGCTCCCAGGCTGGGTTTCACGATCCACGATCCACAATCCAGGTTCAGGAACGGGACATGTTCATTGCTGTTTGGGAATCGGGATCGTGGTCTGCACCGAACCACGATCCTCTGGTTCTGTAATTTTTTTTGGTTCGTGCCCATGTCTGCTCATGACTCTGGGCATAACTTTGGGGGGGGGGGTAGCTAATTATGATGTCTCTTTCCTTTCTCACCAACAGAAAAGTGATGGCCATTCCCCTAACCAGTTTGTGACCATGACTGGGGCCCTTATCACCCCACCCAGCCACTAAAGTACTAATAGTAAACTACTAATAGTAATAATGCATAGTGAACATTATCTTTTATTCCAGTACATTACTGTACATGGAAATAGAATTCTGTGGCTCTGTCATTACACTCAGTGAGTTAACAACACATGTGGTCTATTGCCAAAGCATTAATTATTGCTTTTAAAATACTCCTCTTTATGAGGCTTGACCTGTGGAATTACGAGAGCTGGCAATACTTTGACCCTTTCTCCAAATTCTCCTAAAAAGTTGTTTTGATGTTGGGGGCAGGGTCACTAAACAGTTGAGTTTCAAAGGGGCAGCCTAAGCATGTTACTATGCAATCCTAAGAAGAATTACACCCTTCTGAATCCATTGCTTGGATGCTGTCGGTCTGCTGCTGTCAGAACAATACAGAGGTTTGTGGTCATTTAAAATCTTACAAGTTCATTGAGACAAAAGCTTTCATGAACCTGAACCCATTTAGTCAGATGCCCAAAGAGGTGTTATTTTAAACGTCCAGCATTCATTAACAGTATTCAACATTAAATAATTTTTATACTTTGATTTCAGTATGCTGGTTCGAATCCCACTACTGCCATGAGCTCAGCAGGTGGCCTTGGGTCAGCCCCTCCTCTCAGCTGCAGCTCCCCAGCTGTATTGTGTGGATGATAACAACACTGATTTTATTCACTGCTCTGGGTGAAACACTAATCTGTCTAGAAGAGCAGTATATAAGCACCGATATTACTATTATCTGATCCTTCACAATCCTTTGATGGCTTCCTTATCATAGTATTCAGTACTTGACAGTTGTTGTTCATATATAGAAGAGTGCACAAACCAAAACAATGGGTTGGATCCAACCTGCTTTTTGCGAACGAGAAAGAGAAAAAAGAGAAAATGATATATTGGGGGTCATGGGACGTATATGGACAAAAGCTATGGAGGATTGAGGTGGCTATGAAGATGGAAATGGGGTGACATTGAGCAAAAAACTGGCTGGACCCAAACCATTTCAGTCACTTAAATAACATAAGAGGGGCCAGATTGGATCAGATCAGTCGTCTATCTAGTCCAGCTTTTTTGCTTCACACAGTGGCCAATTGGTTGCCCTGGAGGGCCAAGGTCAAGGCCTTCCTTGATGCTGCCCCCTAGCACTGAAGTTTAGGGGTCTACTCACTCTAGAGGAGGAGCCATCGTGGCTAGGAGTCACTGATGGATGTCTCTTCCACAAATCTGTTGCATCTCATTTTAAGCCATCTGTGCTCATTGGCATCACTACATACACCACCAGTGAATCCCACATTTACCAATTGATTAAAAATAAAAACACACAAAAGATAAATAAGAAATCATATTACTACAACCATAAAAACCTAGCACATCATTAAGAAGGTAATATAGCATCAAAACAAACTCACTTGCCTACCAAAAACTCTGATGGATCTCTACAGGTACTCTACATGTCAGGTACTTTAACACAAGGATAATAATCACATAATAACTTTCAGTTTATATACCATCCTTCAGGAAAACTTAATGCCCACTCAGAGCAGTTTACAAAGTATGTTATTATTACCCCACAACAATCACTCTGTGACTGGGGCTGAGAGAGCTCTTAATGAGCTGTGACTGACCCAAGGTCACCGAGCTGGTTTTAAGTGGAGGAGTGGGAAATCAAACCTGGTACCCCAGACTAGAATCCTGCCACTTTTAACCACTATACCAAACTGGCTCTGAACTGTTTGGTTGGTCAGTCTCCACACCAAGATTTAATAATAATAACAGGGCTTTTTTTCAGCTGGAACGCGGTGGAACGGAGTTCTGGCACCTCTTGAAAATGGTCACATGGTCAGTGGCCCCACCCCCTGATCTCCAGACAGAGGGGAGTTTAGATTGCCCTCCACGCTGTCTGGAGATCAGGGGCAGGGCCACTGGCCATGTGACCATTTTTGCCAAGGGCGATTTAAACTTTAAAAAACTCCCCCCTTGTTCCAGCTGACCCAAAATGCAGCCCTGAGTTCCACCACCTTTTTTCCCAGAAAAAATGCCCTGATAACAATAATGTTTATAAACCACACTTCTAGACAGATTAGTTATCCCCACAATATAGCTGGGGAGTTGGGTCTGAGAAGTTTACTCAAGACCCCTGCTAAGCTCATGGCAGGGGTGGGATTTGAACCACCAGAGTGCTGATTCACAGCCTGACCACTTAACCACTATGCTACAGCAGCTAAGGAGACTAGACCTTCAACTTGAGTCACAATCTAGTTTTCATTTCGCAAAGGAGTTTCCCTCTGGGATGTCCAAAGCACTTAAAAGGTTTCAGGGTATAATTGGAAGGAGGATGATAAGCCAGTCTGTGTCTGATGGGAACACTTGTGGGAAATCTAGGTACAACCCTATGTTTCAAAACAGAATAAAGGTAGGATGTAAATGCAGTGAACTAAAAGATAAGTTTACAGAAGTTAATAGTGCTTATCTTCCCTGCCAAATGACCACTGTCAGTGGAGTGCATACATGGAATTCTGTGGAAAGGTTTCAGAGGTCACAAATGCTCTCACTTTTTGCTACAACTCAGACCAAGAAACCTTGACTTAAGTCCTGATACAGTCAAAATGTCGGCTTGTTATTTCTATAATGCACACATTCATGGATGAGGGTTTAGGATCTTGGACCTACCCTACAGAAAGCTCCAAAACTGCAACTCGAGTGATTAAGATGGAGGCCACTAAACGTGCCAATGTCCCTCTGAATTTCATTCGTTTCTAAATTAAAAAATGTTTCTCTGTTTTGCAAAGTAATGCACATTAGGCTTTTAGTTTCCTGTTAATTTTATTAAAGCAGATGTTTTAAAGGCTGGTAATATTTATCAAGAAAATAGCCGCCGGGGTTATTCTGCTATCTGCAAGTTTATTCCTTCACCTTCTTCCTAAAGAAAAAAAATGTGCCACATAGAGGTGGCACTTATGTTGTTAAAAGCAAAATAAAATGATTGCATGAGTTCTATTTGGCAAAATATGTCAGCAGGGCAATTATAGCTAACTTGATGCTTTTAAATATATATATTATATATACAAACACATTCCATTGCAGGACATTAAAAAAAATTAGGTGGCGTATTCATTAACTTCTCAGTTTAGAAGAAAATAAAGCATATATTTTGGAAAGAGGGGGAGATTAAAACTGTAACACCCATGGCAACAAGCTTCATAAAAATGAAGGAATGCTTCCTCAGTCTCACCCACCCCCTCCCGCTCGATTTCCTTTTCTCTTGTTTTATTTTAGGCCTGGAAACAGAAGTCAGTTTGCAAATAGGCAAGCCTCTGGGAAGTCAATCGGGTTATAATCACTGGCTGCTTGTCATATTGACGCAGGTGTCGTAATGATAACTGAGATGTTAATTCAGGAGGTTGACCTATCGCCCCTCTTCCAATTGTTCCTTCGGGTTGTTTGCAAAAGCAGTTCTGAGTTAACACTTCAGATGACCTCTAGGCGGCGCTGTCTGGTCGAACACATGGTCTGATATTTTGCTATGGCTCGACTCAGCTTTGGTAAAAACGTATTTCAGTGAGAAAGACAGGAATTTTTCTTGTCCGCGAATTTTTTTTACGAGTGTTAAAATGTTGAATGTGTAATGTTGTATAATGTAATTGAAACATTAATAAAATATTGTTTTGATTGAAAAGGAATAACGCGAAAGGATGGGTTTTTATAGGTCTGATTGACAACGGATTTCTTCCAAGTATCTGGAGTCGGTGGGTAGCTGTGTTGGTCTGCAGTGGAAGAGCACGGTTCGGGTCCAGGAGCACTTTGAAGATCAACTAGATTTCCAAGCTATGAGCTTTCAAGAGCTAGAGCTCCCCAAGCTTACCCTGGGTATCTAGTTGGTCTTTAAGATGCTTCTGGACCCGAATCTTACTTATGGGGAAATTCAGGGTATCAGTAACAAGGGGTTCACTCCTTTAGCGCCTTCAAATAAATTTAAAAAGGACATACTAAATGGTTCCTTTCAAAACCACAACTGTGTGCTTCCTGTTCAGGGTGCTAACGTTGCAATATTATGCAGAGGATTAAAATAAATGGATTTAGACTGAAGTAATTTTATATAGGACAGCGCTATGAAAGTGTTTGCTAGACGACCTAGCCCAGTATCCCGTCTCCGCCTGATCACATGGCACGTTTTTAACCACTACGCTACCAAAAAGGACAGAAGTTGCTATCCCATGCCCTACAGAGCGCAGTGGGACTGTGCAATCCTAAACACAGTTGATAAATGAGATCCTGCCCTCAAGTCATAGTTGACTTACGGTGACCTGTGGTGGGTTTTTCATGGGACGAGACTAACAGAGGTGGTTTGCCATTGCCTGCCTCTGCAACCTTCTAATCCATTGCAATCCATGGGTTTAGGAAGGGGTTGCCTCCCTTTAGAACCGCTCTATAAGACCTCTTGGTTTCAGTGGAAAGGGAGATCTCCACCTTTGAAACCAGCATGGGCTGACTCGTGTCTCTGATTTCCGAAGGGAAAGGTGTTTACTCTTCCATTGAAATCAGAAGACCTCAGTTGCTGGTTTATCTCAAATCTGCAACTTCATGCCTACTTGTTTGAATGTAAATCCCACTGAATCGTGAAAATAAACAGTTTGGGCTCCACAAAAATTTTGAAAACCCAGTTTTAAAAGATTTGTCCGTATATAGCGTGTTATTTTATATACATGAGGTCCATTTAGATCCCTCTTCTGTTTAACATCTGTTGTTTTTTTCTGTCAGGTGCTCAAGACAGAACTTGAGTATCTGCATTGACCCCCCCCCCATCATCATTCAGCATATGTCAAGGTCTTGGAAAGGCCAATACTTTGAACAAAAAGTGGAAGAAATTATACTTCAACCAAAGTTCATGGTTTGTTTTGCTGCTTTTTTTTAAAGCCACCCTGCCAAATTAGTTTCCGCATATGCTTCGGAGTTACTGATTCGAGCAATTAAGCCTTTCTTTAATTAGCAAGAGAAGGGCTGTTTGTTTGTTGTTGGTTTTTTTTCTTCAGCTAAATGGTTAAGGGCAAAACCCTTATCTTTAAAAAAGAAACGTCATTTAACAGCAGGTAGGGAATAAGCAAGATCACTTCCTGAAGTGCCTTTTCAATGCCATAAATTGCAAAAAAAAACCGTTTTCGGGAGAGTCGTTGGACAGAGTCAATGAGGTCTCCATCTGCACGGGCGCATTTTAAACTTTCCTAAATTGGATTCTTTCTTTCTTTCTTCCTTTTTTTTTATTTCAAGGGATGGTTGAGTCACATATCGCTTCGAGGAGCCATAACGGAAGAACTTATTTCCAGTCTGTTTAGGTCGCAAGAGGACTTATTTGCAAGCGTTTTTTGTTTTTATCCAACAGAGCAGAACTTCAGTACATTCCAAGGTTGTTTCGGGTTTGTTAAACATTTGGAATAATACCGGTGAGTTTTTTTAAAAAAAAAGGTATTAGGCGGAGGAGGGAGATGCCCGCAGGAAAAAGGTCTTAAAACGACACGCTTTAGACTGGAGGTTTGGAGGCCGAAACAGGCCTGTGTTAGGCAAAGGGTAATGAATAACTAACTTATATGTTTCTCTCCTGTGAGGGCAAAGAAGGGGGGGCATTCTCGGGTGCAGTCAAGATCAAAGGTTTCTTGGTCTCTTAACCTCGCTTAATGGGCTTTGCAAAACGCCTGCTATTGCAGAGGCATGTCTGTCTCTCAGGCATGGCCTTTTAAACAAGGTATGGGCACGATCCGGCCGAAGTTAAGCATTTTAAACCCTACAAGACTTCAGGGGATGAGTTGTGTGGGCTTTACATCACTTCAGCTGGGATGAATTGGACTTTGCTTAACTTTGGCTGTGTCAGCTCCACAGTTTCCTGAATTATGAAACAGAGGAGTTAGCCGTGTTAGTCTGTAGTAGCAAAATCAAAAAGAGTCCAGTAGCACCTTTAAGACTAACCAATTTTATTTTATTGTAGCATAAGCTTCTGATGAAGAGAACTTGATTCTCGAAAGCTTATGCTACAATAAAATAAAATTGGTTAGTCTTAAAGGTGCTACTGGACTCTTTTTGATTTTGCTGAATTATGAAAAACGTAGACCTCGCCCCTCTCAGTCTCTTGTACACCCCCACCCCCGTTTTTGAAATCTTCAAGTTATGCCGGTTTAGGCTGAACAGAAACGAGGAACTGAGCAAATGAACAGGAAGTGAAGTCCGAATCAAGGCAGTCG
Organism: Eublepharis macularius; assembly: GCF_028583425.1. Taxonomy (NCBI): domain Eukaryota; kingdom Metazoa; phylum Chordata; class Lepidosauria; order Squamata; family Eublepharidae; genus Eublepharis; species Eublepharis macularius. The sequence goes on from NC_072801.1 coordinate 43,748,744, forward strand.
GAACGTGGCTATGATGGTTCCCCCAAAAGGGTTCTGCGACCTCTTTCCTGCATCCTCTGTCTTTAGGGAGCGAAGCAGACCAGAAGGCTGTTGGCATTTGCACCCGAGAAGAAAATCCCACTGAGGTCAATAGGACTTACTCCCAAGTAAGTGTAGGTAGGGTGACAACCTAATACTTTTTTGTCCCTTAAGAACCACACAAGAATTTCTTGCGCAACTTCTGTTGTTTGTGTGGTCAAGAGAACATTCCCGTTTAGAAAAATAACTTTGTCCAGATAAACCTGTTCCATTCACCTTCACGTTTCTTCCTTCTGCCTGGATCCCCACGGTTCAGCCGCACCAACACTCGTTGATTCCCAGGGGAAATGTTTAGTCCTCTCCCGTGCGATGTTAGAAGTATTCAACTTTGTCTGGATCGTGCCCAAAGTATTTCTAACCTGCGCCATGCCAGAGAGTTTACCTCTGCGAGGAAATGTTTTTAAAAAACAGCAATCAACGAGGGCTGAGAAGAGTGTGGCCTAAACAGATACGATAAAAATAAATGACGGAGGGAGCGAAATAAACCAGCACATCAGCTCTTATTTACCAGTTGATTGCATTATCAGGGTTTGTTTTGTTTGCTATATATACACACACAAAGCACAGTAAAAGTAAGATTGAGTACGTTAAAAAAAAAACCGAGACAAGATCACTGTGGCTACTTCCGACACACTCTCCCCTTTCTCCCAGGAAAAAAATAGTACACCCCGATGTAATTCCAATTTACGCTTTCTCATTGGCTCTACTTCTGTACGAAAATGCCATTTAGTGGCGCCCAGGGAGAAGCAGGAACGTTTCCCTCTTGAGCGCGCACCAGTTAGGAACTCTTTGATTTTGAACCGGCGCGATCCGCCATCCCCCCACACTTGGGTCTTGGCTTTTCAACTCAACTGGAAGGTCGTCCTTCACTTGAGCTTGGGTAGGATCAATGCCTTTTTCTTGCTAGCTTGGTTTGCTGTCTGACCTGATCCCTCTTGTGGCTATCGAGCTTCTTAATCCCCAGCCCTCGCTTTACATTTAGTCATAATGTTATTCCTTAAATTGCCCCAATTTACAAAGCAAAATCTTTCTAGCAAATGGTCGTTTCCCTTGACGCTTAAGGATAATATTCCCTTCTCCGCTTGCAGCGTGCTCCATATTTCCCCTTTTGCATGTAAGAACTAAGCGAGAGAGACTTTTTAGAAGAATTTTCAAAAGGAGAGCAGTTTAAAAGAGGGTTCCTGCTTTGGAGGAGCCAGGGAGATACAGATTTCCAAGGCGAGCAAATGTTCCCTTTTCCAAAGAAGCGCAAACTTTTTTTTACACTGCTTCCTTTCATTTAAGCGGGATTTGCAAGCGAGATATTCCTATCGAGTGAGGTAGGCCTTCGCAGCTCGCTATGCAGCAGAATGAGCCAAGATGTAAAGGAGCAGGTGTTCGCAATTCTCAAGCATATTCTGGAGAACGCTGGGGGTTTTAAATAGACCTTCGAGTGCCAGCAGGAATTCTGTCCCTTTTCTATCATGAATGAATGAAGCTCCTCTCCAGCTCATTTATTAATCATGTATTAAATTAATCATGTATTAAATGTATTGCACAACTCGTTTGAATCGTACTTCCCATCTACTGATACTGTGTTGACCTACTTATAGAGCAGTTATTTTAAGCCTCCCTGCAGGGCAATCTTGAAGGCCAACATACACGCTTGTTTTCTCATTCCAACCACTTGTTACCTATGAAACATTCAAGTTTCTCTTTAGATTTGGAAGAAAAAGAATCCTCTCTTCTCCCACAACCCCATTATTTACACACACGGAGAACCAACATAGGTAGAAATAAATAATGCTGTCTCATACCATCTAAAATTAATCTTTATCTGTTTAGATCATCGCATTTTCTAACACTCAGCTTGCTCTGACTTCCTATTGCAAGAAAGATTCTTTCCCCTCAGGTTACGCACCTTGTAGAATTTTATCTCGTTTAGATGGGTCTAATGACCGAGCTTTAGGCAAAAAACGTTTCTCTTCGTCTTCTTCCTCCTCTTCCTCGTCGTCTTCTCTTCCCTTACTTCCCCCCGATGCATATCTAGGTTTTAGTAGGATAGACACCTGGTAATCTCTTTTCTCCGTGAAGTCCGAAGGTGAAGGGCTGCTTCCGAGTAGATTCCCGTTAGGAGCGGCGGAAGTTAATTCTTCGCAAGGTGGCGGCGGCGGCGGCGGCTGGGGAAAGATGGGTAAAGAAGGCTGTTGGAGGGAATTGGACGCGAAGTTCGGCGGCGGAGGTCCGCTTCGGCGGACGGAGAAAGCCGGTTCTTTCATCTCCAGCCCAGGGAGAGGAGAAACTTGTGGCTGGGCGGTTGGAGGAAATTTGCCAGCTTCGAACTCCAGGCAGGAGGGTTCCTGATCTTTGCGCCTGGACGCGTACAGGCAAGAAGAAGTGACCTTCTGGGAAAGCAATTCATGGTGCGGGAGGCTTCTCCAACCTGGGTGATGGAAGGGAGGCGGCAGGAAGCGCAGCCCGGACTGATGGCTCTCCATGCCTCTGCCCCATAGAACCCCCACCCGGCCTCAATTTGGAGGGAAAACGGGAGTGTGGAAGACTAAAGCCCAGTTATTAATGGGGGTGGGGTGGGGGGCGAGGCTGCAGAAATGTTGCGAAAAGACACCCTCCCGGCCAGAGCTTGGGGGCAATGAATATACCGGCCGATTCTCTGCGTGTGCGAGAGAGAGAGAGAATGTTTCAGGGAAAGGGCTCCAGCAATGGACTTATCTGTTAGAAAACGCGTCCGCCGAGCCACTTCCGGCGGGTTAGCCAATCCCAGATGGACATGGCTTCTACGGACATCCCCTGGTGTCAATTTTAATGGCAAACTTTAGTGGTGTGCGGAGGGACTCATCTTTTTTGTAAGGAAAGAAATCTTCGGCAGAGACATCCGTAGTCCACCATTCATCCCACTTCTCTCACACACACACACACCCAACATAATGCTTCTTTGTTCAAGCTAAGCATTGAAAAACTCTGGAATAATGGAAAGTGATCGTGATAATATATCCTAGTTATTTCATAATCATGATAGGAACTCTTGCTAGTAATAATCATTCCATGTCTGCTGAGGGTCGGTTGCTTGCTAGGGAGGGAAGGCCAACTAAATGAAAACCGGGCAGGAAAAGGATTTTTCTAACAGACTTCAGTCTGTTTGAACGACAAGAAGCGACTACTTTGTACCCTCGAGACTTAGCGGGCATCAATTGGACTCCATTCCGGAGCCTCCAGTGAAAAGACGAACAGGAACAGTTGGAAAGAGACCCCTCCGACTGCAGCGGAACAGCCTTCCCAGCAACTCTGCTCTCGGGCCTAAAAGCCTAAAGGAGGCAGGTTAGCCACTTTCTCCCTCTTCTTTGCCATATGAATCATTTATCCGCAGAAAAGAGGAAACAGTTAAGAAATGCAAGATACTATTAGAACCCAACAGCTGGAAGCGGAGTTCGCAGCCAATGATACTGAAGTTGCACCTATAAGTGGTATCTGCCTTGTGTGAGTGTTTGAACTGAAAGAGGGCCAGATCTGGCCCCGGGAAACGGGATTGTTGTTTAAGAGGGTTACACCTCACCCCTCGACGATCAGACAACACCACAGTATCTGTCGTGACTTCAACTGGTTTTTGCCTAACTCGTTTTTTTTTAAAAAATCCAGACTAATTTTTGCTATCTTTTACCATATTCATTCATTCCCTTCCCTCTCTCTCGATGTGATGTTTAGTTGCTTGCATACACAAAAACCTGGGAGGATCCAAGTTATAAAAAGCCCTCTAGAGACAAAGCAATGAATATATATATGTGCACTCTTTTGTCTCTAGAGGGCTTTTATACACTGAATTCTCCCAACAAGGACTAGTTATCTGCAATTTAATTAACGGAGGACCAGCACCTTGTTAAGCCCCTGGCTTCTTTGTTCTGATAAAGACTGAACTAGATCACCAGAACACACACACACACACACACACACACACACGTGTGTGTGTTCAACATCTAGTTGAAAAGAGTTCTGCATAACTGGAAAGCTTTGTGTGAATACAGTCACCTCGATAACTACATTTCAAATAGAATCTGCATCCAGGTTTGTGCATGTGGGGTGCGTTGTGTATTTCTCAAATGAAATCCAACCCTTCAACAACGCATAGCTGTATGCATGAGAAGGCCACAAGGAGAAAAATCCTAAGCAGATCTATTCACAGTCCAAGTCAGGTCTAGTCAATGAGCCTTACTTCCAGGAAAGTGTTTTTTAAGATTGTGATGAAGAGCATGTTATCCCCAATGATATCAAGGAGAACCTACCCGAGGACCACAGGCACCAAGATAGACGCACATCCATAAAGGCATTTCAGATTTTGGATGCTTTCTGTAAAGACTTTCTTGCTATCAGATCAGAACTATGGGTCACCGATCCAGAAACTCCAGGAATATTAAATCGTTTGGGACGTTCACTTCAAGGTCAGGTCCCAGTTCGGAAGCTTAGTCTAGCTTTCCTTCTATTGTCTATGATGCAAGAAACCCATCTTTGCAATCATGGAGACGCAACCAAGCCCTTTAGCAGGCAGGCCTGAACTTCCCAGGAGAACTTTCAAGTAGCGCAACACGAAAAGTTTACTTGAGAAGCACCACCCTAATTCTAGAGAAATTGGGAGGGGGCAAGATTCGCATCCAGGAGCACCTTAAAGACCGACTAGATTCCCAGGGAATGAGCTTTCGAGGGTCAGAGCTCTCTTCGGGTCAGGTTTTGTAGCCGGTGAGACTTACTCTTACAAAGATGTGGCACAATCTAGCGGGAAGGTTTTCTGCACCAGGGTCAAAGAGGTGAGTGGGAAAGGAAATGCACCCGCAAATAGTTAGAAGCCCCAAATATAGCTGAACCGGGCTAAAATTAGAATGACATCCCAACCAGCCTCAGCTGATGTTAATAGTAAAGGGAGGGGTCACATTCAGTTCAAAACGGGGCTTCCCTACCATTAAAGTCAACGGGGTAATACACCTTTAGCAGGACGTACTAAAGCACCAGAAGGAACAGAACAGCTTTCCAAGGTCGCCAGAAGGCGAAAGGAAAGGAAAGGAAAGGAAAGGAAAGGAAAGGAAAGGAAAGGAAAGGAAAGGAAAGGAAAGGAAAGGAAAGGAAAGGAAAAACCGGGGTGAGGGTGAAGACGGGAGGCAAGGTTGCCCAAGTATGAAAATTGTTACTGTTTATTCCTATGTGATATTTTACTTGGTAAATTTTACTACAGTTAGAAGGCAGATTCTAGACAACGTTAAAGAACAGCGAAAGGCAGCCCGAAATCACCGTCGATTTCCTTTGCTTGTCTTTTCCCTCTCAGACCGACGCTTCTAAATATCCGAGTCTCCGAATTTTTAGACGTGTCTCCAAATCCGGGTTGGAGTCCGGCGAGAAAGATCTCCTGCGCAAGCTCCATAGAAAGAAAGCAGCCCTCGCTCTAAGCCTTTCACTCTTCGAAGGGAGGCTTCTCTTCAGTTCCTTCACTGGCTTTATTGCAGCCCATCGGGTTGCAGCCCATCGGGTTGCTCTCCGCTGACCGTCTATTCAAAGTCAGAAAGCGATCGTGGCACTTTCTCTGGCTTAGCCCAACTGAAATTGGGGGGGGGGGGGCGCGACGACGACTAGACATTAAGTATTCAAGCAATGCCACTAACCTTACTTAACAGTAAGAACCACTAAAGGTCAAAACAGCAGAAAGTTCAAAGACGAACTAAAACCATTTAGAAGAGAGCAAGAGTCCAGTAGCACCTCTAAGACTAACAAAATTTGTGGTAGGGTATGAACTTTCGTGAGTCACAGCTCACCTCTTCAAATCATTTAATGCACGAATCCACAAAAGTGTTTTTGTTTTATTGGAGGTTGGAGGGATGACGCCATTTAAAAAGCAAACAGCTATTTTTATCTACGGTACTTCCTTTAAAGCTTTCCCTCCTCCGACTGGAAGGCAGGTTTCTAAAATCTGCGCTCCCTCCTGTTCACAATATCGGGTGACATTCAGCGGCACAACTCCTCTTCATCTACGTGGCGTGGGGTTTGCCTTCACTCATCCACCCCCACTCCTAAGTATATTTGCAATGTAATCTACTTGCATCGGACTTCAGCATTCCTTATAAAATGGAATGATGTCTATGACGTCTTTGAGAACCATCAGCATCTCCTCCAAGAGTTTCCAGTGCCAGACTTCTGTGGATGAGAAAAACCGGCTTCCTTCTTGAAGTGGCTGCCGACAGAGACCCGTTTTGGTTCAGAGCCTGGCTAAAAACCAAGGGCACGATGGAAGGATTTCTCTTTTACAAGCCCCCGCTGCAAAGAAACGGAGCTAAGCAAGAAGAGGGCTGTGTTCGCTCATTCCCAGTGGACTTGAGCAGGAGACTTTCCCGGAGGATTGTGCTCAAATTAGAAATTGCAGAAGGGATCAAAGGACTGGCCTGCTTAAATCTTTTGCCCTTCTGCGCATTTATTTCCAAGTTAACTGCCATTGGATTAACTGGAATTTATTTTCAAGACAGCATTGCGCTGCGCCCACGTTTACTGGAATTTACTTCCACGAGGGTATATAGTCTTAGAGTCCCAGCCTGTTAGTCCAGATCTCAATACGCTTACTCGGAAGTAAGCAGGATGAATCCAAAAGAACTTACTTCCAAGTAAATACAGCCTCCAGTCACCTAAAGCTACAATCCTAAGAATACCTCCATAGAAGTAAATTCCATAAGATGGCAAGGGTCTGGTTTCCTCATCAGTAAGTGGAGGGATGAAAGTGTCGATTAAAGAGGCGCTTGGTTACTCTTGGCTGCTCATAAGAGCTGGTTCCTCCCTTCCCTGCCCTTTTTTCTTAATCCAGGTGGTTGTCCTGAGACAAGGCACTCTGCTCATGCTCAAAGACCTCTTTTTTCATTTCCCAAGATAATCTCAGGGGAAGGGACGACTCAGTGGGACTTGCTTCTGCCTAGGATCAGGATGGACAAGCATTTCTCCATAAAATGCCTGTGTGCATACAGCGAAGGGACCCTTGTGAGATCCAGCATGTCTCTAAGAATCCATCTGAGAGAAGTTGGGGTGCCTTTAAAAAAGGGGCCATTATCTGGGGTGCCCAGATAATGGCCATTTCCACACACGTTGAATAATGCACTTTCAATGCACTTTAGCAATCCTTTGGAAGTGGGTTTTTTGTTCCACCCATGGAAAAGCAGTTCCAAATGTTCACTAAAGAGTATTGAAAGTGGATTACCCAACGTGTGTGGAAGCAGCCCATGTTAGGCTGAGAAGTAATCAGGCACAAACTAATACAGTCGCGGTTCAAGCTGATGCAATACAGGGTCCCTCGGTATTATACAGGAAGTTTTCCTGTTCCTATTTTAAAGGCGATTCTGGTCTCGTTTTGAAGCAAATGTTTATGGAAACTTCAGCTGGGGGTTCTGGTGTTTGCGCAATACGAATTCAATATAACCTGGGAGCTGCTAAACCAGGGGAAGGTAATAATAGTCCCGAAACCTGCCAAGAGGACGAGACGGGCTAAGATCACCAAGATCACCAAGGAGCTTATCTTGGCGGATCTTTTAGGATCACCAAGTCATAAAAGTCATAACTACCAAGGGAGCTCGGTTGTGGTTGAACTCTTTCCTCCCTCTGTCAACTCCTTGTCTGAATTTCAAGAGCAAGATCCGGGTCCAATAGCACCTTTAAAGACCAATTAGAGTTCCAAGGTACGAACCTTCGAGGCTCAAAATTCCATTGGTCACATTCCCCAGTGGCAGGTGCGAAAGTGGAGTTAATTTGAATTAGGGCTGTGGGAGACTTACCAGCGACCGTGTTTTTCAATGCATTGCCTTAATTTTGAAACCAGGGAAGTGCCTCTGAGCTTGTTGGGAGTGTCTTCATAATCGCCTACATACGGCCAAGGGAAGTAGTTCTGGATTAGAATGCAAAGGAAAGGCCAGGTTTAAGGAAGCCCAGCGGTGCCAGATAAAGGTCTTGAGAATTAACCAAAGTTGAGCATTTAAGAGGCTTTCCTTTTTGACAGAAAAAGGTGCTTTATTGAAATCAGTGGGATTTACAACTGCTTTATCGTAAACCTCCTGGAGCTCCTGTAATGACGACGTACAAATATTTTGATACAATTAAATTACTTGCGTAGCATAGCTCAATGGTGGATTGTGTCCATGGGCTCTATTTTCTTTTTTAAACAAAGAGCTGAGAAAAGGCCTAATTTCCACTCTGTATCGAGAGGGAGGATGGGCTGTCGAATGCATGAGGGAACTGAAACGCCTGCGTCTGCTTTAAAAAAAAAGAAAAGAAAGAATCCAAGCCAATTAATATCAGAGTATTGGTGGAATGAAAATTAGTTGGGTTAAATGCCCACATTCACTTCTGGATAGTATGGGGTTTCTTTCCCGAAGCCTCTTCTTTTCACTCCATTTAGCTCCACGGTTATTTTTTAGCTGTTTCGCCCATCCAGCAGACATTTCCGGAGGCTGGGGGGCATCTTCTGGTCCCATTACTTTCAGCGGAACAGTCAAGCAATAGCTTGCGGTTATGGTCCTCCTATGTACACGTACTTACTGGAAGTGAAGCTCCACCGAACTCAGCGGGACAATTCCAGTAAATAAGTATTACTTTCTCATTAAAATCCAAGAGACTTGTACCCCCTCCACTTTGGCGGGATCATGCCTACCGTTTCTAAAAGTACCGGTTTCTCTCCGCTCTTGCATCCGCCAATGCATGTGCAAGTCCAAAAGCGCAAACCGGATCGTGCCCGATGAAATCTGTTTCCTGCTTCTCCCCCATTCTACATTTCTGTGGGAGAATTCGTCTTCCACCACTCCATGAATTTTTGCCGTGAACTTCAGGAGAACTTTTCAACCTGTTGACTGGCAATGGTCGGCACCTTCCATTGAAAGGAGGTCGACTTATTTACTCTTAAGAGCCTTAACCGATCCCACTGAGAATATATATGATGAATCAAAACTAGGCTGCAAAGGGTGGGGGAGCTGGACCATTGCTGGGTTGCTCGGAAGCCGAAGAAACTTGGTGGGGGGTTGATATGCTGAGTCTCATCTAAATCACTCCGCTCACAAAGTTGCTTCTTTAGAACAGTTTCTATACCAGAAACTTGAAAAGTCCCATTGGAGTATTACAAGTACACCAGCACTCATTTGATCATTTCCCACCTTGGCGCATAGATAGTTTGCTTTTCTTCTTTCTAAATGATTTTTCTCCTAGACGCAAAGCCTCAGATGAAACTGGAAAGAAATCTAATTATCCTAATAAAATTAACATTTCACTCTTATAAGAAATAAAAATAATAAATTCTGGTCTTGCAACTCAGTACATTTATACATTGTTAAACAATAGGCATTATTTCATGATACATCTATGTACACATTCATACTACATACATCTAGGCTTCCTTAACTAAACCTTTTCAGTCACTGAAGTTTGTCACACAAACCACTTCGTTAAAGGAGGGGGGGCAAAGCAAACAAACCTGCATTTGGGACCTTCGTGAAATTTATCTGGTATAAGACAGACACAATATTACTTTCTTCATCCAAAAACTTAGACGTTTTCAGGTTTCATTCACAACTCCCCCTCCTCCCTCCATTGTGGATGCAACATAGATAAAAGTATTATTTTATAAGACTTTCAGACAACACTACTATAATGCTTTAAAAGTTACATCTATTAGTCTCTCAGGTGCTACTGAATCCAAATCTTGATCTTCTACTACAGACCAACATGTCTACCCACCTGAAACTATCTGAAGTATGAGTTTTAGTATTTTTTTTTCAAACCTTGGAAGGAGGGAACCATAGAGGAGGGTCCAGTTTTCTTGTTTCTGAACTTTATTCCAGAGTGTCCAGAGGAATTTATTTGTCAAGGCGAGGTGGAGTGGAGAATTAATATTCCAATTAGCCCAAATAGTAAGGGTTTGATCATCTGAACATCCGGACAGGCTCCGCCTTTGGAAATCACTGTGAAGGGATGGTTCCAAAAGGCAATGGTGTCTCCGAAACAAATGTGGTTGACTGGTTGATCCTTTCCATTTTAAAAAGAAAGCAAGCGAAAGAAAACGCACACCCTCCCCACCCATAGAACTTCCACGAAGGAGGTTCCATAAAAGTGCTGTTGTACTATTTTTTAAAAAACAAAAAACAAATTAGCTGGTTTGAGGGGAAGAAAGAAAAAAGAAAAGACCGGAAACTAATTCAGACACAAAACAAATCTACTCAGCCACCCATACAAAAACAAGATGACTTTAAAGAGAGGAGATCTGAAGTTCCCCTCTCCTTGGTCTCCAGACTTCCCCCTCAAAAGATTTTATGGGTGTGTTTTTTTCTTCTGTGCATTGTCAAAGTCTCACACATCTCTGGAGAAAACTCCCCCCCTGCCCCCGCTCCACACTGGTAAAGCAAGGGCTAAACTTGGCCCTACCTCCTTCCCTCCTTCATTTTACTGTCTCTGTTGTATAAACAAAAGGGTTGTAGGCTGAAGAAAAGGCTTAATTTGTGAGGATATGCATATCAGATCTTAAATTCCTAGATTAACTTCCTGTGGGACTTTTGCGATACTTATCCCATTTCCAGTAAACATAAGGAGCCCATCTTCACCACGCTCATTTAACTAACAGCAATCCAGGAGAAACGAAGGTCTTTTAAAGATCCTCAAAGGGCAATCTTTCTCAGATATTAAAGCTGGGGCCTTTGGGGGTGGCCATCCGGAACTTTTAAGAAGTGGGGGGGGGGAAAGCTGGAGACATTCCCTGTTGGTGACAGAGATGTTCTTAAGATTGGAGAGTTTGACCTTGAAGGTCAAAAGTCATTGCCTTGAATAAGGAATCAGGTCTTCTAATGGGTTGTCCCACTGGAAGGCAGGAAACAGAAATCAAAAGGAATGTTGGTTGTGCTGATTCAGTCTGTTGAAGACTGGTACTTGAAGAGGCGTCTGGTACTTGTAGAGTACCAACATCCAAATGGTGCTTCTGTCCACTAATCAACATGAAGGCTAATTCTCCTGGAAATTCTCCTGCAGAATCATAACTGAAATGAAAGGAATCTGCATTCATTTCGATGGGGGTGTGTACAGGACAACTTGTGCCGGACAGATCCTGTCCATCTGTCATGCTGCCACTCTTAACAAACTCACCACCTGACACAGACACCTCAGGTGTCCTCATGATTGGCCTAGTTGTATGACCACTAAATTGCAGAAAGTAAGAGATGCAACCACGGTGGGGCGGGGGTTCAGGAAGGAACAGGAGTGTACTGGGAAGTGAAAACAGCCCTGGAGTAAGTCAGGCTGAGTGGCTTTTGTGCTACAAGCCAGTGCTGCAGGGCCTCTCAGCTCAGTGGGGCCAACTATGGGCTTTAGGTCACTTCCAACATCATCCCCTAAACTGGAAACAGGGTAGATGGTTGGTGAGCTGACCCAAATAGCCATGGATGACAGGTCAAGAGGGCAGAGTTGCTGGGGTTTGGCTCTGCTTGCTCCTGGACACCAGTGGCCCATCAGGAAATTTCCCTGTAAGTTGAATGGCCAATCCACACCATGATTCAGGAGAACATGAAGATCTTGTGCCAAATCCTGTTGCAATACAGCACCCTGAATTTTTCTTCCATCAGCAATTAAGGACCAGTGCCTGAAGTGGTGTGGGAAATGGTTTTTCGTGGATTTTTCATGGATTTGGGCAACACTCCCTATTTATCTTTTACCTTTGAATTCTCCGGTTCCTCTGAGGCACCCAGAGCAAGGGGTTATCTTCTTCTGCACAACCACCTTTGAGAGAAGTTAGAGCGTGTGGCTAAGATCACCCAGCAGCTTTTATGGCTAAGCAGGTCTTTGAACCAAATCTCCTGTGTCCCAATTCAGTAACATAACCACCACTTTTCATGGTATACTTCCAGCACAGAAGGTTGTGCTACTGCTTTGCTAATTTCTACACATGCAGCAAGACACACTGAATGCATTACCATCAGCTCCTTCAAGGCAGCTTTGCTTTGAACATCACTAAAGTTATCAGTGGTGTGATTAACCATGTTCGCTTCACCCATCTTCGTGTATCCAAATGTTAATGGAATAGCATGGGAAGAAGTCCTAACACGCTGCCCCCACATCACTCTGCAAACTTACCAGTTGGTCCTTTCTTTTGCCTTAGGGCTTCTCATTCTGAGAAGGGTACCCAGAACAGACAGTTGAGTCTAATAAATGTCTGGGCTGCTTTCACTCTTCTATGAGAGATGGATGGTCTGATTCAGTATAAGGTATGGAATGGTACCATTGCAAATTGTTTAGCCTGCATACAGACCATCTGCTTCCAAGGTATTCAAGGTAGCATAGAACAGATTTATCCAATTGTTTTCTTTTTTAAAAAAGCTTGGGGGAATTTGTTATTTATTTACAAAATTTGTATCTTATCTTTCTGTTCAATCATGCCTCCAGGGTCCAGTTAAAAAAAGAATTGTAAAAACACATCATTAAAACATTTAAAATCAGAACTAAAATAAATATATAAAAGCACAGAACAGTAATTAAAACATAGGGCAGGAAGGAGGGATCATTGAAGGAGCATGAGATTAAACAAAAGTCTTCATTTGCTTGTGGAAGGCAGTGACAAAAGGAAACAGATGAGTATCCCTGAGGATATAGTTCCATAGTTTTGGTGCCATGACCAACTTAGGTTGTTATGATTAAATGATAGCATGCAGACTAGTTTAGGCAAAGTATCTAGTTCATACAAATGTTCTACTTCATTTTAATTAAGGCATGGTATAGTAAGGTATGGTAACTGGCTGATAACTTTGACCTAGAGCTACTAACAAGCCACCCATGAAGCATTCGGCTGGTTTGGCAAAATTCACCACATCTGACACCTGGACCACTACCTTGAACACTTTCTGACAATTCAAAAGTTGCCCACCTTCAGTAAGAAGGGATGTGAATCAAATAATCAAGGGGAAGATACAATTCAGAAAAGGCACTGTTTTCCTGCCTCTGATCCCATTCTCCATGTATGTAAAAAAAAAAAAAATCTCCAGGCTACAACAGAAAGGGCATAATTTTGATAATTCACATTGGGTGTGATAAAATAGCTTACAATGCAATCCTAAACAGAGCCACACCCTTATAAGATCACTGACATCAATGGATTTAGAAGAGTGTAACTGTGTTTAGGATAACACAGTAAGACTTCTGCTTATCTGCACAGTTCATTTCCCAAAAACACTGCAAAGGTGAATTGGCATCTGATGGGCGCTGAAATTCTCTCTGCTCTTTGTTACATTAACAGTGAAATCCTAAACAGAGTTATTCCAGACTAAGACCATTATGAGCTTATTTATTTCAGTGGATTTAAACTGGAGTAACTCTGATCTTGTGGCAATTTTGTAGAACCAGTTTGACTTCAATATTTATACATTCCCCAACAGGCCAACACTAGAGGGAGTCCTAACATCAGTTTCATTTCATAGCACGCTTCCTTCTGGTTCAACTTCAGACATACAAACCAGAAAGAGGGCCTGCGTTTTGCCCCCCCCCCAAGTCTTCAGACTTTAAAAAAGAAGGCAGAAGCTTTTCAAAGCCCACCTTGCATAATACTTTGTCTACCTACACAAAATAGTTCCAACTATTCTCAGAAATAAAGAGAACAAAGACCACATATGAACCAAGCTTTCATGGTTATCAGTTCCTAGCAATTCCCATGATGATGGCAATAATTTCCCCAGCCCCTTCATCACAAAAATTGCTGGAGAATGTTTCTGTGATCATCTTATTAGCCTGTCAAGTTTCTCCACACAAGTGCTCACTAAAGGTGTTTCAAAAACAAAGATTGTCCTAGCCATGTTTGTCCACAGAAAAATTCCAGAAACAGTAGTAGTGTGGATGGCAAAAGTATGGTGTGGATCAGCTCTAAAACAGAGCCAGATTCCTTGGAAAGATGGAAGGCACGCTGACGGGAACACGTTTGTCTAGTAACAGTGAAGTCAAGAGAGGCAAGGGACTTTGGGTGAGGTGAAGTGGATCCTTGACCACCCAGGAGTTCATAAGAGAATTTGGTCCACAAGCCACAACACATGAACGGCTTCCTTATACGGAGTCAGATTCTTGGTCCATCAGGGTCAGTATTGTCTACTTCGACTTGCAGTGCCTCTCCAGGATCTCAGGCAGAGGGCTTTCACATTACCTATCGCCTGATCCTTTTAGCTGAAGATCGAACCTGGGACCTTCTGCACACAAAGTGAATGCTTGACCACTGAGCCAAGATCTCATCCCTATAATAACGAACACATAAAATTGCCTTATATGGAATCAAGACTATTGACCAGTCAGGGTTAGTACGGTCTACTCTGAATGGCAGTGGCTCTTCGGGAGCTCAGGTGGAGGTTTTTCACATCATCTAATACATCATTCCTTTAACTGGAGATGAATCTGAGACCTCCTGCATGCAGTTCTTCATGCTCTACCACTGAGCCACAGCACCATAAGAGATAGTAACTCACTCCATGATCTTGACTACTACAATGGTGCCATCCAGGGCAGAGTTACACCTCTCTAAACCCTTCGACTTCAGCTGAGAAGGGTGTTACTCTGCTTAGTATGGCACTGCATGACAACTAGACTGGAGTAAACGGGTTACATTTTCACCCACAATGTTGTAGTATCGTACTAGGATCTGGGAGACACAGGTTCTAATCCCCTGAGGAACTCCTGAGGAAGCTCAGCAAAACAGGCTTTCCGCTAGCAGCCTGTTGGGGCTTGGGTGATTTACTATAGCTTCGCCAGGACCTGGGGTGACCTGAAAAACAAGAAATAAGAGCTGGTCAGGCTACAACACTTAAAGACTGTTTACTTAACTCAGATCCAAAAAGACGCTATAAACTTGAGAACATTCTTATGCTGCAGTAGGAGAAAAGAAAAACCAGTTACGCTATACACTTCATATTACTTTAACTCAGGGCTTTTTTTCAGCGGGAACACGGTGGAACGGAGTTCCAGCACCTCTTGAAAATGGTCACATGGCCGGTGGCCCCGCTCCCTGATCTCCAGACAGAGGGGAGTTTAGATTGCCCTCCACGCTGCTGAAAATGTGACCATTTTTGTCATGGGTGATTTAAACTTTTAAAAACTCCCTCCTTGTTCCAGCTGACCCAAAGTGATGTCATTATGTGGTCCTGAGTTCCACCACTGAGTTCCACCACCTCTTTTCCCAGAAAAAAAGCCCTGCTTTAACCATTTGAGACTGTGTGATTATTCTGTGTATCTGTTTGATATTGTGTATCTTAGCTGTCATAATTCATATTATTTATTATATATTTAATGCTTTTTATACATGATATTTATGAAACTGATTCATTGTACTTGTAGCACTTTAGCCCATCAGCACTTTTTGTCTTGAAATAATTTATATTTACATTTACAAGTTAAGGCAGCTGCAAAAAATGCTTTCTACAATCTCACTCTAGCCTGGAAGATGCCTTCTTATATTGACACAGCTGACCTGGCCACCTGGATCCATGCTATGGTAACATCAAGGCTTGACTATTGTAATGCTCTATACATTGGTCTTCCATCTAAGTTAACTAGGAGGCTTCAATTGGTGCAAAATGCTGCAGCTCAACTGTTAGTAGGAGCGAGCAGGAGCTTGAACATCACTCCCATCCTGCAGTCACTCCATTGGCTACCTATCAGCTACCGTGCTCTATTCAAGGTACTGGTTATTTCATACAAAGCTCTTCATGGCCTTGGCCCGACATACCTATGGGACTGCCTCCCTCCCTATGTCCCTCCATGGCAGCTTTGCTCATCCGAAAAGGGTCTCTTGCAGGTGCCAGCCTGCACAAGGGCAAAATCAACTGCAGCCCGTACATAAGCCTTCTCTGTGGTGGCCCCTACCCTATGGAACAGCCTGCCTGAAGAGGTCAGGATAGCTCCCATGCTCTTGGCTTTCCACAAACAATGCAAAACTGAATTATTCAAAAAGGCTTTTTTACTCAGATAGGAGGGCGGTATTGTAGGGAGGGGGTCTTGGATGTTTCGCTAATAGGAGGGCAGGGGGTCTCAGATGTTTTGCCAGTTAGCTGGGAACCATGGGCTCATCATTATGTTGTTTTACATATTATCTGTTGCTTTGAATATGTACGTGTATATACTGCTTGTGCTTCATGTTGTCTAATGTCAATCCCAGAATTGATTATATTCTGTTTCAGCAATCCTTCAACCTTGTATTGTATCCTTGCTAATGCTATGTCTCTGTAAACTTGTATTCATCTACCCTATGACATTGTTTATGGAAATGTTCTTGACACTGTATGGAAATGCCTACCCTTGTCCTCGCTACTGATTGTACTGAGCTCACACTATGTAATCCGCCTTGAGTCTCAGTGAGAAAGGCAGACTATAAATGACATAAATAAATAAATAATTTTAACATTGTCATTTATTGTATACCACGGGAGGGGCTTCCTCTTTTTTCATCTAATTCCTATTCTGTCATGAAGTTTGCTGGGTCGTCATTAACACACTGCAGAAGTCTTGGACCAACGTTCACAGGCTTTACAGTCCACTTTTGGACCACTGGGATATGCAAGGTTAAAGTGTGCGTGCATGAGAAAACTACATGTTGGTAATGCATGTTAATCTAGTGCCTCAATAAAAAGAATCTCCATGCACTGCACAAGGATACGCCACAGGTGCAGCTGCATCCATGCAGCCCTCTGATGCTCCTGTGGTTCCCTGGATAAAGGCCAGTATTTTTTTCCTTTTTTTAATAAAAAGAACCTGCACTTAAATTAATGGAAATGGCTTGGCAATCACTGTACTGTATCCTACCACCCAGAAGTAAATAACATTCTTGTTAATTTAAAACCCAAGACTGGCCCCATTTATGACTTTACAGCACGCAAATTGTTTGGGATCTTGATATTATGTCAAGGGTGCAGAAAGATTAGCTTGGAAAAAGTTCCCCAGGAGTCATTTTAAAGGGGCTTCTAATCTCCCTCTTTAGTGGTGTTAATTCAGCTCAGCGGAGTTTTTTGAAGCACCATTTGGCAGCCAGAGAAGTCTAGAGAGAAATAAACTCCTTCTCTTGATGGTGTCTTTATAGTAGTAACACCATTTAAAAAAACAACAACCGCACAGATAAACGACCCCTTCCATATCAGAGTAATGCTCAATAAAACTGGTGGCTGTCACTAAATAGGTCCATGATACCTGCTTAACCTAATCCAACCTATACAATCTGCTTTGGGAAACACATTTCATTATCTTTTTTAAAAACAACTATGGAAGAGACACAGACTATATCCAGAAGAAATCTAATGACACACATCCCAAAATCATAATTCACCTTGAGACGCCATGAAGGTCATGGTAAATACTTTCAATAGTTGAACATACATTCTTTGACAGCCGCAGTTATCCATAAGTTGAACAACTGATTTGTTTGCTTGTCTGTTGATCCCCTTGAATGGTTATCAAACAACTTTGCAGCTTCACAAGAGCTGTGATGGTGAAGCTTCATTTCCTTGTCTGGGTTACATTTGCACAGAAGGCAAGATTATTCTACCCAATGTCAAGGATGCTGGGGTCAGTTTATTAAACGACGTGAGGAGGGGGACTGTGGCTCCAATAAAACTGTATGAAACTGCCCAAGTGTAAAGAATGTCGGTAACATGGACTTAAAATTAAACTGTACAACTTTTTAAAAAAGAGCGTTTGTTTATAATTGCTGGTTGACTGATTATTTATACCATTGGCTGTTGGATGGCATGCGGCAACAACAGGCCTGTGAGGGAGGAAGGGAAGTAGGGGCTGCTATCGGGCTCTGTGAGAGTGACGCATACATGGAACACCGCCAGTCGCACTGGACTATTTCAGTACTTGAAAAGTAACTTGACAAACGAACTGTTAATGAAGCGATCGTGGGAAAATCAGTTCCTGTCAACAGCTAAGCCAAGCTTCCCAAATAAAGTATAAAGAAGGTTTTTTTCCCCCATTGGCTAAATAAACAAATTATGGTTAAAACTCAGTTAACCTTAACTCAAGATCTTTCCACATGGGTTATTTGCCCTGTATTCAATGCTATTGAGAAGTTGTTTTTCCTCCTGCTTCCAATTGGCAAATAAATAAGAGTTATATTCATATACCAATATGTGTATTGGATTCCCTGAATTCTCAGCTTACATTTAAAACAATTATTAACAGTGCAATACTAAACCGAATTACACTTTTTAGGATTGCACTGTAAGACTCTAGGACTTTTTTTTTTTTAGATATAAGGAAAAAGACATGTCTCCACAAGGAAAGGGGTTAGAGATTGACTTTTTAAAAAAGAAAGCAAGTTAAGAATTCAGAAAACCGGATATACATATTGGTATATAACCATATATTGATATACCCAGGGCTTTTTTCCTGGGAAAAGATGTGGTGGAACACAGTGGTGGAACTCAGGACCGCACAATGACGTCACTTTCGGTCAGCTGGAACAAGGGGAGAGTTTTTTGAAGTTTAAATCGCCCTTGGCAAAAATAGTCACATGGCCGGTGGCCCCACCCCTGATCTCCATACAGAAGGGAATTTAGATTGCCCTCCGTGCCACATGGCATGGAGGGCCATCTAACTCCCCTCTGTCTGGGGATCAGGGGCGGGGCCACCGGCCATGTGACCATTTTCAAGAGGTGCTGGAATTCCATTCCACCACATTCCAGCTGAAAAAAAGCCCTGGCTATACCACTATTAAATCAGTAGTTTTAAAAAACTACAGGGGAAATCTACACTGTGGAAGACCTGTCATGGCTGTGATGTATCAGCAGCCGCAGCAGCAACAGGAAAACTACACAAGCCTGTCCTCATGTGGAAAACACCTCAGTTGGATTCAGCAGCACATTAAATTATTTCCAAAAGCCCTTGATTAATACTTCATTTAATACCTCATTGCCAGACTCAAAGTCAAACCACATCTTATATCCATTCTCTGGTTCCTTTGGCATTTATCATTTAACCTTAAAATAATAATAATAACAATAATAACATTCAATTTATATACTGCCCTTCAGGGCAACTTAATGCCACACTCAAAGCAGTTTACAAAGTGCCTTATTACTATCCTCACAACAATCATCCCGTGAGGTGGGTGGGGATGAGAGAGCTCTGAGACCACTGTGACTGACCCAAGGTCACCCAGCTGGCTTCAAGCGGAGGACTGAGGAATCAGACTCCAGGTAGGAGTCCTGCTGCTCTTAACCACCACACAAAAAAAACCTCTGGTGAGCTGATTTGAATCAAGGCTGCAGTGCTCTTCTCATTTTCCCAGTCCAAACCACCACCAACAACTGCTCTTTACTCTAACAAGGAAAATGGACTGGCACCCTACTGTTTACTATCTCTTGCTCTCCCTCTCCCCTGCTAGGGCTAATAGCATCGGGGGGGGGGAAAGGAGTGGGTTCAGTAAGGGGAATGGTGTGGGATGAAATTTTTAATTCACCCCTGCCAAGCAACTTGGCCTTCATCCAAATTAGCTGTCTTGACCCTTCCATAGCTGCTTTTAAGTCTTATCTCTTGACCCCTGAGCAGTAATACTCTGTGGGGGCAAGGGGAAGATTTGGGGGAAGGCTGTGCCAAGCTGCCTTGTCTTCTGCATTCAGAGTCTGTCAAATCAGCGTCTTCAATTGGGATTATAAATGGGTTCTGTTAGACATCACAGAACTCATACTACTAGCCCTGGGGATGAAATAGTGTTTCTTTACTCACTGCACAACTGTGGGACACTAACCAGAAGGGGGTATTATAGACCATTCATTAGGGTATTCACATCATAGACTATAATCCTTCTTGTCTAAGAAATTAGGGAGTATTAGAGGATCCCTCTGGTGCCACTGGCTGATGTAAAACTCCCAGAGTAGCACAGTCTTGACAAATTCTTGCGAAGAGTACTTGTTTACATTACTTGTCTTCCTTTATCCGGACCAACTACCACCTTTCTGGATGAAGTATTTGGGTGCCCTAGAATCTACGCATCTAAGACAATGAGGCATTTTTGTTCAGGTTACCAGAGGCCTAGAGATGTGGAGTTTTTACTGCCTTCTCAAGGCAAGGGTCTGTCTTCAAAGGCATTGTCACTGGACCCCAGCCCAGTTTGCTCCAACAATAAGTGGGTGGATGACTTTTGTGAAATGAAACCATTCAACCAATCAACCAGCCCCCTGCCGCAGCCTTCCAAACTAGTGCTCATTCGCGTGGTTGACATGTGTGATTGGTGTACCACCAGAGCCACAGATTTGTATGAGATTACACCTCCTCTTCTGTAGTCTAGAAAACCTCAAGTTGCAAATATTGCCAGCTTTGATAATCAGGTATCACAAAATATGCCTTAAAACCAGCTGTCTCCCAGTCAAATGGAAGAGTTAGCAGGTCTGAAGGTAATACCTAACCCATGTGGTATAGTGGTTAGAGTGTCAGGCTAGGATCTGGGAGGTCCAGGTTTGAATCCCCACACTGCCAGGCAAACTTGCTAGGTAACCTTAGGCCAGTCACACACTCTGAGCCTAACCTACCTAACAAGGTTGTTGTGAGAATAAAATAGAGGAGAGAAGAACAATGTAAACCACTTAGAGTTTCCATTGGGGAGAAAAGGGGGGCGAAGTGAGTACATGAAGAAAGTACATTAAGGTTTATTTCAAAATATGGTAGCCCGAGGGTTGCCTGCTCCAGGTTGTGAAATTCCTGGAGATTTGAGAGGAGGAGCCTGGAGAGGGTGGGGTTTGGAGAGGGAAGGGACCTCAGCAAGGTATAATTCCATAGAGTCCATTTTCTCCAGGGGAACTGATCTCTGTGGCCTGGAGATCAGTTGTAATTCCAGGAGATCTCCAGCCACCACCTGGAGGCTGGCAACCCTAGGTAGCCCAAAAGCCATTCCTTTCAGTTCTAGAGTTAAGGATTAAAGGTTCACATTAAATTTTTTCAGGATACTACTGATATGTTTCTGCAACAGGGAATGAGAAGGACAAAGGTAAAAACAAATCTATCTTTCTGAGTGATAGAAGCTTTTGATATGTAAACGTTCTCCCTTCTTTTAAAATTTCTCAAAGGTTGTTCTGATGGCATGCAAGCTGAGGTCACTTCAATCAATTGGTTAAAATGCAATTGAGTATTCAACTAAAAAGAAATATTTAATCAGGAGAACTCTAACAAATGCTACACAGCTCACATTATGCGCAAATAGTCAGTGCAGATCAAAGGATGACCCCATCCCATGTTGTATCCACCTCTGTGCACTATTACCATCTGCTGCCATCCTAAGCAGCAGCAACTATGTAGTGGCAGGTAGTGATAGGGCTGCCACAGAGCACGGGAGCAGTGTAAAATAGGCAGCTGCCTTGCTGTGACTGTGCATCCATTATGGGGCCCAGATGGTTGGTTGTGGGGCCCTGTGCTCCTGTCCGCCACAGCTCAATGCAGCAGCAGGATCAAAAATCGGGTGGGAGACAGCACCATGCAAGACAGTGACACCTGTTCCAGGTGAAGAGGTCAGAAGTGATGTCATTGTGTCAAGCAATGCTCCCCCCTCCACATGTCCCATGTGGATTTATTTGTATCTTGCTTTTGTTCCCAGTGGGGACCCAAAGGAAACTGCAATACAAATAGATAATGCAACAGAAATAAACAAGAGGAAGCTTCTGAGTGCAGAGCAAGTCTTCCTTTCTCTCCTGACTGATCTTTTTGCCAGATGAAGGAAGCCTGCGGCCCTGAGGCTACGAGCCAAAAGCCAAGAACTCTACGAGCTTGCTACCCTTGGGTACGACCGTGCCTTCCGTGGAGCAGGAGAAGAACAAAGTCATCTAGATGTCGTGCAGTGGCTGCTAGTCCCCAGCAGGTTCTTCTCCCTGAAGAACCTGGCAGCCTAACAAATTCCATTTACTTAAAACATTTCTACCATATCTACTACCCTACAAGTTTCTTGATCCTTACCACCACCACCACCACCCCAATCCCACAGCAGTAAAATCAACAATTGAAAAATGCAACTGAGAGGCCATGTGGTGAAGTGGTTATAGTGTTGGATTAGGAACAATCTTGGATATGGAAGTTCAAATCGCCACGCCGCTCTACCATGGAAGCTTGCTGGGTGACCTTGGGCCAGTCTATGCTCTCTCTAAGCCTAACCTACCTTACAGGATTGTTGTTGTGAAGATAAATGGAGGAGAGGAGAATTATGTAAGCCACTTACAGTGCAAGCCAAAAAAGAGTTAGTCTAATCTAAGACCACTGATTTCAGTGGGCTTAGACTGGAGTAACTCTTCTTAGGATTTCACTTTTAGAATCCCCACTGGGTAGAAAGGCGGGATATGTGAAATAAATAAAATAACAAACAACCATGAACACTAAGGAAACATTAAAAACAAACCCAAACTCATTCATGTCACAGAGTTTAGTGATAAGTTCACCAGAAGGCAAAATCAGCTTTTGGATCCTGCTAGGTGTGTAATATCTGCAGAATTAGCAGGGAGGCCATATCATAGACAACTCTCCACAACCAAAAAAGTGCCATCTCTTGAGTCCAGCACTTTGAATTGTGCTTGGATGTAAGAAGGCAGCCAGAGGAGCGACTGAGGAAAATATGAGGTGACACTACAAGGAATGACATAAGGTGTGTTCCTGCCTATCCTCCTGACTAATCTTGCTGTGATACTTTGGACTAACTGTAGCTTCTGAACAATCTCCATAGGCAGTCCCAGGTAGAGTTCATTAGAGTAGTCTAACCTTCACTCTGTGTGTATGTGCATCCTCAAATACAGAAGCAAACACACAAAAGATGTTTTTATTTGTGTCAAACAGATTAATCACCATTTTTCACACTGGTGTTCAGAGCTGAAGTATGTCGTGGCCCAAGAGTGTAATTTGTGATCTGAGAACTTCAATTAAAATCTCCCTCTAGCCCCATGAACGCAGGGCCAAACTAAACATGAGGGCAAACTTGTGACAATGAAGAGCTCCACACGGTGGGCCCATCCCAGTCGTGGCATTTTAAAAACGCTGCAACCCTAGTTGCAGGCAGCCCCACAAAATACCAAGCCAAAAACCACATATGACTTTTGGTTTTGGATTCTACTTCACATAGATGTAGGAGCCACTGAGATATTACTTGCAAAGGCTTTGAACTTTCCAGAACAGCTGCATATTCCTGAATGCTGTTGTCCCCACGACTGTCCCTGGCATGACTTTTCCCAGCTGCAATTTTTTTCAACCCAGATGTCCTGCAATCAAAAGACTACATCTCCCAACATGCAAAGCTCTCAGCAATACAGCTGCTTTGATCATTACACTCGGATAAACACCCAGACTTCCGGACATGTTTCCTTCCCGCGATTCTTGTGTCCCCGGAAAAGTGGTCCTTCCTGCGTTGCAGTTTCGATGGGCGTTATTTGAATTCTGAACGTTTACAAATAGAAAACTTCCGCATGCATTTAAACCCTGGATCAACAGAAGGTGGTCTGTGGCTAACTTCCTGAAGCAAGAGGGAGTACAGCATTAAAAGAACCAGAAGGACCCGTATGGGGAGAAGGACCGCTTTGCTTACCAGGTTCCAGAAGAAAAAATAAGAGGAAGGAACGATTGTGTACATCGACTGGCAAAACACCGAATGTTAAGCCCCGTTTCTTCCAGCAGGGGGCACTCTTTAATTGCTTTTGAATTTTGCTGCCTCTGCAGGGAAAAGCATTTGGCAGAAAACGTTACTCTTCTGTTTCTCGTATCACCTTCGGTTCTAAGATAGATCTCGAGTTACTGTGGCAGAGGACAGAGCTGTAAAAAACGAGAAGGAGCAGGGAGAGAGAGAAGCAGAGAGGGTGCTCGCTGGAGAGGGTGGTTTTTTGCATACTTCAGCTGCACCTTTGCTTATGTAAACATCATATCCTTTTCCCCAACACCTCAGTCGTGTTAAGACAAATATCATATAACATACATAATGTAATAAACAGTTTTAAAGCATGCTGTAAAAAAAAAATCAAATGGGTTTATCCTTGTTCTGAGCGCCTTCCAGAAACAGCAATGGCTTCTGAGCTGGTGCAGCTCTGTGGAAAGTCCTTGTATCAACTTTGGGGAGTGAGAGAAGTAATGAACTGTGGTGTTTCTTGTATGCTAACATACATTCTGCTATGCTGCCCTGTCATGTTGCTCCTTTTAAACTACTGGTTCCTAATGTGGTGTCCTGCCCACCAGTTCGTTTCCTGGCATCCACTTGCTTCTTCCACAAAATATCCTCCCTGCAGAGCCAGTTCCGGCTTTTGTCCATCTCACAGGAGAAGGAGGTACTTCAGAAGACCCCCCCAAGAGGTGATATCAACCTGAGTTCTGCAAGTAGCACCAATTTGGAAATATCTGCCTACATCGTAAGAGGATGATTGCTTGGAACCTGCCGTGCTTTAACAGTTACGCCCTCAGGGCAGCCGTTTTGTTACTGCTCTGACCTCCCATTTTGAAGACTCCTCCTCAACATTTCAGAAGGGCCCAGAGGTTCAACAGGGTTGGAGGCACATTCTTTAAGCTTTAGTATGGCCTCGTCTTTCATAGGCAACAATGGACATTAATTGCAGTAAGGTGGTGAAGCTCAGACCCTGAGACCAAGGGTGGGGCCTGGGAACTTTTTAGTTTAGGGGGGGGAAGGAGGCTGGGGGGCATTAATTATTCATAGCATAGAGGATATGGGGGCTTTTCTACCTCTCCCTTAATTCTAGATCTTCTTCATGCAATGAATTTGCGGAGCAATAGGTTCAGGACAGACAAAAGGAATAACTTCTTTACTCAATGAGTAATTAAATTATGGAATTGAGTATCAGTGGAGGTAGTAATGGCCACGAACATAGATGACTTTAAAGGGGTGCTAGATTAACGGAGGCTAGGTCCCTTGATGGCTACTAGCTGTGGTTGGTAAAGGGAGCCTCCATATTCAAAGGCAGTAAAACTCTGAATCCCAGTGCTAGGAGGCAACATCGGGGAAGGTCTTGCCTCTGTGCCCTGTCTGTTAGCCTTCCAGGGTAACTGGTTGGCTACTCTGTGAGAGTTTCTGTGAAACAGTGTACTGGACTAAGTGGACCACTAATCTAATCCAATAGAGCTCTTCCTGTGTTCTTAGCTTCTTAACTGTGGGTTGGTACCTATCAGGTTTAGAAGCAGGATTAACAGGGCTTGGGGTAGAATCTATTTGTGCTTGGCAGGAGAAATAAGTAGGACGCACCTAGCAGATCAGAGCAAAATCTGACAACGTGGTAGCAATATGATAAGGTCAAGCTCAAGTCCATCCATGTCGTTCACACATAACTTTACAACGCATTTGGGTGCACCACCCTGATCTCCTTCTGTAGCATAGTAAAGAACATAAGATTTTACTACTTTCCCTGGAGATCCTGAAAAGCAGGCTGGGTTTAGATCTGTCAACAGTCGCAAGCAGTTCACTGCAACATGAAACGGTTTATATCAAGTATTTATAACAGAGAATTTAAAACTGTGTTCCTGTCAGTGATACTTTGAGAAGTCAATAATGGTAGAGAGAGCTTGTTTGCCATAATTGATTTCCTTCTGCAGTGGGCAGGTGCAGAACTATGAGGGGCGTGGTCATGGAGAGTACAAGCCTGTTGAGTTTTACTTTTCCTGACATGAAGAAGAAGATGATAATTCCCAGTAATTCGTGTCAGGTAACCATGAGGGCCAAAGCCCTGCCCAGACGCCCTTGTACACTGAGAACAAACCCAGAGCATTCTGTGTCAAATATGGCTTCTGACAGAACTGCAGTGGATCCTCAGCTGTCAAATCCATGCAGGCAAGTTTGGCTCTAGCACGACCTCCCTGTGCACTTGCTTCTTCGCCCCAGCAATGCCTATATGTCTCCAGTGTTCCTTCTTCCAAAGAATTCCTATGTAGATGTTCTCACATTTGAGGAGGGGGATAGTACTAAACAATTTTACTGAGAAAGCAAGAAAACAAAAGACTCAACCATCTCTCTAGCTGTCTTGCATTTTTATCCCACCCTGTCACATATGTGTTTCTGTCCTCCTCCTTTTTATCCTCACAACAACCATATGAGGTAGGTAATACTGAGAGTGAGTGACTAGCCTGAGATCATGGAGTGAGATTTATGACTTAATGGGGATTTGAGCTTGGGTCTGCCTCCCTAACTGTTAAAGCATATGTGCTGGCCCTGAGTATCTGTCCTATCTACTCAACACACAGTCAGCTTATTCCTGCGTCCCAGTGTTCTGGAGGCTGGAAGAAACTTGGCAATGAAAGACACGGGATTGATTGACAGGCACAGGAAGCAGTAATGCTTGCCATATTCCTTCAGTGCCAGTACTGACTAATAATGAGACGAAGAGGCAAAGGAGTAGCTGTGTTAGTCTGTCACACCAAAATAAAAATACTGTAATCTATATTGAGCTTCATCAAAAAAAGCGGTCTGTCGATAAATTAACAATGTACATAAATATATAAGCAGCATTCTGCACAACTTTGAATGTTCCTTCTTCATTATCTTCGCATGGCCCAGGAGTTAAGCATTCCTTTCAGGGCTGAACACTGGCACAGCACATTAAAATGCTTTAAGTGGCATCATCACTTCTAACTGGTTTATCTGAAGCTGAACAGTCGTATCCCATATTTCAAGTTGTCCCTCCTCAGCTGAGAGCAACATGTAGCATACAAGATGTAGGTCCCAGTTCCTTCATGGAATATCTGAAGGACCACCGCTCCTTGAACAAGCCCACATGCCATCTAAGGGCCACCCATCAAAGGCTTTTCATGGTTTCATTGCTGCATCAGGTTAAGTCAAAATGTGACAAGTCATAATTTTTTCTGTAGATGTTCCAGCCTTCTGGAATTCCCTTCCAGAGGGGGAAAAAAGAAAAGCCAGTACTCTTAAGAATGTTTGTAGGGAGTGCAAGATCTTTTAAGGGGAGTGCAAGATCTTTTAAAGCTGTCTTTAAATTGATCTTTTTGTTAATCCCAATGCATAAACTGCATTTCTCAAAAAGACTCAAAGGGATATAGATAGCACATAAAAACAACACAGTGCATAAAATACCCAAATATTAACACTACCAAACCCCAGAACAGTTCAAGGTCATCTTCTAAACAGTGTACTTTTGCAGGCTTTCCTAAAAGTAGACAAGGAGGAGGCACTCTGAAGAGCATAAGGCAATGATGGAAAACGATCTGGAGCTGGCAGATGTTGTGCACACCTTCTTGGAGAAGAAATTGCTGGAAGAAACATAAGTAATGCACAGATTAATCTTGGGAGAGATGCCGCTTCAGATATGTGGGTCCCAGGTGAAGGATTTTGTAGTTTAAAATCAGCATCTTAAATTGAGCCTGAAAAAAAATAGGAAGCCAATACAAACTTTTTAAACTGAATAAAGTAGATGGAGGAAAAGTTTTTTTAAAAATAGCACCATGCTGGTGGCACAACATCACAAGTACCTGCAAGCGATGTCATGTCACTAGCATGATGCTGATGCAACTCTCTAGGATTTAGGCAAAACAGTTGCCCAAATCCTGGAGTATCACATGGACGTGAGACTGGTAATGTGATGTCACTTCCAAGTATTTGCTGCAAGTGATGTTGTGCCATTAGTGTAGTGTCATTTCCCTTCCTCCGCCCCTGCTGGTTGCAAGCCATCAGCTGGCAGTGCTAGTTCTGGATGATCTCCCCAAGCGGACACATTAAGCTTCACGAGCAATAGGGTGGAACCCTGGATTTATCTCTCATGTGAATTTCCATGGGTCTGACTTGGCATCTTAACCCACATCTTTCTGCACCCAATTATATCAATAGAAACAGAATCTAAGAAGAATTGCCTCCCTTTATGCCTCTCATGCTTCAAACAAATTGACAAGGTGAACTGATTCATGCTGTCAAAGGGCCAACAGTCAAATTCAACAGGATCTACTTAGATAAACTGTCCCAGCCTATCTAAAGATAGAGATTGTCCAACCAGGGTTGTCTCCATCTCAAAGCCAGGCTTGAAACCAGACTGGAACCAAGAGCAGATGAGTCATCTGGGGAACATGCCTGAGGTTTCTGTGCCACTGCTAGGTTGCCAACCACTAGGTGAGGCATGGAGATCTTCCAGAATAACAACTGATCTCCAGACTACAGAGATCAGTCCCCCTGGAGAAAACAGCTGCTTCGAAGGGCAGGTTTTATGGTAAATGATAGATTCTAGCTGAAATCCTTCTCCAAATTCCCCTCTCCAAGGCACCACCTACCAAATCTCCAGGGATTTCCCAGGCCAGAGTTGGCAGCCTTAGCCACCACCACTTGTTAAGTTACCCACCCCCTCACCCCTGCACCTTAGAGACTGACCTATAACTGGCTGAATTGTGTTTAGTCAAATATAAGTTATGGTTCAGCCACTGCAGAAAAACCCTCTTTTAATGCTTTTGGAAAGACCCCACCCACCCAATCATGGAAAGCGACATAATCTTAGCAAGAAAACAATTTACCAGACTGACAGTGCAATCCTAAGCAGAACTATGCCCTTTTAAGCCAAATGACTGCAATGGGCTAGAAGGACATAACTGTGATTAGGACTACACTATAAAGCAGCTAAGAGGGGCCAAGGATACAACATATAGGTGGTGTCCTTCAGAATGCCAAGAATCCTGACAACATTCATCAAAGAGATATATCTGAATCTGTAAGCCAGACCAGATTATGCTTCTGACACTGCTAGCATAGACACTACATCTAAACAGGCATTTAGACTGGACCACATCAGAGAGATTTTATTCAGGAAGAATCTCACAGAAGCGTCACTGCTAGTAGCCAATTTATCTGAATTTTGCTTAGGCACTCTCAAGCTCTGAATAGGTATAAACATCCATTCATCTCGTGCATCCTTCCATTCCTCTCGTGCATCCTTCCTCCGTGGAGCTCTGGTTGGTCCCATTTTCTCCTCATCACCACAACAACCCTGTCAGGTAGATGAGGCGGAAGTATTTTGACTGGCTCAAGGTCACATACAGTGCAATTTTAAGAACACTTTCCTGGGAGTAAGCCTCATTGAATAGACCCAAGTAGGATGCTGAGCAGGCCTGCTTAGGATAGCACTGATTATGAGCTAAAGGACAAAGGGGTAATTAATATCCTTCTTAAGCAGAAGCAATTAGAAATATTTCTGTGCTTGGGGGTGGGGTGCTTCCCTGTCCTTCAGCTACGGATTTAATATTAAGTCAAATTTAACAGAGTAAT
Source organism: Eublepharis macularius (assembly GCF_028583425.1). Taxonomy (NCBI): domain Eukaryota; kingdom Metazoa; phylum Chordata; class Lepidosauria; order Squamata; family Eublepharidae; genus Eublepharis; species Eublepharis macularius. The sequence continues at coordinate 43,778,037 of NC_072801.1, forward strand.
GATGCTAAAGAACAGGGCTTTTTTTCAGGGGGAACGCGGGGGAACGGAGTTCCGGAACCAAGCGGTGCGAAGGGCAATCTAAACTCCCCTCTGTCTGGAGATCAGGGGGCGGGGCCACCAGCCATGTGACCATTTTCTCCGAGGGCAACCCACTGAGTTCCACCACCTCTTTTCCCAGAAAAAAAGCCCTGCTAAAGAAGATGTAATACTCATTGTTAATTACAGCATGCCAGAAGTTTAGCTGTTGACTCAGTGTGGTGTAGAGATTAGAGTGGAAAAGAGTCTGAATCTCCACTCTGCCATAGAAACTTGCTAGGTGAGCACAGGCCACTTGCATACTCTCAGCCTAACCTACCTCTCACAGTTGTTGTGAGGATAAAATGCAGGACAGGTGAATCGTGTAAATCTCTTTGGCTCCCCACTGGGAAGACCAACTTCCCTGGTCTTCTTTGATGATCTCCCATCCAATTACTAACCAAGGCCAACCCTCCTTAGGTTCTGAGATCTGATGAGATTAGTCTTTCTTGAGCTATCCAGGTCAGGATTGTAAACTATAAAAAAATTAAGTCACACACCATGCACTAGGATTAGGATTACAGACTTGGAGAACAATTTTTTTAAAAACAGGTCAGGCGGCACAGCTGCTATGCAGGTCAGAACTAGCAGTAGCAACTCCGTTCTTGGAAAATTCTTAGAGATTTGGGGGCAATGCCTGGGAAGGGAGCTCAGCAGGAATGTGATGCCATAGAGTTTGCCCTCTGCAGTTGTCACCTGTGCCAGGGAAACTGACTTCTGTAGTCGTCTGTAGATCTGGTGTCATTCTAAGGGAACTCCAGACCCCACTTTGAGATTAGTAACCATAGGCAGAATGTGACACTTTTCATATTTTAAGCCTTTTGTCAGAATCTATTTATGAAAGGATTGCTGTCCCTCACCACACAGGCCTTTAGCAGATAATGATTCGACCATGGTGAGGACTTTAATTCAAGACCCCTCATCTGATCATCAACAATCTTCTTGGTGCAGAAAAAGAGATTTAAAATACAGGGCCTGCCCTTTTTCATGTGCTGGGCTCATAATAACTTGGGTCAGTCCAATGGTTGCCATAGCAACCATAAAATGCTGAGCTTAGCCCCTCAAGGCCAAGACAGGCACCTATTTTTACTGCTGTGTCAAGAATTGTCTTTTATTCCCTTGGACTGAGTTTTACTGGTACTTATTGTATTGAAAGACTGGTTAAGGTTGCTTCCCCACAGAGGTTTTGCTCCTATCTGGCATCCAAACAGGACTGAGGGTTTAGGGATTTTTTTTTCTTCTGAGTGTCCACTTAACAATATCCCCTAACAGTTCACTTTCCAGGTTTTCCCCTGGTTTGATGCAACCTTCCCACCAAACTTGTTATTATTTGGGGGTGGGGGATATCAGTCAAATTGCCTTCAAACACCATGTTGATGGGAAAGTATGCATTTTTTGAAGATCCCACCTATCCGGGCATCATTAGCCTTACCTTCGTGCCTCTTGGCTGCTATTTCCACCTTATGCCACCAGAGGTCCTTTTCTAGATCACTATAACACTATAACAATATATTGCCATGGGCTGCTGATTCCTCTAAATTCCCAGCTTTCATTTTTAAAAAGTAAATCTCTAGCCCTTTTCCTTGCAAAAATGAAGTGGGCTAACTTTTAAAATGAAAGTTGGAAACTCAGAAGAATTAGTAGATTATAACAGTAAATCATTATAATGTTATTGTGCTACTAGCAACAAATCCCATTGTGAGAAAAAAATACAATGGGCTCTAGAAAGGGAAGGGTGGGCATTCCCTCCTCCTCCGTCACTGATCCCAGCCAGATGAAGTTGGGGGGGGGCAGGCATGGCCATCTCCTCTGCACCTGATCCCGGCCGAGTGAAGGGGGTGGGTGGGCATTGCCACTTGCTCCACTCCTGATCCCTGCTGGGTGAAAAAGGGACAGGCATTTCCTCCTACTCTGCGCCTGATTTTGGCTGGGGGGGGCATTGCCTCCTGCTCCTGAACGGGGGGAAGGCATTGCCTCCTGCTCTGCGCCTGATCCAGGTTGGGTGAAGGGGAAGCCGGCATTGCCTCATGCTCCACTCCTGATCCTGGCCAGGTGAAGGGGGCAGGCATTGTCACCTTCTCCTTGCCTGATCCCAGCTGGATGAAGGGGGCGGGCATTGCCACCTGCTTCACTCCTGATCCCAGCCGGGTGAAGTTGAGTCCAGGCATTATCTGTTGCTCTGTGCGTGATCCAGGCTGGGTGAAGGGAGATGAGCATTGCTTCGTGCTCTGCAGCTGATCCCGGCTTGGTGAAGGCAGGGGCGGACATTGCCACCTGCTCTGCTCCTGATCCCTCCTGGGTGATGGTGACGTGCGGGCATTGCCACCTGCTCTGCTCCCAATAGCCAGGTGAAGGGGGGAGTGGGCATTGTCACCTGCTTTGCTCCTGATCCAAGCAGGGTGAAGAGGGGATGGCCATTTCCACCTGCTCCACTCCTGATCCTGATGGCAGGGAGTGGGCATTGCTACCTACTCCACTCCTGAGGAGTGGAGGCAGAGGGCGGGTATTGCCTCCTGCTCCATGCCTGATCCCAGCAGGGTAAAGGGTGGGCAGGCATTGCCACCTCCTCTGCTCCTGAACCCAGCTGGGTGAAGAGGGGCCAAGCATTGCCTCCTGCTTCACTCCTGATCCCAGCTGGATGAAGGCAAGGGACAGGCATTGCCACCTGCTCCGCTCCTGATCCCAGCTGGGTGAAGGTGAGGGTCAGGTATTTCCACCTGCTCCACATCTGATCCCAGCTGGGTGAAGGCAGGGGTAAGGCATTGACCCCTCTCTGCTCCTGATCCGAGCTGAGTGAAGGTGAGGGATGGGCATTGCCACCTGCTCCGTCCTGATCCCAGCTGAGTGAAGGCGGGGGATGAGCATTGCTTCCTGCTCTGCTCTTGATCCCAGCTGGGTGAAGGAGCGGGGGCAGGCATTGCCACCTACTCCACGCCTTATCCCAGCCTGGGCTTCCTGCTGTGACACACTCTCTGGAGGTCTGGCTGCTTCATCTGGGCTTTCCTCCACAGCAGCGCCCTCTGGTGGCACCCCAGGGTAGGAAGTGAATTTTCTTGAATACATTTAGACTTTTATATAGTAGGATAGTGATGTGGCAAATGCTTTTTTTTTTTTAAAGCCAAAGCCATGAATAGTTGAGGGGGGAAAAGTGCAAGGAAAACTGTTTTCTGGATGCTCTGTTACCACTGCAAATGCCTCTGTGTTCCTTCCCAGTGGCAACAAGAGCCACATGGCGAATCCTCACTGTGGTAGAAGCAGCTTATGCCTGCGCTTTCTAATGAAGTTACTGTTAAGACTTCAACAGATAATGGATTGCTTTTCATGTAACCACTTTGATTTTGAGAAAGCTATTCTATAAATACCTAAATAAATGAATAAATTCCTGTGGGTTTCTTCTGTTTGTGCTTATAGGTTTAACTTTCTGGAAATGTTTATACTCTGATACTGGTTACACTGTCCTGGAAGAGGAAGTTGAAAAAGAGAAGAGAAATGTGAGGGAGGGGGAGGGGAATAGAGTAAAAATGGCACTATGATAGATGCTGTAGAAAAATAAAGTACAGCTTTTAGGGCTGCAAGCTTCAGTTGTTTTAAGTGATAGATTGATCAATCAAAGCTGTAGCTGATTCATTAATGGGGACAGAGTTTATTTGTTGAGGCTGAGATTTAAGGGCACTCTCGTTTATTTTTTGAGGTTCAGGTACATTACCTCGTTATTATATGCTGAGATGGGTTGTTAAATAACAATTGTGATGCAATATAAACAGGGTTTATTGATTAATGTACTTCAGAGTGCTGCTGCTTGATATGCTGGAAGCTTACACATGCTTTACACATGCTTCAGCGTTAATACAATTAACTTTAGGAGATCCATCCATCCATCTATCCATCCATCCATTGGAATTAAGTTCTGCTTTAATGGAATGCCATCAAGAAGAAGAAGCTGATGGTGTCAGTTGAAGTTATATCAAGTGGTCCACATGGGAATTTAGATTTAAAAGAACAACATATGCACACCACCCAGTTTTCCTGTGCAGGCCCTCCTTGAAATGAATGTGAGCTGTCTAAAAGCACAATTGTACTGTTTCATAGTTGCTATGTACTTCAGTGGGGCTTGCATAGGAAAACGTCCTGCTAGATTGTGTCCAATATTTTGCCCTCACATAACATTTTTGACATACCTTACAGTATTGCCATCTTTTAGAAGTGTAGCTTTGACTGTAATATTCTCAGTCTGAATGTTTGGCAAATTTCAGATTTAAAAAAAATTAAAACTTGTAAGGGATAGTTTTAAGAAATTATGCGTTGATGATAAAGTTGAATGGAGTAATGTCAAGTGGTAACCTGCACATTTTTTGTGTGTGTCCTCCATTCTTTTACACTCTCGAAAAGCAACAGGAGCTGTGTTGGGGAATGCTGGGGGAATTCAAATTAATCTTAAGTTTATATCTTAGCAAGCAAAATAAGGTAAAGAAAAGAGTGTTTCATTAGATTCTGAAATCTGGGAAAAAATTTAGAAAAGTAAATTTTGCTTTTAACCTTTAAAAAAAAAAACCACTGAGAACTTCTGTCTACAGTTTGGTGGTGGTTGTAAAAAACCCTGCCTCCCAAGATTTCAAGAGACAAATCACCAAAAATTATTAAATTAAAACAACAGTGAACGTATTTTCTATGCTAGGATTCTATATACAGTTATGGAACAACAGATCTGGATGGGGTTGAGAGGTCAGAGGCTCAAAAGACTTTTTAAATTACCACCCCCCACCCCCAAATCTACAGCCTGACAACTAAAAATTATCCAAGAATACACAATTCTGAGAGAAGTTTAATTAAAGTGGGAGGACAGAGAGAGGTCTGAGCAAATGAAGCTGCCTTATACTAAGTCCAACCATTCGCCTGTCAAGGTCAGCATTGTGTACCCTGAATTCCAGCAGTTCTCTGGGATTTGAGGTATTTCACATCACTTACAACATGATCGTACCAAGGTTAAGAAAGAGAAAATTAGACTACTCCAGGCTTTGAGAGTTTATGCAGTCCTGCACAGGGAGATTTTAGGGGTGGGATTCCCAAATTAGCCCTGCCACCCACAATCCTAGTTTGTGCATTTTCTAGAGCACAGTGTACATTATTAAAAAAGCAGGTCCACAGGTGCCATTTCTTTCAGGACTACCAAAGCAGGGACTAGGGGACAACATTCTGGTGGCCCTAGTGGACCATGGAATTGGGGGAGTCATGCTATCTCTCTTCACACAACATTTGGATTGGGTTTGTGGGATCTGAGGGAACCTTTTTGTCTATATGGTGACTCACAACACTCACCATCCTTGATGGTCCAGCAAAAAGGGTCATGAAAATCAAGATACAAAGTGTGTTCCTGACTCCAATAATCAAGACTATAGGTTCTAGAGAAGAAGGATAATCACCAATTATGTTTCACAATTTTTTCCTCTCTGGCCAGCAGAAGCTGGCTATTGCCTTTGTGCCCAGTTTGTGGACTTCAGCTAGAGGCACCTGGCACACCACCGTGGGAAACAGGATGGTGGCCTTGATGGTCCTTTGCTCAGATCCAACAGTGGTTTTCCTCTCTGTGTAAGCCTTGGTTCTCACTGTTCTACTTTCTATATACCTGCAATAGAGAAGTCCATGCAATACAGGAAGTGTTGGAGAATGGAGGACTGATCACATGGCACAAATATGAAGTAAGCAATGTAGTCCCCCTCCTTTTTTGCATAAAACAACTCAGAAGCAGACTAGCTGTCCTGTGAGTATCATGCACTTGTCACTGGATTGAAGCATGTGGGAAAATGTGCTTTACAAATGCATGATGTCCCATCTGTGCCTAAATGGACGGAGAGCATAACTTGGTCATGTCTGTGTATATATACGTAGAGAGAGGACTAAACATGCACTCCTACACAGAAGTTAAGTTATTATTCCCATCCATCAAATGACATTTTAGCCTCACAGCTACATTGACAGTAAGAGACTATGGGCTGGATCCAGCTTACATTTTCTGCTAAAGGAAGGAGGCAGGCAATTTCTACTGATTCCCCCTCCTGTCATTCCTCAGGGTCCCCAGTGCTATTTTGTGGACGTCCGTGGGCTTCAGTGAGAAAAAGGAAGGTAAGAAAATTCAATTCTGCTGACAGAAAGCTTAGTCTGGATCCAAGCAAATTTTCCCCAACAATTTCAACAAATGGACTTACCAGTATTGTCATCGAAATCTTCATGGAAATTGAAGGGTAAGATCCAACCACAGCCAAATACCTTTAGGCCCCATTGCTTTCAGCTGGAAAGGAAAGTGCATGGTTGGCAGTGTGATCTTCAGCATATTTACTTAGAAGTAAGTCTTACTAAATTCAATAGGACATTTTTTTCTAAGTAAGTGCTCACAGGATTACACCCTACCCCATTCAAACCTAAGGGACCTGTGGTTGGATAGCTGCCTAGATTTTTAAAAAGTGTATCCCTCAGCATTTAATTTCAATAGTAGAATTCAAACCTGCTCAGAATTTTTAAAGGTTACATTCACCTTTTGAAAAGTTGCTAGATTTCAAATGTATGTTTTCATCACAGCTCTGATTTTCAAAAAGGAGCTGGACTAGATGAACTTCGAGTCTTTCTCAATGCTTATTTTTATTATTCTTCCCCATTAGGTCAGAGATGCCTTCTAAGAATAATAATAATCTAGATAGCTCAAGCAAGTGAGCCAAACCACAACCAAAGTAAAGAAAAAGGAGATTTATTGTCGAAGGCTTTCACGGCCGGAGAACGATGGCTGTTGTGGGTTTTCCGGGCTGTATTGCCGTGGTCTTGGCATTGTAGTTCCTGACGTTTCGCCAGCAGCTGTGGCTGGCATCTTCAGAGGTGTAGCACCAAAAGACAGGGATCTCTCAGTCTCCTCTGAAGATGCCAGCCACAGCTGCTGGCGAAACATCAGGAACTACAATGCCAAGACCACGGCAATACAGCCCGGAAAACCCACAACAGCCAAAAAGGAGATTATTGGCAGATTTTGCCTGAGAAGAAATATCTTCTAAAGCCAAATGCGAGGGGTGCTGCAAGGTCTCTGTGTGTGTGTGTGTGCATGCACGCACGCGTGTGTGTGTGTTGGAATGGACACAACCCAACAAGTTCTTCAGCACCAACCCTATTGAAATGGATGATATCAGGCAAGTGCCTCAGTGCAAACCTAAACAGAGTTATTCCCTTCTAAACCTACTGACTTCAATGGACAGAAGAGCCTAACTCCTTAGGACTGGACTGCATGTTCCTGCGCAAACATTATTCATTTTTATGTGAATTGCACATGAAAATGCCTTGCTGTTTTCATGCCCTCTATGCTGAAGCATATTTTAAAGAGTTTTAAAAGAATACTTTTTTTAATAAAAAAATGCCATTTGCCAAGATGCTGACTAGTGCCAGAGACAGGCTGAAGGAGGGAGAAGGTGTCATAAATAAGCATTAAAAGGGTGGAAATCGAACAGGCTCTCCAGCGAATTCCCAGAATTACAGCCCTGACTTTCATCAAAACATCATCGGTGAAGGCCTGAAAATGTCAACATGAAATATTCAGACTCAAGGGCAAGTAAAGTCTAGCTTCCCCTTATCACTGGTGAAAGTTCTTTTTTCCCTTCTCCCTCACCCCCCCCATCACCCTTAAATCCCCCTCCCCCTTTGAAACCTTGACTGGGACCCTCTTTCTGACTGGGCTCGACTCTCCCAATTGTCTTGCTAAAGTATGTGCTTTGCATAAACTGTTCACTACCTCGGCTGAGAGGAGGGGGGAGCTTTCAAGAAAGAAAAGGAAAAAACCCTCCACCTACTATACAAACAGAAACGAAGCAAAACACTTTCACGCCATAAAAAGGTAGAGATGTGTAAATAGAAAGGGGGGGAGGCCTGTGTTGACCCCAAACCGGTTAAGGATTTATAGGTGGAGGTGTTTTTTCTGGCGAATGCATAAAAAGACAAAGTTAATTTCCCGGTTCTCCACACGAGAACAAGAAATCTCTCTCTCAAAAAAAAAAAAATCAAAACGGGACTCCGGGGCACCTTGCAGACTAGCAAAATTTCTTTCATCTTGAACTTCCTTAGATCACTTCATCAGGTGGAAGAGAAAGTTTAAAAACAATAAATAGACAAATGAGTTTGCTGGACCTTAGGAAGGCCACTTGCAAAGTAGCAGATTTCATAATAAAGAGTACTGAAGAGTCCCACGCTCGGCACCTTTTCCAGGGTTCAGAATCCAAGCCTTTCTCCCCAGTTATGTCAGTTAGAATTATTCACCACAGGCGATCACCATTTTTATTTTATTTTGATGTAAAAAGCCATCTCTAAATTCGCTTTAGTTATGGATCCAGACTTGCGCCTCAGTCTTTTTTTAAAAAAAAACTCGCTTGAACTGGCAAGAAACTCCCACCTTAATATCTCTACAGTCCTAAGAAAGGTATACTCCTGAAAAATATTCCCCTACCTGACTCACTGCAGATTAACATCCTGTATTTAACCACACTGGATCTCAGTTTCTGAAAGTACTACTGGTGCAATTCGAAGAAGATTTTCCTGGGACTAAACTCCTTGGAATAAAACGGGGACTTCTGAGTTGAAGATTCCTATGGACTCTCCGCTTGTACCACAGTTCCTTACTCACGATATTTAGCAAAAGTCTTCAGCGGGTAGTCAACTGTTTGCTGTTATTCCCTCTTTCTCTGACAGTTGTTTATTTTAGACTTTCATCCGTTTTTAGACTTCCCTTCGCATGCTGCCTAGATATTTAATATTAGGTCCTCTTTGAGACAGTTCCTTAGTGTCAAGTCTTTAAGAGAAAGTCAATATTTCCAATAGGTCATATTCCAGGATACTAATTTTGCCCAAAAAGTTTTTTTAAAAAAAATTAAAAACTCTTATCTCATTTAGGAAATTATCCCCACTATCAGATTAAAGAAATCCAGACAGTTTATTGAAAACCATGCTTTCAGACTGTAACATCCCCAGGAAGAAATCTCATTAAAACTTGGTTAAAGTCCTCGTATTTGGGGGAGGCTGGGCGACACCAAATCTATGATTTATGGTGAAGTTTAAACACCCTTACTTAATTATTGAATGAATACACGGAGCCTCGCGTCTTTACGATGGATAAAATATGCAGCTGGAATTCCCAGGGCACATTCACGTCGTGATTTTAAACGAAGTCCTTTTTCTCTGCATTTTGTTTTAATTGATTAATTTTTTTTAAGTTTGGAAAGAATGGGAACGGAGAAGAAGGCGCCACTGGGCGAAGCAAGCGCAGGCAGAGGACTGGGGGCGGAGCTGGAGGGCAGTTAGATTATCTTTCGGCACGATCTTCTCCAGAAACAGAAATTCTCGGAGTATTTAGTTCAACGTTTTGGCTTTTCATCGACCAACAGTACCTTTTTTAAAAACGCCCATGCATTTATTTGAATTAGCAGTTGACGTAGTGCAGGGTGTGGCCATCGAGTGGAGAAATAATTTGTTCAAATCCACCCCCAGACACCAAGTCACCAGGTGCGCCTCAACACCAGATCTCCCCCCCCCCCCATCCCGACTGGTGTGGGAAAACTGATTTCCTCGTGTGATTGCTTTACTGATAATACTTGCGAAGACCCCTGCCCTCAAGCGCTACATAAATGTTGTTATGATGTGTCTAAATTTGAGTATGCAGATGAAAAAGACAATTCAAGAGAGAACTGAACAGAAGAAGCGAAATCTTGGGTAAAACTTTAACAAAAGCAAGGCAGTGGCGTTGCCTTTATACTGGTAAAAGTGGTGACATATATTCAGTATAATTAGCTAGATATATGGATAAATTGATGGGGAGAAACAGAGATGTACAAATTAGGCATATACATGAGTGCCACGCTTTCATAAAAGTATTTATTTAGGAGATTTCATTTATTGATTTGGGAGCTCCAGGCAGCTTACAAGTAAAAAGCATATCATAAAATCATAAAAGCATTCATATAAAAGTACACACACACACACAAAACAACCCTTTACAAACAAAACGGGTCTTGCTTTGCATATACATACACAAACACACAATGTGCGCACAGGCACATACAGTCATATATGTACACACACATATGTGCAGGAACACACATTGGTGGATGGAAACCAAACAGCATTATGCATTTGTAAGTGCTTTACACGAACGCCTAATGGTGGGGTTTCAAGGGGGGGAAACCCTCAGGGAGTAGAAATCAGAAATGTGACTGAGGAAGCTGGGGGTGTGGTGGGATCCAGTCACCTGAGTTTTCCCCAAGGCATTGATCTGGGGGTGCTGAGAGAAAAGATTTCATATCAAGGGATTTTATGAGGGATAGATCTGTTCATTTATTTATTTTTATTTAGTCGTTTATAGTCCTCCTTTCTCTCTGAGACTCAAGGTGGATTACACAGTATGAGGTTAATACAATCAGTATCAAGTACATTTCAATACAATACCATAAGGTAAACAGATACAAGTTTAAAAGACTTAGCATTAGCAAGGATCCAAGACAGAGTAGAAAAAATACTGGAGCAAAACATAATCAATTCTAGGACTAACATTAGACAACATGGAACGCTGGTTGTACATAGGAGTACATATTTAAAGCAGCAGATAATATATAAGGCAAAAATAGTGATGAAGTCTATGATCCCCAAATCGTTAGTGAAGCATCTGAGACCCCATCCCTACAATACAGACCTCCCATTTGAGTAAAAAAGCCTTTTTGAATAGTTCGAATAGTTCATCTACAGGGTTTTTCTGGAATGGCTTTCCCATCTTTGTCAAGACGCATGACAATTCTTTGTCTTGATCCACGACAATTCTAGATCCCTGCTTGGTTTGCTTTGAATTTCTCTCTTTTTAAAAAGAGCTAGAAGGAGACCAGAAAATAACTAAACAGAAAGTGCTGCCTAGCAGATGGACTCAATTTTGTAAGCCCTTGAAAAAAAACAATCTTGGGCATGGTTCAGACAATTAAAAATCACACACACACCCCAATGCCCGAGAAAGAACAATCGTTTTAGTATTTTAACAAACGAATTCAATGGGAATCACAGGTTTGGGGGGCAGGGGAAACATGCATTATCTAGCATGCTGTTGCGGTAGTAGAATACAACAGGATTCAAAATAACTTCTGATTCAACTTTCGTCCTTTTTTGTGTTAATGTATGTATGGCAGGCTAAACCAAAAAATGGCTGCAAGGAGAACCTATCACAGATCATTATTATTGGAAAAGTTAGTCGGATGGGAAAGTTCTCGTTTTCACAACCTAGAACCTGATACAAAGCCCAGCGCAGAAGTTTGCTTTTTAAAAAAAACAACGAACGGTAGATTGAACCCAGCCAGGTTTTCTACCCAGTCCCACCCAATTCTCCTCCCACCCAACATGACTTTTATCCAGGCTGGTCTCACATCCTCATAATGGGTGTGTGTGTCTAAGGGACCCCTCTCACCACCAGAAAAGCTGGTCGGAACCAATCCTTCTATATAACACACCTGTATAAGGGTGTATGCTCAACCCCAACGCCTTCAGTGCAGAATATATTCGTTAGAAGGTATTTTTAAACCCTTGCTTTTACAAAAAGCTGGTAAAACGATATCATAGCCATTAGAGTTTATATTCTCCGGATCTCACATTTCTAGAGGGCTAGTACAAAATTCGGACCAAGGAAAGGGGAAAGAAGGGGGTAAATAAATGGTAGGGGGGAAGAGAACGAGAAATTGTCGGTTAAACCGAGTTATACGGCGCAATTCTTTGATTCAGTATCGAGTTCAGAGTACTGGATCTTCTGGAATGAAATTGAATGCCAGCGTTTTGTATTCACTAGTTATGATGTTAAACTATCCCAAAGGTTGTTTGTTTGTTCCTTTGTTGTAAAACAATTCAATATTTTCAGAAAAAAATTAATAGAAGGCTTGAAGGAGTAAATGTAGAGGGTGTGTTGGGAGGGCAGGGGGTTAGCTCCCTTTTGCATGATTATAATTTCTTTCATTAACAAATTTTGAGTTCGCAATAGCATTTTGTTTCTTTTTGGATTACTTGGAATAACAGAGAGTTCTGAAGAGGTTTTGTTCTGATAAAGAATAGCTTCTCTCTGACTATCCTAGTTTAGAATACAGGCGCAATTTGTATACAGTGTTTTCACATTTTAATAGCTATAAACTACAGACTCTGCAATAAATACTAACAGACGGGAGACTGGCGGAGAGAAGCTTTCTGCTGTATTTTTTAACTACAGAGAAATCCCTTCTACTTTGATTTCAAAGCAGAAAATGGGGCGGGGGGGAGAGGAAGTAAATCGACCTGAAAATATGGATTTATGAACCACAGGATTTCCCCCTCATTAATAATCCAAATCTATGCATTGCAAGTTTACGTTTTACTCCTCTAGCTCTAAGCTCCTCGTGAAAGCATAAATCTTTAGCGTTCCATATGTGTATATATATATAATTGCACGTTTGAAGGTTTGAATTTATGATCTAAGTTCTTGGACACATAATCAAGAAATAGATTCAGGGCAGAAATACGAGCCGCATTTTTTTTTTGGGAGACAGGTCTGAAAGAGTCTAATAATTTAAATTTGGTCACACTTTGTCACCAGCAAGGAAGAAGGGATATTGTTTCTCCTCCTGTAGGAATACATGAGATGCAAGGAAGGAAGGAAGGAGGAAGGAAGGAAGGAAGGAAGGAAGGAAGGAAGGAAGGAAGGAAGGAAGGAAAAGAAAATTCGAGTGCTTTATTCTTGTAAACCTGATTAGTACAAGCATCTCCTGAACTTTTTGAAAACCTACTTTTAAGTGTAGGGGTGTGTGTGTGTGTGTGTATCTCGATGAAGAAAGCGAGGAAAAGAAATGTCAGGACAGTAGCCCAGTTAGATGGTTACAACAAAGCCAACGCGGAGTCTTGTGGCTTCTTAACATCTAACAGATTTACGGCGGCTTAAGCTTTTTCTGACTGGAGCCCTTTTCATCAGAGCCCCGATGAAGTGTGAAAAGAAACGTTCCTCACACCCACGCTGCTTTGCGCCCGCGGATCTCATGCAAACGTAAGAGCAACAGGCGTTGACCCCAGGAGATGAGGAGCGCCCAGCTTGCTTCAGCGGACACCAAGGAATCCGTTTCATGGTATATAACTCCACCCGCTCTACACACTCGCTGCTGGTCATGATTGCTAGGGAAGGGCTTCTCTGCTAGATTAATGGAGAACAAGCTCTAGTCTAGACTAAACAATTCATTTAACGAGCAATGATCTGAGTGGAATAAAATCAGCGATTTCCAAAACAGCCTCTCTCCTTGACTGGTCATTGATCTTAATCCGTGGGATTTTATTTGTGCCTCGAAGTGGAAGTCCTTTCAAATTCCTCACATCACATCATAATTTCCTCCTGGGTCCACCTTTGCCTGGCTACACTGTAGAATATCTGGGCAGTTTTCACAAGTGAGATTAAGGGCACCATTTTAGACGGATTTAGGTCTAGGGCTGCCAGCGTTTAAAAGGATCCCTCCAGCTGCCCCTAGAATATCAATTTGATCTGGAGCTATTATCAGGTAATGTTCAGCTTCATGTCATGATCAGCTCCAACTGCAGATGGCTGCATATGAAAAGGACCGGACCTCTGGCTAAACTGGATGAGAATCGAGGCTCTCCTGGTGAACTTGCAGGTGAAGTAATAAAAAAGACACTATTTTGTTCTGTACCATCATCACCTTTCTGGGCTTATTTTTGCCTTTCACAAATCTGTGGCACACATTTTATGTTTTTTTTTTAAAAATGAGCTTCTGTTTCAGTAATGTCACATTATTGCCCTACTTCCTGAAAGGATTTTATTTCATTCCCACATTTCTTGGAATGAAATAGGATGGCACTGGACTTTATGGGCAGTTTTCCATTCACCTATAATTTGAATTTGATTATGTTGTGATCCCTGTTTCCCAGCTGATTCAACAGTGCATTAATTTGATACCAATGCATTGGACATCATTCTGGATTTTAACACATTTATTTACTTCCTGTAAACCCAGCCTTTCTCCCCAGCAAAGCCCAAAGCTGATTACATCATTTCCCAATTTCCCCTCACAACGACCCTGAGAGTGTATGAGCAGTCCAAGGTCACAGAAAGCTTCAATGGAAGAGTGGGTATCTGCACGTGGGACTCCCAGACCCTATCCGCTCTAACTACTACACCTACCCAACCACTATGTTCTAACCTACTCAACCACTATAGTCATCTTCAGAGGGCCTTTTTCAAGTGCCTCCCCTCTTTCTCAGATTAGATGGGTGGCAGCCCAGGAGAGGCCAACCCTGCTTAGCTTCTGAGATCTGAGGAGCTCTTCTGGGCTATCCAAGATGAGAGACCTCCAACAAAGACCAGGGTTGCAAAGGCAGGCAATGGCAAACCACCTCTGTTAGTTTCTTGCCATGAAAACTCCACCAGGGATTGCCATAAATCAGCTACAACTTGAGGGCAGGATTTCATTTCAACCCAGGAGAGGACTTTTTCAGTCATGGCACCAAATCTCTGGAACTCTCTTCCCAGGGAGATTCCTCTGTCCCCTTCTGTTGCCATCTTCTGCCAGGGGGAAGACTTTTTTCTTTCATTTGGTGTACCTGGTGATCTCTCCTTCATGCCCAATCTTTTAATTGTTTTAAATGTTTTAATTGTTGTCTTTATGTCTTTGTATGTTTTAAAGCTCTGGTTTTAACTATTTTAATGATGTGAGATAGTTTATTTTAATGGTTTTATACCATTAATGGTTATATGTGATTTTAGTAAGTTTTAACTAGTTAGCCACTTTGGTAGCCTTTAGATGGGCAGAAAGATGGGATATAAATGTTGTAAAATAAATTTTAAAAATACACCACACTGGTTCTCAGATTGCAAATTTCATTACTATTCCAAAGCACAGTGATGTAATGTATTGAGAAATGTTGTCTCTCTATGATGACCTGAAGATAGGTCTTTTATTTCAGGTTTTATCAAGTATTTGCACACTGTAATAAACACTATATATTTTCACCCTAAATCAACACCTCTAGTTTCATATAACAATTTCAGCATGCCAACCCAAATATAAATTAAACTGTAAGGCCTCACAGTAGCAACACAGTTGGTCATCCATGTTTATTAGATTTTCAGTTTTGGCTAGTTCCCTGGTCTCCCCCTTCCCATCCCTTTCACCTTCTTTTTAGCATCTCAAGGTCACTTCAGAACTTTGGGGATGAAAGGAGGAAATATTACTTCCCTAGTAGTATTTGGTGGGTCTCGAATTTTTATTCATAGAGATTCTGTGATTACATTTATTGTGTGATTTATTGCACATTTTAGCACATAGAGAAATGTTACCTCCAATCAACTTTGTCCTTCCTCTCTGTTTTATATCCAGGGATGATTGGTTTTTCATTCTCCTCCTGGTTTCTGACATGCCCACAATATCTTTATTCTCTTTTCGTATCAGGCACTCTAGTGCATTGGTTCTCAAACTTTCATATTTTAATTCCCACCAATCCCTCTATCAAAGAGCCAGAGTCCTACTATGAAAGCAACAAAATGTCCACTTTTCCCCAAGAAAGGCATTTATATGTTTACATGCATTCTGTTATTGTGTTTATCATTTGTGGCAAGTTTTAAGGCCATAAAAGTTGCAGTAGTGTTGTTGGGAATAAATTGCTAGGGATTTAAAACGCAAACAAACAAATACCAATGAAACATATCAAATATTCCCTTATCAATCCTTTTCTTCCCAACTAACTGATTTTTGCAAAGTTCTGTCTTAGTTGCAAACTGGAAGGATTAAGTTAATGAGCCATGTATCTGTAAGTTCAGTTCATTTAGGCCTCCAATATATCTGCCATATATGCTTCTTTTGAGATACATTAAGTGGGTGGGATCCATTACAAAAATTCTGCTAGCTCTAGAAATTCTGCTTGGGCAAGTGGAAATACAAGAAAACACCTGTGGTAGCTGCTTCCACTAAGTCAGACTTATTGTATCCCGTGTCTTTCTGTTTGTGCAAGATTTTGTGCAACCAGTTTCTAGGCATTCTAATATATATAGGGAGGAAACACTTGGTGTTGCATAAGACTATGCACAAGTTGAACTGTGTAAATCTGTAAAACCCTCGAGTGCCCACCTGTCATTGCAGCAGCACCAACAGTACAAAGTTCAAGAATATTCTTCTAGTCCAGGCCATTCTATGAAAAAATATTCATCAATAATATGAAATATCTCTGTGTTTGTTGTTCGAGTAAGCATATGGTGAACCCTGAGAAAATCCTCAAGCTCATCAGCAGTTGAGAAACATTGCTTTAATGGGACTTGGCTTTCAGGTCTCTGGGATTAATGCAAGTTTCATTCCATTTTAACCATCTCGCCACCATGTAATTTTTCTTGTGATATTTTACTTTGCTGGGCCATCCTAGGCAGAACTGCATCCTCCCAAAAGTCCATTAACTTCATCTGATTTAGAAGGGTGTATCTCTGCTTAGGACAGTCTTTTAATTCATTTTCTGGTGCTCGTTGTCAACTCGCCCATGGAGATGATATAGAACATTAAAATTATCTTTCCAAAGGGATTCAGTGGATTGTCTCAATCTAGGACAAACCTTGATACTTTCTGGGTGTCCCAGAGAAAATTTAAAAGTGGCAACCATTGTGATGATCATTTCCAGCAGTCAGGCTCCAGTAATAGCTTTGTTGAACCCCATCTCTTTTTCACAGGATCCCTTTTCAGTGCCAAACAAATGTAAGCTCTTCATGTGACCCATGCATTGAGGCCTTCTGTCTCTGCAAAATAATGCACTCTTGTTCAGGCAATCCACTCATCAAAGGCAATAGTTTTCCTCCATTGTTCATGGTGTAGAGAATGCCATCAAGTCACAGCCAACCCCATAGGGCTTTCAAGGCAAGAGATAAACAGAGGTAGTTCAGCCATTGCCTGTCTTTCCATAGGGACCCTGAACTGCCTTGGGGGTCTCCCATCCAAGTACTAACCAGGGCCAAACCTCCTTAGTTTCCAAGATCTAAAGAAATCAGGCTGGCGTTGCCAGCTCCAGGTACAGAAATTTCTGGAGATTTGGAGGGTGGAGCCTGGAAAGGTGGAGTTTGGGAGAGGAGGGACCTCAGCTGGGCATAATGCCATATATTTCACCTTTCAAGACAACCATTTTCTCCAGGTAAACTGATCTCTGTAGCCTGGAGATCAGTTGTAATTCTAGGATACCTCCAGCCGTCACCTGGAGGTTGGAAACTCCATATCAGGCTAGCCTAGCCCATATCTAACTGATATTCATAGGCTGTTGGAACAGAGGTGACTCAGTATGCCTGGGCACTGCGGGGGCGGGGTTGCTATTTTTTCCCCTTTTACAGCAGCCAGTCTGTACATGTATGGTGCATCTTTGAGTAGAAGCTTCTATCTGACTTCTCCTTTTTCTGTGTTTTTTTTCTCTTTCTCCTCCTGCTCTTGTAAGAAGCAATCTCTTTCAAGCTCTCCTGTGCAAGCATGCCATGCTGTCATACCCCCACTCATGTAAAGCAGAATGATTTAGCCATTTGTAACAGAGAATAGTGTTATTTAGATACAGTTTCTATTTTTCCTCTGCTACTACAAAAATGCAAGTAAATGTGACTCAGGTTCATAAGACATAACATTTATCTGTTACAGTATACTGGCGTGGAGAGTGTTTCACTATGCATGATTCCTTGCTTTCCTGACTATGCAACTTTGTTACAATAATTAGGAACTTACTGTTTCCAGGGCACAATCATGATCCCTAAGCTCTGGGAAGGAAATATGACTTGTGTTAGCTGTTTGTGTGGAGGAAGGAAAGGAAGGAGGAAGTGATGTTTCACTTTGTCTCCTTACCTTTTCCTGGCACACCAGACCAAATTCCTGGGTCAAGAGGGGGTTAAAAAAGTAGAAATGCACTGTTTCTTTCCTTACAACTGTTAACCTGCCTTCAGGACTAGAAGGCGAGAAATGGTACTTTTCTAAAGCCAGCTCTATATTTGGGGAAAGAGAAGCATAGAAAATCCATTGCCCAGTTTCCCCATATCCTTAACAAGACTGTGAATGGGAGGGGGGAGGAAATGCAAATCTTATTCTCTTTTTCCTCCAACCATTTCCCTAAGTAATGAGTATGAGCCAGTATGGTACACACAGTATCTACAGTGTTGGACCAGGATCTGGGAGGCCCAGGAGCAAATCCCCATTCATCGTCAAACTCACTGGGGAACTTTGGACCAGCCATACCTCACAGGATTATTGTGAAAATAAAACAGAGGAGGGGCAGGATGATGTACACTTCCCTGAGCTTCTTGGAAGAAGGGTGGAATTAAAATGTGCAAACTACATACATACTCTGCAATGTATGGCACCATGTATTGTCAACATTTGGGGGTTCTCATGTTGACATTAATTTAGACAATGAGATGTAAAGAGGTGTACATTTTCTCTCAAAACACATTTTGCTCCAGACGGACGGACAGACAGACAGATAGATAGATAACGTGTCTGGATGGTTTTACATTCATTTGTATGGAAATATCTGTAAAATGTTTAAGGAGCCACAAGTAAACTGATGTGCTTGGCTAAATTTAACAAGGTGTGTAAAACCGTAAAGAGCTGAGGGTATGCTGGAGGGACCTGCCAGGTGCTCCTTGTTAAAATTCCAGCCCTGAATGGAAGGTTAGCCTGCTTTCAATGCTATTATAGGGTTAATACATTTGCTTGTAAGATTTAGTTTTCAACCCATCTATTCCACCCATGTTTAAACATGGTATCTACGGTCTGGATCCAGCCAACTTCTCTGCTCCATCTAGTCCAATCCCCCTCCTTATTACAGCCTCCATCCCACATGGCTTTTGTCTGTGCAGGTCCCATGATCTCCAGGCAAAAGTTCATCCTACCAGCTATGGTCTTCATGCCTTAAAAATGCTGAAAGTTTTTAAAATACTATTTGCAAAAACATTTATTTTATTTCATTATTTTAAAACAGCAGCTTCTTTTACAAGACGTCATATGAGGACATTTGGAAAGTCACCTTCTTTTCAGGGGTGAACATGTTGCAATATGGTTCCACAAAGGCAAGAGCTTGGCTGGTTAATATGTTGTGTAATTATAATTCTGATAAACAGGACACATTGCAACCATAGACACCATTCCTATATGGAGGCAAAACAGGCACTCCCCAGCACCAGTGTCTGTGGAGCTCAGGCATTGTTGAATCCATGGCTAGGGGACAAGATGGCTAGGGGATGAGAGCTGCTGTAGCAGAGTGGTTAAGGGGCTGGGCTACAATTCAGCACTCTGCTAGTTCAACTCCCACGACTGCTGTGAGCTCAGCAGGTGGCCTTGAGTAAGCCACTCCTCTCTGCGGCAGCACCTCAGATGTATTGAGGGGATAATAATAACACTGACTTTGTTCATTGTTCTGAGTGTGGCACTCATCTGTTCAGAAGGGTGGTATATAAGCACACTATTGCTGTTGTTATATGTGGCTTAGTGGTAGATCACATGCTTTGTAATTCCTGGCATCTCAGGTTAATCTCCAGAGCTGGATGGTCCAATAACCTTATTTGATAATAGGGAAACTTCTCTTGTTCTGTACAGAAGCAAAATCAGGATCAAATTCTGTAGTGTTCAGGTAATGGATCTTTGCTAACATCTGAAGCCATGGGTATGTTATCAACATTATAGACAAATAGTTTTCGGATTCCCTGAAAGCATACTTTCCATATTAGCTTCTCTGCTTAGGGAGCTTTGAATATCTACCCTGTGTGTTGCACTGGTCAGTCCTGGATCTCAGAGACCCAGATTCAAATCCCCACTCAGGCATGGAAGTTCACTGGGTGACTATGGTCCAATCACTCTCTCAGCCTAACCTCACACAGAGAGTTGTTTTGAGAATAAAAGGGAGAAGAGGAGAACAATGTAAGCCACTTTGGGTCCCCAATGCAGAGAAAGGCAGGGTATAAATGGAGTAAATAAATAAATACTCGTTAAGCTTGTAGGGTCATGCCATGTGTTTGTTTATTAGTTAGATTCACAATCTGCTTTTCTATCAGAAGATCTTCAAAGCAGCTTGCATTTTTCAAAATATAATGTCAGCTTCTTACTGTTGTCCTGTGCAAACTGACAATGTGCCATCAAATATATCCCAAATACTCCTACCAGCTCACATGGCACAGGAAGATCAGAGGCAGCAGGAAAGTTTTAATTCGGGGCACCAGTCCACTGTTACTTATCTTGTCACCCAGGAACCTTGCCAAGTATCCAAGAAACCACCTGGTTTCCCAGGTCACTGATTAAAACCTACTGTAATGTTCCAGTTGTCCCTATTGACCAGGGACAGTCTTGCTTTTCCAATTATTTATTAATCAAAATTATTTCTTAATCAAAATCTCCCTATTTTTGCCTTCCAAAGATGACTTGTGAAAATTTTATTAGCCTCTATGTCTACCACTGTCATTTTTCAGGGATAAACTGCCTTCTTCGAGTTAAACCTCTAATACATGCATATGCAAATCCATGCACATATTCACTAAGGGGCTAACTACATTATACATTTTTTCCAATTAGGGTTGCCAAGTCCTCTTTGGCAACTGTTGGGGAATAGGGGCACCTTACTGGATCACTGAGGCCTCGTTGGCAATGTCATCACATCACCAGTGACACACTGACAACACTCCCGTGCACACGGAAGTGATGTTATCACGTTGCCAGGCAACTCTAAGGATATTCTGGCATTTGAAGCAAATCTCTATCATTTAACCACTTCCAGGCACATGGGAAATGATGTCACTGCACTGGTACCCTGTAGAGGCTCCCCACACCCGTTTCCTGCCATCCCTCCCACTGGCTAGCTGAGCAGTGGCAGGAAACACCCACTGTTGGTGGGGGATCCCCTGCCCTGACCAGGGGAATGGTAAGCTTGTTTCCAGGTCCATACTTGGGACCACCATAGGGACTGTCAAGAGATGGGCACTGAGATTTCCTGGGTAAAACTGAGGGCCAAACTACAAGTGACGAATGACACTTGAACGGCATATGTATTTCTCCCTGTTCACTTGCCCTCCACTTGATCCACTTGCCATTCAAGTGTCATTCATCCCTTGTAGCTTGGCCCAGGGCTGGATTGAGGGGGGGCAGGGGGGTACTCTGCCCCTGGTGCTGCCAGGGAGGGGGCGCTGGGAGCAGCTGCCGGAGCACACGGGCAGCAGCGCGGGTAGCCTCGCAGCCCCCTGCGCTGCCTTTCGCTTGCCCCGTGGGACAGGGGGCGGCCGGCTTGCCGCACACCCCCTTTCCTGCAGGGCAGGCAAAGGGCAGTGCGGCCACCCAAGCCATTCACCTGCGGGGCAGGCACATGGCACAGGCGGCCTCGCAGCCTCCCATGCTGCCTTTTGCCTGCCCCGCAGGACAGGGGGCGGCCAGCTTGCTGCATACCCCCTGTCCTGCGGGGCAGGTGCATGGAGCGGGCAGCCTCAGAGCCCCCCGCTCTGCCTTTTGCCTGCCCTGCAGGACACAGGATGTGCAGCAAGCCAGCCGCCCCTTGTCCTGCAGGGCAGGTGAAAGGCAGCGTGGGGGGCTGCGAGGCCGCCCACACCATTCGCCTGCGGGGAAGCAAATGGTGTGGGTGGCTTCCCAGCCCCGCACGCTGCTTCTGCCGCCCCGTGTGATGATGTCACCAAAATGACATCATCACGCCGTGCCGGGAGCGCATGCAGACGCATGAGGTCGAACTAGGGTTGCCCCGGGCACTGGCAACCCTAGATCCGGCCCTGGCTTGGCCCTAAGATTCCCAGGCACGTGATTAGAATTGGGATAATTTTACTCAAGGAAAAGGGGCTTCAGTTTTCTCTTTTTTATCGTTTTCCAATTTGAAATGGCCCCAGGGAGCACTATTTGCCCTGCCAGAGAAACATAAGTAGCCTATCGGTATATGGATACCCTCCAGGTAGTGCAAATAACAGCCACCCCCCCCCCCGGACCTTTTCAGTATGGAAAATGGAATTGGAAGGGTAGTACTATTGTCCTGATACAAATTGAGGCCACAAACACTCAATAAGAAATAAGCCACCTTTCTTACTGAGACTCGAGGATGATTACAAAATATGAAAAGCAATACAATCAGACAACAAAAGTCTTCAATAAACAATGTGGAGGGACTAGGATTACACAACTGGAACAACCATGCAAACAAAACATTGTCCAAAGCAACAAAACACCTCAGCCTTCCCAAGAAACATCACTCAGGATTCCCAGTTTCAACTTGTTCACCCTTAGCCATTTAAGCGTAGTCACCAGGCATAGAGCTGCCACCCTCCAGGTGGGGCCAGGAGATCTCCCAGAATTACATCTGATCTCCTGACAACCAGGGCCATATTAAGCCATGGCCGGGCTCCTAGGCTTTCAGGTATTTTGGGCCACCTCCGGCACTTCAATCTTTCACTGCACTATAGCTAACAGCCTGGCCCTGGTACTGTAGGTACTACACTGTAGTACATAGCCCTATATCCATTTTGAGGGTCTCCTGAAAAATTCTGCTCATAATTTTTAAAATATTTTTATTGCCCAAGCAGAACTCTTCAGGAAAGCACATATTGAGCGTATAATTGTTCAATACCGTAATATTTTGAAGTAAATATTTTTTTATTATTTATTAAAATATATATAATTTATGGATAGTTGTCTTAATATAAGAGACTATTTGTTTCACTTCAGTAAGGAAGCAGTTAATTATCTTATTAATAGAGGTTATACAAGATAATCAATTAATTGTAATTTATGTGGGGGTGTGCCTCAGCAAAAAAAAAAATGATGGGCCTCTAGTCCCTGTAGGGCTGCTAGGCTTCAGCCTAGTCAGCCTTAAGGATAATATGGCCCTGCAGACAACATAGATCAGTTCCACTGGAGAAAATGGCTGCTTTGGAGGGTGGCCTCTATGGCATTATACCCTGCTGAGGCCCCTCCCCTCCCCCACCAGCACCTTCTCTAGGCTCCACCCCCAAATATCTAGGAATTCCCTACCCCAGATTGGCAAGGTTAGTCAGGCACTGATTCAGGACCTCTACAGCAGCCACCAGGTGATTTGAATAAAGAGGTCTAGACACCTGCTGGGTGTCAACATATTGATGACAACCTACTCCAAAACCATTTGGGAACCATGTTGCACTCAGAAATACCCAACACACTGGCCAAGAAACACAAACACATGGAGGACAGCTGTCCATTTCAGCACCCTGCAGTATATTTTGAACAATAGGGAATGCATCCTGCCCCGCACCCAGAAAATCTTTTAAATAAAGAGAATAATGGCAAGGAAAAACAGAATTCTGCAGAAAAGGCAATTTCTATAAAGACAATAGGGTTCTCTATTTTAATTGCCTATGAAAATTTTAGGCAGTTTTCTTTTCCTTCCCTTTTAAACTGCATTGTTTATTGGTTATGTTTTACTGTCTCTATTCCATTGTGAAATCTAATGGTGAAATCCAGTTTATTGGATCCTTGTTCTCTAACCCAGTTGATGGGAAGTATTATACATTTTTAATGCATAGTTCTTTAATTGTGTGATCTAGTTTATAGCAATGTTCATTGAGGCTGGAATCCAAAGGGCAGTTTCCTGAGAATAAGCCCCCATTGATTAATGAGACAATTCTGAGTAGACCTGCTTAGGATTGCTCCCTGTATGTGTTATACTTTTTTCCCCATTGTTTTTATAAGTCTGTGAACCATCATGAGTCTCAACGAGAAAGGCACACAATAAAAGAAGTAAACAAATACATACATGTAACCAAACCCCTTCCCACCTTCTTGTCTTGTCATCAGTGATATTTCCAAGTAATTGAATACACCATATAACAAAAGAAGTAGACCATTCAGTAGTTGGAAAGCTGCTGTAACACGGTGGTTAAGTGGTTCAGCTGTGAATCAGCACTCTGCTGGTTTGAATCCCACTACTGCCATGAGCTCAGCAGGTGGCCTTGGGTCAGCCACTCCTCTCAGCCCCAGCTCCCCAGCTGTATTGTGCGGATAATAATAACACTAACTTGTTCACTGCTCTGGGTGAGGCACTAATCTGTCTAGAAGAGCAGTATATAAGCACAGATTATTATTGATTATTATTAATGTATTAATCATGAGTAGGTGGGAAGCAGTTGATTCAGGACCAATTAGTACTTCTTCACGTAATGCAGAATGAATTTATGAAATTCACTGGCATGAAAGAGGCTGATGGATAGTAGTTCCTAAAAGGAGAAGTTCATTGATTCCTCTCCATAGCATGATAGTTCAATGGAACCTCCATTTTCAGAGGCAGTATCTTACCAGTTGCTAGAGTTAACAGCAGGGGCTATTGCCTTCTTGCATGGCTTGTTGGTTTCCAGTGCTTATTTCCTTGATAAATGTGACTGGCCACTATAGGATACCAAATTAAATAGATGGATTCTTCTAATGTTCTTATATGCTGAAACTGGGAATTTCACTCAGTGAAGATCAGAATCCTGCACCTGATAAAGTTCCTACAAAAAAATTTGCTGTAAAATATGGATGATCACCTTTAAGATTCCACAATCTTAAATTTTTGCTAGGACACAGCTTCTTGGATGTAACCTTACTATGCTTTTCACATGATAATTTATCCTGGGCTGAAGGAAGGTGACACAAGATCTCTAGTGTTAAAGAGATATTGAAGGGATTGCTAGCTCAGATAACAAGCAATGCTTTTGTTGCCCCCCTCCTCTAAGCCAACTGAGCAGCTGGAACATTCTTTTATGACAACATAGAAACTCCGAGTTTAATACCCACCCACCCCCTGTAATCTTTTTTATTTTTTTGCCACATCAGTTCTGATTAAAATATTAGGAATGATTGCAGTATTCCAATTTTTCAAATATATTGGGGCATAAAATTTAGGTTTTTTGGCACAGGATAAGGAATGTTTGGCCTCGGACATCTGTACAATCAAGTGCTGTAGAGCAGGGAAGGATGGCTTGCTGTAAAAATGTGCAGCAAATAATATCCTATGGATCCCTGGCAAGTTTTCTTCCGGTCTTGCTCAGGGACACAAAAAGTAGGAGGACTACCCCAAGAGTCTTTGCTCCTGACACAACCCTACTCATCATTAATCTCATACGCTTTCATAGAGAGTTCTTGGCAGACTTCATGGACATCTGCGCCCAAATGTTATTAAGAAAAATTCCACAAAACTGAAGATTCTACAAGTATTGGACACTGCATTGGCTGTATAAAAATCTGCTGTTTGAACATGTTCCATGCTTCCATTTCCCCTATTGAAAGTCTGAATTTTTTTCACCATGCCCAAAATATGAGACTGCTCTTATAAAAGTATTTTTAAAAAAACAAAACTTCAAATTAAAGGAGTCTGTTGTAAAAAAACAAACAAAAATGAACCATGTGTTGTTTTAAAGACTAACTGATATATTGTGAATTAAGCCCACTTGGTCAGATGTAAGAACTGGGAAATGTATGTATACATGCTTATAATAGGAAAAATAATTAAAAGCAATGAATTTAAAAGGCCATGAAAAGTGCAAGGAATCTATCTTTAGCATGTTGAAATTAATCTCTGGCTTCTCCCTCTCCCTAACCCCAGTTGCTACAGGGAGCTCATAATAATGGCTTGTATACTATTATATAGCTCAAAAATGTTTGAACCCGTTCTTTCTCTAATGGAAATTGTTCTTGTGTTTGTAAAAACAACCATTGAAGCTGGAAGAAGTCTCCTTAGGCTAGAGTTTGTAGAGTGGTAGGATAATGACCAACAACAATATCACAATCACTATCATTATCTTTATCATTACTGTTGTTGCACTTTTCCTGATTCAGCAAAGCACTTCACATTCATGAAAACACCTGTATGGTCTTTATTTCACATCTTGTCCTTTCTACATTGCAACAAAAGGAGCGTACAAAACTAAAACAAACATCGCAATGACTAAGATGACATGTAAGCACATTGTTTTACATTAGTGCCCTTGAGCTATTTACACATTTCCATTCAAGGAGACCTTCCCTCTGGGCAGAGCTCTAAATTTTAATCCTCACTGATTAATTATGGTGTAATAATAGCAGTGATTGAGTTGCCAAATTTTGCACTTTAATACTCCAATATCACCCCCAAACCACCTTAATCCAACTGATTATTTGCTCATATCTGTGTAGAAAACTAAAGTGAACAGAAGTGTGGATGTGCTAAACATTGCAGTGGCAGCAAAGCCCTGTTCATGTCTCACAACAAATGTGTGTACATCTTGCATGTACATGCACATGTCTGTTTGTAAAAAAGAGCCAACATTTATTCACTTTAAAAATAAAACCAGGGGCCAACACCTGGGTAAATACAGCATTTAAATTGCATGTTTAACTGTATACGCAGTGAACGTAATGTAAGAATTATTCAATGCCTGTACAAAGAAAAAACAGGCATACGCTGTATATAGAAAGATATAGTAGGCATATACAATTTGTGCACAGTGTACACTTGGAGGTTTTTGTACATATGTTGAGGTATTTTCACATGTTTATCTAGGTACCGATCCCAAGTTTCATTTGTCAAGTTAAGATCTAGGTCCAATAGCACCTTAAAGACCAAATAGATTTCCTTTGGGGAGCTTTGACTCTCGAAAGCTCATACCTTAGAAATCTAGTTGGTCTTTAAGGTACTATTGGACTTGAATCTGACTCTTCAACTGCAGACCAACACAGCTACCCACCTGAAACTATTCGTAAAATAAACTCATACTGGCTCTTTCTTACAAACAGATGTATGCACATACGTGCAGAATTTACATGTGTTCACTATAACATCTGAACAGGGCTTGAGGCAGTGAGGCATGGCTCCTCATCCATACTCCCCAAAACACATCACAGATGGCCTTCATTCTCCCTTCTGGTTTGTTCCTTCTCCTCTCCATATCTTCAGGTGGCAGGGACAGAGAGAGGGAAGAAGAGTAGTCTTTTTCATCTTCTCTCTGAACCCTACAGGATATTGATGAGGTGGAGTAGGGGAGGGAATGCCCTGTAATTAGGACTACCAACCTCTAGGGGGTGCCTGGAGACGTCCTGGAATTACAACTGCTCTCCAGATTACAGATAGAGAAAACAACTGCTTTGGAAGGTGGACTGTATGTCAGTGTATCTTGCAGAGGTCCCCCAGGTCTCCACCATGGGGGAGGGGCTATGGCTTATTGATAGAGCACCGGCTTTGTGTGTGAAGGTCTCAGATTCAATCCCGAATATCTCCCATTAAAAGGATCAGGTAGTAGGTGACACGAAAGACCTCCGTCAGAGACCCCGGAGAGCCACTGCCTGTCTGAGTAGACTTTAATGGACCAAAGATCTGATTCGGCATAAGGCACTGTGTGCACCCACAAATCTCCCAGAATTTTCCAACCCAGATTTGGCAATCCTACCTACAGTAGATCAACAGAGCATGCTCAATTAATCTCTCCTCCCCTGTCTTCTTGGGGTTACAGTAAACACATAAGGGAATTTTCCCATCAGCCCAAAATGATTGAAAACCCTCATGGGAGGTCAGCCAAACTTATTCAGCTTGTTGGTGCCCCTGGTAATGTTGGGTTAGGTTCAGGAAATGCATGTGAAAGGTTTGCACTTCTCCTACACTTAGTTGAAACAACCCGTTTGTAGGTTGTCAAAAGTTATAATCCTGGGGAGTGTTTGAGGAAAGCATTTTTTGCTATCCACAGAGATACTCCTTTCCCTGGACAGCTTTGTTTGCTGTTTTCTTTCACTGCTTATCTGCAGGTACCGTGGCCATGTTATAGAAATGGGAGGCAGAATACTTAGCACTTTTGCAAGCAAATTCAGGTTACAATCTTTCCCCCAGACTTACGTTCCCCAATAATTGTTTTAACTCTTATCAAGACTCGTGAATCTTGTAAGACTTCAAAATTCAGCTTGTGGAATTGAAGGAGCACAAAGGTCTCAGCCCGTGCATCAACAAAGGGTCTGGTTTTTGCCCTAGTTGGGCTGCTGAATGATGCTGACCTTCTCTAGATGCTGTTGCTTTTGTGTTTGTGCAAACACTTTCTCCCAAGAGAATTCTTGTAGAAACCTATCAAGGCCCATGACACTGTTTTTCAAGACTCTTTCTATGTATGTATATTCATATTTATGGAGCGTATTCAAATGCATTAGATGCACTCTGACTTAGCAAAGAGGCAGGACCATTCAGGAAAGACAGTTTGTTCCAATTTCTTTCCAACAGTAATAAAACACAAAATATGAGTCAGGACTCTGACTCTTGCACAATGAAACTCCCAAAAGAAAGGCTAATGGGGAATAAGGAATTTTGGTGCTAAGCCCACTGTGTTGTCCCAAAACTGCCAATAAGATCATTGGCTGGCCTTGGCTATGTTTCTGCAGGGCTCAGTTTTAATGGGTTTACAAGGGTTCAGCTATAGTGCCCATGAGTTGGCCAGTCAGGGAGCTCTCCTGGGGTATGTTGCAAATTAATCTTTCTCTCTGTGTTGCAATAGCTCACCTGAACTCACTGATTGGCTGTGATCAAGCCACTTTCTCTAGTTTGTTTGTGCTTGTTTGTTCAATTTACAGCCCTCCCTCCCCATGAATTCCTCTGCTTCCATCTCCTTTCTTTGCAATACAGAGGTAATAATATTGACTTATTGTACAGGATTGGGTGGTAAAAACTCTGTTGAGAGAGGGAAGTGAATAAGTGGCCTCTGTGTGCAAAGTTGGGCTCAGTACTGAGCAGTAGTTCTAGCTACACTCTTGGACTGCGGAACAGGCTTGCCTTGCTGCAGAAAGCTCAATGACAATAAATATATAGGATGCACTATTCAGAGAACAACACAAAAAACCAACTTTCAAAGCCCAGATACCCCTACTGGGTAAATACTAAGGGAGATGCCTAAGGAGGCAGATTTTGGGTACCATTAAGGGTAGTGCAGAGCAAACAGATCTGACCCAAGTTGGCATAACCCCTGGGAAAATCTCCCATGCACACCCACCAAAATGAAGTAAAGCAGTGCATTTCAGGACTGCACAGTGAGGGCAAAATCAGCACCTTGGCCCTGGTGATCTTGTGCTAAAAGCAGCCAGCTGCCCGTTTCTTGCCTCCTAATCATTGGCTGAGGCTGGGTTGTTACCAGGGCTTTTTTTCTGGGAAAAGAGGTGGTGGAACTCAGTGGGTTGCCCTCAGAGAAAATGGTCACATGGCTGGTGGCCCCGCCCCCGATCTCCAGACAGAGGGGAGTTGAGATTGCCCTCTGCACTACTGAGCGGCGTGGAGGTCAATCTCAACTCCCCTCTGTCTGGAGACCAGGGGGTGGGGCCACCAGCCATGTGACCATTTTCAAGAGGTTCCGGAACTCTGTTCCCCCACATTTCCCCTGAAAAAAAGCCCTGGTTGTTACAAAACTTTTATAACATTTTATCTGCTGGGAGCTGGGCATGATCAGTCATGGAAGGAAGAAAGTATGAGGTGAGAAGGACGTCTAGAGAAACCATAGTCAAAAGGGGAAAGTTCAGGAAACCATTTGTGAGAAGGGGAGGGGCCAAGGCTCAGTGGTAGAGCATCCGCTTGGCATGCAGAAGGTCCAAGGTTCATCTCCCTGCATCCTCAGTTAAAGGCTCAGATAGTAAGTGAAGGGAAAGTAGACTCGTGAGGCAGAGTAGACAATACCGATCTTGACCGACTAATGGCCTGATCAGCAGCTTCATATATATTTGTATGTTCAAACTGATGTTCATATATAAGTTCTTGAGTTGTCAAATCTTCCATTGTAGGTCCCTGAGATAGCATATATCTAAGTATATGCAACCATTTCCAATATTCCAACTCTAATGAAGGAACAGAATCCAGGTCAGGTTTCATCAGATTGGCGCAAAATGGGTTCTTAGGGCCATTTCATATATATCCTCCTGTCCCCCATGGATCTGGGATTTCTGACATGTGGGGAGAAGGGGCATATAGGGGGCTTAAACCTTCCATCCTGCACCATTTCCTCAACCTGCTATTTGCTCCACTGGGGAAAATCACATGTGGCATGTCTGTCAATGGGACCTGTGGTGGACATATGGACTTAGCAACATGTGAAGTAGCCTTAGTGTCTTTGACCATCAGAGTTTAAAAAAAAAATTCAGGATCACATTTTGGTTAGGAAATTGTAATCTTAACATTCAAATGGACATACTGTTGGCTTATTTAAATTGGTCTTGATTGCATTTGTTTTAGCAGGCTTCAAGTATGAAATTTCTTCAGTTGTCAAATAACTAATATTGTATGCCAACTAGACATGGGCACGAACCAAAAAAAAATAATGAACCTGTGGTTCATGGTTCAGTGCCGCCAATGAACCTGAACAAACGAACAGTAACAAACATTTCCCGTTACCGAACCGGTTCGCAGTTTGTGGTTCGTGGGTGTCGGAATGACCCCCATTGCCCTTAAAGAGCCCATATTCACAGGGAGTGTTTAGCAGGCTCTCCTCCAGCCAGCACCCAAGTTTGGTCAAGATTGCAACAGGGATCTTGGAGTTATACCCTCTCCAATCCGAGGCCCCCAGGAAACTCCCACTCGATACAATTAGAGCCACCAGTTGACGTTGGCCCAGTGTACAAGGGGTTGGCTGTCAGAACTGCCTATCAGGGTTTGCAGGGATGAGATTGGAGTGCCCATGGCTACAGAACACCCCCCTCCCCCCACCCTCCCCTGGGTGTCTTCTCCCATGTAACCAATTGTAACCAATTTGCAGCTCCATGGTTGGAAGGAAAACTTGCTGATCAAAGTAAGCTGGGCTTTGATTCAGGAGTGCAGACAGAGTTCAGGCATTCCCCCAGCTCCGTTTCCAAGGGAATTGATTGATGGTGCCTGACTGTCTGGCTTCATGAACTGCTGGCGAATGCAACGAACTGGGCTTCCAACGAACGCTGGTTCATTGGCCATGAACTCTCACGAACCGCCGGATCGTGAATAGATGATCAGGCAGTTCGTGGGGTTTTTTGGTTCATAATGCGGTTCGT
Source organism: Eublepharis macularius (assembly GCF_028583425.1). NCBI lineage: Eukaryota > Metazoa > Chordata > Lepidosauria > Squamata > Eublepharidae > Eublepharis > Eublepharis macularius. The sequence continues at coordinate 43,809,143 of NC_072801.1, forward strand.
GCCCATGTCTAATGCCAACCATTAGATATTATCAAAACTATGACATACCAGTGATTTTTCATGTTGTTTTCCAGAGAACTCTGGATTCTTTTGAAGTTTATCAGGGATTGCCCAATGAGAATATGAATAAAACTGGGCAATTTTCCATGGAAGTGGCTTGCTTGCCACTGGAGAGAACTATGGCTCAGTAGTAAGCATCTGCTTGGTATATAGAAGGTTCCAGGTTCAGTTGCCAAGATCAGGTAGTAGATGATGTTAAATACCTTGGAGAGATGCTGTCAATCTGAATGGACAATTCTGATCGTGATGGACCAATGGTTTGCTTCAGTATGGCAGCTTCATGGGTCTATATGAAACTGTTGAGCTCCAACTGTAATGCACAGCATCAAGGAATTATTTTACTAGAATGTGAGACTCTCCTGGCCGTTTCTCTCTCCCCACCATCCCAACCAATGAACATGTCCTGGAATCTTCTACCATTGTTCTTTGCAGAAAAATCTATCATCAATATATAACATAACATGGATGTACAACACCACCCCTGTAGAATCCTTGCATTATATAGGCCCTCCTTTCACATAAATCCTGCCTGTCATAATAATACTACAATAAAGTCATATATTCATAGTTCACGGTTGTTAATAACAATCATACTAAAAGGTAGTTTTCCGAGAAAGGCTAAAAGGGACCAGTAAGAATTGTAGAAAGCAGGATTTTATTTATGTGTTTGGGATGGGAGGGGGAGCTGAGGGTTGCAAGAAAAACGTATTTGCATGAAATATGTTCTGGAAAATGGAAGCTGGAACATGATTTTTTGGCAAACCCCAGCTATGCTGCTGTAGTATTTTAAATTTTTATGTGTTGGGGAGGGTTGGGGAGGGGAATGTGATTCTTCTCTCTGAGTAGCTGAAGAATACAAGCAGGTCCTGAAGAATGGAATTTTGCCTTGTAAAAAAAAATCCACTCCAGAAAAGCTGGTGTATGATGACAACCAGATGCTTCCCTGGTTTTGTCCCCCATCTCCTCCAGAGTCCTGGGATATTTATCTTCTCCCAGAAAGAAATAATTTCTAGATTGCTGAAAACACAAGCAGGACAGAATTCTCATTTTTGTAAATTCTGAAGGGGAGATCTCTCGCCCAACATGGTCCTTGACCCTCTGGAGTTGGTCTAAAGGACATCCACCTTGCTTTTTGTGCTGGGGTGTATTTTAACCCTTCTTGTAGTTCAGATTTTTTTTGTTCTTTATGTATCTTCTAATCTTGTAGAGATTAAAACAGGGACACTTTTGTAACACCTCTATTCTCATACCAAGCACCCTACTGTACACTGCTGAAGTCTCTATTCCGACACAACCAGTGCGGCCATATTCCAAGAAAGTAAATATATGCTTTTTAAAAAACCATAATTGTTTTACAATATGTTACTATTGACCCTGAAAAATAAGCCTTATCGTTATTTGAAATGGCAAGCTGTGCATTACATAACATGTGTGTGTGTATATGCACATACACACACATCATAGCTAATATATATACATTGGCATGCTACACACTTTGACCACCTGTGACAGAAGAAAGGTGGGGGAATGGGGATTAGGTGACAGCAGCAGTAGGCAGAGCAAGAACCAGTGTGTTCACACCATGCTTTTGTCTTTTGCCACCAAACTTACAGCTGTTGCTTTAGAAGGGGTGATTTTTCATACCCCCACATAGATGTAACATTCTAGAAGCCTCAAGCAAGGAACTGAACACTGAAGAATGACAACACCAAAGGGCTGAATTAAAACTCATCAAGAAATTAACCGCTACCTGTCATCCTAGCTTAAACAGAGACATGAGTTTCCTTACTCATTACAATTTCTAATACTTCTACAGGACTCACTTTTTACAAACTTTAATTGGCTGTTCCTCGCTTGTTTCATCATGCAATAATCTTATCTTGATATAAGTCAATTTTCTGATACTTCAAAATCCTTTTCTCTGCCAAGTTGTATTGCCTGATTTTCATTTGTACTCCAACAGAGACTGAAACCTTTTATCTTTCTCATGGCCCATGATGACTAATGAATAATTCCATTTCAGTTTCTTACATAGAGAATTACATTTGAAAGATTTATAACAGGATTCACACCAACTTTCCCAGCCTCATCTCCTCCTTCCCCCACCTTCTGCAATTTTCCCTATAAGTATTCCAAAAATGATTTCCTTTTCACATATCTGATGAAGTGAACTCTGACTCACAAAAGCTCATATTGAAAGAAATGTTGTTAGTTTTTAAGTTGCCACGGGATTTGCTTTATTTTCCTATAACAGATAAACATGGCTACCCCCTGCAATTAGCTCTGACATCTGACTTTAATAACAAATTCCCTCCTCATAGAAAGTAGAAGCCACAGAAAAGAATTCTAGGCTAGTCGTTTCTTTGCCTTGATGGTTTTCTATATAGCAGTCATTCATGTTGAACTTTCACCTGCAGACACAGTCCAGACACAGTCCACCACCTCAATGAAGACTAGGCCAGTGTCATAAATTCCTGTGTTCCATCTTTTTCTTCTAATATAGCCTATTACTCTAACCACTATAGATTATTACTCTGACCACTACAACATTGCTTTCAGTATGATTACTGAAAGCAGTGTTGTAGTGGTTAGAGCGTTGAACTCGGATCTGGGACACCAGGTTCAAATCCCCACTCTGCCATAGAAGTTTGCTGGGTGGTTTTAGGCCAGTCACACACTCTTAGCCTGACCTACTCCACACAGTTGTTGTGAGAATAAAATGGAAGAGAGGAGAAAGGTATAAATGAAGTAAATAAATAAGTAAATAAACCCTGTTGTATATTATGGTACAAATGAATATGATGAAGAATGGTAGCTGTATGTTCATACCCATTATTCTGGGTCCTGGCTGTCTGATTAAGAGAGTTTAGGCTCAGAGGGAATGGAAACCAAAGTTGATCATTAAACTGACAGGAAACCTATCCAATTATCATAATCAAACAGATCTTGTAAGAGATTTTCACAATAGTCTTTCTGTCGGTGGTGTTCCTGTGGTTATATATGCTTTTTTTTAAAAAAAGTATAGCTACTGTACTACAATTTGATCAACCTGTTTGAGAGAAAATATTGATTTGGTATTTCTATTAAAGTTTTGTGTTACCTTAAAGACTAACAGATTTATTATAGCAATTTTTTATGGGCTGGAGCTTACTTAGTAGCTATTTTTTAATTTGTAAATTTCTTTGCTAGTGTGTGTGCGTGAGAGAGTGTTGCTAGTTAGCTACTTTGGGGTTTCCCGTTATTCCCTTGTCCTTTAAATTTGAATGCAGGTCTGTCTATTAATCCTGTATTCTGCCTGTTGATTTGTTAGTGCCACCATCTTGAGTGTGACTGTGATTTTTGCAGGATGCATTCCTGTGTATTTATCATAGTGAATACACGCATGTTAAATGTATGTGTTTGTGTGTGTCCCTCATTGCTAATCAGACACATTTAAAGTGATTTTCACTACATACAATCTGGTATTGCCATCCTAGGAAAAGTTAGACCCTTCTAAGCCCACTGAGTTGTTGTCCACAAGACCAGTTCAAAGGTGGTAATTCACTCATGCTACCTGCCTTTCTTGAGGTGCTAAACACCTCTTTCTTCTCCTTCTGTAGTTAACCTTTTTCTGTTAGTATGTTTCCAGCATTTCAACCATGCATACCAGAACAGCACATAAGACCTGATCATGTTGATAGGCACAATAGCCATTTTGTCTGAATTGGACAGTATGCATTTATTGCAAGTTCAGTCCTTGAAAACAAATAATGTGAAAAATCAAGGTTTCTGAATACCTGTACCAAAGCTGGAATATCTGTGCATTGCCCTATTTAGACAAAGCAGTGATTACACATATTTAGATGCTCACATGTAGCCTGTTTTCCTGGTATGTGCCGTAAGAGCACTGGAAATGTAATGATAGGACTTCTGTCTGCTTCCTGTGCCTGCTCTATAACTCTGTCTTTCTTGAGGTGTCAGATGCTTTCCTATGTCCACTATGTCCTGTTGACTGCCTCCTGGGGGTGCCAAATGTCTGCATTTGCCTGCTCCACAAATCTTCCCTCTGCGTTTGACAGAAAGGATCTCTTTGGGGAAAGGTATGATTTCTGAGAATTTCATCTTCTTTGGATGGAAAACAAAGATGCTACAGTCAGAAAGATGTTTGGCTTTCATTGCCTATAAACCTGAAATTCTTTCTGTTATCTTTTTGAAACTTGGCTCATACCCTTTCCATAATGAATGCAGTCCATGAAGATAGATCAATCTCACACCTTACCACAAATTTTGTTAGTCTTATATAGGTGCTACTGGACTCTTTCTCTTTTCTACTGAATGCAGTCCATGAAAATCTCATCTCAACTATATGGAAAACAGACAGCCTAAACAACGGTTTTGTTTCCAGAAATGAAAACAAAATGAAATGGGAAAAAAACTTCTATGAACAATTGTATTAATAAATGAAAGGAATATTTTTGAAAATTAAAACAAAAGGCAAACAAAGCAATGCATGCTGCACTTTAGTATCACCCTCTAAATGACCAAGAAACTATGCCCTGAATGTATTTGCCCTGACAGCTGAAATTCAAGATAAGAGAGCAGAACCTCTAGCATAGCATAGTGGTATAGCATTTGCCTCATTGCCCTCAAAATTTTGTGCCTCTGATAAGGTATGAGCATTTCAAACTCCAGGACACTGTGAGAGTGGTGCATCTTTGGCTTAGTGGTTTAGAGTGGCAGGACTCTAATTTGGAGAACAGGGTTTGATTCCCCACTCCTCCACTTGAAGCCAGCTGGGTGACCTTGGGGCAGTTACAGCTCTCTGTAACAGCTCTCTGTAACATTAGCTCTCTACCCCTCCTAGAACTGGAGGTGAAACTGACAGAGCCTTCTAGAAGCAAAGAGGAAATTAACAAACCCTCTGAGAAGCATCTCTGGCTCTGTAGAGAGGGGAAATTGACAAAGCCTTCCCATCTCTTTTAAAACTCAGCTTCCCAGCTAACATTGTGACTCCCTTCAGGTGCAGTCCTGTGTAATTCATCATTTGTAGCGTGGCTCTCAGAGCTCCCTCAGCCCCACCCACCGCACAGCATGATTGTCCTGAGGATAATAATAACACACTTTGTAAACTGCTCTGAGTGGAAATTAAGTTGTCCTGAAGGGCAGCATGTAAATTGAATATTGTTGTTGTTAATTTATAAACTAGTATTTCTCTGAATTCCTGAGGACTTGCTTTAATATGCAAAAACCCCAGCTTTCCCTGTTGCACTATCAAGCCTGGCAACCAGTGGGAAGGCTGCAGGCCGTTGGGACATGGGGTGTGTGACATCACTGACATCACTACATCATTTCCAGATAACAACCATGAAGTGATAATGGTAGCTCTAGGAATCAATACAACTCTATGGTAAAATGCTACAACCCAGAAGTTGTACCCAGAAGTGTTGTGCTGGTGACTAAACTGGAGTCTCCACCCGCCCTTTATTTTTCTCCTGCGGCTGCTTAGAAAGGCTGTGGGCAACAGATCAAATCCCCAGGAGTTTGCCCAAATTATAAAAAGGGTTGGAAGAAAACTTCCCAAGGCTTGACAGAGGTACTACTGCACACCTCAGATTAAGTGGAAAATCTTCAAAATCAGAAGTGGTAGTATCTTGGAACCTCTTTAGAAACTAGATACTGAGGACCACTAACTGTGCAGTCCTAAATAGAGCTACACCCTTCTAAACCCACAGAAGTCAGTGGAAAGGTGTAACTCTGCTTTGGATTGCATTGTTCAATGACTTTATGTTCAAAGAACTATGCAATAGCACTTAAAATGTGCAAAACCGCATTTTACATCCCCAATGCTCACAAAAGAAATTAATGCAAGCAGCTGAAACATCTTTTAATAGATCTCATTCCTGTTGAGAGCTATTTATTCAGCCTTTGATCTTCTGCTTTAATTAAATTAAACTGTGGAGGATAATATATCAGTGTCATAGGAGGACCACTTCATCTGCAGCTGCTAATGATTCATTTCATACATTGCACACACACACACACACACACACATATATCACACACAGGGTAGGGTTAGCCCTTAACATTGCTACAATTATTTCTCATTAGCGGCCACCAACAAAGTAGTCCAGAGTGTTTAGGTCCTTATAGTTTTCAAATTTAAGAGAGCTCCTAATTTGTCTTCCATCTCCTGCTTTTTATTTTTAAAGGTATCTCAGGCAACAAATCTTCTAGGAGAAGAGGATGTTGACATCTTGAGCAAGCTTTTAAGCAAAGAGTGGCTGTCTTGTGTACCTTGGAAGCAACCTACCTGCATTCTACAGCTGTCTTGATCCCCAACATATCTGGAATGCATATAGGCAGCCTTAGAGAAGCAACAGATTCCATCCATCCCTTTTTATGCTGCCTTTCCACCATACAGGGTCCCCAAGCTTGTGAATATTGAAACATTAAAACATTTCAACATGAAAACCACATTTAAAATACAATATATATAAAATAACTCAATAAATTCATAAAAACACACATAAAATACTTATAAACACAGATGGACTCACATTCTAGCTGTTTCTGAAGAAGTGAGCTCTGACTCACAAAAAGCTCATACCCTACCACAAATTGTGTTAAGTCTTATAGGTGCTCCTGGACTCTTGGTCTTTTCTATTGCTACAGACAAACATGGCTACCCATCTTGATATAAACACATGTACGACACAAACCAGGCAGGCAGTGCCAACAACAGTTACTGGGAGTACTCCAAACTGGCAGAAGACGACAACAGATAATCTCCCTGGAGAGGGAGTTCCAAAGTTTTGGAGCCACAATTTAGGTCCTTTCTTGGATTGCTACCCATCTAGCCTCAGATGGCAGGGGCACCAGAAGCAGGGCCTCTGAAGATGACAGGAGTGGATGGGTAGGTTCATACCGAAGAAGGCAGTTTTAAGGTATGCAGTCCCAAGCCGAATAGGGCTTTAAAGGTCAGTACCAGCAGCCTGAATTGGGCCCAGAAGCAAGTTGTGAGCTAGTACAGATGCATTCAATTTAAATGCATTCAGCACTGCCAACAAGAACTATTTCAGCTCTATTTTGCTTATTCTGTGGGGGTGGGGTCAATCTTAGCAACAAAGCAGCTAAAGCTATTTTGCTTCCAATGGTGGAGATTAATTCCCACCTTCACATCTCGTTGTATATGCATGAAGGCAACTAAGTTCCACCCTGAGGATTTTATTGCACAACAAAAAATAATATCTCTACACACACAATTCTACACACAGGAAAGGTTAGATTCTAACTTGTCTTCTCAACACCTTGTTTTCTACGTGCAGGAATCAGTGGTGAGTGGGTTGTATGTAGAAGTATTCAATGGCATGATTCCCCAGACTGCAATCTGGAACGGTACAGCCTAGGCGCAGGTTTATCATCTCAACAGCTGTTTGTAAAATCTGGACTTGATTCTTATGATTATGTCACCCTCAGCAAGTAGGGTGACACAACCTGTATCCATCATGGGATAAAATAATGGCTAAAAAGACGGATGCTAGATCTCAAGCCTGTTTGCCACCAGTCATAAAAGTTGTTTAACATTTATTTGTATATGTAGAACTGTTGGGGAACATGCAGTGGTAGTAAATTGGCTTTCTGCATATTCTCAAAAACAGAAACCCTAACTCTGCAATAAAGTTGACTGGTTGATCTTCCTCTATCTTTCTCAAGCCAATGTGGTGTAGAGGTTAAAATGTTGGACTAGAATCTAGAAGACTCAGGTTCAAATCCCCACTCTGCAATAGAAGCTAGATGTTTGAACTTGGGCCAGTCACATCTTGGGCCAGTCAATCTCCCAGAAGCTCCAAGCAGGATATACCCTTCTCCTTTTTATCCTCACAACAATGCTGTAAAGGCGGGGAGAGAATGACAGGTCAGAGGTTATCCAGAGACCTTTATGACAGATCCCAGAACTCCCAGCTCTTAGTCCAATACTGTAATCTTAATCCAATACTGGCTCTTCTAGTAAGCAATTATTTCATACATTCCTAGTATCCAAAACAGATTCTTGGGTTGGATCCAGCATAAATTGGCAATTTCCTGTGATTTCCCCTTTCTGCTGCAGGCCCCCTCATGTCATTCCTCAGGGTCCCCTATCCCCCAGGAGCAGCGGGGGAGGGGGTTGGAAATCAGTAGGCTGCAGTGGGAAGGAGAGGCAGGAAGTTTTCGTTTTGCCATTGAATACTTACAGTGCAATCCTAAGAAAATTTACAGTGCAATCCTAAACCCATGGTCTTAGACTGGAGTGACTCTTTTAAGAATTGCACTATTCGTCCGGATCCAACCCCTTCTGAGCAAGCCAGCGCTCAGCAGGGAGAATAAAGAAAGAACCATCTCCCCTTACTTAACGCAGAATTGCATGCTATAAGCATCCACGTGCCAGCTGGCTTTGCACTAGAAGACACACATTTCACAGCCTCCTTCCGAAGCTCACAGCACCCTAAAGATAACCCCGACTAGCAATGAAACTACAGGCCTCGTACAGCAAGAGCAGGGACGCCGCGTTCTGATTGGAGGCCGTGACGTCACCCGAACGTCTATCCGGATGGAATGTTGTGCAACCCTCTATTCGGCCCGTTCCTGTTCCTGCGGTAATAGGTTTGACCACATTGCAGATTTGTGTGCTGACTACTGAAAGCAATCGTTACTGGCATACTGCGGGTTCCTCTCTTAAGCGTCTCCCAGAAATGGTTTAAGCACTTCTGAAATGATGCCACGGAACGAATCACTCTTTTTAACAAGCATGTTGATATTTATCTCAAGATCCGTTCCAAAAGAGCACATTCACGTTTTAAGCTGTCGTCATATCTTGCGACTGATTGCTGTAGGTGTGCAAAATTATAGATTCCAAGCCAGAGAACACTTACTGGAGGGGAAGGGTTGGACTCATTGGATTCAACCGGGCTTACTTTTGAGTAGACACGTGCTGTCATTGCGTATACGGTAAAAGGTAGTCCAATAATATGTAGCTGTGCTATTGTGTATTCGGCCTCTTCACCATATGAGAGCTTCCTCTCTTAGGTAATGAAATACATGAATTCTGGCCATCTTCCTAACAAGCTAGGTTGTCCAAATTCGGCACATTTATAGCTGGGTGTAAGGGTAGAAAATCTCAGAGCGTTTAATTTCATTTAATTCTCAAAGAAACCACCACCCATATTCAGAGTATTGTTGTTATTGGAGGTGGGGGAAGATCACAGACCTTCCCTTTAATGGTTATTGGGTTCCATACATATGAACCTGAGAGAGAGGTTGTGTTTTGTACATTTCTGGAAATCGGAGAGTTAAATCGTCGTCAAAATCCAAAACACTCCTCAACGTACACGGATGAAGTCATCATGATAATTCTGCTCGATTAATATCGACGGCGGTTTCCTCTTGACCACGATTTTCATTCTCTGGAGAATTATTTTTACAAGGTTTCCCAGCTGTTTTCTGAATGGAGCCAATCTGACCCCAATTAGAAAAATAATCCTCTTTATCTTAATTTGTGCATGCAAAATTTTTAAAGGCGTTAAGATCTTAAACAAGGGACCTGAAGCTTCAGTCTGTTCTATTCTTATTGAACTGGGACTGAACTGGAATCTGTGAGCAAAAACCCCGCGTCTCCAGCGGACTTTACGGCTGCTAATCCTGGAGATATGCAGTCTGACATCAAATGGGATTTGCGCCTGGGTATATCGAATAGGATTGCTAGGTAGCAGCATCACACTTTACTGGAATATCTTGTATAACTGACTTGCCAATTAAACCTCCGGGCGTCTCGGTCTAAATGATTTGGACGGGGCAGAAAAGACAGGAAAGAGGTAGCGTTTATGAAACAATATGAGGCCGCACACGCACGCACAAAAACACTTTCATTTCCACGTGGGAGGTTTGATTAGGGTCCATTCCAGACAGGGAGTAGCAGAGAGAAAACAGCAGGGCTCTATCTTTAAGGATAACAGATTTACAGAGTAATCCAATGAGAAGTTATTCAATGGAGTAACTCTGCATGGAAACACGCTACGATAGCAGCATAAACTTTCGTGGACTGGCAGAGCCCGCTGGACCTGATGCAAGAGGAGTTGCTTCTCATGCACCCAAAGGCTTATGAAATGCTGGAGATTCAGAGTGCAATTCTATCGACTTTACTCCAGTTTACTCCAGTGATCAATGAGTTTGGAGTGAAGCAGCTCTGCATAGGATTGCACTGTGCCATTTCTATGCAACACTCAGATGTATGCAGAAAAAGCAGTGATGACTGGCTAAGACATAATTTCTCTCCGTTTTCTGTACTTCGCTAGAGTATTTGAACATCCATCCATCCATCTATCCATCTATCATTTTACATACGCGGATGCTAAGAATTATCCGAATAGTCCCTATATCAATAATTGACCTCCAGTTTTAATAAGTTAAAAAAACATAGTTTTAAAACCACAAGAGCACACAAAATAATCGTGATAAGTTTCAAAACGCTTTAATATATTTTGATCTGGATCCCACCCGCCCACTGCCGCCGAAATAATCATAAATCTTCTGCCTCTTCCCCTATTGCATTAAAAACGTTTAAAAGCTTTTAAAGTATTTTATATGTATGCATTTTATGTAAAGCATTTTATATGTCCTTGAAATTCTTCAAATAAAAGATATTGGGTGGCTTTTGTTTTTAAAATACCGTGTAAACTTGCCACCAAAATTCCCCCAAACTCTATTTTTTCCTACTGATGGGCTCTTAAAACTCCAATTTGGAGTACTTCGGTCAGAACGTTCCTGGTAAGTTTGTTTGCAAGAGAGTCCCTTCTATAAAAACTCATCGTTTCAAAATACACAAATCTCCTATGCCAAATATACTAACTGGGAATAACTAATCAAATCGAAAGGACTGGCTTTCACTTAATCCACTAAAAATGGGATTGGGAATGTGACTAACCTAGAGTATAGCTTTTTAAAAAAGAAAAAACACGTTATAATAAGCATATCTTGTTTAATGTGAAACTGAAGATCTAGCCAATTAGAAACTTTTAAAATTAATTTTATAAGAAGATAATAGCTGTCTTCCTCACGGGTTTATTTTGTTAAGTTGTTGAAATGTATGTTATCAAAATACATTTTCTTAAAGGCAGAACTCCAAACCTTAAGGGAAAAATAATATAGGAAACATGACTGGGGACAAAATTATTTATTCAGAATTTGACAACGTTAAATGTATTACTAACTCGAGAGTAAGTAATAATTGTTCGTGAATATGGAATAGAAAGGCAATAAACTGTAACTAGCCCTCCCACCCCCCCTTAAAAAGCCAGATAAACATAAGACCTTTGCTTTTGACTTTTTAAATCACAGTCGGAGTGTGACAGGAAGGAAGGTTGAGGAGGCGGATTGGTTTTGTTTACCATCAGAATATAATTTTGGTGATATTTTTCAAGATACAAAATCAAGATCTTATCTTAATGGTAAAAGGGAAATGAGGAACGCACACGGTGAATGCCAGTCCCCGGCTCCCTTAGATGCAGGCCTGTTGGACTACCCCTGAATAAGTGGTTGATGGATTAAATGAAAGTATCATCATCATCATCATCACAATTATTATGTTTTAGAGCTCCAAGAGGACATCAGGTATATAGCTTCGGTTAAACAAAATACAAAGATATAGAAAACAAATTAACCCCCCAGTGTCTTAAACTGAAGCTGCTGTAGGAAATGGAAATCAGCATTACCGTTACATCAAACGTATTCACAAGCACTGCAAAAAAGAATATAGGACTGAAGGAAAGAATTCTGCATTGTGGACTTTCGTATTCGGATCACGACCGCCTGCAGTTGGTGGCGAGGAAATGAAAGGCGAATGTTAATCAACCGCAGGCTCTTTGGGAAAATCCATGGGAATCGTTCAGTAATTTTGTTTCGTTTGTGAGTAAATAGGCAACGTACTGTGTGTGAGTGTGTGTTTTCTTTAACAAACAGACACAAAACCCCAACTAGAAGAAAAGGAGACCTTTCTTTTGCAGGTACGGGAAAGCTTTACATCTAATCTTCTCCTTGTCCCATTTATATTTGTAAACAAGGGTTAATCAGACGGTTGGGACTAGTTACCAGAGAACTAGTTCAATACTCCGAGAAGTTCTCCTGCACAAATTGTTCAACGGGGCATGCGCATCAAAGCTTCCCAGTGGATTTGGTCCCAATTGCTTAGCAACCAGGCAACTGGTTAGCACATCTCCTCTTACACACACTCTTACACACACACGCGCGGGCGCGCACACACACACACACACACACAATCAGCCTGCTGTAGGATGCAACCCACACTGCAGAAAATAACTGGTTAAAATGATATATTGGACTCTCAAGGGAGGAGAGGAAGGCTGGTAGAAACATGGAAATTCTTCACACAGAATTACAAAATGTAATAATATTGCATCATACCTCCAGCACCCCGATTCAGTTGGGCAACATTGAAATCCCAGTTCCAACCAAAGTTGCAATTGTCCCTCCTTGTTTTGTTTTTGAATCCAGCCACCGCAATATGCCCGATATTAAGCTTCTGTCTGCTACTGAAAATCTCATTTATCCTTGTATACAACAAAGCCTAACAGATATCTTCTTTGGCTGTCTGCAGGCAAGGTTTTGCTCTAATGCTGAAATGCCCTGGGGGAGAAGGGGGGCATACTCACACCTCCCCCCACCCAAATCCAGTGAATCACCGAGTTTCTTTAATGCCCTCTTCTACAAATACTTGGGGGGGGGGTCAAAGAATGTTTACAAGTTCAATAGCAGAACACTTTGCCGACCAAATAGCCCTTCCCCAACCTACCATTGTGGTGTGGGCATGAACTTGAACAAAAGAAGAAAGGGAAAAGGGGGAGGGGGAGGATGTGAGGGTTATCGCCGAGGTCTTACCGCTGAGAGGATGTTTGGCTTTCTCATAGCTACAGGTATAGCCGCAGAAGTAAAGAATCAGACAGATTTTTACAAAGCGGATTAAGGATTGCAAAATACTGCAACCCACCGGAGGAGAGAGAAAGGCTGTTCAGACTTAGACCACGAGAAATAGGCATATGTTTGAGAAGGTAAATTGCAAGACAAACGCTAAAACAGGTACAGCCTATTAAACGGCCCAGACAAAAGCCAGGTGAGGCTGATGATGGTGTCTGGAAGGAGAGAAGGAGGGGGCTTCTGGCTTTCTGCGGAGAGGCAAAGATTGTCTCCATCTGAAACGGGCAGGCGCAGCGATTGGCGCTTCCTTACTCAGACACTTTTCTAGGCTGATGATTCAATGGAATACAATTTATGCACGTTCCTAGCTTGAGCCTTGGTTTTTGTACAAGAAGAGAAACAGCTGAAATGCCTGGGGCATTTTACTGAGCTACTGGAAATCCCAAGGCGAGGAAATATTAGCTTTGGAGAAGAAAACCGACAGTGCAGTTCTGCTCCTGTGGAAATCTATGGCAAAATCCGGGCCTCCCCCCTCCTATGGAGCATGACTGAAAGTTGTGTGTTTGGGGAAGGAGACAGCCTGAGCCAGAGAAACCCGACTGGGCAAGCGATGGTTCGGGGGCGGTGGTCCCAGTAGCACCAGCAGCACCGAACACAGCTTTGTAAAAATAAAGGAGAATATGAAATCGTGAAAGGCCAGCACCTAACTATAACCCAGACAGGTTTATTTATTTTCTTCATGGGGACTCAAAGCAGCTTACATCATTCTCCTCTCCTCCATTATATTCTCACAACAGCCCTGCTAGGTGGGTTAGGCTGGGAGGGCCTGACTGGCCCAAGGTCACCCTGCAAGCTTCCATGGCAGAGGGCGGATTCGAAGGTGGGTCTTCCTGGCTACACCCCTCTGGCTGTCTGGGCAGCGGTGGAAGTGTTGGGCTAGAAGCCGGGAGACCCAGCTCCCCACTCGGCCGTGAAAGCTTGCTGGTGACCGTGCACCGGCCACACTCTCCCAGCTTGGCCTACCTCACAAGGTTATTGTGCAAGTAAAATGGAGGAGACAGATGTACTCCGCCCTAAACTTCTTGGGCAGGGTAAAGATGTAATAAATACGTCATGAAGATCTGGCCTCCAGGTCCTGACCTGGTTACCGTGAAGTGCTGAACAGGATTCCCTGACATCGAACGTTTTAAGGATTGCTTTGCAAATCCGTTAGCCTTCCCGGCGCCACAGGCTTTTCGGTCTCAGTTGCTCCAACCGACGAATCCGGTTCCTGCTGCGGAATTTTGCTACCAGCCTTCTGCAAACCTTATTGGATGGTTCGTGCAGCGATTCAGCGTCAACGTCCGGGAGTGTTTTATAAAACTGGTGATTCTGCTTATGAAGTTGCAATGCCCTTTGGCAAACTCTGGAGTCGAATGCCAGGCTTGGGTGGTGGTGGTGGTGGAGGGAGTGGGTACGCTTCCCCCCTGGAATCAGGGTGAGGGGCTAGACTGGCCTGAAATTGACCTTGACAATTCAGAAATAAAATAGCCGGTTTCCATTTGTGTGTTGAAATTGGGGAGAGCCTCAAGATTTCACGTTTCAGTCCTGTTCATCCCAAATGCGGCCTTTTATCACTTTTATGCGGCACTTACCTGCCAGTGACAAAAGGAAGATCCATTGATTGCCCAGAAAGGTTATGTTGGAGACCATGGAACCTCCATGCGTAAAAGCCATGATGGGCGCTATAATAAGGAAAGAAACTGGGCCAGAATTAATGGGGGAGGGGGATCTGGCTGGATCCTACCCACTATCATCCGCACTTGCTTGTACTACAATGAATATTCTAATCCATTAAAAACCCTAGTCGATCCAATCCACTCCCTTGCTACCCTGATCCAACATACTTGATTAAGAAAAAAATGATGTGATGGGACTCTAGCGTGTGTCTGGGCAGGACAAACATGCGCATCTTAAAAGCAGAGACGTTTAATACCCCCTCTGACGCAGTTACACGATTTAATCAAAGTGCCGTATTCAGTCCAGCAGTTCTACTTTTCACCAGTTATTCGGATTAGAATCTGAGGGTGAGGTTTTCTTCGAGCAAGAAGTCTTTCAAAATAAAGGCGGCGACATCTCTGTGGTTGCAGCCCTCAAGCCATCGGTCTGGCCGGCGGTTCACTGAACCGATCAAGCCCAAAACCTCGAGAGCCGAGGAAGCCATTCATAATGCTCCCTCGTACCAACAAAGCATGAACAGGGTTTGCGACTAAGCCCCATTAATCTCAATGGAATTTAACAGGGAACGAAATTCCCTTGAGTTTAATGGGGCTTTACGGGCAAATATGACCTTTCGAGCTTTAGAGAGAACTTCCCTGATCCAGAGGGAAAGAGATGGATCTTGGGATAAACAGGATTTCATTTAGATTCATGCATCTACCAGGGCCCCTCCTCCATGCAACCTTCTCCCCCCTTTCCAAGAACTGAGATCTCTCTCTCTCTCTCTCTCTCTCTCTCCTCCCCCCCCTTCTCTTCCCCTCTCCGGAAACGGCTGGAAGCGGTTTTGCCATTGAACTTGACAACAAAAACCCGCCCCCCCTTGTTTACTAGGCCCTGGGAGGTCTCCGCAAGCCTCATTCACAGGGTCAGAGACGAAGAAGTTGACGGGGGTGGGGAGTTAAAAGGAAGAAAGAGATAGCCGGTGGAGGTGGGGGAGGGCAGGGTCTGTAGACCAGGATTTAGAGCTTTTTGGGGAGGGGAGAATGGAGAGAGAGAGCGAACAGGACAAATTTGAGCGTAGGAGAGAAATCCAGGAGGGAGGGGGTACTTAAAAGGGAGCTGGAAAATTCTTGATTGTGACGTGTTTGCCTTCCTTCTAGGATTTTTAACAAGAATTTCAGGCGTGCTTCTGTAACCACCGGGTGAGATCTTTATGCCTCTGGATAAAACCTTTCCTCCCCCACTCCGAAGATAAGCAATGGAAGGGTGTATTCACACACACACACCCCAACACACACAGTGAGATTCTAAACTGAAGCTCAATGCAACGGGGGAATAGTGAACCCTCAGTCATGAAATCTGCAAGTTAGGAAGCTAAAGGGTTACAATGTAAAGAGGTGTTTAATTTATTGGAATAAGAAAGAGAAATCCTTGGTTGTCTGGAGGACGGAATGTAGTATAGTAATTATGAAGTCCTGTCGTGTATGTAAGAAAGGCCCATTTCCAGCTAGGGAGGGGTATAATAAACAAACTATCGATCTTCGAGATCTCATGAGATTGTGGGGGAAGGTTATCCACAACGGCTTCTGTTGCAAGATGAGTAAGCCTCTTTGTAAATAAATCTTACACTTTGTGCTCCTGACTGTATCCACTAAGCAATAAACAAAGCTTGATTTAAAAAAAAAAAAGCAGGCACACACAACCCTCTTGCCCGCCCATTGTGCATTATTCCAGAACAGCCAGCAGGCTTGTTGCAATTGACACGTGGTACAGAGAAAATGGATGGGAGCCAAGCAAAGTTAAGTATGTTAAATCCCATTGGCATTTATATTTAATTGTGTGCATGCTTTTGAGAAAGAAAGAAAAAAAGAAAGAAAGAAAGAAAGAAAGAAAGAAAGAAAGAAAGAAAGAAAGAAAGAAAGAAAGAAAGAAAGAAAGAAAGAAAGAAAGAAAGAAAAATCTTATGCTCACCTGGCAATGAGCCTATCTGAACACAGTGGGGCTTACATATAAGTAAATACGCTTGGGATTGCTCCTAACATCACTTTAGACTTTAAAAGCTTAGCTTTTGAGAATCTTGCTTAAATTGTGTTTGGAGAGGAGTGTTTGTTTTATAAGGCCAATCGTAATGGGGCTGTTCAGACTCCTACTCAAGTCTATTCCATGAGGCTTACGCCCAGGAAAGCGTTCTCAGCATTGCAGTATGCAATTTCTTGTTTCTCTCTACAGAATGTCGAACCGAAATCAGTCAAAGTTAAATTCTTTTAAGTCTCATTTATTTCGATAAACATATAAAACATAAAGAAATGGGAATACTCTCAGCACGGCCCCCTTGCTGAAGGGCCTGCTTGAAGCTGTGCAGGCAGGCAGTGAAATAAGTACCAGAAAACGGAAGCAGCGACAAGCTCTTTCGGTTCCTCCACTTTTTGCCTTGTGATTGAGATATTTTGATTGATCTCCTCACCAGAGTTTCCCTGCCATATCGGAGAGATTGTTTCCAAAACAGACAGAGCTTTCTAGTCAATATTAACCAGGGCTTTTTTTTCTGGGAAAAGAGGTGGTGGAACTCAGTGGGTTGTCCTCAGAGAAAATGGTCACATGGCTGGTGGCCCCGCCCCCTGATCTCCAGACAGAGGGAAGGTTAGATTGCCTTCCGCAGCAGAGCAGCAGGGGAGGGCAATCTAAACTCCCTTCTGTCTGGAGATCAGGGGGCGGGGCCACCAGCCATGTGACCATTTTCAAGAGGTTCCAGAACTCCGTTCCCCACGTTCCCCCTGAAAAAAAAGCCCTGATATTAATGGGATGATTCACAAGAAAAATATTCCACAGCTCTTGTCCACATTATTTGGAGCTCAGTTTGAGAATAATCTAAGCAGAGAGAGGTCAAGCCAAAGAGTATTTCCAGAGAAGAAGTTTAATGCCGCTGTATAGGCATCTCTGATTAAAAAACAACAGCAGATATTTGAGGTTAGACCACCCTCCAAAAATTGAGATTTCAAAACAAACGAACAGGTTGCCATTAAAATCTACACGAGTCAGTGTTCCATACCATTTAATATACATTTGTAATTTACCTCTGAGATTCACAGATTTTGGGGTATCCCTCCCTTAAGATGAGAAACATTACAAAAACAAGCAAAACCCCCGGAGGCGAGCCCCAAATTTCCTTCTAGTATGTGGAAGGGTAAAGAAAGGGCGGGAGCAAACAGCAGCGATAATACTATAGTATTATAATTACTGATGCGGCTGGTAGTAAACAGCAGGATCAGAAAGAGCAGAAATGCAATAGTATTATCATGTACTAAACAGTACCAAAAAGACAATAATAATTGCAGCAGCACTTCAGAAGGTAGGGAGCCTGGTCATGGCCACTACGAAGTAGAAATATCAAGTCGGCTTTGCGTTCACCGACTCATGGCCTCCACTGGATAAGAGAGGGATGAATTATATCGGCCTAGGTAAGGCAGGTGTAAGGATTACAGAGATGGAAACATTGCATAGTCATTGTATGTACCCGAAGAGTCATCTGGATGTTTAATTTCTTTAGAGAAAGTTACCGAAGCCCTCTAGCAGAGACTGTTGGGGGGACGTTTCAGCTAGATAGTCATGTTGGAAGAGCAAGAATCCTGTCCGGAAGTACCTTAAAGACCAACTAGATTTTCAGAGTATGAGCCTTAATTAAGAGCCAAAGTTTGGGGAAAGTTAATTCCAGGTGGGGAGTGTGTTGGTTTGCAGCAGGATTTGCGCTCAGTGGCACCTTAGAGACTGACAAAAGTTTCAGGATATGAGTTTTCGAGAGTCAGAGGTCCCTTCTTCAGATACCAGTATCTGGGGAAGGGTGTTTTGACTCTGTAAAGCTCATACGTTGAACATTATGTTGGTCTCTAAAGTGCCACTGGAATCAAATCCTGCTGTTTGAGAAAAGTTATGGTTCTTCGGTGGTAAACTCCGTACCTCTTTGTGGACGATCTCTTCTACCTTATTCATAGTCAGTTACGAGTCTTAATCCTTAGTCCCTGTTTCAAACGGAGTCCTCTCTGTGCAGATTAGAAATTATGCATACCACTGATGTGGAGGCGATAAAATGGCTGCAATCCTTAAGAATACTTTCCTGGGAGAAATCGCCCAAATGGGCATTGCTTCTGAGTCGACCTGCTTAGGGTAGCTCTACGAGTAGTAGTACTGTTCAGAATGTCTCTCTTGCACAGCAATATATTCTTTCCCTCCGGTTTTACATAGTACACGATCTGGAAAGGCTCGTCCAAATAGCATACGATTGCGCAGGAAAAAGTGCTGAAGCAGCAAAAGAGAGAAGGCGAAAGAAAGGCCGAAGGAGCCGGCGCTACTACAAGCATTGACACTCATAACCGGAAGGTGGCGCTAGTAATCTAACCTTGTTAGTAAGAGCGGAGACGGTGTCTTTTGAAGAAATCTCCTGATAACCCCCCCCCCCATCTTAAGAACCTCCTTTTCCGGCGAAAGGGAGGTGTGGACCAGTGTCAAGGTCAACGCGGCCTAACAGCCAGGAGTTACCCAACCTAGGGGTCAAAGTTAAGACGAGATTTACTGTGGCTGAAAAACTGCTCCTCCTTCCTCGCCTCTGGAGGTAGCAAGCTCCAGTGCGCGGAACAATTCAGGTTAGCTCTGTTCAACGCTTCCCCCACCCCTCAGGAGACCCCAGCCTTGTCCATCTCATCCTCAAAATATACCCCTTCTCCAATGTCAGCCTCAGCTCCAGAAAATACAGCCGAGGGCCGTTCCTGCCGACTACAGAACAGAATTTCCTCCCAATGAAATCCCTGATAAAACACACACTATTTAATGGGAGGGGAATCAGAAGTGGAGGAAAGAGAGCAGCCATCTCCACCCCTAACAGCCACAATCAATTATTACGTGCCAGAAAAAACATAGAACTGTGCTAATAGTTGTAAAAATCGAAGTCGTCTCATATATCCAGAATAGTCGTCCTCTTTTTAAAAAATGCAATAATTAAAAGCATACCCCCTGAGAGAGAGAGAGAGAGAGAGAGAGAGAGAGAGAGAGAGAGAGAGAGAGAGAGAGAGAGAGAGAGAGAGAGAGAGATTTTACTTATCCTTGAACTTGGCCTCCGCATCCCCTGTTTACTGTCGTCCACTGCAGGGACCCTCTCATTAGGTTTTATGTATTTAAACTTCAGTTCCTTTGTAAATATGGGGAGAATAAAGCCTCACATTATCTGGCATACATAAGATGAGTTTATTGGGCGGGCAGGAGAAAGCAGAAGAAAAGAGAGACATCGGGAGGCACGGTGGACTTAAAACACAGCAGCTTTGTTAGGATTTGCAATCGTTCAACATCCTTGAAGTGTGGAGGGGGAAGGGATTGCTGACCGGAAATGTCCCCAATATTTGCTTTGCAACCTGGAGATTTCCTTCCAAACACCCTCTACCACATTTTGTGTATTGCATCCGCCTCCTCAGCTGTTAATTCCCTTACAGCCTCTTCCATATTATCAGCACCAATCTTAACAATAGTAAAGTTTAAAAAAAAACACCCTTTCACTGATTGAATTTGCTCACTCTCTTGTTTTTATTACTATTTAAGTTGTTGTTGTTTATTGATTTCATGCAATCTTTTTGACATTTAGGGAGGAATTAAGTACAATATGTACAGAAGTGTAGAAGTGCAAAGAAAAAATAAAGAGCTAAACACTTTCTTTCTTTCTTTCTTTCTGTCTTTCTTTCTGTCTTTCTGTCTTTCTTTCTTTCTTTCTTTGTAAAGTAAGGCGCATTGAAATCAAGAGGATAAACCTTTTTAGAGTTCTCCTTAAAATGAGAACCTCGATAAAAGCTTTCTTTGAAAGTCTCCCCAAAATGTTTCTTGGAAGTAAGGCCCATATATTTCAACTGAATTTATTCTCTTTATTATTTAGGCTTAGGATCAATTAACATATGGGTTTATCAAACTAGTTTGCAACTAATTGTAATTTCTTTCGCATCTACAATCTCTATCTAAACACGTCGCCCCCTTGATAGTTCCCTCTTTGTCTTCTTCGGATATGGTACCCGTCTCATTAAAACGACCGGAGAAATAATTTGTCCATAAGAACTGTACCAGTGCTACAATAGTAGTAGCAGGAATAGAAGTATTTATTACTATTATGTATTGCTGCACAGAAGCATCTGTTTTACTTAGTCTTCGGAACAAACCTTTCCAGACTTCCCCATCCAAAGCGTTCTAAAGAAATTTACATAAAGGCGAGTCATAGACTGTCTTCCAAATATTGCAGGCGCAGAGAGAAATTTAACGGCACTGTTCAGTCGAAATTGATCAATTTCCCATGTATTATATTCATACAAGCACAATCGGGCTGCAAACCTATACACGCTGACCTGGAAATAAGACCCATTGAATACAATGGGATTACTTTTGAGTAAACATGCCTGGAATTATGCTGCACGGCTGCAATGGATGAGGCTGAGCTTTGATGCGTCAGCCCCACAGGGGCAGATGGCTTTTTCTTCTGCCTAAGGCTTAGATGGGATTTACAGGTATACATGATTAGGATTACACTGCAGCTTTTGGCTTCAATCATAAAGGCACTTTTCTGGGAGCATGCCCCACTGAATAATATGGGACTTACTTCTGAGTAAACCTGTTTAGGATTGCATCCAATGTTTACTACCTCCCACTTCCTTCAGTGTCCTCAAAGGCACTTATACTGAGATTTTGGTAGTAAGCAAATGTATATACATGCAATCGAGGCATTGACCGATTGCCGGCCATGTGATCAATCAACAAAAAAAAATCGGTGGTCCACCTTCCAATGCAAGCATGCAATCCTAAAATATATATATAGTATGGTACAGATCACTTCCCAAATGTACAAGCCACCTAAATCATAGATTATGTTGCATATATATATAAAAAAAACTGTAGATATTTTCCCTAGTAAAAATACCTATCAATATTTCACATAGGTTAAAGAGACAGTTCGTTCGATTCGAAAGCCATATTCAGCCGATTGACAAATGGAACCGAAAGCGAACCCAGCCATTCTGATTATTGAGAATTTATTTAAAATTCGGTTCGATTGTAGGCGTTCCTCCTTCCTTTTGTTTGCACGTTGCTTTCTTCCCCCCTCCCCCCTCCCCCAAAGCAGCTCGTCGTAATTATTGAACTTCGTACAAAGAAAAGAGAATACAATTCGCATCGCACTGAAGCTAAGGCGACAACCAACTAGGGGGAAAATCCATAAAAATAAATCGTAAATTGCACACGGTTTTCTTCCCTCCCCCTCCCCATTACATCACCATAAAAATAATAACTTTGCATCGCTCTTAAATCGCCGGTTGTTTGTTTGTTTGCAAATCGGGGTTTTAACTTATCCGAGGAAAGCAAAACAAAACAAAAAACAGGGACTAATAAAATATAAAATAAGACATTAGCAAAGACCAAGGACGAGGCCGGCGCCGCGCGGATTTCTGCTTCCGCCGAGACGGAGCGTGGAGGCAGTTGGGAGCAGCGAGAAGGCGAGACCATTGGAGACTCCACAAGCATTGCTTGGATCGAGTTCCTCTCCCCCTTCCCATCTCCAGTTCACGAAAGGAGATGGGGAGGCTGCGGGGATGTTCTCCACTCCTTTCTTCCCCTCTAGGGCTTCTTTCTCCCCTCCGCCCCGCGCGGTCTGGCCTGTTTCTCGCTCAAGGGGTGCTGCTGCTGCTGCTGCTACTGGTGGTACTGCTGGTGGTGGTTGATTTCACCTTGGCCACGATCTTCTTCTCTTTCACCCGCCGGTTCTGGAACCAAATGGTGATCTGTCTCTCGGTGAGGTTGGTGGCGGCGGAGATCTTTCTCCTCTTATCCTTGGTGATGAACTTGCTGTTGGCGTATTCCTTCTCGAGCTCTTTCAACTGCCCTTTACTGTAAGGGATCCTCTTCTTGCGGCCGCGGCGGAAAGAGCAGCCCTCCGGGGGGTGCTGGCCTACAGCTTCTGCCCAGCGAAAGAAAGAAAGAAGGGGGTGGGGGAGAGAGTCGAGGGTTAGACAGGCAGGCCTGCTGGAGAAACTGCAGCCCGGGAGGGAGTGAAATTGACAACTCACGGCCCGCGCCTGGTGCCAGAGCCAGGTGAAATTGACTAATCCGCAATGTTCAAGACTCTCCGAAAGCGGGACATTGTTTTTCCTTCTTTCTCCGTTTTTTTTTTACTTTATATTCTCCATCCTGTGTTTTGTTCAAGGGCCCCAGCTTGGTGCTGCTAAGGGACGCTCTACACGGTTGTGCTATTATAACCTCGATTGTTTGCTTGGAAGTAAAGTCTCGCTGAAATCAACTCAGGGAGGTTGGGGAAGAAGTCTAATTAAGGACAGATTGAATTGTGAATTGTCAGAGACAGCCTCGGGAGAATATAAGAACTGATGTTCTACTTAACTACGTGATCCCAAGCCCAATTGAAATCAATAGGATTTACTTGCGAGTAAAAATGTGGTTATGTTTGGATAGTGTATCAAAGCTATCCTACCCAGACGCACATTCTTGGGAAAACTAACACACATTTTTGAACGGAGAAAGGAAAATTGCAGAATTAAGTGCAATTGTCTTTGTTCGGGATTCAAATCTTGTTGACCAGCGCTGTTGGTATAAAAGCTGTTACATGTATTTAGTGTTAACTGTTCCAGAACTCACTTGCAAGTAGGAATACAGGAGTATTGAGGTATTATTCAACATTATTAAATCCAAAATCAATGTAATACTATACAATACACTACAAATACTACATAATAGTACTATTATATAATAGTACGTACACTACCTACTACTACATAATATAGTGCGAATCCATATACTACAACATAATATTAAGACCAACCAAAATATCACAGCACACTGCGCAAGCTTTCCTGTTTTGCCCATGTTTGTGTGTTAGCAATTATCACATGCACACGAGTTTCAGGATTAGACTTCCCCATGCAGGCATGCCTATATTTTAACAAATTTTTGGCAACCATCCATTTTAGTGCAATCACTAATACTACCCAAACAAATACACTGCTTTCTTCAGCGTGTGAAAAGGCTGTGAGCAGAGATTGCAGTAATGAATAATGCTGAAAAAATGCCCTTACATCTTGGTACTTCCCTGGAGAATACGCTCTAGGCATGAGTATTACAGAATATTGTTCTGTTATCTTGCGGGTTGCTGAACATATATTGATCTATATATATGTGTGTGCCAGATTTTGATACCGGCCTCGGGCCTGCAATGTTAGCATGCACATAAAGTGAATGCAAACTATTATTTCAAAAGCACCAGGAATTCATACTTTTACAATGTGACAAATTAAAGTAGTGGCTTTTATAAAGCCAGTGTTTTGGTGGTATTTTGGAAAATACTGAGCATCTTTATTACCCTTAGATAGTATTTTGGATAGTATTTTGAAAAATTTTCAGACATTTATCTTGTTTCACTGGAAGTAGTCAGTTTAGAAAGCCAGTGATTACAGTACTTTGGCGATCTTGAGCATCTTCACTACTTGTGGACAGTATTTTGAAGAATTCTTAGACATTAGACTTGTTTCACTGCAAGTAACTCAGGATTACACTGAGAAATTGCATTTGGAAAGGTGCAAATTTGATCCAGAAGGCAAACTTTCCTAAATGAGTAAAACTGGGAAAGAAAATATACTGTTTAACCCTTGATAGAGCCAGTTATGTACTACTCTTTATTATGAAAAACAGTTCCAAGCCCAAATGTGTGTCCAGAATAATTTATTCCAGTTGAGTGAGCAATCCTAAACAGGTCTACTTAGAGGGACAGAAGTCCTATTTTGCTCAACAGGGCTTGCTCCAAGGAAAGTATTCTTAGGATTACAGCCTAACAGTTGCAATTTGAGGTCAAAGATATGTTGTTTCAGGTGGGTTTTTATTTTTCCAGTTGCAGTTGCACTGCTTATGTGGCCAGTGTATAGAACAGAGCTGTATTCTTTTGAAAATCTATCTGGAATTATGCCATCTGTGAATTAGAGTTCACATATTGGAAGGTGAAACAGCAGTAGACATATATGGCCCTATGGTTTCTCCCTGCAATCCAGGAGTCTTCTGATGCCATGATACCTTAAGCTAAATGAGCATTTAGAAAAATAAGAGCACAGTCCAGCTAAAATGAGGCACATTTAAGCACCATGTTTTCAGTGAAAATGATAAAGGCACCTGCCTAATTCTTTCACCAATTGCAGTGAATTTAAAATGGCTAGCTTCACTCAGGTGGGATCACACCATATAAATAAATATTTCTCTGTCATTGACA
Source organism: Eublepharis macularius (assembly GCF_028583425.1). NCBI lineage: Eukaryota > Metazoa > Chordata > Lepidosauria > Squamata > Eublepharidae > Eublepharis > Eublepharis macularius. The sequence goes on from NC_072801.1 coordinate 43,834,125, forward strand.
TTACTATTAGTACTGCTGCTACTACCATTTCCAACCTTTCCACAGTTCTGCAAACAAGAAGCTGGTGTGCAAAAAATTAAAATAAGGCTCAAATAAAAATGTTAAAAAGTCTAAACACAATGCCATACATACAGATCAGAATCTATTTTTTAAAAAAGTTCATTCAAAGGGCCATTGGAACAGTTTCATCTTACATGCCTTGCAGAAAGGTAATAATGAGGCTACTTTATGCATCTCCTCAGGGAGACCATTCTACTAGACAGGAGCCATCATGGAAATATACTCCTGCTCTTGTCATGGTTGAAGAAGCTTGCCAGAAAGATGTATTCATTATAAAGGCTTGTTAGATAGTGTGGGTGTGCATGGGGAGGGGGAATGGTTCTTAAGTTCTGCTGATTATTTGGAACAGAGATTTTTGCTGGCACATCCTGCATGTCTGGAATAATGCTTCTTTGCTTAGATTCTATTAAATAATACTCCATTGTTGCTGTGAATGAGCTTACACAGCACTGCCTATTACTTAAATATTTATACTGAATATTTATGGTCCTTTGGGAGTCCAGTGTCACAATAATATTGTGCTGTGGAGTTAGAAGACAGAACACACAATTGCACTATGCTTTGTTTTGAAGTATTGTTGAACTTGAATGGTTATGGATTTATTTAATTAGTTATTTCACTGTGCAATAAGTTGTACTCATGGTAATAGTATCAGTTCATACATAATTGAATCAAAGCATTAGGACACAATTCAGTGAGATTCTCCCCTATGAGCTGCAGTGAAAACATGTGTGCATGCCTCATTTCAATGCTGTGTTGCACCATGTCTTTTTGGCTACAGAGTAGTAATACTGAGTAATACAAAATCTAGGAATATCTATTGTAGTAATGAGTAATTTTGAAACCAAAATTGAGTTCTAGAACTCAATGAAGTACACAGAAAACTATGATGTGCTTCTAAATATGAAAACATGAAATAATTGCTTGGGCCCTATAATGGTATGTTGTACACAACACTGAGTGTAAGCATTATTATGATCCATATTATTTTGAAAAGATGCTGTAAAAGGCTATCAATGTTACAGCAAGGAGCAGGCAGTATTTGCAATGCAGTAACTCAAGATAATTTGTACATTTAGATCCTGACTGGTTTGGGTTACATGCAGTACAATGAAGTAATTCATGCTACTGGAACAAGCTTACTTATGATGTGGCATGGGACATGTGCCTATTAATAAAACATTCTAATACTTTCTAGGAAATCTCAACCCTCATTGAAACAACAGGAGGGATCTTGACCATTGATTTCACGGTGCAAAGCCAGAATTCTGTACTGAAGTTGCAACTCTTCAGAATATAATGCAGTGGGTGAGCCCAGAATATAATGCAGTGGGTGAGCCCACTTCATAATCTGCTGGAATTAGTTGCTTTCAAAAGTTCAGATAAAATCCTAAAAATGGCAAACAGGAAGTTTAATCCTGTGGAAATAAATGGGATTTCTTTCCATTAAAGATGGTTATCCAGTCAGAGTATGGAATTGTGACATATGTCATTGGTCGTAGGAAGGATTTTCTATTGTCAGTGATTTTTAATTTAATGAGGAATAGAATTTTACCTGTTGCACAAATTCAGAGATAAAACCTAAATTGTTAAACAAATATTTTCATATTATAATTACTGGACTAGGAAGCTGATACATTTATTTTGTTTATGGAAACAATTTACAGCACAGTCTTAAGTTCATTAATTCAGAAGGGTGTATCTCTGCTTAGTATTGCACTATAGAGTTATGGTAGGAGTATGCAAACTTTTGGATTTTCTAGAATGCATTAGCATGCAGGGTTTTTAAAAAAATTAGTATTGCTGTTAGCATTGCACAGTTCGTTTTTCTGAAAAAGCTGCCAAAGAGAGGCTTCACTCCTAAAATGTCTCCTGTCTGCCTGCTCCAATGAGTACTTATACCCTGAGAAATCCAAATGGAATTTAACAGGCTGTGAACTTGAGAAGGTGGCTTAGAGGCTTGCAGCTATTGATTTCAATGGGCCCAGAACTGTACTAAAGGGAGTATGCAGAGGAAGGTTCCATGACCCCTTGTGGCGAAGTCTTATTGAATTACATGATGCAGTCACTGGAGGACCCACAAAGAATTCTGGGACTATAACAGCAGGAAGAGACCTTCATGAACTACCTAGTCCAACCCCTGAGACTGGACTCGCCACACTCCCTCTATCGGCTCCCCCACCCCACAAATTCTCTGTATGTAAAAGAACAGCAGCCCAAGCACACCAATCTTGTGTATGTATTTTCTTTCTTATAAATCCATCCTAATATTTCCATAAAGATTAGTGTTAGACTAAGTTTAGGAATCAAATTGATACCTGATGATTTGGATATTCTGTGGCATTATTTCTGTACTTACCTTCTGGCTGTTTTTTAAAATTCTGTGGTGTATCTTCATCACATCAGGCCAAGATCCACATTCCAGAGATGTTTAATCTTTCGGTTTATTTTTTTTAAAACTGAAGTAGCAATCTTTTAATGCAGGCTGACTGGCTGGCCACAATCTTTATTACTTACCTTTAAAGCAATTGAAAATGGCAACATTGCATCAGGGCCAAGCGAATGATTCAGAATGGTCCTAGCGTGATCTGGAGGTACAATAGCAGTACTATCTAGAACTAACATATCACATTCTGCTTTCAGTTACCTGCATGTGCACTGGACCTAGGGATCCTTTCTGGACATACAGTACAATCATAAGAACATTTTCCTGGGACTAAGCCCCATCCATATAGTTGAGTAGACCTGTTCAGGATTGCTTTCTTAGATGCTTTGGCTCCTGTGTATTCAAAGTCTCCAGGGCCAGCAATTCAAATCATATTCAAAGAAACAAAGAAGGGAAGGACCAAAGAGAGAAAGGGGATGGGTGGAAACCTGAAACCCTTCTCTGAAATAGGCCTTTGCAACTGGTTAGAGACTGAACTAATTTACTGAGGCCTCAGCAGCACTTAACTGATAACATGAGAGGTGCTGGCTGAGACACCTTCATTCAGTTCATGCTCACTGATTTGGATCCACTGCCATCCCCAGCCTCTTCATCACAGATGTGCTGGAGCCACTCTGTGGTAAGGGACTCTGCACATGTTCAGAGGCACCTTGATCATTCATATTACTGTTCCCCAGCCAGGTCCAAGGTGGGAGCACTTAGAAACCAGGTAGGGTGGACATGATCTGCACCTGACTAGCTGCAATTGATAAACCAGAGCCTGTCCAGCTGAGGAGTTCCACATCTCTAATCTGCCATGGCAATTTGTGTCTTGAAAGCTATGATGAAAATAGGTTTCACAACCTTCCTGGGCAGTTTCCCAGAATTTAACAACCCTTAGCAACAATAACCCGCACAGAGATATACACACTTGTTTAACCTAATGCATAGTTCCTAATAATGATACTATTGCTATCACTCCCAACCATGCACATGGAACAGAAACCAACAGCAGCACTTCTCATATAAGCAAACGGGGAAAGTATATATATAATGTGTGTCATATATATTTGGTTCTATACTTTATTATACTATAAAAAACAGACTATAGAAAAACAGAGGGGGGGGGCAAAAATAATAATACAGAACACCGCAGAGCAATACATTCCGGAAATTCTCACCGTAAGAACCAGCCCAGGGCTCAGCCAGACTTGTAAGGAAGAGAGCTGCCTTAGAGCATGTGCAAAGTTTCCAGCCACTATTCAGTAATTAGAATAGTGGGGGTTTCCAGACCTGTTGAGCCCCGAGTCCCCGTCCCGGTTAAGATCTCGGCGCTGCTTAGTTCACACTCACCCTGAAGCCCTGACCGCTCGGCCTAGAATTGGGAGGGGGGGCGGAGGGGGGAGCTGCTGCCGGCGGAGGCGCTCATTACCTGCGAAAGCAGTTTTCCAAAAGTGTCCGGCAGGGCTTTGATCTTTCGGGCAACACATTTGGTTGTTCCAGCCCCCGGCCAAGGCCCAGGGCTGGTGGTAAGGGTCCACGGGCAGCAGGGCTTCGTGCCTGGCGTCGCCGGGCGGCCCTCCTATGGTCTGCACCACAGAAACGTCCAGGTAGTTGGCCACGGGCTGGTAGGGGCCGGCGTAGCCCGGGTAGAAGGCGAACTCGGCGGGGCGCGTCTGGTACTCCTCGGGCGCGGGGGCGGCGGAGCTGCAGGCGTCCACGTACTTGTCGGGCGGGTAGGCAGCCTGCTGCGGGGCCGGGCAGGGCTTGAGGGAGCCGCGGGCCACGCGGTAGGAGCAGTAGCCGCTGCCGAAGCAGCCGTAGGAGAAGGGCGCGGCGGTGGTGGCGGCGGCGGCGGACGCCTGCGGGAGCCCCGCCGGGCACGGAATGCACTGCTTGGCGGCCGGCTCGGCGGGGCCGTCCAGAGCCGCGTAATTGGCGCCGGGCGCCGACGGGCCGGGCCCGCTGAGCGCCGCGCTCCGGCAGGGCCCGAAGGTGGCCGAGCTCAGCAAGCCGCCGTCCATGCCCTTGTGGGGCGTCTCCTCCAGGCTCCGCCGGGCCTCTCCGAAGGCGGCTTCGGGCTCCATCCAGCGAAGCCCGCCGCGAGCCGGCGCATGGGCGACCGCTTCGCGCTCTCGTCGGGGCAGCGGGGCCGAGCGGGGCGAGTGAAGCGGGCCGGCCGAGGATCCGCTTAAGAGGCAGTCTGCCGAGGAGGGTCGCCGCGACTCCCGGCAGGCGCGCGCCAGCTCCGCTTCTCCCCCCCGACGCAAAGGACGCGGCTGGCCCAGAAGGGCGCGCTCATTGGCTGAGGCGCAGCCGCTGGAGACGTGTGGGAGGGAGGGGGCCAAATTGCGAAAAAGCTTTTATGGTCAGGGAGAGAGGAGTGGGTGGGTGTGTATGGGGGAGAAGCCCACACGTGACAGGCTTCGGCTCGGGAAGGGGCGGGGATGCCCCCCCCCGCAGTTGTTGCTTATGCTTCAAGTTGCCAAAATGAGGGGGGGGGGGGAATCCGATGCTCCCTGTCCCAGATGGCACTGAACACAATTCAGTGGAAAGGAAGGGGGGAGGCTAACTGAAAGGGGCTAGTTTGTGAAAGAAAGAAAGAAAGAAAGAAAGAAAGAAAAAGAAAGAAAGAAAGAAAAAGAAAGAAAGAAAGAAAGAAAGAAAGAAAGAAAGAAAGAAAGAAAGAAAGAAAGAAAGAAAGAAAGAAAGAAAGAGGCAGACAGACAGACGTGGGAGTAAATCTAGGCACTGCTGGATGGGAAAGACCTGTGCAAAGGCGAAAACTGTCCCATTGTACCAATTTCTTTGCGCAAGTTATACCAAATGAAGATTCCCAGATGTTGCAGAAGATCCGCCCCGGATCACACACTGTCCTGTGGGGTTGTGGGGGACGGAACCGAAGACAGAAACTCTGGCTGAGCTAAAGTAACTGTATATTGCAAAACGAACAAACACACCGAAAAACACCCAAATTTGACATGTTAGCAGTGTAATTCTCAGACTTTCCTGGCAGTCAACATCATTGAATAGACCTGAGACGGATTCTGAGTAGCCATGTGTAGGATTGCTCTATAGGAGCTTGAAGTGCAAGAATGAATGGATTTTTTTTCAAAAAAAAAGGAACACTGCCCTGTTATCATTATACAGTCTGTGTGTTAGATTTGGGGGTGGTGGGAGACATATTGCCTGTTCATGAGAACTGAAAATAAGATATGGATCAATGAACGCCATAGAAAGATATATTTCTTAATGTGTGTGTCTCAGGTTTTCCTAGCCATAATCAACAGTGTGTTTTTCAACAGAATTATTTCAAACTTCTTACTTTTAGATTGTATAATTGAGGTCCCCTCAGGCATTGAAATCTGTTCCATTGGAATAAATGAGGCTGATTTCAAAAGTTACTTCAAAAGTACATTTACAAACTCTAACAGCTACTGATACGGCTCTAATCCCCTTAACTAAAGATCAACCAATCGTCTTTCCTTTCCAAAACGCGTCTAACATTTTCTTCCTTTTTTTACGGTTAATTCCCCTTCGGGAGAACATTCACAAAATCAGTGCCATTGACAAGAACGACTTTGGGGGCACTGTTTGGACATAGTGATTACTTGCCTTTCCCTTTAAAATTTTGATTTGCAGATGGAAATCTTAGGAAACCATAAGAAATTCAGCTGTGCCAGTCTATGGGATAGGCAGGCCCCTGGCGCCAGATTATGTCTCATGCTTCAAATACAGAGATGTGCTTTGAGTGAGGATTAATTCTCTCTCTCTCTCTCTCTCTCTCTCTCTCTCTCTCTCTCTCTCTCTCTCTCTCTCTCTCTCACACACACACACACACACACACACACACACACACACACACACACACACACAGAGGAAGGGAACTCTGACCCTCGAAAGCTCATACCCTGGAAATCTAGTTGGTCTTTAAGGTGCTGCTGGATCCGAATCTTGCTCTTCTAAAGGCCAACGCGGCTACCCACCTGAAACTACACGCAGACACACACAGAGAGAGATCTGACTCATTTTCTCTCTCACACACACAATGGAAAAGCTCCTCCAAATTTCAAGCAGATAAAAATATATTAAAATGGAATGAAAATACCACCCCAACTCATAAATATGCAGAGCTTTTCTCTGTTTTAGTTTTCAGCTGTTTATTCATATATCCAGTGCTATGGAAGTATTTGGAATACCGCTCTGGTATTTTGAGGGTGAATGTTGGAGACAAAAGATGCGGGCCCACTGGATGGTCGGGGAGACACCTGAGTTCAAATCCTGCCTCATTCTCTGAATCGGACTTAAGGGGTCATTATTTTCTACAGGAAAGAAAATATTACAGTAGCAACTTAATTTGTAACATTTCTGCAAGTATTATGAATATCCTAAATAAGTAAATGAGAAAGAACCCCACCCCTACACACACACACAGAGCAACTCCTAAAGAAAGGATTATCTGGCAGGATAAGACCTTTAAAACAGATAATCACAACACAATAGGCACACAGTTAAAGTGACACTTTCTAGCTGTACTTTAAATCCTACCTGGAAGTAACCGTAACGCCTAACTTGTGGGAACAGATCTGAATAAGGATTTTAAATCCTTATTTAAGGATTTATTTTAAATCAGATTAAACCAGGCTAGGATTCTACAGATAAGAATACTGACATTGATTTCCATTGAATCTCTGTTGCTTCCTTTACTTGGCAACGCCAGAAGAAAAGCCTTAAGAAAAATGAGAAACTAGTTTGTTTTGCATACACATACGTCTATTTCGATCATTCTTTTTAAATGAAAGCTGACAGAAAGAAGACACTTTTTTTGTGGAGTGACACACATTTGAATCGACTTCGAAGCAGCAGTTTAATTTGCAGTTAAAACAGTACTTGTTCTATTTACCTATTAAATCCCAAATGAAAGGAGGGGGGGGGACTGTGTGTGTACATATATATCTGGCAAAAGACTAACTTACTTTTAAGTCTGAAGGAAAGGAACTCCAGTCAGACCCTAGGTAAACCAGTCTTTGGCCAAGAGTAACCTTGAGTCGAATCTCTGCCTTTCAGCCTGCAGATGTGAAATGCGCCGCGGAATCCTTTGTGGAATGATTTCAGTCTAGGCACATTGTTCTCAATGAGTTTATACTGGCCTAACTTTAATTAAATTTGCCCTGTGAATCTACTTCAGAGAATGATAATAAATGAAAAGTCATTCTCCCACCCCTTCAGTATCATAAAGTGAGCCGGATCAACTCGAACGAATTATTTAGAACAAAAAATGAGATGTACAAGAGCAAAATAGAGAGACAGAGAATATTCATGCCCGCCATTCTATGCATACACACCGATTTAAAGATCTCTGACACACCACGGCCAAGCCAGAGTTAATGCTTCTTTTTAACGCTCCTGGGCCCTGGGGGTGATCACTGCTTTCTTCTCCTAAGCCACCTTGAGAGCCTCCTTTCGGCTGAAAGGCGGCCTAGGAGGCAACAGCTAATGAATTAATTAGTATTACCCGGTCCTGCCAACTGAGCCAGCGCTCTGAATTCCCAGTCCGCCCACAATGCTGCAATATTCACAGACGGTAATAAAGATATATAACGCTACAGTTTTGCTAGTGGCTGTCAGGGAACAGGCCGGGCTGTGTTTATGAGGGAATCCAAATGACCGCTCTTCGCTGGCCGTGTTGTGAACGCAGGCCAAAACTGGTGAAATAGTCACTATACGGCAATGCAGCACATTAACAGGGACTGCTGGTCACAAAGAATCAGATACTTGTATATTCCGGATACCGGGCAGGGACAAGGAGGAGAGGTGTGGAGATAGGGCTGTATACGCATTTGCACTTCTCACGCATTGCAGCATGAGCGTAGGAGTAGCATAGTATTCAACGACGCACCATACCCAGCCTGCCCAATATTCGGCGAGCTATGGATGGCATAGTCGGTGAAAAACCATCAGAGGGGCCAGCGTCTTCCTTCTCTAGATATAATAAGGGAAGCAGGATAAGAGTTATTAGGTCACCCACGAGCAGGCTAGGACTAATACCATCCTGCCTCGCCCACCTCTAGCCCTTGCCTGCAGAGGCCCAGGGCAGTTATCGACGGGTGGGCATCCGTTGCAGACCAGGCGATGAGCAGTGAGAGCCGCAGTTTGGCTTTGGCCACAGCTCGGGCCATTTGCCTGCGGACGACGTGTGGCACGTTGGGCCCCCTTTCACGTCACTCTCTATTTGTCTGTTTGATTCCTCATACTTGCCGCATTAGGGGGGGGAAGCAGGATAGAAGTGGAAGAGCTGAGCTGGTGGCTCCGCCCAAGGAGGTGGCTCTGAGCTTGTCGCGCTGGCTAAGGAGAGGCTGTGGCGCAGAAAAGCTCCATAGGCTGGAAGAGGAGAGAGCAAATAACCGAATCCATCTTGCATGGCTTGCTAGCGAGCGGCTTCGGGTCTTGCCTGAATTGACAGCCGAAGCGGATCACATGAGAAGGAGCCTCTGCCTTTTTCAGATAACCAGGCCACCGCCGGGATTCCTCCTACAGACCCTAAGAAGCCCTTTGGTCGCAGTCCCTGTGACTTGTTCTGCTCACAAAAGCAAACTCGCTGTAGCCACAAACACTCTTTTCACCAAAGGGTCTTTACATCAATCAACAGGCCCGTTTCTCAGTTCAGAAGAGTCAGAACAATGTTTATTGCATGCCCCCAAAGGCCATCACAATTAAGCAAACAAAACACAAAAAGAAATCATAAAGAACAAACAACAATCAATAGGCCCATTTCTCAGATGGGTCCATCAAGACAACTTCGGACAAGGCTTGATTTGTACTACGGATCCACCTTGGTCTCTGCTGTTTAGTGTCAGAGAACTAGTAGGTAATGGAGAACTGTTCAAAGGGGGCCAGGGACAGATGGACGATGACATGATCTGGCAGGTGGGAATCCCGGGTTGATATTTTTTTCTACAAATCAAACATGGGAGACAGGCCCGAGGTCGGAAATCTGAGCCTTCCCGGCGTTTTCGAGCAAAATAAGACAGGCACGTTTTTAATTTAATTTATCAGGACAATCTTCGGGAACAAATTTTCAGCGGGCAAAACTCTATTGCGCTATACCTATACCTACCTTAAGTTTTAAGAAGAGTCTGGTCCACGTGCCTCAGTCTGGTCGGTTGGGGGAAATCGTACTCTGTGCCATTTCTGGTTTTGTCCTCCTTGGCAGGAACGGAATAGTTGTTTGTTGCATTTATACTTCGCTTTTCTCCATAATGGGAGCCAAAGTGGCTTACATGGTTCACCTCTTCTCCGTTTTATTCTCTCAACAACCTTGTGAGAAGGGTTCGGCTGGGAGGGTGTGACTGGCCCAAGGTCACCCACTGATCTTCCACGGCATAGCAGGGATTTGAACCTCTCTCCCAAATCCTAGTTCGACACATTAACCACTACACTACATAAGCAACACTACTACCGCACCACTACTGTGCAACATTTCCATCTCCAGCGATTTATTGTCGGGATGGGAACATTCTGTTCCCGCTTCTTAAATCGATAACATTTGTTAGGGAGCTCACGACGTGGGGATCTTTAAAATAAGGGTTTCCCCCCTCTTATTAAAAAATCGAGTTCTTTTAAAATAATACTTCTGGCCCCTTCGTAATAGTCTGGTTTTAAAAAATATAATTTTGCAAAGACTACCTAACTTTTTGAAGGCATAGACTGTCTAGAACCGGTTGCTAAGGGCCTGAAGCAAACAGGTACCTCTTAGCCCACGGAAAGGTGCATTCTCTGAGTGGTAAGCCTCCGGAGATTAGTTTGCATTGCGAATTCCAGTAGGGTAGCCGTGTTGAGCTATCGTAGCAAACCCAAATAGAAGCCCTGTCGTACTTTAAAGACCGACAGCATTTATTCCATTCAGAGCTTTGGTGGGACACTTCTGGAGAAGCGAGCTCTGTCTCAGGAAAGCTCATGCTGGAATAAATAAACCAGCCAGGTGCCATTGGACTTCTGCTTTGTTTTACATTGCGAACACATCGGTGAGCAGAAGCTTCTGGTGATCTTATGGAGGTCTGCGAGTTTGAAGAGTATTGATGTACCCTCTATACAAACCTTTGCTTTTAGCATCTTTTGCAGCCATGGAAGAAAAGAAGGTACGTAAGGGGGGAAAGGAGATGAGCAGGTGAGAGGAACTGACAGTGCAATCCTAAACCGAGTCGCGCCCTTTCAAGCCCCTTGAAGTCAATGGTCTTAAAAAGGTGTAACTGCTTAGAAATCCCCCTGGAGGCTGAGGCAGACTCAGCCGAGGTGAGTCTGAATGAAAGAAAAGTGTGGGATATGCGGGGCTTCTTGAACCCTCTTTTGGCTCGATTACGGCAGACTCTGATCTGTCGCCGCCCATCAGATCTCTGCACTTAAGTGCCTGTGGCTTAAGGCGTTTTCGCTCAAGTCGGGGCCTGAAGAGCGTCTTTGAAAGGGAACAGGGCTTGGAGCGTGGCTTACTCTCACACTTGTTGATTGCAACCAACTAACAGGACCAGAGAACAGTCCAAGGGTCCTCACTGGGCAGCGAGCAGCCCAAGACGAGAACAGGCTGCGTCCGAAGAGATGTGTGGGATTCTGTCTGTGTTTCACAATACTTGACGTCGGGGCACCCAACGGTCTGTGTGGACTCCCGAGTCGACAAACAACCCAAAACAAGTCCTTTGGCTCTTGAAAGGCATAAACCACAATTCAATTTATTACTCTTCCAGGTGTCAGAAGGCCCTTTTGAAACTTGGGCTGCGACAGGCCGACATAGCAACCCGTTCTGGAATGACTCCTCAGACGTAACTTTTAAAAAATGTAACCTACAAGATGGTCAGCCGAAGCCAGGGATTGCAATTTTTTTTAAAAAAAAATTAGGGAGTGTAGCGCTTTGGTTTGCACGAGGGGGCTGCCTTCACAGTCCTGTGCCTGAGGCTGAGCTCCCCTGCACGGTTACTGGCGAGTAAGTCCCATCGAACACAGTAGTATTGACACAGGCGAGGCATATCTCTTGATTGGGTGGCGGCGCAATCCTGAACGGAGTTACTTCAGTCTAAGTTCATTTTGCACTTTGCCCGACTGATTGGAGGGGTGCTTGAATGGATGGATTTTTTTAAAAGGCCAAAGGAAATCGTTTGTTTCAGCTCTGGCCAAAGAGTAGATAAAAACAAAATGGGAAGAACTATTGGGACTTGTCCTCATAAAAAACAAAATTGGAAGGATGCTTGTGTAATTTGTTGAGCCATAAAATATAATTTTGGGGGGCTGGTGGGTTAATCAAGACAAGTAAAATAGCCTCTCTAGCCCCGATCCTAGTACTCGGTTCTCCTGGAAGCAGTCCCCACAAATTTCAGAAGGGCTTGTTCCAAATCAGCAGGCATCTCATCCCCATCTTTCTTACAAAAGGCATGCTATTTCTTTGGCAGAAACGAATATCCCCAATTATGGAAGGCACTGTTTGCCATTGACAGCTGGGGCGATTAGGATTCCAGGTGGTATTTTTCCCCTTTGCCCTCCTCCCAATCCAGTTTCCACACATCCAGCCATAGCCCGATACCATATTTGCGCTTGATTTGCAAGCTTCCTGGAAAGCACAGAAGACCCCTCCCCCACAAAAAAAGCGGTGTAGAATCTTAAGCAGATGCTATTCAGCGGGATCCTTTCTCGGCCTCTTCCATAACTCGGCAGTATTCTAGTCGGAATTTATTCCGATTGTTTAAAACGGCAGCATTCATCTCTCAAGTTGTGTAAGGAAATATCCTTCTTAGATCCTTCCATCTTTGATCACCAACCTGAGCAAAACAAATGCTCGAGGTCAGAGGACAGGAAATTAAGAAGCCACAGGAAAAGATGAGGATGCGCTAGCCCATAAAGGTCAGGTCTGAGAAGGAAGTTCAAGGTCAAGTTGAAAGTCAAGGGTCTGTTGTCTTCTGTTGCATCCGCTCTTGCTTCCTGTTGTCCAATGAGCTGACCGCCCCCCCCCCCAGTTCCATCTCTTGCCTCCTAAAAGAGACAGATTGCAGGGTAAATCTTCCAGTAAGAGAATTTCTTTGTCTATCAATGTACTTTATTGTAATTTTATATGGCTCCTCTAGAGCAAAAGACTGTGGGTAGGGCCGTGGAAAAGTAAGTAACTAGATTAAAGGCGGGCGATACAGTGTAAAAATTTTCTGCGAGCTCAGAAAATTATGCTGTGATGGGATTTCTTTAAAAGCCCACATATCATGTATGTTCGGTGGAACACTGTAGGCATGGATTTTCTGCACATTAGGGCCCAAGTTGTTATTATTCCAGCAGAAATACAAAACAAGAACTACAGCCAAGGGCAGCTTTGATGAAAACTTGCATGAGCCAATTTGACTAGAAAGCAAAACTGCGCTTTTCTTTGCTGGAAAATCACCATTTCTCCTGCTGAATTAGGAAGGCTGTGTCTCTTAGCGCTCCGCTCCCCCGGCTCGAAAGAACTTCAGTTATGATTTGCTGACCCAGTTTTGAAAGATGAAAAGGACACATTCTCAAAGATTTATTTCACACTTTAAAAGCCTCGTTTCCCCTTCAAACTGCAAAGACTGCGGTCCTATAAGCAGCTGAATGTTTATGGGACCTAAACTGCATTTCTGCAAAGCATTTCCGGCCGCAATCCTAAGAGCACAAACTTCAGGCACACACTGCTTCTGTCTGGTGCCTTAATATTAAAGTAATAAGAAGAAATTTGGAAAGTAAAATTGATCTTTTTCTTTGAACAGCGGTATATAGTCAACATCTGGATCCGTCAAACCATCGATCTAATTGATCTGTGTAAGATTTACTTCCAAGCAAAAAGAGTCTTTTGCGTTGGGTACAAACTGTACTGACCAGTCAGAGGGAAACCGTACCCTGCAGCCAAACCCTTGGATTGCAATCAGAACTAAGATATTGGCAAAACATCCCTTCTTGCACAGAACAGACAGATAAATATAAAATAAAGTTCAGAGCTGGACAGGAAACCTTTCTGGAGGGACTGAGGAGGGATCTTGTTAAAAATTTTTAAAGACTGGGCCTAGAATGTAGGTTGTGAAATGGACATTTGTATAGTTCAGCCACGACCCTATCTCCCGTCGGGGAGTTAGTTATTCCGAACGAGCGGGGCCCATTGGTTCACATGCAAGTTTTATGCCGAGGTAGTTGAGGTCATAAACCAAGAAACTGGTCCGACCCACAACCAAGATGATTTTTCTTCTGTTGGATTTCGATTTCTATTCTACAATCAGATCTTAATATTTCTTTCTTTTCAGCTCGTTGAATAATAAATTCATGGAACCAAACAGTGCATTTCCTAGTTCCTTGAAGCAGACTGTTATTAATTAGATCAAGTGGATTCAACTTTTAGGGGTATACCGCCCGCCTCCAGTTCTTTATTCTACCTAAACATTAAGTGAAGGGAAGACAGTCTATGATTACTCCCCTCTGATAATTAATTTAAATTCATTTCCTTCCTATCCGAAGAGGGAACTCTGCCTCTGGAAAGCTTACACCCTGAAAATCTTTTTGGTCTTTAAGGTGCCACTGGACTCAAATCCCGCTGTTCTACGGCAGAGCAACGCAGCTACCCACGGCCACCCACCTGAAATTACCTTTCCTAGTGGCTGGCTAATTACTTCCAGAGGAACTGCATGTATATTACTCCTAAATCCCGCTATTTTCAGCGGGATTTACTCCAAGAAACTGTATCCATGGGTGTATTGTCGAAGGCTTTCACGGCCGGAGAACGATGGTTGTTGGGGGTTTTCCGGGCTGTATTGCCGTGGTCTTGGCATTGTAGTTCCTGACGTTTCGCCAGCAGCTGTGGCTGGCATCTTCAGAGGTGTAGCACCAAAAGACAGAGATCTCTCAGTGTCACGGTGTGGGAAAGATGTAGGTCATTTGTATCTACTCAGGAGGGGAGAATGACTCAGCTCAACCCCACCCCTCCTGAGTAGATACAAATGACCTACATCTTTTCCACACCGTGACACTGAGAGATCTCTGTCTTTTGGTGCTACACCTCTGAAGATGCCAGCCACAGCTGCTGGCGAAACGTCAGGAACTACAATGCCAAGACCACGGCAATACAGCCCGGAAAACCCCCAACAACCATGTATCCATGGGCTCTAAAATCCTACAATTTCAGTCTTAGCGTCCCATTTTACACCGAGCAAAGTGGGCTTTAGGAGCAAATATGCACAGGACGAGGCCCTATGGTTGAAACCTAACCTACTAGGAGGGAAAAATACAAAAAAAAATTAAATGTCTCATTTTGGAATCCATTACGTTTTCGGATACAAACGAACATCACAGTTTGCTTTTTCAAATTCCTCGTGGCCAGTTGAAATTGTAAATTGTAATTCCTCGTGGCCAATTGAAATTGTAAAGAACTTGCTTTCTGTGTTAAAGCAAGCCCTTAGGAAGTAGAGCTCTGAAGTTACTTTTAGTTTATATTATCGAGGGCCATGTTTTCGAAGAAAGGAGTGAAAGCTTGCCTTGATCCCATTTCTGCCACTTAATCAATAGATCGCTCTTAAACAGTGATCCTCAGATTGGCTTTCATCTGGGAAATTTCACAAACCGTAGCATGAGTTGATGATTCTTGGACAGGACAGACGATGCAGTGAAGGAGAGTGTCTTTCTACAGGACCTTGCTGCCTGGGTTGTTGGCGGCTTATTTGCTTGTTTTATTAATTAAAACATTTGAACCACGGGGTTCAAGGCGGTTTACCATAGCGTGCTCATTAAAGGTTACTTGCTCGAGCTTCCTAAGAACATTTATAGGGAAGGAGGGACCTTCCAAATCAATGGCATGGGTTCGGGGCAGTGTGCGGTCCTCAAAAGCTATCGAAATTCAGTCGAACATGATGACTTTCATCCAACTCCTGAACATTTCAGCCTCAGGGGGAGATTGTTGTGGGGATAATAATAACATACTTTGTACTCCGCTCTGAGCGGGCTTTAAGTTGCCCTGAAAGGCGGTATATACATCAAATGTTTCAGTCGAATGTTATTACATTCAACGCTTTTAAAATTTCCCACGGGAGATTTTGCAGCGCCATCCTCAAGACAGATACACGCTTCTAAGCCCACCGAAGTCAATGGACTTAGAATGCAGAAACTCTGTTTAGGATGGCACTGTTAAACACGTGGACTATCTCCGACTGGCATCTCCAACAAGTTAGTGCTTCAGTTTGACTGGATCCAGTCCTTAATTTGAATGTTAGCTGTGGTGATGCAATCAGTTCCGCGTTAAGCATGTATGAGTGATTCAGTTGTATAGGAACTGCGCATGTATCCTCTTGAAGCCAGCTGGGTCACTTACAGCTTCTAGGAGCTCTCTCAGCCCCACCCACCTCATAGGGTGATTATTGTTGTGGGGATGATAATAACATACTTTGTAAACCGCTCTGAGTGGGTGTAAAGTTGTCCTGAAGGGCGGTAGATAAATCAAATGTTGTTATTGTTCTTAAATAATTTCCACTGAATTAAATGAAACGTCCAAGTAATTGTAGACACACCTTGCCATACACCCTAAACAGAGGTACACCCGTCTAAGTCCTTTAATTGGACTTACAGCGCAGGAGTTTAAGAACGCTTCCTTGGAATTACGCTCCATTGAATAGAGGAGGATTCTGGGTAGACCTGCTTAAGAAAGACGCAACTCTGTTTAGGACGGCATTGGCAGCATCTGAGCACAATTTTAAGCACAATTACCTAGAAATTAGTCCCAACTGTCTCATATAAATCAAGGTAAGTTCCAAGTTTGGGATTTGGAATAAAAATTATTATTAAATGGGCGACTCTAAAAGGAAGAAACTGTCCCTCCAATCAATGGGTTCATGTAGTTTGGGGACAGTGCAATCCCAAGTGTACTTCCCTGGGAATAAACCTGACTGAGTAAACTTTAGTAGGATCCTGAGTAGACCTGCTGAGATCTGCACTATGAGGCATCGATCTTTCATCCTCAAAGGATACCTAAAGCGTTTCCAAACATTTTAAAGTACTCCCATTAATGAATTAGCACTTGTACTGTTGCAAGACAAATAATGCCCATTAATGGAAATGATCGTTTCTAATCTTTGTCTAAATTTGCCCGCTTTTGAATTTTTATAAAGTTATCCCAGGTGCGTTCTGGAGGACTGCTAATCTTCCAGATGCTTTCAGGCAGCATTTCCTCGGAAAGTGCCAAGTAGTAATAAGCAGTATTATCAAAAGGAAAATGATCGGCTGTGATTTCACACCCTGTTTTAATATCTTCTCCAAACCAAAGGGTATTGAAAGCACCCTCTTCTCACACAGACTCTTCGGCGGTTAGAGAGGCTAATTATGAGCCATAAGTTCTTCAGTCGGGATCTGCCAGCTGGGGACTTCTCCACCTTGGCTCGAAACACCTTTCCATTCTTTTCTCCTTTTCCTTTCCTATCTTTTCTTTTGCTGTGGAATTAAATGTTCAGCCTGATGAAGAGCTCTGCAGCGTTCAAAAACTTACAAGCTATTTTATGCTAGTTGGGTTGCTCATAATTGAAAAGTGTTACAAGAAGGGGCGGAGGGGGTATTTGGACCAACATGACTAGACCCAAAATTTGTGTGTGTGTGTGGGGGGGGAGGATAAATGAATGGGAGACTGATTGGTGAGAAGAAATTTAACAGATTCTTGTGTGTATAGTCTCATTCGCTGAAAAAAAAACCCAGTATTTGCTTCAGACAATATATGGGCGACCGTCAACGGGTCGCTCATATATTGTCGTTTATATAATAATCAGTTCTCTAACTCTTTACTACAAGTAACTTTGCACGACTCTGTATAGAGACTTCTAACAGAATTCATTCAAATTTATGAAAGAATGAAACAGGTGAAAGAATGCAAAACCGGGAATATGAACTGCGATTGCCTGTCATTCTCTGAATGCTTTAAATAAAATTGGTTAGTCTTAAAGGTGCTACTGGACTCTTTTTGATTTAAATAGAAACAAATCCGAGATGCCTCCGAGAGCAACCTTAAGAGGGTCTGCTCGAAATCGCCTTGGAGCCACGGGGCTTACTCCCAGGAAAGTGTTCTTCGGGTCCCGTTGCCAGTCTAATAGCGCGCTGGCTGACTCCCGAGGAGGAAAGCAGCCCCGCTTACTTAAGACACTCCCGGGTATGCAGGTGAAAAAATGACTTTGCAAATTAACTGGGGGGAGGGGAGGGAGGAGAGACCCTTAGAATCGGTCTGAAGATGCTCCAGAAAGGGAGAAGATGTTGACAGTAACCGAGCGTGGGGTGGGGGCGGTTGAACCTGCTGAGTATTCGGGAAATTGGAGGGGGGTCCAAACAGCCCCTCACCTCCCTTGCGATTTTGCCAAGGCCCACAGCTTGTGTGTGTGTGCGTGTATTCATAGCCTTTACAAAAGACAATGTAATAACTTTAAACCCTCTCACTTAAAAAAAAATAAAAGAACGTGGGTCAAACCAGGATTGGGGCTAAAGATATCCACAGCATCATCAGATGGCAAGCGCATCTTTGTAGTGATGACAGGAGACCGAGGTCCAGATGCAAAGTGGCTGGCATGCCAACTCCAGCCCACACATCTTGGCTCACGTTTTTCGACGTCCCGACCCACGTTGGGAGTTTGCTTTTTCTGTGTTTTGTCGGTGCCTTAGTAATCTCCTGTACTTGGCTCAACAATCTCAGGCGACTCGCGCAGTCCTTAGCAGAGTTACACCTTTCTCAACCTTGTGACTTCAATCCTAAACTCCATTTAGGATTGCGCTGCTACAGGAGACTTTCTTCTTATGGCCCGGCCTTGCTAAAGAGTCCCTCTTCTTGTTTTAAGCCCCTCAGAATGAAAATGTTACACGATCCTACTATATACGTTTCTGCTATGAGGTGGGTATGGTTGGCGGTATATTCTTGTATTTGGAATTTGTTACGAAAAAAAGATGGGGGAGGAAGGAAATGTTTCCAAGGTAAAGGAATGGGTAGAGCAAAACGCTTTCACCGTTTCCAAGTTCTCTTATGCCCTGCTAAAGTCCCTTCTCTTTTTAAGAGATTTGGGACTGTGTGTGACTCTTTTCTAAGACAACAGAGAGGCGAGAAGGCGCAGGATCACTGGCGAGTCAACATTTCTACTCTGAGCTCCCGGAAGTCCCTCCGAGTTCAATGAGACTTGCTTTTTACCAAGCATGTTTAATTTACTGTCTCACCACCTAAAAAATTTACTATCTCACCACCTAAAAAAGTTTCTGTACCATGCATCTGACGAAGAGAACTTGATTCTCGAAAGCTTATGCTATCATAAAATTGGTTAGTCTTAAAAGGTGCTACTGGACTCTTTTTGATTTTACCACCTAAAAACAGTCCCGAGTGTAGCTCAT
Source organism: Eublepharis macularius (assembly GCF_028583425.1). Classification (NCBI taxonomy): domain Eukaryota; kingdom Metazoa; phylum Chordata; class Lepidosauria; order Squamata; family Eublepharidae; genus Eublepharis; species Eublepharis macularius. The sequence continues at coordinate 43,852,984 of NC_072801.1, forward strand.
TCTGATCACACTCCAGCCAACAAACAGCCAAATTTCAAAAGAAGTAGCAAAACTAGTAGGAAAATAAAATAGATTGGGAAATTCATTATCTAAAGTAAGATTCTGGTCCAGTAGCATCTTAAAGACTAACTAGATTTTCAGGGTATGAGCTTTCCAATGTCAAAGCTCCCTTGGTCAGATGCTCCCTTCATCAAATATTTTGACTCTGGAAAGCTGGGAATTCAGTTGGTGTTTAAGGTTCTACTGGACCTGAATCTTGCTCTTCTTCTACAGCTTAACAAGCTACCCACCTGAAACTAAACATTAGCTAGATATCTGATTTAACTGCTTCATATCTGGCACATTTCCTAAAAGGAGATAATCTCTGTGTTGGAAGAGCCATGAACCTGTTTTATCCCCTAATGAGTGTTATCAAGTGATGAATCTCCTGTGTCAATAAGCAGTCGCAGAAGCAATACCATAAGTAAACCTTCCACGTCATCTCAAATGGAACAAGCCTAAACCAATCTACTCAGAAGAAAGTCTTGTTTAATCAGTGGGGCTTACTCCCAGGAAAGCATCTTCAGGATTGTAGCTTTGGGGGATGATAACGGCAGCAGTTTGAAGAGTGAGGGTGGGATCCAGACAGCTTCCCCCCTCAGTCTTCTCCAATTCTCCTCCTCACTACAGCCCCCATCCCAAGCGGCTTTTATCCATGCAGGTCCCATAGCCTTTTTGGTGGTCAAGGGAGGGCCCTCCTCTCTTTTTCATCAGTAGAAAAACTGGTTGGCTCCCACTCAGATTTTTCCTCCTGTTAAGACAGTTCATGCTGCACCTGTGAATCAGCTGGATGAATACACAGCATAAGGATAGTATTCCTTGTCCAAAACTCACAAAACCAGCCCAAGCCTTTGCCCATATAATACCAGCCTTTCTGTTTGGAATGCCAGCAACTTTCCAAGATTAAGGTTTTAGGTGAGTCCATAATTTCAGTATATAATTTCACTGGGATAATCTAAAAGCATACTATACAGCAATCTTACTGAAGCAGTCAAGGTCTGCTTGGTATCTGGATGGAAAGATGGCTTGAAGCTGATGGAAAAAGGGAGATCAACACAATTGTTTGTTTAATGGCAACATAAATGATATTTCATGAATGTGTTATCCTATCCAATTAGAACACTCAAACTTCCTTCTGGATGTTGAACTCCTTTGCGCACCTTCTCCAGTTCTTCCTTCTCTATTTTCTCCACCTTTTCAATACATATAGGTGATCTCTTTTGGGGCTGAACGATGAGAGGAGACAAAATTCACTCACCCATCTCTAGGAGTATAGGATTATCCTGCCCCTCCTCCGGGTAGCTCAGGGCAGTGCGTACCTGGCTCTTCTCATCTCTATTTTATGCTCAGAACAATGGGATACGAAGGCCTATGGCCTCTAATTATTGTCCCCTCCCCTACCAGCACTGATATTCAGCTGGATACTGCCTCTAAACATGGAGGTTTTGCTTGGTCAGTGTCACTAATATCCTGACAGACCCACCCTCTATGAATGTATTAACTCCCCTAAGCCAACTAAACTAGCTATTATCACTACATCTCATGGCAGTAGATTCTACAAGCTGATAACTTTTAAAGAGAAATCCTATACTCTAAAAATGTCTACTCAAAATCCTATGTGGGTGTATTTAGTGAGGCTTACTCCCAGGAAACTGTTCTTAGAGTTGCAATGTTTGAGTGAAGAATTACTTCGTTTTCCATCCTGGATCTCCTTCCCATTAATTTTTCTGGTCATCCATGAATTCTAGTATTATGTGGAAGGGAGAAAAAGGTTTCTCTGTCCACTCCAGCCCATGCATGATTTTATAAACCTCTGTCATGTCCCACCTTTTAGTCACTTTTCCTCTAAACTAAAAAGCCCCAATATCCTTAGCCTTTCCCTGCAAGGGAACATTCTCCAGTCCCTTGCAAAGAACAGTACCAGCCCAGATCAGATCAACAGGATTGTTTCTTGGATGGAGTAAATGAAGTTCTCCCACTCATAAATGAAATAATATTAACATGATCAAAAGGGGCAGGCACAGTGGACTCGAACTGCTGGCTGTGGTCCTTGAGGACTAAATCCCTGCTCTCTCTTGGACACACCGAATGGCTTTTGGCAAGTTACAACCTCTAAAACTCGGTTCATCATCCATAAAGATGGATTTATAATGATTGCCCTAGGAATGATGGCAAGGCTGGAGGAGAAGAAGATCATAAAGCATTTGGCTTATTAAAAAGATGAAGAATCACCGTCTGGCTCCCAACCCAAGATCTAAGTGCAGGGTTTTACCGCATTAGCTCAACCTGTTCTTCTTTTGTCGAGGCAATGGGGATAGCTGTGCCAACAACACATTTCTGTTGAACTGATTGTCATAAGTAATAATAATATCATCATAGTTACAGTGTGGTTATATACCACCCTTCTGGACAGATTAGTGTCCATTCAGAGCAGTGAACAAAGTCAGTGTTATTGTTATCCCCACAATACAGCTGGGGTACTGGAGCTGAGAGGAGTGGGTTACCCAAGACCACCTGCAGAGTTCATGGCAGTAGTGGGAGCTGAACTAGCAGAGTGCTGATTCACAGTCCAACCACTTAACTATTATACTACAGCAGCTGCCATGATATCCTGCTACATTTCTCATGTTTTTTTAAAAAACTTCTTGTGGCCATTTAACAAGCTGAGCTGCATGTGTATCCTTTGATTTGGTTCAGGAACAGCTTGTTCTAGTGCACGTTTTGTATTCAGAGAATCCTAAGCTCCCCCCCCCCCAAAAGCAAGCTTCTAGTCCTTATGAGGAAAGCCTTGAAAATGTGCAGCAATATCAGGTGAAATCTTAGAATCCAAGAGGGAGGTGCAGAACCAAGGGAATGGGGCTTCCATACCGTGCACAGCAAAATTCCTTGGTGAACACATTTCCTTAGTGTTCATGAAGTGTACAGCCTGAAGAACTTTTTCAGGAAAGGATTGGTGCAGGCTTTAGTTGTGTTTTAAAAAAAATACAGAACTATGAATATGAGAAAGTGGAAACTTAAGACATATTTGCTTTCTACACTTCCAAATAATATTAAAGAGGAACGCCATTCATTTGTGGAGTGGTATGAGCTGAAAATTTTTGAAGCTCTAGAAAATGCCCCAGAACAGGCTTCAGAAGGTGAAACCAGCAGAAGCCCACCAGAAGTTCTCAACAGTAGTTGTCAGCTATCAAATGTTATTAGATACAAAATAAAACTGTGTCACCTGTTGAATAACAAGACATGTCAAGTGAAAGAGATCAAATGCCAAAAACTGTTGCTTTGTGCCAGCAGTCAAATATTATAAACAGTTAGCACTCAATTAAGTACCAATATGTGGACAATGAGCAAAACTCACACAGTCAGTTTGTCCCAAGGTGAATTCTGTTTATTTCTTTTGTTTATGTGCCACCTTTTTCCCCGATGGGGAACCAAAGCAGCTTACATTATTCTCCTCGCTTCCATTTTATTCTCACAATGTTGCTGTGAGTTGGGTTAAGCTGACAGTGCATAACCTGCCCAAGATCACCCAGCAAGCTTCTATGGCATAGTAGCAGGGATTCAAACCCTGATCTCTCAGATCCTAGTCTGACACTCAAACCACTATACCACTCTGGACTACAATATCCTGTCCTTATTTGTGGAAGACCCAAAAGAAAGGGGGAAATAAAATAAGAACATGAGCCACAGTCATTTATAAATACTGCAAAAAAATTCCATCCTGTCCTCAAATACCTGTGACACAATCAGAGCAATTTATGAAGTTAACATAGGTCTTTTTTTTATTAAAACAAGGCATAAATGAACTCTGGATGTTTCCAAGTCATGTTTTTGCCAGGTTAGATTATGAGAAGATGCATGTCTTCCAACAGAAAAACAACGAACTGATTTTAATAGGTTCCTCTTGATGATTCCAGACTGCAGTGACAGATTGTTAGCAGTTTGCAGTAACTATACGTGACTGAGGCCTGATACCAGGGCTAGCGTCAGCCCACAGTGAGGTGGGGCATTTGCCAGGGCTTCTGGTGGCGCCTACTGCGCTGACTCCCTATTCACGCTTCTCCTCCGATGGCTCCACTCATACCCTTCCACGCTTGCTTGTGAGTACTTTGTCAGCTCTGCCCCCAGCTGCATATACTGCCTTGCGCTGGTGGAGAAGGGCATGTGAGCAGTGCACAAAGCATCTGCATTCTTGCTGGCCATAGCAGTGGTACTCCTTGCTGTACCTACTGTACAGTGGCACTCCTAGCTGTACCTCCTAGGTACTTCCTAGGTACAGCTGTACCTAGCTGCACCATCATGGAAAGGGCATGCAAGCAGTTTGGCCAGCTCTGACTGCAAGTGGCGGGAGAGCTTGTGAGTGGACAAAGGAAGGACGTACAGGCAGGTGGGGGCACATGGGTTGGCAAGCCAGAAAGGGAGCCTAGGGATGAGGATGGGGGACCTGAGCATTCTCTGTGCAGGCCCCTCCGGAACCTGGCACTGGCCCTGTCCGATACACACGATTCCTTGTCATTGATTTATAAATTGAGCAAACAGGTGTTTGCTTTCAATATCAGATAAAATTCTCTTGAATATGGGTGGGTTGTAGAAAATGGATCCATGGGCTGGCTTATCCAAGATTTAGTCAGAAGAAATTCACTAAGAATATTCAGAAATATCTTGTTTGCAAGGAAGAACTTCTGAGCAATTTGGTAACCCATGTTGGTTTGTATACTTTGGTCTTGTTTTGTGCTCTCTGTATTTTATTTTATTATGCATCCCATGTAGATGTTATCTGAGGTCCATCTGTCTCTCTGTCTGATGTTCTCATCAATGCTGTGTGTGATTCTAGTTATATGATAAAAATGTTGCTTTTTGTTATTATATTTACTGACATTCTAGTGGCATATTTCCACTGGTTATCATCACTCACTAAACCTGCTGCAGTGCTCATCATTTTTAGACTGAGTGCTTGGGACAAGTCAATATGAGTCATGTCTATTTTAAATATATATATATATCCTGCTTTTCTTCCCACTGGATATTCAAAACAGCTTACAAAGAAAAACAAAGTACAGTTTAGAGCTGCTGTAGCACAGTGGTTAAGTGGTTCAGCTGTGAATTAGCTCTCTACTGGTTCAAATCCCACTACTGCCATGAGCTCAGTAGGTGGCCTTGGGTCAGCCACTCCTCTCAGCCCCAGCTCCCCAGCTGTGTTGTGCAGATAATAATAACACTAATTTGTTCACCGCTCTGGGTGAGGCACTAATCTATCTAGAAGAGCAGTATATAAGCACAGTTATTATTATTATTTATTATTATGACATAACTCCAGCTCCTGAACTGGTCCAAGATTCATTGGGCTGGCTTGCTCAGTGCCATAGGCTAAAAGCCAAGGGCCAGCAATCCTGTGGTTTTTGACCTTCAGCTCACAGCAAAAGGCTCATGCCATTGACCACAGCCAGGTTTAAATATCTGCAACAAGAAAGGATCCAAAGCTCAGTCTAGCCGTTATGTGACCATCAGAGTCTCAATATTCCACTCCTCTTATTTTGGTTTGCTCCATTTTTGTTGCCATTATTGTTTAATTTTAAAACATGGGCATTTTGTATACAATTGGTGCAAAATATAGCTGAAATGTATTAATTTTAACAGGACAAAACTTGGCATAAGGAAAAGAGAAGCTGATATGAAATAAGGGAGAAACAAAAGGTGAAAGTTGAGTTTTGTAATGTAACCCTGTTGAACCTATGGGAACTTTTGGAATTTTGAGAAAAGGTAATAGTAACTGTGTTTATGTGCCACTCCTCTAGACAGATTAGTGCCCCACTCATAGTGGTGAACAAGGCTGGTGTTGTTATTATCCCCACAATACAGCTTGGCAGCTGGGGCTGAGAAGAGTGGCTTACCTACTGAGCTCATGACAGTAGTGGGATTCAAACCAGCAGATTGCTGATTCACAACCCAACCACTGAACCACTATGCCAAAGGACTACCACAAAATGGTTCCCATGTGAGGCCAGGCCAAACACAAAATGTCAGGCTAATTGGCAGCGTTCATTTTCATATTATTTTATTGTAGTGTTGACGTAGTGTTATGAGTAATGTTTATATTATTATGTACCAATGTATAAATATTTAAGGTGACATATTGTAAGTTATCTTGGTTTGTACCAAAAGAAAGGGCAGATAAATAACATCAACACTGTAGTTAGGATGAAAGAAAGTGATGCACAAAGCCACCACTGCACAGGAGGATGGGTTTTTTACGTTTCTGGGAGAGTTCTGGATGGAGCACTGACCTGGAGTGCAACAGGCAGTCAGGATGGAACAAGCACAGCCAAGCCTCAGTTGCTCTGCCAGTGCTGTACAGGTAGCTCAGCTGCGACCGGACCAGTAGCACCCACAACCAGTGCTATTGCCTATACCCACTGGAAGGAATGCAGTGAACCAGTGTCTGTGGCTGGCATTGCTTACCAGGTCTGAGTTGAGTGACCCTTGCAGTGCTAGCCTACATCTTTGCTCCACTTGGCTTGTTCCCCCCCCCTTTTAAATTTTTTTTTATTAATGCATCACATATTATTACATTACAATACAGTCCCAGTTCTCCTATGATACATCTTTTACCCCTTTTGTAACCCTCCCCCCCGCAAGGTGGCCATCCTATAACTACAAATGAAATTTTTAGCCACAAGCACATTTTTTCCAATTTTTCAAATATAGCTGTATTGGCTTCTCCATTATATACCCATTGAAAATATACAGACCATTTCTCTTTTATCTCCTCCATTTTTCCATCTCATGCCTTATCTTTTTTTAAACATTCCAGTATATCCGATTGAATATATTCATATAGGTAATCATTCCATCATTCTAAGGTCCATTTTAAATTCTCCTTCCAACCGTATGCAATCACTGCATGTGCAGCTAGTAACATTGCTTTAAAAATATCCTGGTTTTGTTTCTCAGTTCTAGTGTTTCCCAATACACCCATGAATAATAGATCTACATCTATATTAAGGTTAACCTTACATACCAATGCTATTTTTCCCCCCGTATCTTTTCCCAAAAATCTATGACCTTTGGACACTCCCACCATAAATGGGAGTACCACCCTTCTTTTGCATTGCAATGCCAGCAGTTAGGTTTCATCCCTTTAAGCATGTATGCCAATTGGGCAGGAGTTCTATACCACTTCATGATTATCTTTCCTTCAAGTTCTCTATACTTTTCTAGCTTAATTGTCTTCAAATTCACCATTAACTTATTAACCTCCTCAGAAGTTATTTGTTTTTCTTTATTCCATTTATTTTTTAAAGTTCTAAACATAAACTACTTATCCTTCACCAATTCAAGGTAGATTTTCCCTGCCAGTCAGGATGGAACAAGCACAGCCAAGCCTCAGTTGCTCTGCCAGTGCTGTACAGGTAGCTCAGCTGCGACCGGACCAGTAGCACCCACAACCAGTGCTATTGCCTATACCCACTGGAAGGAATGCAGTGAACCAGTGTCTGTGGCTGGCATTGCTTACCAAGTCTGAGTTGAGTGACCCTTGCAATGCTAGCCTACATCTTTGCTCCACTTGGCTTGTTCCTGAACCTTTTAACCTTCCTCCTCTGCTTCTGACACCCAGCAAGCTTTATAGCTGAGCATATATTTCAAAGCTCTCAGACTGCTGATCCACATAGCCCACTTCTGCCTGCCCTTGAGGGGCAGCAGCTGTGCAAGTTCTCAGAGGGAGGCTTTCCCCATTATCCTTTTAATTGCAAACACCAAGGACTTAACCTGAGATCTCCATAGTGCACAGCCTGTGTTCTACCACTGAGACACAGCCCTGTCCATTTCCAGATTCACAACCAGTATTTGCCACTGCAGTGCACCAAAGGAGCAGAGGTTACTGTCCAGCACCAAAGTTTCAAAGGGATTAACTGAGCATTTCTAAGCAGAGTCACAACCTCCTAAGGCCATTGATTTCAATGAGATTAAAAGGAGGTAAGTCTTCTGAGGATTGCACTGTGTGTAAGACTGCAGTTACAATGGTCACCTCAGAAGTAGGGTGATTTTCCTTGAAGCAAAATGATACAGTTTGAGTGAGGAGCTATCAGGCAGGCAGGCTGTGCTGGCTTGGAAATGGAACCACAGCCTTGAAGGAAGGTGATTGGAACAGCAATGAAGGAATGAACACCTGAGCATTTGTTGAACTGAGAGCTGATCTCTTGGAAAGGGTTATCTTCAGATCACTTCCACTTAGTCCCTAGGAGGCTTCTCTTTATGCTACATGGCACTAGCCACATGATGCAAACTTCTTGGGATTTAGCAAGTGTTTTTGTTTCAGTCATGAAACAGTTAAATTATTTGTGTTAATTAGTTAGTGAAACTTATTTACATGTAACCACTTAGGCCTCCAGTAAGGATTCCCACCAGCAAAAGGGGAGTCACTATTCCTAATGAAGTAGAATTGGGGCTTTCTATTGGGCAACCTGTTTATTGGGGAGGTGGCAATTCAGTGAAGATACACTGACGTTTTATTGCTCTTCGTTCAGTTAGTCCTCAGTCTTAAGTTTCTTCTACTAGCAAAGATGTAGTTGGCTAACAATTTCTTATTTTCTACCAACGTAACCCTATTTTTATCCTTTTCTATGGTAAACTGTTTTTACAGAGCTAAACTGGAGTGTGTGTATGTTCTCATTATATCCAATGTGCAATTTCTGCTAAACTCTGCTAACTTAAGTCTTATGTATTTATCTCCCTACAAAACTTCGGTGAGCAGAGGAAATATTACACTACTGGCATTTCGGAACTATTTATTCCCATTTCCGTCATCTCTAATAAGCCCCTTAGTCCCATTAGAAATCTTTGCCTTCTGGTTATTCTAACACCCTACCTACTCCTCCAATACACTTTAACAAAGTTTTTAGTTTTTTAAAAAAGCTGTATTTGGTTTTGTACTGTGCCATAATGATCGCCAAAGCCACAGTGTGCAGTCTCCTGATATATAATACCATATTATAGGTAGTATGAAAGATTGTGATATCTAACATACATTTATTACAGATACTGTCTTAAGCTATAGATTATGGTTCCCCTACCAGGCATTCATGGGTGCCATAGTATCCACCAGTACTTCCCTGGGTGCCCACCAAAAGTTTCAGATAGTATGTAGGTCCATCATAAGCCAAGGTTTGTTATTGGCTGCCAGTATTCCAATGAAAGGGTTTTCCACTGGAGAATTAAGAGGACTAGAAAGTAGCTGGGCTTTCCTTAGTCACTGTTTGATTCTGTTACCACTTCAGGTTTTTCTTCTTCCCTGTGAGGAGGAAGGTATTCCATTTGGCTCCACTTCCTGTGGCCATTTTGGATTTGGCTCCATCTCCTGTGGCAGCCATTTTGGAGTGGTGCTCTCCACTCCTCCTCATACTTCCAAAGATGCAAAGTTGCTTGCAGATTCAAAAGGGCTGTGGATTCCTATTACAGATAGTATGAAATACATGTGTGTGTGCATGCATACATGTACACATATATACACATGCCGTGGACACTGTACCTCAAATATACTAACAGCCTAAGCAGAGCTACACTGTTCTAAGCCTATAAACTGTTCTAAGCCTTCAGTGGACTGAGATATTTGAGTCTACTTAGCAGGGCAATGTCTAAAAGAAGAAAACATTCTTCTCTCATTTATCTCCACTTCCCTTCTCACCTTTTTTTTGTCTCCCTCACAAGTTTTAGACTATAAGCTCCTCAGCACAGGAACATGTCTTCTTGTACTTGGTACAGTGCCATACTCATTGAGGATAATTTCTAAATATATAAAATATATATAGTGCCCATATGACAGAGTGGAACTATTCCATGTTTATGTTTTAGGGACCAGTGAAGAAACCTGTTTAGTTGAAACATATTTGGTCTGTATGATTTTTTAAAATTTGAATGTTTCTTTGCTTTGGTCATATGCTTCCTTCCTTCCTTCCTTCCTTCCTTCCTTCCTTCCTTCCTTCCTTCCTTCCTTCCTTCCTTCCTTCCTTCCTTCCTATTATTTCTATATGATTTTTATTTGAATGTTTTCCTGCATGCATGCACACACACATATACATGTACATACATATATGTGTGTGTGCATGCTGTTTTGTTTACTGTTAGTATGTTGCTTGAAGATTTATTCCCTCCCCTGTTTTGGTTGTATTCTTCTGGAAGTAGAGTTAACCTCGCTGCATGGCATAGCCTCTGGGGAGGGGTTAGGGTTTTTCTTTCTTTTAAAATCGTAAGAGATGCATGCTTAAGCACTGCAAAAAATGGGTGCACACCTGCCAAACCCAAAAAGAACAGAAAAACAACAGAAGATTGGCAGGCCATTTCAAATGGGGCAGAGGAGCCAAGGAGCAAACAACAGATGTGCCTGGTAATGACTGCATCCATAAATGCCCTTGACCCTAGCATAAACTCTATCATCAGAGAGAAAGTTACATGATTGACACACTTGTAAGAATAACTGCTTCCCAGCAACTGCAGAGCAGTTCCAATGCTGGGAAATAGTAATTTATTGACAGTGGGAGTGATCTTGTATGAGTGGATCACTGATAGCTGTGTAGTCCTTCAGGGGAATGGATGTTATCCTCAGAGAAGGTCTTCTGTTTTCATTCTCAATCTTCTCCTTACTCAGCTATACCATAATCAAAAGATTCATCAGCATCAAAATAATGAAAAATATGAATTATGTTTTTATTTTTATATCATGTCTTGCTCCCATAGGAATTAACAGCGGCGACTTGCACACTGTTCAGAAACTGCCTATTGGTTTTAAATAGGCCAGCTTTTAAGAAAAGCCAAGCCTTCAGAATTTGGAGTCAACTTAATTTCTTGTGTTTGGTATTTGTTGTCAAATTTCACCTAGAGAGCTCTTTTGGGGGTAGGAGGTAGAACCCCTCCCCCAATCTCCGAGAAAGGTCAAAAACAAAAATTAATAGTTTACACACTTCTTCTGAGGGAGCTGACAGGAAATCTCCAGCCAGACTTTTTACAGAGGCCTGAATGCAGTCTAGAGGGTTTGATAGCTTCATAGCTAGTAATTAAAGTACCTTATAAATGTGGTGGTTTTTCTTCAAAACGTTCTTTCCACTCTGTGGGTTTCGTTTTGCTTTGGAATAAACAGCGTCAGAAATGTTGAATTCATGGATTCACACATTCCAGCTACCAAGAAGATTCATTTTGTCTTTAAAAGTCTTCTTTAGGATTTTTTTCCAAATGGGAAACTCAGAACATATGATCAATCTCAAGCGCTATCATTACAAAGCTTGGCATCTGATGTAGCATTCTGAAATTTCTAATAAAGCTAGAATGTGCTGGTTGTTTTTTCAAAAGTTAAAATCAACTTGAGTTGATTTTTGCTTATGGGGAGGTATCTCTTAGCACTGTTTCATTATCACACACCCCTAAATAAATATGTTTCCAATATTTCTAATGTTAATGAAGTAGGACTTTTCCAGTGATGGAGAGGAGCCCAAGAGATCAAAACCACCAGCAAGTACTATTTAAGTTAGATGTAACTGGCACATTTATTCTAATAATCTTGGTGGAGGAGGGATAGAGCTCCCCTTAAAATAAATTCCATACATTTGCTAACAAACTTGGTGACAGGCAGCCCCTTAGATTCCAAATGCAGCTTCTCCCATGCAAGATTTCCCCAAGCGGTGGTTTAATCTGACTAGCAGACCCCAGTGATCAAATGATTGGCATACTATTTCCTTTAAAGGTGCTGAAGCTTGCACTGTCCACTCCTTTAAAAGTCTACCCTCAAGACTACTTGAGGCCTCTGGCATGGCTAACTGCAGCTCACTAGCCCAGCTTATGTCTTACCTGAAAATCTTCTTTCCATGTCATGTAGGGACAATCACACATACTTAAGAAAAATATTTCAGGGGTTTAAATCCATCTGTAGTATACACAGCAAATGGCAGGCGTTAAGGTATATTCCTTGTATGGTCAGGGGAAAACACATGGTAGAGGCTTAAAGGGACTGTGCTACTTAGAAATTCAGATTTGGGGTTTGCATGCTCAATTGGGTGGCAGTGACCTCAGCAGATGAAAAGCCATCCCATCAAAGAGGTCTCTTTCTGCTGGCATTGATACCTGACCTTTCCATGTGTTCTTGCTATGAGGGAGTATCCAATTGTGATTTTGTGATTTCCCTACCATTTTGAAGTGGAATAGTCTAGAAAGCACTGCACCATGTTCCCCCCCCAGTCACATGACTCCCCCCACTTGAATTTTGAAATGGAACTGTCTCAGCAGACCCACACTTTCTCCCCTTGTCATGGGATTTCCCCAACTGAATTCTGGAATAATCCTAGAAAGACAGTACCATGTGCTCCTGCCAAACTTTTTATAGAGGCCTTTGTGTTCTCCATGATAAATGGTCTGTTTTGAAAAGTGTCCTTCTGAATGGTTAAGAGTGTGAGTTATGAGTCTGATTTAAAACTCAATCACCAGTTTATTGGGTGGCCTTACACAAATCCTCTAATATTTCAACTCCCCTATTTCAAATACTGGTGATAAAAATATGGATCCACTCACACAGAGCAGTTGGAAAGAGTACCGAACTGGTGCTTGTTTAGCATTCTTGACAGTACTATGTAAAAGTTTATACTATTATTTGCTTCCTGCCACAGGTACTTGTATAGATCAGTAACAAATAACAATGATAATAATTCTATAAAATCATTCTTCCTCGCTCATCTCTGTCATTTCATGTCCCATTCCCACCCTTCAAAGTGGCTTTACCACAAGGCCTGGTAACACACCTTACTCCTGAGGGGCTGATTTGGGGTATTGTTAAAAGCAGAAGAATAGCAGAAGAATAGACAGAGGTAGCCCCTGGGAATTTGTCCTGCACAAGTCTCATTGAAATGAATGGCAGCTGGTTGAGGGCGCTGCATTTCTCTTAAGTTTGCAGAAGAGCATTCCCCAGTGGGTTGTGCCCAGTGCAAACTGGTGTGAAAATGAGGGGGAAGTATTTGGATTTTCTACTTCAGGTACTAAAATGCCCCCAACTGCTTCACAGTATTTTTCTATGCTATCAAAACTGAACTGTGCTGGAAACTTGGAAACGATTGACAAGGTATGGGATTTAATTCTAAACATGCTTGCCCTCTTTTGAAACATTGTTTTTCCTTTATAAATATTTACTTTGGATTTTATTATGTTTAAAAAGATCACAGGCTGATATAAATTTTGGAATGAATACTAAAATTTCAATTAACTATTTAAAGGAAGATTCATTGGATCAAGAGGGAGGTCTTTCTTTTAAAATTCTCTCCTTTTCATATGTATAATATGGGAGAACATTCAGAAAGAGACAAGTGTATGGCTGCATTTTTTTTTAAAGTGAGCCTAAAGTGTCAAATGAATAGCATTTATTTATCTGGGCTTAGAAGGCAAAAGGAAACCTCAGATATTAGGCTAGCAGGAGGAGACCAGGGGGACATTTGGAGGATGTGGACTAGTTGGAAGGAACACTTTTTCAAAAATGACTAATCCAATAAACACCTCTAAGCAAGTCCCACTGATTTCAGTAAAACTTAGCTTCTATGCAATTCAGTATAAGAATGAACTCTTAGTGAACATTCATATCATATATCATATCATATCACCAACTCATTTATTGGTCGAGGGTCAGAGCACACCTCATCAGGTACATGAAGCCAAATCCTAAATTGCCAGACATCTCTAGTCCTGGGTGGGGGGTAAGTTTTTAAACCAGGCTAAACTGGCAGGAGGTGGTTAGAAAATGCAGCTCATTTCCTGATGTTTGCTTTGGAATAACCACCTCTCTGAGTATAAATTAATTTACTCTGGTGTGCACAGAGCTCAAAATCAAGCCTCTATAGATCTTTAGGTTAATAATATCCCCAGGCGCTTATTTGGTTGCACGCAAGATCTTGCATTGGGAATGAATACGATTTACTTCCAAGTAAGCTCGTTAGAACCAAAGTGCCAGTGAAGAAGAAAAAAAGGGGGGGGGTAGACTACAAGCAGATCCGCTCTAGTTTTCATGTTAAAACTGACGTGGGTACTTTTTGCAAACCGTTCCAGCCACAGGTGTAAAGGATTTCAATTCCACCAGGAAAAACAAGGGCAACCCGGTCGAGTAATGCAACAGGCCGTTTTCTGTTTAGGCAGGGGGGATGAGAAATATTGCTCGTGACTGAATTTGTCTGTAAGAACCAAATAGAGTGTAATCCGTGGGGGGTGGGGGTGGGTTGAAAACAGTGGGAACTGCGCAAAAGCTGGCTTGCACTGCTCCCATTCCCAAGGGCTCCCCCCAGAACTTTTGGTGATTTGCTCCAATATAAAATAAAATATGAATTTGTCCTCCTTTTCTCTTGCTTTCTTGCAATCACCGCCGTCGAGTGGCTTTCTATTCAGACGTTTCTTTCAGGTCTTTTGGTTTTGCGACTTTTGGGTGCCAACGGGCCTGGAGAAAATGTCCCTTCCATTTAAAGAAGGCTTGGAAATGGGCAGCCCAGGCTTCTCAGGGCACGAAGGTAAATCACATCTCCTTGAAGCCTCTGTTAACGGGACGGGACGTTTTCCTTCGGTCTCCGGGCAGGTGGCAACCCTAGACAAGATTAGTGGCTCTTGACCACAGACGGGGGAGCCGCTTGTCTTCTGATGCGCAGGCCCTGGAGAAAGGCCGTTTGGCGGCCTGGGCATTCTGCGGAGAGAGACGTGAAGTTTGCTCTCCGGGCGCTTAGAGGCTGAAAGCCCCGCGCAGATGCCCCGGGAGGGAATTCGAAGGAGACCTTTCCACTTTCTCCAGTCGGGGGGCAAGAGAAGGTGACACGCGAAGCCGGGGCCGGCCTTCTAGCGGCAATTCCTGTCGGTAAACAGCTCGATCCAGACCGCACGCCGTTATTTCTCGGCGGCGCTCTAGCGACAGAAGGAGCGGCGCGGTGGGGCCGCAGTTCGCGGACTGCAGCGGCAACGTCAAGCAGGTTCTTAGGCGCTACGTCCTGAAGAGACTTCGAAATCCGCGGGGAGAGTCTGTCCAGGGCTGTGCCCGATAAATAGCGCTGGGGCGGCGTCCCCTTCTAAACTATGATTCCCAGCGCCTACTTTCTGTCCCTTTCTGCTAAAACCAGGCGTATACATCTGTCCTTTCTTTTGCTGTCCCTTCCCTTCTGCACCTGGCCGCACATTAGCCAGGGTTGGGCAAAGAAACTTGAAGTCCAGTGCAAGTGACTCGAAGGGGGAGTGTTGATCAGGGGGTGTTTGGTTTTTAAAAAAGGAGATTTTGGAAGTAGCGTGTATCTAGTATGTGCACAAGGGAGGAGCAGGGCATTGTATTCAGTTCTTCAAAAACGGAAAGCAGTGCGGAAGGAGCTCCATCTCGCGTTTGCATCCTCTTGGGCGGGTGCGCGGCTTGACTTTCTTTATCAGTAGACCAGAAGCTGCACATGACCGCGTAACTCTATTTTAAAAAGAAGATCCAAAAGCAAAAATATATGGAATACAACAATATAGTAGAAGCAATCGCAGTGGTGACCTTTTTAATAAAACAAGAGTAATGTCATCAGAAGCAACTGGCGGCCTAATCCTATGCAGGGTTACCTCAGTATAAACTCTCGGATTTCAATGGGTTTAAACTGGAGCAACTGCATGGGACTGTACTTTAAAACGTCACAAAATAAGAGGATAAATTTTTGATTTCCACAGAACTCTTGGTCGATCTGGAAGTTCAGTACAAAAGGCGGAAGGGGGGGCATAATTACTGACATGGTAGGAAAGTCTAGCTGGCTGCCATTTGTTGCTAACAAATGGCAGTTGCAGTTTTCTAAATCCATTGAGTTGCAGTTTTCTAAATCCATTGAAGGTAATGGGCGTAGAAGGGCGTCACCGTATAGGATTTATTTTGGTTTGTTTGTTTTTATTTATTTATGCCCCGCCTTTCTCCACAATGGGACCCAAAGCGTTCTCCCCTCCATTTTATCCTCACAACATCCTTGTGAAGTAGGTTAGGCTCAGAGCGTGTGACTTCCCCAAGGTCACCCAGCACGTTTCCATGGCAGAACAGCGAATGGAACTTGGGCATCCCAGATTCTAGTCCGAAACTCTACAACACCATGCTGGCGCTAGTTTTAAGACAAGGTGCAGCAGATGCTGGGCCCTGAGGTTTGACTCTGTCTAAGTAAAGCAGATTTCCAATTGCACCAAAGAGTTTCGGGTCTCTGTTTTAGTTTCAGAAACCTGAAGAACTGGGAAATGTGTCCACACTTCGTGATGTTTTCGTTGGTCCTAATAAAGGGTATGATCCTTTTGCTGTTAGAGGGACATTAGTCACAACAGACTGGAGAGGGTTCAATCTGCTTGCCACTGAAGGCCACGGCTAAAGGTTTGGTGGGGGGGGGGATTAAAATTGGTGCATCGTAATGGAGAATTCTATGTACCGCTCCGAGCTCTTTGGAGGAAAGGCGGCGTAAAAGTTGGATGAATGGACAACTTCATATAATTAAGGGTTTTTCTAACAGTACAATCGGGTGCACATTTACTCCAGTTTAAACAATGGTTTCTATGAAGTAAGTCGGAATAGGATTGTTCTGTTATTTGCATGCAGCACAGTCCCAGCAATGTTTGCTCAGAACTAAATTTAATAGCGTTCAAAGGAGCTTACTCCCTGGAAAGGGCACATAGGATCGAGGCGGGTGTTACTAGGCAGAGAGAAACAGACCCGCATACCACATCAAGACAGACATCCAAAGATATATATTTAGTTCTTTGAAACCGCAGCTATTCGGAAGGGGGAGATCAGCTTAGAATGTCTCTGGGTGAACACTGAAAGAATACAGACGTTTAATGCTGAAGATACTAAGGCTTCAAGCCTAGTTACTGGGAAGTAATTCTCATTGTAAAAAGGGAGAGTTACTTCTGTAAGCAGGGGGAAAGTCACTTCTTAAAAAACGAGCAGGTTATTTGTTCATCAGAACGGCAGAAGGGGAGAGAATTGGGGGCAACTTCCAGCTGAAATTAAACCTGTATTCTTTTACTGAGTCAATGCGGTGCAGTGGTTATAGCGATCACAACAGTGACTCGTTCTGTTGGAAGAACAGTAGGGCCAGACCTCCTCTTAGGACCGATTAAAACGTCATCAAATACTCAGCAAAGTCCCAAGTTCAAATCCCGACTCTGCCCCGAGACCTGATAGGTGACCTCGGGCCAGTCTTTCCCCTGAGCGTCTCACCTACTTCACCGGGTCGTGGGGAGGATAAAATGGGGGCAGGGAAAACCATGTAGACTGCCCTGCGCTCTTTGATGGGAGAGCGAGACAAAACTGTACTGGCCAAATAGACGGACTGAGATCGAAGAGGTAAGCAGGTGTTTAAATGGCTTTGGCGAAGCTACCCCAGAGGGACTGGTTCTTGTTCCCATCTTTTTAGGTTGGTTCATGAGGGAAGGAGGCCTGATAGAGCCCGATCTCCTCACAGCTAAACAGGGTCGGTTCTTGGATGAGAGACTACCAAGGAAGGCTCTGCAGGGGGAGGCAATGGCGCTTGAAGGCACTTTACACACACACACGCAGGTTGGTTCATAGAAAAGGCCCCATGGGAATCAATGGGCAGGCTCCCCTTTTGTTCAGGGACCTCAGATGATACTGACATGCTGGGCTCTTGCAACCTGCATATCAGCCACACCCCAGAAACTGGTTGGCTCCGCAGGATCTATATCCTCTTTTAGTCCAACAGGCATTTTTTTGGATTCCCCATTGTTTGCTCTTCTGTGTGCAGCTACTTTTTCCTCCCCTGGAAGAATCCCTTTACCTTTAGCAGGGAAAGATTTGATAGGAAACACCTCCCCCTCCCCCAACAAACAATGAGGATTACAGTGCTTAGAAGCGAGCACTAGTCATTTGAATTTATCTGTCTGTCTTGCAAGTGTTTTAAAGTATAGAAGTACTAAGTGTTACTATGAAATGCTTTTAATAACAACCAACAAACTAAAAAAGACTGGGCAGAAAGGTGTGATGTAAATATTCAAAATAAATAAATTTATCGCGTTATTTCTCCACGGAGATGTTCATTGCGCTTCCCATTCTCACTTTAGAAAGTGCCCCCAGTGTATGCAGAGGAAGGGGATAATTTTATTTTATTTTTCACTCTTCTTCCTTCCTCCTTTAATCACCTTCCATGTGACATGGCAATCTTAGGATTCATAATGCTCCCAGGTAAACCATTTGAATGAAGCATGACCTTGTCCTCCCACCTCTGCCTTTACAAGCCAAAGCTAAAAAATAATAATGTTTTCGTAGCACTTTCTCTTGGCTTAAAAAAAGTCCTCTCTAAATGCTACAGACAAGTCGAAATGGTTTATTATTTACAAGATCCTTTAAGAGGGTGGCTGAGGATATGTCAACAGAGCAGGTGTATAAGAGCAGCCAGACAGCCAAGAATTTTAAAAGGTCAAAGGCAGAAGGCTTTAGTTACCTAAAGCACACACCCATCATATACCTCCTTGTTTGCTTGGAAGGAGGGATACAGTTGCCCCTTTTTTCTTAGCTCATGAACAGCTTTGAACTATTTAAAGTCAAGTTTCTTTTCTGATTCCTTTGTAGCAGATCAAAATTCTGGCCAGGGTTTTACCCCAGACTATATGAAGAAGTGAGGAAGAAAAGTGTCTTTCAGCATGTGCCTAAGTGCCCTTTCCTCAATGCTAAAGAAACACAACTTGGCTCCCAGGGGGCCATAACAGGCAAGAAGGCTTGCTTGAAAAAATGGAAGCCCCAGCCAAATGAGGAGTTTCTTTTTGTTTTTAAGCATAAAACTCTACCACAATAAATAACCTAATTAATAACATGTACTGGTTACCAATTAGTCTCCAGATCCTATTCAAAGTGTTGATCCTCACCTTTAAAGCTCTTCATAAACCGAGACCCTCATACCTTCAGGTCAGCCTCTCCCCCTCCCCTCGCCACCTGCTTCGTTCATCTTCACAGGGTTTGCTGGTGGTTCTTGTCCTGGGGTGGCACAACTTTCTTCCACCAGGAAGAGGGCCTTTACGATTGTGACACTCTCCCTTTGGAATGCACTGTCGGAAGGCACTCCTGCTCAGCAAAACCTGTTGATGTTTTGGAAACTGCAACCAACAAAGGTTTATGAAAAAATGGAACACTTTCCTTATTAGGAAAGTTTTGAGGGTCTAATTTAGAAAACAGGTCAACTAAACAATAGCCATTTGCAAAACTATGGTTGATATGTAGTAAACAGAGAGATTTCTCTGTTTCATTATAACAGTGATGTGCAGTCACCTGATGGATAAAGGACTGTTCACACATGCACAATTAGCGTATCGAATTCCAAGTCATAGTGTCTCTGTCCTTCACTACATTTCTTGAGTTCTTGGCAAAAGGAGAATATTTAAGGAGATTGTGATTTGGAGGGGGGGGGGGACTCGAATAGTTTCTACAAGAGGTATTAAATAAAAGTCTGCCAGGAATGACTATCCTCTGTCAGGAAAACTTTTGACCATAAAAACATTCTGCTGCAGATGATGGGAACTGCACAGACAAAAATGGTGTGGAACTGGTTTATTGCAGGCTCTGGTCCCAGAATTCATGTCCATGTTGGGAAGTGCATTCTTGTGTGTGAGGAGTTGTTCAAAGCTATCTGTGGGCAAGAAAAGGTTTGTCTCCCAATGCCTGTGAGTGAGCAGTATTGTTGTTCAGTGTAGATTGTCAGTTGTTAATTATGTGTTGAACTGGTTTGAGGTGGAAGCTGTATGTAACCACCAGTGTTGTTCTGTTTGGGCTCTCTTGTAGTAGGTCATCCCTTGGCATCAGATTTGTTGATCTGTTTTCTTACTACATCCAATGGGACTGTAATTCCAGAAATCTTTGTTGTAGATCACGCATGTGAGAATCTCTGTCAGAAGGATTGGAACAGATGTGGCTGTAGAGTAAAGCTTGGCTATAGACAATGGATTGTTTGGTGTGTTTTGGATGATGACTAGATATGTAGATATGTTTGCCAATCAGTAGGTTTTTGGTATAAGGTAGTTCTTAAGTTTCCATCACATATTTGTAAGGTGGTATCTAGAAAATATATGTTCTGTGTGGATTGGTTCATGGTGAAGTTGATGGTAGGTTGGAAGCTGCTGAAGGCCTGGTGAAATTCCTCCAGTTTTTCTTTCCCATGAGCCCAGATGATAAAAATGTCATCAATAAATCTCAGGTACAAGAGGAGTGTTAGCAGGTGGGAGCTGAAGAACTGCAGCTCCAAGTCAGCCATGAAAATGTTGGCATGTTGTGGTGCCATGAAGGTGCCCATGGCTATGCCATTGACCTGAAGAAATAAATGATCACCAAATCTGAAGTAGTTGTGGGTGAGGACAAACTGGCAGAGCTTGGTAGCAAGGTCAGTTGTGATGGTGTTCCTACTGGCCTGTGTTCCACCTTTATGGAGGCTGTTGCTATATAGAGATTCAACATTCATGGTGGCCAAACTGGTGTTATATGGAAGATTGTATTTCTCTTAGAGCCAAGCTACAAATGACGAATTACACCAGGACTGCACTTGAAGGGAGTCGCAGTGTTAGCCGCGAAGCTGGGTTTTAAAAGAGACGGGAAGGCTTTGTCAATTTCCCCTCTCCCGGTCTTTGTAGAGAGGGGAAATTGACAAAGCCTTCCAATTGCTTTCAAAACTCAGCAAACTGACTACCATTGCGATTCCTTTCACATGCATTCCTGGTGTAATTCGTCATTTGTAGCTTGGCTCTTAGAAAGTCTGTGGTATTGCCCACGTAACAGGGGGCATTGATGGCATAGGGTCTGAGAATGGAGTCCAAGAATCCAGACACCCCTACAGTAATGGTGCCTATGCCCAACACAACAGGATGTCCTGGATTGCCAGGCTTATGTATTTTGAGCAGAAAATAGAAAGGGCCTGGTTGAGGTTCCTGTGGTGTGTTCATATACATTTCATCTTGTATGGGGATGGGCAACTCCTTTATAATCTTGTTCAGTACTTTTTGATATTCCTGGGTGGGGCCCAAGGATAATTGTTTGTAGGAAAGAGTGTTGGAGAGTTGTCTTTTGACCTCCTGAATGTAGTCAGATTTCTCCATGATGATAACTGCTCCTTCTCTGTGGAACTGGGGTCAGATTGAGTGAAAAGGGCACCCGTTCTAACCCTATGTCTGTTTGCTTGTTTGTTTCCTGGAGCTCATACACAAGTCATTCAGATTAAAATATAACTATGAATCTGTACTGAGTAATGGCTTATTGGAATGATGGTTCCCTTTCATGATGTTCTCTAATTCAGAGAAAAAGAAGGCGAGGAGGTTTCAGTTGAGCCTATAACAGTTATGTTTTCCCATCTATCTGGAAGTTTATATATTTATTTACCATTTATTTATGCTGCCTTTTCCTGGGGATTCAGGAAACTTTCATGTAGCCATGCCTTCAATAGACATAGAAAGGCGTGACTCTGTTTAGTGTTGCACTGTTAAGCCATATAGGTTTCATCTACACCAGAAGGATATGTGCCAACATCAGGTGGTTGTGTGATTATCTCTTTGATAAAGGCTCTAAATATTCAGCATATCCTTTTGAAATGGAAAATGGTTTCAAGATGGTGACACAATTTTATCTCTCACCATTAAAACTATGTAAGATTTATGGCATCACAGAGGACAGGTATTCATACCACAAAAGAGTTTAAAAGAGTTGAAATGCAATTATATACCAGTTGTAGAAAAGCATCAAAACAAAAAATATTCAGGAATCCTAATTTACAAAGGCATGTAAGACTATCTTATTCCAGAAGGCATTGGTAGAGGGTAAATTTTTCCAGCAAATTTGGATGTGAGTTTATAGATCCTGTGTGTTTTAAAATAAATAAATAAATTGAATGGGCATGAAAAACATTGAAGTATTCTGTGGCATATGATGCTGTGTGGATTATTCACTAAAGCATGTAAAGAAATGCATAGCAAGGAATGAATGGCTGTTCTGAATCTTTTCCAAACAGGCAGGCTCATTAAATGACCGATACACACCCCATCCAAAAAAAGAGAGTTGGGATAAGGTTTTTAGAAACCATAAAAACTGTGAAACTGGCAGCATATAAAGTACAACTGAAAGAGAGAAGGCGCCTCAAAAATATGGAGGGTGAATGGGCTCCTGTTTTAAGTCAATGATTGAAAACACGAGGAATGTACTAACCATGACATGAGAGATAAAATGATCATTGGCAGTGCTGAATCTAAGTTAAATGTCAGTAAGCATGTTGTTCATGCATATAACGTTTATTTATAAATAAGTAAAAGTGGGTACTGTGAAAAGTTAACTGGTAAAAGGATGGGTATTACTGTGCCCCACAAAGCCAATGATCACATCTTTGTCCTTTAAACCAGCACTTCTCAAACTGGGTTCCAGGGAACTGTAGAGGTCTGCAAGACAATTCTAGGGTACTGTTTGTAAGGGCAGGGAGTAAACTACTGAGAAATGGAGCCCTCTCAGTTTTCTAGGAATGAGGTAGAGACTCTCTACCTCAAAACAGAAGAACAGAATCAGTTTCCCTCCCTTTCAAATGGTGGAAACCACCGACATTCACCTTGCTTCTAGATCACCTCAGAGCACTGGCCAGAAAATGCACCAATTGGTTGCTGGGATGCAACAGCTCAGCCTTAGCAACTTTAATTAACTGTGTGGCACCATAGAGGGACTGTTCTAATCACTGATGTGGACTTTCAAGGAAAGTTTGGATTGGAAAACTTTCTGGAAATTTCCCCAATTCAAATTAAAATTGATTATTTAAATAATGGTATCAAACACACTGTTTACAAACCTGGACCATGGAACAGCCACTGGGGTTTGTCCATGTTTCATTCTCACATTTAGGGATATGCTTGATTTAACAGGATTCATTTGCACAAGAGCCCTAAGAAAATGACTATATTTATAACAACAACATTTGATTTATATACTGCCCTTCAGGACAACTTAATGCCCACTCAGAGCAGTTTACAAAGTATGTTATTATCCCCACAACAAAATACCCTGTGAGGTTGTTGGGGCTGAGAGAGCTCCTAGAAGCTGTGACTGACCCAAGGTCACCCAGCTGGCTTCAAGTGGAGGAGTGGGGAATCAAACCCAGTTCTCCAGATTAGAGTCCCACGATCTTAACCACTACACCAAACTGGCCCTACATATGTAGGGTGGAAATTTTTCCACAGAAAAAAAATACAGCATCACATTTTTTTCTGGAAAATTTTCTATCCCACATCACTGGTCCTTGTACAGTCATCAAAGTTACTTTTGGTATAAAAACGTAACTGGTTTTCTCTCTGATTTCCATCACAAAGGATTTTATTGTACAGATAGAGACACCATTTTGTGTCCATAGACAATGGAGGTTTTCAGTGCAATATGGGATACTCCTATTTTTTATGATGAAAAATTTTCAAGGGTCCTTTCTACCCTTTTTAAACCAGACTCAGGCTAGAAGTCATTAACCGATAAGCATGTTTCTTACTATACCTAGCACAAAATCCTCCTAGTCAAAGGCTGAGATCGATTAGAACTTGGTTCAGGGTGTTTTGAGTTGTGGCCCTCTGGAATCAGCTGCCTTCTGAGACTTGACCTTGTAGGCCATATACAAAACAAACATTTTTTTAAAAAAAACCCTTACTTTTAAAGTGTAACTGATAAAGGTCTCGCTGTATTATTTTGAGGGCACTAGATGATAGAGGCCTTTATGGAACATATGTGGATGTTGTCTGCCATGTGGCAAGCACCAATGAGGGAAAGGGGAAGGGTGTGAGAGTCTGTACAAATTAGGGTTGCCAGCTCTGGGTTGGGAAATTCCTGCAGAGAAAAGGAGGACCTCAGAGAGGTATAATACCATAGACATGATGCTATAAATGCTGCCCTCCAAAACAGCTATTTTCTCCAGGGGAACTATCTCTGTCACTTGGAGATCCGTTGTAATTCTGGAAGATCTTTAGTAACCACCTGAAAAGCTGGCAACAGTAGCAAAAAAAAAAGGGGGGGTCCCCAGATTGCTGAAGTTTGACAGTTCTTATTTGAAATTATAAAGGGGGCAGTCACCTTGAGGGATGGATTGGGCTGGGAGAATGGAGACCATAGAATATGTACTGCCAACACCAGTTCTTCCCTCTGTTTAGGCCTTAGGTTGAAAGGAAAATGAATGGCTGGCAGTCTGTTTTCCTTCAGCCCAGCTAGCTGAGAACTTGTGCCTGCTGGCTGTGTTTTGCAACCAGTGTTCCCAGATACCAGTGAGTATAGCAAATATACACAGCCTTCAGCTTTTGTTGATTTGGGGAGTGGCGGTCATTTCAGCCATCCAATATTTTCTTGCTAAGGTAAAAAGCTCCTACCAGCCCTCTCTGTTCAATTTTCAAGCGCATCCATGTTCTCAAAACTGACTTTGTGTGGTTTTTATGCACTGCCTAGGCTTTTAATGATGAGTTTAATTAACAATTTTAATGGTGTTTTATGTTTTATTTTGTAAGCTGCCTCAGACAGGCTTCTTGGAGATGCAGAATAGAAATTTTCTAAATAAATAAACAATAAGAAAATTGATCGAGTTCATGATCATCCAATTTGAAAATTTAAAACATCACAAACAGGACAGTATATTCAGTAAAACTCTACTTTTCTCCCCTCCCCAAAAATGACCCCAAAGGGCTCACAACATTGTTCTCCCCTTCTCTATTTTATCCTCACAACAACAACCCTGTGAAGTAGGTTACACTGAGACACAGAGTAACTGGCCGAATGTCACCAATGAACTTTCACGGCAGAGGGGGATTTGAACTCATTTGTTGTCGGGATAAAATGGAGGAGAATGACACTATAAACTGCTTTTATTTATGTGTTTGTTTGGACCATTTTTTATCCAACTTTACTCCACAGTGGGAATCCAAAGCAGGTTACAAAAACTGCCAACACAAGTTTGGTGGGCACAATTACAAAATGGCTGCCACAAAATGGCTACTGTAGGAGGTGGAGCCAGCCACAAAAATGGCTCCACAGTTTCCTTCAGTCATACAGTGAAGATCCTTGTGCCATGGAAGCAGCTTCTGCCAAACCAATGTCTTTTAAAAATCTTCATAGCCACTCAAATCTCCAATGGCCAATCAGAAACCACAGTGGTCAAAAGCCTCATCCTCTTTCTAAAAACACTTGAGGAGTACCAGAAAAGGTATTGGTGGGAGCAATGATGCCCAGGGGCACCATGTTGGGGACCTCTGCTCTATAGCATCACATCCCTGCTGAGCTCTCTGCCTTCCTCAAACTCTGCCCTCCCCAGGCACTGCCCCCAAATCACCAGGAATTTCCCAAGTTGGAAAACCTAGATGGGGGCAAAAACTTAGCTTGGATTTTTACAGTCCCCAGTCCTCTTCCCACCCCCCACCCCCCACACACATAGTCTATGTATAGTCCAGGCCCCAATATTTTTCACTGGTATTTCTTCTCTCTAAATTTAGTGCTACAGCAGGAGGGACTGTAACTCACTGGCAAGTATGCTCTTTGCATGCAAAAGGTATCCTATTCTTTCCCTGGTTCTCAAAAAGCCAGTATTGGGAAAGCCCTTTTCTCTGCCTGAAAAGCTGCTTCAGGTTAGATGGATCAGCTGTATGGCTGGCAATAAGGAAGCTTCATATGTTCATCACCTCCCCTCCCCCCTCCCAGCATTATATTTCACATTTAACTTAACAAACAGCCCCAGTCACCCAAGATTATTACACTTTGTTTGGGATGCACAAATCCCCTTTACAGTGTACACAAATCATTCCACCTTATCCTGGCTATTACAAACAGCTTCTTGTCTGAGGAAATATACTGGCTAAACAGAAATACTCTCAGGTGAGTATTCTTTTTAATTAAACACCTCACAAGCAATTAGATTAAAAACCAGACAAGACTCCTGGTAATTTAAAACCATTTCCCCAACAGTTTTAATATGAGTTTCCTGAACGGGTTAGTAGCATCTCATTTCCTAGTAAGTACCAATTCTCCAGATAGTTTTGGTACAAGGTGATGTCAGTACAGGAAATCAAGTTAAGGATGCATTCTCCATATTTACCAAAACAGTGTGTCCTGCAAGTGGATGGAGATGTCCTTGACAGATCCTGGGGTTGCCTTTGAAACAAACCTGATGGTAGCAATTCACGACTGCATTTCTATGCTAGGAAAGGGAGAGCTGGTGTGTGTAGTGGTTAGAGCTGGGGAGATTCAAGTTTAAATTCCCACTCAGCCATGAAGCTCACTTGGTGATCTGAGGCCAGACACACAAACTCTCTCGCTCAGCCTGACCTACTTCACAGGTTTGTTGTGAGAATAACATGGGGGTAGCATTAGATGTAGAAGAGCAGTCTGTTGAATTTCTTATGAAGAAATTGAGTGGGGAAATGGAACTACACTAGGGCTTTCTATCAACCTGCTAGGAAAAGTTTTACAATTTATTATTTATTGAATTGTTTTCTCTTTTTTCCAATATACTATAACAGATTAAAGCATAAAACAGAACCAAAAGTAGTGAAATAAATAAAGAAAAATGGGAATTTCATCAGGACTCAATCTTTGTTTAAACAGAGTTTACCAGAAATCCCCAACCTTTTTGAGCCTGTAGCACTTGTGGAATTCTGATACAGGGTGATGAGTGCAGCCATTAAATGGCCACTATGGGAGGCAGGTCCATGGCCACCGGAGGAGGCAGAGACACACTCAGGAATCCCAGGTACAGAGAGACAAAAGGAACAATTTTAAAAAATGTCTTGGGAAAGAAGAGTGAGAAAGAGAATAAAACCAATACTGTGGAGCCAGCTGCTGTTGAAACATTTTCATCCACACAACCAACAAATCTCTGACAGCCAATTGGAAGTCCTGCTGGACAGACCCCCCCCCCCTTTCTAAAAACACGGGCTTCAGGGCAGGTGTTAGTAGGCACCATGGCATCCATGGGTGCCTCACTGGGGACTTCTGGACCATACTCTTAACTGACTACACATGTTTCTGCTTGGTGTAAATCTAACTATTACAAGCTGTGATAATATCTTAGTTCAGGGTCTCCAATCTCACTGAGCCTGTAAGCACTTTTGACATTTTGAGAATGAATAGATGGTGCAATCACAAAATGGCTGCCACAGGGAGGGGTGAGACCAATTCCAAAATGGCTGCTATGTCAGGACAATTACTAAAAGATGGACAGTGCCAAGCTGAACATCTTCCTGCCTATTATGAATGGGCACTGCTGCAGACTCAAAAAGCTCTTCTGGAGGACCCTTTGCTCCAATAAGGTGGAAGAAAGCCAGGACTGGGACTTTGCTTGGGGGAAGAAGCAAATGAGCATCAGGAAATCCCTCACTGGGCAAACCTGTATCTAGTTTGGACCATTTGAGGCTATAGTCATACATTCACAACTCCTCCATACAACAACATCCCTGCAAGCAGAAAAGAAACATTAAATTAGAGCCCTGTCCCCCTGAGATGCTAGCTTTCTACAAGGAAGTGTTTTTGGCATGTCGGAGAATCCGATCATTTGAAGCCTCAGAGAATCTGATCATTTCAACAAAGGCTTGCTGCCTCAGTAAGAACTGAGAGCCAATGTGATGTAGTGGTTAGTGTTAGATTAGGATCAGGCAGACCCATGTTCAAATTGCTGTTCTGCTGTGGAAGCTCACTGGGTGACCTTGGGCCAGTCATGAACTCTCAGCCAAACCTACCTCACAGGGTTGTTATGAGGACAAAAATAAATAAATAAATAAATAAATAAATAAATAAATAAGTTTGAAATTGGTCCTAGGCTTGCATGCCAAAAGCACAGAGTCTTTTGCCTTTTTAAAGGTGACTAATTTTGATTTTATTATTTTTAAAATATAGTTATACCACTATGGGAACTTAAAATATAATAGGATCCCCTCTGTGTTATCTTGGAAAGTCAATGTGCTGTAGTGATTGGCGTGTGAGACTCAGTGGGAGTGTGTGACCCAGTTTTGAATCCCCCCTCTGCCACCGATGGTTGCTGAGTGAAATTGGGCCATCACTCTCCGCCTAGTCTACTTCACAGGATTCTTTGTTCTGAGGATAGAGCAGATAGAGAGAATTTTATATTGGTTGATCTGACCATGACAAAAATGTTCTAAATATCTCAAAACTTTGAATCTCATTGCGGAATCCTCTCCCTCCCCTCCACAGAGATAGAAAAAGCTTTCCTGCCATGTTAAAGAGACTGCTTGCTCTGTTTGGAAAAGTAGGGGCAGGGATACGTAACAGTGCAAATCTAAGTACATTGACTCTGAAGTAAGGCCCACTTTACATAGGATTTCACCGATTGCCTAATAGAGTTTAGGCAAAGGTTGTGGGAGATGTAAACAGCCCTTTCTTCTGTTCTTAATGATCAATGTTCACCTGTTCTCCATTTGAATGCCTGCCTACCACTTATATATTCGCATTCACTCCAGCACTTTTCTTTTGCAACCTGCAAAACCGTTGTCTGGGTAATTGCACAGACTGCAGCTGTGAAAGCATTGCAGTCTTCTTTTGCTTTCCACAAAAGGTCTTTGGACCAAAGTTGTGCCAGGCGCTGCACAGTTTTTACTTCTGTTATGCCTTAAGTTCTTTACATGATGGATGAGGGTTGACAGAGTGGTGTGTTGGTTTTGTGATAAACATTTAGTAGTGTTTGTGCAGTATCAGTGTATGCAAATCCGGGGGTACCTCTGGTTATTTTCTCTTGTGCTTTTAAAAAACTTAGTTGGGTGTAAATTCTAAGCAACTGTGGGAGCTGGGAAAAAGAAATGTGAACTCAGGATTGTTAACTAAATCTTTTTCCAGCGTTGAGATCTTGAAATCTCGAAAAAATGTGCCTAGTTTTAGACTGTAAAACTATTTACTTTCCAGAGATCAGAAGGCAAGTGCCCCCCCTCCACCCCACCTGCACCCAGCCCTCAGGTAATGTCCTGCCTTTGAGAAAGTCGTCTAAAGGCAGAGTTTGGAAAACGTTGCAGTTCTCAGGAAT
The DNA here is from genome assembly GCF_028583425.1 of Eublepharis macularius. Classification (NCBI taxonomy): domain Eukaryota; kingdom Metazoa; phylum Chordata; class Lepidosauria; order Squamata; family Eublepharidae; genus Eublepharis; species Eublepharis macularius. The sequence continues at coordinate 43,882,032 of NC_072801.1, forward strand.
TCTTCGTACGAGGCATAAGAGGCGATGCAACGGGAAGTTCTCCTGTGCCCATCATTTCGACAGATCTCACGCAAGAGAATGTCTACAGGTATTCATTATATCGACGCGGGAGGGGAGAGAAAGAGACGCTGCGAGAATTATTACTAAAAAAAAAGACAACTCAAATGAGTTATTTTGAATTATTTTATTTTCCTCCCTCACAAAATGTAGCATAGAAAAAAAATCCACAAAATAACGCAATTCTCTTCCACCTGTCCCTTCTCGTTTCTGCGATAGATAATCCCAAAATAACTACATTTGTGTTTTGTTTTTGTTTTGTGTTTTAATAAGCACTCGTTCAAATACGTATTTATATCCGACGCCAATCCCGCCCCCCCCCCGCCAAATATCATATGCTGTTGGAACTGACTTCTGGAATCTTTTCTAGCTGAATGGACATCAATCTAAAATAATTATTAAAATAAATATGGGAGAGGCAAGGTCAAGTCTAAGCGCTCATATTTTTTTAAAGCGCTTGGGGGTGCACATTTGATTATCAAATTATGTACGTTTCAGTGGGAAAATGAGGTGCGAATAAATCAAGCGGGCTTCTATTCCATGCGTTAGCGTCTCTCTAGACGCTCATGTTCCGTGCAACTTTTCGGGGACCTGAGTATAAATCTGCTTGGCAACAATTAGCAGGTCCATTATCATTGGCTGGAATTAAAATATTAAACGGCTACAAATAAAAATCCATATCTTAAACTACAGATACTGCATCAATTGAAACCCACACTAAGTCACTCTCTCTCTCTCTCTCTCTCTTTCTTTCTTTGAATCATTGCCCAAGAAAGCAAAGCAAACCTCTTTCCTTCTCCGAAGACATTTGTCATGAACACCAGATTTCAACTTTTCTACAGCTGCCAGTGTTTCAACCGCTGAGAGAAAGGCAGGTTGAGGAGATTTTGCTGCGAGGATTTTTGTTTAATCTTTCCCTATGATCCGTTTATGGACTTAATATGTTTCAGGAATTTCTGTCTCGCAAAGGATGGCAACAATTTTATTTTGTCACTTTTTGTTCCTAATCAGTTTTATTTATTTGTTTTTTTTCACTTAAATTTGCTTGATGCTGTTAAATTATACCCTTCCCCCCCCCCCGACAATTCATGGTTTCCTTTATTGTGGACTCCATATTCCCGCAATATCTATAAATGAGGTATTTTTTTCTTTTAAAAAGCTAGATATTTTTGGAGGCAACCTGCCGGCTATCTGGATTTCCCTGATGGGTTAGTTATATCTGTTCTGGACCAAATCGATTCCGCCTCTAGTTCTTGGAGGAGTTTTTCTCTCTACCTGCAGAGAACCGAAATGATCTCCGTGGAAGCTCTCTTGCAAGCCCCGTTAGCATCTGAAATATTGAGCCCCTTCCTTTTTATAGTGCTTATTTTTATACATTTTCATACAGTGTATTATTTTCCTTTATTTTTTAAATCGGATTTTTCCACTCCCCTCATAATATCCGTGCTCTTTTCAATGTATCATATTCAGGCTATTTAGGGGGGCGGGGAATGCCCGATCTCATACTAATTTATGTGCATGAGATTCCCTTTGACTTTAGGGAAACTTGAACCAGAGCTATTTTCTTATAATACTGTGTTATTTGTTTGTTGACTTACTTCATTTCTATACCACTTTTCTGGGCTGCTCAAAGCAGTTAACACGAAAGCAAATGTATTCAAGCTAACCAGAAACCTGACACATGAAAATCATTAACAGAAATCACACACCACTCCAACCAAAATCAAAAAGAGTCCAGTAGCACCTTTAAGACTAACCAATTGTATTGTAGCATAAGCTTTCGAGAATCAAGTTCTCTTCGTCAGATGCCTGATACAGATACTGGCCAAAATACACTCCAACCAGTAATGCAGTAGCATTTTTAGTGCCTGTGAGAGCAAGAAATCTCTTTCATAATGAGCTATTGTTTATAAAAATATTTATATCCAGGTATGTGTCATAAATATCTCTCTATGTAAAGGACTTTCTTTTCTTTCTCTACTGCATCTGTCCCCTAATTTTATACAAAAGCACCGTAAATCTCTTTGTTTTCAATCTTTTTAAAAATTCATTTCTCCTCTTTACATCAGTTATGCCGTTTTAAAACGCCGGGGAAGATCCAGCCAAACTCAATAGTGTTTAATTTTTACTGTAATGTACCTTTCGTAGTTGATTTACTTGGATTTTTTAAATTAAAAAATCACTGCAGGGTGGGGTTAGAAGCGTTTCATTAATATCTGACTACAGATTTTGGCTCCAGACTAAGCCTACATCGTATTCATTCTCGTCCAAATCATTTTGGAACAAAGTCAATGCGTGATTCTTGATTAGCACTATGAGATAAAATGGATTCCTCTTTTCCCCTTCTAGATAGTTTCCTCCAGCCGTTTTACCTCCGCTATGAGAGACAGCTCCCGACGCCTGTATTTAAATAAAAAGGGCTCAGCCCAGTGAAATTACGAGGCCTGGTGCTCTTTTGCCCTATTCTCCGAGGCTGAAGCTGGAGCCTACGCATGCTTTCTCGGAAGTAAGCCCCAGTGAGTTCAATGAAACTTCCTTAAGTGCAAATCTCCCTACGTGCAATAAACGCAAGCGCGTGTGACTTGGCAACGTCCAGGAAATGAATGGAATCGACTCTGGGCTTTCACGGTTACCCCCATCGCCCTAAACCCTCCCTCCTCCTAATCTCAGATGTGGGGAAGCAAACTGTGGCGACTCCCTGGCGAGAAAAAGGCACTCTGCACATGTTTAAAGTCAATCTGCTTTTTAAAATGTTCTAGCACTAAATTCCTGCATTGACTCATAGTCCCTGGAGGATCATATGAAGCTCTGCTGATACTTTCAGGTTTAAACGGTATTAGGAGTAATTGGTTCCTCGTTTCTGGCATGTAGGTATAATCCTGTTGCCCTGTGTTGCATCCAGGCCTCTTAGGATCAACAGGTTTCCTTGTAAAATGTTGGCTTCAAGATCAAGGCATGGATCCAAAATAATATTTGGAGATGCTTCAAACTCTGGCAAAGGAGCAGGAAAACTTGGCCAGACTCAATCAATGGGGTCAGACTTCCCTTCCACATGAAGCATTTGTTATAAACTGTTTTGTGGACAAAAACGTCTCCCGGGGTCTTACCACATGTCAACAATTCTTACTTAAAAACATATCTTCCATTAGAAAAAATAAATGTATGATGCTAAATTTTAGCAAAAAGATGCTATAAGCACATGTGCACACAGTAGCAGATAAATGAGAATAAGGAGTTAATTTTTGACTACGTCTGAATGTCCTTAAGGTGGAAGATGTAAATTTTAGCCACGATAGGTTTGACATAGGCATTCTAAGTATCTGTGTCAACCTACAGAAGCCTGAGTGATGTATTCTAGATGACCTTAGCAAAAACAAAACAAAAACCATGCCCCCCTTCAGGTAACAAGAAGGGCATTGGATTTAACCACTGGCTCTGCTTTGAGCCAGGATATCAAAACAAGGATGAAATTCTACCCACGATTGGTGGATCAGGCTCCTTATTCTCTCTGACTGACAGCAGGTCTCCAGTGGAGGTATTTCACCTGAGCCTTTTAAGTGGAGATGGAAGGGACCTCAGACCTTCCATACGCAAAGCAGATGCTCTGCCCCTCAGCCATATCCCCTCCCTTGGCCATGGCGATATGTTTCAGTGACTGACTGTGTTATCCTAAGCAGAGTTAGACCCTTCTAACTCATGAACACAGAAAGCTGCCTTATTAGTCCATCAAGGTCAGTATTGTCTACTCAGACTGGCAAAGGCTTTCCAGAGTCTCAGGGAGAAGCCTTTCACATTACCTACTGCCTGGTTCTTTTAACTAGGATGCTGGGAATTGAGCCTGGATCCTTCTGCGTGCAAAGCAGAGGTTCTTCCACTGACCCACAGCATCTCCCCAATGACTTCAATGGACTTAGAAGGGTATAACTCCCACTCCCATCCTTCTGGATCTCCATGAACTATGCAAAACTGAATTATTCAGGAGGGCTTTTTACATGGGTAATAGGGCTGTGCTATAAGGAAATGGTTCAGAAAGATGCTTTGGTAAAGAGCCAGGAACTGTAGACTAAAACACTGAATATTGTCTTTTGCTGCAAGTATGCTTGATAGTTTCTGCATAATTTCATATGTCATATTACATTGCTTATGTTTTGTTTCAGCACTGTTTTAGCTCTGTATCAGATTTCTGCTTGTTTTCAAATGTCTGTGATCCATATCCTATGTTTATTGTATTGACTCAAGGCAGATTATAGAATATAAAACATTGCAATCAGATAGTATAGAATGAGCAATGAAATAGGGCTAGGATTACAGAATTAGAGACCAATGAAAGCAAACAACCGCCCAAGGTGGGGTATACTCTAAAAACAAAGAAAGTGGAATTACAAAAGTAGAAGACAATTATTTATTATTATTTATGTTATTAAGAGTCTGCCTTTCTCATAGGTACTCAAAGCAGATTACACAGAATTCAACAATACAATCAACAGAAGGGGACATCCAATAGCCAATGCAATAGGAATTGACTTGTAAAAATCTAGGATTAACTGAAGATCAAAAACAGGGGTGAAGCAAAGCATAAGCATTAACATGGTACATTAAATTATGTAAAAATTACACAATAGGAATGTACTTACAACAACAAATAGTGCGATCTATACGATTTGACCCTAACCATTTAGCCCCAAGCTTCTTTCTGAATTATTACTGTTACCGTACAGCCCTGTTTCCTGTGCAAAAAGCCTCCCTGAATTATTTAGTGGAAGCCTTCCTGACCTCTCCAGGCAGGCCATTCCACCAGGTGGGGGCCATAACAGAGAATCCATGTGCACAGGCAGCTTTGGTTTTGCCCATTTGCAAGGAAGCACTTGCAGAAGGCCCTGCTCAGATGAGCAAAGCTGACATAGCAGAGCATAGGAGGACAGGCAGTCATGCAGATATGAGAGACCAAGGGCATGGTCTTTGTATGTGGTAGCCAGTACCTTAAACTGAGCTTGGTAACTGATGGGCAGCCAATGAAATGAGCATAAAGTAATATGCATGCTCCATCTGGCGCCTGATAATAGCCGAGCTGCAGCATTCTGCACCAACTGAAGTCTCTGAATTTACTCTGAGGGAAGCCCTATATAGAAAGCTCACTTTGTTGGCTTACATTAGTTAAATTAACCGAATATTGAAATTAATAGAAGCTCACAAATGCAGCCACATTCTATTTATTTAAAAGAGGCATGTGCTGGAAATCTTCCTGCTAGTTTGTGCCCCACTCTTTCCCCCGAAGTATTTCCAGTAACAGCATTCAGTGGAGGGAAGGTATATGCCAGTACTAGCATATTTTCCACTTTGGCAAAAAACAACTACCATATTGATGTACAAACCTGGAGGTAGTTATAAACCATTTGCTCCTCCTGGAGCAACCTAAGTGGCTTGGTGCAATGCCACCCACTTGGATGACTTCACTGGATAATGCATTTCTGTGTCCAGCTTCAAAAGCTTGGGGGTGTTGTATAGTCACGTGATGTTTTTGATGGCAGATGCATCTCCACATTTATGACCTAACCACTATTTTTATCACCTTGGAAACAGCCTTAGTTAAGGAGATTGAGAATTGCTGGTAAAATGCCAGTGACTTCTCATGGTTCAGTTACAGTAATCCATTATTCTCTTGCAATTCCTATTCACGGTGCGTTACTGTAGGACCTGGCTTCAGGCGACAGAGAAGGAGGCACCTGCTGGTTATTTATCACCAAACTCAAGGGCATCCAGAGGATGTGGTAATGGCCACAGGCATAGGTAGCTTTAAAAAGGGATTAGAAAGATACATGGAGGATAGCTACTAGCTAAATCCACATTCAGAGGCAGTCTGCAACTGAATGCCAGTGCCAGGTGGCAACAGGGGAAAGCCTTGGCCTCTATGCCCTATTGTTGGCCCTCTGGGCTCTTACGTTCTTATATACTGATTTCCAAGATAATCAAATGCAATACTTGGTAACCTGCTGCATCTTATTTTGCAAATAAGATTGTTTGCATATACTCCAATTTTGATCCACTGCAAGTGCAGAATGTTTCTCATGCCTCATCAGGTTCCAATTGCTTAGATAAATTTCAGTGCCAACTTGAGTCAGTGGACATCTACATGAAAACCACTGGAAGATCTCATCCAGAGCAGGGGTCCCGACCTTTTTTCAGCCAGTGTGTACCTTTGGAATTCTAACACAGAGTGGTGAGCACCATTACAAAATGGGAGGCAGGCATGCCCGTGTGTGCACACATGCACACACACAGAGAGAAATCCCAAGAGCAAGAGAAGTAATTTTTAAAAAAACACTGGAAAGAGGAGTGAGAGAATAAAACCAACATTGTGATGCCAGCTGCCATCCAAACAACTTTTTAATCTGCACAACTAATGAACTCTCCAGTGGCCAATCACAAGCCATGCTGGGTAGGAACCCCACCATCACCCACTTTCTAGATACACTTTGGCCGACATTAGGAAAGGTGGCAGCAGGTGCCAAGGTGCCCATGGATATCACACTGGGGACCCCTGATCCAGAGCTTTGGGGATGGGTGCCATCAATGTGCTGATGATACCCAGATAACCTTTTCATTTTATTTAGGTGTAGCTGTGGAAGTCCACAATAGGAATTTGGACTCAATAAAGGTTTGGATGAAGCTCAACAAACAGAAGCTCAAGCCAGACAAGGACAGGTTCTATTGGTTCAAGGTCTATAAGATTATGGAAGACATATTTAACCTGTGCTGTGTGGGGATCACATTTCCCCTAACCAGACAGGCTTGGGTGTCTTTAGATTCTCGGCTGATGGACAGGCAATTGGTATCTGTAGTTTGTAGTGCCTGTCATCAACTTCCATTGGTATGTCAGCTACATCCATTCATGGAGACAGATGACTTAAGTACTGTTAACCATGCTGTAGAAAGGTCTGGCCTGGATTACAGTCATGTCTTGCACAGAGGGCTGCCTTTAGAAAGTGTCTGGAAATATCAACCTGGAGAACTGATCTCCGCATGCTTCCAGTTTGCTAGGACTCAGTTGCTGGTGTTAGCTTGAAAGGCCCTAAACATTGCAGGTGCCTTACAGTGCTGAAGAACACTTTCTTAGGTGTAAGCCTCATTCAATAAAACTGAGTAGGATTCTGAGTAGACCTGCTGAAGTTTGCTTTCTAAAGGACTGCCTTCTCCTCCATGAACTTGCCATGAGCTACAATTTTCATGAGGCCTTTCTCACCTTCTGGGGTAAAGTGGGCTGCTACAAGAGGGCCTTCTCTGTGGTGGGCCAGATTTTCAAACCCTCTCCCTATGCATGAACACCTAGCACTACCACTGTTATTTAGGTGATAGGCAAAATTTGTCTTCTTCACTTGTCCTATTAATGGTATTTAAAATCCATCATATACATTTACGGGTTGCTATTGGAATCATTTATCTGGTGTGTGTGTGTGTGTGTGTGTGTGTGTGTGTGAGAGAGAGAGAGAGAGAGAGAGAGAGAGAGAGAGAGAGAGAGAGAGAGAGAGAGAGAGATTTGTAAGCTGCCTTGAGAACTTTATCCAAATGGCAAGTAAATAAAATTTGCATTTCTTGTTTTGCCTATTAGTTCATAACAAAGTAGAAGACAAAAGACAGTCATATATACCTGATGTATATCTCATGTGATACTTCAGTCTCACAATTTAAATACTATTCTTTCTTTTTTAATGCCACCAAACTGCCAGATTCACTAGTGTGTATTTGTGGGGATAAGGATCTGCAGCGGCTGCTGTCAATTAATACTTCTGCCTCATTATTACATCTTCTAATCCAGTCTACAACCTCTCTCCCTCTCTCATTTTTATGACACACAGTTTGCTCTCTTCTCTTCAGACACTGTAAGCACCCCTTTCCTTGCTTCATTTTTTTCTTTTTACCAGGATTGGTTCAATATTGCATCTGTTGTGAAACCCGGTACTTTATTAGACATTGCATCTGCTGTGAGACCCGGTACTTTATTAGACATTGCAGGTTTTGAAAGAGTTGGGTCCAGGGAATGCAACTCAGGTTCCCTGCAGCCCCACAGCAGCTGTGGAGAACAGCTGTTAAAAAATAAAGGAGAGCCCAAATGGGCTTGGAATGCCACCACGGGGAGGAAGGACTCCCACCCCAGCCATTTTCCCATGCTGAAACAGTGCTGCAGGGAAAGTTATTTTCCCCATTTTTGCTGCTCCACATACACAGAATACTCCACACAGAGCAGAAAAACCCAGAGGTTTTGGCATAGGAAAACAAGTTGGGGGAAGGCAGGAGCCCTTTCTCCCCTCGTGGTGGCATTACAAGCCTGTTCAACCTCTCCTTTACTTTTTAACAGCCATTCCCTGTAGCTGCTATGTGGCACAGGGAACCTGAGTTCAGGTCAGGAAACTCAGACCAAACTCTTTAAAAACCTGTCTAGTTTGGCCCATAGACAGAAGCAAAAGAGGTCATTTCCAGGGCATGCTTTCTCATAGCTGGTATGCAGTGGTATGCAGCCAGATGCTGGCCAATGTAGTGTAGTAGTTATAATGTTAGACTAGAATCTGGGAGACCAAGGTTCAAATCTCCACTCTGCCACTGAATCTGTTGAGCGACCTTTGGTCAGTCACACTTTTTCTCAGCCTGACTTACTTCACAGGATCATTGTGAGGATAAAATGGGGGAAGGTACAGCCCTATATGCTGCCCTGTGCTCCTTGGACAGGAAGATTTAAAAGTATTTGACAGACAGAAAGCCCCGAACTTCACTTTGGAAATCTGATTAATAAAAGTTACATTCCCACTTGCTGTCTTTGGTATACAACTCATCAACCCAAATAAAATCCGACAATGCATTTGAAAACATTGCCACTGAACCAAACTGACAAAAATACCACAGTGGGACTAAAGGCCAATAAAACCTTTATCTATAGTCAGGATGAGACAACAGTCATATGAGGTAAGCCTCGCAAGCCTTCAGGGCAGAGAAGTTTATAGGAAAGGCTTCCAAAATACACACATCAAAGACAGACAGACAATAGCCATTTGGTTTATCTCAGCAGGGAATCTTTTTATACAAGGAGGGGGGGACTCAAGATGAGTGACGCCTGATTCTTTTTTTCCTCACCCAAAACACTGGAAGGTGGGCCATCTTATTATTCAGTGCTGCCTCCATCTTGTGGCTTAGCAGCACCAGAGGAGGGGGAAGAGAGCAAGTTTCTCTGGTCTTTCAAAGCATAACTGCAGTCTCCTCCTTTTCCCGGACACGCTCTTCCTTGGCCTGTCATTCATTATTCGTTCTCCAGCCCCCACCATCTTTGCTGACTCAGAGCTCTGTGGAGATTATTCAGACTGGAAGTCACATCATGTTTTTCTGGCTCCATCATTAAACGTTAATCATTAGAAAGGGGAATCAGCTCTTTTATTTGTGAATGGCCCAACAGTTTGATCCTAAAATGCTGCTGCTGGCAGCCAATAAACACTTGGAAGGGTCCCTCAGTGTCTTCCTTGACAGTAGCTCTTTGTGCTTGACTAGTCCAGAACCACATGGCTACAGACTCTTGTCACCCTGTGAGAATTAGTCCTGGATGCCCTCCAATATCTTGACTGGATTGCACTGAAGTGAGTTGACTTGACTTTTTTCATCCTGGAGTTAGTGATCCAAGTAAGCACTACTTGGGATGCAGGGGCGGCGCAAGGGTTTTCGGTGCTTACGGCTGGCCGGCTGGGCACTCCCCCCCCCCACGCGCGCAAGCACACATGCACCGGCCTGCATGATGACGTCATGTGTGATGTCATCGTGGGAGTGCGAGCGCTGCCGCCGGCCCAATTGCTGCAGCGGGCAGCTGTGACAGTGCGCAGGTGGCCTCCGAGCTCTCCCGCTCGGTTGCCTGCACCGCCGCAGATGCCTGCCCGTGGTGGTTGCACCCAGCCGGGGGCTTGTGCTGGCGGCGCGGGAGGGATAGGAGACTGCTGCTCTGTGGCGCGTGCTCCTGCCCCCGCCTCCTCCGGCGCTCCCTCTGGTGCCCCGCGCCTGAGGCCACCGCCTACCTGGGCACGCCGGCCCTGTTGGGATGTTATCTTTGACATGTCAAGACAGGTATAGTGTGGAATCCTCAAGAACAGGCCTGCACAACTTGTGATCAGCAAAGCCAGACCATAAGCCATGTTTGGTGGGTTGTCAAGTGCTTGATGATCCATTTTGAAGTCCCAGGAGATCTATTAACTTTATATATAACAGGGTGGGGGTGTGGAGGACTCATTTGGTGTGGTTGGACACCAGTTGTGCAGGTCTGCCATAAAGGGTACCACTATATCTGGTAAATGACTCAATAATCAGTACTTGATATTTCAGTCAACCCCAATGTGGTACCCACAGGTACCATGGTGTCCGCCCAATGTGCTTCTTGATGTCCACTTGCCTTTTCCCCAAACAATCTGCTCCTCAAAGCAGACAGTCAGTTGTGGCTTTCCTGCACTTCAAAGGAACAGGAGATGCTTCAGAACAGACCAGGAGGCATCATCTTTGTGTCTGCAGGAAACATCTATTTGGAAAGTGTCTTCCTCGGTAGAGTGATGTTTGGCTTTGAACCTCTCAATATTTGGTGACTGAACTCCTGGCAGCCATTTTTATTGCCCTCTCCAAAGCATGGCACCCACTACCTATTCTCAAAATTCCCAAAGTGCCCATAGGTTCAACAAGGTTGGAGTCCCCTGCTATAATTAATTGTTTACATAAACGAGAGTTATATCCAATTAAAGCCCCCCTCCCAATAACTACTGAATCTTGACTATTTACAAAAAGATCTGGGTAAGCTAGGCCTAAGATGTAACTACATAAAGCTATTATTCTGCTTAGAAATGACTAGAGATGGAGTGGCATGATGTGGGTAGGACCAAGATGGACCCCGTCCTGCATCATTCTAAGGGTGTTCCAGCTCACATGGAACCATACAGTATTTGTGCAAGCCTAATATGTTTTAGTGGCCAAGTCAAATGTGATTACATTGCAGCTTTATGGCCTGTGCTAAAGACATTTCTGCATATTTCAGTGCTGGGAAACTGAATCTCTGTGGTCACAGCCAATTATGCAATTAGGTGCATACACTGGGTTGGATCCAGACTAACATTTCTACTGACCAAGGCACTTCTGTCAATGGAACTGAATATTCCTGCCTCCCCCTCCCACTACAGCCACTAAACTCCTCCCAATTGTGCTCCTGGGGGACAGGGGATCCCCAGAAACAGCATGAAGGGCAAATCAGGGGTCTGCAACAGGAAGAGGCAATTGGTGGAAATTACTCCCCTTCTGATAGCAGAAAATTTAGGCTGGATCTAACACAATTTATTCAGTGTCCTCTTGCTACGATTCAGGCTCGAAAATAATTTTAATTTATTAGGAAATGGTGCAGGAAGGTAATTTTAGACTCTAGAATCTAGATTTACCCATCAGATAGTAATATATAGTTCATTTGCAGAGTGCGGAATGAACATTCAACAAATTTGTCTCATTCCATCCCACCAGATGAACATACATGGCCATGCTTATTTACTCAGAAGTAAGTCCCACTGTGCTAAGTACAGCCAGTATTTGGGCCCACCCTGCTCAGCCTGTGAGCTGGGACTCCGGATTTCAATGGGATGGGTCCACTCAACGTTTTCATTCAATCTCATCCAATCCCCTTCCATACTAGAGCCTCCATCTCACATGGCCTTTGTGCATGCAAGTCCCATAATTCTCAGCATAGCCTTTCTGGATGGTCAAAGAAGATACCTCCTTACTTTTCAAAAAACTGGTTAAATCCAACCCAGTATATGCAAAGGGCTGTCAACACTTGAAACTCATGAATAACATCACACATGCATGTATTCCAAATGCCATATTGGCTTTGGTATGTTGACAGCACCTGCATGATAACCAGAGCATTCCTTTCCTTTAGGGAAAAGTGGGAGTCTATTGCTGCCATGCTTTCTTCTGCTCTGAATATTACAGGTTTTTATTACATTTCTGCTCTGCCAGGAAAGACTTGGCCCTGCCAGGAAGCCCCAATCCCTTGACTCTCAGTAATCACAACTATAAACTTGCATTTAAAAATAAAATAAACACTGCAATTGCAGGGCCTTTTGCCCCAAATACCAGAGTCTGTGCTGTGCAGTTAACATGCACATTTCTTTGTGCATAGCTTGTTCATCACACCAGTCATACAGTTACCCATCTGTGGCTTGCAAGTCATCTGGGGCTCATGGACAAGTCAAGAGATTCTCTGTCACCCCTCGTTCTGCCAAAGAGCACTATGTGAGAATGGAAATGGGGGCAAGATTTGGGGAGAAGCAGGAATTAAACTGATAGCAAAGATATATGACCTGTTGCAAATGGTAAGCCAAGCAAAAAAACTGGATTCTTAGCAAATAACTATAACTACAGATACTGAATCCAAAGATGTACAGGATAGTTTTATTCCAGTAGGGAAAGCCCAAGCCCTCTGTACTTGAATCTTTCCCATCTTTATTAAGATTCTGTCAGTTCATTGCAATTACTCTCGTGGTTTACTAAAAAAATCTTCATCCCCCTGTTTTATTCCTGAAGGGGAGTATTGTTTATGAAAGTCTCAGCAGCTGCAAGGGGAAATAGAAGAACATTGGAAAGAAGAGCTACTTAAACCTGTTCCCTCTAGCTGTTCGACTTCTCAAAATGAGTCCTGCAAAAACTCTTCTTCTCTAGGAGGGTGAAGGAAACACAGGGATTTGACATATATTTTCTCCAAAGCTAGGTATATGTGGACAAAGAGCTGAAGAAGGTTACAGACCATTCCCCTGAACTTTTCTTCTTGCAATGTAGGCTGTTTTCAGGAGCAAGAATCAGGCACCTTCAAATCATGTCTGGTTTGGCCACTGGGATTCAGCTTTCAACGTACAGTACAAGATTGCAGGTGATGTGGGACTTGAGGAGGTTATGACTGGAAGTCACACAGAAGGCTTAACTTTCTAGTATCTGAAATTGGCTTAACACAGCACTCACCTTCATGGAAATTGTCAGAAGAGGATTTTTCAGATTGCAAAGCAGCACCAGCACCAACCAGGCCTTCCCTTATCTCAAGACCCACTTGTTCTAAGAAGACCCAACATCTTTTACCTGTCAAATTTCATTCGCTGCATGGAAGCTCCTTTACACAAGAGTATATTTAGAAAAGATAAGTTGAAAACGCCAATGGATTTCCAATTAAAAGAGCACATTTTGGGTCCCAGAGCCATCTTTAGTTGTTTGCAAAAGATTCACTCAGACCCTGGAAGGAATTAAAGGAAATGAAATTATAAGCAAATAATGAATGAAGGCAATGATTATATTTTGTTCAGGGCATCAGCAACAGACTGATTATTTACTAAATGTATTCCTCACTTTTTGGTCTGGCAAACCACAAGGCAAATTAAAATCAAATTCAACAATACTGAGTATCTCTCAAGAGTTGCAGGAACAATTTCTATGAGGGGTTCTCTCTGTTATTGTAATGCTTGGTTCACTCTGTTATTATTCAGTTTAGATGACATGTATCTAAACCCTTTGCTTATCTGGGTTGGAGCCAACCAATTTCTATGCTGGTGAAAAACAAAGAAGAGGTCCCGTTTGACCACCTAAAAAGTCTATGTCAAGAATCATGGAACCTGCATGTATAAAAGCTAAGTGGGATTGGGGCCATACATAGTAAGGATGGGAATTGGGTGAGACTGGATGAAAAGGCTGGATGGATCCAACCAGCTGTTCTGCTGATGAAAAAGAAAGGAGGGGTCCCATTTGACCATCAAAAAGGCTATGCCGGGGAACATGTACAAAATGGCTGGCTGCTGGCAGACAGTGTGAAGCTACTGCAGGTGTAAGGCAGCTCCAGGGGCCTCTTGTCACTCATGTCCACACCAATCAGGCCATCTGGAAGGTGGAGGGAGGGAGAAAGGCTCCTCAGTGAGGACCTGCAGCTATCCTGGAGGGCCTCACCCTGTGGCAAGCAGCACCCAACCTGTATCTTCTCCTTATCAGGGCATCAGTTTTTGCTCCATGCCCACAACACATGCACCACTACTATCTGGCTCTCTGGAACCAAGATGAGAGAATCTCACAAGCAATCCAGCCTGCATGGGGTCTCAAACTCCCCCCAGCCCCGACTTTGGGCTGTTTACTTAAGCCAATGGAAACGGCAAAGTGGGGGGGTATATATAGATTTACCCACTGATTGTTAGGGACAGCGCACATTTTCAGTTCTCCTTGTTTCTTATATTTCTGTTTTATACCATGCTTTCTAAACTAATCTAAAATTGCACCTAATGGCTTCTAAAGATTATGGCCAAAACAATGAAGAGTTTTATGCCACCTCAATGACTAGCAAAACTATTGTGACAAACTTTTGAACTATGCTATGCATTGTAATTGTGTTAGAAACAATGCTTGAAATGGATGAAAATGAAGTAGAATGGTTTGGTTTCAGCATCCTTAGAATCTTGGTTTGCATTTTTTAAAAATAAAAGTTAAGTTAGCCCTTATGAATTGCAAAGGTAGGCTTGGAAGCATCTGACAAATGCCTGGGGTAATCTCTGAAGCCCAAGGCAGAGTTGAGCGGAGTTATCAGTGTTTGGGAATAAGATTTTAAAAAGTGGTATACCACGCTGCCTGTCCCTATGGAAAGTGGAAGAGCAAAGCCACTTTGCAAATTAAGTGTATGTAAAGATGAATAATTTTGCACATTTTACACAAGCCAAAAAATTCAGCTTGTCTTGCAGGTATGCAGAAGTTCAGTTTTTTAAAAAAGCAAAATATACATAGCTCTGAAAGGCAGCTGCCATAAGTTAACTGAATGGAAGATCCTCCTGCCTTAAGACACCCTGTCCGTACAATTTTACTTTTGACAACAAGCAGGTCTATTTGGATGTAAGTTCAATTTTATACAGTGGTCTTAAGATGGCAGCCATCCTTGCCTGTTACCTGGCCCCTGAGATATCTCCCAACATTGGCTTATTTGTTTTCTTGGACTGCTGATTCATCTGTGAGATCACCAACAGGTCTTGCAAGCTGTGCTGCTGAAAGGTCGGCTTTTGCATATTTAAGTGGACAGTGTGGCACTTTGCCTGCTTTCTGTATGATGCATTCCTGCTGCTCAGATGGATTTCTCTTGGGAGGAGGGCGCTTTCTGTATGACACAAAAGTGAGATTGCACACATGCATATCACAGAGAGAAAAGGGTGGGGCAGCATTAGTGTATAAGTACCACTGGAGGGCCATGTTGGAGTCAAGTCCTGAAGCCATTTCTGGGGAGCTTCTTCCTTATGCTTTTAAGTCATGCTTTCGCAACCAGCCTCATTCACGTTCACTGAGAAGTAAAGGCACAGATACACAAGTCCCTTATCCTATCTCCTTTTAAGCTAAAAATCATCTGCAATACAAGCATTGCTTAGGACTGATTCCAGTATTTCTAGATCCCAGGTAAGAGAGAATGAGAATGCAGAGAATCAGGTTCAAGTCCCCACTTGTTGTGAAACTGGGCAACTTTAGGCCAGACACACACTCTCTCAGCCCACCCTACATCACAGTGAGGATAAATCAGACGAGGGAAGAACTATATATGCCTGCTTGAGCTTCTTGGATGAAGGGTGAAATAAAATGTAATACATTTCTTATAAAATCAGCATCCCCTATGTTCCCCCTCAACAGTAGTGCAATGTTGTTTCAGTGTCTAGAGAGCTCCATCTCTGCTTCACAAAAGATACTTATGGCAACAGTCAGAGAAGTTTGAATGGGGAATGGAACCACATACTGGCTAAGGAAAGCTGGGTACTCACCAGTCCTCCTGATCTTCCAGTAGCTGCAGCTGCTACTGCAGCCATGGAAAACCCTTTCATTTGAAAGAGGGCAACCAAGACAAAGACCCTCCTTACAATGGCCCTGCCTACTTGTTGAGAAGTTTGGCAGGTGATGGGGAAGGAGTGGCAGCATGGTGCCCATAGATGCCACCCTGGGAAACTCTGGCCTAGACTGTAACACCTTTGTGCCTTCTTCCCCGAGTGCTGAGCATCACAAAAGCAATGCTTCACAGAGGGGCTCAGTGCAGTGGGAAACCGAGATACAGCACTGCTAATGAAACTGTATTCAGCTCCTTTCTGAGTAGTCCCTCTACCCCCTCCCACATCAGGTCAAGGCCCAACTGGCCACACTCAGTTCCCATGGCGTGTGATTACCCTCCCCAAAAAGACACCTCAAGTTGTGAGGAAGTTTCTAGTGCACAACCCACTTCCAAGCAAGCAAGGAATCTCCATATAGGTAAACTACTACAGCAGTGACCATCTCTCTCAGTTTGGGTAAGGCCTTCATCTATAGGGCACAGAGCTTTATGGTTAAACAAGATTTGTGTAGCTACAGGACAAAAGCTCAGGTCCATAGTGTTCTTGGGCTGGCATCTACACAGAAGGCCTGTGATGCGAAGAAACTTACCTGTTTTATCAAGCAATAATGAGACCAACAATTCAAAAAGTTGGATCTGGTGAGTCTTTACCTCAACATCCTGTAGTGTTCATGAGGCAAATCACCATTTATTTATTCACAAAACTGATACACAGTTTTGTACCAAGGTTCCACAGATTATGATTCAGGACCCACCTGAAACTAAGGTTCCACAGAGGTGAACATAAATTAATCTAAAATTCTGAAAGTAAAAAAATTCTAATGTACATAGGAACAAAACATATCATTATTCAAAGCCAAGATGGGCAGTTAGGACCAGCGATATAAACATATTCAACTGTCAACAGCCAAATGCAATTAGTGTACTTTATTTGTTCCCAATACTAACCAAGACCTCAACAGGAGAGCTTGTCAAATCAGCTGGTAACTCCATTAGAACTTCCTAGAAATCCATATGCACCAGGAGTCTATGAATGCAGACCATTCTGATCAGCCCTCCACTCCTGCAGAGCCCAGTGAATCCTGACATTTTCACTTTCGCCAGGTGATAAGCTCTCCTGCCCACAGATCAGCTTCCTCTGATTCTATACAGAACACATGCAAAATATGAGGGGCTTATAATTAATTAGGGCAGTCCCATGGCTGTCATGGCAGCTTTGAAATCCTGAACTGCACCAGGCAAGGGAGTTCTCTCTGCAGGCACATTCTGATACCCCATGTCCTTCTTCCCTTCATCAAGTTTGATCAAAAAGAAAATAAAACATTTTTTTCTTTGTATCCCAAATTAACAAATATTTTGCAATTCAGGATGAATCGATTATAATAGCTGTCTTAGTAAGAAAAAACACCAACAACTGGCGCTGTCAGAGAGTCTCTCTACATGAGACATCTTCCACAAGAATGCTCAAGTGTAGAGAGATGCAATGTTAGCCAGGAAGCATAGTTTAAAAAGACAGAGCCAAAGGCTCTGTCAATTTCACCTCTCTACAGAGCCTGCAAAGATGGCTCCTCAGAGGGTTTGTTAATTTCTTCGACTCAAAGAGTTAACATCAAACCACTGTCAACTTTTAAAGCTGGCTCTTCCACAGCAATTTGGATCTTGAAATTACATGTTAGAAGTCATTTTGATTTCTGGGTGTTAACCACAGTAAGAAGGGCAATCAATGTTCCATAATTCCATATAGCTAAAAAAATAAATATTAAAGATGGGCTTTCCTTCTTAAAACAAATGACCTTTAAACAGCAAGTTAAGGAACATTGGCCCAGTAATTCTAGATTCTTAAAAGGCACCCTTACTGAGATTTTGCATATATATTTAATGGGCAATATCTTACCATTCCATCAGTTGGATCCAGTGCAAAATTTTCACTTGCACTAGAGCTCTTTAGTAGAAACACAAGAAAAAGACCATGATAGCTGACCACACTAAGTGAAATACCATATCCCCATTTGCATTTCTACTTGCATGAGATCTTGTGCAACCAATTTTGGGGCACTGTAATATATAGGAAGGAAAGCACTAGATCTTGTGCCAGCAGAACTGGACTCAGTTCATTTATGTTTCCATTTGTGCACTGCTGAATCCAAGTCCATGTGCTGAAGGAATGGGGTTTTTGTGTGTGTGTGTGTGAGTGTGTTCCTCTCTATTGCTGTGGAAAGACCAGGGGAAGTCTAGAAATGCATGAGTTGGAAAGGGCTGGAGTGAGGAAGGATGTGAAGCTGCACCTCCTTCTTGTTCATCACAGGCATCTCCACTAAAGGGAGAGGGAACTTTCATCCCTTTATCTCTCCTGGTTCCAGCCTGCCAATCCTCGCGGTTGTTACCTTAAAGGATCCCAGAAGCCCAGGAGTGATTCTGGGGGATGGAGAGAACTGC
This sequence comes from Eublepharis macularius, assembly GCF_028583425.1. NCBI lineage: Eukaryota > Metazoa > Chordata > Lepidosauria > Squamata > Eublepharidae > Eublepharis > Eublepharis macularius. The sequence goes on from NC_072801.1 coordinate 43,900,402, forward strand.
AGCAATGAAGAGTTATAGGTTCGTCTTCCTCTATTTTATGCATCAGGACAACCTGTTGTAGAAAACAGATAACAGACTCAGAGCAGAAGGACAGTTACACTTAAAAGGAAACAATAGCATAAGGTAACAAGAAGGCAAGGAACGAAGGACCCGGGAGGGCAAAATGTCCTCCTTTCCTCAAAGGGGGAGGACCCTTCATGGTAAGTGTCCAAAGGTCCGTTCTCCCTCTGAGGCGGAGGACATCTTGGGTGCTCCCAAAGCAGTTACTCCTTTTCAGGTGGGTAGCGTTCCTCGTCCTGGATTATGTGCTGCAGTACTCTCCTTCAGAAGGTAGCGTTTGCCAAGTCGTACACGTTTAGCTTATAGTATTTAGTGAGGGTAGAAATGGATGACCATGTGGCTGCCTTGCAGATTTCCTCCACCGTTGCATTGTTTGAAGGGCCACATTGGTTGCTGCCTTCTGATGGAATGTGTTGCAATTCCCTTTGGTATTTCCTGTTGCTTGCCTTGCATGTCTCTACAGTGCAGGTTTTGAAGTTGTTACCAATTGTTGTTGCTGCCATTTTTCTTCTGACAATCGGTAGCATCACATTAATAAAGAGGGAATCCAATTTTTGATTGATTCTGTCCTGGACAGACATGCCCTGAGAGCTCTCCTCATGCCGAGGTTGTATCATTCCCTTTCCCTGGCTTGCGTGGGTCTGGGACAAGAGAACAGCAGATTGAGCTCCTGTGAACTGTGACACTTGGAATGGGTAGGATGGTGGGTTCCGTACAGAGAACCACCTTGTCCTCCTGAACTATGCATAGATGAAGCTTAACTGGCAGAGTGCTTAATTCCGAGGTCCTCCAGGCCGATGTGATGGCTACTAGGATGGTGACAGTCAGCTTTAGCCATTCTTAAGGGTATGTCCCTTGGAGGCTTGAAAGAAGGCTTGGTCAAGGCCAACAGGACAACATGCAGTCTCCATGTGGGGAGAACGATGGACTGTAGGGGTCTTATCAGAGTTGCTCCCCTTAAGAATTGTTGAATATGGGGATGCCTGGATAACTTGAGACCATGGCCGTTTCCACACTACTCACCTTCATCCGGAACACTGCAGAATGTCATGAAAAAAACGCAGAAGATAGCGTCTTCTCGTGCAAGTTTTGCGCGATGGCACACAAAACTTGTGCGAGAAGACACTATCTTCCGTGGGGGTTTTCGCAACGTTCCACAGTGTTCCAGATGAAGGTAAGTAGTGTGAAAATGGCCCATCTGAGAGTGGTAACATGGAGGTCAGTGCTGTGACTTGTTTCCTTAGCATGGCTGGTTTAAGGCCCGAATCCAATCCTTCTGGAAGGGAGCCTAGGACCGTGCCTGAAATGGGATGTAGGAAGTCAACTTTCTTTCTCTTTGACCATCTGACAAAGGTTTTCCAGGTGGTGTTACCCATTTTAATAGCTGACCTATTTTTTGGAGGCTAGAAGTGTGTTGATTATTCGTGGGAGGGATCCAAGTCTTGATATGGATCCCTCTCAACCTCCAGGCAGTCAGACATGTCCACTCTGGGTGTGGATGCCAGACTGGGCCTTATTGGAGGAGGTCTGGGATTGAAGGAAGAGAGAGAGGGGAGGTGGATGACATCAACTGGAGTGTTGAAGCCATAGGCCTCTCGGCCATCGTGGGGCTATCAGCATTACCTCCGCCCTCTGTTCCACCATTTTCTATTACAGCTTGGGAATACCTGGAATGGGAGCGAATGCATAGAGCAGACCTCTTGGTCATTGAGCTGTGAGGGAGTCGGTCCCTCCACCTGGCGTGGTAATACCTGGTCCAAAATCTTGGAACCTGGTGATTCTGATGAGTTGCAAGGAGTCTAATATTGGGATCCTGAGGTGATCCGTCATCATCTGGAACAAACCTCTTTCTTGAGGGTCCATTCTCCTGTCTTTATTGTATGTCTGCTCAACCAGTCAGCTTGAGTGTTGGCCATGCCCTGTATGTATTCCATTTAAATGGAAGACAGGAGGGGTTCTGCCCACGTAATGATCTTGATTGCCTCCTTGTGAAGTTTGGAGGACTTTCTGACCCCATGCTTGTTTATATAAGCTTTGACCGACATGTTGTCTGTATGGACTAGGATTTCTTCTCCGGCTATATGGCCAGAGAAATGTATGAGAGCCAGACGACTCGCCCTCATCTCATGGAGATTGATTGGGAGACACATCTCTGCTTCAGGTCAGAGGCCCTGAGCTGGGCAACCCTCCAGTGTTGCTCCCCAAGCAAACTCGCTTGCATCTGTGGATATTTGTAGCCAATGTGAAGCTCAGATGAAGGTGCCTTCCAAACGGGTGAATGTGGATCCCCTTCTCCCTGAGGCGAACAACTGAGTTGATGAAAACTTTGGAGAACTCCCTGGGTGCTGTAACTAGGCCAGAGGACTGAGTTGAAAATGGCATGAAACCTTAGAAAAACATCAACGAACTGGGTTGATGGGATGTGAAAGTAGGCCTTGGTGAGATTTATAGGCGTGAGGAACTCCTCCAATTGCAATCCTTCAGGGATAGATCATAAGGTCTCCAAATGGAAACATTTCAATTTAATATATTGATTTGAGAATTACAGGTCTAGAATTGCCCTCCAGACCCCCATTTTCTTTGGGACTGTAAGAACAGGGAGTATACCCCAAGGCTTGTCTCCCCGCTGGCAATTTCTATCACCTGGATGTCTAGAGTGCTTTCTATGAGATAAGTTTCCTCTGAGGTCCTTGCAGAGAGGGAGGGATCCAGTGGGTAAGATCTGAACTCAATTAACCTTTGGAGACCACTTCGAAGTCCAGGCGACCACCTTTGACTCGACCCACACTTGATGGACTTGAAACAGCCTCCTCCTCACTGGGCCCTGAAGTGAGTCAGGATTTAGAGGCCTGGTTGCCAAAGCCATGAATGTCTCCTCATCCCTGCTGCTGCCTGTTTGATTTGGATCTGAAGATCCTCTCCTAAGGTTTGCCTGGGGAAGTTCCAAAGGGAGAGCTTGTCTCCCTGAAAATGGGTAGGCCATTAGGATGAATTTGGAATAGAGGTTGGCTGGCCAGGCCCTCAGCCACAACAATCTCCTAGCCACCCTTGCTGACGTCATGGCTCTAGAGCAGAAGGTTAGGGTGTTCAAGGTAGCACCTGCTAAAAAGTGTTGGCCTTAAGAATCCGGTTGACCCCCTCTAGAGGGCATCCGTGACTTTCTGAGAGCAGCAGGATAAGCTTGCAACCCACACCACCAAGACTCTGGACACAATGGAAGCAGTGGTGGTGTCCTTGATGGCCATAACTGAGGTTTCATGGGCCCTTCTGAGAGAAATTTCTGCCTTTCTGTCCAGATTGTCCATGATGGAGCCCTGGCCGTCCTCCAACCAGAGGCCTGAAGAGTGTGATGCTACCACAGAAGCGTCGATCCATGGCACCTGTGAGAACTTGTTAGTGAAGAAGAGTAATTTTTTACTGAGTATGGGCATTGTTTGGCCGTAGGAGAGGCCCATTTGGCCCTCATTTGCCACTCAAGGTACTCAGGGAATGGAAAAACCTTTTCAGGTGTGTCTGCCCTGGGGAAAAATTTCTGTGCACCCTTTGGGACTGGATGTAGCTTGCCTGCCTTGGGGTCCTCCTCCTCCCCTTTGGACCTTCCTGCAGTTCTAAGGCTGCTAGTAGCTATTGATAGACTTCTACCTTGAGCAATCGGTCTGACTATTTGGGTATTGTGACCTCCTCCTCCTCTGAGAGTAACTTGCCCTCCTCTCTGTCTTTGCAATCTGAAGACACCTCTTCCACCCAGGAGCGCCCCATGTCTTTAACCCTGCCTGGTGCTGCCTTCTGCACAGCCTTGGAGGGCCTCTGGCCCCACATTGCCTATCTCTGGCCTTGGGAGGGGGAGGAGAGGGGGGGTTAGAGGTCCCTTCGCTAGTAGCCCTGGGTCGGGAGTTGGGACTGGCAAAAACTTAAATATCTCTCCTCTCATAGTTTGTCTTAAGAGAGGGAACAAAGTCGACCTGGAAAGAAAATCCAAGGTTGCCAGGTACATTACCCGCCCCTGGAAGATCAATCATCGGAGCTTGCAGGTTCCAATCCGAGCAGGAAAGTCCTGTTGCTCTATCTCCTGGGGGGAGATTGGTAAGCGCATCTTTCAGGGCCACATGGGGCTTGGCGCAAGAGCTGCCACTGTTTCCCGCTTTTTCCACAGCTTGCTGCAAAGCGCTGCTCTCAGCCTCCAGGCAGAGGTGCACTGCCAATCCAAGCTCCCGCAGCTGTCATTGCACCTTTTTTGGTTGGGATACACAGCTCAGTAGCCAGAAAGTTGCCGGAAGCCCGCTCCAGCCTAAGAGGCACAACGGCACTGGAGGGATTGTCTTCTGCCACTGCGGCTGTTGTGGTCAAAAAGTTGCCAGGAGCCCGTTCCAGCCTTAGAAGCAGGATGACACCGGAAGGATCAGCTTCCACCTCTGCGGCTGTGGCTATTATAGAGCTTCCTCCTCTTCATTCATAAAACTCCTGTTGGAGTCTGTGGACTTCATGGCGCCGTCAGACTCTTCAAAGAAGAGAATGGGTCTGAAGGCAATGAGAAGCAGGATATATCGAGTAAAGGAGGAGTAAGAGAGAGAAAAAGAGAGGTAAAGTGAGGACTCTGCCACTACAACTGCTCTCACTGGAGGCAAGAAAGAATTGGAAGAAGGGGTGTTTCAACTGCCAACAGGAAAGAGGAAGAAAAAATGAACTTCCTGCCTCCCTGATTGGTCAAAGGGAAACACCCAAGATGTCCTCCTTTCCTCAGAGGGAGAAGGCATAACCCTTGAAGGTTTCACACCAGATTCTTTTGGTCAGGTGGGTTGTTACTAACAGTGTCAAAGAACCCCAACTATTGTATTGTCGAAGGCTTTCACGGCCGGAGAACGATGGTTGTTGTGGGTTTTCCGGGCTGTATTGCCGTGGTCTTGGCATTGTAGTTCCTGACGTTTCGCCAGCAGCTGTGGCTGGCATCTTCAGAGGTGTAGCACCAAAAGACCTTTTGGTGCTACACCTCTGAAGATGCCAGCCACAGCTGCTGGCGAAACGTCAGGAACTACAATGCCAAGACCACGGCAATACAGCCCGGAAAACCCACAACAACCAACCCCAACTATTTCTGCTTGGAAATTATAAATCAGCAGCGCTAATTCCCCAAACCAGAACCATCTTGGATGCACCTGATGCCTGAGAAAGAACCTGTGGATATCTACAGCCTGTAATACTTATAAACGACTAGACAGCCCTATCCTACTTTCTATAGGATCTAAATAAAATACCCAATTTACCCTCTGCTTGGGCAGCTATACATGATGCTCAAGATGCCAGGATACCAAGAAATCAGCACTTACGTGCTCTGGTTGTAAGGTGACCAGGCTGGTGTTGCAGGAAAAGTCTGGGAGGTTTTTCCAGTGGTGTAAAATTCACCTTCCTGAAGAATTCTGAGACCAAGATGGTTCTTTTTTCACTTTTGTTCTCTGAGAAATTCATTTTTAACCTCTGGATGGATGAGCGTGGGGAGGCTGAGGTTTGTCTAACATGCAGCTGGGCTTGCTCACTTCTGAAAAGCTGAGCCTTTTTAACTGTCACAGCGTTACAGAAAGACCGTCCGATTGCTGCTGCACTCACTGCACGAGGTTGCAACATTTCCGGAAGCTGCTTGGGAGGATTTGGGCTTTCTTTAGCAAATATTTTGGGAAATTCTTCTGGTGGTTGGAGCTGGTAAAGGAAAGAAGATAGATCTGTGAGAGTCTTGCTGTCTAAACAGGCAACCTTTCCAGTAACCACTTTGTCAGAGACCAGGGGCTGATCCAGTTAAGACAATCCGATCTCAAACTCATATCAATAATGGGGGCTTCAACAGCTGAGCAGAAATAAACTAACCAAGTTTCATATCTTTGTTTAATACACAGTAGCTGCCATCACTTCATCATGTAGTTATATCCAGATATTACTTGGGTAATGCAAAAAGAGGAACACCTGGGACCAATGTGAAAGCTATGAACCTCTTTCTTATGTGATCCAGAGTGCCCTTCTTCCCTATTCAGATGGTGGGTTGGGTGCAGCCTAAATTTTCCACTATTAGAAGGGAATGTGTAATTTCAACCAATTTCCTCTTCCTGTTGCAAACCCCTGATTTGCTGCTCGTGCCATTCTGTTCTCCAGAAGCACCATTTTAGGAAGATCAGTGGACTGCTGTGGGAGGCAGGAAAGTTCTGTTCTACTGATGGAAGTGCATTTTGTTAGCAAAAAAATAGCTCCAACCCATTATATGTAAATAGGACTGTACCAAACCAAGAAAGCCTAATATGCAGCCAAAAGCTTTTAAACAACCCCAGCCAAAGGACTGGATTTGTGCTATTGCAACCTGAGATTTGAGATGCAACACAGCAATAATTTGCTACAAAGACTGCTTTGTTACTGATACCTACATCTGTTGCAGATCGGTGACTGCTGATGGTATCTCCCAGTTCTGGGTTGGAGTTACATTGCTCAGTGGTGAAGGTTGAGTTCTGTCTCGTAAGGTCAGGCACGGAGCTATAAGGCCTCACAGGATGTTTCTCAAGTGTTTCTGGACAGCTGTCTGACCCAGGGGTCTCTGGATGGAAGAGATTTGGACCAACAGAAACTGCTTCCTTCTTGGGTTCCTGGTTGTACGAGAAATTTCGAAGCAGAATAGCAGTCCCAGGCTCAGATTCTGAACAATCCTGAGGCTGAGAACAGAGGGAAAATAAACGCAAAACAGTACTGAATTCAGACACAATGGATCAGATCCACATGAGCATCTAGAATAGATCAGTTTTTATTAGGTGCCAGAAACATCAACAACCACCCAAACCTATGAATATATACATTAAAAATTATTATTCAATCAAACATGTTAATGGGTTATTAAAAGTACAAAATATAAAGGGTAGAAAGCACTGGTTGATTCTTCATTGTTGCCAATAAGAAAAAGATGTATCCTCATTTTATCATTTGACATATTTATGAGTTGGATCCAGCCACCTTTCCACTGGTGAAAAAGGAAAGAGGAAGTTCACTTTGGCCCTACAAAGGCTATGGTGGGAATCATGGGACAGGAAAGAACAAAAATCATGAGTACTTATTTCCACTCTGCCAAGAAGACACAGGATACTGGCTAGTGGCACCAGTGCTGCCCCAAATGCCAGGACCTTGTTCAGAGGCATCTGATTGAGTTTTTCTATTTCTCCTCCTCCTTGTGCCCTTTCCCCCATCCCTTGGAATACCCCCCATGCCATGTAAGCCTCCTAGCCTCCTACATTTCCTGCCCTTGTTAACTCTTAAGTATTCTTTTTTACATCTTCCCCACTCAGCTTTTCTCCAGATTTTTGTTAGATTAATTAATTAATCCATACCCTGCTTTTCCCTTTGTGGATCAGGACAGCTTACAATTCCTAATGAGAAACAACAGAGCAATCCAATGAAATACCAGTTAAAACCCCAGAACATGATTGTAGCTCAGACTCCACTAAATGCCCCAGCAAATAAAAGCCGTGTAATACCTAAAAACCTCCAAAGACAGCAGCCCATGGGAAAAGGTGGTGTATCAATGTTTCTAATAATATATATATATATATATATATATACAGATAAGTTGCAGGTCCTTGTGGCTTATTGAAAGAATTGCAGAGTTGCAAGGCCTAAGTACATGTGGCTGCCATTGTTCATGTTCCTCCTGCGCTCCTCACCCACCCCACCCCACACATTATTTTATTACTCTTGGCTGTTTCCACATGGGGGTGGGACAGCATCCACATGGGGGGGGGACAGCATCCACGTGGCCCATCCCTTGTCACTGAGCTTGTGAGATATGGCAGATGTGTGTAGATGAAGGAAGAGAGATCCAGAGAGCTTTATAAGTGATAATAAATCCCTGCTGAGCCAAGAAATAAGATGGTTGGCTTTGAGCAAGTGACTCTCCCACTTGGCCTAACCCGCCTTACATGGTTATTGGGAGGATACAATGAGATGACCTCCCAGGTGCGTCATACTGAGCTTCTTGGAAGAAAGGCAAGATGTCGGTATGATAAAGAAAATAAAATATGTTGGAAGCATGAAATTACTGCGAGCATTGTCAAGAGCTAGCATGAAGAGTCAAAGGATTATTTGGATTGTTTGGGGGCAAACACTGATTAAAGCTGACTAATTTCTGTGGGTTTTTAGTGAAGATAATTATGCACAGGAAAGCACTTAATCTGAGGGTGGTTTGGTTGCTGCCATTGATTTATCCATGTAGAATTCAGCAGGCCTTTCCATTACCATCTTTCTTATTTTCCTACCTGAGCACAGGTTTGTGTCACAGTTGTTCTGGATACCATCTTTTGCCTGTAAACCTTTATCTTTTCTCCACCAGACTCTCCCTGGAGTTCCATTTTCTTTTCTCTTGATAAAGGGTTTTTTTGTTCCTGCTTGAGACGTAGCTCTTGAAGTTGCTGCCTGTTGATGAAATAGAAGTACTGATGACAGATGGGGAAGAGGCTTCACACCAATCCTACACCAAATGTGCAAATCCTCTTAAACCTCCAGCAGGTTCCCAAAAAGGGTCTCAGTGTGAGTGGTCTTCTAGGGCGCCTCCCTCTTGCTGGACAGCAATAAGAGTAACAGGTGTGATGTCCTTGGATAGGCAAGCCAGGACACCTGGCTATGGTCCTCAGGTTGCCACTTACTGACTATTCCTATGATTAAGGTATCTCTTCTGGCCTCCAAGAGAGGGCCAAACTATACACTCAGGTTTTAAAAGTGTTGAGTCTGGGTTCCATGGATCTCAGTGAGATAGTTTGCTGATCAACAGCACAGATGGTAAATGCGTGAACATTTCTACCTCTCATAGTACACAGTGCACTCATGTAACTCATTACCTCAAGATGGGATGATAGCCAGTGCCTAAAGTGCCTTTAAAAAGAATTAGATAAATCCATGGTGGACAGATCTATCAACACCTATTGGTATGACAGCTGAACAGACCATCCAGATTCAGTGGCACTATTTGACTCTTTGCACCCAATGCTGGGGACATGCAATGAGTAGGGGTATCATCTCCCCACCCTGCTTGTCATTGTTGGAGACAGTTGCCTGGCTTCTGCTGTAAACAGAATGCTGGTCTAGAGTATCTGATCTGTTCTTAGGCTTTCAGGGGATCCAGCTGGGGGAATATCCAGGCTGACAGAATTGGGGAGAAGCTGGGCAGGTTTGTATGAGCCACAAAAATAGATCACAAGTAAGGCCAGTTTGCTGCACAAGCAACTCAAGAGCAATTTGAGGAAGGAAACATGGGAGAGGATGTGTGTGATTCCATTTGTTGTTGCCTCTAGAACTTCAATGATGCCCAGGTCCAAGGTAAGAACCACTGGGAGCTTACCTTCTTCTCAGATCTTGGCCACTGGTGGCATAGGTCATGAAAACAATGGATGCCAACCACACGCATGCCCCCCCAGGAGAAAGGCTAGCTCCAGCTTTCTTCCGTCCTGGCAGTTAGCATTAGGAGTTGGGGAGGTGAAGGATGCTCAGCTTGGTGTAGTGGCTAAGAACCATGGGACTCTACTCTGGAGAACCAGATTTGTTTCCCCACTCCTTCCCTTGAAGCCAGCTGCTTGGCCTTAGACCCACAGCTCTCTCAAAGCTCTCTCAGCCCCACCCACCCCACAGGGTAATTGTTGTGGGGATAACAGCGACATACTTTGTAAACTGCTCTGAGTGGGTGTTAAGTCATCCTGAATGGCGGTGTATAAACCAAATGTTGTCGTTCTTATTCAATGCCTCCCTAACCTGCACGGCTCATACTTTGGCACAAACTTGGTGGCCATCCATGCTCAGGATCTCCAATATCCATGTGTGAACAATTTAATATTTGAATTGAGCACCAAAATGCTAACCTGGTCCTGTTGCTGAGTAATCTTAACCATGTTTCCTCTGGTCCCTTAGAAGTCACACAGTACATTCAAAGATATGGAGTTATAACTTAGGGCCTTTTCTAAACTTTATTTAAATTTTGCATTTTAAAAAATAAAATAAATATTATAGTACATTGCATTATCGAAACATTTTAATCTTCACATTTTGGCAGTTCTGATGATAATTTGAATAATAACACTGACCACATTCACTGCTGTGAGTGGAGCACTAATCTGTCTAGAACAGTGAAAAGTGGTATATAAGCTATTATTATTATTATTATTTATTATTATTGTCTAAAAGCCATTAGGCTAACCGATGTAACTGGACAGGAGGTATAAACAATTTTTTTTTGACAGGTGGGACTTAAACTGGCTTAGTTTAAATTGGCTCCTATCATAAATGTAAAGCCTGAACTGATAGGGATACCCTTGCAAATGTTTCTTCCAAATTCCTTCCTTCATTAACAGCATTCATAACACATAATAACAAAATGTGCTTCATGTGGTTAAAACAGAAGAGACACTCGGAGAACCACGATGACATCTTTTAAAACTGAATAATTGCTACATGGGATTCTAAGTGCTGATTGGGACCATGCAAATGAACCTGTGGAAGCTTGAATCACCATCACATCAACATTATTATGTGTGGGGGCAGTGAGAAAGAGGGGTCTTGAAGGCTTCCTGGTAGGAGCCTCTAAAAGAAAGGAACAAAGAGTCTGCCCTCTCCCGATGCATGATGTGTCTCAGGAATATAGTACTGGCTGTTCATCAGGCTGAATGATGGAAATTATTGGTACTGTACATTGCAAGTGACTTGGCTGCAGCAAGATCACCTTAATATGCCTGTGTGGAAAGACTCTTGGAGTATACCAGTAACCCACACACACATACAAAGTCTCTCTGGGGGATAAAACCTCAGAATCTGCCAGGGGGGATTTGGGAGGAACAGTCTGGAATCTGCTGGGCTTTGAACAGGACAGCATTCTGCTGTGCGACTGAGAACTGCCTTTGTATTTTCCTGTTGTACTCATGGAAATACCTGCTGGAGCCAGGGCTTTTCTTCTGGGAAAAGAGGTGGTGGAACTCAGGACTGCACAATGACGTCACTTTGGGTCATCTGGAACAAGGGGGGAGTTTTTTAAAGTTTATATCGCCCTTGGCCCTCCAGTGGCACGGAGGGCAATCTAAACTCCCCTCTGTCTGGAGATCAGGGGGCAGGGCCACCTGCCATGTGACCATTTTCAAGAGGTGTTGGAACTCCGTTCCGCTGCGTTCCTGCGAAAAAAAGCCCTGGCTGGAACTATATATTTTTGTAAACAAAGATATTAAACCAAAGTCACAGTAAAACTCCCATACTTTAACTTCCAAATAAGGATTTAAAAGGTAGCATCTTTTTAAATTTTAGAACTGTTAATAGCAGTGTGGGGAACGTGGTTTCAATGAGTGAAACCAAGCGTGGGGCTTGCAGGGTTAAATCTCATCTTCCCTTCTCACTCAGCACCAATCTGGATCACAGCTGCGTACATAGTTTATTCTTTACAGACCAATGGAGATCCATGATCTTTGTCACGTCTGTTTTGACCCTAAAGGTTGCCTTGAACTCAAAACAGAGTGAATGAACCATTACTTAGCAATGCTGTTATGGCGTAGGGCTAAGGCTATAAACTGGACTAAAAACATGCCGCATTGTATCCTACAGGCTCTTCTTTACCTGGCATACTCTTCACGTGCTCTGGAAGCTGCTGTTTCTTGGAAGAGCGAATTGTGGTGTTGGAAAAATTTGTTATATTTGTCTGAATCAGAAGCAGGGTAAATTCGGCGGTAGCCTCCAATGTGTTTTTCCTCATATTTCTCCGCTTGCTTGAGCCAAGCTGCTTGGCAATTCTTGTATTCCATGACCCTAGTAAAAACCACCCAAGTAAAACTGTTAACAACCCCTGAGAAAATGTCCACAGTGGGAAATCTTTCCATTTTAAATTTTATGTTGCCATTTTGGGCCCCTGAATCAGATCTCGTTTTGCGCACAGGGATAAATGACGTTCAAAGGCAGAAGTGCTGCTCACAATAGCTTTGCATACTTGTTTGCTTATTTTAATAGACAGAAAATTTGGAAGCAAGTCAGAGTGTGTACAGTACCGTCCTACTCTTTCTTGCCTGTCTTCTCACCGAGGAAGAAAAGATTGAAAGGAAAGACCCACCATGCCATGTCCCCCTGCTGTACGGGAGCTCAGCCTCCCAACATCTCCTTAATTCTCTGATAGGGGAAGGTGAGATAAGCAGCAAAAAGCTGCCCAAAGTCCCTAGCTCTTGCTCTTCCTTTTGCTTGCCACAAGCTCTGCGTATATATGAGTGGGGACTTGAGCATATGACATCTTGAACATTCTAAGTGGAAAGCATGATAGAGCTCACATACGCTGTGGGTTGGATCCAGACAGCTTTTTCAGTCAACCTCACCCAATTCCCCTCCTTGCTACAAGGCCCCTGTCCAACACGGCTTTTGTCCATGTATGTCCTACAATCCCCTACACAACCTTTTTGGTGGCTAAAGAGGCACCCTTCCTTTTTCACCAGCAGAAGAAATGGTTGGATCCAGGTCTTCTGTCTGCACAAAATTCATTTCTGTTCCCTTCATTTTCTTGATATCCCTTTAGACTGTTGAAGAAACTCACTTAAATGATGGATAAAGAACTACACAACCTTTTAAAATGTCCTTTTAAAATTTGCTTATGCTGAAATGCTTAAATGTAAGATTAACAGTGTGCGCATTTCTGCATCAACTAGTTCCTTTCTGAACTAGCTGCTCTCGCTGCAACACTTACAGGTGATGTTTTGTTTTATTCCTGACCTCTGCTGAATGCTCTGAAGCTTTTTTAAAGTACCTAGAAAAATTAGGATGGCAGGGATACAAGCTGGGCTTGCTGCACAACTGTTCATGCTGCCATTAAAGCCCTCTGGACTGTTACTGGATTCTACAGCTCTAAACCCTTTCAGCTGTAACACATCATGTCTTTGACCAGAAACCTAAACCTGACTACTTCACAATTGTACCATAAGGATCCCTACCCCATCCTACATTTTTCAGTATATTCCACAAAAGTATATTAGTAAGGGGATGAGGGAAAATATGGCACAATTGCACCAATCCTACTATATTTTAAGAGATAAATAAATGCCAACCTGAATTTGTTGAAAGAAGAAAGTACACATCTGGAGAAAAACAGAGGAAGATAAAACTAAAGCAAAATGAGCCATGCTAAAGGGCTGTGCTGGCTTTGAACTATGTCCTTTCCCCTCTGTGTATGTTAGTTAATTGATTTGAATTTGCATCCTTTTTGGAGAAAGAAAAAAATAAAATTGGCTCGTTTAAATGCTGCACGTTTTTTCTGTGCTGTGATACAGTAATGAAACTTGTGAACACCAGGCCTGGATGCTATAATCTATAGAGTTTCCCACTACTTAGTGGTGAAGAGGTACTGTTGTAACATGAGGATAGGGAAAGGTTGTACTAGACATTATTAAGAGGAGAGGAACAATAGATGTGTGGCTGCCTCTTTTATCTAGCAGCAATCATGTATATGTTGCAGAATCTAATTCTGGCCTAAAGTGCCAACTACTGTGCTGTTCCCACTTGCTAATTCATTGTTTCTAGGACGTTTATCTTTCAATACTTCTCTGAGACTCCTATTTAAAGAGGAATACTGAGTAATGGGAAGTTGCTCCAAAAATGTAGCATTTTGCTCTGTGTAAAAGCCAAAAACAGAGCTGCAAATCCATTCCACTTTAAACATTTTGATAGGTGACTGATACATTCTCAATGTACACAGTCTCCAGAAGACCTCACACCTCGACTCTCGATTACGGCACTGCTTGAGAAGTCTCTCTTTTCCTCGTCGCCTCTCCTCTTCCAGGACTTTCCGCTTATCGCAAGCTCCTAAGTTTATCAGAACCAGTGTGTCGTGCAGGAGTTGGTCTTTCACTTCTTTATCAAGGCATGAATCGGTACAGAAGCTCGGAGAATGGTTCACCTGCAATAAAAGAAACTGAGCCTGTATGCATTCGCTACAATTTCAAACGTAAGAACTGGGGAAAGAAAAGTTTTGGAATACAAGACACACACAATACATACAGGGGACATAACCTGAACCCAAAATTTTTAAACTTTTAATGCCAAAAGCAAGGCTCCCATTTGCGAGAACATTCAGGGCATATTTCCACAACGATCAATAACTACAATTAGATTGTGTGTGTTTGTGTGTGTGTAAGTAAAAACAAGTGTATAGTATCTTTAATTATTCTGAATCATTCTTTTAAAGATTCCCCAATACTCAAACTTAAACAAATTCCCGACTTATTATAAGTACTTCCTGTTTGGTACTGACTGGAATTAAGCTGTCAATGAAGATTTCTTAACTGTAATTTTAATCATGGGCTTTTCGGGGGCTTCAAACTTGTTAGTTAATGTTTTTTTTTTAGCAGTACTAACATGAACTAGATTTTGTAATTAGATTTTGATGGCCAAAACTAGGCATAATTTAAGCAGTCTACGGAAGACCATGGTCAAGGAATGTATTTGGACAAAATACTTTTCGGAGGCAGACTATTAAAAATTCAAGATTTTTGCAAATGGGAGAATGGCAAATGGCTCAGTACAAAAACAGAACATATCCATGTTTGTTTACTCAAATAACATACGAAACAAATGGATTTGTCCTTTATTTACTGAAATAAGAGGTAAATAAAAAAGCGGTCATCTAAAGAAAAAATATATGCTGCACTAAACTGTATCCATTGAGAACATTGACTATTAAAGCACAACAAACTGGGACAAGAGAACTGATCTAAAGCGTTCTGATTATGGTTTGTCATTTCTTTTCATGTTGAAATATGCATCAAATAGAATGGATACTTTTATAGTTATAAAATTTCTATTTGGATTTGTAATGGAAATATTTTGAGGGGATTTTTGTCTTTTATGTATTTTTATCAGGTCAAAGTAATGAAAAAAACTTAAACAGATGTAGTAATGAATATTTGAATGAGTATTTTATTTGGTTGCTTTTATTCCTGTTGAATATTGATAGCTAACACTGATTATCTCCCTGATCCTTCAACTCAAGGAAGCTAAAAAAAAAACCTAAAGAAATGAGAACAATGGATAGACAAAGTTAAAGGTGGGGGAATACTTTTTAGTGCATAATCAGTCTAGAGCTAGTATGGTGTAGTGGTTAGAGTATAGGACTAGG
The DNA here is from genome assembly GCF_028583425.1 of Eublepharis macularius. Lineage (NCBI taxonomy): Eukaryota > Metazoa > Chordata > Lepidosauria > Squamata > Eublepharidae > Eublepharis > Eublepharis macularius. The sequence continues at coordinate 43,915,598 of NC_072801.1, forward strand.
ATCTGGGAGACCCAGGGTTGAATACCTGCTCTGCGATGGAGATTTGATGAGTGATCTTGGACCAGTCACTTTCTGTCAGCACAACCTACCTCACAGGGTTGCTAAGATTTTCAGGGTGCAAGCTTTTGAGAGTCAGAGCTCCATTCTTCAGAGAACTCCGACTCTCAAAAGTTTACACTCTGAAAATCTTGTTGGGTCTCTGCAGTGCCACTGGACTTAAATCCTGCTGTTCTATTGAAGACCAACATGGCTACTCACAAGGTTGTTGTGACAGTAAAATGGAGGAGAGGAAAACAATGCTAGTTGTTTTGGGTCCTCATTGGGGAGACAGGCAGGGTATAAATGAAGTAAATAAATAAATACAAAACTCATCATGGCAGGAAATATAAAACCTGCCCTAAACAGCTTGAATTATATGAAGCCTACATCTGGCAGAAGGCAAAAGTACAACCTCTACTTCTAAAGAAAGGATGCTGCTTTGATTACCAAATATCGAAGATTAGGAACACAGGATGAGTGCTGCCACTGGGGCTCACTTGTGAACTTCTCTTGGGAATCCGGCTGATTGCTCTTCCAAGACAGAAAGATTAATTAGATAAATCATTGCAGATATCCGGCTTGGCAGTGTTCACCTTCTTACTCCAAGTAGGAGATTTATGCAGCCAATTGACTACCCTCCCAACTGAAGAGTCCAATGTATAGGACTACATATTTGAGGATTTTAAAAAAAAGACATTCCCTGTAGTCTAACACCCTCTGCTGGTCATCCATAAGACAGAAAGAGTTGCCACAGGGCTACGTTGGTGAGGAAAGCAACAAACTAACAGAAGGAGCAGAGGTTAGAGTAGATGGATACAAAGTGAAGAGAAGGGAAGAAACAGTTTCTGAATATAAGAAAAGGGATGTTCGCTTTGTACGAAACATACCTCAAGCAACCATGGTTTGAGTTTGCGATCCAGTAAAATATCAAAACCCAAAATCTCAAAGCAAGCACTTCCCATGGTGTGGTTGGGGAAACAGGTGAGATAGTTATGCTTGATGACAGGATAGGCTGATAACAGGGTTTTAACCACCACCTCTTCAATGTCCTTCCATATTGATTCTGTTTCATAGCCATTTTCCACCATGTGCTTATTAAAGGTAGATAGCTTCCTTTAAAAATGCAGGGTGAGGGGAGAAAAAAGAAGACACTCTCGTTGAAGGACTTACACTTTTATGCAAACTGTTTTTAAGCACATCATTTTAATTCAAGAGCAGTCATAAACAATAAGCAGTCATATTGTTCCATTTCACATACATTAATCTTGAATATCTACCAATCTTCAAGACCATATTTCCTATCACTAAAATAGATTTGAATGCCTGTAATGGCCAGAAGCAAGGCCAAAGAAAGTGTGCAAAAATATACCCTTTTTGCCACTCTTTAACCATCCAGATTATGAATACGTAAAAGCGGATATGATCAAGGGAGGGGGTTAAAGAGGAGAACTAATCTGCAGTGGTTACTTCCACAAAGGGATGATTCCCTGTTGGGCAGTAGCATTTGCAGCAGCAATAGAAGTTCCACATGGGCATATTATTTGTGGTATCTCCTTGTTCCTGCCATTTCCCCATGCCTCCGTTGCCAGAGTGCTTTTTGCTGGCCTTTAAAAAAAAGGTAAATAGCTATAGTGTTATGATACTATGGTATTATACCTATTACTGTATAAAGCCGGCAAATAAAATAAGACCGGTGTTGAGCGTAGGAAGAGGTAGCAGGCACAAGGGGATATGCAGGAAAAATGGCATCAGGTGAGGGGGAGGAGGTTTGGAAATCTGCACCTGCATATTCACTTTATGAGCAACTCCGCTTAGACCTTGATCTTTCCAGAAAGAGAACAAAGCAGACGTGGGAAACACCGGAGCAACTAGGAGAAACCATGAGAGGAGAACAGTTGGAGCATGACATTTTGTGAATGCTCTGAGAATGCCCGCTCCTGTTTGAGAGCCAGGACAAATCAAACCCTCCAAGTGGAAGCAGCCTGTGTGATCTTGAACATTCCTCCTGCAGATTCCCCAGGAACAAAATGTTAACATTATTATTTGACCCTAAAGAAGATGGACAAAACACAGAGGAGTGATGGAGCATGGCTGACCCATATGGGAATGGCGGATAACGTACAGAAAGCATTTTCCATAGGGGGATAGGGTACAAAGCATAGATTTGAGTGAATTTCTTTTTCTGAGGCCTGGTCTAGATGTACTGAAGAATTAGGCAGCAGAATTCTAAGGGGATGGAATAGATTTTACCATTTTAGGCCGCAGGTGAGGGTGTTACATTTTTATTGTTCCCTCATGTAAACGTTTGAAAAAAGCACATAAAGGAAAAGAGTTTTATCCTTGCTTTTCATACTCAGTGCTGCTTTCTACTTACAGAGGATTATTATTGTAGGGGAACTTTGAAAATACAGTCCCTTACCTGTAGTCTGAAATGATCCAGCCCAATCTACCCCCTCTGCACTCTGTCACCTCATTATCACATCATTCTCCTGCTAGGGAGACCTTAGGCCTTTACTTGAAGTGTGACGAAACCCATGGCACTTCTGAGGCACTAAAAATTAATTTCATAAAATCCGTATCGTGCTAGGAATAGCTCTACATAGTAATAATAATAACTGCACATATACCACTCTTCCAGATAGAATAGTGCCTCATCCAGAGCGGTGAACAAGTTAGTGTTATTATTATCCCTGCAATACAGCTGGGGAGCTGGGGCTGAGAGGAGTGGCTGACCCAAGGCTACCTACTGAGCTCATAGCAGTAGTGAGATTTGAACCAGTAGAGTGCTGATTTGCAGCCAAACCACTTAACCACTGTGATTGCCTTTCTCTAATACAAAGATTTGAAAACTGAATTCCAAAGCTATCTTTCTCTCCCTCCGCCTCCCCAGGACTGGGTCCAATAGTACAGCTAACTGCAAGAACAGAAACTGAGCAGATAGTGATCTGAGGGGGGAAATATTGTAGAGCATTGAAGGGGGTCTCTCAGCCAGGGAACCTCTGCTCTAATGAATCCTCCTGCTTTTTTATTCATCTGCCACACTGCAGACCCCATTTTGGACAGCAGCGTGGCACTGCAGTGTCAAGGCTAGCCAGTACTGCTGCTATTTGATCCTCTTACCCAGAAAGCACACTAATGCTAAGGAAAAGCATGCAGAGTAAACCAAGTCTTTGCCGCAGTGGGCAAAATGCTGCAGAAGAGTGGCAGCCAGCAGATTAATAAGGTGTTGGTGATCAACAGCAACAACAAAAAATAATGCCAAAGAGAGTTGCGGGGGTGGGGGGGGAATCAAGATGACGATAATTAGATTGAACTGACCGTTCGATGCAAGATTTAGAGAGGTGGCTAATTAGGCTCACCGAAAACAATAAAAACAGAGGGCGGCAATCCAGCAGTTCCATTTGCAACAAATTCATTTGTATTTCCTTTAGGGGGGGATAAATCCAGGCTTCTCTCGTCTGCTCCAGGTCCCCTGCTGTTACTCATCTGAGCTTTTTAAATGATTTATTTCACCTAATGATAGAGATGGCACCACGTGCCAGCTGAATTTAGAGAAATGTTTCCTAACCACGTATGAAATGGCCGTAAAGATTCACAACAACAGGCCCACCAGCATACCACCAGCTGTGATTATTTTGGAAAACATTCTGTACCTCTTGCTACCAGAATCTTCGTCTCGTACAAAATTAGCGCTGTGCTTGTTAATTGAATAATTAGTCAGGTGCATGCAGACGTTGTCCTGTAAATAATTAAACAAACAAGCAGGTTATGAGGCCAGAGAGATTTCAGCCTCCCTTCTGTTCCTTCAGAATTGGAGGGCAGGGTGGCACCTATACCTTATGGTATGAACTAGGCAGTTTTTTAAATCTAAGAGTCCTTCAATTTCCTTCTGCAATAATTCTGAATAAATTACACCAGGAAAATAACATCAGAATCATAGATTTGAAAGGGATATTGAGGCCATCCAATCTGCACAAGCACTTCATAAAACTCAGGTGTTAGAGCCAAAAACAAAACAAACCCTACTTATAGTGAATCTGAAGACTACTGGCTGGAGTTTTTCTTTAAGAACAAAAGAAAGAAGTGTAAGCTGTACACAGACATTGCTAACTAGCTGCATTGTCAGATTTCCTTATGGCCATCTAACTACATGTTCTATTCAAGCTCCATCTAGACATTATAAAGTTCTTGTGTTTGCTGGGGGAACAACACGAGGACTTTGTATCACACATGAGATAAGAGTTTGGTGCTTCCGAGACACACTTTTGAGTCTGCAACCCCAGGGCACAGGGAGAAACGGCTTTAGCCTCCTGCCAAACTGTTTTCACACTTGCAAATCATCCCATGGAATTACTGGCTCCACTATGAAAGTTATGTGTAGCCACATAAGTAGCATGATTTTTACAACATAGAGAATAGCGGTTCCCTAGGGCAGCACGAAGACACAAAAACAACTGGGGGGAGGGGAGGGCCACAGCCATTTCTCCCTGCATCTGTGACCACAAACAGAAAAGAGTTGGTGTGTATCTGGAAAACATACAGGGTTGCCAAACTCCAGGTGGCTCCTGGAGATCTGGAATTACAACTGATCCCCAGACCACATAGATCAGTTCCCCTGGAGAAAATGGCTGCTTTAGAGGGGGTACTCTATGGCATTATACTCTGCTGAGGTACCTACCCTCCACAAACCCCATTCTCCCCAGGCTCTACCCCAAAACCTCCAGGGATTTCCCAACCTGGAATTGGCAACCCTAGAGGCACAAAACTCCCATCGCACTTGCACTTGCAGTGCAAAGTTCCCCAACAAACAAGAGGATTTTGCAAAGTATAGATGGAACCTCAGATAAGTGTTAACAATGGAAACACAAATTAGGAATCCAGCAGGGGTCAAGGCATCTGGGGAGTTATCTGGAAAGGAGAAGCAGCAAATGAAGAAAGGGTTAAACACATCCCCAGGGCTTCTCTGATCCTCAAAAGCTCCCGTTGTGCTCTTACATCTGAATGTACAGCTCAGCCGTTACAGTACTTCTGTTCACTCCTTGGCTCACTGAGAGCCCAAATTTGCAATTACCATAAACCAAAAAATCCACATGGTAACTGTTATGTCCTGTAAGCCTCTCCACCAAACTCATATATGCAATAATGTTCATTTATTTACTTCATTTATACTCCATCTTTCTCCCCAATGGGGCCCCAAAGTAGTTCACATCGTTCTCCTTTCCTCCATTTTATCCTCACAACAGCCCTGTGGAGTAGCTTAGGCTGACAGAGAGTGACTGGCCCAAGGGTACCCAGCAAGCTTCCATTTCAAGAATGGGAATTCCAACTTGGGTCTCACAGATCCTACTACAATACTCTAACCACTACTTTGCATTGGCTCTCTAATGTAAGATATAACTATAGACTGCAAATAAAGGGGTGAATTGCTGAAGAAGATGGGCCCTTTACTTCCATCCCTGGCACTAGACCCACAGCCCGGGGAATCTCTCCGTTTACCTGTCTTCCTCTCCCTCTGGTAGTTGCTTTTTCAAGATGCAAACCCCCTCCTAACCACAAACCCAACTGGGCAATAGCCTTGCCCACTTTCCTGGAACATGCAGAGAGTACCACATTGGGGAATGGTGCTCAGAAGAGCCACAGGTGGCATGTCAAAGAGCCAGATGAGGCTCCTTAGCCTCTGAGTGAATATCACTGTTTAGAGACAACCATAACAAATTAAAATACAATCCCTTTTAAAGTTAGCTGTAGCCCTGTACACAATGTTTCAATAAATGTGTACATCTGTTTATAAGAAACAGCCTAAGCGTGTTTATTTTACAAATGAAAATGGGATGAATATCTGGATAAATGTTCTGCTGTAATCTGCCTTGGGTTTCAGTAAGAAAGTATATGTAGCATAAATAAATTAAATAAACAAATAAACATAACGTGAACTACTCAACACGTATTTTAAAAACTCAAGTGTACATTATATCCAGATTGTACATATATTCACTGTAATTTGTGAACAGGGTTTCTGTAGACAGTGATTGCTGTGTTGGTTCAAAAGGCAGAAGACAAAAGGTAAGTGAAATTCAAATTAGAGTGACATAGAATTTTTTAGTTGCACATGATTCTATATCCCCCTGACCTCTGCCTTTATGTTGAACCTTTCTCTCTCATGTGAAACCACAGAAATTGTAGGGTTGCTGCAGTCTCCTCTAGTATTGCACACAGAAGAATGCTGTGTACAGCCCCAAGCAATATAGAGACTCCCCTTTTTTTGGTATGACTTCCCATGGAGTAGATTTGTATCAAAGCAAATATCTGGATGTGTAATATCCTGGCCTGTGTGTATGCTGGTCTATGACCATACGAGCGAACGAGCGAGCGAGCGAGCGAGAGAGAGAGAGAGAGAGAGAGAGACCAAAGCAATGGCACCTAAAGTTCCCACTTCAGCTGTTCAAGGAAAAATATCTGAAGCCATCACCTTTTTAAATTCCACAGTTTACTTTACTAAGATTTGCTCACCAAGTTGCTGATTGATGGGTCTGAGTAAGTGGATGTTGCAAAACGTGCAAGGCCTTCTTTATAAATATATACCCGCAGTGGATCACACGATGTAACCAGCACATAAACTCTCAGATCAAACTTGAATCCATCAATAATAAAAGGCTTCGGGAAAGGAAGAGAAAACAGAATTATTGTCATATTTGCAACAAGCACCTAAGGGACTGAAGAAACCTAATAAATCTGGAGAGTACAACGTCCCCTAGAAGGTTATATGCAAGCCAAGTTTTTAAGACTAGCTTCATGTAGCCTCCTGAGATGAAACCTGCATGTAGTTTTGGACCTGGGGAGGGGCACCTAAATGATCTGCAGAGC